>NW_027362769.1:104608778-106011278 GCF_046119375.1 Phyllobates terribilis | reverse complement strand
TATTAGATAGATAGATATTAGATAAATAGATATTAGATAGATAGATAGATAGATAGATAGATAATGGATAGATAGGTTGATAGATAGATAGACAGATAGATAGATAGTGGATGGATAGATTATAGATAGATAGATAGATAGATAGATAGATAGATAGATAGATAGATAGATAGATAGATAGATAGATAGTGGATGAATAGATAGATAGATAGATAGATAGATAGATAGTGGATGGATAGATTATAGATAGATAGATAGATAGATAGATAGATAGATAGATAGATAGATAGATAGATAGATAGATAGATAGATAGATGATGGATAGATGATAGATAGATAGATAGATAGATAGATAGATAGATAGATAGATAGATAGATAGATAGATAGATAGTGGATGGATAGATTATAGATAGATAGATAGATAGATAGATAGATAGATAGATAGATAGATAGATAGATTGTGTTGTTGCACTTTAACTAATTAAAAAGTTGTTGTGTGACTCGATTAGTATAATACCACATTGATGATGACTGATACATTGATAGATTAGACTCTGCAGCCAGGAGCAGTGAGAAGTCAGGCAGAGCCAGTCTAGACTTCCTGCACATTGGGGCAGCCTGGCAAATGGTGTAGGTTGGATGTAGAGCACAGCTGCTGGACTCACATATGTTTAAGTGGTAGAAGGCATGATGGTGGCAGTGGCAGCTAAACAAGCAGAAGTCCTATATTGTGAACAGGAAGGGGGGAAGCTTTTCTTGCAGAACTGTGGTGCAATAAATGAAATGACTCACAATCTCTTCTCCAGTCAGTTTTTACGAGAGCAGCCAGACAGCGTCTGTTCACGTTCTGCAGATACTGGGGGCGCCATAACAAAGTTAAGGTCAAGTTAGTGTCTTATCTTGGGTGGCACAAACTAAAAGCTCCCTATCTCCTCTACCCCTATACACATATATACACTTACATACATACATACATACATACCTAGATTGTTGTCTGCCAGTACTAGTAATAATATTGATGCATCACTAGAACCCAGGGAAATGTCACTGATAGCTACATACCTGCTCAGTGAGAGAATGGTTACAGATGTTGCACCGAGACATCTAAAGGTAATGTGCTTACTCCTGTGCTTATATCTTATATGTATGTTCTATGTGTGGCACAAGAATCTATCATATATGGTTATGAAGTTGTGTGCATCCGTGTTGTGTGGTGCTGCTTTCTTTGTAAATGCACAGCAATAATGGAAAATACTCATCATGTGTACACAGGGGCTCCAGAAGAATCTATAGGCACACAGAGATTCACTGCTGTATGAGGAACATTGTGATAATCATGAGTGTAAATTATAGAGTGTGTAAATAGAGACCAGATTATTCAGTCTACAGGTTGTGTATGGTTCATTTCATGCAGAATGTAGCTTGAATGTATGTGTGTGTGTGTGTGTGTGTGTGTGTGTGTGTGTGTGTGTGTGTGTGTGTGTGTGTGTGTGTGTGTGTGTGTTTATTAGAGTCGAACTGTATTGAATACGATTCGAATTTGTTTTCAAATATGTAGACTTTTAGAATTTTTGTACTTTTATGTGTGTGTCTGACCTGTTCAGCCAGCATGGACTGTACAAACGTGTGAATGTGGATGTGTGATTTTATGTTGTGTTTGTATCTCGTTATTAAATACAATCGTAAAGCGCAAACTCAGAGACACAACTCTCAACACGCAGAAAGTGATATAGCCAATAGTTTAAAAACATTAATTTGTCTATCTGTCTCATATCTATCTGTCTCATATCTGTCTATCTATCTATCTACCTATCTATCTATCTATCTATCTATCTACCTATCTATCTATCTATCTATCTATCTATCTATCTATCTATCTATCTATCTATCTATCTATCTATCTATCTATCTATCCGTCGTTTTGCCTGTATGTCTGTCTATTATCTTTACGTCTGTCTGCCTGTCTATCCATTCATCCAACCAACCTAACCAATGCGCACATCTATACATCGATCGATATGTACAATAGCTGTGTATATATGTTAATACCTAAGCAATAACTATGCAATATCGATATATTACTGTATTTTATGAATATCAATTTGTGTATGTGTGTTAGAAGTACCTATCTATCTATCTGTCTGTCTACCTATCGATGTCGAAGATATGAATACGATGTATACGTTTACGTTTATTTTTTTGTATACGCATTTTCTGTTTTGGTCTATCAATCCTGTATATATTTCTTGCTTTCTTTCTTCTTTCTTTCTTTCTTTCTTTCTTTCTTTCTTTCTTTCTTTCTTTCTTTCTTTCTTTCATACTAACATGTCTATGTTTTTATAGCTAAACTTGATAAACTTGATTTACATTCTTATCTAGTATGTTGATGATACTCAGTAGCACAAGTTGTTGTATTTATTTTTTTTGTATTTTTTAATTGTACACTGATGCATTTAATCCGTAGGTTTTATGGTAGTGAAATGCTTAAAAATGGCAGCGGGTATAGAATATCTGTGTTTTGTGTCAGAGTGGTAGTATTCCCCATACACATGTAGTCTGCAGAGGTGTTTCTTTCTGTTAGGGCCAAACTTGGCATATGTACGACCAATATCATTGTAGATTATTTAGGAAACTTTTTTTTTGTTAGACGACTTGTTTATTGTACCATCTCTTTGATACCTGTTTTTTTTTTTTTTTTGTTTGTTTGTTTTCCGCTTGTTTCTATGCATAGTTACTATTCGGCAGTAAAGGTACAAGTGTGTGTATATATATATATATATACATATATATATATGTATATATATATATATATATAGTTACATTTATATACGTATTATGTGCGTGTATGTACTAGTTAGTATATTTTACTGACGAATAGAAAATGTGTTTGATATTAATTCCACTGGCGGATTTTTACCCTCGTTTTATAATAGAGAACGTATATGTCCATTGCATGTATAACAGACTGCACCTGCATTTTAATGGTTGTATCTATGATAATCTGCCCATGTTTGCTGCTGATCTGTCTTTATTTTTATGATTGTATCAGATTTGTATCTACTGCATTGTGCAGTCTCTAACCTCAGGGATCTGTGTAGTTAAACATATATCTACATGTGTCCTACACCAAACAAATGTACCAGTATATTGTGAATTTTTTATATAGAAAATAAAGCATAAACAAATCTAAGATATTGTAGAATATTTGTTCAGTAGAGAGCTTTACAGTCGGTGTAATATTTGTATTTAATCCATTGTGACAGAATAAAACTGCACTCACACATGTACATAAATGTGTGCATACAGGCATGTACACGTACACACACAAACTTCATACGTGTCTTATACACTGAAAGGGCGCAATGGGTTTCTTTCACAAGCTATGTCTTATTTCTTCTATTATTTGAGGCTTAAAGCGTTTGTGAAATGTAAGAACATGTATCTGGTTTCCAAAAATGTCCTTTTGCTGTTTATTTTGGTGTCTTATCATATTTGTACTTTGTAAATATATAAATATAATACTGTCCTTGAGATATGATATGTTTTAGTATATGAGTGTATGAAGTAGGATGTATCTAGTCTTATATAGATATGATACTTTTCTTTTTTTTTGCAAAATAGGAGTGACTTTACCACAATAGATTCTTTTAAATGGTCTTTGGACACAATCTGCTCCCTGTAAAAGGCTGTGGGAAAGACTGGTGTAAAATAAATAAATAAATAGATGTATAATTGTGTGTCAGAGCACAGACGGTGCAGGATCCGAGTGTTGCACCTTTGTGTAGTGTGGAGGGATGTTGCATTCTGCAGGCTTCTTATAGATATCAGGACATTGTACATGGGGGATCACGTGACGCAATTACCACTAGAATCAATCAAGATGAATTGCACGTCAGCAGCACGTTCAGGCTTTTTTCTTTAGTTGATGCTGTCCAAGCCCCTCTTGAGCAATACATGGATCTTGTTCAATGCAGTGAAATCTCCTTGTTGCTTTCCATCGCAAAAGGGGAGAAGAGATGACTGAGTTTGAGAATTGCAACAACAGTGCAACACCCAACATGTATCTGCCTGGCTGTGCTGCTGCTGCTGCTTACTATGTCTCTCCATCGGATTTCTCCAGCAAGTCTTCGTTCCTGTCCCAGTCTTCTTCTTGCCCTATGACTTTCTCCTATTCCTCCAATTTAACTCATCATGTGCAACCTGTGAGGGAAGTGGCATTCAGGGAGTATGGAAGCAAGTGGCAATACAGGGGCAGCTACCCTTCCTATTACCCCAGTGAGGATGTCATGCACAGGGACCTCATCCAGCCTGCGAACAGGAGATCGGATATGTTATTCAAATCGGACTCGGTGTGCAACCACCATGGACCCTCCAGTGCCACATCCAACTTTTACGGCACAGTTGGGAGGAATGGCATCCTACCACAGGGTTTTGACCAGTTCTATGATGCCAGCCAAAGCTCTTCCTACCAGATGGACATGGAGGAGCAGCCTGCAAAGTCTGAGCTGAAAAGCTCCACCAACCCAAATAGCAAAGTGACCTCTGCACAGGACAAGAAAGTGTCAAGCCAAAATAGCCCCGATTCCCCTTCTCCTGGGGGGGAGGCTGCAGCAGACAAGAGCAACACTTCAGGTAGGCATCAACTGGGGGCAAGAGTACAAGGCCAGCACTTTGTCAGCCTCCCTTTTTATGTGCTATTTTATAAGCATTCAAGGGTTTTATATATCCTATAAGGTTCCCTTTACCGCTGTAAAGAGTGTGTTTACGACAGGGAACTAATTTAAGATGAGGATGGTCTATTGTTGAGCATTTTCTATTATGTTATCATGTTTTGTTGATCACCCTCCCAACACTATTATTTGTCGAGTGTCATAAAATACATTACTATGGAGTGTAGTGTTCAATAGCACAAATATATATATATATATATTGATCTATATAGATATATATAGCCTATATGTTTATTTGTCTACATATATATATATATATATATATATATACATATGCACACACATATTCATACATATATATACACACATACATATATGCTCACATACATATATATATACACATACATATGTGTAAACATTCACATATGCATATATATATATACACATATATATATATATATATATATATACACACACACATACATAAAAATACATACATATATATTTACACACACACATATATATATATATATATATATATATATATATATATATGGACACATATATATCTTTACACCAACACACATATATATATACACATACATACATATATATGCATACACATACACACGTACATATACACACACATTCATCTACATATAAATGTACAATTTTAAATGTTATATATATATGTTTAATATGATAGTTATATTTTTTAAAATTCTGTTCAGCAGCCTCCCAGAGACTTAGGAAAAAGAGATGCCCCTATAGCAAGTACCAGATCCGGGAGCTGGAGCGGGAATTTTTCTTCAATGTCTACATCAACAAGGAGAAGAGGTTACAACTGTCCAGGATGCTGAACCTCACTGATCGCCAAGTCAAAATCTGGTTCCAGAACCGAAGAATGAAAGAAAAGAAACTCAATAGGGATCGACTGCAATATTTCACTGGGAACCCACTTTTTTGAGAGGAGACTGCACAATTTTTATTAAGACAAGATACTTGGGGAAACTTAATATCATTGTACTTGGACCATGATATCTTGAGAGGATTTCCAAACCTCTGGAGGATGCCTTCTTGGTAAGGAAAGGGTCTACAAAAACGTCACTTTCACAATGCAGCCAATGGTGTTTTTGTTTTTTTCTTTTCTCCCCTTCCCTGAATCTATTAACACTGATTATACAGTATTTAGAACTGACTGCTAACAACTAGGGTGGCTCTGAGCCCCCAGTGACTACAATGACTACAGTACACACTTACTTAAACGAATGCAGCTTTATGACACATACATATATATATTTACATATATATGTATGGATACATGTGCACGACAATGATGTTCTCTTGTGAAAATTGTTTTATGGTAAAATCGGTGTTACCTTGGACACGTTGCATGAGTTCCAATGTCTCAAAGGTCTTTAAATATATATGTCAGTCATTTAATGCATTATATATAACCTCATCTGTACATATTTATTAAATTTTCAATGTTATTTTTTAACCAAACTGAATACGTTTTCTATGACTTTTAATTTTATTTTGTCCACGGAAATGCATTTTTGTCAGTTTCTACAGTGATTCTGCTTATTTTATGCCAAGTTGAGTCAGAATGGTGACATTTGGTGTTTTTAGAATCAAAAGTCAGGGATCTGGACACTTGTTTATTTTGAAATCTAAGGAATTTGGTTGGGGCTTATTCCTTTACAGTTTATATGGCGTGACCCACTGGGCTGTTTACAAAACCTTGAACTGTCTAGACAACACAATAAAAGTAGGGGATCCAAGCACCATAATTGGCTTATATTAGACACCTTCTGGTGGGCTAAAAGCGATTTCCGCAAAGTGCAATAAAGGAAGAAGTGAGAAAGGGGGCTGTTTTCTTCAATGGCACTTAGTGGGCGTTATTCTCCTGGCATAGAGCTCAGGCAGACAAGGACTGAGGAACAGACCCACAAGAAAAAAAGGACTGAGAACAAAGACACAGAGAAAAATATATTGTTAAAAAAAATTCCTTCCATTTAGAGAAAAAAGTAGTTGCCTTTGAACTTCCAAAATGTCAAGGTCATCACCTTTCACCTTGCCAAATAATTAAATACCCTAAAGCTCTCTTATTATTTTTCCTAGCTGCCACCCAGTAGTGTGCATTGAAATATCTAGATATTTTATTGAAGAAGTAAATTACTTAAACAACATTCTGCCTTCCTTCCCATTCTTCCAACATTTCCTTTATTTTCTTTCTTTCTTTCTTTCTTTCTTTCTTTCTTTCTTTCTTGTTCTCTATTTCTTTTCATTAATTGATATTTGGTTGATTGTAAAGTATTTACTTGTGATATAATCCTAGAAACAAAAATCTGTATTGTTCTAGATACCAAAGAATACGATTTCATGTATTCATGGTATAACAAAAAAAAAAAAAATAATAAAATAATAATAATAATAATAATAATAATAAAAGAAGCAAAAAAACAAACAAAACATAAACACACACAAAATATTTATTTGTTGTTTGCAAATGAATCCACTAAATGTCATTAATAGGTTTATCAATAGTAAGAGCAGACTAATGAAAAATCGTTATGCTTAATGACAGTCTTGATTATGACATAAACATCTTTATCAAAGAGTTAAATTTAAGAAAAACTTGATTATATATGCATTTTTTTATTTAACGATTTTTTTTTTATAAGAGTATATACATTTAGTGTCTCAACATAATCACAGAAATATATATGCCGCATTGTGTGCTAAATCTCAAATGTCCACAAGAGGGCGACTGCTGCACTGCAAATAGCTAAATTGTTGCAGCTAAAAGCGCAGCATTGTCCATAAATTAGAACCCAAGTCACATAAGGATTCTAGATTCTTCTCCAGTGCAACAGTTCTGTTGAAATATGCTTTAAATAATAAGTATTTTGATATGTTTTCCACAATCACATTGTGAACCTTGAAATAATACCCCCATAGAAGAGAAAGGGAGAAACTATCATACAGATATACCTATAGTCATAGGAAATATTGAATTCCCACTTATTCTGTGATAAGAACAGATGAATAGATCAAATATCTCTGCCGTTTGTGTTTAAATGTATCCATCGAATTGACATGACTGATACAAAGTAATTAAGAATAAGGGTGGGGGGGACGAAAGGCTGCAGTGGGGTAATATTATACAATCTTAAAAGCATTTATGTGCTAGAGGATAAGACTTTTCTACTAAGGTATTTATGGCCAGATACATGCCGCAGGCTGCAGCAAACATTGTTTATTATGTTTTCTCTGAAGAAATACCAGCAGAATTCCAAAGTCACCAGTTGCTTCTGTTATAATTTCGATTTATCTGTTGAGAATATTTAGCAAATGATAACTGTCACTAAAAAAAATAAAAATATATTTAAAGTAGGTATTATTGTGCGGAAATATGTCGGGCGAGAAGACACGCCGCATACACACACAGCGAATATCATATATAGTGTAAAGTGTATATCAGTACAATATATATATATATATATATATATATATATATATATATATATACATAGATAGATAGATAGATAGATAGATAGAAATACACATATATATAGTACTGATGTGATATACACTTTATTAGTAATTTGTAAATAGGGAGAAATTTAACAGACACTTCAATTTTTTAGAAAAATAAAAATTAATTAATTAAACAATTTAATATGAAAGGAGCATTATCTTTCTGTCTCATTATATCAGTCGGTGTAATATTTTTCTGTTTCACCTCTCAGTCTCAATCTCCCTGTTTTTAAATTTATAAATTATTGTTTTGCCATTTTAGTTGGCATTAATGTATATCTGTGATCTATCTATTTATCTATCTCATATATATCTATTTATCTATCCTTATCTATTAATCTATGTATCTAATATCTCTCTAACTATCTAATATCTGTCTATTTATCAATCATCTATCTAATATCTATCTATCTATCTATCTGTCTGTCTGTCTGTCTATCTATCTATCTCTATCTATCTACCGTCCCACTCTTATGTTTTCAATTTAATACATACATATGTGTGTGTTTGGTTCTGTCTGTAGGCTTTTATTTCTGAGTTTGTATACTTTCTTCCTGTCTGTCCTTCTAAATACTACCTTTCTGATGTACAATGCAAAACATTATTGAAATAGCACAATGCGTTATTTTTCTTTTATTTCTTTATGGGAGATCTGTTGACTTCGAACTGAAAGACATTTGTGCCTTTATGAGCATTTGTTACTATCTGTGAGCACAATCCGTTCATTTGCTCCGTTTTCTACATCTACTTTTTATGAATGGATCTGAAAGCATTTTTTATTATTCCTGTCCCTGCTACAATATTTTGGAAGTGGAATATTGCATTATTGATAAAGCAGGGCAATGTCCATCTGCTTAAGGCAGATATTAGCTCTGTTGTGTTTAAAACTGAAAAGTCACAAATATAATTTGACCTGCTATTAGGTTGTAGATGATATTTCCTGACAATAGTATAGGCCGATATTATGATGTTTAATACAATCCATTTTTATTATTTTTGCGAGATCAATTCCTAACTGTGTGATATATGTTAGCATATTTGATTATGTGATAAAAAAACATCAAATAATATGTATGTGTGTGCTAGCTTATGCAATGATATACGATGATGGTACACAAGAGATAGATAAATTCTAGTTTACATTTTGCGTGTAATGTAGATAGATAGATAGATCTGAGATAGATAGATAGATAGATAGATAGATAGATAGATAGATAGATAGATAAATTCAGGATCTTAATTATCTTTGCAATATTAAGTAAATCATACACCACAAATAGATTTAATTAATTGGAAATATGTTTATTTGTGAATCCATGTATAAACTGACATCTGAGCACAGATGGGATAACTGTTCTTAAGTATTCTGGTATACTGGCACAGCCTTGGTCTTACTGAAATGTAATTGCTCAGGATGGAACCAGGATCCTGTGTGTGTAATGAGCACACTTTTGTTTTTAGTCTGTTGTCAAAGTAAAAAAAAAAAGTGCAGTAGATAACAAACACAAGTTGTGCCCTGTGTACTGCAGAAAGCTTAGGACAGGGTTTGTGGAGAAAACAATATAATAATTAGGTGATTGGTGGCTGACAACATGTCTCATTGCTCCTTGTAAATCAGTGAGGTAGTATAGGTTCTGTACACAAGCAACAAACAAATTCAACTTTCAAATGTTGGAGCATGTGACATCAAAGTTTAGTTTATGATCTCTGAAGCATCACTGTGTAGCTATATACTGTTTTCTATACAAAGGGAAATAATCGTTACATTATAAGAAAGGCGATATCTTTAGCCACTATAGTAGGACCACACCAAATCCCAACTATAATTTCCACAGTCACCCTTATTGTTGAAAATAACTTGCTTGAGAAATTGTGTGTATGTATATATATATATATATATATATATATATATATATATATATATATATATGCATACATGTATGCGTGTGTATATATGTGTGTGTGTATATATATATATGTGTGATGTCTGTCTACGTGGGTGGATACATGTGTGTGTATTTATTTCTAAACATGTGTGAATATATAAATAAATATAAATGCAGCTGTATTTTCTTAGCTATATATGTATATATACACATGTATATGTTGATGTATATGTATATATACATGTTATATATGTATGTATGTATTTATGTATGTATATATACATACACACACATTCACACGTTTGTGTGTGTATATACATGTGTGTGTGTGTTTGTCTGTCTATATGTATGTGTGCCTAGTTGTCTCCATACAAGCCATTACACAGCATACAGGCATGGCAATTGCAGTTGTAAAAGGCAGTGGCTCTTAACCTGACAATGATGTTGTATTTGAACAGCTGCGAGAGAGGCTTCCATTTTATCAAAGGTCTGTCTCATTGCCACAAACCCAGACATTTTATTGTTTTAACTGCATAGGAAATAAAATTCCTGCGAAAAGGGGGTCTTAAAAGATCAATTGTTTCTGGAATTCTCTACAACTTCTAATGAAGCTCTGAATTTAAACTTTACTTTTCTAGTAATCAATGTGGGTTGTTATATTGATTAATTGAAATATATATGTATATATATATATATATATATATATATATATATATATATATATGCACATACTATATTGGTTAGTGTGTGGTTTGTCTATTATGTCTATTATTTATCAAATTAATAAATATATATATATATATATATATATATATATATATACACAAACTTTAGATACTCAATAAAACATACAACCACACAACACTTGCACACCACTATATCATGTGCTAACTCTATAGAATTACTTTGTCTTCTTTCAATCTGCATTCAGTATACCATTGTGCGGAGAAACACATATATTCAGTACAAGAGAAGTGTCAGAAATGTAACATATGAAATATATGTTGCTTATACATATGTATGTTACATGTAAAATGTAACAAATGTAACATATATATATATATAGGAAGCAAAAATAATAACTATATATATATATATATATATATATATATATATATATATATATATATATTGGTTTCCTCTATTTGCCAATTTATATTAGAAAGGAACAATATTTCCCTTTTTTGCAATCAAAGGATGAGAATCAATGAAATCATTTTCAATAACTCATATGGAGAATGCCATTATGCTAAATTTTACCTATTAATCTTTCCCTTTACTAAGTTTCGATTGATTTCTTAATAAAATATATGCTCGTGTGTGGTACCAGTGGGTATAACTCTTAAAAAAAAAAAAAAACAGCAACACAGGCAAAAAAAAAGGAGCAACTATCCAAGGAATGCAGATGAGATCAGTATTGATCTCCCTGATTCTTTTTAATATGTTTTAATAAATTGCTCAACCTTTTGCACCTTCCACGTTGTCAAGAATTAAGGCTTTTACCTAATCCATAAATAATAAATAAAACAACGATGTATTTTCTGTGCATCATAATGGCACGTCTACTACTGTTACTAATTATAATTAATGTAACTGTATTAAATAGCAGAAATATTATTGCTTAGTGCATTGTGCAAACTTTAAAGGTGTATCACAGGACATTGTGTGTGAACTCTGTGTTCTGGCTCTGCTTCTCCATAGTGACTGCCTTTAATTCTGCTTGCCTTGGAGTAATGGGAGTTCTTTAGGTCAGCTGCACACTCTTTGATTTGAATGTAAAGCATTAAAGAAAGGGACTGGTGATTGCATTTGCATTACTGTATTTTTTATTAGGCGACTATGATATCAAAACTGTGGATGGAATCTTGCAGTATGTTGCTAATGCATTTAAAGCACAGAGCTGTCAGTATTTCATTGCAACAAAAAAAAAAAGAATAATCTTGTAGGTATATATAAAAAAATAACCTTAAATCAGCGCAGTGCACCAGGGCTGCTTCCATAGGAAAGCTGCTGGGCAGCACTTACACCGTGGCTTTGTAGATGTCGCTGTTGACCACAGTTGAGCTGCAGCCCAGGCTGCCCAGGCACCATGTGACCTGCAGGGAGGTAGCAGCTCAAGGCCATTTTCAATTCTCATTGGCTTACTTGTCATGTGGTTGTGCAGAGGCATCCACAATTACACAGGGAATGTTTTCCTAGAGATGTCAGCCTACAAAGGACACAATCTCTCTTCTTCAAATTCCTCCCCAAAATGTCCTTTCCAAACAGCTCTCCTGCTGCAAATACTTTTTTAGTAGATTCTTTGATCAGTGCCTGTAGAAGTGACAGTTTCTATTCTAACAACGCCAGCATGTACATGCCACCTAACTCAGACATTGGGACTTATGGGATGCAAACCTGTGGACTGCTACCATCTCTGGCAAAAAGAGAAGTCAATCACCAAAACATGGGTATGAATGTACATCCCTATATACCTCAAGTAGACAGTTGGACAGATCCGAACAGGTCTTGCAGAATAGAGCAACCTGTTACACAACAGATCCCCACTTGTTCATTTCCTACAAATATTAAGGAAGAGACCAATTGCTGCATGTATTCTGATAAGCGATCAAAAGTCATTTCTTCAGAGGTGCCACCATACCAGAGGCTGGTCTCTGACAACTGTTCTGTTGACAACTCTGAGGTTCCTGTCCCAGGATATTTTAGGCTGAGCCAGACCTACGCCAGTGGGAAACCCCAAGAGTACAATAATAACCAAGAAACCAGTTCATCCTTAATGTTACAGCTAAACCCCCGCGGCAGCTCCAAACCTCAGCTATCTTCACCTCATCAGATGGATAAGAAAATGAATGAAAACCCGAGCAGCCAAGAGTCCTCCAAAGTCCTCTCAGTGGAAAGTCCAGAGTCCAAGGCTGCCTTGAAGGAGGACAGGAGCTGCCTGGCTGAGGTTTCTGTGTCCAGCCCTGAAGTCCAAGACAAGGAAAGTAAAGGTCGGTATCATTACAAAGAAGTTTTTATAAAGCATTGATTGCATGGTGTAGTAGTAGCTTGTACACGCCAGCACCATAAAACACTGTGTAAAATACTAGCATTGCCTCCCATAACATTTAATGGTAACTACATGTCAAGAAGGAACTGCCCTTTTTTATTCAGGTATTTAAAAATAAAATATATTCAGCATATATGATCATGTATGAACATCAACCAGACACATCTCACCCAGGTGCAGCATTAAATGTCCATTATCAGTGCACTAAAAGTTTTTACGGATTTTTTTTTTTTTTACCTCTCTCCACTGTTTTTTTTTTTTGTTTCAAAGGGTTAATTCCAAGGAAAGTACAAAGAACATTATCATTTAATTCAATTTCTGCTGGCAGACATATTCTGCTCATGTCAAAGAGATGCATTCAATAAAATTTATCATAATAATAGAAAATTGTAGCAATAATATTATTAGTAACAATAATATTCAAGGGTTAATAAATTGGATAAATCTGTATTCAGGTTTATAGACGATCAGCAAAGCTAGTTAGTGACACTGCGGATGGACAGTGAATGAGATGCTTTTTTAAGACTTGTCTGGTAAATTTGACATCTGGGGTTTAGGATATCTGCTTGCTTTTCTTATAAAAAAATAATACATTTCAGTCAACATGTGCTGATTATGGTCTGTCAATGTGGACACAGAATAGATGGGTATTGCCTAAAAGGAGGTCATATGTATTCTATATTATATTCTTGGTGCGCTTATAAATGTGTACACCTAAGTTGCTTACCATTGCCCATACCTTGCGTATATATATATATATATATATATATATATATATATATATATATATATGTATATATATATATATATATATATATGTATATATAAAAAATCTCCACAGATTGATAGGTAATATATATGTTTGTGTCCATGTGTATGGAGGTGTGTGCTTATAAATACATATATTTGCATACATATAGTTTTCTAACCATACACAAATATGTATTTATATATGAATGTATAAATGTAATCAAATTATATATACATACATATCTATGTATATATATAGCAGAATATGCACATGTTTCTATTTTTAGATTTATTTTGCATATATATATGCACCTTCCCTTTATCTGCCACTGTGTGCATTGTGTGCATAACATTAGGATTTTGCTTTTGTTATAATAACAATATGATAGGCATTTTGTTTGAGGGGTCATTGTCAAGTCTATTCCTTGTAGAATGAGGGCATTATTGGGGTGGAAATTTTTCACATTTATTTATTTGTTTATTTATTTTTTGTTGTTTTACCTTTTTTTTATCACAATAGAGGAAATCAAGTCTGATACTCCAACCAGCAATTGGTTAACTGCAAAGAGTGGCAGGAAGAAGAGGTGTCCATATACTAAACACCAGACACTGGAGTTAGAGAAAGAATTCTTGTTTAATATGTATCTGACTCGAGAGCGCCGCCTAGAGATCAGTAAGAGCGTCAACCTCACTGACAGGCAGGTCAAAATCTGGTTTCAAAATCGCAGAATGAAGCTTAAGAAGATGAGTAGAGAGAACCGAATCCGCGAACTGACCGCCAATCTGACTTTTTCTTAAATGCAGCTATTGCTCCCCAGCAGGAGAGACTGTGAACCCCCCACATCCCATCCATTTCCTGTGATCTAGAATGTGATTCCTCATTTTATAGTGCTGCAAGTGTCTCTATGTATTTTCATGGGTATATAAATAATAATAAAGATCTAGCACATGTAATTTATTATCATTATTATTATTATTATTATTATTTTTCACCGTATGGCAGGGTAAAAAGTAAAGAAAGTTTATCATTTTAGTATTAAATTATTGGGACTGGTCAAACACATCCAAACAATGTGACTTTTTTCATGATTTTTTCTAAGGGATAGTCTTTCTGCGTGTTACTTTATGGACCTCAGCATTTTAATCTTCATGTTTATTCTTATTGACTTTTGGGGACAAAAAAAGCACATTTTCTGTAAATGTCTCTGCTCCAAGTAACTGAAAATCTGTTCGTCAATGTGTAGTTTATTTGAGTCGTATTCCTGGTAGA
The DNA here is from genome assembly GCF_046119375.1 of Phyllobates terribilis. NCBI lineage: Eukaryota > Metazoa > Chordata > Amphibia > Anura > Dendrobatidae > Phyllobates > Phyllobates terribilis. The sequence continues at coordinate 105,996,109 of NW_027362769.1, read as the reverse complement.
ACTTTTCTTGTGATATGTGGCAATATCATTGAGACAGCTGTGTCCATATTGTGCATGTTCTGTGCATGTCTTATGCAATAAACTGTCTGAACGCTTCATGTTCTCAGCCTATTTGTATATAACGTGAAAATAGATCATTACTGTAAATACTGTGTATATAAAGACACTCAGTGCTGGCAAAAACTTTCGTGTGCTGAGTATTGTAGCCACAATGGTTATCCCTGTAGACAAACGTATTGATGTGTTTTTTTTTCTTCAGATATTAGATTCAGAAAGTAGTGGTGGTATAAACCACTTCCAGGTAAGTCTGTGTGACTTAAAATTAAATATATATTATCCGATGTGTGATGACTAAACTTTACTACTCAGCATTTTTATTAATTTTAATTTGGGAAAAAAATATGGACAAATATTAGATAGATAAATAGATAGATAGATAGATAGATAGATAGATAGATAGGAGATAGATAGATATATGGATAGATATATGTGATAGATAGATAAATAGATAGATAAATAAATAAATATAATAATAATATAATAATAATAATAGTTTATACGTGATAGATAGATAAATAGATATGAGATAGATATAGAATTTATAATGTAAGATACATAGATAGAAAGATAGATATGAGCTATCTATCTAGCTATCTATCTAGATAGATAGATAGATAGATAGATAGATAGAGATAGAAAATATAATAGAAGATAGATAGATAGTTATATATATAGATAAATAAATAGCTAGAAGATAGATAGATATAGAAAATATAAGAGATCTATAGATAGATAGATAGATAGATAGATAGATAGATAGATAGATAGATAGATAGATAGATAGATAGATAGATAGATAGATAGATAGATAGATATGGGATAGAGATAGATAGATAGATAGATAGATAGATAGATAAAATATAATAGAAGATAAATAGATAGATAATATATAGATCATATAGATAATATAATAGATATATATATAGATAATATATCAAAAGTTAAATATTAATAGATAGAAGATAGATAGACAGACAGATAGACAAATAGATAGATAGATAGATAGATAGATAGATATTTAGAAAAATAGAGCAGCACCTTTAAGAAATGAAGGTGCAAAGCTTTCCTGGTAAATACCAAATCATCCAGATAAAACAACAACAACAAAAAAATGAAGATAGAACACCAAAAAAGTGTAAAAAAAAATTGATTGTCTGATTATAAGACCATCGTGGCGACGTTTTGGTTCCAAGATGTGAACATTTTAACATTTTCCCAAGTTTGACCAAAACATCGCCACAATGGGCTTATAAATAAACAATCAACTTTTGTACACTCTTTTGGTGTGCTGCCTCCAGTTTTGTTTTGTTTGCTTTTTTAAATCTAGATAGATAAAAAAAATCATACATATGTAGATATTCTAAAAGATAGTAGATATATATTAATTTAGATAGATATTGCTCATAGAGTGGCAAGACAGCAAGAAATTTCATTCATAGAAGTCAACACGATAATTAACCTGTGTTATTATGCTTAATTTTAAAATATTTTCTTATTATAACGTTTTTAAAGTATCTGCATAATTTGTCGACTTTTCCTTTAGTACAGTAAATCCTATATGATGTGCTATTATTTTATACTGTATATAAAGTGCAGAAAAAAGTAGATTGTAAGAAATCGCATAGGAATAATCATGACCATGGTTCCTGACATTGCTCTAGTTTGAATGCTGCACATTATGTACTTGTGTGTTTAGAACCTTCATGGACAAATTGTAATATCTGCATTGCTAACATGTCCTTTGTGAGATACAATTCCATTATATTTCATGCTAATTAAATAACAAACCTCTATGTATTTGCATTGATCTGATCCCCTTGACTAATATAACATATATATGGGAGGAGGCTGGAATTGTTCATCGTTCTCCGTTCTCCTTATCCCGAGCATCACAATAGAAAAGATTTAGATGAGGACTTTGTAACAGGATTTTACAACATGCATCTCCTTCTGTGTAAATTGTGGACACTGCCTGGAGTGTTTTTATTTTTTATTTTTTTTACATTTGTTGTTTCCAAGCATGGTCGTTTATGACAGACCTGCATAGACCTTCTGTAGCTTCAGATAAACTCTCTTTTATTTCAGGAAACAGCCCCAATAAACTTAGAGCCTTCCTGCAAAACAGGGACATCACAGTCTCACTTAACGCTGAGTTTAAAAATTCTTTGTAGCTGAGATCCTCAGGGACAGTGATTAAATCCTATTTACTTCAGTGTTTCATGTAACAGTAAAACAGGTTCCATAAAAAAAAAAATAGCATTTTCAGATCTGCTTTCTCTGTCTGGTCACCTTCATTCTGTTGTATATGGAAATGTGAAGGAAAAAAAGTGAATGTATTTATTGTAAATGTCTGTGTGTATTATATCACTGTGTATTCTATGGCTGTGTGTTATATGGGTGTGTGAGTGTATGCACTAATTAAAAAGAGTAAACGATTGATGAGATATTGGGCAAAACAATAGCAGAGTCCAGTAGCAGATGATTTCACCAGAGGTTTTAATGTTCTTCTTTAGACCATTTGATTACAGGGCACATTAATGTATAATCAAATGCACCTCATAAAAATTTTATTGAATCCCATAAAAATCATGATAGTTCTCTTCCACCTGTTTTTTTTTTTTCTGTTAAACACTATGAAGGTTTTATGCATTTCACACATTACAGCCTCTTCTATGTAAATATGAACTGTTGCTGAACGAGAGGGCAACAACAATGTGCTGCTGCCCCTCTCCCTTTCTTTCTCCCTCCCTTTAATTTCATGATGGCTTCTTGTTTGTGGCTAGTAAAACAAGTTTTATACCCAAAGGTCAATAATCAGAACATGCTTCCCCTAGTTCTCCTGTGAGGGTCCCCACAGTTTAAAGGGTAATTAAACAAATTCAGCAAAGTGATTAAAAATGAATGGCAGGGAGAGCTGAGCTGAGAAAGAAATAGTCCCTGGTAACCCTGCTCCAATGGTTAACCAGAAGCTGCGCTTTTACGCATAAAGGTGGCATCAGCCCATGCAGCCCTCCCCTGTGCGCTTCCTTCCATATATCTCAGCATAGTTACACTTTTATTTTTAATTGTATGTGTTTTTAATCACATCAGCCCCGTTAAGCGGATTGATTTACTCTGTATTGGTAAATATGATCACGTGGAGCCCACAACCAATGGATGGAGGATGCAGCCTGCAAAATACTATGATTGTTCTCAGGGAGGGTATTACATACAGTTAAGAGTGTAACCTTTTATATGACTGAGAGGGGAGCCTAAAATGTCCACCAGTGGTACCATAAGTAACTACTATGTGGATTCTCTCATAGGACATGAGAATGAAGAGGTCTACGGTGCTAGATTCTCCCAGGGAGGTCACACGACGACCTCTAGGCCACCACCAGGTGTTGGGGACACTTCAGACTTCTCTTCTTGCAGCTTTGCGTCAAAATCCAGCGTCTTTCCTGCTTCTTGGTCTACGGTGCATCCTCAGCCTTCTCCAGGAATGACTGGGATCTATCACCCATACATGGGCCAGTCCCACCTAGGTTCAGAAAGCAGCAGATATACTGTGCGCTCCTGGCTGGAGCCCATTTCCAGCACTGCGTCCTCCTTCTCTGGATTTCACCCCAACGGGCGCAGCTATGGGATCAAACCTGAAAGCGCACCAAAAAGGACCGAGTGCTCCTCGTTTGACTCCCAGGGAATGAGTCTGCCAGAGTACTCATGTAATTCCTTTACAGAAAGCCCAGAGAAGCCTCCACCTAAAGACAATACTGTTCCTGCAGCTGCTGCAGCTTCCAGCGAGGAGCCAGAGAACACTGAGCTCAAAGAAGAGAAGCAGCAGCAGCAGCAGCCACAACAGCAACAACCGAATCCACAAATTGACCCAAGTAAGTACAAAAAGAGGGAAAGAGAGAGAGAGAGAAAGAAATTGCTGTTTGATTTATAGCCTAAACCTGCAAGGCTCTAAATGTGCAAAACTGATAGTTTTACTAACCTATAAAACCGTCTAGACGGCCAGCATATAGTCCAAGCTGCAACAAGAGGCTATAAAATGATTCTATTACTCACATAACCACCTAAGATCAAGACATCATTGCTACTGTAAACACTCAGGCTGCATTAAGACGATTTTATATGATAATTCTTTATAAAAGTGCAATGAATAAGGTCATCCATCCCCAATGCAAACCCGTTTTGTTCTGATTCCAAAACCTCAGCCTCTTCTCTCTTTTTCTATTCCTTCCTTTTTAGATAACCCTGCAGCCAACTGGATCCACGCTCGATCCACTAGGAAGAAGAGATGTCCCTACACCAAATACCAGACTCTGGAACTAGAGAAAGAATTCCTATTCAATATGTATCTAACCAGGGATCGTCGCTATGAAGTAGCAAGGATACTGAACCTCACAGAGAGACAGGTCAAAATCTGGTTTCAGAACAGAAGGATGAAAATGAAGAAAATGAACAAGGAAAAAGGCAACAAGGACCTGTAACAACCACATTATTACCACATTGGGATACGCACTGAATCTTCTCTGTATTATCTGGATCACTGAAATATATATATTTAGGTCTTTTCTTTCTTGGAAATAGATGTATATGTGTTGTGTATTTTGCAAACTTGGTTGTCAGTGCGCATCTGAAGATGCAACATTTTGGGGACTATTCCTGATAATATTGTGATTGCACGCTAGACATTACCGGTAGGTATTACGACATTTCTGGAGCATTTTATGGACCTGTAGGAAGTAGTGTAGTTCCTTAATATTAGCAGTAAAAGAAATGTAAGTAAAAGAAATGTAATGTAGAAGTTCCATTTGGTCGAAATCGGTAATAATCGTGTTTATAGTCTACACAGCAGATATATGACAAAATTCTTGTCACTGAAGGAATATTTGATCTGCATGTGACATGACACTAATATTCATTGTATTAGTGGTAACAAATAAGGCGCATGCATAAACTAGATTGTTTTAGCAAAGGCCTAGGATTCAGTTTACAAAACGTTTATATTTTTAGTTCTGCATTCATGTGTGTGTGTGTTTGTATATATATATAGTTTTGTTTTTGTTTTGTTTTTTGTTTTTTGTTTTCTTTTTCATTCAAATGTTCTTTCTTTCCTAGATTGCAAAAAAAAGTCTGATTATAGCTAACTTGTCGATTTTTTTTTAATTTAAATTAAAAATCAACATCTATCGTGGAAATTACAAAATTGTGCGGGAATTATATGCTTCACTGTTAGTGTTTATAAATAGATGTTGTTGTTTTTTCTATATTGGTGCTTAGATTGGGAACCGATTTTATTATTTAACTGCAGAGGAGAATTCAGGGATACTGCACTTAGCAAATTTATGTTGTCACCCCCAAAAATTCCCATTTTATTGTCACCAGAGCAATATACCCAATGCATTGTCACAGGGTGGCATTTTACAACTAATTTTCTATAGGTAGGCAGAATGCACCTTTGTTGACAACATGGACTTTTCTATAGGTATATGTCCATAGCTGCATATATATATATATATATATATATATATATATATATATATATATATATATATATATATATATATATATATATATATATATGTATATATATATATATTCATGTTATGTTTTTGACCAATCCACCTCCACTCATGTTATTTTCCATTACAAACGTACAGCTCCTCTCATTATCTAGTTATGAATTATGTTTACATTGAATTGTAGCTTACATGCCTATGTTGGACAATCTGAAATTCTAAAGGAAAAAATAAATAAAAGTTTTTGTCCTTGTCTAAGAATAAGGTGTTGTATTTAGAATGCCTCCATTGCCTCCATTGCCCGCTATATACATCTAAATTATTTTAAAACAGGAAGAGCTGTGGTGTAATAAAGTCATTTAAACGGCTAGACGTCTGGACTTAATGGTTTTATGGTGGTCCAGGGCGCTTTTTTTCCTTTCAAAGGGTCTTATTTGGATGTTTGTGTCACTTCAAAACAAAACAAAAAAATTCTGGGAAACTTGGACTATTCTTTGACTCGTCCAGATGTCCAGAAACAACACCAGGTTTAAGGATAAGTAAACGAATTCACATTCAAATGCGAGCAGGCCCTTAATTATGACAATAGATACTGAACAAATATTCTGACATTACCACTTCAATTACATTTGTTTTCAGCACCTGATTATTTTTTTTATCACATTTATATATTTATTCATACTTTCACATGTGGAAACTCTATGTCAAGGTTTGTATATTAGTTGTGGGGGAAGACAGAGGAAATTACTGCATACTCTAACGAAAGCATAAGAAATGTTAGGATATATTAGTTTTTAGACTTATAGGGAGGAGTGTTTAAATGTGGATGTCGAAACCTCAAAATTATACAGAAAAGATTCAATACTATAAAACTCTATATAAATGTACAACTATATAAATATTGCAAACAAATATATCTATACCTCATCATATATATATCTATAAATATATATATATATTACATGTATATTTGTAGTGATATAGATGTGTTTACATAAAAGTACCTTTGATATACGAGTTGGTACATATACATATATATATTATATATATATCTATATATTGTAAATATATTTGAATGTGTGCTTGTATATATATGAATGAAAAAAAAAAATTCTAAAGACATAAAAATATTATATACATATATGTATATATATATACAGTATATATTCAATATATACAATATATATATATATACATATATATATATATATATATATATATATATATATATATATATATATATATATACTCATACATTAATGAGGTCAGTGTGGACCAGAGTTTATTTGGCGTTCACTGTCTTCACTCAGGGTCTTATATATATATATATATATATATATATATATATATATATATATATATATATATATATATAAACAGAATATAGTAAAGAACTGGTGGCATATGGTTTTAAACCTCATCATTTGAAAGTTATAAAAATGACAAGGTTTGCACCGTTATTCCTGCAATCCTGATACCAGCAATAATTTCAATTGCTGTGAAATAAACATTTATGGTAAGATAAACAAATTTATGACAGGCGAGAACTCTACGTGACCGCTAGGTAGCGCTCTTACTCCATTTGTTTTATTGTGGAGCTGTCATGTTTCTTTCTTTAGGGTCACTGCTTACAATGCCTTTCAGGACTTCTCATTAATCTCATCTTCTAAAATAACTTTTTATATATGCATGGATATTAGTAATCTCCTACAGAAATCAGAGGAGTATGTGCAATCTATCTATCTATCTATCTATCTATCTATCTATCTATCTATCTATCTATCTATCTATCTATCTATCTTTCTGTCTGTCTGTCTAGATTGCACAAGCTCCTATGATTTCTGTAGGAGGTTTCTAATGTCTATATATATATATGAGAAAGTATATCAAAAGGCAGCACTCCAAATAATTTTTTAGAAAAAATGGACTTTAACGAGCCCAAGAAGCAAGGTTTCGGTTCACAGAACCTTTTTTTCAAGCCTTGAAAAAGGTTCTGTGAACCGAAACGTTGCTTCTTGGGCTCATTAAAGTCCATTTTTGCTAAAAAAAAATTATTTGGAGTGCTGCCTTTTGATATACCTTCTTTGATATGCAACAGTTTGGAGGCCTGACACCCATTAGTGAGTAACGATTAAATGGTGCTGTTTTCAATATATATATATATATATTTATATATATATATATATATATATATATATATATGTGTGTGTGTGTGTGTGTGTGTGTGTGTGCGTGTGCGTGTAGTCAGCATTACCTACATCCTAAGTATGTGCCATGTCATGGCCATAGATATAGCATAATTCACAATGTACACAAGGGGTATAACTAACATAACCTATAGCACAACCATACCATAACATAACTAGTATATTGCACAGGGGTTACATATGTTACAGGGGTTACATATGTTGGCATACATTGTATGTTCATATTATTTTTTTATCATTATAAGTGAATAGATAGGCAGACCTGGTTGAATGGCCACAATGTTCATCACACTTTACCCGGATAGACTTTTTTAAAGTGGGGAGTATCAAAGAAAGCCATGCACAGTTGATAACATAACTATAATTCATCTATTATTTACATTGTTCATCGACTCCTGCACCCCCTGTACATATCACATTACTAGAACTCCCTGCCTTATGCTTATGTCGCATAATTATTGTAAGCTTACATCATAGCTATCTGATATTTTGAATTAATTTGTCATAATTAGTTAACCTTCATCTCAAACATGGCTAGTAATTTCTACATGAGAACCATTCCTGCATCATACTGATTCCTTTCATGGCACTTATGTATCACAACTACCACTAACCTCATTGTAACTATTGACGTAATCTACATGAAAACTATATATAATATCTTACTAATCTAAATTCTAAGACATTATCATTATATGTGCTGCCTTTAGGATATTACTAGAATTTCTTCTTCAGAGCAATATAACATTACATTGCCTACATCACAACTATACCACATAGCTGGTGTTATCTATATCATAACTGAGATAGTCTACATAACTAGTTGAATATTTCCCGTTTTAATAAATCTAGCATCATACTTAGCTGCCATAACTAACATTAAAGGCTTCACTTGACACCAAGTACTTGTGGTACGTAGCATACATCTTAGGTTTACCTATATGATAACTTCATGGTATAACTAGTATTAACTGCCCTTTAACTATATGATACAACTACACCATAACTCTATGGCATAGCCAATAATAAATATATTCTAACAATGTGGCGCAGCAAGTATGATATAAATTGTAGCTATATGATACAGCTAGCATTGTTCACATAATAACTATGACAGAGGTAGTATCATCTTCCTTATAAGAATATAATATAACTAGTGTTATCTACTTTATAAAAGTATGCCATAACTTACAGTATGTTATTGCCATTATAACTTCATAACGTAACTTGCATTATCTTTTATTATAACAATATGGCATAGCTAGTAATATCTACATCATAACTAAATGGCATAGCTACCATTATCTACATTATAGCTATTTGACATAACTAGTATTATCTGTATTGTAAGATGCTTATATCATTACCTACAAAATAACTATATGGCCTAACAAGTATCTACATTATAACTTTATGGCATAACTTGTATTATCTGCCTTATACTAAAAGTTGCACCTAACAACCTACCTTAGAATTATATAATTATTATATTATATAATAGCTACTATTATCTACATTTTAACTACTTGGTATGACTAGTATTTTTTTTACATCATACAATATAATGTATTGGCATTATTTACATTATAACATACCTAGTATGATCTGTGATATATCTATATTGCATAACTTGTATTAACTTCATTATTATTACAGCATATGGTGCATCTAACATTATCTACCTCTTACATAACATATTTAGTATTAGCTGCATTATAGCTACTTTATAATCATATAGCATAACTAGTGTATTATAGCTACATGATGTACCTGGCATAATCTACATTATACCATATAGTATAACTAGTGTAATCTGCAATAGAACTACATGGTGCACCTAGCATTGCCTACATTATAACTATGATCTGCATTACAACTATATGGAACAGCTAGTATTACCTATATTACATCTATATGATATAGCTACAAATACCTGCATCATAGTATAACATATAATGTAATAGGTGTCATGCAGACAGCATTTTGTTTCTATTCCTTATCATAGAAATCATAGCAGAAGTGACCTTTATCCTATAAACCTGATAGTATAATCCCATACATAATCACATCCCATGTGTGTTTGTGCCTTTATTTGCACTGATAAATAATAAATACCAGACTGTAAATCATTCCCAGGTTGATTCTTATGCATAATTCACTATTTTAGGCTTTCCTAGTTCTTTTTTTTTTTTTTTTGGTCAAGGGCTAATGATGGGAAATATATTCAGAGGCATGAATTTCATTTAGTATCAATTAACCTGCAAATTCCAGTCAAGCGTTCCACAATTCAAGGGTAAATTGCTCATTGGGTTTGCAAATGTGTATATAGTCTTTCTTCCTTTTCAGGTTTGAATGAGCTACAAAATAGCAAGAAAATAAAGGAAATGTAATCGACTTCTAAATCTGGAAAAGATCTCGCTATCAATGCACAAGGCTCAGAGTCTGGATAATGGAAGCAGAAGATATTTTATTACAATAAATGAGGAAAGTCCTCATGTTCTGCAGCCCTGGGCTCACCGCGCATGAATCTTGTGGCTCAAGTACACAGAAAACTTTGCAGTATCCTTCCGCCGGCTATCTTGCTTAATCACTCTGCCTACTGGTTTGTGGAATGGATCTACGTCCCTGATGGGGGTGTTTGGTGCCTCAGGAGTGGTAAATGTAAACTAGAGCCAAAGATCTAAACTATATGAAGTTTTTTTGTGTGCTATGTGCCTAGTAGGAAATGGCAAAGGCAGTCAGGCAAGACTTGAGTGTGGCTCTATATCCCATAGTAATCAGCAGAGTACAGTGGGATTGCTGCTATGTTTAGTGGGATTGCAAGGCTGTAGAAAAAGGGCAGTCACTTTTGCACTCAGCTTTTTTTTTCTTCCTTCTCCTTACTGTCTCCTGATCTAACCCAGATGAGTTCCTATTTTGTAAATCCGCTGTACTCCAAATACAAAGCAGGAGATGCCATAAATTCGGCTTACTACGACTGTCATTTTGCCCAAGATGTCAGCAGCAGGCACTCTCTGGTGTTTAGTGCCAGTCCAAGTCTTCAGCATCCAAATCAGGACTTCTACCACCACCATGGAAACCCAACAACAGGCATCCCGAACCCTACGGGCTATCAGCAGGCTCCTTGTGGGATTACTTGTCATGGTGACCCCACTAAATTTTACGGATACGATAACTTACAGAGACAGCAGATTTTTACGACACATCAAGAGGCCGAGCTGGTCCAATATCCTGACTGTAAATCGTCCAGTGGTAATATTGGAGGGGATCCAGAGCACTTAAATCAGAACTCTTCTGCTTCTCAAATGTTCCCCTGGATGAGACCACAAGGTTGGATGCAGTAAAATCTTTCAACTTACCATGTAACTAGAATAAAATGCAGTGAGGTCACCCAAATTCTAGTTTACATTTTGCAAACCTGTAGTGTAGCTACTAGCTGGATAGATAGATAGATAGATAGATAGATAGATAGATAGATAGATAGATAGATAGATAGATAGATAGATAGATAGATAGATAGATAGATAGAGTTGGTTGGATGGATGGATGGATGGATGGATGGATGGAAGGATGGATGGATGGATGGATGGATGGATGGATGGATGGATGGATGGATAGATGAGAGATAGTTATATGGATGGTTGGATGGCTAGATAGATAGATAGATAGATAGATAGATAGATAGATAGATAGATAGATAGATAGATAGATAAAGTGAATCTTTTATTTTACCTCTTTAGCTATTTTTTAGTTTACTTTATTTTAAGAAAGCAGGTAGAGATAGAAAAATGATAGACAGACAGATAGATAAATAGATAGATAAAGTGAGTCCTTTATTTTAACTGTGTGTAATGTTTTACTTTTCAAATTTCAGCATATTTACAAATATAGAGATAGCTTTATGTTGACGTTCTATCCATATAGTTATATACTATTATGGATTATAATCATCATTATTATTATTTTTATTTTTTCATATAGTTACTAATACTTTTTTTGTCACTGTAGTTGTGTATTGCAGTAGGACTATTGCAGTGGATGTTTGGGTTAATTTATGCTTTTATTTTGCCCTCTTTATAACACTAGTGTCAGGGTTCCCCCTCTAGTGTGTATAGGTATATTTATAAGATATTTACGATTTGGGCGTCTGTTGATCCCAATAAAATCTTTTACGACTCTTTAGATCCATGAGTTTCCCATGCACCCGCCTGACTGCAAAAGGGCGTTGATATTGATGTGCAATAATGCTAAATAAAATACTGTTGCTACTGAAGAAGGGGTGGAAAGATTGTCAAAAGTACAAATTATTTTTTTCTTTTTAGTTTTGTTTGCTTTGTTTTCATTAGTAGTCCCTGGTAGAAGGAGAGGGAGACAGACATACAGCCGATTCCAAACGCTGGAGCTGGAAAAAGAATTCTTATTTAACCCTTATCTGACCAGGAAGAGGCGAATTGAGGTTTCTCATGCACTAGGACTGACGGAAAGACAGGTCAAAATTTGGTTTCAAAACAGAAGAATGAAATGGAAAAAGGAGAACAATAAGGAAAAATTCCCAGTCTCCTCCCAAGAGGGCAAAGAAGATGCAAAAGCAGAAGAAGACAGAAGAGGAGATACTAACTGACTTTGCTATTTGAGACTTGTCATTTATTAAATGGTATGGGGAGTATACAATTGTGTAATCGAAAGCTAATCCACTAATTTACAAAATCACCACGAATTGTACTACCTATTTTATCAAACAACAGCACCACTATGGATTCCTCAGTACTATGGAACAGCAAATTATACTGGAAGTTGTAGTTCCACAACTACTGTGGATGCTGCTGATTTAACCACTGCTGTAAACCCATGTCCTTAAAATTTCACATTTACTAGCTATAAAAAAAAAAAAGAAAATAGCACAATGTAGGAAATATGCCATTTTTTATTGTAATTACAAACCAGAATAAATATTTTAATTATGAATGTTGAAGAATAGATAACTTATATATCTATATAATTTAAAAGAATAGACAGATTTACCAATCAGAAGAATGTGCACTCTTTAATGATTTAGTAAATTTGTTAAAATATACAATATCGAGTTTGAATGGGTATTATTTGTATTTTTATATAATTATTATTATTTTTTCAATGGTGTTTAATCAAGATAATGGCATTAAATAGTGTCAATTCAAATGGAATATAAATTACATTTTATAAAAGCAAAAATTAAATAATACATGCATGTATTTTTTTTATTTGATAGGATTTGTCTAGGCCTCAGTGCACACTATAATTTGATCCAATATGGAACCAATATGTAGCCTGCAGACATCATGCTAAAAAAAAGTCACTTGTCTTGTGACGTCTACGATGTGTATATAGATACATAAAGGCTGGGGTGTGAGGCTAGTTGAGTTTTTTACACCTGTTCGATGGTTACAAAAACGCAGCAATGCGCAGTCTGGCGCAGTGATACTTCCGAGGTCACAACTGACGGCAAGGCACACAAACTGCAAAAAAAAAAAACAAAAAAAAAAAACATGGAACATGAAATCAGCTTTCCTGACTGCCATAGATGACGGAAGCTGATCTTTTTTATTAAATGGATTATGTGCAATATTGGAGAAATATAAGACAAAACACAAAAACAACACAAAGCTGAATAATTCTGCTACACTATCATAAACACATATGAGCGAGGTGCAGACATTAATCATTCATATCTCATGTCCTAATTCTCTACACTAGTTGCCCTCATATGTATGAGACTTTTCTTATTTTATGTCCAATATTCCTACCAATGTTCCTATAACATACTATTACTAATAGTATCTATCTATCTATCTATCTATCTATCTATTATCTATCTATCAGATATTTATTATCTGTCATCTCTATAATCTATCTATTATCAATAATCTATCATCTATCATCTATATATTATCTATCTATCTATCTATCTATCTATCTATCTATCTATCTATCTATCTATCTATCTATCTATCTATCTATCTATCTATCTGTCTATCCCACCCCTTTATTCTCTTTGTCTTCCTAGCTGTATAGTCTATGTATACGCCTCTCTTCCTCTCTCTTATTCTCTCCCTCACTCCATGTTTATATATGCCCTCCATAACACAATACACACACATATATTTTACTAGATCTATAGCTTATGCATGGGTTGGGAGGCAAGAAAGTCACAATATTTCACAGGCTTTGGTCCTTGTAATACTTGAAAGATTTCAGTAAAGCACATATACAAAAACAAAAAAACAAAGGTTAAACAATATAATTTAAATTGAGGAAAGTCTGATAAAGGCTGCCCACTACTCCTGCAGTGCAAAAAATATTCTCCTCTAACTAATTCTATGTAAACCTTTTACTCACACATTACATGTTAATATAAAGCTAATAATAATTATGATAGAATAAATAAATACACACATTTTGCATTTTTTTTCTGTAGCAAACACAAGGGCTATTTCATTATCAATCCTATTATTTATATGCAGAGCTTATTGTTCTAATAATCTCCTATGCAATCGATGGGACTGCTGATTCTATAAATGTCACAGAAATAAAGGAAATAAAACTTTTCTAAATAAAACAGAGAATGAGAGTATGGTCATCTTGCTACTACTCGTTACAACCAGGCAATAAACTGGGGGCTATGGCTTCAATGCTCTATTTATGTGCCTGGCGTGAACAGAGCTCTCTTATGGCTTTCCTACACTGAGGCCTCATGAAGGAGAATTTACAAGAAACACAATGTAGTTTTATTAACGTAACCTTATTTTTAGTTTAATAAATGTTAGACAACTGGAACCATAATACTATAATATATGCCAGGGCTTCTCTCTAGTACTAAATTGTAGCATTGTAGCATTGCACATAACAAAGGCTTAAAGACTCTGCGTCACAATCTGACTGTCTATGCGGCACATTCTATCTCTGCGGCTCTTCTGCGGCTTCACGCTGGCTCTAGTCTCCATTTTATCACCACAGTACAGTATTACACAAACACAATGGAGATAGATAGATAGATAGATAGATAGATAGATAGATAGATACCTCCATATTGATCTTCTATGTTTATTAATAAAGTAGAAATATATATAAGTATATATATATATATATATATATATATATATATATATATATATATATATATATATGAACAAGTAAAATTTAAGTTCTGAATCACGCACTCATATAATTATATATAGATACATAGTTATACAACAGATTTGACATGCACATATATATATATATTGATTTGCTGTGTGTATACACTTACACAGCATGTATGACGCGTATATACATATATTATATGTATTATTAATAAAGTAAAAAATACCAATCAATAAGTAAAAAATAGTTCTACATCACACACACTATATATATATACATATGTATATATATATATGCACACACAGGTAATATATACACACACATAAATACACGCACTCACATGTATATATATATTTGCACACATGCAATAGAAAATACATAGTCTGTAATTGTATGTATTTTATAATTTCATGTATTATATCGATTTAATAGTCAGTACTACAACTTAAGGTTGTAATATTCTCCTCACCTAGAACACATATTTCTTCTGCTGATAATCAGTATCTATTTTTTCTCACTCTTTTTTTCAGAGTGTGTCAAAGTTGTATGGATTTTATTATTTTTTTTAGTTATTTATTAACTTCTCATAATGTATGCCACCAAAATAATTGTCATATTAACAGATCAACCTTTAATCTAAATTTATTTAACATCCCAACTACTAAAATAAATGAATGTGAGTTTTCGAACCATTATTTTCTTATTTCTGGTGCTTTTGGGGGGAATGTAGTGGGGAATGTAGTGATGTAGTGAAGATCATTTGAAGGTCATTTTGTATATAGTCTCATAAACAAAAGGGACAGTGACACAGAGGTTTTTTTTTTTGTCCTGAACAAATTAACTATATATATATATATATATATATATATATATATATATATATATATATATATATATATATATATATACAGAACTTAACATAATATATCACTTTTGAGATATATATATATATATATATATATATATATTCTACATCACACGCACGCACACATACACTATATATATATATATATATATATATATATATATGTATATATATATACAGACAAGGCGACATGACTTGTCCTTCTCTTTATCCTTTATTTAGATTTAAAGCAGATATTATGGATTCCTAATGTCAAATCAGCAAATTTCTACAAGTGTTTCTCTTGCTGCCTAGTGTCTGTGTCCTCTCTAATGCCTCACTGTATAGGGATAGTTCAGAGGTCCCTGTAATGCAATGGAAAAAAAATTCTTAAAATACAATATGATATATTAACACAAGCAGCAGCTTCTGAAGATCACAGCCAGTAAATATTAAATGTGTTTATGCCCTTGTTAAATGATTATTGCAGTGCCCTGTGTTCGGGGTTTAGCCACATTTATATAAATCTGAAAAAGCTTATAACACTGGTTTATGCAAGAGCCAAGAAAAATGGCGCTGGCTGGCAATATGTCCAAAAATCCGCAAGGAATTGCAGTAAATTCCTTTTTTGTTTGAAGAAAATTTACAACTTGGTAATAGCCCTGGTTATGACCTCCCTGGCTCCTCCATTGGCTGCTGTTGGTCACATGGAGCCTGTGAGATTCTTCATGGCCTTTTGCCTGGGTTCCCTGGATGATTTTTGCTGCCTTCTGCCTTTAGAGAGTCTCAAACCTTCTTTTTGTAACCTTTGTCTCAGATGAGGTGCATGTAGTATTATGTATGATCCTGAACCCCCTCCTTCCCCTCTTTATTTTATCTCCTGCTTCCTGTTGTGGTTTGTTTTATGCTGCTGATCCCTTCCCAGAGTCACCAGCACCACTGAATGATCAGTCTGATGCTCCTTCCCACTGAGGAAGTTTCTCTACTGGTGCAATAGAGAAGGAATCTGGAAAAGCTCACAACTAGATTCTAGTCTGGTAACCACTAAAATGCCACATGGATTACAGCTTCATTCCCTTTCCTGTCTGCCTGCATGTGCTCAGCAAGGGTAAGTGCTGCATGCAATTTATTATATGCAATTCCTGCTTCCATCTGTACAACACCCTACTATTGCTTTCTGTTCAGCCACATTGTAATATTCAGCTACATTCGTCTGTAGCTATGTGCAGGGCTGCTGTACTGTATTTAGATCACAGCTGAGGCAATGGCCAGAGAGTGAGATACCAATCAATACAAGGCATTGCTGGGAAGATGTATTATTATACTTAAAGATTAATTTCTTATGGAACATATTGGTGGTCATCAACTTTTAGGTAATAAAAGTATATATATACTTTTATAATATATATATATATATATATATATATATATATATATATATATATATATATATATATATATAATTAATATAGATATATTTAATTCCAAGCATAAAGTGATCAGAATTACTAATTACGCTGATTATGTTGCAGTGTTTCTCAATTGTAAATGATCGTTAAAAAATAATTTGCAGGCAATCATTTCATGCAGGGGGTGATCTGCTTATGAAAAATGCGCAAATGCTTCTTCACTAGATAGTAAGCATCCCTTGTATTATAGATAGGTAGATAAATGATTGACAGATGATAGATGAATTAAATTAATCTCATTAATTGATTTAGTAATAAGTCAATAGACTGTAAACATCTACAGCTAATAATGTAGTTGCATACATTTTCCCTCTTAGCATGTTTACTCATTTATAAGTCACTGCACTTAATATGTTTTATTCGTGCTTTACAGTAACTGTTGTCAGGGCTTTATATATATATATATATATATATATATATATATATATATATATATATATATACACGATCGATATTATTTCAGTTACTGTAAGGAATCTGCTTTTTTCCCTTTTTAAGTAAATCTAATGGATAGTACTAGAGTGAGCGAAAATAATCAGTTCCATATTGGTTTGCATTTATGTGAGTGTAGAAAATGCATCTTCACAAACATCTTCGACTTTCATATAGAGAGGCGACTGTCTAGACGTGCCTGGAGGAATAAGAATGAAATGTCTCATTCTGCAGCATACACTCAATTTGCTTGCTTCATACATCTGCTATAGTTTTTTTGTGCACATAGGTTTCTGATTTTTTTCAAAGGTAAACGTGTATTGGTATGTATGCATGTATGTATGTATGTATCTATCGATCGATCTATTTATGTTTTTTGAACACTATGTATATGAAATGTAAAAAAAAAAAAAAACATTATCTTGCATGACACAGTGTGTCCCCCAGTGTGCAGTGTTGTAATATTGTGTTATTAGCTAGTGAAGGTTGTGCTGCAGGAAAAGCAGAACAAAGAAAGTATTTCAACCTTGTTTGTCAGACAGCTGGGAAAGGTATTTACTGCTCCTCTGCACTGCGGCAGAACAGAGCAGCTGGCATCATCACAGGAAATAGAGGAAGTTCAAGAGAAAGAGGAAGGCTCCGTTCACACTAGTGGCGATGAGGTGTAATCTACAATAAAGCACTTCACAAAGTAGACAAAGGAATTTACCAGTTTTACTCACATTGCAAATCTCCTGAAAAGGGCAATAAGGGCAATAAGACGTGTCATTACATCCCTTCCCTACAGTGTCACCTACAATAGGAACCTTTAATGACTTCCTTTTATCCCATTGTTGAATACCTCTAGATTAATATATTAATTACATTGAAGCAGTCAAGTGGGTGGACTTTAGTATTCTCTTTAGAATGATTGCGTCTATGGAAAAAAATAGATAGATAGATATGGGATAGATAAATACGAATAGACAAATATAAATTCATACATAGCTTAATATATATGGGTAGATAGATCAAAATAATAGATACATAGATAGATACATAGATAGATAGACAGCAAGCCAGAGATAGAAAACACGTATCTATCTATTATTTTTCTATTTCTAGATAGATAGCTAGATTATAAATATGATATAGACAGATACATTTGCAAAGGTCAATACTATGTAGCATGCATTACATAATTTTAGCTCTCAATGCTGTATTTTCACTGCAGGGCTTTTATACAATGTCATATGCTTTATTAACAATGGGCTGGCACTCCTGAGTTGTGGAATAGATTGGTTGAATGATTGTGCAATGATGCATTTATTGTATATTACAGTAAATATGCTGTTATTGAGAAGTATGGAAATCTACCCCAGGATGGTGGATGGATATAGATAGATAGATAGATAGATAGATAGATAGATAGATAGATAGATAGATAGATAGATAGATAGATAGATAGATAGATACTGTAGATAGATAGATATGGGATAGAGCTAGATAGAAAGATAGATGCTGTAGATAGATAGATAGATAGATAGATAGATAGATAGATAGATAGATAGATAGATGCATAGATATATTTTCTACTAGTAATAATATATTATAGGTCAATTTGAACATAAAGTAAGAAAAGTCTCATGTATATAACCATGAATGAAAAACTTTATAGAACAATACGACATGCAATGTGAATGATTAACGTCTATATTGTATATGGATCTAGACAGATAGATATAGCCAGTATTCAAATTGACCTATACTATATTATTAGCATATACATACATTATATATAAATATCAATTTATCACACGTTGAAAAAAATAAATAAATATATATTTACCTATATGAAAGATTTGAATAGGAAACAAATGGACAACTGAAAGCTATAACTGGAGATCACTAATGATAGCTATATTCTTATTTACCAGTTTCTGCCTATTTTTTTTACATGAAGTCCTCACAACTGATGAAAAAAAAAAAGAGTAAAAGTGTCTCAGTTGCTATAATTTTTGGTGCAGCACTTTATAGGGGTGATTAGAATAGGCAAAGTATTTAGTGTAACGGGAGTATAATCTTATTGAGGAATTTATAGTGGGGGTCTCTGCTGCTCACCCCATCTTTCTACATTACAATCAGCCTAGCAATGCAGAATCAGATCTGCTGGTATGCAGAGCTTATTGCTTCCTCTGGCACAATGACCAAAGCAGCAAGTGCCCACTACAGGTTTTTCTCTCTAGACACAGAAGCACTGAATACAACATTTTTTGTCATGTGTAAATCTATTGATTGTTTTGTGCAATTTGGGGTAAAATGGATTCTTCCTAAAAGCTCTTTTACAATGGTGTACCAGTGTGAACTAACCCCTGGTGGATATGTACCCACACCGATAAGGAGCAATGTATTGTCAATTTGTTAAGCTGCATTTTGATTATTCTGTGTTGTGTATATTGTGTACAGAGACAATGTGGGCTAATATGGAGAAATGATAGAATTGATAACACTAATGCAAACTGTTTCTTTTGAAATGAACAGGATTCATTAATGTATCCACCACTTTCCTATATTTTTTAAAGCAAACATTTACTACACAAGCTCCCTCAGGCCACTTTCACCTCCAGGCCTTTTTGACCTCTTAGGCCTCATATAAAGTTATTGCATATTGAAAAATAAATAATGAAGAAACATATTACACTCTTGTCAATTTTGTACTATACCTTACATGTCATGATGTACTATATATTTTTTGTTGTTACTAAACAGGTTAAATGGATCTTTCTTCCTATTTTTATATCATGCCCAATTCTCTCATCTAGATCCTTACATCCATTTATTACAATATACTCCTATCATACATAGAATTGAAAATTACCCAAAAACATAAAATATTTTAAAAGGGCTTAAAGCCAATGCGCACATCTCAGAAGAGGATGTTAAGATGCCTTTACTGTAGAGGATATATTTTTTTTACTGCAGTTATTGTAATGAGGACCATGTGAACTACAGACCTGACTCATATGAAGATCACAATGTTGTATCCCCTGAGATCTCTGGTCTGTAGATAATCATCAATCCCCATGTTGACATTATGGAATTTTCAAAGTGCAACTCTGATCTCTTTAGTTTACTAGCTGTGTGTAAAATAACCAGAATTTCCTTACCAGAACACAACTATCACTGAAGAATGTTTATCAGGAATCTTGTAATAGTTTGCATACAATCCTCATTGGGTTGGAGATGTCCATCCTGACAGGGTAAAACATAAACAGATTCCTCTCCTGTAGACCAGGTGTTTGAATCGCTGCCAGAAAACTAGCTCCTTCCCTAAGATCAAAGATTCTCATTTAAACATGACCTCTACCTCTAATCCTTCCCAAAAATATATCTATCTATCTAGTATCTATCTAACATTCTATCTATCTATCTAAAGTTTTATCTATCTAATGTTCTATCTATCTAGCATCAATCTAACGTTTTATCTATCTATCTAGTATTTATCTAACATTCTATCTATCAGTCAAGCGTTCTATCTATCTATCTATCTATCTATCTATCTATCTATCTATGTATCTATCGTTCTAACGTTCTATCAATATCTATCACTCTATCTATCTTGTATTTATCTAACGTTCTATCTAACATTTTATCTATCTATATAACGTTCTATCTATGTATCTATATATCTGCTATCTAGTATTTATCTAACGTTCTATCTATCTATCTATCTATCTATCTATCTATCTATCTATCTGTCTATCTATCTATCTGTTCTATCAATATCTATCTATCTTTCAAATGTTTTATCAATATCTATCAATCTATCACTCTATCTAGTATGTATCTAACGTTCTATCAATATCTATCAGTCTATCTAGTATCTATCTAACGTTCTATCAATATGTATCAGTCTATCTAGAATCTATCTAACGTTCTATCAATATCTATCAGTCTATCTAGTATCTATCTAAAGTTCTATCTATGTATCTATCTATCTAGTATCTATCTAACGTTCTATCTATGTATCTATCTATCTAGTATCTATCTAACGTTCTATCTATCTCTCTAGTATCTATCTGATGTTCTATCTATCTATCTATCTATCTAGTATTTATCTAAAGTTCTATCTATCTATCTGTTCTATCAATATCTATCTATCTTTCCAACGTTCTATCAATCTATCTCTCTATCTACTATCTATCTATCTATCGTTCTATCTATCTATCTATCATCTATCAATATATATATCTAACGTTCTATCTATCTATCTATCTATCTATCTATCTATCTATCTATCTATCTATCTAACGTCCTATCTATCTATCTAACGTTCTATATATCTATCTAACGTCCTATCTATCTATCTATCTATCTATCTATCTAATGTTCTATATATTTATCTATCAGTCTAGTATCTATCTAATGTTATATCTATCTATCTATCTATCTATCTTTTTTACATGATATATTTTTCTCTGTAAATTTATATATCTATATTCTGATATATCTTTGATTGCCTGAAGACTGCAATAAAGTATTCGTCTTTTTTTTGCCAATAATGCCATGCATAATGTGAATAGTTTCAGTGTGAACACCAAGAAAGAGAAACTGAGTGAGGCACAAATTTAAAGAACAAAATTATCTTTATTTTTATATATATGATTAAAAAAAAAAAACAATAAAACCAAGCCACAAAATAGACACAAAGGACAGTGATGGATGGGTTATAACAGGATACATAAGGCAATACACATATAAGTAGTTATACAGTTAAATTACTGAAGTCAGGCATGAAAGAGAACAATTCATAGCTACAAAAAGTGCTAAAGTATAATATACAACTCCAGATAATAGTAAAGCATGAAAAACAGGAGCCTATAAAAAACCTGTAAGAGAAAGAGGTAAGTAGAACCAAGTGGCTGAGATCCTGGGTTCACTCACCAAGCACACCGGACATATTTTGCCAATAGTTTCGCCTGTGGTGGTTCGTGACCACCGTCACTAGCTATTTATGTAACACATAGCCAATCACATGATTTAGGATTAAAGCCAAAACCAAAATCTTTAATTAAGCACGATGCTGACATAAGAAAAGGAAACTGTTAGCGCCTGCACGTTAATCTTCTAAATTCTTCCAAGTCTTTGCCTAATATTTGGCATAAACTGGCAACTGATTGGCCAATCATGCCATACATACACAGTTTCAATGGTACAACCAGCTAAAAAGCTTATGAGTTTTTCATTACCCATTGCAAAAGATTGTTCACATACATTTTCTAAATTAGTCAAAATTTGACTTGAACTTTATGTAAATCACCTGTTCAAAGGTGGAGTTCCACAATTCGCATGTGTAAAAGGATTAATTGCAACCACATCTGACAACCATAGTGGCTTGCTATTAAAATGTATCAGACATGAAAATAGTTATGACAAGACAAAAAAAGTTTTTTTCAGCTTTCAACATCTTCATTACCATTATACAAGTGTTTATTTTCATATAATTATATTGCAAGAGGTATTTTGACAAAATAACACTGCGTTAACCCATAAAAAAAATGCCCCATATCTATTAGAGAACACAATCACATCCACCTTACACATATTACCCCACCTTACCTTACCCATTAGATAAAAGGTGTCTGCCAATGGCCAATCATTTAATATGTATGGAGGCCTCCTGACTTTCCCTCTGTCTGATGATTTTGGGGTAGAGAAGGAAATTTCAACACCTGATTCATTTGTTTTCTGGGAAAATAAGCCGCTGTAAGGGGATTCTGCCAGTGGATTTCTCCTCTCTCCCCTCTGAAAACACTAGATCTCTCAGCCAAGCTGAGCACTCATTTGTATAGTTGTCTGCTGGATTAATTTTCTGCTAACAGTTATTTCATGAGTATGGCCAACTTTAGAAAACAGGAAGCAATGACTTAAAGAGTAAACAATGTTAAATGTTTAGTAAATGATGTTTACTAAACATCATGTTAATTTTTATTTCATAAATCAATAGTACACATGAAAATAATAAACTTTGTACAATATCTTATCAGAGAAATCTGCTTCTTTCTCTGCCATAATTGGTCATTTATTTTAGGGATAAGTGAACCCGTGGAAGTTCGGGTTCTAGTACCTGACCCGAACTTTATTTCAAAGCTCGGTTTGAGTACCAGAACTGTACCCGAACTTGAACCCGAACCCCATTAAAAACAATAGGGACCTGAACTATTGAGCTGGAAAAAAATCTCTCTCTCTTTCCCCCTGGAACACCAAACATTGCAACGAACTTCCAGGAGAAGTCCGTGGTCAGCGTTTAGCACTGGACACTAATTGTACGATACAAACCCCGAAATTTTAAGCTTGGGTTTAGGGATGAGCAGACCTGTGGAAGTTTGGGTACTGGTACCCGATCCTAACTTTAGTCCAAAGTTCGGTTCAAGTACCAGAACTGTACCCGCATTTGAACCAGAACCTGAACCCCATTCAAAACAATGGTGACCCGAATTTTGGATCTGTAAAAAAAATATCTCTCTCCCTTCCCCTGAAACTCCGAACATTGCAACGAACTTCCAAGGAAAGTCTGTGTTTGGCGTTTAACACCGGACACCAACTGTCTTGTATTAACCCTGAACTTTTAAGTTCGGGTTCGCTCATCTCTATTCATTACCAAAATTTTCGATTCAGAGGTAAAATCTGTATTCAGTGAAGACAGATTTTCCCATTACTGAGATAGGAGATGGCAATTTCTAAGCAGATGGGAGGAGGAGCTAGAGGCAGAGCTTCTCCCTTTTCCCCCTTCTATCTAGATTGAATCTTATCAGTGGCAGCTGCTATCTCCTCTCTCAGTAATGGGAATGTCCATCTTCACTGAATACAGATTTTACTTCTAAATTGAGAATTTTGATAATGACTGATCAGATTTTTGCAGAGAAAGAAAATAAACAAATTTCTCTGATAAGATATATTACAAAGTTGCTTATTTTCATGTGTACTATTGTTTTATAAAATAAAAATTAAAACCAAGGTTAATCTTTGGCTATTTTATTTTTTACTATGTTCAAGCTCAAAATGCTACCACTTGCTACACAATAGCTAACTGGTTGAATGTTCAAATAAAAAAGTAGTTAAGGTGGTCTATTATGTTAAAGGTGCTAATTTACATTACATAGCTTTAAGTGGAATGCTTGTTCAGCAAAGAGCTATTCTCCCCAAATTCGCTATACACATGTACAATTGACTTTGTGAAGTTTGCATGTGTTTCCAATAAGTATGAGAGGTAAACCACTGCCAAACCCTTATGGCAGCAGTGTATCTCCTATGGAAACAAAGGATTGGGCATGTTGAAATTCAAAATGCTCCATCCTTTCATATATAGTCGGGAAAGAATTAGGATACCCACATACAAATGTACCATGTAATACTGCATTTCGCCTATAGGCGCTGCTGTAGGAAAAATTAATGGTCACACTTCACTTCCTCTAATTATAATGGCTGATTATCAGGAATAGAGAAGCCATAACAATGGTGATCAGGTGAATCCTCGGATGGCTCCCACCAGTGTTCTCCTCCCACACTCCTGAGACATACAGATACAGAATTTAGATTGTGAGCCCCAATGGGGACAGTGATGATGAAGTCTGTAAAGCGCTGTGGAATATGATGACATTATAAAAGCAAAGCAAAAAATTTTCACATCAGCACAATTAAAAGTCTATTCTAGACAATTATTTTATTGTTTATTATAGATCTTCCTGTTGATTTATAATGGCCAATTGTTATGATGATTCCATAAAAAATGAAACTAAATATTATTGAGCATAAAAGGGCTTTTTACTAACTTTATTTAAAGTATTTAAATTTAAGGTTCCCAAAGTCCAAAGTTTGTCGAACCTGCCAATTTAAGAAAGATTGGCCAACAGTCTAATATTTATAGTGTCCTCCCAACTCTCCCAAACAGATGATGTTGAGGCCACAGAAGGATTCTGTTGGTCTTCCAATGGTCAGTCCTTTTGTTCTCCTGGACATAAGCCGCAGACAGAGAAGTGTCAGTGGCTTTGTCATAGGGAACCCAGGAGTTATTGACCAAACCTCTGTATGGGGGTATTGGGAGAGATAGCTGTCAGCTGAAGGACTGTATGGCCAACATCAATCTAATGTGTATGGGGAGTTTTATCTGTATTAAAGCATAGGATGTCCTTCTGTTGCAAAAATTGGTGCATATTGAAGAAAATGCATTGTGAAAATATTAACTTTTTAATTAAATTGTCTAGCCCAATTTTATTTATTTGTCTTTTTTTTTGTTTGTTCAAAGATTTTCAACATGGGCTGGGTTTCCATTTATCAGTGGTGTCCTATGTGATCCCCAGTGGGAACAATGATGGTGATAATGCCTGTAAATCTCTGTGGAATTAATGGCGCTATATAAGCAAGTAAAATAAATAAATAAATAAATGTTTAAGCCTGATCAGGACACAACTGATGCAAAGGTTGTGCACTTTGTGCAGATTGGGCTCGTGCATTGAGGTTTATTCGATTTTGGGGGGTTTAGGCACAATTACTAGTAAGAGTCCTTTTAAATTCCATTGCGTCAACTAATTTCTTTGGTCTCTGTTTTTTTTTGTAACTCTTTCTTCAAAATCATCAATACTATTCAATTTTCTTTGGCAGCTCTTGATTTTGAAGTTGATCAGCCATAGATTGCTGCAGCAAGATCTATGATCAGCTCGGCAATGCTGCAGGGAAAATATATTATTATATGGCACCTACTGAAATCAATTAGTTATATGTAATATGTGGTTTGGATAAGGTCTCTAGAGCAAGTGCTGATTTTTGCAGTTGCTTTGTGCTCTGGCAAATAAAGGAAGATTCTGAGTCCCTCAGTGTAGAAGATCTCCTGATGATCTTTATATTGATAGTTCTTGTCCTGATGTGACATCCCCAATAAAGTGCAGGTTGATTATGGCAGATAGCACAGGCATGGGATTTTGTAGCAAATTTTGGCAAGTAAAAAAACCTGTTTGGCAGATTTGTTACATGTCTGAGACACTTTTCGTACTTCATGATATATTTTTCAAAAGTGACTAGAAAAAGGGATGTGGCTAAGTGGAGTTCTATCAGATTAATGGCATTAGGTTGTTTAGATTGATGTGTATGAGATGTTTCTATATATTAATTTTTTTTTGCAAAAATAAAGCACAATTTAAGGGAATCTGTCATCAGGTGTTTGCCACCTAATCTGAGAGTAGCATTCAAGTGATACATCACTTACTGGGCTGCTTACTATAGGTTTCATGTAATCAGAAACAGTTTTATCAGCAGGAGATTATCACTAGAGGACTAGAAAATCTGCTGCCATGTAGTCCTTAATATTCATGAGCTCTGTATAATCCCTCCCCCACCACTAATTGGCTTCTTTCTGCCTATGCACAGTGTACACAAAGAGCTGCCAGTCTGAGGAGTGGGCGGGGTTATACAGAGCTCAGCATTCAGAGAACTGCTAGATCTGCAGCAGATTAAGCAAAGATGTAATCAAACCTGCAGCAAGCAGCCCAGTAAGTGATACATTGCTAGAATCAGGATCTCTGCCCCTACATGATGCTGCTCTCAGACAGGGTAGTAAATATCTTTTGACAGATTCCCTTTAAAGAAACACTACCTAAAAATTACTGATAAAAGAAAATTAGATAAATTGCTTGTGCTTTATTAACTTTGGGACATATTTATTGTTAATGTTTTACAACTTAATGGGCTTATCAATTAATACTGGTGTTTTGAATGCCTGTTTAACTAAAGGAAGTGCTGAAGTAAAATGTGGCAAATTCATTAAGAAGCGTGCACTTAATGAATTTGGTGCATCTTTCAACAGCAATGCACCACCACCAGAACACTAGAAATACATGCCAGTTAGGGGCTGGTGTACATTGTCACGCGAACTTGGCTATACCCCATCCTGCCTGAGTTCTGCCCAATTTTCAAAATGTTGGAAGAGGTTGATGGAACTGATGTAAGAACGGCAAAAGTTGCACGTTTTTGAGTTTCACCAAAAATTTAGAGACATTTTTAACAGCTTTACTTCAGAACTCCGAATAAAACTGCTTTATGATTTGGGGTCTAAAACTAGATCAGGTAAACAGGCAGACAATGTATGACAGTCGTGCATGCTGTGTTGAGGACTGGTACAACTTGCTAGACATGTTGAACGATTATTTCTTCCTTACACCGCCACTTTTTTTTACTTTTGACGAATATTTTGTTTCAAACTATTGGTGCAGTTGTGGCACAATTTTGGCCTTTTTAAATCATGCTCCTTTTTTCTCTAAGCCATGCACTATTCTATACACTTTTCAAACCTGCTCAGTTAGGCACAAAACCTGTCTACAACATATAATACATCTGGACATGTACACCAGGTTTTGGTGCAAATTTAGCCAGAATTCTGGCGTCTTTAGCTAAGTAAATCTCTCCCATTGTGTTTTGCTCCAGTCAGAAAAAGGGGGGAGGCTCCTGCTGAAGCCAGTTGTCTATAGTCAGACATAGAATTTTACAAAAGTGCTAGATAAATGCCTTATCTAAAAGGACACACAGAGAACATTTCTTTATATATTTAGTAGCTACAATAGAAATCAGAGATTTAAGTTTGCGTTTTCTTCATTGCATTCTTTAGTTCATTTTTTTATTGTGCTTTTAATGTTGCGTTTTTTGTCTTTTTTTGTATAATGTTTTAAATAAGGCTGCTTTGCTTTTTTTATATTTCCTGGTTTTGGTAAAAAAAATGAATGATATAGTCATGTGTGGATTATTTATGGAAATGCACTAAAAATGCATATGTGTTTTTTTACTTGCAGATTTTCTCAATGCAATTCTATAGAGAAAATCTGCACAAAAAAACTCAGCGTGCCCGCAAGAAAAATTGACATCTTGCGGATTACAAACACACACCGCTGGTCGGTTTACGCAGTGTAAAAACAAAGCACACTGGGCATGAGATTTAAAAAAATCCCATTAACTTTGCTGGAGCTGTAAGGCTATGCTCACACGTTGCGTTTTTGCAGTGTTTTTTTTTTTTATATGCAAATTATCAGCTGCTTTTTACAGTACCAGTAAAGTCTATGACATTTCAGAAAACTCATGCACACACCTTGTTTTTTTTTCCTGACTGTTTTGTCAAAGAGCTGCGTTTTTGCAAAATGCAGCATGTCACTTCTTTCAGCAGTTTTTCAATGTTTTTGCAGCGTTTATCACCCATAAAAATCAATGGGAAGTGCAAAAACGCTGCTAAAATCTGCAGGGATCAGGTTTTTCTGCGTTTTTGGTGCTAAAACCTGAGGAAGTTGAATCAGGTTATTTTTTTCTGCACTAAATTTTATCAGCATGCACAAGAGACAAATGAGCACTGACAAAACTGCAGCAAAAAAACGGCGCAAAAACGCAGAAAAAAAGTGCGGCAAAACCTGCTTTTTTATGTTGCTTCTTTAATGCCAAGTGAACAGGTTTTACCTGCAGAAAAAAAAAGCCTCAAAAACACAACGTGTGAACATAGCATAACACGCTGCATTTTTTTTTTGTGCAGCGAAAATACGCAGCGTCAAAAGCTTGCCAATATCTCATCATGGGAACTCAACCTAAGTTCTTCCTCTGATGACAACCAAAAGTATGCTATAGTGTAGGACATGGTGGTTGAGTTGCAAAATTGGTGGTGTTCAAATATCTAGACCATGTGCACTTTGTGGCACAAATACGTCTGATTGCGCCTGAGATTACAAGTATTGACTTCACCAGCCAATAAAACATTGACTACAAAAACATGGGCCATGCACACGGTGAACAAGTCTGTAGGACAGTGTTCACACCACCAAAAGACTGGAAAACACAAGGACACAGTAAAACAAATGTATAAAAATACTCTGTTGTAAAAAAGTAAAAGTAAACAGCGAGTGCTAGTAAAAAGGTGATAAAAAAACAGGGTATTTGGTTGACACGTTTTTTGCAAAAAAATGCATACTAAGCCACTCTACCAATGTCAAGGTAACCCACATCAGAGCAGTCCCTATCTGATGTATTTAAAAACTGATCATGTGTATAGTACCTACAACTCCTGGCAAAAATTATGGAATCACCGTGCTCGGAGGATGTTCATTTAGTTGTTTAATGTTGTTGAAAAAAAGCAGATCACAGACCTGGCACAAAACTAAACTCATTTCAAATGGCAACTTTAGGGCTTTAAGAAACACTATAAGAAATCAAGATTAAAAATGTGGTACTCAGTAAGGGTAATATTTTTCAGACCAAGCAGAGAGAAAAAATTATGGAATCACTCATTTCTGAGGAAAAAAATTATGGAATCACCTTATAAATTTTAATTTCCCAAACCAAAACCTGCATCAAATTAGATCTGCTCGTTAGTCTGCATCTAAAAAGGAGTGATCACACCTTGGAGAGCTGTTGCACCAAGTGGACTGACATGAATCATGGCTCCAACAGGAGAGATGTCAATTGAAGCAAAGGAAAGGATTATCAAACTCTTAAAAGAAGGTAAATCATCATGCAATGTTGCAAAAGATGTTGGTTTTTCACAGTCAGCTGTGTCTAAAATCTGGACCAAATACAAACAACATGGGAAGGTTGTTAAAGGCAAACATACTGGTAGACCAAGGAAGACATCAAAGGGTCAAGACCGTAAACTTAAAGCAATATGTCTCCAAAACAGGAAATGCACAACAAAACAAATGAGGAACGAATGGGAGGAAACTGGAGTCAATGTCTGTGACCAAACTGTAAGAAACCGCCTAAAGGAAATGGGATTTACATACAGAAAAGCTAAACATAAGCCATCATTAACACCTAAACAGAAAAAAACAAGGTTACAATGGGCTAAGGAAAAGCAATCGTGGACTGTGGATGACTGGATGAAAGTCATATTCAGTGATGAATTGCGAATCTGCATTGGGCAAGGTGATGATGCAGGAACTTTTGTTTGGTGCCGTTCCAATGAGATTTATAAAGATGACTGCATGAAGAGAACATGCAAATTTCCAAAGTCATTGATGATTTGGGGCTGCATGTCAGGTAAAGGCACTGGGGAGATAGCTGTCATTACATCTTCAATAAATGCCCAAGTTTACATTGATATTTTGGACAGTTGTCTTATTCCATCAATTGAAAGGATGTTTGGGGATGATGACATCATTTTTAAAGATGATAATGCATCCTGCCATAGAGCAAAAACTGTGAAAACATTCCTTGAAAGAAGACACATAAGGTCAATGTCATGGCCTGCAAATAGTCCGGATCTCAATCCAATTGAAAATCTTTGGTGGAAGTTGAAGAAAATGGTCCATGACAAGGCTCCAACCTGCGAAGCTGATCTGGCAACAGCAATCAGAGAAAGTTGGAGCCAGATTGATGAAGAGTACTGTTTGTCACTCATTAAGTCCATGCCTCAGAGACTGCAAGCTGTTATTAAAGCCAGAGGTGGTGCAACAAAATACTAGTGATGTATTGGAGTGTTCTTTTGTGTGTTTGTTTTTCATTATTCCTTATTTTTTTCCTCAGAATTGAGTGATTCCATAATTTTTTCTCTCTGCTTGGTCTGAAAAAAATTACCCTTACTGAGTACCACATTTTTAATCTTGATTTCTTTTAGTGTTTCTTAAAGCCCTAAAGTTGCCATTTGAAATTACTTTAGTTTTGTGCCATGTCTGTGATCTGCTTTCTTTTCAACAACATTAAACAGCTAAATTAACATCCTCCGAGCCCGGTGATTCCATAATTTTTGCCAGGGGTTGTATATGAGCAGATCTGACAAGTAATGTCCATGTGGACACGCTGCAGAGGACAGCATTTATGTGCATAGCCCACAAGGGAGGTTACGTATTTTTATACGTTTGTTTCACTGTGTCCTTGTGTTTTCCAGCCAATAAAACATTGTATGGCACAGGTGAAAAGTAATTCCCTGAGTAGTTACTACAGACTTCTTCACTGCTCCATTTTTTTTCTGCATTTGTCTTCATACACATAGCCTATTATGTTATACCATACCATGTATTCCCACATTCTGTTCCCTCCAAACCACGCACATTATTAGTCTTCAACACTGGAGAAAGCTCCCTTTGTTTTATGTGGAATTCATCAAAAAGCTGGGCTGTTGGTTGAATATTTTATCCTAAGCCCTCTTCAATAAACTTTATAACCACAGTTCATAAGAATCCTGCAAAATCAGATTAAGAAAAAAAATCATCAAAATGCTTGTGAATGTTTGTTGGACCTAATGTAACATGCATGGGAGCTGCTATGTATAGCAAATTCCTACTCTATACATATTGACTTAATTTGCACATAATCACTTACATGTGACTGGGAATTTGCAGTTTTGATGTCATGTCCTGATCCAGCTTAATTCTGTTTTGTTTTTTTAAATATGGAGGGAATGTGATAACAGAATGATCCCTATATTTTTCTATGTATTTTTTTATTTTTTATTGCAAAGATGGTATTAACATCAGACATCTTTTTGACAGCAGTTTTGCTTGCTGTTACATGCTACATTTCCATCAGGTGGGCCTTTAAGCCATTAGTTTTGATGCTGCACTGGATAGGAACAACCTGCAACACATATGGATCCATTGTACCCATCCAACAGGATTTTCAAATGCCCAACCAGACAGATCCTAATAATTCAAGGTCTCACTGACCTCAACTATGATGTTTTAACCACAGGAGCCTTCCTCAAGCCAAAAGTGCAGTTAGCTGAATGAATCCATGGACTATTTACTGTGTATTTTGCAAGAAAGTCACAATTTACACTCTTTTAATTTAGTTGAATAGATGAAAAACAGCTTTTACCTGGTGCTGACATATTTAAATGACCACCAGCCTGGCACAGTCCTGAAAATGGAGCAATGACCTGTTTGATGTCAGGATGCAATAATAATAATCTTTATTTTTATATAGCGCTAACATATTCTGCAGCACTTTACATACTTTATTGTCGCTGTCCCCATCAGGGCTCACAATCTAGATTCCCTATCAGGATGTCTTTGGAGTGCGGGAGGAAACTGGAGAACCTGGAGGAAACCCATGCAAACATGGGGAGAACATACAAACTCCTTGCAGATGTTGTCCTTGGTGGGATTTGAACCCAGGACCCCAGTGCTGCAAGGCTGCAGTGATAACCACTGTGCCACCGTGCCACCCATAATGCAATAGCTCACCAACACTATTTCAACATGAGAAGTAGTGGAGAAAATATTTTATTAATGGTACTTGATGCTAATGGGAAACCATATTGCTTTTACAAACTCAATCGTCATACTTTTTTTTTTGCAAACTCCATTGTCATCACTTTCCATATACTCAAGAATACATGTTGGAGATAGTAAGAAATGAAATGTAGTCAATTTTTTGAAAAAAAAAAAACAAACAAACAAAACAACAACTTAGGAAACCTAGCCTGCAAGAGCATATGTTTCGAATTCTGGCATATTTCTCATAAATGCATGGGATGAGCTCATGTGGCTTTTATATGAGCCACATGCCTTATTATTAGTTATAAACTGAATTAGTAAAGCAAATTATCTCCAAATCTATTGGTAATCATGCCACGATTTACTGTGCAGATCAATGAAAGTTTTCATACCTGTACGTCTCTGGAGAGAGAATGGTTGCAAAAGTCAAGCAAATCCTTGAGTCAAGTCAAAGATGAAGTGAATGAAGTGCATGTGCTTTTTGTTTTATGGTGTTATTCCTTTCTGTGCCCATAGGAAGGCGCTGTTGGACAATTCTCTTGTATTCTGTGAATTAGTGTGTGACTTGCCCTTTGGTTAACCTGAAGGGGAATGGAGAGCACGTGATCCCTGCTAATGTCCTGTATTCATTATCTTTAAGACTTGGCATAAGCCAAGTAGTTTAATCTCTTAAGCATCAGTTAAACTGCTCAATAAAAAATGTTGGAGAAGAAGATTCTTCCTTCTACTGTACTGTTTTGCAATGCAGGAATATATGATATAATTGTGTATGATAAATAGGAGAAAATGCTGCACTGCTGCTGACAAGAATTAATGTACTAGCTAAGTAATGCACCTGCTTTGCCTATTTGCAGAGTTGTCCTCAAACATGATGGCATACATTAATTCCCATACCTTTCAAGGGGAATAAAAACTTTCATTTACGCAAAAGTGAAATGCAAAAGCTGAAAACACTATATATGTGTATATATATATATATATATATATATATATATATATATATATATATATATGCTGCTACAAAGATAGCAGGCTAGCCATTGTTTCACAAAATAAATAGTCACACACATTAATCTTTCATTTATCCATTAATTATAATGTTCAATTCATAGTCACAAACTCACTGATTTATAAAACTGCCCAATTAGTGGAGAAATTAGATGAAGACAAATATATATAATGAACATCAAAACTAAACAAAAACTGTCCACAAATCCAAAATGTATCTCAGCGTCTAACGGCTAAATTATAAAGAGCAATGAATGCATTCAAAATTGCTTTCATTTTCAATTCTAGTTAGTCATATACTAGAGGTATATATTCTCCTGGATCATAATTGACATGCATGTTCAGCCTCACATATGGTGCTTCTGAATTGTGTGATAAATTGTGCTTCTTCTGTATCCTGGGGTGTCCTACTTCACACTCGCCCTTTAAATTCATTCTTGTGAAACCTTGAGTGGAAAAAACAAACAAAAAAAAAACAAGTATTCACACTATTTGTTTTATGACGTTACACCAGATTCTTCCCAGCCTCCAAAGTTCAAAGATCTTCTCAATACTAGAAGTTGTAAACAGTTTGTTGCCTTGTAATTACAAGTGACACCAAAAGTTCTAAATAAATATTCCAGTTTTCTTGGGCTATCGCCCATTTGCCACTTCTTTATATACTATTTTTCCTAGGCTGAATTCTACCTCAGATGCTTATCTGATTCCTATTTTGAACAATACCTGTATAATAAGAGTCTAAAGAAAAAGAGAAAGAAACATTAAAAACAAGAACATAAGAGACAACATAGGAAACAACAACATAAAAACTTGTGCATTCTTCCCTACTTCCCTACAGCACGCATCATCATGTTTAGGAAAAAAAAAAAAAAAAAAAAGAAAGAACATAACATTCTAAATGGAGATAACTGGAATGTTCTTCATTTTGTTTGTAAATATTTATAAATGAGGAATTGTTACACAACAAGAAATCTATCTATCTATCGATCTATCTATCTATCTAGGCTTAACATTTATCTAAATATGTATCATAGTTCTTCTTTTAAGCTTAGACTTGGCTCTGTATGACCTGCACTGCAGTAGAACTTTCGCTTTTTAATATTCCTTCTTTTATTTGGTGTTACTATTAGAGGCTTCTGGGAATCTCAATCTAGTGAATAGAAGTTTAAAGCTGATGGTTATTTATGGTTCCATTGAGATGAGTCCTGAGTGGCTGGATGGAAACACGTGATTCCAATAAACTTTGTTTTATGGCTTGAGAGTTGACAAGCTAAAATATAATTCCCACCATAAATTAGTTTAACAGCATACAAGTGCAGATGCGTTGTGTTCCTGCATGTAGTAATAAGGATCAGTGTTTAGAAAGGATCATTTCTGTCTGGATCTCCTAGCACTGAAACCTTTCTATCTGCTGGATCTACTTTACAAGAAGAAGAAGAAGAAAAAAAAAGAATAGAAAGTAAGTAGTTCTCCATGTAATCCTGGGCTTGATGGGGGAGCTGGAGCAGGGGTTATACACGTGTTTGTTATGGTCATGCTTTCCTTTTCCATAAAATACATAACCCCCATTGTAGCTAGTTCTGTTTTCTGTGTAATATATAGGTTCTGCCTACAGAATCTGTAATTATATTTGAACAGGTTTATTTCAACTGTGAACTTGAAAGGAATATATTGTAAGCAGATTAATGCATTTTATAATGTTGCTGCAAACAATTCCCATGATTATTATTCTTATTATATTATTTTATGTTCGTTTAATTTTTTTGTTATTATCCCAATTGCATAAAAAAACAACATTTTTTGCATTTTTTTTAAGTATTTGTTTTCTTTTCTTTGCAACAGGGTACACACAATGGAAGGAAAAATTGGGTGAGTTTACTACTCTCATTTTTATTTTTTTCATGCATAGTATCAGTGTGATTTGTCAGAAAGTGTATCTATTATGAAATTATCACTGTGATATCATGCACCAATGCAATATATTATACATATATTGGAGTGTTCGATTTAGATCCCTAATGTTATTTTTTTGGCATAATACATAAAGTTGGGGTTTGAGGATAACTTATGTGGAGTATGAAATGTATGAAATTACTTAGTAGTAACTGAAGATGTAAATGAGCTTGGTGCATTCTGGGAGTTTGTATTATTCCATATGGCTGGATTGTTTGATGGGGTACAGTATTGACTGGAAGTGATGTAATTATATTGAAGACTTTTATTGATTCTGGAAATTTTCCAGATGCCTGTCTTGTTGGGTTTGGAAGAACTATAAATCACTGATTGTTGGTTCTGCTGTACTTTATAGCGCCTCCCACAGTTAGGAGTGATGATATACTTTATAGCACAGATTCATAGCACAAATTTATGTGAATGAATGATTACTTATATTTGATAAAGTGCATAAATGGATATAGGATTATAACCTCTGCAGTCTTTATAATGGGATTAGCTGATTTCTAGGGCTATCTGCTGCAGTACAATGCGGGCAGCATTGGATTTATATTGCTGCACAGTATATAGATACAGATTGTAACAACTTCTTCCTAAAACTATGAATGAGTAGAGATATTTAATACACGATATTCGTTTCCTTCTATTTTTATAACACCTATCTTTCTCAGAAATATTCATAAGAAACGCTTCAGTTCCCAAAAAGCAATGAATTTATATGTGTGTAATATTCTAACATGATAAAAATATATTTATATATAAAATTAATCATTATTAAAAAAATATATATATTTATTTTCCATTTATATACTTAATTATATGTTGTCATTTTGCCTTATATTATTATTTTTTTTTTGTTTGCATCTCCTCATTTTCATCGGCGGCAAGGAATTGGTCTTAAGACATAAAACATTAAATGATACAATTTTTGTATAAATTAGGCCCCAGAAAAAGAAGTTAGATCAAAAGCAGCTCTATAGGCTGAGGAGCAGGAGGTGAATATTTAACGCTTTTGTTCATCAATAACACTGTGGCTTTGACCTGTCTGAGCAAGTCTTCCCATAAGGTGAAATACAGGTCACAACGTCTAACTAATATGAAAATGTCAGCTCTCTGGTAGCTTTTCTTTACTAAATTGTGCTAAGTAAAATCCTAAAATAACATATAAATTCAATATATAGTACTTGAAAAAAAAGTCTCTTTTAAAAGCATCTCAGCTGCAAAGATTGCAGATTTGACCGTCTATAATATAGGCAATAAATATTTGGGTGTAAAAGAAAGGTTTGTGCAGATATATAGATAGATAAATAGATAGATAGATAGATAGATAGATAGATAGATATGCATACATTATAGCCTGCGTGTATATATACATACATATATATTTGAAAGTGTTTATGTGTTTAACTCTATTTATCTATTTATCAATCTATAAATATACACAAGTACATTATATATACATATATTTATATATATGTAAATATATACACACACATGTATATATGTATAGATCTCCCTTTCTCTCTGTACACACACACACACACACACATATATATATATATATATTGAGATAGGGATAAATACAGTAGACATACTCTCATATATATCTATTATACATATAAACTGTATCAAACTATATCACAACAGAAAACTTTAATGCATGATGAAAATTTGGCAATAGACACTTACCTAACAAGTGTAGAGCGGTCTCATGTTTGAAGAATCCCTGGTTGGATTATTGAGGATTTCTGGCTTTGGAAGAGGGGAGGACATTGAGTTTGCACATGAGTCTGGAACAATTCATGAACTTTTGTCCTCTGCTGTGTGACTGTCGAGCACTAAAAATAATGAAACTTTGGGATATGTTTGCTACTGCCCTCTGACCTGCTCTTCACCATAAACGCTACCACACTCATTTCTGGGCATAGTACAACGTTTGGCTGCTCACAAGAAACGTATCTGGTATGTAATGCACCATGTATATTTTTAATTTCTTTTATTATAATCATTGTCTGATTGATGGAAATAGTATGACGCTTGCACACATTGAAATTGTTGGATATAGGAAATACTAAAGTCTGATTGTTGTTTATTCTTTCTAACATTTGATGCCCTATATGCTGTATTATATATTTGTATCAAATGATATCACTGTGGTGTTTTGTGAGAATCTATGAGTATCTTTGCATTCACATAATGTGACAGAACTGAATTTTAAGAGCTTTGCGAAGGCGTCCTAAATTAGGATCTCAATAGTCTATCTGATCTGCAGTCCTATGTAAAAGCATAAATGACAGCAGCTTAATAATTTCAGGTTGAGTTATCCTAAATGAAAACTGAACATTGCTGTATGGACAACCATAGCTCTGCTAAATCTGCATTTGCCTTTTTATTTATATTTTTACACTGTGTGTATTTATATTGTTACATTGTATCTAAGGGTTTTAGTTTGCCTTTCAGGGCATGTGTGCGTGTGCACTAAAAAATGTTTACCACCTATATAAAATATTTACGGATTTGGGATGAAATATGGTCGTTGTGGATTTTTTTTTTAACATAATAACATGTAATGGTTGCATATAATAGAGTGGTAATTTAAATAGGATTTCCATGAAGTGTAGAGATCAATACCAGCGTCAGGTTACCTGCTGAAAACTGACATAGTATTATCACACGTCCTATGTAATTAGCATTTATTTCTCTTTCTTTTCCCAATAAATGCATATATATATATTTTTTTTTTATTTTGTACACACAATCTTGCCCTTTTTACCTTCATCATCTCATACCTGCCACCACCCTTGTCATATAGGTGATTCATAGTTGATTTCTATTGGAACATTGCACTATATAGAAGGATTGTCTATACGTTGTCTATATGTACCCTGTAGAACCGAATTTGTGTGGTGTTTACATAGTCACAGATTCGATTCTAGGGGAATATATGGTCGA
This sequence comes from Phyllobates terribilis, assembly GCF_046119375.1. NCBI lineage: Eukaryota > Metazoa > Chordata > Amphibia > Anura > Dendrobatidae > Phyllobates > Phyllobates terribilis. Next base: position 105,957,343 of record NW_027362769.1, on the reverse strand, counting down.
TGCAAAAACTTCGAATCCGCCTAGAATAATTAGAACATATTGCGGCCATTTATATGAGAATATTAAACATATATTCATTGTCATATTCTTCCATTTTTCAATTAAGTCTATAGTTAATATTTCTACTGTCTTTGTTGTTTGTGGTCATATGTATCCTTTATCATAAACACACATCATGCCCTATCATATTTATCCTATATTCTATATACCAACTTTACCTTGTTATATATATATATATATATATATATATATATATATATATATATATACACCATTTCATGCTTATATAATCTAATCCTTGTCAAACACACCATTATTTCCATATTATACAGTATACAACGTCTACCATATATACAATCTATCCCTGTTTTCATACATAGATCCCTTTACATTTAGCCCCTATTCGCAAATAAAGTATAATCTCACTAAATATATAAATATATATATATACATGTATATATATATATATATATATATATATATATATATATATATATATATATATATATATACAGTATATATCATGGGCATTATACTTTATTTCTATTCATTTGCATGCTATATAATAATTATTTTCATAAGAGTTGATCACTTAAACTTGAATTACATACATTTATCGTAGACTGATTTCTGCTTAAACTCCCTCATGTAGAGGGTAAAAGTAAAATAAGTTTATACTTTGAGGAATCTAGGTAGATATGAAATAATTGTCTCTTGTTTTATTGAACCCTGTGAAAAGTAAACCACAAGTTACTGATTATCTAATTTATTTTCAACCTGACTAGATTCTGGTAACTTTTAGATGACCCCTTGAAAGACAAAAGCAAGACAGGTCTATTGTACATGTTATAGAGCCCCTGATGTCCCCCTGACAACATAAGAGCTCTGGCTCTCCCTCCTCACATTAGATACCAGCAATAACTACACAGACTTGTATCTGTTTTATAAAACGTATGGTTATGGCAAACCTTCTTGTAAAATGTGAATTATTTGTGTAAAACAATATTTTTTATTCAGTAGTTACTAAATGCAGTTGTAATACATGAATCAGGGAAGGATTTCTTGTATTAAGACACGCAATGTGTGATTAAGAACAGGAGAGGGGATGGAATGTTCATAATGATTCAATTAAATCAATATTATTTTGTTATTTTCTGGAAATTATGAGCTACAATTAAAATCCAGTGATAAAGTTCCTGCCCTGTGATTGGTTGGCCTGGTCACATGGCCTCCTAACTTTATTCAGTTGACAGCAAGTAGGAGGGCTTTATGGAGGCAAGAAAAAAAAGACAAGAGCAGAAAAATTAGTATTTTCTATCCTGAGAAATTAATGGCCATGAGTTCTTATATGGTAAACTCTAAGTATGTGGATCCTAAATTCCCTCCATGCGAGGAGTATGTGCAGAGCAGCTACCTAGCAGAGCAAGCCCCTGATTTCTTCAGCTCCCAGCAGGGCTCTGACTATAACCAGCATCCAGCTATCTACACCTCCCGGCCAAACTACAGCGATGAGTCCTCCTTCAGCTGTAGCCACCAAGCACAAGGCTCTTCTGCATTGCAGCCCCGGGGTCACCATGGGCAGGAGCCACAGAACCCTTACCCTGCTCCTGAGGACCCCTGCCCAGCTCCTGCCCAGATTACCAGACCCTGCAGCCAACAGCAGCACCCTAAAAATGGAAGTCTATCCAAGCAGCCTGCAATAGTGTACCCCTGGATGAAGAAAGTCCATGTTAACTCAGGTAAGGTAGCCACTTCTTCCTATTACAGGGTATAATTCTAGGAAACTAGTCTAGAAAGCTGCTGAAATTATTATTTATGGCCATTTAAGCCTAGGAAGCCATTACACTCATCATAAATTTTTATGGTTGAGGGAATAGGCCATGTGGCTTTGTTGTTTCTACTCAGGAGCAAACTCCATCATCAAAGTGTGTGCATGCTTTAAGCATAGTAGTGCTACTTACACACACACATGCACACACACACATATATATATAGACACATAAAAAAATGTATACACACACATACACATATATATGTGTGCACACACATATATACATATATATATATATATATATATATATATATATATATATATATATAATGAACGTATATACATAATTTATTAGTAGAAAATATATAATTGATTATGGCTCATTATATAAGGATTACGTTTTTACAGATCCATTAGATTTCACAAAGTATATTTTCGTTGCTTTGTTTCAGTCAACCCAAACTACACAGGAGGAGAACCCAAACGCTCCAGGACTGCATATACCAGGCAGCAAGTTCTGGAATTGGAGAAAGAATTTCATTTTAACAGGTATTTGACAAGACGTCGCAGGATAGAGATTGCCCACAGTCTGTGCCTCTCTGAACGCCAGATAAAAATATGGTTTCAGAACAGGAGGATGAAATGGAAGAAAGACCACAAGTTGCCCAATACAAAGGGGAGATCTTCATCTGCTTCTTCTCAGCACATACAAACTCTTACCAAGGAACATCAGACTGACCTCACCTCTTTATAGGAAGAATTGCAGATTATTATTATTTTTTTTATTTTCATTGATAGTTTTTTTGAGCTGTAATTTACATAAAATTATTGCCTGGACTTTAAATGAGCAGCAGAATGAGAACTAGAATGTTCACACCTATCAAGAGCGTCTTCTCAGTAGAAATTCTGGACATCATAAACTGTGAGGACGTCTCTTTTTTTTTATTTTTTATCCACATCAAGAGGATGCTACAAAAGAGACCTATGGAAATATGTCTTAGGTAAATCTGTCTGTATGTTCTGTCTACTAGCACAGGGCAGCATTGGGTTAATAAGGAAATTGGAGAGATAAAACATAAATGTGGGGACCATATGGGAAAGCTCTGCCATGATTTCGTTGTTTCTTCTTTGTTACTGCCAGTATTATAAATTACACGATACCAAATTACAGGAAAATTATTATTATTATGAAATAAACGGGTTATTTTATTTGTAAAGTGTATTCACTTATTTATTAAAAGGGAGACTGATCTCATAAAACACACACACACACAAAAAAAGAATCATAATAATAATAATACAAGTACAAAGCCAAATATACACAAAGGAGAATTGTTCTCATTAATAGTGTGGCGGGAGGACTCTCTCTCTGACTATTCTATATATTTATGGTTGGTTTAGTATAAGATCCCTGCTTGAGGGTAATTCATAAATAGGATTTTAGTTTGTAGAAAAAAAATGTAATTTTTGGGTTTTAAATAAATGAGAGAAATTTGATAAATGTGATATTTTTATGGGAAGAGAATCCACAGGAACAATAAAATGTCCTAGCAAACTGTACAGTTACATACAGCATATCCTGTTTTATTTGCATTATTTTCTGTAGCAATATAAACTTACAATAAAATAAAATGTCTTCTATAATTCACATTGTAGATTGAGTCTTCTTTAAGGTAGAAAAAGTTCAGGTTCATCCATTGTAACATATTTGTACCTTAAATATGAAAATAAAATGTATTTTATGTTTAGACATTTTTTTCCCATGTTAGAATTTTTTCTTTAGCAAATTTGGGAAAATGTAGATATTAGATGTTCACCTTCGTGAGCAGCAGAAGGAAAAAGAAGAATTACGGTACATGCAAAGATTGTTTTTCATTGTTATAGAGCAGCAGAATTTTATCTTATTTTTATTGAAAAATAAAACATTTAAACATGTATGGATTTGTTAAATTTTTGTTGATTGTGCCAAGAAATTGCAAGAGAAACTTTATTTATTTATTAGCAGCATTCTGTGACAAATATACTCTTGAATTAGTAGCTGTATATATAAAATATAAATAGATGCACAAGATAGGAAACTAATTGTACATGGGGTGTGTAAGGAATCCTTATCTGGGTGATATAGTATTAGCTCTTACATCTGTAACACACTGACAGGAAGATATGGAGAAATTCTTTGTTTGCTCCTGAGCTGGAGATCTGAGGTCTCAGGCTGTTGATAGCTATAGATAATATTAGAGATGTCTCATCCTTGTTTTATAGGAGCATCATTGTCCCTATGACAGATCATACAGGGGAGAAGCAGCTTCATGTTGAGAGGGTGAAAAGGTATTTTACTAAAGTTCTGCTCAGCCAAAAAACACAGGTTCATCCTGAGGACAAATTTTCTATGCGATTAGTTGGATTTCAGCCGAAGGATCTGACCTCTAAACCCTTGACCTCTTGGACCTTAACTCCCTACTTTAGACATGGAAGCCTTTTAGATTAACTATGCATAAAGGACTTCTTTGTACATATGTTACCCTGATAAAAGGGGTTCACCAGGTATATACAGAGCCAGGATCAATGATGCAACTCATATCTATCTATCTATCTATCTATCTATCTATCTATCTATCTATCTATCTATCTATCTATCTATCTATCACCTATGTATGTATGTAGATAGATAGATAGATAGATAGATAGATAGATAGATAGATAGATAGATAGATAAAGATAGAAAATAAAAAAAAAACTGAGAATACCGTATTTCAGAAGAATAAATCAATCCCAATTTGCTATAAAATAATTTAACTTTATGATAATGATAAACATAGTGGACTAAACTTTGATACATTTCACGAAGGTTCTGATAAAAGCCTTATCAAGGAAAAAAAAAAGATGAACATTCAACAAGTTACAAATTTTCCTGTGATAATACATATAAAGATGGGGGAGGGGGGTATCATAAAGGAATACATGGTCTGGGCAGGTTCTTTCCTGCATACACATATGTATGCTGTGTGTGCACACAATACACGAGTAGGTGAACTCTTCCTGCACATAAGTACAAGTAAGCTGATATATATGTATCAGCTTACATGTACATATGTGCAGGAAGAGTTCACCTACTCGTGTATATCAATATTTATATCCAGGTAATTTATATATATATAATATAAATTACCTGGATCTTGAAGACATGTTTATATATATGTGTGTGTTTGTGGGTGTTTGTGTGTGTGTTTTTCAAGATCCAGGTAATTAGTTTCTCTTATACAATTTGTCACCTGCTTTATTTTGTATATGCTTTGTGCCTCTAAATTAATAAAATAATGTGAAAAAATGGTCTCATCAGTCTTTATTCACTGTTGCTGAATGTAGCAACTATGTAATAATAACTATCACACCTGCACTGTATTACCAATAGATATAAAGATACAATGATTTCCTATATATTCTGTCTTTTGAGAAAATGTGAAGGTATATAGACTGACTTATGTAGAAAGACTCAAAATATATTTTAAGTAGAGAAGTCAAAACCCAGGAAAATACTGGTTAAAATGGAGGTAACACGCACACACACACACACACACACACACACACACACACACACACACACACACACACACACACTTTATAACCTCTATAAAACGTAGGTATGTTACTTATTTCACTTTATATAAGCAGTCAAATTATAATCTAACTGTACATAATCAATCATAAAAAGATTATAACATTATAACACACCTACATGCATGTGTGTATGTATATGTGTGTATATATATATGTGTTGTGTGCATGTATGTGTGGGTGTGGGTGTATGTGTGTGTATATGTGTGTGTGTGTGTATATATATATATATATATATATATATATATATGTGTATATATAGGTATGTATATGTGTGTATATACATGTCTATATATGTGTATATATATAAACACACATATATATATATACACATACATATATCTATTTATATGCATACATGTGTATATGCATATATGTACTTATAGTGTTTGTTTGTGTGTATGTATGTGTGTATATATATGTGTGTGCATATGTAGGTATGTTTATGTATATATGTGTGTACATACATTTGTATATATGTGTATATATATACACACACAGATATATATACACACACATGCATATATCTATTTATATACATACATGTATATCTACATATATAGGTATATAAGTACTTTGTGTATATGTATGTCTGTGTGTGTATATATATGTGAGCATATCCAGATATATGTGTGTGTATATATGTGTGTGTATATATACATATGTGTATGTGTGTATGTATATAAGTGTATATATGTATGTGTGTATATATATAGATATAAATAAACACACATATATGCACACACACACACACACGCACACACATATATATATATTTATAGTGTTTGTGTGTATGTGTGTGAAGCAGCTGTGTCTGTGTGCTGTTTAATGGCTCCTCCTCTGCTACTAACAATACATCAATAAAATAGTGTGTATTATATCACCACTAGTCGTTATGGAAAAGAATGAAGGGAAGGCTGAGTCAATAGCAAACAGCTCCCACTGTACAGTACAGTAAATCAGGAAGAATCCCTGAATGCAGAGCCTCACATCTTCCCTGCCATCTTCCACCATGAGGCTTCTGCATTGATTTACTAGTAAACATAGAGGAGGCATCAGCATCAGCAGCACAGGGGGCTCTAGAAATGTTCCTTACATGTTCAATATCAAAGTGGATGCAAGATGCCAGGAATAGGTTTCTTCAACTCCTGACCCACGTGATCCAGCAAATAATTAATTCAGCACGTCCCTTAAGAAACACAGCGTCGTCATTAATTTGCCAAGCAAAGGACTCTATCAGACTTGAAAACTGAAGAGATCCCAAGAATATTATATACAAAGAGAGCAGACTGTATACTCTGCACTGTCTCTGTCATATAGCTGAGGAGAGGAGATCTGTGCTGCTGGTGGGTATGTTATTATCATCATCATTATTATTATTACTGTTTCTATTTGTATTATTATTACTTTTATTTTATTTCTTCTTCTTCTCTAATAACAGAACTTGGCTGTCATCAAAGGTTTGATAAATAGGAGCCTTTGCCTGTTCCTTGCAGTAGTCAGGAGATGTAGTGACCTTTGTTTCACAATGCTTAGGGTTTATACGAAAATTAGGATGATGTATGCAACTGCTCCTTGAGTCTTGCTTTGGGGAAAGCCTGAGCAGTAAAGGGAATTGAATGGATTTACTTTAGATTTGTATGAGGGCTCAGATTTAGTGCAAGCCTTGAGTCTTCCTGGGAACAATACTGAACTGTCAGGGCATCTGCTGCCTTTTCTTAAGACACTGAGAAAGGGGCCCTGAACTTCTTTTCATGCCTGGGTCGTAAATTTTATCTTGCGTCATAATAATAGAATTGGGGAGAAAGCTGAAATGTTACCCAAGGCAAACGTTATAGCACATAATGATTTCCGAGTGTCCGCTATAGTCATTACTATTACACTTAAAGTGGATCATTTTCTGCTGGACACCGCCATTTATTCCCACCATTTGCTGCAATCTATAATAGTAAATGGATATTTACTGATCTGGCTGTGGATCCCAATAGAGAGAGATAGACAGCAGAATAGATATCTTTCCTGATTTCCAACATTTTTCACTTTAAATAACCCCGGCAATTCAGATATATAGCTGATAAATGGGTCTCTAATCACATCCATTGTATCATGGTGCAGTTTATAAATCAGTATATTTTCTTAATTTGTTCATTTTGCATTTTTTTAAATTGTATCTAGAATCAAGAATATATATACATTATTAATAATTATTATTATTATTTGCATTGGCACTGCCTTCAAGTTATAATAACACATTCATTTAAATGTATTTTTTTGTACATTTTTGATCATTCATGCGGTAGCACCCAATGATTATTGTATGTGAATTATCAATCTTTTTTTTTATCCTTGCATCTAAAATAGTAGAAAGAATTTTAAAATTATCCGAAAATATATGCATAAATAGTTATCATGTAATCTAATAATATCTTGGGCTCAGGATACAGAATTTCAGCTCTTGTAATAATAACATTTATTTCCCAGCTGTAGCCATGGAGGTTTTATCAGTTGACAATGGGCCAAGTTGTTGTTATAAATCATAGTAAGTAAAGGGTTCTAGGCTGTTGGGGGCGGCTGAGGGGTGTAAATCTTGCAGTTTTATTGCCCTGTGCACATTATGCTGCGGTTCATTTACTGTGGATCTTCTGCTTGAATTGGATTGTGCAAAGTTCCATTCTCACCATCGAGCAGGAGAAAACAGCACTTTATTTTTGGTCCTTTTACACTCTGCTGGAAGCTGTTGTAACCTTTTTTAGCATATGCGACTCTGCTGTCAGCACCACTGATAAAATGTTATTTTTATTGCTCTTTATTTCTCAGTACAATCATTCTGTAGTTTTGAAACCAGTAAGATTTTATAGGTAGCAAACAAGAAATAGTTAACAAGTCGTCGGTATAACAATATATTTAATATAATATTCTTACAATTCACCATCGATCTCCGCACAGAACAAAAGAAAAGACATCAACACAGTCACCAAATTTATTAGATTAATACATTTAGATTCGATTATGCATCAAAATCAAGAATAGATCTTTATTTGTGTGGATATAGTGTGAATAAAGGACTACCTGCAGAGACTGGTCTTAGTCGCATATTAATCCATTGTATTGGTCGATTGTAACAATTATTATGTTTGGTGCAATATTTGTATCCAGATCAATAAAGATTATTCATAAGGGATCGAAAATATGTACATTGTTATGATTGGCAAAGTTGGCACATCCCTGTATCCCCTGTACTGCGATGTGGCATGTCCTATTGTATATATTGGCATCAAATAACAATAGGAAGAGGTGAGAGATGAAGGCAGATTGGGAATGGGCTGGAAATATATAGATTATATACAAACCCACAGCTGCAGGGTTTATATAGAGATCACGTGAACAAATAGGATTAAATGTTAAGGCAGAGCCTAGTACTTGTAGTGATTATTAGAAGACATGACCAACATCACCAACCTAGAAATGGTTCCTCATTAAACCCCTTACAATGGAGACTCTCGATTAATTTGGCCAAGTAGCTTGATTTCAAACACTATGAGAGAAGTTCATTGCCCTGACTGTAATTGGTAGGTGAGTGCTAGCCCATTGCCTCTCTATGGGAATACTGTGCTGTGCTGCTACTGTAGGTGGAAATGTCTGCAAATCCGCAAGATCAGGGTTAGGACAGAATCTTCCCCACACACAAAGGGTGAAGGATACATCTTAGCTTCATCCAACAACCAACCATAGAGACTGGAGGAGCCCAGGGTTATGATAAATTGATACACAGGTAAGATCTTGCATGACAAGCCAAAGCCTTTGTATGGAGCCTTTATGAAGCTTTACTAGAGCTCAGATTTATTGTGTTTTCAGCATTTTTTTAGGCATATGGGACTTTTACAGGAAAGCACAAATAAGCATTTTATCATGATTAATCCAGGTATATGCAATGTGCACATGTGTACTGTACAGAACACTGGCTGCAAGGACTTTTAATTTGACAAGTACCTATGTGTTATAATTACAGCCTATATAATACATATATGATCATTTTGGATATTATATTACATTTAAAGTATGATACTTTGAAATACATTGAAATAAATTTGCCTTTTCTTCGCTCTGTCAAAAGAAGATTGAACATCACATTAACAAAGTGTCTTGGGCTATTGGGCTTGCAAGAGACAAGCTGATTTATGTATATTTACAGTCTGTATAATGATAACATCTTTTCAATAGGTTGTGGGGTTTCAAAACAATGTAGCAATATAGTAAAATATGGTGATGTGTTCAAAATGTATTTTTAGTCCCTGCAACAATTAGTTGTCAATATAGTCAATACAGTATGAGTAGACAGTAGTTTTATAGGTAATATATATGCGTGTGTATATATATATATATATATATATATATATATATATATATATGTGTGTGTGTGCACACATTGCCTTATATTATGTCAGGTCAGTACTTGCTACATTGTCGGTCTGCAGCTGGGCAAATACCATGCGATAAATATATGAATACATAGGTAGTGGATAGCATTTCCGTGTATATTTTATATATTCCTGTACAATTTGATCTAATAATTCTTATATGTTCTTATTATTATACAATTGTTCATTGACTTACATTCCCAAAATTTCTCTTTCCAGAATTAACCAAAAATAGTTGATTAAATAAAGGCCCTAGCAATCTGAATTCCAATATGATATTGAGCGTGTATTAACACCAACCAGCGTAGGTGGACAAATCCAACATTTTTTACACAAACCAGTAGCCACTTCAGTGCCATTGTTTGCCCTACAACCCTCAACAGGCCAGTTAAATCACATTGCAGCAAACCCTTTTCATTTAATTTGGCTGAACCTACACCCACACAATATTATTAATACACAAAATAATGAACTGCCTTCCCTCTTTAACACTTGTAGTTTTTTCTTTTTTTTTTTTTTGGGTAATCACCAGGATTGTGTACAACTTGAATTGTACAATTAAATCGCGCCTTTATTACCCAGGAATACATGCATGTGTACACAGCTCTAGAATTTTCAACGTAGAGGTTTGGCATGATGCAGCAGCAGATGACACCAGCCCACCATATAATTTGCTTCTAGGAATACATTTGGTTATAATAAACAACCATGATAAAAAAGAACATTGACCTCCGCCCACCTGAATTGGGAATATCTACTGTTTTTGGGCTGGCCTCCTACCAGGGACCATACACAGTTTCCAGTCCTTGACTAATCCTCATATGCAAGCCGCACTCTTGTACAGTCATTTTTACCTGGTTTCATGGGGTGTTTGAGCTGAGATAATGAGGATTTGCAGGAAAGTTGTTAGCACTATTCTGCTAGAAGCTACTGCTCAGTGCTCACTTGGTTGTTCATTAAGTGGTGAGTTATTACTATACAAGCCAAAGGTCATTGGAATGGCTTATGGTAGCTGAATTTGTCTCTTATGTGGCCTAGCTTGTCTTTGTGTGGGATTTTTTAAAGCTACTTAGTCAACACATTAAGGAAAAGATACATTTCCTTAGCTAAACTCTGCATGGTTGCTTATAATAGTCTTTTAGATTTTTTGCATGTTGAGATTACTCACATCTGCATCAAATATATAACACTGACTAAAATACACAGAAATTCTCTCTAGAATTTTTTTTAGAAAAAACAACAACAACAAAACTATAATTTTACATTGTGTTTATTCATATTTACAAACAATTAGCTTCCGGTGTATGATACAATGTGTATGGCTTCTTGTAGATGTGATCTGCACCTATAAATGCACATGTATATGATGCAATGAAAATTCTAATATTTTGCAGCAGTCTATGTGGGATTGGCAGAAATAAGAAGACAGGGTGTCATCTAAAAAAAGTCAGATACAAGACTTGAGCCTAGAAAGCCAAGGTAAGTCCCTGACTACAATAACCATTGAATATAAATGATGTATAATCTGATATAATGATGCTACTATAGAGGCGCCCTGCAGGCTACACAGCGGTAGAGCTGCGCTAGCGCACTACTATCCTATGAATGTATACCTCTATGTGTCGGTACATCAGCAACAGATCATACTACTAAAATGAATAATTGGGGAATATTAGCTGATCTTCTGCAGAAGGATCCTTCATTCCGTAAATTACATTTCTAATTTTTGAGGTACTCTAAAAAAAAAAAAAATCAGAGCAATTTTCTCATTTTACCATCTTTAGAACAAAATAACAATAATACAGCGACAATGATATCAACATCCTCAGGTATTGTACATTTCATCTCAGAATATTGGCAATTAGAGCGCAAATATAAAACAATTGTATTTATTCCAAAGGCAGCAAATATATTCCCAAAGAAACAATAGAATATTCTGTCGGTGATATAATGAAATCTTCCACATGTGGAAAGCATCCCTTTAGATCCGTTTAGCTGAAGATGTCAGACTCCCATTATGAGGCCAGAAGTTTAATCCAAGTTTTTTTTCTCCATATTCTATCCATTTGTGTTTATATTTTTTTTATGTAATCCAGGGAAGGGACACAACTTTGTGCGTGTCCTAGTAAAGTGCTGCTGAGTTCTAGTTACACACAGGGCTCAGGGCAGCTTTTATAATTCTGCTCTACAGGCCTTTAAAAGAGAAAAATTTGCGGAGTAGGGGATTCTTTTCTGTCTTCCTCCTACGCTTGGCCTGTTTTACATTTGTGAAACTTCTCGGGATCTTTTCCCCCCCTTAGTAAAACACTAGCAGTCATAAATTTCTTTCCAAACCCCAATGACAGGTGCATTGATATGCTCTGTGTGGACTCAGCCTGCTTAATAATCAAAAGACTCCTGCTACTTATATTGAATAAATCTCATATTTATTATAAAAATATTTCCAATACATTTCAATATTAGTTTTGATCATTAGATTTCATTGAAGAAAAGATGTAGAGTTTAGTTGAACATGCAAAGGAAAAACTAGAACCAATCTCTGAATGTCGAATTATTAAAAAAAAAAAAAAAAGGAAAACCCCAAGCACATTATATTCTTCCACTATGGTGCTGCAAGGCACTGAAGAGGGAAGTGATGTCTTAGTCTTGAAAGGCCTCTATGTGCAATGCTTATATATCAGCTCATGAAGTATGTTGATTATATTGCCCAGCTTAGATCTATATGTTGATTTCAGTAGTTTATATATGTATACTATAGGCTTCTGCTTTTTTTAATCTGTATTTTGCTTGTGGTAGTAGAGAAGAAGCACAATGCATTTGCCCATTGTCCAAGTGATTTATTGCACATTGCTCCTTATTTAGGTTCAAGCAGAGTTCAGTAACAGTTGGGTCTTTCTGAACAAGAATAAGCCTATTGCCAGTCTGTTACTAAATATGATTCTATGGAAGAATCCATGTATTGTTTGTGTTGTGCAGGCAATATCGAAGGAAGCTGTGCATAGCTGATAGCAACACATTTTGCAATGCAATCAATTCATACCACTCACTAATGAAGTTTACTTTAATTTATTTCACAATGTCTTACCACGGTGGATGTATGATGCCACTTATAATGATCTACTCATTTATAATATTCCCAGTATCACTATAAGATCATGCAGATCAACCAATAATGTTTACCTTGACTCAATGTTGTTGTAAACAGACATTAATCCTCAGGAGAGATTCAGAATTTTACCCTTATATTCAGTTTATTGTAGGATATTATTATACATTAAATTGACACTAATCAGAATAGCAAATAAAATATGCAGTGCTTAATTTTTAAAGTAATAATTAAAATTAAACTTGTGACAAGTACTAGGCTGGCCTGGCACTATTGAAACAGTCACTAAATAAAAGGTGAATTAGACTGTATCATCTAGAAGTAACTTAGTAATAATGTAAAGAAGAGCTTGCATTATGCTTTACAGTTTGATGTGATTACACTATACTGTTTGTATAATTGCTTTCCATTTTCCTTCAAATCTTATGCTAATATGGACATGATAATAAATCTTCTGTATATTGGCAATGGTGCTGCTATTAAAACAATTACTGTCACAACATGCAGACTCTGCTTGTACCTTGCAGTGAAAATATACACAACACACAGTTTAGTGCAAACCTCTTCTAAAAGACATCAAATAATTACATTTCACAAAAGCTGACATAGCATTTTCTCCCCCCAAAATGGATCAAACAAAAAGATGTTGAATAGAAGTAGTTATATTTTAACAGGGCATTAACAAGGCTTGTCTTACAATGGACATAGAAGAGTTTTCTCTGCTAGTTTTTCGGGTTCTGAATGTAGTTCAATCCATCAAGCTATATACAGCTCACCCAAGCTGGAGGGTGACGGGCAAGTTAATCTTTATCCAAATTTTCTAAGGCATTTCAAGTCTGGGCAATGAGAACTATTGCAAAACATATTCTCTATCTGGGAAATGATGTGTGTTTGATCACACTGGAGAGAAGAGGTTTAACAGTTGTTGAAAGAAGCAGAGACAAATATTAATACTCCAAGAAAATCCATTTGATCCCCTAAAATGTGTGTACAAGTAATGCTTCCAGTTTGGATTTGCATTCTCCAAAGCTAAAAATATAAAACTGTCTATTGGGAGTATGCTTCAAGGTACAAGACTGTTGGGAACTACACGTTACAATAAGCACATATACATATCTTTATGCACACATGTGTAATACATTATGCAATTAACAAAAACACAATACATACAACAATACACCCTTATAATACATGCTATAATCACCACACATATTTTATATGCTATAATACCCATATAATGCATGCTATAGTACATATCACCATAACACACAACTACTGATGGCATGATATAATTTAATATGTGCTATAATAGTCTCATATAATACATGCAAAAGTGATAGGGATCAGGCAGATAATAGATGTGTAAACATACACACACACACACACACACACACATATATATATATAGTTACTATGTCAATGCATAAATGCATAAATGCAATAGTGTAGTATTAGGGATAACAAATCCCATATATCTGCTGGGACTGCTGTTCAGACCAATAGTTAAACTCGCACACACAACCACACACACACACACACACACACACACATATATATATATATATATATATATATATATATATATATATACCAATAACAGAAAACCAGAAAGATGGAAAGATGGTCAATGATGAGGAACATGTAATACATGGTAGAATACACACATATAATTCATGCTATATGAAACAACCATGTAATACATACTATAATACACACATATGATAAATGCAATAATACACATTGGGATAATGCATTCTATAGTACACACTGATTACATGCTATAATTCAGACCAATTTAATACATGCTATAATACACACATATAATGTATGCTACAATACACACATATATGATACATGCAACAATTCACAGCCATAATACAGTGAAATAAACACAGGCCCTACAGTAAGGGTGCCTTTATAGCCACTTTGACTACATTATCAGGAAGAGAAAATATATTTTGAAGGTAAAAAAAAATGGACACAGTGCACAATGTCATAGAATGAAGGAATATATATGCTTTGATAAGTAATGTATGTTTTCTTTTTTTTTCTAAAGGTTTACACTAAGAAAATTGGACAGAAGAAGTCAATGCTTATTGATAAGGGTGCAGAGTCCCTATCACTGAGAGACAACAGGATGCAGAAGACAGCCTACTATGAAAACTCTGGACTTTTTGGGGGTTACACCTATGCCAAGCCTGAGTCATACAGTTATGGCTCTAGTCATCAACCTTACTCCCAATCTTCTCTAGAGAATGATTATCCAGGTTCAGCATGTTCCATTCAACCATCTGCTATCAGGCCCCCAAACCATAAAACTAGTGACATTAGTGGCAGCTGCATGAGGACATCTTCTAATCAGAATGCCAGCCAGACCACCAATATGAATGACCAAACTCATCAAGCTTCATCTCTGCCTCCCTCCTCTCCCAGCCAGGGTAATACCTCAACACAAAAAAAGAGTAAATCCTCTGGCTCATCTAATTCTTCTCAATCTACTATGACCAAGCAAATATTCCCTTGGATGAAGGAATCAAGACAAAATGCCAAGCAGAAGAATGCAAGCACTCCTCCAGGTATATAACTCATTGACTAATAGCTAATGGAAGCTTCAAAGCTAAATATATAATCCCCAAAAAATAGCAAAGTATTTAGAAATCTCAATTAATTTCAAGTAAGGAGAAAGAATGTAAAGGCTCCATGGTGTAGAGCCCAAGATAAGAAGGCCAATACTAATCCTGCCTTTGTGGAGTATTAATTACACAAATAAAAAATAGGGATTGTGTGGATAGGCCAGGAGATAAATACAAACTCAAGTAGAATATTCTATCTATCTATCTAAAAAAATGGTGAAAAAAAGAGAGCTTTATTAGCCCAACTAGTATGGCAACGTTTTGGCTGAGAACAGCCTTTATCTCAATCTGTTCTCAGCCAAAACGTTGCTACACCCATTGGGCTAATAAATCTCTCTTTTTTTCACCAATTTTTGGAGTGCTGCCTGCTTTTCTTCAAGATTATATGTCTGATAACTGGAGGGTTATTTGGGAGGCCTTGCACCCACTGATTTTTATCTCTGGTGCTATTCCATTTATTTTTAATATCTATCTATCTATCTATCTATCTATCTATCTATCTATCTATCTATCTATCTATCTATCTATTGATCACATTCTGAAAACCAAAATTTGCTTTGAGAACATTATATATGGTCAGAAATAATAATAATAAAAAAATGTTTGCTGCATTTGTAAAAACAGCAATAATTAGCTTCCTGTAAATAATTATCTTTTGAGTAGTTTTAAATGCAAATACCTTTATTGAAAGGCTGATGTAAAATTTGAATTGCATTACTAATGCAGTTAATATGTATGGAATATTTTCCTTAAGATAACTATCAAATCTTGCAACAAGCATCAATTCATTACTTTTTTTTCCGAATTTATTACCCTTTATTAGATTGTAAAGCCTGACTATGTCTCAACGTGAATTCAGTAAATAGATTAAATACATAGCTGATGGTTACATATAGTTAACTATTAACCCTTGCAGTTGGAATGCTCTGTACCACGCACAATACTCGGTTGACAATGGGGCATCCTCGCCCTGCAGACTTGCTGCTGTGTATGGACCTGTGCTTTGCTGATGCAAGTAAAATCTTTGTTTTACTCATTGGAATTAATGTTTTTGTGTTTTGATTCCAAACCCAGGAGACAACTGTGAGGAGAAGAGCCCAACAGGACCCGCATCCAAAAGAGTGCGCACAGCTTATACCAGCGCGCAACTGGTGGAGCTGGAGAAGGAGTTCCACTTCAACCGGTACCTTTGTCGCCCACGCAGGGTGGAGATGGCTAATTTGCTTAACCTGACCGAACGCCAGATTAAAATCTGGTTCCAGAATCGCAGGATGAAATACAAGAAGGATCAGAAAGCTAAAGGAATCATGCACTCTCCAGCAGGACAATCTCCAGATCGCAGCCCTCCACTCAGTGGCTCCAGTCATGTAGGATACTCCAGTCAACTGCCCACTGTTAATAGTCTCAGCTATGATGTTCCATCTCCAACATCATTTGCCAAATCACAGCAAAACATGTATGGCCTGGCAGCTTACACAGCTCCCCTGAGCAGCTGCCTTCCCCAGCAGAAAAGATACCCTGGTGCAGAGTATGAACACCACCCCATGCAGAGCAACAGTGGCTTTGCCAATCCCAATTTGCAGGGCAGCCCTGTTTATGTTGGAGGGAACTTTGTGGATTCCATGCCAGCTTCTGGTCCTATGTTTAATGTGGGTCATCTCTCTCACCCATCATCTGCCAGTGTGGACTACAGCTGCGCTGCACAGATTCCAGGCAACCATCACCATGGACCTTGTGACCCACATCCCACATATACAGACCTAACTTCTCATCATACAACTCAGGGAAGGATGCCAGAAGCGCCCAAGCTAACGCATTTGTAACTTTCACACGTGGGATGAAGAGAAAGAGAGAGAGAAAGAAAGAGAGAAAGGAAGAGTGAGAGAGCGAGAAGATAACTGTTGTTCTCCTTTTAATTACCTCAATTTTTCTGCAAGAACATTATTAGGATCCTTATTGTGAGTGCCAACTGCTATAAGGAATGTCTTATCATGCAGCAGCTCTAAGTTTATGAGAAGGAATCTTATAAGTATTTTAAGCATGACAGTGCAATAAACTGCAAAGCAAGGCACAATATAGACTATTAATGATGTACTTGAAGGTAAGTCTAGATTAGCATTAGCCAGTGTCATGCATTTTTTTTGTATTATTTTTCCTTTTTTTTGTACCTAATTGTAATGAAGGGGAAATGACTTGCATATGAGATTTTTTTTATTTATGAATTATTTAGTGATGTTGGAATTGCATTCAGCTATGCGACACCTATTTATTATTATTATTGTTATTATAATTATTATTTTAGAATCAACACAACTTTTTTGTACCATGCATTATTTATCCTTGTCTTAATGTATTTATGTGAATATGTGGAATTTGTACTCTAAAAACTTGGAAGAATGATTTCAGTCCATTGTAACTACATGATTATTTTCACTCTTATGTGAGAGATTAGTCCAGATGATCAGTAGTGACTGTGGCTTGTGTGTCTAGTTTATGTAAAGGGTTAATTAAAGACAGCAAATACAATGTAGTGAATCACAATGGGCATCTGACATTTTTAAAAAGTTATTTTTTTCTTCTTATTTGTCGAGTTCCGTTCCAGCAGTATTTAGAATAAACTATATATGAATTGTAGTGTATTTGTTTCAATAGACAAGACAACTAGAAGGTGGCAGAGATATGCCCGGCACAAGCTGCAGTTATAGGACTATGCTGTTTTTTTTTTTTTTTTTTTTTTTTTACTACCAATGCAACTAATATCACCCTTAATCTTTTTTTTTGTCCTGTGATTTTCCATTCTTGAGTGTTTGCAATAACTTGTTCTTTGCTTGGTTCATAGTTTTTTTGTTGTGGCTTTCATTGTAATTCTTTGTATATTAGATGTACATTTGGAATTCAAGGCGTTAACAATTTTAGAAAAAAAAAATCAAATAATTAAAAAAAAAAGAAAAAAAATGACAATCACCATGAAAAAAAAAAGAGAAAAATATGTCGAGAGCCCATTGTTTTCAAGCGTCAAAGGGCTTTCACACAATGGCAATTGGTTTACAGGGTATGGCCCATAGTAGGGTTAATAAATAATAATATTATTAATGATAGAAATGATTTATTTTATTTATGGACATTGGCTGATGTGGAGATGAATGAGGAGCCCGCAGATATTATTAGGATTCATCATTTTGTACTCAGAGTGATCCTCTTCCTACGCATTCCTGTTTGTTTGGAGAACACAACTCCTACTCCTGAGCTGTGACAAGAGATCACATTCCCTCCTCCTAGGAAAGATCTGACCCTTAATGTTCTGCAAATAAAGAAAACACAGACTAAGAGCACTCCAAAAATCAACGGAAAATGAGCCTGCCAGAGCCAAGGAGTCCAAACTGCAGGGAGAGCACAGCAATGATCATGACACTGTACAGTTATTGTCCCAATAAAATCCATTTATAATTCTGACTGCGAATCTTTTGTTTATTATTATTATTTATTCAGTGAGAGGTTTGCAATACCTCCCATTGAATTAATTTAATGCTTTAATGCCACTGCATTGTAATAGCAGTATAATAGAAGATATTTACCATTATATATATCATTAAACTAATTAGATAATTTTAATAAAAAATATGTATGTATATATATATATATATATATATCATTTTTTTTAATATATATACTATTATTTTTCCTTAAAATATCTAATTAGTTTGATTAGATATAGAAGGCATAAAAAGATCGATGCAAAGCAGCATTTTTATTTTTATTAAACCTATGGAAATGTACCATGTATTTTGGTTTTCTGTGTGACCTTATAGGACTCAAATGCTCCCAAAGGAAACAGACCACAAATATAATGTTCGGCATGTTATTCGGTCCAGTTTTGTACAGACACACACAAATTCAGGCTTAGAGTACATAGATCGGATAGAATTTGGATAGGAAACTGTAATATATATCTGTACACACACACACACACACACACACACACACACACACACACACACACACACACACACACACACACACACACACACACATTTATTTATAATATATATATCATATATATGTATATATATATATATATAAACACACATATATATGCATCGCTGGGGTATCTATGCATCTATTCACTTCTATCTTCATAGCTACTGAAGTCTTTATTAAAAAAAAATGCAACAGAATGGACTCAGAGATCCATCCACAGAGGACCGAGAAAACAAAATACATCAAAAAAACTAGAAATGTAAATGTGAAGAGAGAAAATAGGTTAAGTGTATGCAGCAGAAGCCCATGTGCCAGGGAGAATGCAACATTGTGTCCTGATTGTTCAGTTAATTAAAACTCCTTTTTCTTTCTCTGCCAGAGGGAGCAGCTCTTACTACTGGCCCTTGCAGCAACGAAGTGGTTAAATAAGTTAGAGGCTTCACTGATTTCAGCAATGTGAATGCTCCATGCTCCCTCATCTCAGCATCTCTCCATGTACTGTGTGCAATAACATCCTACACATTACAAGGGCAAACAATACTGTGTGTGGGAGAGAAGCCCTCCCTACCAGTCAATTGATTAACTATACCATCCCAACCACAAATGGCCATACCTACAATGTATGACAGTCAACAAACAGGATTAAATACCCACTTTACCATTAATCATGTGTTGTGCTGCTGCTATACCTTAACCGCACAGGCGTCTTAGCATATGCTGTAGTGTACATCTCTGTACCCCTATTTTGCGGTTTCCTTACACCCCCTTGTCATTCCTCTCAGCTAGTTAGTATTTACTTAATAGATACACATAAACCTATTGCTCCAGTATTTAATGGCCTATAACACCAACCATTATACATTGCAGCTGCTTAGGACTTTAAGTGCTTTTCAGCATAATCAATTCAAACTGGGTTAAGAAAAGAAAAAGACAACATTGATTTATTTTATTGGGTTGCTCAGGAAACCTCAGGATTAACCATTCCAGGCCAAGAAATGATAAATGAACCCTCATCAACCATTGTGTTTTGGGGGAAGTCTATGGCTTTTCATATCTAAGATTGAATGGAGATCTTTTTTTTTTTAGGAAATATGTAGTAGCAGAAATAAATACACTGGCCAGCTCTTAGCATCAATGGCATGGGTATACTCTTCGAGTACTATGGCACAGATGCTTGCAGCCATCTCTATTGCATTGCTAGGAGCAGAACACACCTCCCTGGTCGCCATTTTAAGATAATCCTTCTGTAAGGGGTTCCATTATATTCCTATAGCATCCTGCCCTTTTTTTCATCAGATGGGTATTGCAATCCAGAGAAGAACAGCTGATCCCTCATTTTAACACAAGTTTTTTTTTTATTATCAGTGATATGGCGGGAGGAGGCTCATCTGCAATGATTTAATCTTTGAAAATTGTACTGATTCGAACGATTAAATCGAATTTAAGAATCACCGATCTGATCTGAGGCCTGAATATTGTCCTGAACTGGCACACTTTATACTCTGCTCATTGTATGCAGCAAATGAATGTGCAATCGTTTTGCTCTGAGTTGTTTTGCGGATACAGTTTCAGTGTTTATTTATTTGTTTATGATTTTATTTATTATATTGTTACATTATATCCAGTTTTTAGAGTAGTAACCTACTGTAGTGCATGTAGGATAACCACAAAGCATGCAGATAGGGTTACTACACACACCAATGGGTAATAAGTATTATGTACTGCATTTCCTTACTTACTCCAATATAATGTCCCTACTGTGTTAAGAACAACAATAAAAAAAATTAGCTACCATAGAAAATATAGCGACTTCCATCAGACACTGAACAATCCGACATTATACGATGGCACCATGCTAGCTAGAAGAATACATCTAATAATAGGAGATCATTTGCACAGCAGTAGTGAGGCTTTAGAAATGATTTAGGTAATATTTTACCAGGGCTGGACCAATAAGGCAAGCAATGCACTAAGCTGTAGATAAGCTGCTCTGATTTACAGCACATGGCTGGGGAAGGATTCTAGAATCTTGATACATATGGAAGTGATATTCGGAGAATTCAGAGAACTCTGCTGACAGTGACCGGAATGAGAAGAATCAGATGAGGACAGCAAACGCTTTGGAGCAAGATTATAAATGAAGTGCCTTGTATATTTATTAGGAGACCTCGCCCAGGTAAGTAAAAGTGCTCCTAGCAATTAAACTAATGGTTATAAATTACAAGTTGAGCCATAAATCAACTACATGAGAGGTATCTCCTGGAAGACTCATTTGGTGTCCAACATTGCAAATAAAGTGAGCGATCCCTACTTTCACGTCTGCTCTATTATTATTAGTTTATGGGATATGCAGTGTCAATCTGATCCTTATTTCAGATTTTATTTTAAAGAAACATTCTATAAAGTACTTAATGTATTGTATTGTAGATTCTCAGCCACAAATGCAAAGTTCATGGTATATAATGGTCATCTATTTGACTAACTCCTATGTGGCACATGATTCCAGTAGGCTATGGCCTCCTTCATACACACACACAATTTTTCCACCTTTTTTAATGCTTGTAAAAATGCTATGATTTTACAGTTTTCATAGCAATTGTCATAAGAATCTCTCAAATATATATTTTTTGTACATTTGTAGCATAAGTTTGTTCAGCCATCTATAGAGAAGCCCATGAGAAAAGTTCCAGGAAAATGGCATAACCAAAGAAGACAGCCTTTTGCAAAACAACAACAACAAAAAAAAACACCCACAATAGCACAAAATGGCTCAAACAGTAACTTTGTGTATGCACACTTTTCAATAATTTGTTATGGATTTAAAAGCAATACCTTGCTGTGAAAAATGAATCCAGCCTTCTGAGCATTTATTTCTATAACCTACATAAATGTGCAATGTAGGATACAAACATAATTTTAGAATCTTAAATGAGGGACAAGTTACATTTGCCTCTTTTTTTTGTTATTTGGCCAAAAATATATCAGTTCAGTTTTTGACAATTCTCTGTACTAAATCCAAAATTAGCATTACTGTTCTCACCTTAGCCCTTTTTGTATGCACATTTCGGTTTGCGTTTGTTAAGCTGGCCATAGACCTAAAGATTTCTGCTCACTATTATAAGGGTTCTTGATTATATTATGTTGGGATTATGGATGAGCGGACCAGTAGAGGTTCGGGTTCTGGTACCCTACCTGAACTTAAGTCCAAAGTTCGGTTCAGGTTGCAGAACTGTACCCAAACTTGAACTAGAAACTGAACCCCATTGAAAACAATGGAAACCCGAGCTTTGAATCTGGAAAAAAATCTCTCTCTGTCTCTTGTCCCTGGACTTCCCCAGGAACGGAACTCAGAACATTAAAACGGACTTCCAGAAGTCTGTGTTCGATATTTAGCGCCGGACACTAAGTATTCGTTACGAACCCCAACCTTTTAAGTTCATTTTTGCTCATCTCTAGTTGGGATCACTCATTGGGAAAAGGGCATACAAAAATAAATTTCTCTTGATGGGAATGATGCATCTCTTGGAAAAAAAATAGTAATTATATGTATTGACAAAACACATATATTTCTCTGCTGATAGTAGACACTATAGGGGAGATTCATCAAAATGTCTTCGCCAGAAAACTGGCGTAAAACACCTCCAAATCACAGATTTTATGTGCAACAAAGATTTTTTAAAGTGTTTTACGCCAGATTAAATCAGTTCTGCCCAATGGGTGAAGATGGGGAGGATTCAGGGAGGGATGTGGTGTGGCTATGCCCGCCAGTCAAATTAATTACAAGTATCGGTGTTTTGTATCTCATAAATGTTACTCCAGTTCATAACTGGAGTAACATTTCTGGCGAGATGCATGCCACTGAGAAGATGCGATGAATTCATTAGGTAGCATGAGACATTTAATGAATTTGGCAGATCATACTTCAGTGAGCCCTTCATTAGGACTGGTGTGTGCAACACTAGTCTTAATGAAGGCACCACTGGAGTAAGGTGAACCTAATTCATTACTATGTGCATCTTACAACTGCTGTGTACCTCTGCCAGAAATGTTCCTCCAGTGAGGGACTTGAGTACATTTCTGGTGCAATTTATACCACTAGAGTGGCATAGATTTTGATGAATTTGCCAGGTTGGTTTCACCATGCCCCATTACACCTAAGCTTCACCCATTTTAATAGTGCCTGCAGGACTGGCGACAAAATGGCAAAAGTCACAAAATGTTTCACATACCAAGTTGTTTTAAGCCAGAAAACTTGCAATTACACCTTGATAAATCAGACCCAATTGGTCACATTTACTTATCTTGTGTAATACTTAGACAGTGTAAACTTAGACTAGACAGTTATGAAATGCATCAAATTTATCAAAGTGGTTCGTAAATCTGGTGCACTTTTTAGATAGTCTTGTCTAAATATACGCCATCTATTAGTTGGCTTAAAGGGGTATTTCCATCTCCAAGATTCTATCCCAATATGTAGTAGGTGTAATAATAATAATATTAGTAAATACCTCCAATTAGATATGTCCTATAGTTTTTCTGATTCACTATGTCACTTACTCCATGTAGGGCATTGCAGGACCTTAGGTATCTATGGTTACATGCACTGATATAACAACAGTTAGTTAGCTAGTTTCCAGTGGTCATAACCAGGAATACCTAAGGTCCAGCAATGCCTGCACATGAAGAAAGAGACACAGTGAATAAAAAAAATATACTAGATTTCTAATTGGAGGTATTTGCTAATATTATTATTATTACACTTACTACATATTGAATAGGACCTTGGAGATAGGAATACCCCTTTAAGTCATAGATTGTAAGCTTGAGAGCAGGACCCTCTCTACTCCTGTTATCTGTTGATTTATGTGATTATTGTTATTCTGTAATGTCTTTTATTGTCTGTACAAGTCCCCTCTAAAATGTAAAGTGCTGCGGAATATGTTGGCACTATAGAAATAAAAATTATTATTATTATTAAGGCCCCCATATACAGTACAGACCAAAAGTTTGGACACATCTTCTCATTTAAAGATTTTTCTGTATTGTCCTGACTATGAAAATTGTACATTTACACTGAAGGCATCAAAACTATGAATTAACACATGTGGAATTATATACTTAACAAAAAAGTGTGAAACAACTGAAAATATGTCTTATATTCTAGGTTATTCAAAGTAGACACCTTTTGCTTTGATGACTGCTTTGCACACTCTTGGCATTCTCATGATGAGCTTCAAGAGGTAGTCACCAGAAATGGTCTTCCAACAATCTTGAAGGAGTTCCCAGAGATGCTTAGCACTTGTTGGCCCTTTTGCCTTTACTCTGCGGTCCAGCTCACCTCAAACCATCTCGATTGGGTTCAGGTCTGGTGACTGTGGAGGCCAGGTCATCCGGCGTAGCACCCCATCACTCTCCTTCTTGGTCAAATAACCCTTACACAGCTTGGAGGTGTGTTTGGGGTCATTGTACTGTTGAAAAATAAATGATGGTCCAACTAAACGCAAACCGGATGGAATAGTATGCCGCTGCAAGATGCTGTGGTAGCCATGCTGGTTCAGCATGCCTTCAATTTTGAATAAATCCCCAACAGTGTCACCAGCAAAGCACCCCCACACCATCACACCTCCTCCTCCATGCTTCACGGTGGGAGCCAGGTATGTAGAGTCCATCCGTTCACCTTTTCTGCGTCGCACAAAGACACGGTGGTTGGAACCAAAGATCTCAAATTTGGACTCATCAGACCAAAGCACAGATTTCCACTGGTCTAATGTCCATTCCTTGTGTTCTTTAGCTCAAACAAGTCTCTTCTGCTTGTTGCCTGTCCTTAGCAGTGGTTTCCTAGCAGCTATTTTACCATGAAGGCCTGCTGCACAAAGTCTCCTCTTAACAGTTGTTGAAGAGATGTGTCTGCTGCTAGAACTCTGTGTGGCATTGACCTGGTCTCTAATCTGAGCTGCTGTTAACCTGCGATTTCTGAGGCTGGTGACTCGGATAAACTTATCCTCAGAAGCAGAGGTGACTCTTGGTCTTCCTTTCCTGGGGCAATCCTCATGTGAGCCAGTTTCTTTGTAGCACTTGATGGTTTTTGCAACTGCACTTGGGGACACTTTCAAAGTTTGCCCAATTTTTCGGACTGACTGACCTTCATTTCTTAAAGTAATGATGGCCACTCGTTTTTCTTTACTTAGCTGCTTTTTTCTTGCCATAATACAAATTCTAACAGTCTAGTCAGTAGGACTATCAGCTGTGCATCCACCTGACTTCTGCACAACACAACTGATGGTCCCAACCCCATTTATAAGACAAGAAACCCCATTTATTAAACCTGACAAGGCACACCTGTGAAGTGAAAACCATTTCCGGTGACTACCACTTGAAGTTCATCAAGAGAATGCCAAGAGTGTACAAAGCAGTCATCAAAGCAAAAGGTGGCTACTTTGAAGAACCTAGAATATAAGACATATTTTCAGTTGTTTCACACTTTTTTGTTAAGTATATAATTCCAAATGTGTTAATTCATAGTTTTGATGCCTTCAGTGTGAATGTACAATTTTCATAGTCATGAAAATACAGAAAAATCTTTAAATGAGAAGGTGGGTCCAAACTTTTGGTCTGTACTGTACATTAAACTAAAATTGTATCAACTTGTCCTTACTGGCTGGATCTGCTAGCTATCTACTGTGTATGATGGTGGGGTCTTGAGATGAGTGGTTTGATTTGCGGGACTCCGGTTCAGTGTCCAGATCAGTGATACCTGGTGATAGAAGGTAAGGGATTTGCGGCACTCCCTTCTTGCCGCCAGTTACCATAGTCCCTCAAATCAATCAGCTGATCTCTAGTGGTGTCACAACTGTCTCCTGACTGAGGCTGTCAGGGGAGAGAAGGTTCCGGCCTGTTGAATTCCAAAGTTGATCCATTTCTTCTCCCTGGAGATAAGACGCTGCCAGCAGCATGTGGCACTGGCTCTATCATAGAGAACACAGGAATACCCTGCCACAACGTGCACTCTTGTGTATTGGGGAGTCGGGAGAGATGACTGTTGGCTGAAGGGGGCCTTTACTTTTGGACCACTATTAGGCAAAAAACTGGAGCGTATCTTTAGTAAATTTGGTTTATTTTACAAACACCCTTAGCTGCACCTATTTTTTCTGAACACATTCTAAAAGTGTCTGGTGAGGTTCAAAAAGTATCTAAACCCTTAATAAATATGGCATATTGCATATGCTCCAAAATCTTGGCTAATTTTGACACTAACAAATGTAAGATAATTTTAATATTCCTAATATTTAATGATGGCTAGCTTTGGTACATTTTCACACCAACAATGTTTTTGTCTGAGATTTTTGTTGCCTTGATCCATGGTAGTTGGACAACTTGTTTTCATGTTAGCTATTCAATTAGATTATTTAACCCTACAAAAACACAGAATGACTGTTGATACCAAATTACGCATTTTTGCATCCTACAAAAGTGAATATGATTTGTCAGAAGATTTATTTTCTTTATTTTGACAAAGAAGCGACATAAATACACATAATTAAATTTAGCTTTATATAGGATACTATTTGTGTGTTTTTTTGGTCATGAAAATGGAAGAACAGCTAAAATAAAATAACCGATAATGAAAATCATTTTATTGTATCAGCTGTCTAATAACAGACATAAACACAAAACATTTATAACTCTGTCAAGTGGAAAGCATAGAAAGAAAACTTATAAAAACATAAGGTCAGTGTAGATAGAGAAATGATGAGCATTATGGATCTAGAGCCAAATATGTCTGATATGATACAATAATACAGCCTTGTATTTTAACATTATTATTTACACTTTTGGGATGGCTGGCTAACTTCAATGTCAAACAAAAGGTAAGGAAACATATGACTAAGGTAGGTCAAGTTAATATAAACGCAAAACACCGGTGGTATGAATAGCCCCTTATAATTGCTGTTTTGCTGTGTAGTCTGAAACATCCCATATCATAACCGTCCGATTGTTTAGTCAGGGACCTTCCCCTATATCAGTAGTCTGGATGTGTAGTCTGGACCACTTGTTATATTATAACTGCAGTCTGTGTATGTAGTCTGAACCGCACCTTATAACTGCAGGGTGTGTATGTAGTCTGGACCGACCTTTATAACTGCAGGGTGTGTATGTAGTCTGGACCGACCCTTATAACTGCAGAGTTTGTATGTAGTCTGGACCGACCCTTATAACTGCAGTCTGTGTATGTAGTCTGGACCGCTCCTTATAACTGCAGGGTGTGTATGTAGTCTGGACCGACCCTTATAACTGCAGTCTGTGTATGTAGTCTGGACCACCCCTTATAACTGCAGGGTGTGTATGTAGTCTGAACAGCCCCTTATAACTGCAGGCTGTGTATATAGTCTGGACCGACCCTTATAACTGCAGGGTGTGTATGTAGTCTGGACCGACCCTTATAACTGCAGTCAGGGTATGTAGTCTGAACCGCCCCTTATAACTGCAGGGTGTGTATGTAGTCTGGACCGCTCCTTATAACTGCAGGGTGTGTATGTAGTCTGGACCGCTCCTTATAACTGCAGTTTGTGTATATAGTCTGGACCGACCCTTATAACTGCAGGGTGTGTATGTAGTCTGGACCGCCCCTTATAACTGCAGGGTGTGTATGTAGTCTGAACAGCCCCTTATAACTGCAGGCTGTGTATATAGTCTGGACCGACCCTTATAACTGCAGGGTGTGTATGTAGTCTGGACCGACCCTTATAACTGCAGTCAGGGTATGTAGTCTGAACCGCCCCTTATAACTGCAGGGTGTGTATGTAGTCTGGACCGCCCCTTATAACTGCAGGGTGTGTATGTAGTCTGAACAGCCCCTTATAACTGCAGGCTGTGTATATAGTCTGGACCGACCCTTATAACTGCAGGGTGTGTATGTAGTCTGGACCGACCCTTATAACTGCAGTCTGTGTATGTAGTCTGGACCGCCTCTTATAACTGCAGGGTGTGTATGTAGTCTGAACCGCCCCTTATAACTGCAGGCTGTGTATATAGTCTGGACCGACCCTTATAACTGCAGGGTGTGTATGTAGTCTGGACCGACCCTTATAACTGCAGTCAGTGTATGTAGTCTGAACCGCCCCTTATAACTGCAGGGTGTGTATGTAGTCTGGACCGACCCTTATAACTGCAGGGTGTGTATGTAGTCTGGACCGACCCTTATAACTGCAGTCAGTGTATGTAGTCTGGACCGCCCCTTATAACTGCAGTCTGTGTATGTAGTCTGGACCGCCCCTTATAGCTGCAGTCAGAGTATGTAGTCTGGACCGACCCTTATAACTGCAGGGTGTGTATGTAGTCTGGACCGACCCTTATAACTGCAGTCTGTGTATGCAGTCTGGACCGCTCCTTATAATTGCAGTCTGTGTATGTAGTCTGGATCGCACCTTATAACTGTAGTCTGTGTATGTAGTCTGGACCACTCCTTATAACTGCAGTCTGTGTATGTAATCTGGACCGACCCTTATAAATGCAGTCTGTGTATGTAGTCTGGACCGATCCTTATAACTGTAGTCTGTGTATGTAGTCTGGACCGCTCCTTATAACTGCAGGGTGTGTATGTAGTCTGGTCCGACCCTTATAACTGCAGTCTGTGTATGTAATCTGGACCGCTCCTTATAACTGCAGTCTGTGCATGTAATCTGGACCGCTCCTTATAACTGTAGTCAGCGTATGTAGTCTGGACCGCTCCTTATAACTGTAGTCTGTGCATGTAGTCTGGACCACTCCTTATAACTGTAGTCTGTGTATGTAGTCTGGACCGCCCCTTATAACTGCAGTCTGTGTATGTAGTCTGGACCGCTCCTTATAATTGCAGTCTGTGCATGTAGTCTGGACCGCTTCTTATAACTGTAGTCTGTGTATGTAGTCTGGACCGCCCCTTATAACTGCAGTCTGTGTATGTAGTCTGGACCACCCCTTATAGCTGCAGTCAGTGTATGTAGTCTAGACCGCCTCTTATAACTGCAGGGTGTGTATGTAGTCTGGACCGCTCCTTATAACTGCAGTCTGTGTATGTAGTCTGGACCACCCCTTATAGCTGCAGTCAGTGTATGTAGTCTAGACTGCCTCTTATAACTGCAGGGTGTGTATGTAGTCTGGACCGCTCCTTATAACTGCAGTCTGTGTATGTAGTCTAGACCGCCTCTTATAACTGCAGGGTGTGTATGTAGTCTGTACAGCCCCTTATTACTGCAGGGTGTGTATGTAGTCTGGACCACCCCTTATAGCTGCAGTCAGTGTATGTGGTCTGGACTGCTCCTTATAACTGCAGGGTGTGTATGTAGTCTGGACCGATCCTTATAACTGTAGTCAGTGTATGTAGTCTGGACCACTCCTTATAACTGTAGTCATTGTATGTAGTCTGGACCGCTCCTTAAAACTGTAGTCAGTGTATGTAGTCTGGACCGCCCCTTATAACTGCAGTCTGTGTATGTAGTCTGAACCGCCCCTTATAACTGCAGGCTGTGTATATAGTCTGGACCGACCCTTATAACTGCAGTCTGTGTATGTAGTCTGGACCGACCCTTATAACTGCAGTCAGTGTATGTAGTCTAGACCGACCCTTATAATTGCAGTCTGTGTATGTAGTCTGGACCGACCCTTATAACTGCAGTCTGTGCATGTAGTCTGGACCGACCCTTATAACTGCAGTCTGTGCATGTAGTCTGGACCGCTCCTTATAATTGCAGTCTGTGTATGTAATCTGGACCGCTCCTTATAACTGCAGTCTGTGTATGCAGTCTGGACCGACCCTTATAACTGCAGTCTGTGTATGTAGTCTGGACCGCTCCTTATAATTGCAGTCTGTGTATGTAATCTGGACCGCTCCTTATAACTGCAGTCTGTGTATGTAGTCTGGACCGACCCTTATAACTGCAGTCTGTGTATGTAGTCTGGACCGCTCCTTATAACTGCAGTCTGTGCATGTAGTCTGGATCGCACCTTATAACTGCAGTCTGTGTATGTAGTCTGGACCGACCCTTATAACTGCAGGGTGTGTATGTAGTCTGGACCGACCCTTAGAACTGCAGTCAGTGCATGTAATCTGGACCGCTCCTTATAACTGTAGTCAGCGTATGTAGTCTGGACCGCTCCTTATAACTGTAGTCAGTGTATGTAGTCTGGACTGCCCCTTATAATTGCAGTCTGTGTATGTAGTCTGGACCGACCCTTATAACTGTAGTCAGTGTATGTAGTCTGGACCGCTCCTTATAACTGTAGTCAGTGTATGTAGTCTGGACTGCCCCTTATAATTGCAATCTGTGTATGTAGTCTGGACCGACCCTTATAACTGCAGTCTGTGTATGTAGTCTGGACCGCTCCTTATAATTGCAGTCTGTGTATGTAGTCTGGACCGCTCCTTATAATTGCAGTCTGTGTATGTAGTCTGGACCGCTCCTTATAACTGCAGTCTGTGTATGTAGTCTGGACCACTCCTTATAACTGCAGTCTGTGTATGTAGTCTGGACCGCCCCTTATAACTGCAGTCTGTGTATGTAGTCTGGACCGCCCCTTATAACTGCAGTCTGTGTATGTAGTCTGGATCGCACCTTATAACTGCAGTCTGTGTATGTAATCTGGACCGCTCCTTATAACTGTAGTCTGTGTATGTAGTCTGGATCGACCCTTATAACTGCAGTCTGTGTATGTAGTCTGGACCGATCCTTATAACTGCAGTCTGTGTATGTAGTCTGGACCGACCCTTATAACTGCAGTCTGTGTATGTAGTCTGGACCGATCCTTATAACTGCAGTCTGTGCATGTAGTCAGGACCGCCCTTATAACTGCAGTCTGTGTATGTAGTCTGGACCGACCCTTATAACTGCAGTCTGTGTATGTAGTCTGGACCGACCCTTATAACTGCAGTCAGTGCATGTAATCTGGACCGCTCCTTATAACTGTAGTCAGCGTATGTAGTCTGGACCGCTCCTTATAACTGTAGTCAGTGTATGTAGTCTGGACCGCTCCTTATAACTGTAGTCTGTGCAAGTAGTCTGGACCACTCCTTATAACTGTAGTCTGTGTATGTAATCTGGACCGCTCCTTATAACTGCAGTCTGTGTATGTAGTCTGGACCGACCCTTATAACTGCAGTCTGTGTATGTAGTCTGGACCGATCCTTATAACTGCAGTCTGTGTATGTAGTCTGGACCGACCCTTATAACTGCAGTCAGTGCATGTAATCTGGACCGCTCCTTATAACTGTAGTCAGCGTATGTAGTCTGGACCGCTCCTTATAACTGTAGTCAGTGTATGTAGTCTGGACCGCTCCTTATAACTGTAGTCAGTGTATGTAGTCTGGACCGCTCCTTATAACTGTAGTCTGTGCATGTAGTCTGGACCACTCCTTATAACTGTAGTCTGTGTATGTAGTCTGGACCGCCCCTTATAACTGCAGTCTGTGTATGCAGTCTGGACCGACCCTTATAATTGCAGTCTGTGTATGTAGTCTGGACCGCTCCTTATAACTGTAGTCTGTGTATGTAGTCTGGACCGCCCCTTATAACTGCAGTCTGTGTATGCAGTCTGGACCGCTCCTTATAATTGCAGTCTGTGCATGTAGTCTGGACCGCTCCTTATAACTGTAGTCTGTGTATGTAGTCTGGACCGCCCCTTATAACTGCAGTCTGTGTATGTAGTCTGGACCGCCCCTTATATCTGCAGTCTGTGTATGTAGTCTGGACCGCTCCTTATAATTGCAGTCTGTGCATGTAGTCTGGACCGCTCCTTATAACTGTAGTCTGTGTATGTAGTCTTGACCGCCCCTTATAATTGCAGTCTGTGTATGTAGTCTGGACCCCCCCTTATAGCTGCAGTCAGTGTATGTAGTCTAGACCGCCTCTTATAACTGCAGGGTGTGTATGTAGTCTGGACCGCTCCTTATAACTGCAGTCTGTGTATGTAGTCTGGGCCGCCTCTTATAACTGCAGGGTGTGTATGTAGTCTGGACAGCCCCTTATAACTGCAGGGTGTGTATATAGTCTGGACCACCCCTTATAGCTGCAGTCAGTGTATGTGGTCTGGACTGCTCCTTATAACTGCAGGGTGTGTATGTAGTCTGGACCGCTCCTTATAACTGTAGTCAGTGTATGTAGTCTGGACCACTCCTTATAACTGTAGTCATTGTATGTAGTCTGGACCGCTCCTTATAACTGTAGTCAGTGTATGTAGTCTGGACCGCCCCTTATAACTGCAGTCTGTGTATGTAGTCTGGACCGCTCTTTATAACTACAGGGTGTGTATGTAGTCTGGACCGCCCCTTATAACTGCAGGCTGTGTATATAGTCTGGACCGCTCCTTATAACTGCAGCCAGTGTATGTAGTCTGGACCGCTCCTTATAACTGTAGTCAGTGTATGTAGTCTGGACCGCCTCTTATAACTGCAGTTTGTGTATGTAGTCTGGACCGCTCCTTATAACTGTAGTCAGCGTATGTAGTCTGGATCGCTCCTTATAACTGCAGTCTGTGTATGTAGTCTGGACCGCTCCTTATAACTGTAGTCAGTGTATGTAGTCTGGACCGCCCCTTATAACTGCAGTCTGTGTATGTAGTCTGGACCGATCCTTATAACTGTAGTCAGTGTATGTAGTCTGGACCACCCCTTATAACTGCAGTCTGTGTATGCAGTCTGGACTGCTCCTTATAACTGCAGAGTTTGTATGTAGTCTGGACCGCTCCTTATAACTGCAGTCTTTGTATGTAGTCTGGACCACTCCTTATAACTGCAGTCTGTGTATGTGGTCTGGACCGCCCCTTATAACTGCAGGCAGGATGTGCATGTAGTCTGGACCGCCCTTATAACTGCAGGGTGTGTATGTAGTCTGGACCGCTCCTTATAACTGCAGGGTGTGTATGTAGTCTGGACCGCCCCTTATAACTGCAGGGTGTGTGTGTAGTCTGGACCGCTCCTTATAACTGTAGTCAGTGTATGTAGTCTGGACCGCCCCTTATAACTGCAGGGTGTGTATGTAGTGTGGACCGCGCCTTATAACTGTAGTCAGTGTATGTAGTCTGGACCGCTCCTTATAACTGCAGTTTGTGTATGTAGTCTGGACCTCTCCTTATAACTGCAGGGTGTGTATGAAGTCTGGACCGCTCCTTATAACTGCAGTCTGTGTATGTAGTCTAGACCGCTCCTTATAACTGCAGGATGTGTATGTAGTCTGGACCGCTCCTTATAACTGCAGTCAGTGTATGTAATCTGGACCACTCCTTATATCTGCAGGGTGTGTATGCAGTCTGGACCGCTCCTTATAACTGCAGTCAGTGTATGTAGTCTGGACCGCCCCTTATGACTGCAGAGTGTATGTAGTCTGGACCGCCCCTTATAACTGCAGGATGTGTATGTAGTCTGGACGGCCCCTTATAACTGCAGTCTGTTAACGTAGTCTGGAACACTCCTTATAACTGCAGTCTGTTAATGTAGTCTGGAACACTACTTATAACTGCAGGGTGTGTATGTAGTCTGGACCGCTCCTTATAACCGTAGTCAGTGTATGTTGTCTGGACCGCTCCTTATAACTGTAGTCATTGTATGTAGTCTGGACCGCTCCTTATAACTGTAGTCAGTGTATGTAGTCTGGACCGCCCCTTATAACTGCAGCCTGTGTATATAGTCTGGACCGCTCCTTATAACTGCAGTCTATGTATGTAGTCTGGATCGCTCCTTATAACTGCAGTCTGTGTAAGTAGTCTGGACCACTCCTTATAACTGCAGTCTGTGTATGTGGTCTGGACCGCCCCTTATAACTGCAGGCAGGATGTGTATGTAGTCTGGACCGCCCTTATAACTGCAGGGTGTGTATGTAGTCTGGACCGCTCCTTATAACTGCAGGGTGTGTATGTAGTCTGGACTGTCCCTTATAACTGCAGGGTGTGTATGTAGTCTGGACCGTCCATTATAACTGTAGTCACTGTATGTAGTCTGGACCGCCCCTTATAACTGCAGGGTGTGTATGCAGTGTGGACCGCGCCTTATAACTGTACTCAGTGTATGTAGTCTGGACCGCTCCTTATAACTGCAGTTTGTGTATGTAGTCTGGACCGCTCCTTATAACTGCAGGGTGTGTATGAAGTCCGGACCGCTCCTTATAACTGCAGTCAGTGTATGTAGTCTGGACCACTCCTCATAACTGCAGGGTGTGTATGTAGTCTGGACCGCTCCTTATAACTGCAGTCAGTGTATGTAGTCTGGACCACTCCTTATAACTGCAGGGTGTGTATGTAGTCTGGACCGCTCCTTATAACTGCAGGCAGTGTATGTAGTCTGGACCGCCCCTTATGACTGCAGTGTGTGTATGTAGTCTGGACCGCCCTTTATAACTGCAGGATGTGTATGTAGTCTGGACGGCCCCTTATAACTGCAGTCTGTTAATGTAGTCTGGACCACTCCTTATAACTGCAGGGTGTGTATGTAGTCTGGACCGCTCCTTATATCTGCAGAGTGTGTATGTAGTCTGGACCGCTCCTTATATCTGCAGTCAGTGTATGTAGTCTGGACCGCCCCTTATGACTGCAGTGTGTGTATGTAGTCTGGACCACCTCTTATAACTGCAGGGTGTGTATGTAGTCTGGACCGCCCCTTATAACTGCAGGGTGTGTATGTAGTCTGGACCGCCCCTTATAACTGCAGCGTGTGTATGTAGTCTGGTCAGCCCCTTATAACTGCAGTCTGTGTATGTAGTCTGGACCGCCCCTTATAACTGCAGGATGTGTATGTAGTCTGGACGGCCCCTTATAACTGCTGTCTGTTACTGTAGTCTGGAACACTCCTTAAAACTGCAGTCTGTTAATGTAGTCTGGAACACTTCTTATAACTGCAGGGTGTGTATGTAGTCTGGACCGCTCCTTATAACTGTAGTCAGTGTATGTAGTCTGGATCGCTCCTTATAACTGTAGTCATTGTATGTAGTCTAGACCGCTCCTTATAACTGTAGTCAGTGTATGTAGTCTGGACCGCCCCCTATAACTGCAGTCTGTGTATGTAGTCTGGACCACTCCTTATAACTGCAGGGTGTGTATGTAGTCTGGACCGCCCCTTATAACTGCAGGCTGTGTATGTAGTCTGGACCGCTCCTTAAAACTGCAGGGTGTGTATGTAGTCTGGACCGCCCCTTGTAACTGCAGCCTGTGTATATAGTCTGGACCGCTCCTTATAACTGCAGTCAGTGTATGTAGTCTGGACCGATCATTATAACTGTAGTCAGTGTATGTAGTCTGGACCGCCCCTTATAACTGCAGTCTGTGTATGTAGTCTGGACTGCTCCTTATAACTGCAGGGTGTGTATGTAGTCTGAACCGCCCCTTATAACTGCAGGCTGTGTATATAGTCTGGACCGCTCCTTATAACTGCAGTCTGTGTATGTAGTCTGGACCGCTCCTTATAACTGCAGTCTGTGTATGTAGTCTGGACCACTCCTTATAACTGCAGTCTGTGTATGTGGTCTGGACTGCCCCTTATAACTGCAGGCAGGATGTGCATGTAGACTGGACCGCCCTTATAACTGCAGGGTGTGTATGTAGTCTGGACCGCTCCTTATAACTGCAGGGTGTGTATGTAGTCTGGACCGCCCCTTATAAATGCAGGGTGTGTATGTAGTCTGGACCGTCCATTTTAACTGTAGTCAATGCATGTAGTCTGGACCGCCCCTTATAACTGCAGGGTGTGTATGTAGTGTGGACCGCGCCTTATAACTGTAGTCAGTGTATGTAATCTGGACCGCGCCTTATAACTGCAGTCTGTGTATGTAGTCTGGACCGCTCCTTATAACTGCAGTTTGTGTATGTAGTCTGGACCGCTCCTTATAACTGCAGCCTGTGTATATAGTCTGGACCGCTCCTTATAACTGCAGTCTATGTAGTCTGGACCACTCCTTATAACTGCAGTCTGTGTATGTGGTCTGGACTGCCCCTTATAACTGCAGGCAGGATGTGCATGTAGTCTGGACCGCCCTTATAACTGCAGGGTGTGTATTTAGTCTGGACCGCTCCTTATAACTGCAGGGTGTGTATGTAGTCTGGACCGCCCCTTATAACTGCAGGGTGTGTATGTAGTGTGGACCGCGCCTTATAACTGTAGTCAGTGTATGTAGTCTGGACCGCTCCTTATAACTGCAGTTTGTGTATGTAGTCTGGACTGCTCCTTATAACTGCAGGGTGTGTATGAAGTCTGGACCGCTCCTTATAACTGCAGTCTGTGTATGTAGTCTAGACCGCTCCTTATAACTGCAGGGTGTGTGTGTATGTAGTCTGGACTGCTCCTTATAACTGCAGTCAGTGTATGTAGTCTGGACCACTCCTTATAACTGCAGGGTGTGTATGTAGTCTGGACCGCTCCTTATAACTGCAGTCAGTGTATGTAGTCTGGACCGCCCCTTATAACTGCAGGATGTGTATGTAGTCTGGACGGCCCCTTATAACTGCAGTCTGTTAATGTAGTCTGGACCACTCCTTATAACTGCAGGGTGTGTATGTAGTCTGGACCGCTCCTTATATCTGCAGGGTGTGTATGTAGTCTGGACCGCTCCTTATATCTGCAGTCAGTGTATGTAGTCTGGACCGCCCCTTATGACTGCAGTGTGTGTATGTAGTCTGGACCACCTCTTATAACTGCAGGGTGTGTATGTAGTCTGGACCGCCCCTTATAACTGCAGCGTGTGTATGTAGTCTGGACAGCCCCTTATAACTGCAGTCTGTGTATGTAGTCTGGACCACCCCTTATAACTGCAGGGTGTGTATGTAGTCTGGACCACCCCTTATATCTGCAGTCAGTGTATGTAGTCTGGACCGCCTCTTATGACTGCAGTGTGTGTATGTAGTCTGGACCACCTCTTATAACTGCAGGGTTTGTATGTAATCTGGACCGCCCCTTATAACTGCAGTGTGTGTATGTAGTCTGGACAGCCCCTTATAACTGCAGCGTGTGTATGTAGTCTGGACAGCCCCTTATAACTGAAGTCTGTGTATGTAATCTGGACCGCTCCTTATAACTGCAGTTTGTGTATGTAGTCTGGACCGCTCCTTATAACTGCAGCCTGTGTATATAGTCTGGACCGCTCCTTATAACTGCAGTCAGTGTATGTAGTCTGGACCACTCCTTATAACTGCAGTCTGTGTATGTGGTCTGGACTGCCCCTTATAACTGCAGGCAGGATGTGCATGTAGTCTGGACCGCCCTTATAATTGCAGGGTGTGTATGTAGTCTGGACCGCTCCTTATAACTGCAGGGTGTGTATGTAGTCTGGACCGCCCCTTATAACTGCAGGGTGTGTATGTAGTGTGGACCGCGCCTTATAACTGTAGTCAGTGTATGTAGTCTGGACCGCTCCTTATAACTGCAGTTTGTGTATGTAGTCTGGACTGCTCCTTATAACTGCAGGGTATGTATGAAGTCTGGACCGCTCCTTATAACTGCAGTCTGTGTATGTAGTCTAGACCGCTCCTTATAACTGCAGGGTGTGTGTGTATGTAGTCTGGACTGCTCCTTATAACTGCAGTCAGTGTATGTAGTCTGGACCACTCCTTATAACTGCAGGGTGTGTATGTAGTCTGGACCGCTCCTTATAGCTGCAGTCAGTGTATGTAGTCTGGACCGCCCCTTATAACTGCAGGATGTGTATGTAGTCTGGACGGCCCCTTATAACTACAGTCTGTTAATGTAGTCTGGACCACTCCTTATAACTGCAGGGTGTGTATGTAGTCTGGACCGCTCCTTATATCTGCAGGGTGTGTATGTAGTCTGGACCGCTCCTTATATCTGCAGTCAGTGTATGTAGTCTGGACCGCCCCTTATAACTGCAGGGTGTGTATGTAATCTGGACCACCCCTTATAACTGCAGGGTGTGTATGTAGTCTGGACCACCCCTTATAACTGCAGGGTGTGTATGTAGTCTGGACCGCCCCTCATAACTGCAGGGTGTGTATGTAGTCTGGACCGCCCCTTATAACTGCAGGATGTGTATGTAGTCTGGACAGCCCCTTATAACTGCAGTCTGTGTATGTAGTGTGGACCACCCCTTATAACTGCAGCGTGTGTATGTAGTCTGGACAGTCCCTTATAACTGCAGGATGTTTATGTAGTCTGGATGGCCCCTTATAACTGCAGTCTGTTAATGTAGTCGGGAACACTCCTTATAACTGCAGTCTGTTTATGTAGTCTGGACGGCCCCTTATAACTGCAGTGTGTTTATGTAGTCTGGACGGCCCCTTATATCTGCAGTCTGTTTATGTAGTCTGGACGGCCCCTTATAACTGCAGTGTGTTTATGTAGTCTGGACGGCCCCTTATATCTGCATTCTGTTTATGTAGTCTGGACGGCCCCTTATATCTGCATTCTGTTTATGTAGTCTGGACGGCCCCTTATAACTGCAGTCTGTTTATGTAGTCTGGACGGCCCCTTATAACTGCAGTCTGTTTATGTAGTCTGGACGGCCCCTTATAACTGCAGTCTGTTTATGTAGTCTGGACGGCCCCTTATATCTGCAGTCTGTTTATGTAGTCTGGACGGCCCCTTATATCTGCAGTCTGTTTATGTACTCTAGACCTTCCCTTATAATGACAGCTGCATGTATACTCTGGATCACCCATTTAGTAGAGGCTGGGTGTACACTCTGGATCTCCCCTTATAACAGCAATCTGCATGTGTACTCAGGATACCTTTTATAACAGCAATGGGAATATTTAATCTAAACCTCCTCCTATAGGAATAGTTTGGTTGCTCTCCTTAAACAGTGAAATGGCTAAATAGTTTTCAACTCCTCCTATTACAACTATTTGTCTGTGCATTGCAGACCATTACAGGGATGTAAAACTCAAATACACAGCGGGTCAAAATTAAAAGCTTGGACAAAGTCGCGGGCTAAGCTTGATATTTATTAAAAAAAAGTCCACAATTGAGGACGTTTTTCCTTATCAAATATAACGAGTAACTTTTTCATATGGAAATAAACTTAAAGGGGTTGTCCCATTAACAAGGTACATTTTAATTAATAGATCTTAGAGTAAAATATTGGAATAATTAATATGTTATGTAAGAGAAGTAAAAAACATATGGCCCAATGGCCTAATATAAATATGTAACAACAAAGATTAAAAAATCAGGAATAATAAAGATAATAAAGTATGATGCAAACAAAAGTGTCCCCCCAAACACAGTAAGATACCCCCACAG
Organism: Phyllobates terribilis; assembly: GCF_046119375.1. Taxonomy (NCBI): domain Eukaryota; kingdom Metazoa; phylum Chordata; class Amphibia; order Anura; family Dendrobatidae; genus Phyllobates; species Phyllobates terribilis. The sequence goes on along the minus strand of NW_027362769.1, from coordinate 105,917,613 downwards.
TGAATTCCTCCACAGGCACAGTATGGTGACCCTACTGTACCCCTCTCCCTCAATCCACCAGACAAAGAATGGTGACCCCATCACAGTATGATTTCCCAACCGTAATCTCCACACAGCGCTCCATACAGTATAAATGGGGCCCCACACAGCGCTCCATACAGTATAACGGGGCCCCACATAGTCCTCCATACAGTATAACGGGTCCACACATAGCGCTCTACACAGTATAACAGGGCCCCACACAGCGCTCCATACAGTATAACGGAGCCCCACACAGCACTCCATACAGTATAATGGGGTCCCACACAGCACTCCATACAGTATAACGGGGTCCCACACAGCACTCCATACAGTATAACGGGCACCTCATTAAAAAAAAAATAGTTGCCTTGTGGGCCAAATTTGGCCCGGGGGCCAGAGTTTGACATATATGCCTTACAACAACAGTCTGGTTCTATAGTCTGGACTTCCCCTATGCAGTAGTCTGACTGCGTAGTCTAGACCCACTCCTATAGCAGTAGACGGCACCTCCTGCAATTACAACAATCTGGATGTGCATTCTGCACCCTTCCATATAACAATAGTCTGGATGTGTAGTCTGACTCTCCCCCTATTTCAGCAGTAATATGGTGCTGCAGTCTGTACCTCCCCTATAAGAGCAGTCTGGTTCTTTAGTATGGAGCCCCCCAAGAACAACAGTCAGTCCTGTCTAAAGTGTGTGAAAGGTAATGCATATTTTAAAATAGTTCATCTTCCCAGTTTTTCTGATAAAAACAAGGAATTTTCACATCAGAGATATTTATGACCGCAGACCCTTCCACTCCAAAAAGCATGGTATCTGTCGAGGGCCATATCCAGCAGTAGACTGAATGAAGAGGTGACGGTAACTCCCATAGACTTGATTGGAGAAAGTCATGAGCCTGTGCCACCTTTCCAGCCAATCTGTCACTTGCCTGGTGTCACAGGTGTGTCAGATGTGACAGACAGTTGCCCTGCAGTTGGTTGCAGAAGATCTCTTCGTTTGGCATTACAGACACCTTCTTGAACCTGTCTCACTCTAGGACCCAGCGGCTACCTCCCTCCTGCTAATTGACACCCTGGCCTGGGTGTTTAAATACTTTCAGTTTGCTGCAGGGAGGGGTGGTGATATTCACATGTTCCCTTGTGAAGGCTTGGAGCTGCTGCAGTCTGCTTACTTCCTCTCTGGTGTTAGGAGGATGTTTGGTGTAATCTCTCTGAAGTCGGCTCAAGCTAAGTTACTTTTCCCCGTGTGTGTCTCCCTTGTTGTCTGTAGTTGCTAGTGGGGACTGACTAGTGCTCATCCCCCCTTCACTATACAGGGCCAAGCGCTAGGGAAATACAGGGCTTAGGTTCCTGTGCGGCGATTGGTGATGAACTAATATAGGGATGATAGGGGAGTCAGGGTCATATCAGATCAGCCTAGGAGGTCTCCACTCCCCCTTACCCTAGCGTCTGAGCTCCCTTCCTTTTTTCCCTTTGTGTTGCACTTAATCTTTCCCACCCCTTGCGTGACATCTGGGGGAATGAGGGTCTGGGGTCTGTCCTGGCCTGGGGGCATGAGGGTCTGGGGGCCCCTGTTGTCATGATGGTGGATCCACTATTTATCGGCCAATATAGGGCAGTCTGTAAATAACCCATAAATATATGCGATGACTAAGTGCTTTCAGTTGATACATTTGCTGCATATTCAGAACTCCACAATTTCTCCACATTTATTTTGTGTCATACTGAGACTGAAACACGAGGGAGACTATTGCTCTCTGTTTCACAAAATTTAAGCATAATTGCCACTCAATTAAAAGCATGTTATAATTGGAGTAATTGCTTCTTAATCACTAAGCGGCACATCAGGGCAACAATCATTTATTTTTCCCTAACATTAATGTATATGTATATTGATTTAGTAGGAAATGGAGAGATACAAATTACAATCCCAATGTACTTTTTTTTTTTACTCCTGGAAATAGCAAGAGAGACTGACGGAGGCTCCAGACGAATTGTGAACATTCTATGGTCCCTGCAGAACATCTTGGCATACAAAAGCAATCAATCTTTTCTCAGCACCTGGGTTAAAGGTTGCATCAGGTAGTACTATAAATTAGTAACTCTGGATGCCCTGAGGCAGCAACAGGCAGCACCCATCTCCTGACTGATTACATTTTGCTTGCAGCATGTGATCCTTGATGAGATATGTAAAGTTATCTAAGTACAAATATGAGTTTAAAAGGAATCAACAGCATTTCACCTCCCAAAACTGTGTATATGCACATGTAGCTCTTGCAAAGACAAGCCCATACATACTTTTAGCTAGGCAGTCCGTTGTTTTATTGCTGAGAAATCAGTGTTTTTATTGTTATGCATATGAAGCTGAAGTGCTTTCTGCAAGTGGAAGCCTTCGCTTTCTCCAACTCTATTCCCCGCCCCAACACCGCCTTCTGCTGCTTGACTGACAGTTCCATTGCTTGAAGTCACACAGCAAAGAAGCTGTCAGTTGAGCAGAAGGTGGTGGTGGGCGCTGAATAGAGCTGGAGTGACATAGGCTTGGAAAGAGCTTCCACACACTGAAAGCACTTCAGCCTAATTTGCATATCGATACAATATATACATTCTCCCCGTGTTTGCGTGGGTTTCTTCCACCAAGTTCCTACCACTCTCCAAAGACATACTGATGGGGAATTTAGATTGTGGGCCCCAATGGGGACAGTAATGACGATGTCTGTAAGTGCTGTGGAATTATATGGCGCTATATAAGAAAGCATAATAAATACTGACACATGAAATCTCCCATCTCTTCACTGTTTGGCCAGTATGTTGCACATTATCTACCAATTACATAAGGAATGTGAATTATTTTATGTAATGATTTCTACTAAGCAGACAAAAGATTGTGAACACATGGAAGGAAACACTGTGGGTTTTAATGTTAGGAAAGTTTTCTTACCAAGTTGTAGTACAAATATACTCCTCGTGATTAATGCTGTCTAATTAGGATAAATAATTTTCTGGGGAATTATCGCAATTGTGCAAATTACCAGTTTCTAATTATAAATAGATACAAAGAAGTTTCCTTGTAAACTTTTGTGTGACTTTGTTTGTTTAGCCCGCCTGTTACACAACTACCCCTGAACTAGAAGGAACACTTGTAATTCTAAAATGTGCTACTTCTTGTGAAGCGCCTCTATAGCTTAGGGTGCAGCTACATCAGTGTCGTTTTATTGTGTTTTTAGCATGTGTTTGTATCCCGACTAAACTGCAGCAAATTGATGTCAACAGATGTATCTTGCATGTTGGCATTCTACAGGAATCCCGTATAGTTTCATTTAATCATAAGTAAAAAAATAAAAAACAAACATATATATATATATATATATATATATATATATATATATATATATATACACACATACATATATATATATAAATAATATACACTGCTCAAAACAATAAAGGGAACACTTAAACAACACAATGTAACTCCAAGTCAGTAACACTTCTGTGAAATCTACCTGTCCAGTTCTGAAGCAACACTGATTGTGAATCAATTTCTCCTGCTGTTGTGCAAATGGAACAGACAACTGGTAGAAATGATCAGCAATTAGCAAGATACCCCCTATAAAGGAGTGGTTCTGCAGGTGGTGACCACAGACCATTTCTCTGTTCTCATCCTTTTTGGCTGTTGTTTTGGTCACTTTTTTCATTTTGCCATTGCTCTCACCCCTAGAGGTACAGCAGCATGAGGCGGTGTCTACAGTACAACCCACAGAAGTTGCTCAGGTAGTGCAGTTCATCCAGGATGGCAAATCAGTGCGAGCTGTGGCAAGAAGGGTAGCTGTGTCTGTCAGCACAGTGTCCAGAGCATGGAGCAGATACCAGGAGATGTGGAGGGAGCCATAGGAGGGCAACAACCCAGCAGCAGGACTGTTACCTCCTCCTTAGTGCAAGGAGGAACAGGAGGAGCACTGCCAGAGCCCTGCAAAATGACCTCCAGCAGGCCACAAATGTGCATGTGTCTGCACAAACGGTTAGAAACTGACTCCATGAGGGTGGTATGAGGGCCCGACGTCCACAGATGGGGGTTGTGCTCACAGCCCAACACCGTGCAGGACGCTTGGCATTTGCCACAGAACACCAGGATTGGCAAAGTCGCCACTGGCGCCCTGTGCTCTTCACAGATGAAAGCAGGTCACACTGAGCACATGTGACAGACGTGAAAGAGTCTGGAGACACAGTGGAGAGCAATATGCTGCCTACAACATCCTTCAGCATGACCGGTTTGGCAGTGGGTCAGTAATGGTGTGGGGTGGCATTTCTTTGGAGGGTTGCACAGCCCTCCATGTGCTCGCCAGAGGTAGCCTGACTGCCATTAGGTACCAAGATGAGATCCTAAGACCCCTTGTGAGACCATATGCTGGTGCGGTTGGCCCTGGGTTCCTCCTAATGCAGGACAATGCCAGACCTCATGTGGCTGGAGTGTGTCAGCAGTTCCTGCAAGATGAAGGCATTGAAGCTATGGACTGGCCTGCCCGTTCCCCAGACCTGAATCCGACTGAGCACATCTGGGACATCATGTCTCGCTCCATCCACCAACGTCACGTTGCACCACAGACTGTCCAGGAGTTGGTGGATGCTTTAGTCCAGGTCTGAGAGGAGATCCCACAGGAGACCATCTGCAACCTCATCAGGAGCATGCCCAGGCATTGTAGGGAGGTTATACAGGCACGTGGATGCCACACACAATACTGAGCCTCATTTTGACTTGTTTTAAGGACATTACATCAAAGTTGAAACAGCCTGTAGTGTGTTTTTCCACTTTAATTTTGGGGGTGACTCCAAATCCAGGCCTCCATTGGTTACTAAATTTGATTTCCATTGATGATTTTTGTGTGATTTTCTTGTCAGCACATTCAACTTTGTACAGAACAAAGTATTCAATGAGAATATTTCATTCATTCAGATCTAGGATGTGTTATTTGAGTGTTCCCTTTATTTTTTTGAGCAGTGCATATACAGTACAGACCAAAAGTTTGGACACACCTTCTCATTTAAAGTTTTTTCTGTATTTTCATGACTATGAAAATTGTACATTCACACTGAAGGCATCAAAACTATGAATTAACACGTGAAATTATATACTTAACAAAAAAGTGTGAAACAACTGAAAATATGTCTTATAGTCTAGGTTCTTCAAAGTAGCCACTTTTTGCTTTGATGACTGCTTTGCACACTCTTGGCATTCTCTTGATGAGCTTCAAGAGGTAGTCACCGGAAATGGTTTTCACTTCACAGGTGTGCCCTGTCAGGTTTAATAAGTAGGATTTCTTGGCTTATAAATGGGGTTGGGACCATCAGTTGTGTTGTGCAGAAGTCTGGTGGATACATAGCTGATAGTCCTACTGAATAGACTTTTAGAATTTGTATTATGGCAAGAAAAAAGCAGCTAAGTAAAGAAAAACGAGTGGCCATCATTACTTTAAGAAAGGAAGGTGAGTCAGTCCGAAAAATTGGGAAAACTTTGAAAGTGTCCCCAAGTGCAGTTGCAAAAACCATCAAGCGCTACAAAGAAACTGGCTCACATGAGGACCGCCCCAGGAAAGGAAGACCAAGAGTCACCTCTGCTTCTGAGGATAAGTTTATCCGAGTATCCCGCCTCAGAAATCGCAGGTTAACAGCAGCTCAGATTATAGACCAGGTCAATGCCACACAGAGTTCTAGCAGCAGACACATCTCTTCAACAACTATTAAGAGGAGACTTTGTGCAGCAGGCCTTCATGGTAAAATAGCGGCTAGGAAACCATTGCTAAGGACAGGCAACAAGCAAAAGAGCATTGTTTGGCTAAAGAACACAAGGAATGGACATTAGACCAGTGGAAATCTGTGCTTTGGTCTGATGAGTCCAAATTTGAGATCTTTGGTTCCAACCACCGTGTCTTTGTGCGACGCAGAAAAGGTGAACGGATGGACTCTACATGCCTGGTTCCCACCGTGAAGCATGGAGGAGGAGGTGTGATGGTGTAGGGGTGCTTTGCTGGTGACACTGTTGGGGATTTATTCAAAATTGAAAGCATACTGAACCAGTATGGCTACCACAGCATCTTGTATCGGCATGCTATTCCATCCGGTTTGCGTTTAGTTGAACCAACATTTATTTTTCAACAGGACGTTGACCCCAAACACACCTCCAGGCAGTGTAAGGGCTATTTGACCAAGAAGGAGAGTGATGGGGTGCTACACCAGATGACCTGGCCTCCACAGTCACCAGACCTGAACCCAATCGAGATGGTTTAGGGTGAGCTGGACCGCAGAGTGAAGGCAAAAGGGCCAATAAGTGCTAAGCATCTCTGGGAACTCCTTCAAGATTGTTGGAAGACCATTTCCGGTGACTAACTCTTGAATCTAATCAAGAGAATGCCAAGAGCATGCAAAGCAGTCATCAAAGCAAAAGGTGGCTACTTTGAAGAACCTAGAATATAAGACATATTTTCAGTTGTTTCACACTTTTTTGTTAAGTATATAATTCCACGTGTTAATTCATAGTTTTGATGCCTTCAGTGTGAATGTACAATTTTCATAGTCATGAATATACAGAAAAATCTTTAATTGAGAAGGTGTGTCCAAACTTTTGGTCTGTACTATATATATATATATATATATATATATATATATATAATATATATATATATATACATACACAGTATATATACTATATGTATGTATATATGTATGTACAGTACAGACCAAAAGTTTGGACTCACCTTCTCATTTAATGATTTTTCTGTATTTTCAAGACTATGAAAATTGTACATTCACACTGAAGGCATCAAAACTATGAATTAACACATGTGGAATTATATACTTAACAAAAAAGTGTGAAACAGCTGAAAATATGTCTTATATTCTAGGTTCTTCAAAGTAGCCACTTTTTACTTTGATGACTGCTTTGCACACTCTTGGCATTCTCTTGATGAGCTTCAAGAGGTAGTCACCGGAAATGGTTTTCACTTCACAGGTGTGCCCTGTCAGGTTTAATAAGTGGGATTTCTTGGCTTATAAATGGGGTTGGGACCATCAGTTGTGTTGTGCAGAAGTCTGGTGGATACATAGCTGATAGTCCTACTGAATAGACTTTTAGAATTTGTATTATGGCAAGAAAAAAGCAGCTAAGTAAAGAAAAACGAGTGGCCATCATTAATTTAAGAAATGAAGGTCAGTCAGTCCGAAAAATTGGGAAAACTTTGAAAGTGTCCCCAAGTGCAGTTGCAAAAACCATCAAGCGCTACAAAGAAACTGGCTCACATGAGGACCGCCCCAGGAAAGGAAGACCAAGAGTCACCTCTGCTTCTGAGGATAAGTTTATCCGAGTATCCCGCCTCAGAAATCGCAGGTTAACAGTAGCTCAGATTATAGACCAGGTCAATGCCACACAGAGTTCTAGCAGCAGACATATCTCTTCAACAACTGTTAAGAGGAGACTTTGTGCAGCAGGCCTTCATGGTAAAATAGCGGCTAGGAAACCATTGCTAAGGACAGGCAACAAGCAGAAGAGAATTGTTTGGCTAAAGAACACAAGGAATGGACATTAGACCAGTGGAAATCTGTGCTTTGGTCTGATGAGTCCAAATTTGAGATCTTTGGTTCCAACCACCGTGTCTTTGTGCGACGCAGAAAAGGTGAACGGATGGACTCTACATGCCTGGTTCCCACCGTGAAGCATGGAGGAGGAGGTGTGATGGTGTAGGGGTGCTTTGCTGGTGACACTGTTGGGGATTTATTCAAAATTGAAAGCATACTGAACCAGTATGGCTACCACAGTATCTTGCATCGGCATGCTATTCCATCCGGTTTGCGTTTAGTTGAACCAACATTTATTTTTCAACAGGACGTTGACCCCAAACACACCTCCAGGCAGTGTAAGGGCTATTTGACCAAGAAGGAGAGTGATGGGGTGCTACGTCAGATGACCTGGCCTCCATAGTCACCAGACCTGAACTCAATCGAGATGGTTTAGGGTGAGCTGGACCGCAGAGTGAAGGCAAAAGGGTCAACAAGTGCTAAGCATCTCTGGGAACTCCTTCAAGATTGTTGGAAGACCATTTCCGGTGACTACCTCTTGAAGCTCATCAAGAGAATGCCAAGAGCGTGCAAAGGAGTCATCAAAGCAAAAGGTGGCTACTTTGAAGAACCTAGAATATAAGACATATTTTCAGTTGTTTCACACTTTTTTGTTAAGTATATAATTCCACATGTGTTAATTCATAGTTTTGATACCTTCAGTGTGAATGTACAATTTTCATAGTCATGAAAATGCAGAAAAATCTTTAAATGAGAAGGTGTGTCCAAACTTTTGGTCTGTACTATATATATATATATATATATATATATATACACAGTATATATACTATATGTATGTATATATGTATGTACTGTATGTATATATGTATGTGTATATATATATATATATATATACATATATATGTATGTATATATATATATATATATATATATATATATATATATATATATACACTGGTCAGCATAAATGAGTACACCCCTTTTGAAAAGTAAGATTTTAATCAATATCTCAGTGAACATGAGAACATTTTCCATTTGACAAAATTTTAATAATACTGAGTTTCATGTAACGTTTTTTAAACCTATAGCATGAAAGTTAGGTTAATAATATAACTTACATTATAAAATATTCAGTTCTTCTGAATTAGTTAAAGCAAAAATGAATACACCCCATATAAAAAACTACTACATCTAGTATTGTGTATGATTTCTATGATTTTTAAGGACAGCACCATGTCTTCTAGACATGGAATGAACAAGTTGGTAACATATTGCAACATCTATCTTCTCCTTTCTTCAAGAATGACCTATTTTAGCACCTGGATGCTGGATGGAGAGTAATGCTCATCTTATCTCATCAGAATTCCCCATAGGTGTATGACTGGGCCACTGAATCACTTTCACCAAGTTCTTCAGAAATGCAACAGATGTGTGCTTTGGATCATTATCATGATGGAAAAGTGCACGTCTACCAAGAGCACAGAGTGATGGTAGCATCTTCTTTTTTAATATAGAGCAGTACATCAGTGAATTCATGATACCATCAATGAAATGTAGCTACCCAACACCAGCAGAACTCATGCAGCCCCAACATAAGGACACTGCCACCACCATGCTTCACTGTAGGCAACATGTGTTTAGAAAAACGAATTTAGAAAAACAAGTAAGTGAAACCAGGTTAGATTTTTGTTACTTGCTTGTCTCAGTCGCAGGACTCTAGGTGTCGCAATGTGACCCAATTCACTTATATTGCACTGCATTGCAGCTACACATTGCGATCATGCAACCTATGTCCAAAGTCGCAGTGCAGCGAAATATAGCAATATATAGGCTGAACGAACCATTGCTTGGCTGACAGCTATCTTTCTCTATTTCACCATACACAGTTGCTGTTTCAGTTGAGCATACAGATGCTTTCACCCTGATAACAAATGGATTGGGTGTTGAAATTCCAATTGCCTGATCCTTCTCTCATCTGACATCATCAGTCAGGAGAGATTTGGGAGGCTCTAAAAATAAAACAGATGGTCAGCCGATCCTGCCAAAATCAGAAGATTCAGATAACTTTCTTCTACTGTATATGAGGGGATTGTAGTCAACATGGTGGCTCAGTGGTTAGCACTGTTACTTTGCAGCGCTGGGGTCCTAGATTCAAATCCCATCAGGGACAACATCTGCAGGGAGTCTGTATGTTCTTCCCATGTTTGCGTTTGAGTTTCCTCCTGGAACTGTGTTTTTCTCCTTCACTCCAAAGACATACTGATAGGGAATTTAGATTGTGAGCCCCAATGGACACTAATGATGATGTCTGTTAAGCGCTCTGGCATATGATGGCACTAAATAAGCATTAAAATGAATAAATAACAGTAAAATACAATGACAAATTATTTTGTCCAGTTTCCATTGGATTCCTAATTTCTACATGTCATCATCTATCAATGACCTTACATCGAAAACCATATTGTAACACTAATGCTGATGCCCCTGGTTTCCCTTCCCCCTCCATGCAGGGATGCTGACATACTCACCTCCCCGGCCACGCGGCGTAGTTTCCGTTGTGTCTCCCTGATTCCTGCCTCTGTCTGTGCATTTCCTGGTGGCGCGCTCCCCTGTTCTTAAAGGGGTAGCACGCACACATGCTGAGTTGCCCCAAACCATCTTGTATAAAAGGCACACTCCCCATTAGGGAGGTGCCTAAGCAACATTGATTCATTAGTTAGCTAGTTTGGAACTAGTGAGTTGTTAGGTCCCGAATCTGAACCCCTGGTTTGTGTGTGGCCAGTGCCTAAACCTACCTCCCCTGGTCCATGAGTGGCCAGTGCCTGTAATGCAGTGACAGAAACAGAGCAGAGAGCTGCCATAAACACTGGACTTTGCTCAAAAGAACTGCAGAATTACCATGAATTATTTGGGCAGACCTTTAATTTTTAAGGGAGTCTGTCAGCACAAAATGACTGTTCAAACCAAGCACAGGCGGTTGGTGCACCCTTGACTTGGTCAAGCAGTACAGCTCTCTTTCCTGCCCACTTGCTTTCCATATATCTCCAGTCTTCTATGATTCATGTAAAGCCAAAAAGAGGGTGCAGAAAAGGATGGAAAACAAGTATGTGGGAAAGCTGCACTGAACTGCACGCCAAGGTTGCACTAAGTGCCTGTGCTTGGTTTGAACAGTGATTTTTTGTTGACAGCCTCCCTTTAACGTGTAATGCATCTTAATACCTGCAGTGGTGCTGCAGAGAACCAAACACTTGCTACTTATTTCTCACACAGGACTACTATTTCTGCCTCCTACTACAGATCCTCTCTTCCTTTAGCGTCAAAAACCTTGCCCTCTCCTGAATCTCCTCGTTTAGCGTCTCCCACTCCTACACTACCTCCTCATCCTACCCTCTTTCTGTTGGAGTCCCTCAAGGCTCTGTCCTAGGACCCCTACTCTTCTCAATCTATACCCTTGGCCTGGGACAGCTCATAAAATCCCATGGCTTCCTGTACCATCTGTACGCTGATGATACCCAGACGTCACCCCTCTGCTGTCCAGAATCCCAGCACGTCTAGCAGTATTTCCCCCTTCCTCAAGCTCAATGTGGACAAAACTGAACTCATCATCTTTCCCCCATCTCACATATCTTCTCCACCTGATCTTTCTATCACAATAAATGACATCACACTTTCCCCTGTACCGGCAATCCGCTGCCTCGGAGTAACCCTTGACTCTGCCCTGTCCTTCAAACCCCACATCCAAGCTCTCACCACCTCCTGCCGCCTCCAGCTCAAAAATATTTCCAGAATCCGTCCTTTCCTCAACCCTCAATCTACTAAACTGCTTGTGCATGCCCTCATCATCTCCCGCCTCGACTACTGCAACACCCTCCTCTGTGGCCTACCTGCTAAAACTCTCGCACCCCTCCAGTCCATCCTTAACTCTGCTGCTCGACTGGTTCCTCCCTTGCCTCGCTACTCTGCTTCCCCCTTTGCAAATCCCTTCACTGGCTCCCAATTGCCCAGTGTATCCAGTTCAAACTACTAACACTGACCTACAAAGTCATCCATAACCTCTCTCCTCTGTACATCTCTGAACTTATCTCTCGATATATTCCCTCACGTAACCTCCAGTCCTCCCAGTACCTCCTTCTCTCCTCCACACTTATTCATTCCTCACCCAATCGCCTCCAAGATTTCTCCCGAATATCCCCCGTCCTCTGGAATTCTGAGCCCCAACACGTCCAATTATCCACCACACCTGGATCCTTCAGACGGAACCTGAAAACCCATCTCTTCAAACAAGCCTACAGCCTGCCATGACCTTACTTGCTGCCACCTCAACAACACCGGAGCTACTGCAACCCCCCAACCTACTGTCTCCTTCCCCATCATCCTGTAGAATGTAAGCCCGCAAGGGCAGGGTCCTCTTCCCTCCGTACTGTTCTATCATTGTTAGTTTGTTACTGTAAGTGATATCTGTATTTGGTATGCAACCCATTCTCATGTACAGCACCATGGAATCAATGGCGCTATATCAATAAATAATAATAATAATAAAAATAATAATAACTCAACAGCTACAAACTGAGTTTATATGTGTTCCCCAAGTTCTGCTATCATGGACTGAATTATTACAATATTTCTACTACACTTCTACTTTTGGCAGCAATTAATCCTATAAGCAAAAGAACGAAGCAAAGTTTGATCAATTCTAGTGCTGAGGTCGTTATCCTCACCTCAGGTTTGAATTTAATTTAAGGACTTTTCTCCTTTAAACCAGTGAATCTGCTTAGATGATTTTGATGACTGCAGGTCGTTGATAGCGGAGCAGTGCAGGTTACCCACCAAATACATGTACACTTTCAATAAATTAGCAGTTGAAGTAACTGCTGCAGTCCTGCCAGGGATCAGTGGGGTTCTATTAAACCACCATCAATCATGCCATGTTCTCTCTATTCTCTCCATCCATTCCTCCTACACTGGAGCAGGCCCAGGCCAGCTGGGATCCGTCCAGGAACCACAGCAGAAGAGACCAGTACCAGTGAGACTTCATTTCAATACTCCATGGACAACACCGATATTTCATTTATTATAGATCATGAAGTTGGTAATTAGTTAAATATGTCATAAAGAAATAAGAGGGGCTGCCTGCTGCAAGTATAACTAGTCACATGTAAGCGTAATATAGATACAAATATTCTATCTTACTGTATTATAATAAAGGGAATGTTATAGATATGAAAATAAATGTATACTTAATAATTTACATGATCTCTGTATTGTTCTCTAGAGACTAAATAAAACTCCATCTTAAGGGCAGGTGTAGACGAGCGTATTTCATGTCCGACAAAACATCAGATCGCACTTGGACTAATATTAGTCTATTGGACTGTGCACATGTCCGATACTGACATGCCTGAGTTTGATCCGATTTTCAGATCGCACTCGGCTATAAGTCCATGGAAAATATCGGACTGCACTCAGATGACATCTGAGCGCAGTCCGATTTAAGCGCACTGCTAGAATGGAGAAGATGAAGAAATGTTTGTCTTTATCTTCTCCTCATCAGAAAAAATCAAATTGCTCTAGTATCACACTCTGATCAGAGTTTGATCAGAGTATCATTTACATCATCGTCCCGATTCTCTCAGATGAGAGATTCTACGTCTGTCTGCACATGCCCAAAAGAACACCTGTCAAAATGCTGAATTCCAAATTTTGAGACATTTATTGTAATAAATATAATGGGGGGTTTACAAAAAGTATCTAAAAGAATAAAAAAGTTTTTGTTGTCTACTTATCACAGTGCATCTGTCACTTTTTCAAGAGCTGATACAAAATGAAAGCTGTTCTGCGATTGGTTGGTAGGGACAGCTTTTCTTTTAGACAGTTTCACAATTTCCCTCCCTATTGTGGGAAAAAAAAGTTATTTCTTGTGATTATATGACACAATGGCCCACATTTCTTAAAAGTGACGTGATTTACACCAAATCTTTAATGCATTCACTGCGACACTGCCACTCCATATTTATTAAATGTCGCAGCATAGTGATATAATTTGTGCAATTGGTACACCTTTCTAGTACACTTCCAAAAGTTACAGAAACACCTGAGACCAATGAGAGGGATTTATTAATTCAGTACAGCACTTTTCTGCCATAAAAAAGCTGCAAATTATGGAGCAAGCTATATTTATGTCATAATATGCCAAAAAAAAAATTCTACTTCTCCAGGCAATTATCTAAAAAGTGGATGATTCTTAACACAAGAGGTGTGGCCATACACAGCCTAAGGCCTCTTTCAGACATCAGTGTGTCAGGTACGTGTGGTGACAGTTTTCACACGTACCAGAGACACTTACACACGTAGACCCATTCAAATGAATGGGTCTGCGTACATGTCAGTGTGTTTCCAGGGACTGTGTGTCCGTGGGCAAAACACGCTGACATGTCAGTTTTTTACACGTTGCATGGGTCGCAAAATGTCCCACACACGTGCACACTGATGACATCCGTGTGTCTTCAGTATCACACGTACCGGCGCCTGGGAATTAGCGGTACAGTTTACGCTGTTCCCAGGCCCAGCGCAGGCAGCTCTCATCATTGTCCCCTGCTGTCGGTGAGATCAGCACCAGCAGGGGACAATGTTGAGAGTTGTATTCAGCCCCCACTGAATACATCAAATGTAAAAGTAAGAATAAAATAAAAAACATCAATATACCTCACCTGTACAAAGTTTTAAGAATCCATAGTGTCCCATGCCATAATCCATCTGTGCGGCATTTGCTCATCAAGTGAGTGGTGGCTTTAGGCAACCGCTCACGTTGATGAACAAAGGAGAATGACTCAATGCAGCGAGAGTGGGCCCCTGAACTGCGGTGAACTCACTCACCGCTCTCACAAGCAGGAGACAATGATGAGACTTGCCTCTAGCACCCGGTGCCTGGGAATGGCACGAACTGTACCGCTGCTTCCCAGGCACCGGTACGTGTGATACTGATGCGGCACACGGTTGCCACATGTATGCCACACACGGTGACACGGACACTGATATCTCCGATACTGTTTTTTCAGTACTGGAAATATCAGGACGTGTGAAAGAGCCCTAACCAATTAATATAAAACCTAAAGCAATTAAATCAGGTGCATTTCATGTCAGCGTGTCTTTTACTAAGACTAGAGTATATCAAATGTTGCAAATCAACGCAATTTTTATGTGTGCTACTTTTTATTGCGTGACTTTTTATGTGTACTAATTGGTACACTTCCCAATGTTAGAAAAAAGCTGGAGACTGACATTTCAAATGTTGTATGTTAATATTATTATTTATTATTATTATAGCACCATTTATTCCATGGCCCTTTACATGTGAAATGGGTATACATCGTAAAAACAATTACAATAATCTTGAACAAAAACGAGTCGGCAACTGGTACAGGAGGAGAGAGGACCCTGTCCGCGAGGGCTCACAGTCTACAAGAGATGGGTGAGGATACAGTAGGTGAGGGTACAGCTGGTGGTGCAGCGAATGGTGAAGCGGTGGTTACTGCAGGTTGTAGGCTTGTCGGAAGAGGTCGGTCTTCAGGTTCCTTTTGAAGGTTTCCACGGTAGGTGAGGTCAGATATGTTGGGGTACAGAGTCCCAGAGTAGGGGGAATGCACGGGAGAAATCTTGTATGCGATAATGGGAAGAGGAGATAAGAGGGGAGTAGAGAAGGAGATCTTGTGAGGATTGGAGGTTGTATGTGTGGCGCCCCTGAGGGTTCAGTCGCCACAGGGGTACTGCACCTCAGAATGAGGTGTGGTGTCTCCACTCCCAGGTAAGGATGGAGTACCTCACAGGACCCCAACCACACACTCAACACTACACCACTCCAGTTCTGAAGGGGGCCTAAAGCACCATAGTGCTGCCCCCGGCCTGAATGGAGGAGTTGGGGGGAACCAAAGTTAGGGGGAACCACGTAGTGAGTGAGGGTGAAGGAAGCATTTTACCTAAGCACTTATTAGAATTCTATATAACTGGAGGCCATTTTAATAACAAGGTCTTTGGTCGTGGGTCTTTGCGATGGCAAGTCAGCACCAGGCTGCTGCCGGCTGAGGGTCCACAGTCCCCGGTCTCAGGCCTTGAGATGGGGGAGCGGGGCAGAGTTATAACTGGCTCTGTCCCCGGTCAGGGTCCAAGCAAGAAAGCCCAGGAGGGGAGCAGAGGAGATAGGCTCCACAGGCGAAAGGATCTCAGGGGGTGCGGACGGAGCGGAGTTGCCACCTGCATACCTTATTCTGGCCCAGCCAGAGAGACCCTGCCGCAAGAGGGGGTACCGGTCCCCGATTATCTGACTTTGCACTTCACGTCTCTGTCGGAAAAGTCCGGAGGCTTATGTGGATCCCAGGGGGATACGGACGGAGCGGAGTCGCCACCTGTATGCCCTAATCTGAGTTTATCCAGAGGGACCCGGCCTTACGATAAGTTCTCACCACAAGTCACCAAAAAGGGCACCCAGTCGGTCCGGGAACTACACGTTACCCACAAGGGACATCGCAGTACCCGTACGGGACTCAGTGGGGGACACTAGGCGGGAGAAGTACAAAAGGAGAGGAACACACTAGAGCGCGGGGTCCTGACAAGCGCTCCTGAGCTACCTGGAGTGTGCTGAACCCCACCCTGGCGGCCGCAGCTCGCCGTGTGACAGCAGAGAGAAGCTCTGAGCTGACTACGCACCAAAGTGAGTAAAGGCTTGGATGACTTCAACTACCGCCTCTGTCTGTTCTTTCTCTCCGCGGCTCTGCACCTGCCGACGCTCTACTCTACACCCTCTCTACGCTGCCCTGAGGCACCGCTCCACTTGTGGGGAGCCGCACCAACCAAGCTGCCTGAACACCGGCCTCAGAGGACTGTCGCAGCGCTGGTGATCCTCACCAGACACCACGGGTGGCGTCACGAACATTCCCCTATCCCATACAACTTTCCCCCCTTCCTTTTTAAGAGTGACCCCAGGGTACGGGCCCGGGAGCCGACCACCGCGACGTCCCCCGAGATCAGGCAACAACAAGGCCCGGGCGCCGAGTCGTCCCCATCCCCTGGGCGCGTCATATGCAGGTGTGTATTGGGAAACTAGGTCACAGATGTATGGAGGAGACAGGTTGTGAATGGCTTTGTATGCCATGGTTAGGGTTTTGAACTGGATTCTCTGGGCAATGGAAGCCAGTGAAGTGACTGACAGAGAGGAGAGGCTGGGGAATAGTGGGGGGGACAGGTGGATTAGTCGGGCAATAAAGGATATATTACAGTGGTAGGAGAGTGTTAGAAGGGAAGCCACAGAGCAGTAGGTTGCAGTAGTCGAGTCGGAAGATGATGAGCATGCACTAGTGTTTTTGCATATTCTTGGCTAGGGAATGTACGGATATAGGAATTAATTCTGAGTTGGAGTCGGCAAGACGTGGAAAGGGCTTGGATATGTGGTTTGAAGGAGAGTTCAGAGTCAAGGGTTACCCCGAGGCAGTGAGCTTGCGGGACTGGGGAGAGTGAGCAGCCGTTGACTTTGATGGTTAGGTCTGTTGGAGAGGTTGAGTGAGATGGGGAAAGATGATGAATTCTGTTTTGTCCATGTTAAGTCCCAATTAATTTAGAATTTTGTGACTTTTTATGCATATTTAAAATGGTTGCAACATAAATGCATTTGTTCAATGCCTTGCTTAACCCCAGAAGGACCCAGGATTTTTTTTTTTCAGCCCTTGTTCCAAGAACCATAAGGCCTCATTCAGATGTCTGTTTTTCTCGTACTAGCGCTATACTTGTTTTTCACGGATAGCACTCGTACCTGTAATAATCTATGGGGCCATTCACATGTTTGTGATTCTTCTCAAACTGAGTAATCACTGACAGTCACACAGAAGAAGGTGAAGAAACTTTTATTTTTATTCTAAACGTATGAGAAAAATGGAGACACTCAGACCAAACTCTGATCAAAATAATAGGTCCGTTTTTCTTGTATGAGAGAAAAACAAACATCTGAATAAGGCCTAAGTTTGTTATTTTTCCAAAGGCATACTTTTGCAAGAGCTTTTTTTTGGCAGGACCAGTCGTTTTGAATGACATAATTCATTTTTCCATGTAATATACTAAAAGCGGGAAAAAAATTCCAAGAGCGGTGAAAATTGTGAAAAAAAACAGCAACTCC
The DNA here is from genome assembly GCF_046119375.1 of Phyllobates terribilis. NCBI lineage: Eukaryota > Metazoa > Chordata > Amphibia > Anura > Dendrobatidae > Phyllobates > Phyllobates terribilis. The sequence goes on along the minus strand of NW_027362769.1, from coordinate 105,899,864 downwards.
GCCATTGCTTTTTGGGTTTTGATTTTATAAAAATGACCTGGAGGCATAATTCTCCTTAACTTCAACCAGCGATCATTCGATCACTTATACTACAGTATATACTGCAAAACCATAGTATTGAGGTATATAGTGAAATTGCAGTTCTCCTGTGGAGCTCGGCCTGCAGCTGACATGGTAGTTATGGAGGCCTTGAACAGCCGCCATCTGCTTGGTATTTTGCGGGCTCAGCTCGCCGGCTTGATACATTACTACGGTAGGACACGCGGTTGCTATGGGGCTGAGGGGGGCAGCCCAGTGTCAGTGCCGGCACCGGGCCCCCGCCCGTCATCTCAAGTGCAACTGTATCGGCATCTTGAAGCAATGTGCTATGGACCCGTAGGCTGCTGATTGAGAAATCACATGACGGACCAAATCTCTATAGTCCATGGACTCCATCAGAGATGGGCTGACCCCTAGGGCTGATTAAAAGCGGATGAAAAAGGCACACTGCGGCAGGATTATGAAAATGGCCTAAAAGAAAAAAAAAGTCTGTGTTGCTTATAGCAGCCAATCGCAGCACAGCTTTTACTTTTCAAGAGCAAGATACGAAATGAAAGCTGTGCACTGATTTGTTGCTATAAGCAACAAAGAGTTTTTCTTTCTGATAGATTCATAAGACTCCCCCATAGGTTAGAAAACAGTAATGTATGTTAAAAATGGAGGTGGCTGCTGTCTTTTTTTGTTAAAAGAGTACCCCACTGATAAACTTATCGCAAGATGACCTGTAGCTGGGAACCTCAGCAGTCAGCAATGTTCTTCTGCAGCGCCTCTACAGGGAAACTGAAGTATTGTACATTGAAATTAAAGGGCTGTTCATATAATGCACTTTGTAGTCTAAGGCCACGCCCCACTATCAGTATTTGGTCAGTATTTTTTCTCAGGAGTGGGAGCCAAAACCAGGTGAGGAACAATCACAGAAAAGGTGTAATAGAAACAAGTCACTAATTCTGCATCTATCTCCCACTCCTGATTTTGGCTCCCACTCCTGAGAAAAAATACTGACCGAATACTGACCAAATACTGATAGTGGGGCCGTGGCCTTAGATTGACAACAAGAGTAAAGTTATAGGAGCCTTAGAGATATCTAATTGCCTAATTCCACATGGACCCATAGCCAGCCAGTCCCATAGAGATCGGCAGATGCAGTCACCAAAAATGTGATCCCTTAGGCCTCATTCAGACATTAGTTTTTTTTTCTCGTACATGAAAAAACAGTCTGATTTTCACCAGTGTGCGGGATCAGATTTTCATCTGTGTTTGTTAAGTTTTGAGTTTCTTCAGATTTTCTCTTATGCAAGAAAAACTGATGGAGTTTCCCAAGCTTCTCCTATGGGCTCATTTTCCACTCGTGTGGTTCGAGTGTCATCCGATTTTCTCATATGTGGAGAACTTAAACAACTTTTTTCCACCCTCTGCCTTCTGACAGTCCAAGTATGGTCCGATTTTTTTCGCAAACCCATTGACTTGCATTGCCGATTTTCATTCGACCCTCGGATCAAAATTGGACCCTGTCTCCATGATCTTCCATGGACTATCACAGCTAAGAGTGCTATCTGTGAAAATAGCACTCATATGCAAAAATTGGACGTTTGAATGAATAACTATCAGTTAGTAAAAAACTGAGAACACACAGATGCAACCTGGAGACCATCAATGACCTCTCCAAATTTTTTCACTGATCTATAGAATTGAATGTGCAGGTTTGTTCTATGACTCAGTTAAAAAATGGACATGGTTCAGACGAGTGTAATTCACAGTCTGTACATGGACCGCAATGCCCGGACTGACTGTTGATCCCCCATCCAGAACTTACAGCCTCATATGTGTCTGAGTCTGTAAGTTCGGGTCAGAAGATCCACGATCATTACGGCTATTGTAGTCCGTGTAAGGAGAGCAAAACGTGCCAGTCTGAATCCCGACTTATAAAAAAATCATAGGGATGTGAACAGCTCCATAGACTATCTGTGGAAAAACACAGAATACGTAAGTAACAAAATGAATAAGGTTTCTGTATAAACATTTACACATGGAATGCTGTCAATTGATAAGGAGATGGAAATGCTGGCCATGTTCCACTTTAAAGAATATGTGTATTGCTGATGTGTAATGTGAACTGTAAAATGTGTTATGATTTTGGTATTGTATTGCCAGGTTCAGTTAGAGTTAATGGTAGGGACTAGCCCAGAGTGGGAGGCGCTAAGTTGAAGGGAAAGTGACAGCTTTCTGTTAGAATGTTAGATAGGGCCTGGAGTGCGTAGAATGCCTGATCAGTGGGGGTGCAACACCAAGCACCCCCACCAATCAGCTGTTCCTGGTGTCGGCGGCTGCCGGAACTGCTCAGTTATGGAGCTGCATAGCACAGCTCCATCGACAAAATAGTGGCCACGGTCAGGAACTGTACATCCACACCTTATTGATTTGAATAGTGTTCGGATGTGCAGCACCCGGCAGTGGCCACTATACAGTTGAAGGAGCTGTGCAGCTCTGTATCTGAGCAGTTCAAGCCACCGCCGACACCGAGAACAGCTAATCAGCGGTGATGCCGGGTGTCGCACCCCCACCGATTAGACATTGATGACCTATCCTAAGGATAGGCCATCAATGTTAAAGTAACGGACAACCCCTTCAAGCTCTCATCTTAATCTGTGAAGATGCATTGGGAAAAGAGGACACTTGAAGACTTATTATAGGTAATGCTTCCTGCGTAGGCATATGTTCTTTAAATTTTAGCAATCTCAGGCTGTAGTTTGGTACTGGGCATGGCTTGTACTTGTCTGCTTATAGCATTTTACATCTATTGGATTTTCCACCCCTACAGCTGTGACATGGAGGACTGGTCACTCTTACTGGGGACCTCTACTGGTGAACATCTGGGAATGCTGAGCCGAAGTAGACCAGTTGAATGCACTGTGATAACAGCTGGATCCGGAAGGAACATGTGCTTCTTGCTGTACATTTCCAAGATGCCATAAGAGTTGAATATTGTGCATTGTGACTTGATCCTGCAAGTTACTACACCGTGAGCTATTATACACTAATATATAATTGAGAGGACAGCTGGCTCAAGAAAAAAATGAATCACTTGTAGAGTTTCTGACACCTGACAAAGCTCTGTTCTTTATGGCATCTATGAAATGATTGACAGTAGGTGAACCACTAAACAAACCCCAAGAAAGAAAGATTCCCTGTGTTGTATGTGACGCGCCCCCTGGGCCGTGTGTGAGGGAATACCCGGAGCCGCGTCTCTGCGTAATGCTAGGGGTTGTAGTCTCCGTAGCGGCGACCCGGTCCCGTGGCTCAGGGTGGTCAAACCAGTGGCGGATCTGTTTATTTGGTTTTTAATGTTTAAATGTCCGACTACGCCACCCGTGGATTGCGGTCACTGAGAACCGCCGCTGCGGGGCAGATCGCTGAGGCTGATGTTGGGTGCGCAGCAGAGGGTAGTATAACTCCCCACGGGTGGAGTATAGCCTCAGGGCAGCATGTGTAGATGGTGAGGGTTGTGGTGCATGGGCGCAGCAGAAATGACTCAGAGTCCGTGCAGTGCAGTTCAGGGTCTTTACTGTTGGTAATGAAGAAGGCCCTGCCGGGAGTACTGGCTAACATTAGAGGCCTGGTCAGTCTGTGAGCGAACAAGAGTCCCCCTGGCCAGGTGGAGGTGTAGGCCTTCCCGTCTGACTGCACTCTTCCTGGCTACCTTGCTATAGTCGTGTAGTAGCCCACGTCCCTGAGTGTACCGTGTGGTGCTCACCCGTATGGCTGGTGACTTGGGGCCTTTGGTACCTTCCGCTTCTCGATGGCGGTGCCGGTTCCTTGCGTGTGACTGAGCCTCTGGGCTTTCTATGGCCAGAGGAACTGAAATCCCCTGCCAGGTGGATTCTGCTGCTGGATGTGGATATCCTCACAGCCTCGGACTCCGGTGTCCGGTTTTCTGCGTCTTCTGCCAGGATGAGCTCTATCAGCTCCAATCCCTGGCTCTCTGCTCCTGTGTTGCCTCCAGAGCTCCTTGCTGCTCTGCTCTGTCCCTTCCTCTGGAACTAACTAACTAACCCTGCCCCAGATCCAGTTTATAAAGGGCAGGTTCCTCCCCTCCCTGGACTAGGGCAGGAGGCGTTGCATGCAATAGTGCTCCTGGCCAGGAAAGCCCATGCTCGCTCTCAGACATGGTATTTCTACCACTGTGGCAACCAAACCCCCTGGGGTGCCACATTCCCCCCTGGTAAACTTTAGTACTCCGGGACTAAACACATTTTATGAAAACATATATAACAGGGTATAAGCAATTACACATCAACATATGTACAAAGAGTTCAGTCTTTATAGGTCACGGCGCTTCTGTAACCAGGTGTCCATGTCACCCAAGATGTATTTTGAGGGAATCGTCCCAAACCCTCCACGTAGGCCCTGGGGTGGCTACAGGGCATCGATGATCCGGCGTTGGAGCACGTCTTCAGCCACCTCCACGGGTTTTTGTTCTGTGGTCTGGCACAAAAGGGGCATTTAACAGGTGCAACTATTTACAAGGTACAGTTCCGGTTATTCATTGTCCATAACCTTTCAGTCCATAGACCCTGTCGGGTAACTTGAGAAACATAATTATTATTCATGCAACAAACATAAAACATTTCAACATTTGCAATATACAGGTATATATCATCATTTTTTTTTTAGATTCTCCAGCGGGCGGGTATCTGACCCCTAGTGCTCCTGGTGGACCTACGTAACACACTATCTGGTGGTGTTCTTTCTGGGTCCCCTGTTTCCACCCCTTGTGTAGTGGGCTCGCTAGTGTCTGCACTACAGGTGTTTGGAGATGTTACGGGTAGGTTTGGCAGCTTTCTGCGTACTCTTTGGCTTACTACGGGCACGGCAGGCTCACTACTAGCAGAGGGTTGATTCTGCTGGGCTGCTGGTATGGAATCTTCTGCCTCCGGGGCCGGTTGCTCTCCCAACACTACTTGCTCTTCTGTAGGCCCTTGAGGGGCTGGCTGGAGAAAGGTAAGGACGGGTACCACAATAGCGCTGTTAATTTGTGTCCAGGACTGGGGAATTTCTCCGAGTACTGTATTGACCATTTCTTCCCTTTCCTCTGCGGGTTGAGGGCTATCTTGGTCTTCATCAGTGCTTTGCAGCTGCTCGGGACACTTCTTCAAGTGGTCTCTGGAGACAGTGGCTGTGGTCTCTCCTCCATCCTTACTGATAATGCATACTTTCGGATTTTCATGACTTGAGGGCAGTACTGTGTACGGGTCTTTCTCCCACTGGTCATCCAACTTATGGAGCCGCCTCTTCCTCTTCAAGACCTGCTCTCCAGGTGCCAGGGGAACAGCGGGAGCATGCTGGTTGTAAGTCCTCTCTTGCCTTTCTCTTGCTTGAGACAGACTTCTCTCAACACTCTCCTACACTTTCCGGTACTGCTGCTGCCGTTCAGTATCCCAGTCTGCCTCTGGCGAGGTGTCCTCCGGTGTCAGGACTCCCATATCCAGGTCAATAGGCAGCTTACCAGGTCTTGCTCTCATTAGGTAAGCCGGGGTGCAGTTGGTGGAATTTACTGGGATGTGGTTATACAAGTCCACCAGATCAGGCAGTTTTTCAGGCCACAGACTGCGTTCTTCCAGGGGCAACGTTTTCAGCAAATCTATCACCACCTGGTTCATCTTCTCGCACAATCTGTTGGTTTGGGGGTGATAGGGCGTTGTCCTTATCTTCTTGCAGCCATACAGGTTGCTGAACTCCTGGAAGACCTCCGCTTCGAAGGCTGGACCTTGGTCAGTCAACACTTGCTCCGGATACCCGTGTGGAAGGCAGAAGTGTTGCTGGAAGGCTCTAGCTGCTGTCTGAGCTGTTAAGTCTTTGACAGGGACCACCATCAGGAACCGGGAGTAGTGGTCTACGATGGTGAGGGCGTAGACGTACCCGGACCTACTTAGAGCCAGCTTCACATGGTCCAGGGCCACCAGTTCTAGTGGCTGCTTGGTGATGATGGGCTGCAGGGGAGTCTTCTGGCTGGCACGGTCCTTTCTTCTCAGGTTGCACGGGCCGCAGTCTCTGCACCATCTCTCAATGGCCATTCTCATGCCTACCCAGAAGAACCATTCACGCAACAGGAAATCCAACTTCTTCCATCCAAAGTGCCCTGCTCCTCGTGGTATGCCTCCAGGACCATAGCCACGTCTCGTCTTGGGACCACTACCTGCCAGGTCAGCTCATGTGTCCGGGAGTTGACAATTCTCCGGCACAGCTTCCCCTTGTAGAGAAACAGTTTACTCTTCTCCTTCCACAGCTGTTTGTTCTCTTCCGGAGCGTCTGGGTCAAGGCGGGCATCAGCCTGTGTCAGCATCTCCTTTACCAGGCGGACGGCTGGGTCACTGTCTTCCGTCTCCGCCCAACTGTAGTGGGGTAAGGGATTGAACGTGGCAGAGCGCTTGTCCCTTACACAGTGGGAACACTGGGTAATCCCATGACGGTGGAACGCAGGGAGTTCAATCTCTTCCAGTTCTTCTGGATCTTCCCCTCCGTCCGGCAAGTTTGGCATCCTGGACAGGGTGTCTGCGTTGGCATTTGTGCGTCCCGCCCGGTATTTGATGGTAAACTCATAGTTGGACAGCCTGGCCATCCATCTTTGCTCCAGGGCACCAAGTCTTGCAGTGTCCAGCTGTGTCAACGGGTTGTTGTCCGTGTACACTGTGAACTTGGCAGAGGCAAGGTAATGTTTGAAACGTTCTGTCACTGCCCACATCACTGCCAGGAACTCTAGCTTAAAGGAGCTATAATTCTCAGGGTTTCTCTCTGTGGGCCGTAGTTTTCGGCTGGCATAAGCAATTATTCGCTTTCTGCCCTGCTGGATCTGGGATAGTACGGCTCCCAGCCCCACGTTACTGGCGTCTGTGTGGAGGATGAAAGGCTGGCCGTAATCAGGGTAAGCCAGGATCTCATCCCCCGTGAGGGCCATCTTCAGCTGGCGGAAAGACTCCTCTTCCAGCTTGTCCCACCTGAAGGGCGGCTTCTGATTCTTGGTCTTTGACTGACCTAACAGGAGGTCTTGCATAGGGGCTGCCATTTTGGTGAACCCGAGGATGAATCTTCGGTAGTAGCCTACCAACCCGAGGAACTGCCGCACTTCCTTTATGCTGGAGGGTTTTGGCCAGTCCTTAATCACTGTGATCTTATCAGAGTCTGGAGCTACTCCGTCAGCACTCACCACGTGTCCCAGGTACTGTACCTTTGGTTTCAGTAGATGACACTTGGAGGGTTTCAACTTTAGGCCGTAGCCTGCCAGGGCGTCAAACACCTCTGCCAGGTGTTTCAGATGGTCCTCATATGTTTTGGAATACACAATGACATCGTCCAGGTATAGCAGGACCGTCTCGAAATTCCTGTGCCACAGACAGCATTCCATCAACCGCTGGAAGGTTCCTGGTGCGTTGCAGAGCCCGAACGGCATACAGTTGAATTCGCTGAGACCCATCGGGGTGGTGAGCGCGGTCTTCTCCTTGTCTGCCTCTGCTACAGGAACCTGCCAGTACCTACTAGTAAGTTCCAAAATGGAGAAGAAGTTAGCAGACTTTAATGCAGCTAAAGATTCCTCTATCCTAGGTAACGGGTACGCATCTTTGTGTGTGATACGGTTGACCTTTCTGTAATCTACACACATTCTCATGGTGCCATCTTTCTTTTTCACAAGAACTAGTGGAGCTGCCCAGGGGCTACAGCTGTCCCTGATTACCCTAGCCTCCTTAATTTCTCGCAACATTCCCTTGGCATTCTGATAGTGTGCAGGGGGTCCAGGTCGGTATCTTTCCTTTATGGGTGGATGGTCTCCTGTGGGGATGTGGTGTTCTACCCCCTTTACTTGCCCAAAGTCTAGCGGGTGCTTGCTAAAGACTCTTTCGTACTCCTGCACCACCCGGTAGACTCCCTGTTTTCGGTGTGAGGGATTGGAGTCGGTGCCCACATGCAGCTTCTGACACCAGTGCTCCATTTGTTTCTTGGAGCCGTTACCCTCCTCTGGTTGAGATGGAGGCAACCCTTTACAGAGTTTTGGTTAACGGTGAACAATTTGGCTAGAGTGGCATACCGGGGCAAGTATACTTCTCTTTCCCCAATGTTTAGGATGCGGACGGGTACCCTCCCATGGCGTACATCGACCACCCCCCGCGCTGTCAAAATGGTGGGCCTACTGTCTGAGTAGACGGGTTCTACCATGGCTTGGTAGTCCCTTCCTCTTAACCCGATTGCAGTCCGGCTCCAGATCATCATCTCACTTTTTGGGGGCATGACGATAGGGAACGGGTCACTCATCCTAACACTACCAATCTCACCACCAGACAGTTCTACCTGTTGCCTTTTCATCAGGGCTCTGATCTCTTTTTGTAGGACACGCTGCTGGCGTTCACTGCAACCTGCTGTAATATGACAATTATCTCTGCAAGGCAATTTTCAATAACATTAGTACCCAAGGTTATCTTAGGGTGGCTTTCACGACGGTCAATATCCACAATAATCAGTCCTTGCGCTGGCAGTTCAACTTTACCAATTTTTATGGTCACCTCCTTGAATCCCACCTGCGGCACGGGCTGACCATTGCTTGCGATGATGCTCAAATCGTCATCTGGGAAGCGGGTAATATCTGAGTCATTCCAGTACCGCTTAAAAAGCACATAGGGGATGGTGGTTACCTGTGACCCGGTGTCCAGTAGTGCACTCATAGGAATGCCATCCAGCACCACAGGCAAGACCGGTCGTCCCCCTACGTACTTATCACGCCTGCTCGATGGGCCTGATGGTCTTATGCCTGGGGGTCGGCCCTCTGCCCCAGGTTGGGCCCGTTTAAATGACAGTACCTTGCCATATGTCCTGGTTGGTTGCAGCGGCGGCAGATGGGTTGTCCGTCCTGGTCGTAGCGGTCGCTGGGCCTTCCTCTGGACGATGGGATCCTCCTCTGTCGGCGCCAAGGGACGTCCTCCGGACTGGAAGCCAGCTGGATCTTTCCTGGGGGGTACACCTGTAAAGACTGCACAGTTCTGGTTAGTGCGGCAACGCTTTTGGTCAGCTCTTGGACCTGATGGTGCAGGTCTGCAGCCGGGGCTTTGTCCAAAGCCTGTGCATCAGCTCCCACAGGCTCTGCAGACAAGGGCGCCGCCTCCTGGTGATAGGTGATAGCAGGGCGCCTGTGGGTTACAACTCCACCTGGTGCTGGTTCTCAGAGCACCCTGATGGCCCTGTCTTTAAACTGCGCAAAGTCCAAATCAGGGTTCTGCAAGGCCATTACACGCAACTGGGTTCGGTGGGCGTTGGACTGTAGACCCTCAATGAACTGTTCAGTCAACAGCTTATCCTCATTCCGCACGCTGTCAGGGTCTGCGTGCTTAATGGCTCTCAGGGCCTCCTGCAAATTCAAAGCATAGTCCCGTATACTGTCTTGTGCCCGCTGTTTGCATCCATAAAATTTTAGCTTGATCTCTGCTGAGGTGCGGGTATCAAAAGTGTCCTTTAGACGGGCCAGTATTTCCTTTACAGTCCCCTTTTCCCTGGCTGACCAGGACTTCACTTCTCTTTGGGCTGCTCCGATTAACTGGCCTATCAGGATGCTCACTTTTTGTTCCTCGGACAGGGGGTATACTTTGAATAGGCTATACAGTCTTTCTTTAAAGTCGCTCAGGGTATGCGACTCCCCTGAGTACTGAGGTAACCATGCCGCTCCGGGGATATACGGCATCATGAACGGCATCACTGCGGCAGCAGCCGCGCTGGCAGTGGGAGCTTCCTCCATTCCTGGTGTCTTCCTCCCCCCAGTTAACCGTGGCCTACCTTCCGTTGCTTCCTCTCCGTAGGCCGCGGCTCCGCAGGCGATCGTCGGGGTTGAGGACTTTGCGTCGCGCGTTGGTGGCGTCGGCGTCCGCTGGGCTCCTTCCAGGACCTTGCGCAGCGTCAGTACGTAAGGCGGGGCTTCAGCTCTCGCGCACTTTTGACGTCCACGCCCCTCTTCTTCCCGCGTGGCGTCCCGAAAATGGCACCCAATGGCGGGAAAATGGCTGCGGATGGCGGGAAAACGGCTGCGGATGGCGGGAAACTTCACCACGGTAAGTATCACAGTCTTTCTTCAGGCACGCAGTACCCGGTGGTTGCGGGCACGAAATCCTGCCGACTACGCCAAAGTTGACGCGCCCCCTGGGCCGTGTGTGAGGGAATACCCGGAGCCGGGTCTCTGTGTAATGCTAGGGGTTGTAGTCTCCGTGGCGGCGACCCGGTCCCGTGGCTCAGGGTGGTCAAACCAGTGGCGGATCTGTTTACTTGGTTTTTATTGTTTAAATGTCCTACTACGCCACACGTGGATTGCGGTCACTGAGAACCGCCGCTGCGGGGCAGACTGCTGAGGCTGATGTTGGGTGCGCAGCAGACGGTAGTATAACTCCCCACGGGTGGAGTATAGCCTCAGGGCAGCATGTGTAGATGGTGAGGGTTGTGGTGCATGGGTGCAGCAGAAATGACTCAGAGTCCGTGCAGTGCGGTTCAGGGTCTTTACTGTTGGCAATGAAGAAGGCCCTGCCGGGAGTACTGGCTAACATTAGAGGCCTGGTCAGTCTGTGAGCGAACAAGAGTCCCCCTGGCCAGGTGGAGGTGTAGGCCTTCCCGTCTTCCTGGCTACCTTGCTGTAGTCGTGTAGTAGCCCACGTCCCTGAGTGTACCATGTGGTGCTCACCCGTATGGCTGGTGACTTGGGGCCTTCGGCACCTTCTGCTCCTCGATGGCGGTGCCTGTCCCTTCTGTGTGACTGAGCCTCCAGGCTTTCTATGGCCAGAGTACCTGAAATCCCCTGCCAGGTGGTTTCTGCTGCTGCATGTGGATTTCCTCACAGCCTCAGACTCCGGTGTCCGGTTCTCTGCGTCTTCTGCCAGGATGAGCTCTATCAGCTCCAATCACTGGCTCTCTGCTCCTGTGTTGCCTCCAGAGCTCCTTGCTGCTCTGCTCTGTCCCTTCCTCTGGAACCAACTAACTAACCCCGCCCCAGATCCAGTTTATAAAGGGCAGGTTCCTCCCCTCCCTGGACTGGGGCAGGAGGCGTTGCATGCAATAGTGCTCCTGGCCAGGAAAGCCCATTCTCGCTCTCAGACATGGTATTTCTACCACTGTGGCAACCAGACCCCCTGGGGTGCCACATATGCAAACTCTGCCAACACTTTAACAAATATTACAATTTTCATTACCGCCAGCGCCATTTCTTCTCTGACAAAATTCTGCAATTTTTCAAAGTGGTAATGAAAAAATCACGGAGAGGAATTGTCATGAAAATATGACCATGGTAAAAGCATTAGTTCACTCTGTTCTGCATGGTAAAACAAGGTGCCATGACCCAGGAGTCATTTTTATCTCTGCTCTAGGACCCTCTGTTTTCTTTGTATGCCAGCTATAGACTGCTACGAAAAAGCAACTTCTAGCACAGGGCCACTCTGAAGTGTCTAGCATTTTTTTGACAACTCTGCTTTAATTATGGATCATTATTAGGCTAGGCTCACAGTCAGTGTCAGACAGAAGAACATTGGGCCCACCAGAGGACTTAATTCTGAGGACCCATCTTCCAGCTATACAAAACCTATAAATTATCATTAAAGTGGTTTTTCGGACCTAGTTTAATTTTTATCAGCCACTGTATCAAGTGGTATATCCATAAGAGACACAATGTTAGGATTTGGCTCTTCTTGCTGATTCGATCTGTTATCACGTGATTGTTCAGATACTGTTGAAATACAGATGATGGAGTCAGGTTCTCCCCCACTCAAGAGCCCCATAGCAGCTGCATGGTTTGCTATAAACTCTCTTGAAGAAGAAGCCAGGGCCCACCGGAGGATTCTCCGGTTCCCTGGTGAGCCAGTCCAACCCCGTTTTTTCTCCATTAGAAAAAATCAGTCTGATCATGCTAATCAGACTCATAAGAGTTTGATTAGAGTGGGATTCAATATATAGCACTCGTCTGATTCATACAATTCTCTGCACGAACCCATAATAGTAATGATTGATAGATTTGCTTTTTGTAAAATTTCCTAATTTAGGGTGCCACAAAGTGTACGCCATTATTCATCTACACCTCTGAAAGGAACGCCACTGTACTATTGTGCCCAGCGATGTCACAATGCAGGAATAATGTGCCTAATGATGCCAGGGTAGAGTGATAATAGAGATATAATGCACACAGTGATTTTACACAGTGATGTCTATAGTATACACATAATGCACACAATGATAAGAAAGCACAGGAAAAAAGCACATTGTGTTATTACACCCCGGGCAGAATACTCACATAGATATCACAGTACAGAATTAATGCAAAATAATGCTACAGTATTGTGACGCTGCAGGTGAAATCACAGAACAGTGAGTGTAGGATCTGGACACAAAAGATTGGAAAAATATAAAGATTTTCTTTTCACCTATCATTTCTTTATGATCCATTCCTGATGTTTTTTTTTTTTTTAAAGCCTATTTCATAAAAAGGCTTCAAAAATTGCATTTGTGTATCCAGGCATAGGGTGATCAAGCAAAATATATATGATCCTTATTATACAAAAATAAATAAACAAATATAGATAAAATAATGGATAAATAAATACATATATTAATAATAATAATAATAATAATAAAATGTTTATACATTGTTTGATGAGTGATTTCATGTAAATTTTAAGTGATTAGCTCCACACTGAGAATACTTACTTTCCCTGCCAGAAAGCTGTCCTGGTGCAATAAAATATTACAATGCCGAAGAATGGGATACATTAGCCACACAAAATACTTACTGCAGTCAAAAATAATAGAGCTCAGTAGTCTCTGGAGATGTGGTATAAGCTGACCCTATCTTTTTGTTACTTAAATGTTATTGTACAGTGGTACAATAGGAAAAACAATGTATTTAGAGAGGAAGCTGAATAATTAATAGCAGCACATCATTGTGTGATACAGATGTTTGTCGCAACTCGGAACATAACATTAGAACGTGGTAGGCATTGCTGAAATTCTGGACCTTTTACACTCAAAAGGACCTGGTCAATGGACTCCTTCATGTATGCCATTCTCCATCTTGTAGCCCATTCTGCTAGGGCTCTTTCACACGTCCTGATATTTCCGGTACTGAAGAAACCAATACTGGTGATATCCGTGTCCCTGTGCACCTGTGTGGCAACCGTGTGCCGCCCGTGTGCTGCATCAGGGGCACACATACCGGCGCCTGGGAATTAGTGTACAGTTAGCGCTTTTCCCAAGCGCTGGATGCTAAACGCTGCCCTCATCATTGTTCCCTGCTGGCGCTGCGATCAGCACCAGCAGGGACAATGATTAGAGTAGTAGTGTCTGCTCCCGCAGTGTCCAACTGTAAAAATAAGAATAAAATAAAAAAGAAACTTGTACTCACCTGTCCTAAGTGTGCCTCGCTGTAAAACGGACATCTCAGCGTGTTTTGCCCACAGACACATGGTCCATGAAAACACACTGATGTGCACAGACCCATTCATTTGAATGGGTCTACGTGTGTCAGTGTCTCCAGTACGCGTGGAAACTGCCACCACATGTACCGGAGATACTGATGTGTGAAACAGCCCTTAATTTAATTTGTGCCTGGAGCAAGACAGAAGATTGTAGTATGCAAACAGCTATAAAGAAGTGGAAATAGCCTCTTCAGAGAGGAAAAGGACTTGAACTCTAGCGCCACCTATTGAATGTGGTGATCCTAAAAGTCAATTTTGACCCTGCAATGAGCCTTGCTACATGTCTTAGCATAATAAGCCAAACCAGAAACTCCAGTTTCATACACATGTTTCAGGGTGTTTGCCACTCATCAGTGCAAAACAGAAGTTCTGATTTGGCTGGGTGAGAGATCTCTGAGATGGGGTCTAAGGTTGAATAGATTTCCTTGTGGAGAGTGCCAACCCAGCATAAGGAGACTTATAGACCATGCAATGCTCCTCTGGGAATTTAAATATGCAAGTAGCATCTTCAGAGAGGAAGAGAACAGGAACTCTAGTGCCACCTATTGAATGTAGCAATCCTGAAAAGTTAATAACGACCCATTAAAGGGGTTGTCTACTACTAGGACCACTCCTTCTCATTCCTCATGTTTGGCCCTGTTAAAATAAGAACACCTATACTCACCTCATTGTGCCAATGTTGGCACTCGCGTTCTTGGGGGTCATGTGAGGTTATTATGTCACACAAGCCCTGCGCCCAATCAGTGCCAGTTTCACTGACCTGGTGAGTATAAGCGTTTTTATTTTAACGGGGCCAAACATGGGGAATGAGAAGGGGTTGTCCTAGTAGTCGAAACCCCTTTAATGAGCCTTGCCAGATGACTTATGACTTAGGATAAGAAGCCAAACCAGAATCTCCATTTGCAGACACGTGGTAAACTTTTATGTAATGTTACAGCCTTACAAAATATTACAACATATTGACTTGGGCTCTATTAAATTGGATTCATATATGGAATTCACATATTATATAGTGACTAGTGGGGAGAGGGTAGCAGTTGGCAGGAGTGTGTTGGTGGCTTTGTTAAAGAAGTTGTTCACTACTTTTTATTACCCCCGAATGTATTCCCCCGGGGCCCCAAAGGGTTTTTGTAATTACCTTGTGTTGCACTTACTGCCTGTGAGTGGCGCTATCCTTGGCCGCTCACAGGCATCATGTGACCCGCCGATGATGTCACGTCAAGTGAGGCGTGACATTAGTGAGTGACGCGCTCCCCGCAGTGGATTCTAGGTTGTGGGTGGGGTTACCCCCCGCGTCACACCCAGCATCCACCGCGCGCTTTCCCAATGAATGAGGAGAGGGAGAGCGCACGGTGGATGCTGGGTATGACCCGCCGGGTAACTCCGCCCACAGCATGGCATCCACCATGGAACGCAGAAGAGAGATACCCCCAGCTGCATCCGGAACTTGACGTGACATCAGTGGATGTCAGCGCCGGCTGCAGCCGGGGGTCATGTGATGCCTGTGAGCGGCCAAGGATAGCGCCGCTCACAGGCAGTAACAGCAACACAAGGTATTTACAAGAACCCTTAGGGGCCCCGGGGTAATACATTGTGGGGGGAGTAATAAAAAATAGTGGACAATGCCTTTAAACTCACTTGGCCCAGGTCCCTGACAGAAGTATCATTAGTAATGCCCTATTGGTGGCTCAATGATCTATCATGTTGCATAAAGGAAACCTTGATAGAACAAATTTTGCTCTGCAACGTCTGTGTATTCGGAAAACATGTAAGTACAACAATATTCTTACTGGGCTCTGATCTCAGATTCCTTTTACATTACATATCAGATATTATATGATGAAGAGGCATCAGGGTCTCGATGTTGGGGTGTACAGTTTTTTCATCCGACCCAATTAGGTTTGACTAATCATTGAATGTAATTTTCTCCAAGAGATGATTTTCAACTGACTATAAATAGTAACAAATACATTATAGCAGTGATCACTCAGTGTATACAGGAAGCTTAGGCTGGGTTTTCATACATCAGTTGTATCCGGTCAGCCAGACAAAACCAATGCAAACTTCTGCACTTTGTGCACTGGTCTGGTATCCATAGCTGGTTAACATAATACTACATTACATACAACTCCAAGAGCAATCTCCAAGACCATTAATGGGAATAATCTCACAGAAATCTATGGGTTCCCATATCTATCAGTTCCTGTACCACTACAGAGGAAAAAAAACACCAGATAGATGGGTAAATCCCTAATTCCAGTCACTCACTCATGTCACCTTCACATCCATAACATCTCCAACTTTCCTCACCTCTAACACTGCAAAAACACGTATTGTTGCTTTGATTCATTTGTGTGTGGACTAATGCAGCTCTCTACTAATTGGTATACCTCTTACTAAACTCTCCTCTCTCCAATCCATCCTGATTGCAGCAGTCAGGGTCATATTTCTGTCCAACCACTACACTGATGCCTCCACCTTGTGCCAGTCATTGCACTGGTTGCCCATCTGTGTATGGTTCAGCCATCATTATAATAAATAGGACATTTCAAATAATGATATTGTCTGTACATCTCACTTCTGATTTGTAAATTGCGGTATATGTTGGCACTATAGAAATAAAGTTTATTATTACATCCAAATTAGACCTTACTCAATCATCAGTATAGGAATAAACAGTTTATTAGTGTCTGAACACAAGGAAAGGCTATTAAAAATGGCAAAAAATATGTACATTGATTAACAGCTGCACAAGATACTGCAGATTTAAACTACACATAGATAGATATTTCGCATCAGGGATAGAAGTAGGGAAGTGAGGGAAAGAGTGCTATTTAAACAGTGCAAACATGCATGTAAAGTTCACCATATATATTAGATAAAACTCAGCTGAACCAGATAGGATGACCACCTGATGCCTATGGGTGGCCTTTCGACTTCCTCCTAACAGATGATGTTGGGGGAGGGAAGGATCCATCCTGCTGAATGTCCAGGAGCTTATCCTTTTATTCCTTGGAAGATAAGCTGCTGACAGAGAAGTCTAGCAGCAGCTCTTGCATAGAGAGCACAGGAGCGCTGCTCTGCCGAGCCAAGGAGTCTTATTTATGAGAACAATAACAGAATGATCATTCCTCTGACAGCAATTCAATGTGTATGGACATCTTAACTGGACGAATTGGGGATGATTGCTGTGTGCGCAATGATTGTTCATCAGATAACTGTCCTACTGAACTCTTGGTCCAGAGAGTGAATTTTGTAAAATCTGCCTTGGACACCACTAAGACACTTTGTAGTGCCACTGCACTGTGTACCATCATGTGCTCTCCCCTATAAATGCTTCTCCATGATACGGCATAAAATTACTTAAAATGTCTCATACAGTTTTTAATGCAGAATCTGTAAGAAAAAAGAAGCCCTCTGTGTGCCTCCATATAAAATATGATGACCAGAGAGGTATAGGATAAGCCCATAGCAAACCATCAACGCCCTATTACTGCACACCCCACCTCTGAGCTACACAACCTGACAGTGGGCGAAAACCTTTGAAAAATATTATCAAGAGCTAAAACTCCCAAAATAACAGCCACAAGCATCCTCATAATAATGAAATGGGGGATGAGAATATGTGGATCCCACGTACAGTATATCCTGTGTGGTTTAGAGTACAGTATAGTCAAGTTATGGTTAAATCCTTAGACCTCCTAGGAAATGGATTCATGTGAATTCTATGAAGAACAAGGGTTAGATGCAAGAAGATTGCTGCTGTGAATTAGCACCACAATTTGTAGTTCCCCATGGGTTGTATTTAGTAGTAAATGTAGCTAATTTCATATTGTACATTTGTATTGTAATAAAAGGAGAGCAAACTAACAAACTATTATATTTCCAAGTCTGGCAAGTAACAGATAGCAATGGCCAACATTTTATAAGTTCTCTGATGATTTGAAATGTAATGATTTAATTATTTTAGTAATATATTTCTATTTCCAGTGGGTGATTGTAACAAACTGTATAAGTGATAGTTAAAAATAAATAATAATAAAGGACAGTTATATGCTCATTTTAACGAGCCCTCAGGATAATTGTCACAATTATGATTGAAATTAAAGGGAGTTGTAGAGCAATAAAAAGCAAGACTGCATTTTTCCAATGTTAGGCTATGTTCCCACATTGAGTTTTTTGACGTTTTGTATTTTCACTTCATTAAAAACACAGCGTCTTACAGTTCCAGCGGATGGGATTTATAGAAAACTCATGTCCTCTGTGCTCTTTCTTTACTCAGTGTAAACTGACCTGCGCTGTGTTTTCAAATCTGCAACATGTGAATTTCTCTTGCGGGTACGCTGAGTATTATGTGCAGATTTTTCCATACACCTGCATTAGATACAGAAATTCCACAAGTAAAAAATGCACAGGCATAGCGTATTTCCACTACGGAAACTTGTAAAAAAACTTCATGTAATCTGCACCTAAGTGTATCAATAAAGCCAAATACCAACGTATCAAAAACAAAGTGGCTTTATTTAAATCATGACGTACCAAAAAGAGCCAAAAACGATATTAAAACACATGTTAACCCCTTCACAACCTATGACTTATCCATACGTCCCTGCACTCCATGCGGGCTCCAGCGATGAGCCTGCACCTTTTCTGGCACATGATAGCTAATCTGATCGGCTGTCATGTGCCCCTAACAGCCGGCAGGTGGAATTGCGATCCACCCGCTGCTGTTAACATGTTAAATGCCGCTGTCAACCTCCAACAGCGACATTTAACATGGCCACGCCGGAAGCGCGTTATAAGACCAGCCCATCGGCGCCTGTCACATGATTGCGGGGTGCCGATGGGTTGGCATGACAACTCAGGGTCTGCAGGAGAACCCTGTGGTTGTCATTGCCGATCTTCTATGAACACCGCCCAGCGGTCGATGTTGATAGCGGATGAGCATTTCTATTACACATAGCAGGGCTGAAGCAAATGATCGCAGCTTCTAGTCTCCTATGGAGACTATTAAAGTTAGTGTAAAGTAAAAAAAAAGTTTTTAAAAAATATAAAAAAAAAATATAAAAGTTCAAATCACCCCCTTTTGCCCCATTCAAAATAAAACAATAATGATAAAAAAATCAAATATACACATTTTTGATATCGCTGCTTTCAGAATCGCCCGATCTATCAATATAAAAAAAAGAATTAATCCAATATGTAAACGGCGTAATGAGAAAAAAAATCAAAACCCTAGAATTACGTTTTTTTGGTCGCTGCAGCATCGCAATAAAATGCAATAACAGGCGATCAAAACATCGGATCTACCCCAAAATGGTATCAATAAAAACGTCAACTCAGCACACAAAAAATAAGCCCTCACCCGGCTGCAGATCACGAAAAATGGAGACGCTAAGGGGCTCGGAAAATGGCTAAAAATAGTAAATGGTATAAAAAAGAAAAAGAACCATAACTTAGCTGATAAACTTCCACCTCCACAGCTGCACCGCTGCCTATCCAGTGCTCCCTTCCAACCACTGCTTACTTTTCTGCAGCAGTCATGTGCCATCAACTCACATAACCGCTGCAGCCTTTCACTGACCTCTGTGGTCTCATGCCGTTCACAGGTAAGATATAGCATCAGTTTTATAATTGGATTCCTTTCAACAATCACTGTTAATGACTCCACAACTACTCTAGTCTCCCACATTCGCTACCTGGGTATAATCTTTGATTCTGCTCTGTCCTTCAAGTCTCACATTCAAAACCTTTCTATCTATTGGAACCGTCCAACTCAAAAACATTTTTAGAACCTACATTTTTCTCAACATTGAATTAACAAAAATGCTAGTGCAGCCCTCATCATCTCCCAGTAGGACTACTGTAACATCCTTCTGTTTCGCCTCCCATCTAGCACTCTTGCACCTCTCCAATCCATTTTTAATCCTCCTCTCCCCTCATTACTCTTACTCCTCTTTACTCTGACAATTCAATCTCTGGCTCTCCATTGCCACCTCAGAGACTTACAAAGCCATCCATAACCTGTCTTCTGAATACATCTCTGACCTAATCTCCTCATACCTATCTGACATCCCCAGTCCTCATATGACCTCCTCCTCTGCTCTTGTCTTCTCCACACAGACATCTCCTAGATTTATGTAGCCCAGGTACTTTGGAATTCACTGCCCCAACTGATCTGACTCTTCCTGTCCTTCCAATCCTTTGAACATAAACTGAAAACCCATCTCTTCAAGAATGTCTACAACGTGCACTAACAGGCTAAGTTTACACTTGCTTCTGAGCTTCCATTAGGAGCCTCTACTGCAACCAACATTATTTTATTGGACTACTGGATCTTTGCAGAATACCACATAAACCCTGTCTAAAGGCTCATGCAGATGACCATATTTTCAGTCCGAGTGCGATCCAACAAAACATTGGATTGCACTCAGGCCAATGTTATTCTAAGGGGCTGTGCACGTGTCCAATTTTTTCCTCAAACCGAATCTGTCCGAGGAATAAAATCGCAGCATGCACAATTTGCATCTTTACAATGGATCACATTTTGCCATGCAGGTCATTGAGTCCGTGGAAAAAAATCGTACTGCATTCTGATGACATCCAAGTGCAGTCCGATTTTCACGGACTGATAGAATGGAGAAGATGGAGAATTTTTTTTTTTCATCTTCTCCTCATCTGATAAAATTGGATCATACTCTGATCAGAGTCTGATCAGATTGTGATTAGCATAATCCGACCAGTTTTCTCGGATGAGAGAAAATATGGTCATGTGACCCTAGCCTTAGACAAGCACACATAAATATACACACTGCTATACACTTACATACACTACATACATGGGAAAAAAATACATAAACACCTATACACTCACATATACTAAAACATAAATGCAGACACACTGCATGCACTCCAGACAAATTACATGCACTCCATGTGAGTACACATAAACAATAAAGACTGAAAAACACATACATTATGTGGGTATAAAAAATACATACACACCTATATGCTCACATATATTACATACATACACACCTATACATAGTAACATAGTAACATAGTAACATAGTTATAAGGTTGAAGGAAGACTAAGTCAATCTAGTTCAACCCATAGCCTAACATGTTGATCCAGAGGAAGGCAAAAAAAACCCATGTGGCAAATACCAAGCTCCACATTGGGGAAAAAAATTCCTTCCCGACTCCATACGAGAATCAGACTAGTTCCCTGGATCAACGCCCTATCAAGGAATCTAGTATATATAACCTGTAATATTATACTTTTCAAGAAAGGCATCCATCACCTTCTTAAATTTTAACAGTGAATCACTCATTACAACATCATGCGACAGAGAGCTCCATAGTCTCACTGCTCTTACAGTAAAGAATCCCCGTCTGTGATTATGATTAAACCTTCTTTCCACCAAACGTAGAAGATGCCCCCTTGTCCCCGTCTCAGGCCTCAGAGTGAAAAGATCAGTAGAAAGGTCTTTGTACTGTCCCCTCATACACTTGTACATAGTAATAAGATCACCCCTGAGCCTTCTTTTTTCCACAGTAAATAACCCCAAGTGTAATAACCTGTCTTGGTATTGCAGACCCCTCAGTCCTCTAATAACCTTGGTCGCTCTTCTCTGCACCCGCTCTAGTTCAGCTATGTCTTTCATATACACCGGAGACCAGAACTGTACACAGTATTCTAAGTGTGGTCGCACTAGTGACTTGTATAGAGGTAAAATTATGTTCTCCTCATGAGCATCTATGTCTCTTTTAATGCATCCCATTATTTTATTTGCCTTTACAGCAGTTGCCTGACACTGGCCACTAAACGTGAGCTTGTCCTCCACCAATACACCCAGGTCTTTTTCAGTGACAGTTTTGCCCAGTCTTTTACAATTAAGCATATAATTATACATTTTATTTCCTCTGCCCAAGTGCATTACCTTACATTTATCCCCATTAAAGCTCATTTGCCATTTATCAGCCCAAGCTTCTAGTTTACATAGATCCTCCTGTAATATAAAATTGTCCTCCTCTGTACTGATTACCCTGCAGAGTTTAGTGTCATCCGCAAATATTGAAATACTACTCTGTATGCCCCCTACAAGGTCATTAATAAATATGTTAAAAAGAAGCAGGCCCAATACTGACCCCTGTGGTACCCCACTGTTAACTGAGACCCAGTCTGAGTGTTTTCCATTAATAACCACCCTTTGTTTCCTATCACTGAGCCAATTCTTAACCCACATACATATATTTTCCCCTATCCCCACTGTTCTCATTTTATGTATCAACCTTTTGTGTGGAACCGTATCAAAAGCTTTTGAAAAGTCCATATACACAACATCCACTGCATTTCCTTGGTCCAGTCCAGAACTTACCTCTTCATAAAAGCTGATCAGATTAGTTTGACAGGAACTGTCCCTCGTAAACCCATGTTGATATTGGGTCATGAGGTTATTCTTCTTCAGATACTCTAGTATAGCATCTCTTAGGAAACCCTCCAGGATTTTACCCACAGTAGAGGTTAAGCTTACAGGCCTATAATTTCCAAGTTCAGTTTTTGTTCCCTTTTTGAATATTGGCACCACATTTTCTATACGCCAGTCCTGTGGTACAGACCCTGTTATTATGGAATCTTTAAAGGTTAAAAATAATGGTCTATCTATGACGTTACTTAATTCCTGCAGTACTCGCGGGTGTATCCCATCCGGGCCTGGGGATTTGTCAACTTTAGTGATTTTTAGACGCCGCCGTACTTCCTGCTGGGTTAAGCAAGTGACATTTAATGGAGAATTTTTGTTATCACTAATCAGGTTTTCTGTCATGCGATTTTCTTGTGTAAATACGGTTGAAAAAAAATCATTTAGCATATTGGCTTTTTCCTCATCCTCATCCACCATTTCACCCAGACTATTTTTAAGGGGGCCAACACTATCATTTTTTAGTTGTTCACTATTTATGTAGTTAAAGAATATTTTGCGATTATTTTTACTTTCTCTGGCAATGATTCTCTCTGACTCAATCTTTGCTGCCTTGATTTGATTTTTACAGAATTTATTTACATTTCTATATTTATTTAATGCCTCATCACTACCTACTTGCTTTAGCTCTCTAAATACTTTCTTTTTGTCACTTATTGCGCCCCTTACAGCTCTATTTAGCCATAGTGGTTTCCTCCTATTTCTAGCATGTTTATTCCCATAGGGTATATATTGTGCACAGGTCCTATTCAGAATGTTAATAAATGTCTCCCATTTGCTTTGTGTAGCTTTATGTCTCAGGATATCATCCCAGTTTATTGCACTAACATCATCTCTCAACCGTTGGCAATTTGCCTTCCTGAAATTTAGGCACACATCTTATTAAAGGTTACATGAAAACGTATTATTTTGTGATCACTATTACACAAGTGACCCCCTACTCGTATATTTGATATGCGGTCTGGCCTATTGGTTAATATTAGGTCTAGCAGTGCCCCGTCCTTGTTGGGTCCTGAACCAGTTGTGAAAGGTAATTGTCTCTCATAGTAGTCAAAAACCTATTACCTTTGCTTGAACTACATGTTTCTGTCCCCCAATGTATTTCAGGGTAGTTGAAGTCTCCCAATATAATGACTTCTCCTTGAGTCGCTGCTTCATCTATTTGCTTTATGGGGATATTCTCCGCTGCTTCCATTATTTTTGGAGACTTATAACAAACCCCTATCAGTAATTTATTATTTTTTCCCCCTCCCCTTATCTCCACCCACAGGAACTCTACATTTCCATTAGATTCACATATATTCTCACGTAAGATGGGTTTTAAGGATGATTTTACATATAAACACCCCCCACCCCTCGCTTGTTTGTACGGTTATTTCTGAACAGACTATGGCCCTGTAAATTAACTGCCCAGTCATTGCTCTCGCCCAGCCACATCTCAGATATCCCTACCATGTCATAATTACTTTCCAACAAAATTAATTCTAATTCCTCCATTTTGTTGGTGAGGCTTCTGGCATTAGTGTACATGCATCTTATGTATCTCTCTGTACCTCTATTCCTTCTTACTATATTGACTGTTCTAACCCCATCCCCAATTTCTTTATTTGTGCCCAGGTCACTATCTGCACTATCTTCCCCACCTATAAAATGAATACCCTCCCCCTCAATCCCTAGTTTAAACACTCCTTATACACTTACATACATACACACTTATACACTCACATATATTACATACATACACACTTATACATTCACATATATTACATACATACACACTTATACATTCATATATTACATACATACACATCTTTACACTCACATATTACATACATACACACTTATACATTCATATATTACATACATACACACTTATACACTCACATATATTACATACATACACACTTATACATTCATATATTACATACATACACATCTTTATACTCACATATTACATACATACACACTTATACATTCATATATTACATACATACACACCTATACACTCACATATATTACATGCATACACATTTATACACTCACATATATTACATACATACACACCTATGCACTTACATACATACACACTTATACATTCATATATTACATACATACACATGTTTACACTCACATATTACATACACACACTTATACATTCATATATTACATACATACACATGTTTACACTCACATATTACATACACACACTTATACATTCATATATTACATACATACACATTTATACACTCACATATATTACATACATACACACCTATGCACTTACATACATACACACTTATACATTCATATATTACATACATACACATGTTTACACTCACATATTACATACACACACTTATACATTCATATATTACATACATACACATGTTTACACTCACATATTACATACACACACTTATACATTCATATATTACACACATACACACTTATACACTCACATATATTACATACATACACACTTATACATTCATATATTACATACATACACATCTTTACACTCACATATTACATACATACACACTTATACATTCATATATTACATACATACACACCTATACACTCACATATATTACATACATACACACCTATACACTTTCATACATACACACTTATACATTCATATATTACATATATACACATGTTTACACTCACATATTGCATACATACACACTTATACATTCATATATTACACACATACACACTTATACACTCATATATATTACATACATACACACTTATACACTCACGTATATTACATGCATACACACGTATACACTCATATATATTACATACATATACACCTATACACTCACATATATTAAATACATACACATCTATACACTCACAGTACAATCATAAATGCATACACACTCATAAACTTACATGCACTACTCATAAGTACACATAAAAAACTGCTAAACACTTACATACACTTCACTAGTAGAAAAATAAATACACACTTAATAATTTGCATATAATTCAACCACATATACAAGCAGAATTACAAACTTAAATGCACTATACACAACTACACATACAAATGTACACTGCAAAACACACATACTACACTAGTTCAAAAATACTACACATCTATTCACCCATATATAATACATTCATACACACCTATACACTGACATATATTACATACATACACACCTATTCGCTCACATATATTACACACATACACACTTATACACTCACACTACAGCCATAAATGCACATACAAACTTACATGCACTACACATAAGTACACATAAAACTGCTAAACACTTAAATACACTTCACTAGTACCAAAATAAATACACACATAACCACTTGCATATACTACAACCACATACAAAAAAGAATTATAAAAAAACGCACCACGCACAAGTATACATACAAATATACACTGCTAAACACTTACATACACTACACAAAAATACTACACACCTGTACAATCATATATATTACATAGAAACACATCTATTCTTTACATTCTATAATATATGCACACTTTACACACTAGACAATATACATATATATACACACCTAAAGTTACACATATACACACAAGTTCACTATCCATACACACAATGATCACATACACATCCTGAAACAATCTCACACAACTCATGCCTTCATGTAGAAACAAAAGGACAGATACCACAATACATATTTACTATTACAATCATAATAGTAAATATGACACAAACATTCATATAAAAAAATGCACTCTTTATTTCCTTCTTTGTTTATGCACTGTATAAATAGGAAAGGTTTTGCTTACAATGTGGTGGATGCACTGCACACTTTGCCAGTGTATGTGCCATAAAATGCCAACAAATAACATGCATAGCCCCAGGCCACATGCACAAATACTAATATAGCAGAAACTACAGGTACAGATATATTTATGCAGCTTTAATCTTCTGCTGTACTGTGATATCAGCACAGGGAAGATACATCATCCAACACATGTGTGATTTAATGCAGGGTCAGGCACTGAGTATAATGACATAAGGGAAGTTCGTGTCTCCAGTGCATTGTAATCACATTGTTTTATTGTTCTCTATAAAGCATGAGATCCAGAGATCCCTGACTGCTCTCCAGTGTCCTCCTCCCACAGCCCAATGTATTCTACCTTACAGGGAGACTTAGTATTACCAGGGGACAGCAGAAAATCCATTAGCATCTTGAACCTTACACCACATCCATTAGCTGCTAAAAAGGGAGATTGGAGCAAAGCATTTAACCGCCACAATCATCATCACCATCCTATAAAATATAGTTCCTTGAAAGCAGGAACACACATTGCACTTTACGCACACAGCTCAATCCATAGTGTGTGCTGCATCTTCTGAGGACTTGCTGATGCCTGGGACTTATTACAAATGCATCTGTCTGCAAATAATGAACTATAATTAATAATGTAAAGTGTAAGATCGACCGTCAAATACGTTTCATAAGAGTTTTCAAGATATTGATCTGCAGAGAATTTCTCCAGAACTACAGTGTTATCAGTGCTCTTCATCACAAGCAGAGGTGCTGTCAGGGAGCGCAGGGAGGTTACCTTCTACAGCGCTGGAGTTCAGTGGTAAGGAGAGCAGATCTGAGCATGGTGGAGGAGACCTGCTGATGGTGAGAGGGGGTATGGTGAGGAGACCACTTGATGAAGAAGAGGACCTACAGATCTGATGAAGAAGGGGACTGAGTTGTGTAAGCAGCAGCGCTTAGATCAGATGCCACAGACGTCTGGTCACTTCGTTTAGAAAGTTTAAAAGTCCAGCCAGTGCACCACCAGCTGTGAGCCCCACCTGGACCCCAGGCATCCTACGCTTCTGATTGGATGATAGGCAGCTTGTGACCTCCTCTCCACACAGGGCAACATTTACTTCCTCAGCAATGAGACAAGTCCAGAAGACAGGATCAGGTGAAGCTCCAAGAGCTCAGTGAGGTCACCACCTAAGGACTTCTAGCTGCTCCATAAAGGACTTTGAAATGAATTCATACTTGGATTATGCTGGGGATGTTGTAGCTTTCTCACCCAAGTTCTGCCGCAGTGACCAGAGAAATGCTCCTTTACAGTCTTATCCTGGACCTACCTCTGACAATCAGTGCATGGGGAATTTACCACTTAGTGTCCACCCGGCATCTACTCATCAGCCTCCACATCAGGCTCCAGCACTTTATGCACCATGCAGTCTAGATGTTCCCTATGACACAGGTCCACCTGCAGATTATAGCTATCTACCTGTCAGCTCTGACTATGACTATTCCTATGGATCTACCCATCCGATGGAGGATACAGGAGGACACATCCAGTACAACAGCTCGGTCTTTACAGGAAATGGACCTTTCCTTCTCAATGGGCAGTTGACTTACAAAACCCTTGGAGAAGACAATCAATTGGCTCCACGTAAGGAACATCTAGACATATATTCGGGAAACTTTCAGAACTACTCGCCTTCTCCTGGTTCTTATCCTAAACCAAACTCTCCAGTATCTGAGACCCATGCTGCGCTAAACACTTTTGATTGGATGAAAGTTAAACGAAGTGCTCCAAAGAAAAGTAAGTCAGCTCATTTACCTATCTCTATCTATCTATCTATCTATCTATCTATCTATCTATCTATCTATCTATCTCTCTATCTATCTATCTATCTATCTGTGCAAAAAAATAATAGAACAATACCACAATTACATACAGTGGGGGCAAGGTCTCCCAAACAAATTTCCAAATATCCAATATCAAAAAGAGAAATGCAGAACTCAAATAGATGCGAAAAGTGTGTACTTTATTAAGCCTAAATGGCAATTTTTCTGTTCATAGAACCTTTCTCTATCTAGACCTTCCATGTTCCGATTCAATTAACTTATCAATATAGAAAACACAGGAAAGTATACAATATGTTACAATTATGTTCCCAGTAATGAAACACTCATGTTTAGGCTAATTAGAAACACAATAATTTGTTTCCTTATTTCTATAAAACTGAAGCAAATTGTAACCTTTTGTGTCGTTGGATTTGTAGCAATGCCTTCAGAGTGTGGAGTCATCAGTTCTGCCAGCACAATGAGGACAAATTTCACAACCAAACAACTAACAGAACTGGAAAAAGAATTCCATTTTAACAAGTACCTGACCAGAGCAAGGCGTGTAGAGATTGCGAACTCTCTTCAACTGAATGACACTCAGGTCAAGATCTGGTTCCAAAACCGGAGGATGAAACAAAAGAAGAGGGAAAGGGAAGGGGTTCTGCCAAGCTCCCCATCTTCAGGACCTTCTTCTAATGTTTGTGTGGACCAAAAGCAGAAGCCCCTACATAAGACAGAACCACAATCGCCTTCCAGTGATGTCTCATCATAGAGGAACCTTTTACAACTCAGGGTTGAAATCTGTGCAAACTTTGCACTAAGCAGCGACTTTTGCAATATGAATGGCAATTAACACATAGTTGTACATATAATAATGGTTGCTCTTTCATTATATACTATGCTCAGTGCAGTATGTACTATATGCCGATCATATCGCATGCGACAGAATGAATATTATTGCTCATGAATTTCGTTTGATATAATGGCCTTAATTACTGTGGTTACTGTGGGGGTCATGCCATGTATGTACTCCTGTACAATCCCAATACACTGACATCTATGCAGCCTATGACCAAAGACCGACTATTCAGTCAGCTACCTTCTATTTAAATTTGCACTATTACACATGAAATGGCTTTTTTCCCCTGTGCCTGATTGATTAAATGCAATTTTCAGGAAAAAAAAAGGACAGAAATTTGGGGACTTCAGGTATTATTTGGCCATAGGGTAGAATTTATAAGATTGTATTTGATGTAAATATATATATATTTTAATACAAAAATAAAGTTGAAATAATTCTAAATAAATAGAATGCAACATCTGGTTCTTGAGAACTGGTGTGGTCAGCAAATCATGAGAATATATTGGAATATTTGTAGGGGTGCAACCTAGAGAAGTGTACCCCCTCTATGGCCTTGTGTGGTTAGTGAGGAGATGAAAAGGTCACCAGGAGTGAAGCCTGGGAAGATGAACATTGTCTACTTTGTAATCCTAAAGAAAACCAAGAGTATGTGTAAGGTTGGTTGTTCTTTTAGATTCATCCTCACGCATATAAAAAAAACCTGATACACTTCAAAAGGGGATCTCACTGGGAGAATTACAAATTCTCACTTTTCAAAGTGGGAATGACAAAAGCTTGATCAAATCAAAGACACACGTGTCAACAAGTTCAGGGGGTCACGAGGACTCAGTGTGTAAGTGGAGATGCCAAAAGATACAAAATATCAAATATATGGTGTATAAAGTGCACAGAGTAATATGTGCAACACATGTATTAAAAAGTGTGATAATTAATATAGTAACAACTTACATTAATGAATTTATTTATGATAGTGTATATAGATAAATTCCTTTAATCCGACATCACCAATCTGATATTCCGACAATTGCTCACAGCTCAGAGCTGCCTATATTTATATATCTATAGGGTAGTAAGGGTTAAGTTTATAGATATGTAATTACTTTGGGGTATTATTTGGCCGCTTTTCTTAATTTCTGTATAGGCACTGTATAATGCTGGTGTTTCATTTCTTTATTTTTCACCATCTGCCTTTGGCAATCTCATGTAAATGACCTGTTGACTACAACAACAGAATTTGTGATTGGTGAGTGACATCAAAGAGAGTCACCTCAGTCATGACCCCAGGTTTCCCCTGGTGGCCTTTGATATTGCAATGTCTCTTTCTTTGATAAACATCACAATCCTCTCCCTACAAAATAAGACACATTTAGGAAACAAGACGTCCTTGGTTTACTGGGCCACAAAAAGTGCAGCAATGTATACACGGTTTGTGAAACTTTAGAGGGACTTGTGTCAGAGAAAAGAGGCAGTCTACTTGTGAATGTCATCTCAGGTGTCCTTTGTGGAGATCAAATGTGTCAAGAGACAAAAGTGTATTTGGCAAAGGAAGTTTCTGTGTACACACTACCATTTAAATGTTTATTTCTGTAGAAAACGGAGTCCACCCTATCTGTGACACTTTGTGACAACAGGATGGCATCTTCCCTCCCACAGTCCACGCAGGACGCCAGGGTCACACAAAGTTCGCAAAAGGCAACTCAAGACCCATACCTGGGGATAAGTGTGGTCAGCTTAGTATCAGATCAATATATATGAACGAATTTCCAAATAATGCATAGTTATTGTCAGCAATGTGACCTAATCTATCTATCTATCTATCTATCTATCTATCTATCTATCTATCTATCTATCTATCTATCTATCTATCTATCATCTTATATGCATCATAGTATTTGTTACAGATCTAAAGTTAATCATATGTTCACTTTAATGAAAAAAAATGTAATCAGTACATACTTCATAACACTGAAGTGAAAATAGTTACAATTAATTTTATACTAGGTGTATATAAATAATAGTGCAGTACATGATGTTAATCATTATGTCTTATTTGTATCTGTAACACTAACATAGTTGTTATTGCTTTCATTGGTCTCCATTTACATTTATTAATATCACAAATACATATTTATTTTCTGCAGATTTTTTCTTAAATTTAAAGAGTAACTTCCCCCTTTACCCCCTAAATCCATTGTACACGTGAAAATAAACAACTTGTAATATATCTTATCAGAACAATCTGCTTCTTTCTCCTTCTGGATTAATCTTTCATTCTCAAAATTCTCAATTACCAGGTAAAAATCTGAATTTGTCTAATCTTTAGTGAATTCAGATTTTTCCTATTACTGGATAGGAGATGACAGTTGTTGCTCATATGTGGACTGTAGTTTCAGGAGAACTTGCAGCAGAATGTCTGTATTGACTTCTAGCTCCTCCCTACATAGAATTCTAAAGCACCAACTGCCATCTCCTATCTCAGTAATTGGGAAATCTGTCTTCACTGAATACAGATTTTTACCTATGAATTGAAAGTGAAAGATCATTTCAGAAGGTAAAAGAAGCAAATTTCTCAAATAAAGTATATTGCAAAGTTACTTACTTGCATGTGTACTATTGATCTGTGAAAAAACCCAACCAAAATAAATGATAGTTACTCTTTAAAGTGGAATTGTCATTACATTTCAAAATATAAACAGCATACATTTTAAAAAGATCTCTTTATTGAGTTGGACTCATAAAGTGCTCATTTTTTTGGGTTTGTTATATAGCCATTCTGTAACAGATCCTCTTTAAACTGCTAGCAATTCTGTAAAATAACAAAACCATAACTATGCAGCTAACACCACCACCTCAGTAATCCAAAGGTCATCAAGTTACTTCTGCAGCCAATCAATGACCACAGCAGTAACATAATGTACTAGTGGCATCATGGGAGCAGTGATGCCAGTAATACAGCATGATGGCTGCAGCCAAATACAGTTCAGTAGTGCTGCAGGAGTTTTACAGTGGGTTCGGAAAGTATTCAGACCCCTTTAAATTTTTCACTCTTTGTTTCATTGCAGCCATTAGGTAAATTCTAAAAAGTTCATTTTTTTTCTCATTAATGTACACTCTGCACTCCATCTTGACTGAAAAAAACAGAAATGTAGAATTTTTTTGCAAATTTATTAAAAAAGAAAAACTGAAATATCACATGGTCATAAGTATTCAGACCCTTTGCTCAGTATTGAGTAGAAGCACCCTTTTGAGCTAGTACAGCCATGAGTCTTTTTGGGAATGATGCAACAAGTTTTTCACACCTGGATTTGGGGATCCTCTGCCATTCTTCCTTGCAGATCCTCTCCAGTCCCATCAGGTTGGATGGTGAACGTTGGTGGACAGCCATTTTCAGGTCTCTCCAGAGATGCTCAATTGGGTTTAGGTCAGGGCTCTGGCTGGGCCAGTCAAGAATGGTCACAGAGTTGTTCTGCAGCCACTCCTTTGTTATTTTAGCTGTGTGCTTAGGGTCAGTGTCTTGTTGGAAGGTGAACCTTCGGCAAAGTCTGAGGTCCAGAGCACTCTGGAGGAGGGTTTCATCCAGGATATCTCTGTACTTGGCCGCATTCATGTTTCCTTTAATTGCAACCAGTCGTCCTGTCCCTGCAGCTGAAAAACACCCCCATAGCATGATGCTGCCACCACCATGTTTCACTGTTGGGATTGTATTGGGCAGGTGATGAGCAGTGCCTGGTTTTCTCCACACATACCGCTTAGAATTATCACCAAAAAGTTCTATCTTCGTCTCATTTTTCTTTACCTCTCTCACTAAGGCTCTTCTCTCATGATTGCTCAGTTTGGCTGGATGGCCATTTAAGGATTATGGAGGCCACTGTGCTCTTAGGAACCTTGAGTAATGAAGAAATTCTTTTGTAACCTTGGCCAGATCTGTGCCTTGTCACAATTCTGTCTCTGAGCTCCTTGGGCAGTTCCTTTGAGCTCATGATTCTCATTTGATCTGACATGCACTGTGAGCTGTGAGGTCTTATATAGACAGGTGTGTGCCTTTCCAAATCAAGTCCTATCAGTTTAATTAAACACAGCTGGACTCCAATGAAGGAGTAGAACCATCTCAAGGAGGATCACAAGGAAATGGAGAGCATGTGACTTAAATATGAGTGTCTCAATACTTATGACAATGTGATATTTCAGTTTTTCTTTTTTAATAAATTTGCAAAAATTTCTACATTTCTGTTTTTTTTTTCCAGTCAAGATGGGGTGCAGAGTGTACATTAATGAGAAAAAAATGAACTTTTTAGAATTTACCAAATGGCTGCAAAGAAACAAAGAGTGAAAAATTTAAAGGGGTCTGAATACTTTCCGTACCCACTGTACTTATTTTAATTACTTACACAACTCCTTCATATTCCACAGCACTTTACAGACATTAGCATTGCTCACTGTCCTCATTGGGGTCACAATCCCCATCAGTATGTCTTTGGAGTGTGGGTGGAAACTGAAGTACCCAGAAGGGACCCACACATACATGGGGAGAACAGACAAATATATTGTCCTTGGTTTTGGAATTGAACCCAGGGTAGCAAAGCTACAGTGCTAACCACTGAGCCACTGATCTGCACTGGATTGGGGGAGAGGGCTGGTGATTATATGGTAACTCCTTCTAATATTTAGATTTAGATGCAAGTTTTATAGAGAATTTTCACCAGATTTTATTACCTCTGACAATACAATGAGGCTAAATGTATATCAAAATTTGGAAGAAATCCATGACAAATAACAAATTTTAATAAAAATCAAAATCACTTGCCTTGTATTGTACTTTGCTGTAGATTTTCTCTATATAATCTGCACAGAAAATATGCAGCATCTAAAGGTCCCCATACGCATTAGTGTATAGGCTGGATTGTCCAATAGTCTAAAGTGTATGGGAGCTTCCTGATGCTTCCCCAACAAATGATGTCAGGGGAGAGAAGGATATGGCCTATTGAATTTCCAATGGCCGATCCGTTTGTCCTCCAAGACATAAACGTCCATTTACATTGCAAGATTATCATAATCAAGCATTCGTAAGAATACCTGTTTGACTATAATCATGCTGTCTAAACATGCTGCTGATCCCCTGATGAATGAGCAAAACGCTCCTTCATTGGGTGAAATGATCGTTTGGTTTGCACAAGAGATCATTTTCTTGGCAGCACATCGTCCTGTGTAAAATGAACATGTGGTGCTGAGAAGAATTGTAGCCTATGTGCACTGTATGATCTATTTCTTTTCATTCTGAGTGCATCTGATGCAGGATCATATTGTGTGAATAGGCTATTAAACAACCGCCAATCAACAAGCAAAAAGCTGATCAGTGACCTCTTAGTGCCCGTGATTGATCGGCGTAAACTGACCTTATGCTGCTTTAGTAGAGCACAGGAGTTCTTGGGTAAGGTAAGCATTCCTATGTATAATGGAGTCGGAGAGAGAGCTTTCAGCTAAATGATTGTTTGGCCGACATCTACTGTATCTAATGTGTATGGGGCCTTTAGCCACGTGTAGAAACTATACCCAGTGCCGGATATATTTACATACATTTACAATGATCTAAAAACTTTAGAAAATATAAATTGTCACTTGGATTGGAGAAATTAAGTATCATTCCCACTTACAGAACTGCTTCAACTCATGGAAGTCACTATTTATAAGGCAGTATTATTATTATTATTATTTATTATTATTATAGCGCCATTTATTCCATGGCGCTTTACATATGAAAAGGGGTATACATAGCAAACAACAAGTACAATAATCTTGAACAAAAACGACGATAGGACCCTGCCCGCGAGGGCTCACAATCTGCAAGGGATGGGTGAGGATACAGTAGGTAAGGGCAGAGCTGGTCTGCAGCGGTGGTACAGCAGGTTGTAGGCTTGTCGGAAGAGGTAGGTCTTCAGGTTCCTTTTGAAGGTTTCCACGGTAGGCGAGAGTCTGATGTGTTGGGGTAGAGAGTTCCAGAGTAGAGGGGATGCACGGGAGAAATCTTGTATGCAATTGTGGAAAGAGGAGATAAGAGGGGAGTAGAGAAGGAGATCTTGTGAAGATCGGAGGTTGCGTGCAGGTAAGTACCAGGAGACTAGGTCACAGATGTATGGGGGAGACAGGTTGTGGATGACTTTATATGCCATGGTCAGGGTTTTGAACTGGAATCTCTGGGCAATGGGGAGCCAATGAAGGGATTGACAGAGAGGAGAGGTCGGGGAATAGCGAAGGGACAGGTCGATTAGTAGGGCAGCAGAGTTTAGGATAGATTGGAGGGGTGTGAAAGTGTTAGAGAGGAGGCCACAAATGAGGTGGGAGATGCTGAGGGCATGCACTAGTGTTTTTTGCAGATTCTGGGTTAAGGAATGTACGGATCCGGGAGATATTTTTGAGTTGGAGTCGGAATGAAGTGGAAAGGGCTTGGATCTGAGGTTTGAAGGAGAGATCAGAGTCAAGGGTTACCCTGAGGCGGCGAGCTTGCGGAACTGGGGAAAGTGGGCAGCCATTGACTTGGTTGGATAGGTTAGTTGGGGGGGGGGGTTGAGTGAGATGGTGGAAAGATGATGAATTCAGTTTTATCCATGTTAAGTTTTAGAACTCTAACAGAGAAGAAAGATGAAATAACAGAGTAATATCGGGTCCAGAGAGGTAGATATGTGTGTCATCAGCATAGAGGTGATACTTAAAGCCGTGAGACTCTATGAGCTGTCTCAGGCCGAAGGTGTAGATGCAGAAGAGCAAGGGTCCTAGAACTGAGCCACCGACAGATAGGGGGCGAGATGAGGAGGTGGTGCGTGAGTGGGAGACGCTTAATGTCCGGTCTGTTAGGTATGAGGAGATCCAAGATAGGGCCAAGTCTGTGATGCCAAGAGATGAGAGAGTCTGTAGTAAGAGGGAATAGTCCACTGTGTCGAAGGCACAGACAAGGTCCAGAAGGAGGAGGACAAAGTAGTGCTGCTTGGATTTGGCGGTTAGTGGGTTGTTGGTGACTTTAGTCAGGGCAGTTTCAGTAGAATAGTGTGGTTGGAAGCCAGATTGTAAGCGGTCAAAGAGGGAGCAGGAGGAGAGGTGGGAGAACAGTTCAAAATGGACATGTTGTTCCAGTAGCTTTGAGGCGTAGGGGAGAAGTGATATGGGGTGATAGCTAGACAGAGAGAATGGGTCAAGGGAGGGCTTTTTGAGAATGGGTGTTGACGCGCCCCCTGGGACATATTCCTTTTTGAGGGGAATACCCGGCACCGGATCAGATGGGGGGTTGTAGTCTCCGAGCGGCTGTGACCCGGCCCCGTGCCCAGGGCGTCAAGCTCAGTGTTATGTGGCAGCTTTACAGATGTTACTAAAGTTCTTTTGTGTCGACTACGCCACCCGTTGTGATGCGGTCACTGTGGCCGCCGCTGCAGCAGGGTCCGCTGAGGCTGATGGTGAGTGCGCAGCTTGGTGGGATCACCCCCAACGGGAGGGGTATAGCCTCAGAGGGGACAGGCGCAGAGGATGGGGGTTGTGGTGGTGCGGTGCAGCCGGCAATGAAGACAGACTCGGGTTGTGCAGTTAAGGGTGTTTACTTACTGCAGATGTTGTACTGGTCACTCCAGCTGCTAGTGACCACCCGAGCCGTGCTGCGCCCACCAGGTCCTGGATCCAGCCAACCCCCAAACAAGTCCGGAGCGTGGCCCTGAGCTCTCCCTCTGTCCTTTCTTCAGCCGTCCCCACCAGTGATTCACCTAGGTCCAGCTCCCTCGGGCCTTCTGTTGGGACACCCTTGGCCCTGGGTTCCCTGACCCTTCATGTGGTGTGCCTTCGGGGTGAATGTGATGGGTGACCGTGGCAAACGCTGCCCACGATCTCCGGTCTCTGGCTAGGGATTGTTTTTGCCCCCACCAGCTTGGGTTCCGGTACCCTTTTGCTGACTCCTCACCCGGTGCTCTAATTTGGGTTCTTGGGTCCCTTCTGTTTTCCCCTCTGGGTACTCCTTCTTTGCTCCTCTCTCACTCAGGGTCTCTCTCTTGCTGCAGGCTGACTTCCTCTCTGCTTGCTGTCTGCTCCTCTGCAGCTGTCTTGTTGTCTGCTCCTCTGCAGCTGTCTTGCTCTCTGCGCCTGACTTGTTCTCTGCATCTGACCCTGATTCTAGTTGGTGCCCACCTTATATACACCCTCTATGTGTGAGCTCAGGTGACCAGCACCCAATGAGCTCCTATCACTACCCAGACTGCTCCCCCTATCTGCCCCTACACTACATGGGATGTACCACCCCCCTCCCACTCCAGCCAGGAACAGGCTCGGTTGTACCTGCACATTTCTAAGTGGGAGTACCGTCGGCCTGCTCCTCTGAAATGGGATGTATGTAGTGCATGCAGTCTATCTGAGCTCAGTTCCACACTCCATCCTTACCCGGGAGTGGAATATCACACCTCTGGGTTGAGGTGCAATACCCCTGTAGCAGCCGAATCCTCAGGGTGCTACATTCCCCCCTGGTAAATCACAGCACGTCCTCGGGCTGTAAAGACATAAATAACACCAAAACATACAAAATTTTTCATATAAACATATAAAACATATAAAACATTATATATATATAACTTTTCATATAAACATTCTCGTAGTCGTTTCTTGTTTCAGGTTCCTCCTCCGGACACTGTGCAACGTGTGTCCGGGAAAAGTGCGACAGTCTCTTAGAAAAACTGGTTTTACTATAAAACCGGTAGGGGGCGCTTTAGGACGCGCAACTATTTACAGGGAAAGTTGGCCGCTCTCAGTCCTCGGCCAGGTAGAGGGATGGGAATGGCTGCTCACAGTCCTCAGCCTGTAGGATGAAGGGGTTAACGGGTAACAGTTCACTCAGCTGGTCCCAACGGGGACTATTTTAGCAGCAACAGTTTCAGTTTCTTTATACCCCCATGGGGTAACTTATTTACAGCACCTGCTCTGCCGCACTCAACGGCGTCTTCCTCCTGCTCTTTGCTTATAGCTGGTGGTAACTTCAGACCCGTCCGGGTCCTCTTGTGATGGGCGCGGTGGTGTTAGCGCCCGGGTTGCCCGGGCCTTGCGGCCAGGCCTGGGGTATCTGGAAGGTGAAGGGCACCGTAAGAACGGCGGCACCCTGGGCTACCTGGCCTTGCGGCCAGGCCGGAGGCTCCGCGGAGGTAGGGGGCGCTGTTGGTGATGCGGCGCCCGGGGGTACTAGGCCTTGCGACCAGGCTGGTGGTATTTCCTGCTTTGTCACGCTCCGGGTCGAGGCGCGTGACGTCACAGGGGTCGCTGCGGCGGCTTCCGGTCGGGGCCTAGTCCATTGCGGTGACGTGGCGGCTACGGGCACAGCAGGGGGACTTTCGGGCTCTGCGACGGGGAGCTGGGGCAGGTGAGCGGTGTCACGGCTTGGGGTATAGGCGTCCCCTTTACCTGCCTCCATGCGTTCGGCTCCCTCCTCGGCGCCGTCTCCGGCCTTGGGTCCTCCCGCGCCATCCTCAGAGGCGGTCTGCTTCCTCTTCCAGGGTAGCGTGCTCCGCTGACTGGTCTCTGCGTGCTGAGCCATCTCCCGGCTCCACTCCGCCAGTATCTCCCGCTGTACCCGGGCCATCCTCCGTGCGAGGCCCTCCAGGGCAGTTTGTGCACACTCCCGGTCTCGGGGGAGCTGTGCAAGGACCTCCACTAGGCCTAGTGGGGTCGTGGTGTCCAGCAGGCTCCTGACCAACGGGTCGGTGCTGCTCTGCTCTTCTTCCAGCAGGCTCCTGGCCAGCGGGCCGGTGCTGCTCTGCTCTCTGGACATCTCCGGGTGAGCTTTTCTGCTGCTCCTTTCCAGGCTTCCTGCCTCCGGGTGCGCTCGCTCCAGACTCCTCCAAGCGACACCCATCTTTTCTCTTCTCTTTCGTCTCCTCCCACTTAGAGGGCGGTCCCGGGGCAACTCGGTGACTGTCAGCTCCAGGGGGAGTTCTTTCACGCTGACAGACACCTCCAGCATCACAGTCTCTGTTGGTGGGGGCGGTTTCCACTTTTGGCGCCATTTTCTGTCCCGGCCCACGATGGGATGTGGCCTCTTGCCCTCCTTTGGCACGCCCATAATGGCGTCTGCTGCTCTTCCAAGGCGGGAAATCTGCGGTTTTGGCGGGAAGCGTCGCCCAGTGGCGGGAAACTCTGCAGATGGCGGGAACAAGCTGGAAATGGCGGACAATCGGCGGGAAACGACTGGTGATGGAGTCCGATGGCGTGGACCCTCCGGAACCGGCGGGAGACTTCTTTCTGAGGTAAACTTGCACTTTTCTTCAGGCACGCAGTACCCGGGTGTTGCGGGCACGTAATCCTGCCGACTACGCCAAAGTTGACGCGCCCCCTGGGACATATTCCTTTTTGAGGGGAATACCCGGCACCGGATCAGATGGGGGGTTGTAGTCTCCGAGCGGCTGTGACCCGGCCCCGTGCCCAGGGCGTCAAGCTCAGTGTTATGTGGCAGCTTTACAGATGTTACTAAAGTTCTTTTGTGTCGACTACGCCACCCGTTGTGATGCGGTCACTGTGGCCGCCGCTGCAGCAGGGTCCGCTGAGGCTGATGGTGAGTGCGCAGCTTGGTGGGATCACCCCCAACGGGAGGGGTATAGCCTCAGAGGGGACAGGCGCAGAGGATGGGGGTTGTGGTGGTGCGGTGCAGCCGGCAATGAAGACAGACTCGGGTTGTGCAGTTAAGGGTGTTTACTTACTGCAGATGTTGTACTGGTCACTCCAGCTGCTAGTGACCACCCGAGCCGTGCTGCGCCCACCAGGTCCTGGATCCAGCCAACCCCCAAACAAGTCCGGAGCGTGGCCCTGAGCTCTCCCTCTGTCCTTTCTTCAGCCGTCCCCACCAGTGATTCACCTAGGTCCAGCTCCCTCGGGCCTTCTGTTGGGACACCCTTGGCCCTGGGTTCCCTGACCCTTCATGTGGTGTGCCTTCGGGGTGAATGTGATGGGTGACCGTGGCAAACGCTGCCCACGATCTCCGGTCTCTGGCTAGGGATTGTTTTTGCCCCCACCAGCTTGGGTTCCGGTACCCTTTTGCTGACTCCTCACCCGGTGCTCTAATTTGGGTTCTTGGGTCCCTTCTGTTTTCCCCTCTGGGTACTCCTTCTTTGCTCCTCTCTCACTCAGGGTCTCTCTCTTGCTGCAGGCTGACTTCCTCTCTGCTTGCTGTCTGCTCCTCTGCAGCTGTCTTGTTGTCTGCTCCTCTGCAGCTGTCTTGCTCTCTGCGCCTGACTTGTTCTCTGCATCTGACCCTGATTCTAGTTGGTGCCCACCTTATATACACCCTCTATGTGTGAGCTCAGGTGACCAGCACCCAATGAGCTCCTATCACTACCCAGACTGCTCCCCCTATCTGCCCCTACACTACATGGGATGTACCACCCCCCTCCCACTCCAGCCAGGAACAGGCTCGGTTGTACCTGCACATTTCTAAGTGGGAGTACCGTCGGCCTGCTCCTCTGAAATGGGATGTATGTAGTGCATGCAGTCTATCTGAGCTCAGTTCCACACTCCATCCTTACCCGGGAGTGGAATATCACACCTCTGGGTTGAGGTGCAATACCCCTGTAGCAGCCGAATCCTCAGGGTGCTACAGGTGTGATCGAGGCATGTTTGAAACATGAGGTGA
Organism: Phyllobates terribilis; assembly: GCF_046119375.1. Classification (NCBI taxonomy): domain Eukaryota; kingdom Metazoa; phylum Chordata; class Amphibia; order Anura; family Dendrobatidae; genus Phyllobates; species Phyllobates terribilis. The sequence continues at coordinate 105,859,766 of NW_027362769.1, read as the reverse complement.
AGACACCAGTTGTTAGTAACAGATTGAAGAGGTGGGTTAGGGTCGGGTTGAAGGCTTTGGTAAAGTTTGGATTTAAGTGGGACGGAATTGGGTCAAGTTCACAGGTGGTGAGATGTGATTTTGAGAGTATAGAGGAAAGTTGATCTTCCGAGATGGCGGAGAAGCTGGTTTTGGAGGAGTAGGGTTGAGTAATTATGAGGAGGAGCTGTCAATCTTCTGCTTGAAAAATGAGGCAAAGTCTTCAGCTGAGATGTGAGAAGAGGGAGGGGGAGCTGGGGGACAGAGGATAGAATTGAAAGTACTGAATAGTGGTTTAGGGTTGTGAGACGGGGAGGATATGAGAGATGAGAAGTATGTTTGTTTTGCTGCAGTGAGTGTGGACTTGAAAGCAGTGAGGGACTATTTGAGTGCGATGAGGTGCTCATTGGAGTGGGTCCTTTTCCATCTACACTCAACAACCCTGGCAGTCTGTGTCAGTTCTTTAGTTAGGCTGGTGTGCCAGGATTGCCTGTTGATTGTGCGAGATTTGGTATGTGTGAGGAGGGCAACCGATTCGAGATCTGCAGCTGTTGTGGTGTTATATAAAGCAGCAGCATCTGCATCATGTAAGGAACTTATGTCTGTAAAAGGGAGGAGGGATTCTGAGAGTGAGTGTAGGTCATGGTGTTTGAAATTTCTGCGAGGGTATGCAAGTTTGTGGAATGGGGATTGTGGAACTGGAGAGGAGAGGGCAGAGAATGTAAGTAGGTTGTGGTCAGAAAGGGGGAGAGGTGAGTTAGAGAGGTTAGATAAGGAACAGAGGCGGGTGAAGATGAGGTCCAGAGTGTGGCCATCTTTGTGAGTGGCTACGAAAGATCATTGAGGGAGGCTGAAAGAGGAAGTGAGAGATAGAAGTTTAGAGACAGCTGAGTGAGAAGTGTCAATGGGGATGTTGAAGTCGCCCATGATGATAGTGGGGATGTCAGCGGAAAGAAAATGAAGCAGCCAGGTGGTGAAGTGGTCGAAGAAGGTGGTGGCTGGCCCTGGGAGGCAGTAAATGACAGCTAGTTGGAGGCTGGAGGGGGAGTAGATTCGCACACAGTGCACCTAAAAAGAGGGGAGAGTAACGGAGGGCGGCAGTGGAAATTGGGATAAGGAGCAGTTATCTGACAGGAGAAAACCAACTCCTCCACCTTCCTTGCCACTGGGGTGTTGGGTGTGGGAAAGGTGGAATACACAGTACGAAAGTGCAGCTGGAGAGGCTGTGTCAGAGTGGGTGAGCCAGGTTTCGGTGATGGCAAGGAAGGAAAGTTTATTAGTAATGAAAAGATGAGGGATGCATGAACGTTTGTTGCAGACAGAGCGAGCGTTCCATAGAGCTCCTGTTAGAGGGACTGGGGAAGCGGGGGATAGGGGAATGGGTATAAGATTAGAGAGGTTGCAAACATTTGTGACAGATCTTGGATCAGAGGTAGAAGTTACTGATGGGATGTGGTAAGGAGTGCCAGGATTTGGAGAGATATCCCTGGCAGTGAGGAGGAGCAGAAAAAGTGTTAGTAGGTGGGAGCAGGAGAGAGCATGAGGTGGCTATCTGTGTTTGGAGGCAAAAGATTGAATGTTGAGGAACAGGTATATAAATTGGTCACCTCTGAAAACCCCACCTCTCAGGAAAAAGTAATTCTTCAATTAAATCCAGCCGTATGTGGCTTTCTCTTTTCAAGTTTAAAGATTGGCTGACTTGGTTGTCTCCATAACTCCATAACTCCACCTGTGAACTCAAGTTTAGGCCTTTTTCAGACGTCAATGTTTCGAGTACGTGTGGTGTCCGTTTCCACACGTACTGGAGACACTGACACACGTAGACCCATTCAAATGAATGGGTCTGTGCACATGTCAGTGTGTTTTCACGGACTGTATGTCTGTGGGCAAAACACGCTGACATGTCTGTTTTTTACCCACTGCACCGGCCGCAAAACGTCTCACACTGATGACACATGAATGACATGATGAGAGTAGTAGTCTGCTGAACTACTACTACTACTACTGGAGCAGCGAGCGGTGTCCTGTCACTCACTGAGCTCAGCTCCGGAGCCCGCCCACTGCAGCGAGTTATTCTACCTCGTTCCATGGCGTGAGCGGTTGCATGGATTACAGCGGGGGATATATAGGACAGGTGAGTATAAAGATTTTTATTTAATTTTTATATTTACAGTTTGAGACAGCGGGAGCAGACTACTACTCTCATCATGGTTCCCTGCTGGTGCTGATCGCAGCGCCGTCAGGGGACAATGATGAGGGCAGCGTTCAGCGCCTGGCACTTGGTGCTAACTGTAAGATGATTCTCAAGCGCCGGTGAGTGTAACCCCGATGCGGCACATGGGCGGCACACAGTTGCCACACGTGTGCCACACAGGTGCACACGGACACGGATATATCAGGTACAGGTTTTTCCAGTACCGGAAATATTCGGACATGTGAAATGCGCCTTAGATCTCATTCAGATTGAAATTGGAGTGCAGATTAGCATTAGTATTTTTGCTGCAAGTCCCAGCACCGTAGTGGGTTTAATTACGCTGTTAATGTGGGTTAGTAAACTTGGAATGAGGTTGGAATTTGTAATTTTGGGCTTTTGCCAAACAATTTTTAAATAATTAATTTTTAACCTTTTATTTTACAGTCTTCAGGCAATCTCCTTTGATCAAAGCATGACTTGTGTTGGGAAACCAAAGTGGTGAAGACTTTGGTTAATGCAGGTTTCACAGAAGTGTGTCATGATCCCTAGGATGGTTCCATAAACCTGCAGTCAGCAGGCATAGTTAGCTGCAATAATCTGTATTCTCAAACACTATTTTGCCTATTTTTTGCTGTGATTTTCTATTACTTACAATTTTTCCGCTGCTTACAAACCTTACCATTTAGATTTGTAAAAATGTCATATATATGTCGTGGTAAGACGCCTCACTCCGCCGCTTTCGGAAGTAGACTCAGTAACTGTGTTTTCTCTGCAGGCTTTATTATGTGGCATAAAGCCTTGCAGCTCCAGCAAAAATAAACACAGCCTTACTGGCAAAACAACAAAAGAAAAAATTAACAATAGCACAGTCCATAGCAGTGTGGGGTTCGCCCACACAGGTTGTAGTCCCAGCTTTCAGCTCCTCTCTGAGCTGTGGCCTTCCAGTCTGGAGTCCTTGCCTGTCCAAACTCAACAACAGAAAAATAAGTGACTGAGCATTTAAACCTTGCTCGGCCACACCCTGAGGGGAGGTAGTGTGAATGGCTTCCCACCCTCTTTGCCATTCATATAAAACCACACACCCTTTTGTGAGTTAACCCCCAGCATATAACATGTTGGCACAAATTTTGCAGGTTTTAGTTCACACAGGCTAGCAACCTGAGTGACACATACCTCCCCTCGTATATATCACACCAGTGACTCTATCACAATATAAAAACTTGTGTCTTTTTATGCATAATGAGTGTTCTTCAAGTTTTTATATAGAGATTGTTTAGACTCACCTGGTGAGGTGGATCCTCTAAGCCCAATGTCCAGGTAGGCACATGGGCTCCAGGCGTTGGTCCAGCAGGTAGGAAGGCACGTGGGAACAAGGATTTGGCAAACACGGGAAACATAGGACCAGAAGTATAGTTGCAATGGAACGAAGCAAGGGTGAATGCAGACATGGCAAAATGAGGGTTAACCTGCTGTTGATATGCAGGATCAGAGTTGGAGCACAAATGGTAGAGCACATCAAAGTTGGAGCACAAATGGTGGAGCACACCAAATAGTAGATCCTAGAGTCCTACACAGGTATGTCTTAGTGGGCCTTAAACAGTATTAAAGGGAATCTGTCACCCCCTGCGCCCTGGACTCCCTCCACGATCCATAACTCTTCTATGGGAGGAAGTCGCAGTGACTCGCCGGCACCTGTGCAGAAGATCACTAAATAGTGTATAACACAGAAAGAGGTATGGATCGTGGAAGGAGTCCAGGGCGCAGGCGCGGGATTACGGCGCCGCAAATGCACTTCACAGGGCACTGTGACGTGCAGGGGAGAGGGGTGGTATTATAATGAAGAGAGGAGGCGGGGATTTCTTCCAGGCCCGGGGTCTAGATGAAATCATTAACATAATGAAATAAAAGATGATTTCACAACAACAAGACCTCTAATATGAGGCATACAGGTAGGACTAGTTTAACATTTCTATCACCTATATGCCCATATTAGTAGATCATATACGTCCCAGGAGGTGACAAATTCCCTTTAAGGAGACGACTTTTCTGAGCCATGCCAGGCAGCCTGCAAAACCCAGCATGGAGTACAACATAGGGCAGTGGACTGATGTGAAGGAAGCAGAGCCCCGGACAACCTGGACAGGTATGTAACACAGATTATGCAACAGACTTGGAACTAAAGTTGTAATTCTATCCTTGGATAAAGATACGTAGGTTAATTATTTTTTTTTCAAAATTCAATTTTTATTGGTTCATTTTTGTTTTGATTAGCTCTATGATCTAAATACTTTAAATGGGCATTTACACTGCAAGATAATCGTGAACGAGCATTGTTAAAAATTCTTATTTCACTATTATCTTGCCGAATAAACAGGCTGCCGATCACCCGATGAATGATCAAAACGCTTGTTCATTGGGTAAAATGATATTTTGTGCAGCAAAATGGCAGCCAATTATAGAAGCCCATTGCACACTATGGTAAGTTATCTATTATAGATCGCTCAGTGCACATAGCCTACTTTGGTCTGTTTTTTTAAACAGACATTTAAAAGATCGCTGATTGATAAAAGTTTACTAATCAGCGGTTGTATCATGCCGGCAGTCGGAAACATGGGCTTTTATTGCATTCATTTGCACATATTTTCAGCAATTTAGAGTTTTTTTGTCAAGATTTTGGTGTGACTGACATGCAGTGAGCTTTCTCAATGATGATAACCGCTGCCATAATAATTAAAATCGGTCTGACATTAGGGTGCTTTCACACCTGCTTTTCTCTAGCACTATATTTTTCTAAAGTTTTTGAAGTTTTAATTAGAAGTTGATTAAAAAACAAAAACAAATGGCAGAATATTTCTTGTACACTTCTCCCTTCTTCACAGTCCACTCCTGACACTGGCTTCAAAAACTAAATAAAAAAGATGACTCAAAACAGCTCATGTGAAAGCAACCTTAAAAATGTTCATCGAGCACACTCTCCAGTGACTGTCCCCCAAACGTAAAGTTATCGGCAGAGGAATACCTGGCCTGGCAATGTCAACATATAGAAGTAATAGAAAAAATAATCAGATGAAAAATATAAATAATGATCATACTGACTTATTCTTGATGGTTTTTCTGTTGCCTATATAGCTCTAACATATTTTGCATCTGTGTCATTTCTCACCTTAATCTCTGTTGATGTCACAATCTAAGGCATGGATGTCAAACGCAAACACACAGAGGGCCAAAATGAAAAACTTGGACAAAGTCGCAGGCCAACCAGTATGCAGTATAATGGGCCCCACATAGTCCTCCATACAGAATAATGGGCCCCACATAGTCCTCCACACAGAATAATGGGCCCCACATAGTCCTCTATACAGAATAATGGGCCCCACATAGCCCTCCATACAGTATAATGGGCCCCACATAGTCCTCCATACAGAATAATGGGCCCCACATAGTCCTTCATACAGTATAATGGGCCCCACATAGTTCTCCATACAGAATAATGGGCCCCACATAGTCCTCCATACAGTATAATGGGCCCCACATAGTCCTCCATACAGAATAATGGGCCTCACACAGTCCTCCATATAGAATAATGGGCCCCACATAGTCCTCCATACAGTATAATAGGCCCCACACAGTCCTCCATACAGAATAATGGGCCCCACATAGTCGTCCATACAGTATAATAGGCCCCACATAATCCTCCATACAGAATAATGACCCCACATAGCTTTCCAAACAGTGTAATGGCCCCTGATAGTCCTCCATACAGTATAATGGCCCCACATAGTCCTCCATACAGTATAATGGGCCCCACATAGTCATCCTCATAGTATTAATGGCCCCACATAGTCCTCCATACAGTATAATGGGCCCCACATAGTCCTCCTCCTAGTATTAATGGTCCCACATAGTCCTCTATACAGAATAATGACCCCACATAGCTTTCCAAACAGTATAATGACCCCACATAGCTTTCCATAAAGTATAATGGGCTCCACAAAGTCCTCCATGCAGAATAATGGCCCCACATAAGGTTCATGGTTCTAATGTTGGGGGCCAATTATAATCACCTTGCGGGCCAAATTTGGCCCACATGCCAGAATTTTACATATATGATCTAAGGGAAGAGTCAGATGGCCCTATAACTCAAACGAGGATCACAATGCAATGCTTGGACTGACCGGTGACTCTCCCGACCTTAGCGTGACTGCGGAATAAAAATATATGAAGCTGTCATGCTTGGGTCGGGAGAGCTGCAGGCCAGTCTGAGCATGGCGTTGTGATCCTTGTTCGAGTTATATGGTCGTCTGATTCTTCCCCTAATTTTACAGGAAGCCAATAAATCTATTTGTGAGTATCTGGAACGTTGTGGAACAAACACTAGGAAAATATGTAAACTCCGCAGAAGTATTGTTCTAAGTGAAATTTGAACCCCAGACTCTAGTCCTACAATGTGACAGTGCTAACCATTGACCCACCATACTATACCAATATAAGTGAATTATAGCAGGTGCATACTGACTAAAGCATTCAAAGAAATATAATAAAAAGCGTTTCTTCATTATGAACATATATCACCAATTTACAGGATAGGTGACAATTGTATGATTACAGGGAGCTCACTATCAGTAGAACAAGGGTCCTACATCCGTTAATCTAGTGCTCAGTTGTCCTCTCAATTGTCATTCTTGACCACCATTAGGGACCTCATCTGTGAAGACCTCAGCAATAGGACACCTTTAATACAAACAACACAAAATAAGGAGTTATAAAATTAGTTTTTAGAGCTGCAAAAATATTATTTGTCACCATGAATACAAACCTCACAATCTAGGTATAGACAATGCATTTTATACAATTAGGGAGGTAGCTATTCCTCTGCGGTCACCAGCATTGCTCCACTGTAAGGATGCAATCTGAATTTCATTGAGGGAATCCATCTAGGCCAAGTGAATAACCACAAGACATAGCCAGGGGGAATGAAGGAGAAAATGTTAAGTAGGATGTTGCAAAGTAAACGTCATGTGATGAATGGGTATTGTATGCACTAATATAATGTAATACGTGTAAGTGTGGGTGGAACAACACAGGATTGATGTAATGATCGCCTTGGGAGGCAAAAGATAACAAAGCTAGCTGTCAATGTGGTAGGAGAAGGTGAAAAGTGAAATCGCAAGGACAGCAGTGGAGCTCCAAGACATTATCACAATGTAAGGGGAACCAAGAAAAGAAAGAACTATATCAACTTCTCTCTGCAAACTGTACTAGATGGAAATTGTAGTAGAAGGACGTTGTACCAGGGTCACGAGAGGGGGAAGTCTGGGATCAGACCACATCCACATCGCAATCTGGTAGTATTGCAAGCCAAAACCAGGACTGAAGCATAAAGAAAAGAAATAAAGTATTCTCCAGGTGAGGCATTTTCCATCCTAAACCGCAATTTTTGGAGCAATTATATTATTTTCATTAGTCATACGTAAAGGAATTGTCTGACAAGCACAAAATTAGTAACCTTGTGTCAGCTACAATATCTCTCTGTCTCTATATACAGTACATACATATATCTATAGTTATCTACTTCTAGTTATTACAAATATATATATATATATATATGTATATATATATATATATATATATATATATTACTTTAAAGGTATGTGTGGAAAATGCTGCAAAGAATGCTTTCAAATATAGAAGTGTTCATAGTTTGTTTTTATAATGAATGGACAGAAAAGAAATCAAATCAATATTTGGTGTGATCACTCTTTGCCTTCAAACAGCATCAGTTCTTCTAGGTACTTGCACACAGTTTTTGTAGGAACTCAGTAGGGAGATTGTTCCAAACATTTTGGAGAACTGACCACAGATCTTCTGTGCATGTTGCTTGTGCAAATCCATGAATGTCTTGATGCACTTCCAGATAAACTTGATAACATTGAGATTAGAGCTCCGTGGAGCCATATCTCACATGACATTGGCTGTATGTTTGAGGTCGTTGCTCTGTTGCAGAATAAATTTGGAACCAATCAGACGCCTCCCTGATGGTATTGTATGACGGATAAGTATTTGCCTTTATTTGTCTGCATTGCACCATTAATCATGACCAAATCTCCAGCTTCCAGGGGCGTAACTACCACGGTCGCAGTGGTCGCCATTGCGACCGGGCCCGTTGGGTGAGGGACCCACCGATGCCAGCAAATACTTCGGCTGGATGTGCGTCCTCGGACTCATATTCATCTGAAGTGGCAATACATGCTGGCAGCCAATAAGAGGCCAGCAGCTAACGTCGGCGTGCACATGACCAGAGGCGAATGGCAGTGACATCATGCACTCCCGACACTTGCAAGCTGAAGTAAGCTGCTAGCTTTAGAAGAGGATGTCTCACGGCAGGGGAGCACAGGGAAGGTGAGTATTTAGTTATGTTTTTTAAATCAGTGAGTACACGGTGGCCATACTACTACATGGATGACTATGGGCTGTGCATTATACTACATGGATGACTATAGTCTGTGCATTATACTACATGGATGACTTTGTGCTGTGCATTATACTACAAGGATGACTATGGGCTGTGCATTATACTACATAGATGACTATGGGCTGTGCATTATACTACATGGATGACTATAGTCTGTGCATTATACTACATGGATGACTATGGGCTGTGCATTATACTACATGGATGACTATGGACTGTGCATTATACTACATGGATGACTATGGACTGTGCATTATACTACATGGATGACTATGGGCTGTGCATTACACTACATGAATGAACATGGGCTGTGCATTATACTACATGGATGACTATTGACTGTGCATTATACTACATGGATGACTATGGGCTGTGCATTACACTACATGAATGAACATGGTCTGTGCATTATACTACATGGATGACTATGGGCTGTGCATTTTATTATATAAAGGATATGGGCTGTGTATTGTACTAATATGGAGGACTATGGGTTGTGCATTATATTATATGAATATATGAAGGATATGGGCTGAGTATTATATTATATGAAGGATATGGGCTGTGTATTACACTAATATAGAGGTGCATTATACCATGTGGACTTCTAGGGGGTTCATTATACTATATGGAGGACTATGGGCTGTGCATTATATTATATAAAGGATATGGGCTGTGTATTATACTAATATAGAGGACTATGGGCTGTGCATTATACTGCATGAAGGACTATGTGGTGCATTACACTATATGGAGGACTATGGGCTGTGCATTATATGATATGGAGGACTATGGGCTATGCATTTTACTATATAGAGGACTATGGGCTGTGCATTATACTATATGGAGAACTATGGGCTGTGCATTATATTATATGGAGGACTATGGAGGGTGCATTATATTATATGGAGGACTATGGGATGCATTATACTATATGGAGGACTATGGGATGCATTATACTATATGGAGGACTCTGAGGGTGCATTATACTATATGGAGGACTATGGGGGTGCATTATACTATATGTAGGACTATGGGGGGTACATTATACTATAGGGAGGACTATAGGCTGTGCATTATACTATATGGGGGACTATAAAAAAAACAAAAAACAAACAAAAAAAAAACCTACAAAAGACAAAAAATATATCTCATACCCTACCATCATTATATATAAATGTAAAGCAAAGTTGCATATTAAATATAGGGTACTTAGTGAACTATTTTTGATCAAAAAAAGTATACAAGCCGCCCCACCAGCGACAAGGTGACCCTAAATTGGGACAGTACCTACACTGTCTATATCAAAAACCTCACTGTATATCAAAGTTGAAGCAATGCATATAAAAGGGTAGACAAATAGGACCGGGTCCCAACTTCAGACCACCTAGGCCCGTGGTAAGCTACATATATACTAACCAGCTCAACAAAGGGGATGCCACACCCTTAATTTGCACAGAATGCAAACAAGACAAAAAACCAAGCAATGTGAACTGAGGTCTAAGATGGTACACATGCAAGAAATAGGAGCATGTTCACACTAGCAAAAAGAAGCAAAACCTACAAAAGACAAAAAATATATCTCATACCCTACCATCATTATATATAAATGTAAAGCAAAGTTGCATATTAAATATAGGGTACTTAGTGAACTATTTTTGATCAAAAAAAGTATACAAGCCGTCCCACCAGCGACAAGGTGACCCTAAATTGGGACGGTACCTACACTGTCTATATCAAAAACCTCACTGTATATCAAAGTTGAAGCAATGCATATAAAAGGGTAGACAAATAGGACCGGGTCCCAACTTCAGACCACCTAGGCCCGTGGTAAGCACATATATACTAACCAGCTCAACAAAGGGGATGCCACACCCTTAATTTGCACAGAATGCAAACAAGACAAAAAACCAAGCAATGTGAACTGAGGTATAAGATGGTACACATGCAAGAAATAGGAGCATGTTCACACTAGCAAAAAGAAGCAAAACCTACAAAAGACAAAAAATATATCTCATACCCTACCATCATTATATATAAATGTAAAGCAAAGTTGCATATTAAATATAGGGTACTTAGTGAACTATTTTTGATCAAAAAAAGTATACAAGCCGTCCCACCAGCGACAAGGTGACCCTAAATTGGGACGGTACCTACACTGTCTATATCAAAAACCTCACTGTATATCAAAGTTGAAGCAATGCATATAAAAGGGTAGACAAATAGGACCGGGTCCCAACTTCAGACCACCTAGGCCCGTGGTAAGCTACATATATACTAACCAGCTCAACAAAGGGGATGCCATACCCTTAATTTGCACAGAATGCAAACAAGACAAAAACCAAGCAATGTGAACTGAGGTCTAAGATGGTACACATGCAAGAAATAGGAGCATGCTCACACTAGCAAAAAGAAGCAAAACCTACAAAAGACAAAAAATATATCTCATACCCTACCATCTATGGGGAGTGCAATATACTTCTGCTATGGGGCCCCATGACTTCTACATATGCTCCTGGTGAGTATAATGGTTTATTTTTTTCTATACATTAAAGAATGTGGCAGAATGGGGGGCATATACCAGGATGAGGGATATTTATAGCAGGAAGAGGCCCAGGATAAAGGACATATAACAGGTTGGGGGTATATATATACCAGGATTATATATATATACTTAATCAGGATGGGGGGTTCAAATCTTGCATCGGGACCCATCAGACTCCAGTTATGCCACTGTCAGCTCGAATTGCTAAAATGGAGCCCAAAGCTTGCAAGGAACCTCCACCTTTACTGCAGACACTCATTATACCATTCACTAACCCTTTCATAAACAAACGGCCTTCTGTTAAATTTTGACTCATCAGTCCAGAGTACCTGATGCCATTTCTCTTCACCCTGGTTCCTATGTTTTTGTGCATAGTTTAGTCACTTGGACATGTGTTTATGTTGAAGGTATGGGTTTTCGACATAACAACCTCTTCTAGCCAGAATTTTTGGAACAGTATATAAGTGTAGCTGAGTCCCACTGGTTGCTTCCAGTTTTCAGCTGATGGTACTGCTGTACATTTTCTGACTTCAGAGGAATTAAGCATGTCTCAGTGTCTTCTATGTGATGTATATTCAACAGTCTCAGTGTCTCCAATGTAATGTATATAGCAGAGTCTCAGGGTATCCTATGTGATGTATACAGCAGTCTCTGGGTCTCCTATGTGATATATACTTCATACCTCTCATTGCTTGAATTCTATAAACATTCCATGAGCAGTAATGAGTTCCCCACTTTGGGAACACTTGCATTGATATATATACAGTGCAGGCCAAAAGTTTGGACACACCTTCTCATTTAAAGGCTGTGTAAGGGCTATTTGACCAAGAAGGAGAGTGATGGGGTGCTACGCCAGATGACCTGGCCTCCACAGTCACCAGACCTGAACCCAATCGAGATGGTTTGGGGTGAGCTGGACCGCAGAGTGAAGGCAAAAGGGCCAACAAGTGCTAAGCATCTCTGGGAACTCCTTGAAGATTGTTGGAAGACCATTTCCGGTGACTACCTCTTGAAGCTCATCAAGAGTGTGCAAAGCAGTCCTCAAAGCAAAAGGTGGCTACTTTGAAGAACCTAGAATATAAGACATATTTTCAGTTGTTTCACACTTTTTTGTTAAGTTGTTTCACACTTTTTTGTTAAGTATGTAATTCCACATGTGTTAATTCATAGTTTTGATGCCTTCAGTGTGAATGTACAATTTTCATAGTCATGAAAATACAGAAAAATCTTTAAATGAGAAGGTGTGTCCAAACTTTTGGTCTGTACTATATATATATATATATATATATATATATATATATATATATATATATATATATATATATATAAAAATATCTGTGTTCAGAACAACTTACTGCTGCAATCAGTTCAAAACTGATCATCGTAGAGTCGACTGTGCTCCAGACCGAAGCAAGCCCGGAAAAGCAGCTGTAAGTAGCAATATCATCCATATTACCTAACATTCCATCCCTCTCCATAGAGAAGAATCTCCAGCCATCAGATTTGGGGTAAGTTAATTGTTTGACTGTGACTCGCCCCCTGGGCCGTGGGGTACTCGGGACCGGGCCTTCTAGTGTACGGTGCTGATGGGGGTAGTAGTGGCAACCCGATCCCGTGGCTCAGGGTGGTCAGACCAGTGCGGTGGCAGTCTATTTATATGGTTTGCAATGTCTGACTACGCCACCCGTGGATTGCGGTCAGGAAAGACCGCCGCTGCAAGGCAGACCGCTGAGGCGGATGTAGATGTGCAGCACAGGGATAGGATAACTCCCCACGGGAAGAGTGTAGCCTCAGGGCAGTGTAATAGGATGCTGGGGGTGATGGTGCAGGCGCAGCATAAATCACACTAAGTCAGTGATGCAGTCCAGGGTCTTTTACTCACAGTTGTTATCCGAGTCACTTCTGCAGGGAATGACTGCCCGAGCCGAGCTGCGTCCACCAGGTGAGGAGCTCGGTCAACACCCAGGCAATTCAGGAGTATGGCACAGGACCCCCTTCTGTCCTTACTCTGGCCTCTCGTGCCGCACCAGTGACCACACTTCTGTCCAGCTGCCTCGGGCCTTCTCTTGGTGAAACCTGTCACCGGTTTCCCTGACCCTATGTGGTGCCTTCCTAGTGGGTGTAGCAGGGGGTCGCACCAATAGATGATCACGACCTCCGGTCTTTGGCTGAGGGATGATTTACCTCCACCAACTTGGGAATCCGGTACCCTTATTCTGCCCGACCCTTCACCCGTTATCTCGTGGGTTCTTAGGGTCCCTTCTGCCTTCTTGTTTCTGGAGCCTTTCTACTCCTCTTTCTCTCCACCTTTCTTCCTTCTCCTTCTCCTCTTCTCCCTTCTGGCTCCGGCCTTCACCCTAGGCCTGCCTTGTGGAGCTGAGCTCAGGCTGAGCCACAGCTCTCTGTCAGCCCTCTCTGGCTGAACCCCTTCTCTCTCTCAACTCAATCCTTTCCTAAGATGGCCCCCACCTTTTATCTGCTTCACTGTGTCTGAGCTCAGGTGACCTGCAACCAATGAGCTCCTTCCTATGCTCCAGAAACCAGCCCCTATCTGCTCCCACATCACTAGGGTTCCCCCCCTCCCCACTCCAGCCAGGGACATAGTCAGTCGTGCCTGCATACTAATGGGAGCACCATAGAGCTGTCCCCCGGAAATGAGGAGTGTATATGTGTGCAGCTAACTGAGCCCTGGTCCATACTCCATCCTTACCCGGGAGTGGAATACCACACCTCTGGTTGAGGTGCAATACCCCTGTAGCGGCCGAACCCTCGGGGCGCTACATTCCCCCCTGGTAAACCACAGCACGTCCTCGGGCTGGAAAAGAGTAAAGACAAAACATTTGATTTACAAGACATGCAAAACTTTTTCAATAACTTTTTACATTTGCAAACGACCGACATTTTCCAATTCTCTTTTATGGGAAACACTTTTCTCTATAAGACATTGTTAATACTACCGGAACTCTTTTGTCATATAAAGCATTCTCATTATCATGTAGCAGCATATAAAACTCTTCATATAAAACATTTTCAAGTAAAACATTTTCTTGTGCACTGGCCGCGGTGCAACTTGCGACCAGGTGTTCATTCTTCTTAAAGGTGCAACACTCTAGCAAACTTGTCTTGAGGTAGACGTTGCAGTTCTTTTATAAAACCAATAGGGGGTGCTTTAGGAAGCGCAACTATTTACAGGGACGGCCGCTCTCAGTCCTCAGCCAGGTTTGAGAAGGGGAATGGCTGCTCTCAGTCCTCAGCCAGGTAACTTGGGGAAGGGGACAACTTTAACAGTTAACAGTCCCATAACAGTCCCAACGGGGACCACACTCAAATTTGAAACAGTCCCATGTACCCTGTCGGGTAACTATACACAATGGTATGCTACTGTTCACTGGTAGCGATACCCTCCATACGCGCCTTGTTCCTCATAGTGCTGGTCTTCAGACCCGTCCGGGTCCTCAGCAGTGTGACTCTCTGCGCCCACCCGGTGGATGTTGAGGGCATACCCGCCCCTTGCGCCGCGGTGCAGTAGGCCTTGCGGCGGGGCCTGGAGAGGGCCGCTGTTGATGACGCCTGGGATCGTCGGCTCCACCAGGGGGCCCAGGAGCAGGCTGACGCCGGCAGCATCCGGGACAGGGAGACTCCTCTTACCTGCTCCCGCAACCGCTCCTGCATCACACGTCTTCTCCTGGCACTGGTCGGGATCTGCGACGGCTGGGGCACTGCCGATGCTGGGCAGCTTAGTCTGCTGCCATTCCGCCATCTTACCCTCCATTCCTGATGTCTTCCTCCCCCCTGGTTAACCGTGGCCTACCTTCCGGCGATCCTCTTCTGTAGGCCGCGGCTCCGCTGGCGATGGTCTGCGTTGAGGACCTGGCGTCGCGCGCTGCTGACGTCAGCGCTCGCTGGGCTCCTTCCAGGACCTTGTGCGGCGTCAGCGCGTGGCATCGGACTTTGCTTGTTTTTGACGTCCACGCCCCTCTTGTTCCCGCGCAGCGTCCCAAAGATGAAGCCTGATGGCGGGAAAATGGCCGCGGATGGCGGGAAACGACTGAAGATGGCGGGAAACGGCTCCGAATGGCGGGAAACTTCCTTTTAAGGTACGTATACAGTCTTTTTCAGGCACGCAATACCCGTTTGTGGCAGACTGGTCACAATCCTGCCGACTACGCCAAAGCTGACTCGCCCCCTGGGCCGTGGGGTACTCGGGACCGGGCCTTCTAGTGTATGGTGCTGATGGGGGTAGTAGTGGCAACCCGATCCCGTGGCTCAGGGTGGTCAGACCAGTGCGGTGGCAGTCTATTTATATGGTTTGCAATGTCCGACTACGCCACCTGTGGATTGCGGTCAGGAAGGACCGCCGCTGCAAGGCAGACCGCTGAGGCTGATGTAGATGTGCAGCACAGGGATAGGATAACTCCCCACGGGAAGAGTGTAGCCTCAGGGCAGTGTAATAGGATGCTGGGGGTGATGGTGCAAGCGCAGCATAAATCACACAGAGTCAGTGATGCAGTCCAGGGTCTTTTACTCACAGTTGTTATCCGAGTCACTTCTGCAGGGAATGACTGCCCGAGCCGTGCTGCGTCCACCAGGTGAGGGGCTCGGTCAACACCCAGGCAATTCAGAAGTATGGCACAGGACCCCCTTCTGTCTTTTCTCTGGCCTCTCGTGCCCCACCAGTGACCACACTTCTGTCCAGCTGCCTCGGGCCTTCTCTTGGTGAAACCTGTCGCCGGTTTCCCTGACCCTATGTGGTGCCTTCCTAGTGGGTGTAGCAGGGGGTCGTACCAATAGATGATCACGACCTCCGGTCTTTGGCTGAGGGATGATTTACCTCCACCAACTTGGGAATCCGGTACCCTTATTCTGCCCGACCCTTCACCCGTTATCTCGTGGGTTCTTAGGGTCCCTTCTGCTTTCTTGTTTCTGGAGCCTTTCTACTCCTCTTTCTCTCCACCTTTCTTCCTTCTCCTTCTCCTCTTCTCCCTTCTGGCTCCGGCCTTCACCCTAGGCCTGCCTCGTGGAGCTGAGCTCAGGCTGAGCCACAGCTCCCTGTCAGCCCTCTCTGGCTGAACTCCTTCTGTCTCTCAACTCGCTCCTCTCCTAAGATGGCCCCCACCTTTTATCAGCTTCACTGTGTCTGAGCTCAGGTGACCTGCAACCAATGAGCTCCTTCCTATGCTCCAGAAACCAGCCCCTATCTGCTCCCACATCACTAGGGTTCCCCCCCCTCCCCACTCCAGCCAGGGACATAGTCAGTCGTGCCTGCATACTAATGGGAGCACCGTAGAGCTCTCCCCCGGAAATGAGGAGTGTATATGTGTGCAGCTAACTGAGCCCTGGTCCACACTCCATCCTTACCCAGGAGTGGAATACCACACCTCTGGTTGAGGTGCAATACCCCTGTAGCGGCCGAACCCTCAGGGCGCTACAACTGAATATAGCAGGGTAATTTTTAAGGTGATAATTCTGTATGGCCTGTGAATGATGGTATAAATATTCAAATGGCTCTTGGCAGAAAAAAAAAGTTCCCCATCACTGCTCTACTGTTATTGCATTCCTTTACCTAACCTCAATTCTCAGCTCTTTAAGCATGCAGAAAATTTCCACTTTATTTTACCTTTTTGTCTTACTTTCAAGTTATGCAACTAGCAGCTCCTAAACTGTTTCAAGATTGGCAGAAGATGAAATGATAATGTTTCATTATTGTCTCTAGAAAAAAATATGCATCTCTCTCCACGTATCCTAACCCAGAGTCTCCAGAGACTGGAATAATGCTTCTCATGATTAGAGGTATTAATAATTAAATGGACATTGGGTATACTGATACACTTAAATGTGTTCATTCAACATTCAGGTATTAGTAATGATTATTATAATGTATCAATTGCATATTCTAAAACGGTCTTGTTGCAGGATTTCTCAGTGTTGACAATACAAGAATACAGTTCAAATACTTAAAATACTAATCACTTTATCACCAAGAACACTGAACCTAAAGTCTGTACTATATACATTTTATGTGAAGATAGACCATCAATATATGTGACCACCATAATGAACATGAGAAAGGTGGTGCCCACTACAGAAGCGGGTACTTTTTATTGTTTGTACAAATGTAGCTGTGCCCAATATGAGTGAACCCTTGTATCAACTAAGACTTTGTTCACATGTCCAGTTGTTTGTGACTGATCCAGTATCATATAAAAAAAAAAAAATCCAGTACAAATGGAGCAAAAACAGATTCAAAATGGAAACCAAAGTTTCCGTCTTCAAATGTCTCTGTCTTTAAAAAACAAATCAGATTAAAAATGGCACTTAGGCTTTGCATCTATTTTTGATCTGTTTGTATCAGATCCCTTTTAACTTGTGGTGTCTCTGAAGATCTCTAGTGTTCTGGGCATGCGCAGTGCTAAAAAATGGATCTGTTAATGGATAACATAACGTATGGCCATTTGTTATGATCCCTTCCTCAAAGATTTCAATGATGGAAGAAATTGATCTTGTTGCTTTCTGATTTTTTTGGCAGGCAAATGAGTTGTACAAACTACATGTTTAAATGCTGCATCCTGTACTGCAATATTTTATTTTAATTTTTATGATCCCAAAATGGATCTAAAAATGGAAAAACTACTCAACATGTGAAGAAAACCTAACCTAATGGTATGCCATCACTTGAAAATGAATTGCTTTTATCATGTGACTAAAGGAGCTTTACAAAGACATGTATTGTTAAGGAAAAAGTTATATTCATCGGTACTTTCTCAACTTGTGCAATTTCCACTATACAGGTTAATATCTTTAACATCTTATGTACTTTGGCAATGGCTGTCGTGACCTGTCTAATGACTTGTAACAGCCTGTGCCTGCAATTGATTCTTCGGCTGACAGCTATCTCTCCCGATTTCCCCCATAGAGGAACACTCGGCTTGACTGAGCTTTCATGTGTTCGCTATAGGGAGACTTATCTGCCTGCAGAAGAAAAGGATTGGGTTACTGAATATGATCCACCTGATCAGTCCGTACACATACGGCACTTTTTTAACCTGGCAAAAAAAATATTGATGATTCTGTAATTTTTTGGAAGCTGAAGTAACTTATACAAATTGTTATTACTGTGATTATCTTCATTTTACTGTTTACTGCGAGTGCAGATAATCTCTTTATATTAGAATTATGAGCTGTAGGCATGTATCATTTATATTCATAATGATTTGTTATGATTTGCCAATTTTTTTGCAAAAAATATTGACAGTCTGTGATTTTTTGATAAGCTGTCCAGAAAAAATAAAAAGTCAACTTGGTATCCCTGACCTGATCCTTATCTTCCCCAATATAATCAGTCGGGATAAGAGTAGAAAGGCCCCAGAACACTTTCGATGTTCAGACATCTCACCTAAAATGATGGGTTTGTGTCATGCGTCTGGGTTAGAACCCTTGAGCCTGTACTTTGTGCTCGACTTCTCTGTCTGCCAAGCCACAGCAGATACACCTTTTCTCCGAGTGTTTAGTTTCTGTTATCCTTGCTTCAGTATTTTTAGGATAACAGGTATTTTCATTTACTCATTTGTCTGCCCTATCACCTATCGGGTGCTGCTTTATATACTACAGTAGTTTAAGCCAGTCAGTGAAAGACCAGCTAGGCTTTATCTCTCTGCTGTTTATGTTCTTTACTCTGCACCTATCTTCTTTTTCTTTTTAGGAAGTAGGCGGCATATTCTCTAACAGTACATACAGTTTGGTAGAAATATGGTAAGCACTGTTGCTTTGCAGTTCTAGAGCCCTGGATTCAAATCCCACCAAGTACAATATCTGCAAGGAGTTTGTATGTTCTGTATGTATTTGCGTGCGTTCCCTCTGGGTTCTACAGTTTTCTCCCACCCTCAAGAAATCCTGAAATGGAATTTAGATTGTGAGCCCCAATGGAGACAGTGTTGATATATGTAAAACGCTAAGGAATAAAATAATGCTATATAAGCAAAGCATAATAAATTGTTACTTGTGCAATCCCCTTGTATGATCTCTAAAATGGGTCTCCTGCATTTGGTGACTGAATCTTTACAATGTTGTACTGTATACACCCATTCTAGCTACCTCTTTTCTGTTCTCCCTATCTGTATAAGTGTAGAATCTTCATGGAATTTTTAAATTATTTCTTCTTTTCTGAGTATCTCTGCATGCACTCACATCCACTCATGTACATGATCGACCTATCTATCTATCTATCTATCTATCTATCTATCTATCTATCTATCTATCTATCTATCTATCTATCTATCTATCTATCTATCTATCCATGCTCCAAGTCATTTAATCCATCAAATAGTTTTTAGAATTGGAAACATCTGACAGATTGAGAGGTTAACGCTGATATTAAATCTAATCATCATAAAACAAAGATTATGTGTGATGGATTATGTAAGGTGAAAAGCCTTGACATTCGATACCTGTGCTTCTAAAACTATAGATACAAGAGATCAAGCTCCTGACTATAAATCACTCCCTGTTGTTTTGCTGTAGATAACAGCTCACATCATGGTCCACCAGAATGTAGGTCTTATTGGAACAAGGTTATGACTAAATATCTGAAAATACTGTTATCGTAACATGTTGGTTGGTGGCTATTAATGTTTAAAGCTTGTATAGACATATTGTGGATTTGTTTCATGTTGCTCAACTATAAAATGATCATTTACATTAGGATCAGAATATAAAAGAAAAATTACCTGTTCTGTCTACCACGTGACACTTAAAGGGTATTTCCCATCTCCAAAATCCTATCCCAATCTGTAGTAGGGGTAATAAGAATATTAGCAAATACCTCCAATTAGAAATGTAGTATAGTTCTTCTATGTTCGCTATGTCTCTTACCCCATGTGCAGGGCATTGCAGTAGCTTAGGTATCCATGGTTATGATCACTCATATAGTGACAGTCAGCTGTTAGTCAACCTGACATCAGTGCCGCAGTCAATGCGAGACACCAGGAGCAGCGGTGGAGACTTGCAATGGACCCAGGAATGGGAGTACAGTCGTTTTTTTTTATAATAAGCTGCTTGATTTGTCTATGAATTAAAGCAGCAATTCTTCAGTCAGCCACAGATTGCATTAGTACAGGCATGGATGACATCTTTCAGAGAGCAACATGACCATATAAACAGTTTTGGGGGTCATTCTGTCAGAGTCTCTTTAAAATAGTTGAAAGCGGATAACCCTTTTAACCATAATGAAAAGTTCTTGCATACTTTGTTTCCATTCCTTGAGGTGCCTATGACGCGCCCCCTGGGCCATGTTCAAGGGATACCCGGAGCCGGATCTGTATGGGGGTAGTAGTTTTTGTGGCGGTGACCCGGTCCGTGCCCAGGGTGTCAAACTAAGTGTGTGGCAGTCTTTGTAGATGTTGTTTAAGTGTCGACTACGCCACCCGTTGAGTGCGGCTTTGAAGCCGCCGCTGCAGAGCAATCCGCTGAGGCCGGTGGTATATGTCCAGCAGTGATGGTATAACCCCCAACGGGAGGGGTATGGCCTCAGGGCAGCAGGTGTGGATGATGGGGGTTGTGATGATGCAGGAAGGAGAGGCAGAGTCAGGAGATGCAGTTTCAGGGTTTTTACTCACTGATGTTGCTTTAGTCACTCTGGCCTTGAGTGACCACCCGAGCCGTGCTGCGTCCACCAGGTGCGGGACTCGGCTAACCCCCAGGCAGTTCCGGAGCGTGGTCCTGAGCTTCCCTCTCACTCTCTTTCTCCTGGCCGTCCCCACCAGGGATCCACCTTTGTCCGGCTCCCTCGGGCCTCTTAGTGGTTGAACCTTCTCTGGCTTCCCTGGCCCTACTCGTGGTGTGCCTTCCTGGTGGATATGGTGAGGGTCGTGGCAAAACTTGCCCACGACCTCCGGTTCCTGGTTAAGGGTTACTTCTGCCTCCGCCAGCTTGGGATCCGGTGCCCTCTTCTGCCAACCCTTCACCCTTTCTGGCCTGATTCTGGGATCTTAGGGTTCCCTCTGTCTCTGCTTCTCTGGGCCTTTCTTCCTCCTCTCTCTCTTCACTGCAGGCTTTGCTCTGGAGCTGGGCCCAGCCGGAGCCACAGCTCCCTGTCAGCCCTCCTGGCTGAGCTCCTCTGCTCTGCTCCTCCTCAGGCTCTCTGACAAAAGACCAAAGACCCTATTCTAAGATGGTGCCCACCATATATACTCCCTCTATGTGTGAACACAGGTGACCAGCACCCAATGGGCTCCTAGCTTTACCCAGACTACTCCCCCTATCTGCCCCTACACTACTGGGATGTTCCACCCCCCTCCCACTCCAGCCAGGGACAGACGCTGTCGTACCTGCACATATACTGGTGGGAGTACCGTTGTTCTGTCCCCCGGAAATGGGATGTATGTAGTGCATGCAGCCTACTAAGCTCAGTTCCACACTCCATCCTTACCCGGGAGTGGAATACCACACCTCTGGAGTGAGGTGCAATACCCCTGTAGCAGCCGAATCCTCAGGGTGCTACATTCCCCCCTGGTAAATCACAGCACGTCCTCGGGCTGTAAAAGAGCAAAACATAAAACATACAAATTTTTGAAAGTGCACTTACATATAAAATATAACTTTCAACCCATCCCTTTATGGGAGGTACTTCTCTCTTAAAATGTTACAGACACATCATAAAATAATATTAACTCTTTCAGCATAATAAAACTTTTCATGTAAAACATTTTTGACCTCTGGCCACTTGTGCAAATTGTGACCAGGTAAGTGCCACAGTCTCTTGTAGAAAAAAAATCAGTTTCCTATAAAACCAGTAGGGGGCGCTTTAGGAAGCGCAACTATATACAATGGATATGGCCGCTCTCAGTCCTCGGCCAGTGGGGAATAGGGATGGCTGTTCACAGTCCTCAGCCTGTGGGGAGATGGGACACACTGGAACAGTTCACACTTGTCCCAACGGGGAACTCATTTTAATTAAGCAGCATGGCATATACCCTTACGGGTAACTATATACAGTTTCAGTTCACCTCTTAATGGTGACGATGCCCTCCTGCTCCTTCCTGAGGGTAGGCTTCAGACCCGTCCGGGTCCTCTTGTTCCTCCTCACACCGCAGCTCTTCTTCCGTCAGGCGATGTACATGAAGGGCATAGGGTCCTTTGGCACACTGGTGCCGGGTGAAGGTGACCTCGTCACCCAGGTACAGGTCACGACCACGGTGTCCATCCGGTAGGTGAGACTCGACATCTCTGCGGGTTACAAAAACGTCACCGGGGGTTTTGTGATCCCTGATGAAGCCCCAACCGTGCTGCAGTTGGAATTTGATTACAGTCCCGGTGGCACGGGGACCGTGGGCTGCACGGGGGTTCCGTCGGGTCCGGCTTTTCTGCTCTGCACTCCGGATTTGCAGCCGCTCCTCGCGGACCCGCCTCTCTCTCCTTTCTCTGTCGAAGACCTCTAACTGCTGTCGGCAGCACTCTGCACGCTGGGCTGCGGCCGCCCGGGTCTCTTGGGTGAACCCGATGAGGTCTTCTCCAGTGGGGTCCCACGCGAACTGCGCCTCCTCCAACGAGAGTGGGGTGATCTTGGCGGGCGCCGGAGCCGGGATCAGGGGCTCATCCAGAGGCCGTTCCCTCCGGAGTCGGGGATTGACGAACTCCGGCGGCCACACAAAGGGCTGCCCATCCGGGCAAGTATGCTGGGTAAACAAGTCTTCTCCCAGGGGTAGCATGATGGAGGTTGCGGGCGCGATGATTGCCGCGGCGCCCGGGGGCACTCTGAATGTGAAGGGCACTGTGGAGACGGCTGCGCCCGGGGGTACTCTGCCCTGTGACCAGGCCGATGGCGCTTCCTGTTTGGTCGCACTCTGATTTGAGGCGCGTGACGTCACGGGGAGCGCGGCCGCGGCTCCTGCCGCTTGAGGCCTAGTTTGGAGCAGTGGCGGTGCAGCGACGGGCACAGTGAACGGGATTTCGGGCTCTGCGACGGGGAGCTGGGGCAGGTTCTCGGCCTCCGGGTACGGGGTGTAGACGTCCCCATTACCTGCCTCCGTTACTTCAGCTCCCTCCACGGCGCCGTCTCCGGCCTTCGTCCCTCCTGCTCTTCCTTCAAGGGCAGGCGTGCTCCTCGCTGCTGGCGGTGTCTTTTGCTGGCGGGTTCCAGCCTGCTGGGCCATTTCTCTGCTCCACGCGGCCAGTACGTCTCGCTGCACTCGGGCCATCCTCTGAGCCAAGCCCTCCAGTGCGGTCCGTGCATGCTCCCGATCTCTGGGGAGCTGCGCCAGGATCTCCACCAGGCCTTCTGGGGTAGTCGCTTGCAACAGGCTCCTGACCACTGGGTCGGTGCTGCCTGCCTCTCCCTCCATCTCCGGGTGCGTTCTCTCTAGACTCCTCCAGGCCGCACCCATCCTCTCTGTTTTGTTCCCTATCCGCCCCCATTGAGGGTTGTCCCGGGGCAACTTAGTGACAGTCAGTTCCAGGGGCAGCCCCCTCACGCTGATGGACATTTCTATCATTGCAGTCTCTGCTGGTGGGGGCGGTTTCCGCTTTTGGCGCCATTCTTGGACCTGGCCCACGATGGGAGGTGGTCTTTTGCCACCCTCTGGCACGCCCATAATGGCGTCTGCTCTGCCAGGGCGGGAAATCGTCTCAGATGGCGGGAATCGTCTCCTTATGGCGGGAAACTCCGTGGATGGCGGGCAAAGGCTGCAGATGGCGGGCAAACGGCGGGAAATTACCCGAGATGGCGTCCGATGGCGGGGACCCTCTGGAATTGGCGGGAGACTTCTTCTTACGGTACATGTGAACTTTTCTTCAGGCACGCAGTACCCGGTGGTTGCGGGCACGTGATCCTGCCGACTACGCCAAAGTTGACGCGCCCCCTGGGCCATGTTCAAGGGATACCCGGAGCCGGATCTGTATGGGGGTAGTAGTCCTTGTGGCGGTGACCCGGTCCGTGCCCAGGGTGTCAAACTAAGTGTGTGGCAGTCTTTGTAGATGTTGTTTAAGTGTCGACTACGCCACCCGTTGAGTGCGGCTTTGAAGCCGCCGCTGCAGAGCAATCCGCTGAGGCCGGTGGTATATGTGCAGCAGTGATGGTATAACCCCCAACGGGAGGGGTATGGCCTCAGGGCAGCAGGTGTGGATGATGGGGGTTGTGATGATGCAGGAAAGAGAGGCAGAGTCAGGAGATGCAGTTTCAGGGTTTTTACTCACTGATGTTGCTTTAGTCACTCTGGCCTTGAGTGACCACCCGAGCCGTGCTGCGTCCACCAGGTGCGGGACTCGGCTAACCCCCAGGCAGTTCCGGAGCGTGGTCCTGAGCTTCCCTCTCACTCTCTTTCTCCTGGCCGTCCCCACCAGGGATCCACCTTTGTCCGGCTCCCTCGGGCCTCTTAGTGGTTGAACCTTCTCTGGCTTCCCTGGCCCTACTCGTGGTGTGCCTTCCTGGTGGATATGGTGAGGGTCGTGGCAAAACTTGCCCACGACCTCCGGTTCCTGGTTAAGGGTTACTTCTGCCTCCGCCAGCTTGGGATCCGGTGCCCTCTTCTGCCAACCCTTCACCCTTTCTGGTCTGATTCTGGGATCTTAGGGTTCCCTCTGTCTCTGCTTCTCTGGGCCTTTCTTCCTCCTCTCTCTCTTCACTGCAGGCTTTGCTCTGGAGCTGGGCCCAGCCGGAGCCACAGCTCCCTGTCAGCCCTCCTGGCTGAGCTCCTCTGCTCTGCTCCTCCTCAGGCTCTCTGACAAAAGACCACAGACCCTATTCTAAGATGGTGCCCACCATATATACTCCCTCTATGTGTGAACCCAGGTGACCAGCACCCAATGGGCTCCTAGCTTTACCCAGACTACTCCCCCTATCTGCCCCTACACTACTGGGATGTTCCACCCCCCTCCCACTCCAGCCAGGGACAGACGCTGTCGTACCTGCACATATACTGGTGGGAGTACCGTTGTTCTGTCCCCCGGAAATGGGATGTATGTAGTGCATGCAGCCTACTAAGCTCAGTTCCACACTCCATCCTTACCCGGGAGTGGAATACCACACCTCTGGAGTGAGGTGCAATACCCCTGTAGCAGCCGAATCCTCAGGGTGCTACACCTACTTCTTTAAATACCTACAAAGGCTAAAACCCCCATACAGACCCTTCAGCTGAGAAGTGGATACGATTTTTTGTGAGCTAAACAACCTGAATTTGTGACTAATACATTGAACAAATATTGCACATTGATTGATACATTTTGTCAAACTATCCAGGAAGATTGTGCTGTGACTGTATCTTTCAAAGGATTTAAGACTATTGAATGCAATTGTGTTTGATTTCCATTAGTGAGAAGTATAAGGTCAGCACAAACTTGTTATCCCAGATCAACCTATGTACAGTATGTTTGCCAAAACAACTTTTATCTTGCCAATCACCAAATGCAAATGAATTTGGATTAGTCCGGCTAGACAGTCCTTACTACCTGCATGCATGCTCTAGGGAGGAGGTCCCCAACCTTTCTCACATTGAGAGCCACATTCAGCTTTGAGAGAGGGTCACAAGCCACATCCTCCAGCGTCTGCCCCCCTTACAGTAGTGACATGCAGAGCCCTCATTACTGGTATAATGACAGCCATAGCTAGACCAGTACATGTGCATCCAGATCTGCTCTTCTATGCGGGGCTACTCAGGGCCGACTCCAGGATTTTGTGGGCACTGGTGACAAAGAGTCTCAGTGGGCCCCTTTATCGCATACCACGATTCATGATGCACAGATACAGCGGAGAAATATAGGTATACAACACAGGGCCCAGGCTGTCCCCTCATCCTTCACAGACATGCACACGATACGCACACACACGGTACGCAGACATGCACACACACACACAGTACAAGCAGACATGCACACAGAGTACGCAGACATGCACGCACACACAGTCCGCAGACAGGCACGCACACACAGTCCGCAGACATGCACGCACACACAGTCCGCAGACATGCACACACACACAGTCCGCAGACATGCACACACACACAGTACACGCAGACATGCACACAGAGTACGCAGACATGCACGCACACACAGTCCGCAGACATGCACGCACACACAGTCCGCAGGCATGCACGCACACACAGTCCGCAGGCATGCACGCACTCACAGTACGCAGACATGCACACACACACAGTCCGCAGACATGCAGGCACACACAGTCCGCAGGCATGCACGCACACACAGTCCGCAGACATGCACGCACTCACAGTACGCAGACATGCACACACACACAGTCCGCAGACATGCACACGCACACAGTACACGCAGACATGCACACAGAGTACGCAGACATGCACGCACACACAGTCCGCAGACATGCACGCACTCACAGTACGCAGACATGCACGCACTCACAGTACGCAGACATGCACACACACACAGTACGCAGACATGCACACGCACACAGTACACGCAGACATGCACACAGAGTCCGCAGACATGCACGCACACACAGTCCGCAGACATGCACGCACTCACAGTACGCAGACATGCACGCACTCACAGTACGCAGACATGCACACACACACAGTACGCAGACATGCACACGCACACAGTACACGCAGACATGCACACAGAGTCCGCAGACATGCACGCACACACAGTCCGCAGACATGCACGCACTCACAGTACGCAGACATGCACACAGTACACAGACACGCGCACACACACGCACGGTACACAGATATGCACATATACAGGGTTGTCCAAAAGTAGGTGGACAGAAAGTGTAATAAGGTTATGAAGGGGGAGATTTATCAAACATGGTGTAAAGTGAAACTGGCTCAGTTGCCCTTAGCAACCAATCAGATTCCACTTTTCATTCCTCACAAAGTTTATAGTCGAAAACCAAAAAGTGTCAGTGATGTGAAAAATTACATAAGAGATGCATTTCAAGAAATTAATACCCAAAGAGACTTGTGCAAAAAAGTTTGTCGAAGCGTAAGAGGCCGACTTCAAAGCTGTGCTAATTGTAATGGAAAACAGATTGAGCACCTGCGTTGATAAAATTTAAGGGCTTTTGTATTAATGCTCAATAAAATTTAATTGTTAATGTTAAGCTTGTGTTAGTAAATATAATTTTATATATAAATCAAAATAAATGTTATTATTTTCTGGCCATCTACTTTTGGACCACCCTGTATATTATGCAGACATGCACATACACAAACATATACACAGATACATGCACATACAGACATTCATATATGAACATAAATTCTTAAAAACACATATAAAACAGACATAAATATATATACACAGTCATACACACACACACACTTTAGAAATATATTTAATATGGGGATTGGGGAAGCTGGCAACAAGCCTCACTTACCTGCCCCCGGCCTGTGCCCCGTCCAGGTGTGCAGGGCCGCCGGCATGTCTTTGGCAGTCAGAGACATGGCCCTGGACCATCAGGGGGCCCACTCAGCGTCGGGGCCCGGGAGCCTCTCCATCAGGATCTCTGCAGGACCGCTGATGCTGCTGCTTCATTACCGGCACTTCCCCAGACATTGCGGCGAGCAGTGCGCTGTGCGGCTGTGTCTGGTGGTAATGACGCGGCAGGGGCAACACACAAGCACAATTAAAGGCGCAGTGTCGCCCCTGCTGCGTCATTACTACCAGACACAGCCACACAGCACGCGGCCATGTCTGGGGAAGTGCCGGCAATCAAGCAGCATCGCTGGAGAGAGGTCCTGCAGAGATCCTGGGGGAGCGGCGTCCGGGCCACGACAGCGAGTGGGCCCCCCTGATGGTCCAGGGCACTGGCACTTGCCGGTTACGCTGGGTGATGATGCCGGCCCTAGGGCTACTCACAAAAGTCATGCACCAAGCTGTCAGACTGCTGCGAGCCACACATCATGAACCCGCGAGCCACATGTTGTTGTAGAGCCACAGGTTGGGGACTCGTGCCTAGGGTGTAATTGAGGTTATTCCTTGCTGTCCAAGTCCTTACAGTTCTATTGCAAATCTTGTGCATGCCCTTGACGTCCTCTCTGAGCATCCCTTCCTGAGCAGTGAAGCTAACTATACTCTCCCTGGCTTCTTCAGTGCACTGAGCATGCCCAGGATGCCATAGTGATGCTGAGGAAGGGATGCTCAGAGCGGATGCTGCGCGCATGTGCAGTATTTGCAACGGTGCTGATATGACTTGAGCAGCAGGGAAGGATGTCAGTCATGACATTACAGGTACTGAGGCTTGTCTAGTCTGGGTACGTGATGTCCCTCCGGACTGGTTGCAGGTCATTTGCATATAGCGATTGGCGAGATAAAGGTTGTTTTGGTGTACATACAAAGGTTGGAGTGGGACAACAAGGACAATACTACAATGCAAAAAGACTGCTCTAAAATGCTAAGGTGGCAGATTTGGGACTTGACAGGTCCCCATTAAGCATTATTTTGTAGAAAAAGAGAGAACATCTTTAAATTAGACATGGGGATTCCTATGCATTTGTTGCACCACTTTAAAGGGAATCTGTCAGGTTATTTTTGCTTACCATTCTAATAGTATCCTGAAATAGGGGTTGGGCACTTTTATTGCTATACATTGCCCCGTTGTATTGCTGTAAGCCCAGGAAAATAGGGCTGCCCAAGCTCTATTTCAGGATACTATTAGTATGCTACGCAAAAATGACCTGACAGATTCCCTTTAAGGAACACACAAGGGGGAATATTCACACTACTGTTTTTTGGCAGCAGGTTTTTCTTTTTCATTTTGATAAAGCTATTACAATTCTTTCCCACCCTTATACACTAAAGAGTTATCAATGCAGTTATCTTTATTTTTATATAGCACAAAAACAACATTTGTTTAATTTATTTCTTATCTTGGAAAATAATAGATATCCAACTGAATTCTAGCATCCTTTTGTGGAAATATAGTAAAGCATCTTTTTTGTACATCAGTTTGAACCCAGTCATACCAATATCAATAAGAATTGTCATATGATCATCCAGAAGGTAACATGATGTCTACTAGACCAACCACATTGGAGGATTGTGCAGATTTAGTTCTCCATTCTATCAATAAAATATAATCTGCAAAAATGTAACACAAGGTAACCAAATGATGAATGGGGATAGTTGGTCAGGGCTACAATGGAATATTAGTTATGCTGAACATGTTAGCCTGGAGCTAGCAAAGATGAAGTAAAATGAAGAACAATGTGATTACATAAATTCTCAACTGCACTGATCAATAAAGCCAAATAAAATTATTTAGGTAATATCTATAACCAGGATGTATGTGCTGTAGAGCGATGGTAACGTAAAGTTTTAAGCTCATGATTAATTGTTCTTAACAGAAAACAGCAAAAGCTTATCATCAGTAAAAAGTATGTCCTCTGATTGTAGACAGTTTATGCACATAAGGCTGAAGGTATAGCAAAGGTGTGAGAAGGGGCTCATGTACAGACAAGAAATTCTAGCAATTTGGTCAAAAGAAGCAGGTGAAGATATAACTGGGCTGGACTCCCTTGGGGGCACCAGAGGAGATTATTCGGAGAGAGAATTTGCACGCGAAGATCATATCACCAATAAGATCTAATAAGTAGGAGATGGGCTTCAAATGGATTTATCCTCTGCTGTCACTTTGGTTCCCATTATTATCTCAGGGTCTAGGCCAACCAGAGTTCTGTGGGTCTGTCCAACCGTGTTCTACATACTGTATATACTGGTTATGCCAAGGGTTCGGAAAAATCTTCAAATGACTTGAACATCCGGCTTCATTATGTATATGCAGAATGTTCTTACCAATTGCATATTTTGCAAGGTTGGGGTCTTTATATATTTTTCTTATTAGATGTTTATTACTCTAAGGCCACGGCTATCAGTATTCGATCAGTAATTTTTCTCAGGAGTGGGATCCAAAACCAGAAGTGGGTGATAAATGCAGAATTGGAGACTTGTTTCTATTATACCTTTTCTCCGATTATGTCTCACATGTGGTCTCGGACCGCTCCTGCCAGTGATTCTCCTGCTTCCTGAGATGTCATTTTGATGTTCCTTCTCTTCTTCTCTGCTCTGCCGATATCATGTTGATTGACAGCCGGATCCTCGCTGCCTAACTGCAGAGAGCAGGCTGTCAATTATCATGACCCTTTGCACTTGGCCGGTAATATATGTGCTTTATATACCGCAATATTGCCCTGGGTCAAGTATATCCATGCACTTAGCACTTTACCTCTTTTGGCCACATAGGGTCTTTACATTCTGTGTTATACTCATGAGTTATACTATACTACACGGGGGGTCATTTATATGGATACACCTAAATTAAATGGGAATGGTTGGTGATGATATCAACTTCCTGTTTGTGGCCATTAGTATATGGGAGGGGGAAAACTTTTCCAGATGGGTGGTGACCATGGTGGCCATTTTGAAGTCGGCCATTTTGGATCCAACTTTATTTTTTTCAATGGGAAGAGGGTCATGTGACGCATCAAACTTATTGAGAATTTCATAAGAAAAACAATGGTGTGCTTAGTTTTAACATAAGTTTATTCTTTCATGAGATTTTTACAAGTTTATGACCCCTTATAAAATGTGTACACCATACCATCAAGATATGAGATGTGCAGCATCTGAAACAACGGATACTGGAAGCCTGTGCTAGCATTTCTTCTGTGGTGTTGCTATCAATGTGTCAAGAGTGGGAGAAGAGGGTTGCATTGACAATCCAACACAATGGGCAGCACTTTGAGCACATTTTATAAGTATAGACTCAGGGCAATGAGTGTGAATGATGGGAGTGATGGTGCACGAACGCAGCAGGAACGACTCAGAGGCTTTACAGTGCAGTTCAGGGTCTTTACTGGTGATGATAAGGTAGACCCTCCCGGGAGTACTGGCTAGCATAAGAGGCCTGGTCAGTCTGTGAGAAAGCAGGAGCTCCCGTGGCCAGGTGGAGTTGTAGGCCTCCCCGTCTGTCTGCACTCTTCCTGGCTACCTTGCTGTAAGCGTGTGGAAGTAGCCCATGTCCCTGAGTGTACCGTGTAGTGCTCACCCGTATGGCTGGTGACTTGGGGCCTTCTGATAGCCTCCGCTCCTCGACGGCGGTGCTGGTCCCTTGCTCGTGACTGAGCCTCCGGGCTTCTATGGCCAGAGGACCTGAAATCCCCTGCCGGCTGGTTTCTGCTGCTGGGCTTAAAGATCCCTGCAGCCTCGGACTCCGGTGTCCGGTTCTTAGATTCTTCTGCCAGGGCGAGCTCAGCTTAGCTCCAGCCCCTGGTCTTCAGCTCCTGCTGCTACAGAGCTCCTGCTGTTTCTTTCCCTGTTTCTGCTTGTTCTCCCCTAACCCCGCCCCAGACCCAGTTTATAAGGGCAGATTCCTCCCCTCCCAGGACTGGGCAGGAGGTGTTGCATGTTTAAGAGTTCCTGACCAGGAAACCTCCCACTTGCTCTCAGACGTAATATTTCTATTACTGTGGTAACCAGACCCCTGGGGTGCCACAGTGGGAACCAGGCATGTAGAGTCCATCCGTTCACCTTTTCTGCATCGCAAAAAGACACGGTGGCTGGAACCAAAGATCTCAAATTTGGACTCATCAGACCAAAGCACAGATTTCCACTGGTCTAATGTCCATTCCTTGTGTTCTTTAGCCCAAACAAGTCTCTTCTGCTTGTTGCCTGTCCTTAGCAGTGGTTTCCTAGCAGCTATTTTACCATGAAGGCCTGCTGCACAAAGTCTCCTCTTAACAGTTGTAGAGATGTGTCTGCTGCTAGAATTCTTGTGTGGCATTGACCTAGTCTCTAATCTGAGCTGCTATTAACCTACGATTTCTGAGGCTGGTGACTCGGATAAACTTATCCTCAGAAGCAGAGGTGACTCTTGGTCTTCCTTTCCTGGGGCGGTCCTCATGTGAGCCAGTTTCTTTGTAGCGCTTGATGATTTTTGCAACTGCACTTGGGGACACATTCAAAGTTTGCCCAATTTTTCGGACTGACTGACCTTCATTTCTTAAAGTAATGATGGCCACTCGTTTTTCTTTACTTAGCTTCTTTTTTCTTGCCATAATACAAATTCTAACAGTCTATTCAGTAGGACTATCAGCTGTGTATCCACCTGACTTCTGCACAACACAACTGATGGGCCCAACCCCATTTATAAGGCAAGAAATCCCACTTGTTAAACCTGACAGGGCACACCTGTGAAGTGAAGACCATTTCCGGTGACTACCTCTTGAAGAACATCAAGAGAATGCCAAGAGTGTGCGAAGCAGTCATCAAAGAAAAAGTTGGCTACTTTGAAGAGCCTAGAATATAAGACATATTTTCAGTTGTTTCACACTTTTTTGTTAAGTATATAATTCCACATGTGTTAATTCATAGCTTTGATGCCTTCAGTGTGAATGTACAATTTTCAAAGTCATGAAAATACAGAAAAATCTTTAAATGAGAAGGTGTGTCCAAACTTTTGATCTGTACTGTATATTAGACAATTATCTTTTGGTTTCTCTATAATAAATGAGACCTGCCCATATGGGTAATGTAAAAGTGTAATGATTTCATGAGAATCAATCACATTATAACAAAATGTATTTTCAGGCTTGACATGATGATTAGATCAAAGGGAAAATGGCCTAAATAAAAACTTGTCACGGTCACGCAGGTGTATCACTTTTAGGTTTGGCTTAGTTTTGAATATGCAATGGACTCTAAGTAATGTTGCAATATGCACCTTAAGATATTGATCATGGGGGTTTGTATTTTGCATCAGGAATCATATTCCTGGACTATTTTCTTACAGCAACCAATGATGGCTTGTTGATGGTATTCCCAAAGTAATGGCTGGAAAAGTTCATGCAACATGATAAGACAGATACAGATCAGGGCAGGTGGCAATCAAGTTGCAGAGTCAGGAAACAGACTGTTTTGACTCTAATTCAGCAAACAAGAAACACCTTCCCAAATGTACAGGGACCTTTTACCTCGGGCACAATGTGGCAGTTCTCAGCAGATCATTGGTGATCAATCATAGGGTAAGAACCATCACTTGATATGTACCTGTCACTTTCAGATGCCATTTGGCGTCTGTGCTACTATAGGAAGCAAAGTGGTGGTGAGACAATTAGAGGGACCGTGACCCCGCAGGTAGCGAGCACATAGACAGCACTATTATAAAACTCTGGCAGGTGAGAAAAGTTTATTTTAGGGAAAGTCTGAGGAGAGGTTTTGTTTCCCTGAGAAGTTGCTATGTGTGGCTGATCACTTTAAAGGGGTTGTCCACTATTAGGACAACCCCTCCTTGATCGAAATGTTTGGCCCCGATAAAATAATAAAGCTTATACTCACCTCCGTTTCCGGCTCCATTCCAGCGGTGTCAGTATTCGCACTTCCGGGGCTCTTGTGTGGTTATTATGACACGTGATGTCCGGCACCCAATCAGTGCTGGCGTCACTGTCCCCACCTTTGTACGAATTGAACATGAAGAGGAAGTCAGAGATCAGCTGCAGCCTGGACCACGTTGTGTGCATGTCGGGCGAACTTCAACCCTCTGACGTCATTGAACACGCGCACAGCGTCTAATAGACAAACACTGGAAATGTGACAGGCATTGGGTCACAGTGCGCAATGGTTTTAGAAAATGGCAACACAATTTGTTTAAAAATGTAAAAAAAAATTTCACGACTTAAATAAAAATAATTTAATAATACAAATTGAGATTGCTGTAATTGTATTCACCTGATGAGACATATTGTCAAGTTAATTTTACTGCACAAAGAACTCTGTAAACCCTCCTCCCAAAAAAAAACAACAGCGGTACCGTGATTTTTTTTGTCATTTCACTGCACTTGGATTTTTTTTTTCACACTTTCCTGTGCATTGTCTTGCAAAAAAACAAGCCCTCATATGGCTATATTGGCATAAAAATAAAAAAAGTTATAGCTCTTGCATCTGCTGCATAAATTGACCATCTGCAGCATGTCGATTTATGCTGTGGCTATCCATTGTGAATTTCACCCGTTGCAATGTAAGAGGTGGAATCGGTAATAAATCTGCAGCAAAATCTGTGGAATTTAGTGCGGAATTTGCAGCTGTGGATTTACTGGTGAATATTTTATTTTTAATTTTCCCTTAAAACATTAAGATTTAATGGAATTCTCTGAGTGCAGTTCTCATACTGGTAACCATTGGAAAGGAAGAACACAAAATGTGCATCAATAATTTCCCTTCCTTTGTGTGTGCAGCCACTCACCTTGATAAGACTTCGCGATTCTAACCTAATTTTAGATAATTGTGGAGATCTTTAAATAAATATGTCAGAACAGGTTTTTCAACTTTCCAAGTGGCATAAAATCAATGTCTGATAAAATTGTGCTAAAGGGATTTTTAGAAGCAGCAGAAAGACACAGGAAAAACTGATAAATGCAGAATGCACTGATTCCTTATAAATATGTGTGGCAGTGACGTAGTATGGGGTCGAGGGGTGAGAAGTGGCAGGGGGGCAGTTGCCTTGGGCGCCAAAGTCTACAGGGTGGCAAAAATTTGTTAGGGATTAGTTTACGGCTAGGGTAAATGGCTAGGGTTAAGGTGAGTTTAATAGCCTGTTTTAAGGATTCTGCTTAACAATGCTTACTGAACGATATGTAATAGATCTCTTAGTCCACATAGCCTGCCACCTTTCTTCGCAGCACAAATCCTATATACACATGATGATGCTCTGCCGAGAACAATGATCTTTCGAGCAGCACAAAAGACCATTTCACCCAACGAATGAGCGTGTTGCTTGTTCATCGGGTGACCATAAATCACAGCAAAAAGTAGATTCTATTGGAACTAATCAATCCAAGAATTCATAGAAATTGTACCCTTTATTGACAAATTTTAAATTATAACTTTTAATACATATTATAAAATGCTCCCAACAATTAAAACAACAACCCACATTATCAGTGCACAATCACAGATAAAGGGAGGGGAATTGTGCTTTACCCTGTTCTGCCACTGCCTTACCCTACCTTGCCACGGAGGTTGGCACCCTATATCCTGCGCAATGGTGCCCCCGCTCACCAACGACTCTCCCTTTTGCCCCTATATCACCCTATAGTGACAACCAGTGGGGTTAAAAAGTGCACAGTGCAAAAATTGAGATAGAGATCAAGTAATTTTGTAGTAGCACACAGTATAAAAATATATACATCTGTAGCCCTGATCAGTACAATTTAGCCACAGATACAAAAAGGAGGGTGCAAAAAAATGTATTCAACACTAATGGATCTTGTTATCAGCTTATCCAATTAATGCCATTGACATGATTCCAAATTTCATGATACTGACATACTCTCAGATTTCATAATATATGCAGTTCACTTTAAATAGCATAGTAACTCAATCAAAAAGAGGGTGCAAGGAGATATATTCAATATTAATGAATCTTGCAATCAGCTTCTCCAATCCATGTCATTGACATGATTCCAAATTTCATGATACTAACATAATCTCAGATTACATAATAAATGCAGTTCACTTTAAATGGCATAGTAGCTTTCCATTCTCTTTAGATTTGTAAATTGCTGATAACAAATCCATTTGAAAATATTGCCTAACCAACTCAAATGCAACTCGACGCGTTTCTCCTTTACCATTTAAAGTGAACTGAAGTTGACGCGCCCCCTGGGCCATGTTTGGGGAATACCCGGAGCCGGATCTGTTGGGGGTGGTAGTCCTCGTGGCGGTGACCCGGTCCGTGCCCAGGGTGTCAAACTAAGTGGCGATGTTTTTAGTGGCAGATGTGATATTGTTCGACTACGCCACCCGTTGAATGCGGTTACGAAACCGCCGCTGCAGGGCAGACCGCTGAGGCCGGTGGTACAGTTGTGCAGCGTGGGTAGTATAACCCCCAACGGGAGGGGTATGGCCTCAGGGCAGCGGACGTGAATGATGGGGATGGTAGAATTGCACGCAGGCACCAGGAACCACTCAGAGACGGTGCGGTGTAGTTCAGGGTCTTTACTGGTGACAAAGATAGACCCTCCCGGGAGTACTGGCTAGCAATCGGGGCCTGGTCAGTCCGTGAGCAGATAGGATCTCCCCTGGCCAGGCGGAGTTGTAGGCCTCCCCAACTAACTGTACTCTTCTTGGCTACCTTGCTAGAAGCGGGTAAAAGTAGCCCACGTCCCTGAGTGTACCGTGTGGTGCTCACCCGTATGGCCGGTGACTCGGGGCCTTCTGGTAGCCTCCGCTCCACGACGGCGGTGCTGGTCCCTTGCGTGTGACCGTGCCTTCGGGTTTCTTGGCCAGAGGACCTGAAATCCCCTGCCGGTCGGTTTCTGCTGCTGGGTATGGAACAGTCCCCACAGCCTCGGACTCCGTGTCCGGTGAGATCTCTCCAGTCCGGACGAGCTCTACAGCTTCCAGTCCCGGACTCCTTTTATCACTGCTCCCACAGAGCTCCTGTTCTTATTTTCCCTGTAACTGATCCACACCAGACCAGACTGTGTCTCTGTCTCTGTCTGTGTTCTTTTCTAACCCCACCTCAGCCCCAGTTTATATAGGGGAAGTTCTTCCCCTCCCAGGACTGGGCAGGAGGTGTGGCATGCTTAGGATTCCTGACCAGGAGACCTCCCACCTGCTCACAGACGTAATATTGCTATTACTGTGGTAACCAGAACCCTGGGGTGCCACATTCCCCCCTAGTAAAATTTAGTACTCCGGGACTAAGCATATTTTTTTTTTTTTTTGGAAATATAACAGGGTATAAACAGGAACAATACAATAAGGAAAAACATGTTAAAGTGGTCACGGCGTGTCTGCAACCGGGTGCAATTTTTGAAGCAAAAAGGGTGTCCATTTCACCAAAGAACAGGGAGCCGTAACCAGGTAGGGGTCTGTTCTGCCCCGAGTCTTTAACAGTCTTTAGTCCGTTCCTGGGTTACGCTCCAAACATATATACAATAAAGTTCTAGTAAATCCACAAAAGATACCTATAAAATAACTGGAAAAACATAATTATTTACAAGCAACAGTAAACAGGGAAATATTAATAAAACAGTCTGAACACTTTAGATCCTCCAACGTATGGGCAACTGGCCTCTAGTGGCTCTAGTGGACCTACGGAGCTCACTAACTGGTCCTGCACTACAGGGTGTAGGAGCTGTTAAAGGTAAGCTGGGCAGCTGTCTACGGACTCTTTGGCTCACTAGGGGCACGGCAGGCTCACTATAAGCAGAGGGTCGATTCTCCTGGTCTGCTTGTGTGGGGTCTTCTGCCTCCTGGACCGGC
This sequence comes from Phyllobates terribilis, assembly GCF_046119375.1. Classification (NCBI taxonomy): domain Eukaryota; kingdom Metazoa; phylum Chordata; class Amphibia; order Anura; family Dendrobatidae; genus Phyllobates; species Phyllobates terribilis. The sequence goes on along the minus strand of NW_027362769.1, from coordinate 105,822,311 downwards.
TGCTCTTCCAGCTCTACCTGTTTTTCCGTAGGCACTTGGGATGCTGGCTGGAGGAAGGTGAGGACGGGTACCACAACAGCGCCATTTACCTGTGTCCAAGACCGAGGGAAGTCTCCGAGTACAGTACTGACCATCTCTTCCCTTTCCTCTGCGGGTCGAGGGTTTTCTTGATCTTCTTCAGGGTTTCGTAGCTGCTCGGGACACTTCTTCAGGTGATCTCGGGAGACAATGGCTGTGATTTCTCCTCCATCCTTACTGATTGTGCAGATTTTTGGGTTTTCATGGCTTGATGGCAGTACGGTGTACGGGTCCTTCTCCCACTGGTCGTCCAACTTGTGGAGCCGTCTTTTCCTCTTCAAGACCTGCTCTCCAGGTACCAGGGGAACAGCGGGAGCACACTGGTTGTAAGTCTTCTCCTGTCTTTCTCTTGCTTGACGGAGACTTCGCTCAACGCTCTCCTGTACTTTCCGGTACTGCTGCTGCCTCTCTGTGTCCCAGTCTGCTTCTGGTGAAGTGTCCTCGGGTGTCAGGACTCCCATATCCAGATCAACAGGCAGCTTACCAGGTCTTGCTCTCATTAGGTAAGCCGGGGTACAGTTGGTAGAACCTACAGGGATGTGGTTGTATAGGTTCACCAGATCAGGCAGTTTCTCAGGCCACAGACTGCATTCTTCCAGGGGCAATGTTTTCAGAAGGTCTATCACCACCTGGTTCATCTTCTCACAAAGTCCATTGGTTTGCGGATGATAGGGTGTTGTTCTTATCTTCCGGCAGCCATACAGAGTGCAGAACTCCTGGAAGACTTCCGCTTCAAAGGCAGGTCCTTGGTCCGTCAGCACCTGCTCTGGGTATCCGTGTGGACGACAGAAGTGCTGCTGGAAGGCTCTAGCTGCTGTTTGAGCCGTTAAGTCCTTGACGGGGACTACAACCAAGAACCGGGAGTAGTGATCCACGATGGTTAACGCATAGACGTAGCCACTTCTGCTGGGGGTCAGTTTTACATGGTCCAAGGCTACCAGTTCCAACGGCTGCCTGGTGACGATGGACTGCAGGGGAGTCTTCTGGCTGGCACGGTCCTTCCTTCTTAGGTTGCATGGGCCACAGTCTCTGCACCACCTCTCGATGGTTCCTCTCATGCCTACCCAGTGGAACCGCCCGCGCAGCAGGAACTCCAGCTTCTTCCATCCGAAGTGCCTAGCTCCGTCGTGGTATGCCTCCAGTACCATTTCCGCGTCTCTTCTTGGCACCACTACTTGCCAGACCAGTTCATGCGTCCGGGAGTTAACCATTCTGCGGCACAACTTCCCCTTGTAAAGGAACAGTCGACTCTTCTCAGCCCACAGTTGCTTGGTCTCCTCCGGAGCGTCTGGGTCAAGGCGGACATCTGGCTGAGTCAGCATCTCCTTCACCAGTCGGACGGCGGGGTCACTGTCTTGCGTTTCCGCCCAGTTGTAATGAGGTAAGGGGTTGAACGTAGTGGATTGCTTACCCCTTACACGGTGGGAATACTGGGTAGTCCCATGACGGTGAAACGCGGGGAGTTCAACTTCTTCCAGTTCCTCTGGATCTTCCCCTATGTCCGGTAGGTTTGGCATTCTGGACAAGGCATCCGCGTTGGTATTGGAGCGTCCTGCCCGGTATTTGATCGTGAACTCATAGTTGGTCAGGCGGGCCATCCATCTCTGCTCCAGGGCACCGAGTCTTGCAGTGTCCAGGTGTGTCAACGGGTTGTTATCCGTGTACACGGTGAACCGGGAAGAGGCGAGGTAGTGCTTAAAGCGTTCGGTGACTGCCCACACCACTGCCAGGAACTCTAGCTTGAATGAGCTGTAATTCTCAGGGTTTCTTTCGGTGGGTCGCAGTTTTCGGCTGGCGTAAGCAATTACCCGTTCCCTCCCCTGCTGGATCTGGGACAGTACGGCTCCTAGCCCGATGTTACTTGCGTCTGTGTAGAGGATAAAGGGCTGGCTGTAGTCCGGGTACGCCAGGATTTCATCCCCCGTGAGGGCCATCTTCAGCTGGCGGAAGGACTCTTCTTCCAGCTTCTCCCATCTGAAGGGCGGCTTCTGGTTCTTGGCCTTCCTGGACTGGCCTATCAGGAGGTCCTGCATAGGAGCTGCCTTTTTGGTGAAACCGGGAATGAATCTTCGGTAGTAGCCTACCAACCCGAGGAACTGCCGCACTTGCTTTACGCTGGAGGGTCTTGGCCATTCCTTAATCGCGGTGATCTTATCAGGGTCGGGAGCCACTCCGTCAGCACTCACCACGTGTCCCAAGTACTGCACCTTTGGTTTTAGCAGGTGACACTTCGACGGTTTCACCTTCAGACCGTAGTTTGCCAGGGCTTCAAACACTTCCGCCAGGTGTTTCAGGTGGTCCTCGTAGGTTTTGGAATAAACTATAACATCGTCCAGGTACAGCAGGACCGTCTCAAAGTTCCGGTGTCCCAGACAGCATTCCATCAATCGTTGGAAGGTTCCTGGTGCGTTGCAGAGTCCGAACGGCATGCAGGTAAACTCGCTAAGTCCCATCGGGGTGGTGAATGCGGTCTTCTCCCGGTCCGCCTCTGCTACAGGAACCTGCCAGTACCCGCTAGTGAGATCCAAAGTGGAGAAGAAGTTAGCAGATTTTAAAGCAGCCAAAGACTCCTCTATCCTTGGTAAGGGGTACGCATCTTTGTGTGTGATACGGTTGATTTTCCGGTAATCTACACACATTCTCATAGTGTTGTCTTTCTTTTTTACCAAGACTAGTGGAGCTGCCCAGGGGCTACAGCTATCCCTGATTACCCCAGCCTCCTTCATTTCTCTAAGCATCCCCTTGGCGTGTTGGTAGTGTGCAGGGGGTACGGGTCGATACCTCTCTTTTATGGGAGGATGGTCTCCCGTGGGGATGTGATGTTCCACTCCCTTCGCTCGCCCGAAGTCTAGCGGGTGTTTACTGAACACTCTCTCGTATTCCTGGATCACCCGGTAGACTCCCTGCTTTTGGTGAGCGGGTGTGGAGTCAGTACCCAAATGCAGTTGCTGACACCAGTCCTTCATTTGTTGCTTAGAGCTGTTACCTTCCTCTGGATGAGATGGAGGCAAGGGTTCCACAGACTGTACAGAATTTTGGTTGATGGTATACAATTTGGCTAGCGTAGCATACCGGGGCAGGTACACTTCCCTCTTCCCGATATTTATTATGCGAACGGGCACCCTCCCATGGCGTACATCAACCACCCCCCGTGCCGTCAAAATGGTGGGCCTACTATCTGAGTAGACTGGTTCTACCATTGCCTGGTAATCTCTACCTCTCAGACCAATAGCTGCCCGGCACCAAATCATCATTTCACTTTTCGGGGGCATGGCAATAGGGAAAGGGTCACACATTCTCACGCTACCAATCTCACCACCGGAGAGTTCCACCTGTTGCCGTCGCATCAGTGCCTGGATCTCTTTTTGGAGCACTCGCTGCTGGCCGGAGCTGGCGTTCTTGGCAACCTGCTGTAAAATAAGAATCACCTCTGCAAGACAATTTTCAATCACATTAGTTCCTAGAGTTATCTTTGGGTGACTCTCGCGCTTGTCAATGTCCACAATGATCAGTCCCTGTGCTGCCAGTTCGACTTTACCGATTTTAATGGTCATCTCTTTAAATCCGATCTGTGGCACGGGCTGACCATTGCTGGCGATGATACTCAAGTCGTCATCTGGGTAGCGGGTTATATCCGAGTCATTCCAGTACTGCTTGAATAGCACGTACGGGATGGTGGTGACCTGTGACCCGGTGTCAAGTAGGGCACTCATAGGAATGCCATCCAGTACTACAGGCAAGACTGGACGTCCTCCCACGTATTTGTCACGCCAGTTCGATGGGCCTGGTGATCTTATTCCTAGGGGTTGGCCCTCTACCCCAGGTTGTGCCGGTTTAAAAGGACAGTACCTTGCCATATGTCCGGGTTGATTGCAGCGGCGGCAGATGGGTTGTCCGTCCTCGTTGTATCGGTCGCTGGGTCTTCCTCTGGCCGGTGGGGTCCTCCTTGGTCGGCGCCACGGGATATCCTCCGGTCCGGATGCCAGCTGGATCTTCCCTGGAGTAGGAACCTGTAAAGACTGCACAGTTCGGGTTAGCGCGGCAACGCTTTTAGTTAGCTCTTGGACCTGATGGTGCAGGTCTGTAGCCGGGTCATTGTTTAAAGCCTGCGCATCAGCTCCCACAGGCCCTGCCGACAAGGGCGCCGTCTCCTGGTGGTAAGTGGTAGCAGGGCGTTTGTGGGTCACAGCGCCACCTGGTGCCGGTTCTCGGAGCACCCGGATGGCTCTGTCCTTGAACCGTGCAAAGTCCAGATGAGGGTCCTGTAAGGCCATGGCCCGCAACTGGGTTCGGTGGGCATTACAATGTAGACCCTCTATAAATTGTTCAGTCAACAGTTTGTCTTCGTTTCCCACGCCGTCAGGGTCAGCCTGCTTAATAGCTCTTAGGGCCTCTTGTAGATTTAGTGCATAGTCCCTTATATTCTCATGTGCTCGCTGCTTGCACCCGTAGAATCTAAGCTTGATCTCGGCTGAGGTACGGGTATCAAAGGTGTCCTTCAGCCGGGCTAGTATCTCTGTGACAGTCCTCCTCCTCCCAAGAGGCCAGGACTTTACCTCCCTTTGGGCTGCCCCTGTTAATTGAGCCACCAGGATGCTCACTTTTTGCTCTTCTGTGAGGGGGTACACCTGGAAGAGGCTATCCAGCCTTTCTCTGAAGTCATTTAGGGTATGTGACTCCCCTGAGTACTGGGGTAGCCAGGCTGCCCCCGGGATGTAGGGCATGGTGAAAGGCATGACCGCAGCAGCGGTGGTGCTGGCGGTGGCTGTAGCAGTGAAGCTCTCCTCCGTATCCGACATCCTCCTCCCCCCTAGTGGACCGTGGCCTACCTTGCGATGATCCTCTTCCGTAGGCCGTGGCTCCGCAGTGGATCGTCAGGGTTGAGGACCTTCCGTCGCGCTCCTGTGACGTCGGCGTCTGCTGGGCTCCTTCCAGGACCTTACGCAACGTCCGGACGTGAGGCGGGGCTTCAGTTCTCGCGCGCTTTCGGAGTCCACGCCCCTCTTCTTCCCGCGCGGCGTCCTCAAGATGGCGTCCAATGGCGGGAAGACTCCACGGATGGCGGGAAGAAGGCAAAAGATGGCGTCGGATGGCGGGAAAACTCCACGGATGGCGGGAAGAAGGCAAAAGATGGCGTCGGATGGCGGGAATCTTCACCACAGGTAAGTTTAACAGTCTTTTTCAGGCACGCAGTACCCGGTGGTTGCGGGCACGAAATCCTGCCGACTACGCCAAAAGTTGACGCGCCCCCTGGGCCATGTTTGGGGAATACCCGGAGCTGGATCTGTTGGGGGTGGTAGTCCTCGTGGCGGTGACCCGGTCCGTGCCCAGGGTGTCAAACTAAGTGGCGATGTTTTTAGTGGCAGATGTGATATTGTTCGACTACGCCACCCGTTGAATGCGGTTACGAAACCGCCGCTGCAGGGCAGACCGCTGAGGCCGGTGGTACAGTTGTGCAGCGTGGGTAGTATAACCCCCAACGGGAGGGGTATGGCCTCAGGGCAGCGGACGTGAATGATGGGGATGGTAGAATTGCACGCAGGCACCAGGAACCACTCAGAGACGGTGCGGTGTAGTTCAGGGTCTTTACTGGTGACAAAGATAGACCCTCCCGGGAGTACTGGCTAGCAATCGGGGCCTGGTCAGTCCGTGAGCAGATAGGATCTCCCCTGGCCAGGCGGAGTTGTAGGCCTCCCCAACTAACTGTACTCTTCTTGGCTACCTTGCTAGAAGCGGGTAAAAGTAGCCCACGTCCCTGAGTGTACCGTGTGGTGCTCACCCGTATGGCCGGTGACTCGGGGCCTTCTGGTAGCCTCCGCTCCACGACGGCGGTGCTGGTCCCTTGCGTGTGACCGTGCCTTCGGGTTTCTTGGCCAGAGGACCTGAAATCCCCTGCCGGTCGGTTTCTGCTGCTGGGTATGGAACAGTCCCCACAGCCTCGGACTCCGTGTCCGGTGAGATCTCTCCAGTCCGGACGAGCTCTACAGCTTCCAGTCCCGGACTCCTTTTATCACTGCTCCCACAGAGCTCCTGTTCTTATTTTCCCTGTAACTGATCCACACCAGACCAGACTGTGTCTCTGTCTCTGTCTGTGTTCTTTTCTAACCCCACCTCAGCCCCAGTTTATATAGGGGAAGTTCTTCCCCTCCCAGGACTGGGCAGGAGGTGTGGCATGCTTAGGATTCCTGACCAGGAGACCTCCCACCTGCTCACAGACGTAATATTGCTATTACTGTGGTAACCAGAACCCTGGGGTGCCACACATTTATTATGTAATCTGAGATTATGTCAGTATCATGAAATTTGGAACATTGATTACAAGCAAACAGGTCACAGGTGAGGATGTTATCTTTATTAGCCATTCAAACCCATTTGTGTCAAATTCTGTGCATGTTATCAGGCCAAAATCACCAGGGTATGTGAACTTTTGATCAGGGTCATTTGGATGTTTTTGGTAGTCATTAAGATTTAAAAAGAAAAAACACAGTAGTTTGACAATAAATGGCTTCACCCAACCAATAACCATGAGTGGAGAAAAAGTTTTTTGTTATCATTCATATTCTCTGAAACAAGGCCAAGAAAGGAAAAATTCTGCCGGGGTATGTAAACTTTTCTACATCACAGAAACTGTATGTGCTGCATGTATACCAACTTAAGCCAAACTCAAATTTTGTGTTTTTTCTTTGTATTTTTTGGATTCTGTGCAAACCAGGATGTGGCCTCCCTTCCTAGAGCTGGATAATACATTTAAACAGCTCCCCCTGGCTTGTGTCCACAGTTCGGGACTCGGTCCTTTGACTGCCCTTATTCACACAGAGGTCAACTTTGACACATAGTAAGGTTATTAATATTAGACAGAGTAGGACTATCCAGAATGGGTTCACCTTGTCGTGGTGGGATAGCTTTCATACTATTTTTGATCAAAACAGTGTTACTAAGAACCCTATTTTATTTAAATGCACTTTTGCTTTTTATTTATTTACAGCAGGGTTTATGCTCATTTTGCTTTTTGTAAATTTTTTTTTCTGAATTTTTTTTCACCACTTAAAAAAGAAAAAATGTTTACACGTTTGGTACTGTTGCAAACATACTGACCTGGAAAATCATGTTGCCAGGTCATTTTTACCACATGATGAATGACGTAACACCAAGATGCCCCCAAAATGGTGGAATTACGTTTTCCCCATTTTTCAGTACATTCTTTGATAAATTGAATACTGTTACTGAAAACTACAATTCATATGTTGTTATAGTAAAATAAAATAGTTATGGCGCTTGCAAGTCTTGGAAGCGGAAAGACTAAAGCGCAAAAACGAAAACTCATCCAGTCATGAAAAGGGTAGAAAAACTTATAGCAGCCAAGAAAATATATGATACATCCTTGTTACTAAAGGCTCTAGCAAAAACTACATCACAGAAAGAACTCCAATCCTTTTCTAGTTTAAAGGGGATTTCCACTTTTTGAAAAGTGGAACCCAAACTTTTTCTAATATGCAAAATACCTTAAATAAAATCAGAATATTCTCGACCTCTGCAGGTCTACCTTCAGTTCTCTACCACTGCTCTGGTCTCAGTGTTATTCCTGCAGCGGTGATGTCCAATTAACAGTTCACATCCCAGCTGCAGCCAATCACTGAGCAGGGGATAGTGAATATTATCTGATTTTATTGCACAACAGGAAATGTTTGAGGTCTACTTTTTGGAAAGTGGAAAACCCCTTTAAACCTAAAAATCTCTAGCCATGGTCTTATCTGAACCAGGGCAGGCTAAAGTCGGACTTGAATGTACTATACTTGCAGTTTTAACTTCGGCCTTTCCAAAGAAGGGGAGGACAACAGGGAACAAGCTGGCAGTGTTCATGGGGTCGCCAGATGATGACAGGGAACAAGTTATATGTGTTTTTACTGTCACCTGAGCTTATCAATCAGAAGATGAGAAGTTGCTCATTGCTTCACCCCTCGATGCCTAATTAAACCATTTATTGACTCTGTGACCCAGACATTTGCACACTAATGAATATCACTAGAAGAGAATGTATGTAAAACTATTGGTTGATGGAAAGTTGTTCCAGAAGTTGTGTATTTTACAATTAAGGTGTATTTTTATAGATGTATACTTTGTAGCAATGCTACTCACTTGGGAGCGATCTGAGGTATCACAGAAACCATTTCTAGTTAAAGTTCGGCTGGTTTATTTCAGTCCTCATAAACCACTTCACAGGAAAACTTAAATGCAGCTTTTGTCCTGGCAAAAAGTGAAACATACAGTAACAAGTCCATACAATAGTGCTGGTTAGCCCGCCTGGCTTAGAGTCCAGTTTCTTAGTCCTATAGCAAAGTCACTCAATCCAGGAGATCTCCACACCTCCATACACTCACACATGTGTTAGACAAACAGGTCTCATTTTACACAGTGAACCACACCCAGGGGTGGAGATATGGCGAGCAGCCGTCTCTCCCAACTCTTTAGCTGCTCATAATCAAACTGTCATGGCCAATTAACCTCTTTTAGTCCTATATGTACTAAAGCATTAATCCAGATTTATCTCCCATCCACTAGGTGTCCTACAGCCACCTTACAACTTTAAAAAAAAAATGTAGATTTTGGTAACACAGTAGCAGTTTGGGGTGAGCTCTCTATATTTTTTGTTTAAATAGATTATTATCATTTTTTTCATAAAAAAAACCTAAACATATCCATATTATATTACATCATTACTGTTCTTGGATATATCTTATCTTAATCTTAGCATTATACTTAAAACTTGTCTTATTTATAGGGATAGGAAGGATAGAGGAAGGAGGTGTAGGGAGAACAACAAATTATTATGGAATAAAAGAATAAATTGGTAATTGGGTAAAGAGTAGCCTGGGATAAAGCAAAGGAGTAAAATATTGTACATTTTTCAAATCGTTAACCTTCTTATATAGTTCTAAACAATTTATCACCTAATAACAGAAGAAGATAATTATTCAATCTTTATATCTACCAGTAATATTGTACTATATATTTTAACACATTTGTAGATAACAGAAAAATATTATGCCTTCTGCTTCAGTGTTATTGAAAGCACAAGCTCTGATTAATGTAGAGGCTTGTGGTTTTTATTTACATTGCACACCTTCATTTATTATTCACATCCAGGTTTATGATCTAAACCCTATATGCACAGGGGTTGGATATACTGCAGATTTTACATCCAGAGTTTCCAGGCTGAAAATAAGCAGCGATTAAACCAAATCTCAACTATGTGCTGGTCAAAAAACTTTGCAGCTTGCGAGTTTACAGTGCCTATAATTCATTGACTTTTCCCCTCCAAGTACTTTTTGTGAGGATGTACTCTAAGACTGAGTTCACATGTTGCTTATTTGGTTGGAATTTTATTTGCAAATTTATGTGTGTAAAATCTGCAGCTTTTTACAGTGCCAGCGAAGTGGATGACCTTTAACTGAATCTCATACACATGTTGCTCTTTCTTTCTTTGGTGAAATCTGCATGGCTTTGCATTCTTTAACCCTTGAATTACCAAGCCAGAAACAGTCTTAAAGGGGTATTCCCATCTCTATGATCCTATCCCAATAGGTAGTAGATGTAATAATAACAATATTAGCAAATATCTCCAATTACAAATGTAGTATAGTTCTCCTGATTCGCTATGTCTCTTTCCTCATGTGCAGGCATCGCAGGACCTTATGTATCCATGGTTACGTCCACTGATAAAGTCACAATTGGTTAGCTAGTTGCTAGTGGTCGTAACCATGGATACCTAAGGTCCTGCGATGCCTGCACATGAGGTAAGAGAGATAGTGAATCAAAAATACTATACTACATTTCTAATTGGAGATATTTGCTAATATTACTATTATTACATCTACTACATATTGGGATAGGATCTTGGAGATGGGAATACCCCTTTAATGATCTGCCATATTTTACCTTTTTTGTTTTGACTCATTTAGCAGCCATAACTTTTTTTTTTCACTGACATGGCTATATCATACTTTGCTTTATATTTTTTTTGTGTTGATTTGGGGCACTTCTATTTTTTGTTTTATTTGTTTAGATTTTTTACTATTTACATATAATTTCGAATAATCTGTTAAATTAATTTTCAGGTTATTACGGTTGTGTGGATACCTAATGTGTGCAGGTTTTCTGTTATCTATAATAAGATGCATTTTATATAAAAAATAATCAAAATTTTTTTTGCAACAATTTTTTTCTTTTTGCTGCTTTTTTTGCAAATGTTTTATATGTATATATTTTTTTTACATAATTTGTCCCCTATCAAAGACCTCTGGGAAACATTTTTTTTCATTTCTTGCCAATTTTTTTACCACCGTAACTGGGGCATCCAGAGGAGCCCCAGTTACAGTAGAAAACAGCACACTACAATGACCGAAGTCACTAGCAGAACTAATCTAGGTCTGCGAGTACCCAACAGCTCTTATAGACAACCAGCAATCATATGACCTCCAGGCTCTGCAGAAGGATGTGAAGTGCTGTTATAAAATGGATCCATTTTTCCATTTTGCACATAAATTCCATTTGTCTCTTCAGATAGACGGAACAGACAAATAGATTGTCCAGATGGACATATGAACTTAAATTAGTCTTTCACATCTTGAACGTCTAGTTTTAGAAGGCATTGTATACCAAATTCTCTTCTTGGGTCAGATTTATTGGCAAAAATGAAAAATTTGATGCAAAATTGCATGAAGGTGTCAGTATGTATAAAGTGTAGTGTCATCTTAACCGTGTGCCATGTGTTAACTTTAAAAAAAATAAAATGGTGCAATATAGAATTTTTATGTTAAATTGAGTTAATTTTTAATGTAAAAGTGAAAATTGTTCTGGCTACCACAAGTGCACAACTTTGTGAAAACCAAAAGGGTTGTGTTATCTTAGCATAGTATGGCGCACAGTCCATACAAGGGACTCAAATAAAACCCCTGGTCTGAACAGTCAATCATCAGAGGAGTACTCCACCTCTCAACCGCCAGCAAGCAGGAAGAGTCAGAAACCCCCTTTAGGACGCGGGCCACACTAACAGTATTTGGTCAGTATTTTTTCTCAGGAGTGGGAGCCAAAAACAGGAGTGGGTGATAAATGCAGAATTGGTGACTTGTTGCCATTATACATTTTCTCTGATTGTTCCTCACCTGGTTTTGGTTCCCACTCCTGAGAATACTGACCGAATACTGACCAAATACTGATAGTGGGGCCACGGCCTTAAGGCTATGTTCACACGTTGCGTTTTTGCATGCAAATTTTAAGCTGCGTTTTACAGTACCAGCAAAGTCTATGAAATTTCAGAAATCTCATGCACACACATTGTTTGTTTTCCTGACTGATTTGGAAAACTGCTGCGCTTTTGCAAACTGCAGCATGTCACTTCTTTCAATGTTTTTTCAGTGTTTTTGCAGTGTTTTTTCACCCATAGAAAGCAATGGGTAGTGCAAGAATGCAGCAAAAACCGCAGGTATCACGTTTTCCTGCATTTTTAGTGACAAAAAGCAGGTACAGCAGTATGTGAAAAACATTTATTTTTGTGATTTTTCAAAGTTTAAACCATAATGTCTTGATGTTCATGGCAGTTAGGATTAGTACAGTTTAATGAAATTAGTAATGTGTAAAAAGTAAATATTGGCTGACCAAGGTGTGAAATTGAACAATGTGTGTGGCCGACCAAGGTGTGAAAGTAAACAGTGTCCTGCAAACTCAATTCTCTGTCAATGTGTTAGGTAAACTATTTATCTCTCCCTACTGTTACATTTGTAATTCTGTATTTTTTCATGTACTTTTTTGTTCAGAATAGTCACTATTTTTTCAGACAAACTCTGCACAAACATTGCAGGGGCTGCTGATATAATATGAAGCAGTCTGTGTGTCTGTGTCGCATATTATGCTATATCTGTACAATTACCAAGAAAGCACAACGTATATAGTAGTGTCATGAGATGAAAAGCATTTTGGAGAAGCTCATTCCCTGATTCTGGAATGCCAGATAACTTTATAAACCTATTAAATGCACGGCTGACACCTTATTATCAGTAAAGCAGAGCACACATAGAAGGTGGGCTCGGAATATTACTTTATAATAAAAAGTGTCAATCTCCCCTTTTCCTATATCATAGCTATTATAATTTTTCCATTGCTAATCACATTTTTTTCTACCACTTATAGCTTTGCATCGACTCCCGATGAATAATACATGAAATCCAGAACATGGCAGGAATATACTAAATATTATTTTGTGATACACCAGGAGAAAACTTGATATACAGTGATTTGCAGGCTACCTGGCATCCTAGAGAACGTTATTGACTCACGGGGATGGCAGCGAACGCAATACTGCAAAGTGGAGGTTAAGAGGATATTGCACCTTGAAATAATACTGATAAATAATAAAGAAACACATTAAATTTCCATGACTCAAGGTTCAGAACAAACACTACAGTAACCTATGTAAGGTTACTAAAAATATTGTTGATCCCAAAGTAATGGACTACCTAATTACAACAATGAACCAGAATACGTTGGGTTAGTTGGAGGGCTGTGCAGTATCCTCTCTGTCCCCCCATTGATGAGTCATGTTCAGTACCAATAATAGTGTTAGGCTGTGTGCCACGATGCGTTTTTTAAGCGTTTCCGCAGCGGCAAAAACGCTGCAGAAACGCTTAAAAAACGCATGGTAGAAGGCCTGCCATGTTCCCCAATGATAATCCGCATGTGCTGTGCACATGCTGCGGAAATTTCCGCTGCGTATTATCATTGCGGAAAAAAACGCAGCACTACCAATTATTTTGCGGAAGTGCTGCGTTTTCACCGCCATTGACTTGCATTAGAACGCGTGCATTCTGCTTCACTAGATAAGGACATGCGGAATGCATGTGTGGCGCCCCTGAGGGTTCAGTCGCCACAGGGGTACTGCACCTCAGCTCGAGGTGTGGTATCTCCTCTTTCAGGTGAGGATGGAGCATTTCTCAGGACCCCACTTTACCACTCAACACTACACCACTCCTGTCCTGTAGGGGGCCTAAATGCACCAGGGTGCTGCCCTGGTCCGGGATAGAGGAGATGGGGGGGGGGACCAAAGATAGGGGGAACCATGTAGTGGGTGAGGGTGGAGGACACACTTTTAGGAAACACTTATTGATTCATATTTAATCTACGGCCATCTTAAGTTCAAGGTCTTTGATTGTGGTCTTCTGCCAGGGTCCAGCAAGAGTCTGCAGCTGACTGAAGATACACGGTCCTCGTTCTCTGGCCTTGAGACGAGGAGCGGGTCAGAGTTAACCACTGTCTCTACCCGGTCAAGGTCCTGACCTAAGAAGGCCTTGGAGGGGAGCAGAGGAGATAGGCTTCACAGGCAAAAGGATCCCAGGGGAATAAGGACGGAGCGGAGTCGCTACCTGTATTCTTTACTCTGGCCTAGTCAGAGGGATTCCTGCTGCAAGAGGGGTGACCGGCCCCCGATATCTGACTTTGTTACTTCACGTCTCAGTCAGAAAAGCCCGGAGGCTTAGTGGATCCCAGGCAGATACGGACGGAGCGGAGTCGCCACCTGTATCTCTTACACTGCGTTTATCCAGTGGGACCCGGCCTTACACCATGTTCTAACCACACACAGTCAGGAGAAGACTTAGTGGGAGAACTTATCAAGGAGAGAAACACACACCAGAGGGGTCTCGACAGGTGCTCCTGAACTACCTGGGAAGTGCTGAACCCCCCTTCCCGGTGGCCGCAGTACGCCATGTGTAGCAGAGAGAAGCTTTGCGGCTGAAGGTTCATCTAAAAGTGAGTAAAGACCGGGATGTCTTCACACACCGCCTCAGCCTGTTATTTCCTGCGCGGCACTGCACCCACCATTCCTTCTCACACTGCCCTGAGGCCTGCTCCGCCTGTGGGGAGCCGTCCCATCTTAGCTGCCCATAACACCAGCCTCAGTGGACTGTTGCAGCACTGGTGTCCATCACCGGAAACCACAGGTGGCGTAGTCGAAATACCACTCATCCTTGAAAGCCCAAAATTTTTATGTGACAGCCCTGGGCACGGAACTGGTCCAGGCCACGACTGCATCCCCCCGCGACACCTACAGCGACCCGGCTCCGAGTAACCCCGCAGCTCAGGGCGAGGCGTCACAACCTGGCGTAGTCGGCAGGATTGCGTGCCCGCAGCAATGGAAAAAGATAATCCCCATTGCCGAAGGGTACTGTGCGCCTTTTCACAAAAAGACTGTCGTTACACACTTGAAGTGGCGCCACCCAAGAAGAACGGACGCCATTATGTGCAAAAACAACAGCAACCAAAGTCCTCCCAAAAAAGTGCAGACCGCCCCCTCCAGCAGAGACAGTCCGCATAGTAGTGTCCGTCAAGATGGATGGGACGTCCCAAGGAGTGCCCGTCAGCCTGCCGCCCTGGAGCTGCCCCAAAAGAAGGAGGAGAAAGAGACCGCACCCAGCAGCAAAGATGGAAGCAGCAAAGGAGAGGTCCTCCGTCGCTGGCCCACCAGCAGCTACCTCCCTCGGTATGGAGGGAATCCACCTGACCGCAGAGGAGGCCGAGTTCCTCCGTGGTGAAACGCAGGACCTGACCCGGAGGGTCGCAGAGGCCCAGCGACTGGCCGCCGCAGAGTGGAGAGAGGAGGTGTTGCGGAGGATCAAGGACCGCCACCAGAGCTTGTCACGCCTGACAAGTGAGGCTCCAGCCCAGGCGGAGGAAGCTCAGGAGGCCCCGTGCAGCCCAAGTGCGGGTAAGGCTAAAACCCCTATCCTGGGCACGGGACGCACCGAAGCCCTCCTAAGTATCCTGCCGGCACCCCTATCCCCGGGCGCCATCATATGGGAGCAGCTCCTGGCTCCAGAGGCCGAGGCCCAAGCCACCGCCACTGCCGGAGACCTGCTATGCCTCCCGACTCCCGGTCCAGATAACCCTGCACTTACCTGGGTGAACACCTGCCCCAACCCGGACTGGGCCGCACCGATAGAGAGCCCGCAGCAACCCTCGTTACAGCTGCTGCCCGCACCACCGGTCGCTTGCCCGGTGGCAGAAGAGTTTGCCTGGGATAACCGGGGGGGCGACCTGATGGGCTTCCCCCGGGAAACCAAGACCGAAGAGCGGAGGCGGGAGGAGACCTGTCGCAAAGAACTCCTCCAGTTCGAGAAAGAGCGACGGGAGAAGCGGGTCCGCTGTGAGCGTCATGAGGTGCGCGCCAAGGCTGCTAAGTCACAGGCCCGTCAGGCGGAGGCCACCCGTCCAAGCCCCTGGGAAGAAGGCGTTATTGTGCGCTTCCACCAGGTGGCAGGATGGGGCTTCATCCGCAGCTCACAGTTCAACCGGGACGTGTTCGTCAACCGGCGGGACGTCGAGCCGCGGCTGGAGCAGGGCCACCCTGGCCGGAACCTCTACCCAGGCGATTTGGTGTCCTACACCCGCCACCACGGGGAGCGTGGGTTGTACGCCCTGGATGTCCACAGGGTGTTCAAGGAGGATGCCCCCACCCACCTACCTGCAGAGGACCGGTCAGGCTCCGTCGGGAAAGATGAGCCATTTCCCCGGTGGGGATACCACTTCTGAGCAGCCCCGGGAGATGCATCTCCCTGTTGTGTGAACTTTTGAGTGAACTGTTCCTTGTTTTTCTTTTCTACACCCGGATTCAGTTGAGAGAGACATTTGTCCCTGTGGACGCTAAGCAGTAAACAGACTGACTTCTTGTATATAGTTTGCACCTATTTAGGTGCTCCCTATTGGTTTTATGCAAAACCCCTTCTACCTCAGACCTCAGAAGCAAAACCTGTCTGGAGTGGCTCTACTGGAGGTCCAACTTGGGATCTCCATGCCCTGCAGCCACCCCAGGGCCTACGTTGAGGGTTTGGGACAGGTCCCTCATGCTGCTGAACTGACACTTTCTACCGTATTGTCTACAGTACTGTCTACATGCATAATGTCTCTTTAATGTTTTCCATACATGCATAATGCCTCTTTGATGTTTTTCTATATTTATATTATTTATATATACACTGTGTTCCAAATTATTATGTAAATAATATTTTCTCAGATTTTCCCAAATGACCTATATGAAATGCAGTCATTGTAATTTTCCAGTCAAATAACTATTAGGCTGAGTTCACACGATGCGTTTTTCATGCGTTTCCGCGGCGTTTTTGCAGTTGCGTAAACGCCGCGGAAACGCATGAAAAACGCATGGTAGAAGGGCAGCAATGTTCCTCAATGGAAATCCGCATGTGCTGTGCCCATGATGCGGATTTTTCCGCAGCGTAAACGCTGCGGTCAAAAATCCGCAGCATGTCAATTAGTTTTGCGGAAACGCTGCTCTTTTGCCGCCATTGACTTGCATTAGACCGCATGGAATCCGCATCACTGTATATGTTGATGCGCTTTTCATGCGGTCTAATGTGCGGATGGTACCCGGGTGTGGATGAGAGAACTCTCATCCAGACCCAGGTACCATTAAAAAAAAAAAGAATAAAATAAAAAATATATATATTCTCACCTTCTGACGGCCCGCGCTGCGTCCTGCCGGCTTCCCGGGCACTTCGCGGTTGAATGAAGAAGGACCTTCGCTGACGTCAGAGTCATGTGACGGGTCACGTGACGCTGACGTCGGAAGGTCCTAAAGTCTTCACTGCCGGCAGCCGGGACCGATGAAGCAGGACACCGGGGGCCATCAGAGGGTAAAGTATAGATTTATTTTTTATTTTTTGACATTCACACACTATATAAATCCATGATTTATATATAGTGTGAAGTTGACAAGCACTTTCCAAGTGATGCTAAAATCGTTTGGGAAGCGCTTGTCAACCCGCATGCGGAAATGAAAGTGAAGACCGCTTCATTTCCGCATGTCCCTGGCAGGAAACCGCATGTACAATCCGCATGCGTTTTTTCCTGCCAGAGAGATGCAGAAACGCTCAGGAAAAAATCCTGAGCATTTCTGCATCGTGTGCACATACCCTTAGAGTACAATTGAAAGGTTTTTGTACAAACTGCCTATGATAACAGCATATTTTAAAAAAAAATAAAAAACTCAAACTGCACTCAAAATGCATGTTCCAAATTATTATGCACAGCAGAGTTTTCAACCTTTTCATTTTAATAAAGAACAAAAAAATGGTCATTTTTGAAATTATAAGCATTAGCAGGTTATTACAAACTGAAATCAAACAGTTTTCAACTCAAAACTTTATTCTAGGTGATGTTACATTTGCACATAGGACCGCTTGTTCGAAAGGAGCTTCTGAACTCTCTCGTCCATTGAATTTGTCAGGTTTTGGATGGTTTCTGCTTTAATTGTTTTGCATGAGGACAGAATACCCTCCCAGAGCTGTTGCTTAGATGTGAACTGCCTCCCGCCATCATAGACACTCCTTTTGAAGATGCTCCAGAGGTTCTCAATGGGGTTGAGGTCAGGGGAGCATGGGTGCCACACCATAAGTTTGTCCCCTTTTATGCCCATAGCAGCCAGAGATGCAGATGTGTTATGTGCATCATGAGACGGGGCATTATCATGCATGAAATGATCTCGAAGGTCCAGATGGATGGAGTGGAGGATGGCTGGTTGATGGACACCCCATGCAAACACGGCTACGGCGCTAACAAGCAGGAGGTGGAGTAATGTTTTGGGCTGGAATCATGGGGAGATAGATTGTCGGCCCTTTTAGGATCCCTGAAGGGGTAAAGATGAACTCCATAATGTATGTTGAGTTTCTCAAACAGCACTTCCTTCCATGGTTCAAGAAGAAGAACCGTGTATTCCGCAGCAAGATCATTTTCATGCATGATAATGCCCCGTCTCATGCTGCACAAAACACATCTGCATCTCTGACTGCTATGGGCATAAAAGGGGACAAACTTATCGTGAGGCACCCATGCTCCCCTGACCTCAACCCCATTGAGAACCTCTGGAGCATCATCAAAAGGAGTGTCTATGATGGCGGGAGGCAGTTCACATCTAAGCAACAGCTCTGGGAGGGTATTCTGTCCTCATGCAAAACAATTGAAGCAGAAACCATCCAAAACCTGACAAATTCAATGGACGAAAGAGTTCAGAAGCTCCTTTCAAACAAGCGGTCCTATGTGTAAATGTAACATCACCTAGAATAAAGTTTTGAGTTGAAAACTGTTTGATTTCAGTTTGTAATAACCTGCTAATGCTTATAATTTCAAAAATGACCATTTTTTTGTTCTTTATTAAAATGAAAAGGTTGAAAACTCTGCTGTGCATAATAATTTGGAACATGCATTTTGAGTGCAGTTTGAGTTTTTTATTTTTTTTAAAATATACTGTTATCATATGCAGTTTGTACAAAAACCTTTCAATTGTACTCTAATAGTTATTTGACTGGAAAATTACAATGACTGCAATTCATATAGGTAATTTGGGAAAATCTGAGAAAATATTATTTGCATAATAATTTGGAACACAGTGTATATCATGCAACGTTAAAAGTGTCCTAACCTCCCATAAAGGGAAGAATGTTTTCATGTTTACAAAAACTGTTAAAATTTGAATGTCTGTACCAACTCTTTACTCTATTGCAGCCCGCGGACGTGCTGTGTTTCACCGGGGGGGAATGTGGCGCCCCTGAGGGTTCAGTCGCCACAGGGGTACTGCACCTCAGATCGAGGTGTGGTATCTCCTCTTCCAGGTAAGGATGGAGCATTTCTCAGGACCCCACTTTACCACTCAACACTACCCCACTCCTGTCCTGTAGGGGGCCTAAATGCACCAGGGTGCTGCCCTGGTCCGGGATAGAGGAGATGGGGGGGGGGCCAAAGATAGGGGGAACCATGTAGTGGGTGAGGGTGGAGGACACACTTTTAGGAAACACTTATTGATTCATATTTAATCTACGGCCATCTTAAGTTCAAGGTCTTTGATTGTGGTCTTCTGCCAGGATCCAGCAAGAGTCTGCAGCTGACTGAAGATACACGGTCCTCGTTCTCTGGCCTTGAGACGAGGAGCAGGTCAGAGTTAACCAGTGTCTCTGCCCGGTCAAGGTCCTGACCTAAGAAAGCCTTGGAGCGGAGCAGAGGAGATAGGCTCCATAGGCAAAAGGATCCCAGGGGGATACGGATGGAGTGGAGTCGCGACCTGTATTCTTTACTCTGGCCTAGTCAGAGGGATTCCTACTGCAAGAGGGGTGACCGGCCCCCGATATCTGACTTTGTTACTTCACGTCTCAGTCAGAAAAGCCCGGAGGCTTAGTGGATCCCAGGGGGATACGGACGGAGCGGAGTCGCCACCTGTATCTCTTACACTGCATTTATCCAGTGGGACCCGGCCTTACACCATGTTCTAACCACACACAGTCAGGAGAAGACTTTGTGGGAGAACTTATCAAGGAGAGGAACACACACCAGAGGGGGCTCGACAGGTGCTCCTGATCTACCTGGGAAGTGCTGAACCCCCCTTCCCGGTGGCCGCAGTACGCCGTGTGTAGCAGAGAGAAGCTTTGCGTCTGAAGGTTCATCTGAAAGTGAGTAAAGACCCGGATGACTCCACACACCGCCTCAGCCTGTTATTTCCTGCGCGGCACTGCACCCACCATTCCTTCTCACACAGCCCTGAGGCCTGCTCCGCCTGTGGGGAGCCGTCCCATCTTAGCTGCCCATAACACCAGCCTCAGTGGACTGTTGCAGCGCTGGTGTCCATCACCAGAAACCACAGGTGGCGTAGTCGAAATACCACTCATCCTTGAAAGCCCAATATTTTTATGTGACAGCCCTGGGCACGGAACGGGTCCAGGCCACGACTGCATCCCCCGCGACACCTACACCGACCCGGCTCTGAGTAACCCCGCAGCTCAGGGCGAGGCGTCACACATGCGTTCATTGTGCGGATGGTACCCAGGTCTAGAGGAGAGTAGACTCTCCTTCGGACCTGGGTACCATAGAAACTGTGAAAAAAAGAATAAAACAAAAAATAAAGATTATATTTACCTTCTGACGGCCCCCGCTGCACTCGTCCTTTTATGCCGGCAAATCATGATGGACTGAAGGACCTGCGCTGACGTCATAGTCATGTGACGGGTCACGCGACGCTGACGTCGGCAGGTCCTTCAGTGTACCACTGCCGGCAAGGGAGAACGGAGGGAAGCAAGACACCGGGGGCCATCAGAGGGTAAGTATATATTTATTTTTTTATTTTTTACTATTCTTTCGGTCACTCTATATAAATCCATGGCGTTTGCATTGATTTATATAGTGTGACCAAGTTGACAAGCACTTTCCAAGTGATGCTAAAATCGCTTGGAAAGCGCTTGTCAACCCGCATGCGGAAATGCAAGTGAAGAACGCTTCACTTCCGCATGTCCCTGGCAGGAAAACGCATGTACAATCCGCATCTGTTTTTTCCTGCCAGGGAGATACAGAAACACTCAGGAAAAAATCCTGATCATTTCTGCATCGTGGGCACATAGCCTTACACGCACGCTGCTAGGTTCAGATAGGGGCGAGACAGGTTACATGAATTCTTTGGAATCCTGGGGGAATTGTAACTCAGGGCGACCAGCTTCTCTCAGGCACACAGGGGTATTGACCCTCAGGCACAGACATGTAGGCACATTAATGAACACAGCATTCTTTACAGCACTGTGAGATGGAGGAGGGGGGAGGGTTTGCTGAGGGAGATGATCCCTGTGACACCATTTCTTACAGTCCTTATCCTTCTGCTTGACAATACTCTGCACTACTAGTTCAGGAACTCTACCTGACCTGGGCTTAGATTCACTCCAGACTTGAAATCTTTTCACTTGAGGGGCGTTTCTGTCAGATGCAGAACACACACACCACCTTTCTCTTCTGCTCCAGCCAGACAGTAAACAACTTCCCCACATTTCCCCTGGGGCTCTGCTAAAACACTTCCCTTCTCCTGTGACTGAGTTAACCCCTCTAGATGCTGGATGCTTCTGGAGCACAACACTTCCTGTCTCATGTGCTTGTGTTACTTCTAACAGTTGCTGAATACTTTTAAAGCAACAGCACTACTTCTGCATGTCACACTCTGCAACAGCACTACTTCTGCATGTCACACTCTTCCCTCCTTTTTGAATGTCGTCCTCGACATTTGTCTTAATTGGTCAATCTGACCAATTCTGAGACAGTGGTGAAAGTTAGATAGCTTTATATACAAATTGGAATTGTGAAATTGGTA
Source organism: Phyllobates terribilis (assembly GCF_046119375.1). Taxonomy (NCBI): domain Eukaryota; kingdom Metazoa; phylum Chordata; class Amphibia; order Anura; family Dendrobatidae; genus Phyllobates; species Phyllobates terribilis. Next base: position 105,801,055 of record NW_027362769.1, on the reverse strand, counting down.
TAACATTCATAAACATTTATAATAATCTAATCTTACGACCTTTTTCTTGTAGGATGCCTGTAAGAAATAAACAATTAACACAATTAAAACAATCAGCATCTCTTCAGCTGAAGCTTTTCATACGTCTTCAACCAGCTCTCTCTATCTATCTATCTTTCTATCTATGCTTTAACAGTTCTTTGTTTCTACAAAGTCTTTTAAGAAAAATCAAAGCATGAAAACAAGTCTTTCCAGTAGGCAACATCTTCCATACTGCCTCTCGGTGGTGAATACCACTCAAGTGGGCTTACCTGGTCCGCAGGCAGAGATACCTATTTCCAGTCAACAGTCCTTGACACTTGACTGGGTTCACCAAGTGTCTCATACGTCAGCATCACGGGCCTCCTCACTTCTCGAGTCGACATCCTCCGGGTGGGTTGTTACTCAGATACCACGGGTTCTTCGGTCACAGGAGTTTCTTCCACCGCACCCATTTCGCGAGCTTCCTCAGATGCTCTTGGAGATGCCTCTGTAAGTTCATGTACTTCTTCTGAGTCACCTGTTTCCGCACGGTCTGGTAATTCCGATCCTCCTGAGTGTCGATCGGTCTCTTCATGGACCGGTGTTCGATCATCAGATCTGAATTGGACTTCATCTGTACTCCTTGGTACGAACTCTGGAGCCTCAGGACTTAGTTCACTCTCCTGAGGATGGTACATCCCTCTCCTTGCCGGACCGAGAAATATAACGGTGTGTTCTTATCCATCGCAACTTTCAAGGTCACTATCCACCTCTGGAGCTTCAGTCTGTGGTGGTCCCTTAGTCGATCTTGGACGATGTCGGTCTACTTCTGGGAAGTCTTGTTGTGGTGGGAGATAATCACAGGGTAGTAGTAAATTGTAATGGACTACTCTGGTTTTCTTGTCTCCCATTTCCAATCGAATTTCATACACTGGGTTGTCATCAGCTTTCCTCCTTACGACCACATACACCTTGTTTTCCCAGTACGAACTAAGTTTTCCTGGACCGCTTTTCTCATGTACGTTCTTGACTAGCACCCGGCTTCCCGGTGCCAATTCTGCTCCATAACATTTTCGATCATAGCACTCCTTACTCTTGCTCTGTCCTTGCGTAACCACTTTGGACGCTATGTTGTATGCCTCTACCATTCGTTCCTTCCATTTCCAAACGTACTCCGGATATGTTCTGTAAGTCTCTGACACCGGAGTATCTGTTACGGATCCGGGTTGTGGAACCTCTGTGCTGCGGTGCAAGGAGGGACTTAAGGGGCGTGACTAAGTACCTACTCGACCTGACCAAGGTCGCACGGCGGCTCAATCGACTCCGTGAACCAGGACGGGACCGAGCAGGGGGACCAGGTGCCACTCTGGGACCGACTTTGTATGAGTGCAGGTGATTCCCATGGGTCAGATGGCAGGAACTGACCGGTACAGCGGATGAGCATGGCAGGCAGGCTGACGTGTGGTCCGGATAGACAAGCAGGCTGATTCGGCTGATACCCAGATGGGTGCTCCGGGTAGGCAGGCTGGCGAGCACAGCGGATTACTGGCAGGTGCTTCCAGGTAAGCAGGCTGGCGGGCACGGCAGGTAACAGACAGGTGCTTCCAGGTAAGCAGGCTGGCGGGCACGGCAGGTAACAGGCAGGTGCTTCCAGGTAAGCAGGCTGGCGGGCACGGCAGGTAACAGACAGGTGCAGCCAGGTAAGCAGGCTGGCGGGCACGGCAGGTGACAGGCAGGTGCTTCCAGCTAAGCAGGCGGGCTGAGCCCATAGACAGACTGGCGGACTGGACTGTAGACAGACTGGCGGACTGGACTGAAGAACAGACCTGCGGACAGGACTTACTTGCAGAGGAACCTGAGGGCTGAAGCAACAGTAAGAATCACAGAGCAACAACCTTGCACGTGCACCTCCATATTGGAGGAGGTGCTTTAAATATGGGAAGTCCTCCGGCCATCGGCCGTGGAATTTTTAGGACGGCGCGCACGGACCCTTTAAGAGGGAGGGAGCGCGCGCCCTAAGCACAGTGCCCGGGAAGCTGCGTGCACCAGCAGCAGCAGGGAGGCCGGAAGACGCCGGACCAGGAGCGTGGCGGTAAGGGGGACGGCGTCTCTGCCTGGCAGGGGGCAGAGACGCCGATGCAACAATATCGAACATGATGTCGATTGGCAGTCTTAGCGATCGTCCATACAATAGGAAAAAGGGTCAGTAACCCGTTGCATCGGTCTTCGTACAGTTCTAGTCATGTACCACTTTTGACAGAGAACTCTTAAAGTCTTTCTTCTCATCAGCTGTTAAAGTGCGCAACATCGACAATAATGTCCGGTTAAAACGTTCCACTTGTCCATTACCCTCTGGGTGAGAGGGCGTTGTGTGGGATCTCTGAATTCTACAGTTCTTTTCTAGCTTGGCAAAGAGCTGGTTCTCAAATTCTCTTCCTTGGTTATGGTGTTACCTCATAGGGAACCCAAACCTCAAAAAAAATCATTGAAGATCTTCTCTGCCGCTGTTCGACCTGATTTATTGGTGGTGGCATAGGCTTGAGCAAATCGAATGAAATGGCCATCACCACCAAGATGTATTCGTAACCACCCTTGCATGTCTCGAGATGTAGAAAGTGTATTGAGACCATCTCAAACGGATACGTAGTTTGGATGTTGCTAATAGGTGCCCGGGTTGATGTGTTGGGACGTTTATCTTTCAGAAACCCACACTCCCTGGTCACGTACCTCTCAATATCTCTCTGCATGTACGGCCAGAAGAAATGTTCACGGATCAAGTTGGTTGTCCTTTCCACTCCCAGGTGTCCCATGTTTTCATGGAGTTCTTTGAAGACCAACCTACGGAATACTCTGGGTAGTACCAACTGCCGGATTTGTCCTCCTTTATGATACAGGATACCGTCTTCACTGAGGTAGAGCTTCGTCCATTCTTTAATTAAAACAGATACTGCTGGTAACTCATTGTCTCTCTCTCGTTTACTTGGAAACCGATTTTGGCCCACATAAAGTAGTATTCTACCAATTATCTGATCTTCCCGTTGTGCTCTACGGATTTTCCCTTTTGGTAGTTGTTGAATAGACCGGGGGTGATCTTGTTCTCTTGTTTTTATGGTGGTTTCTACCGTCAATGGACACCACAATGGTGTATCTTCCTCCTGATAAGCTTGTACTGCTTGGGTAGTGCTCTCAATTGCTTTCAGACGCACTTCCTCCGAGCATTCTTGCATGAACTCCTCAGGCTCTAGTGACATTCTGGACAATCCGTCAGCATCTGCATTGCATTTTCCTGGCCTGTACTTGATGCTGAAATTGAAGTCAGCAAGTTCAGTGACCCATCTCTGACCCATTGCATTCAGTTTGGCTGTAGTAAGGACATAGGTCAAAGTGTTGTTGTCAGTGTATACCTCAAACTCTTTGCTGTAGTAGAGATAATCTCTAAATCGTTCACAGATAGCTCATTTCAGTGCCAGGAACTCCAATTTTCCGGAATGTAGATGGTAATTCTTCTCGGCATCTGTCAATGTTCTAGAAAAGTAACCGATTAGTCTCAATTTTCCATCTTGATGCTGATACAGGGCAGCCCCCAGTCCAACTTGAGAAGCGTCACAATGAAGAACAAATGGTAAACTAAACTCAGGTGTCACGCTGTCTCTGTATACTGGAGGTAGGGGGCCTAAGCTGACCCTAAGCTGGGGCCCTGACTAATCCCTCAACCTGGAGGTACTGTTAAAGGTACAGAGGTCCAGGCCGCCAGCGTAACCCCTACCTCCTGAGGATCCCTGCACCTAAGTAATCTAGTCCTGAGAAGGACCCCGATCACAACAAAAGGGGACAAGTAATAATATGCCCACACACAGTACTTAGACGAACGAGACAGTACAAGGGAAAAACCAAAACCACCTTGCATACAAAAACTACACAACTACAACAGAGGGAACACCAACGGGAAAGGAGATAAATGATAAAGCGAGGAAGGGAAAAAACTCTCCGAATACACTTATCTCTGAAACTCCAAATACCACGATCCGCTCTGTTAGTCTGCATGAAATGCTTTCACCGACACTTCCCTAACAGACCCGCAGGCATTTGAAGGAGTCTCACTACAGCAGCATTGATTGCAGCTGGGCGAGGCTGGACCTCGTCTAGCACAGAGAGAGAGAGAATTAACTCCCTCACTGCCGAAAAACACAAAGCACCAAAAAGTCAGCTGCGAGAAGTCAGGCTGTGTAATCGTGACGATCTTCGTGGCGACACACCCGTGACAGTACCCCCCCTTCTACGAGGGGCCTCCGGACCCTCAGGGCCAGGTTTATCCGGGTGAGTCGTGTGGAAGGCCGAACTAATCGGTCTGCGTTAATATCCGACGCAGGAACCCACATCCTCTCCTAAGGACCATACCCTTTCCAATGAACCAGGTACTGAAGGGACCGGCGATTAAAGCGTGAATCGATGACCCTCGATACCTGGAACTCCAAGTTACCATTGACCACCACTGGAGGGGGAGGTAAAGGTGACGGTACCACCGGCGCCACATACCTCTTAAGCAACGATCTGTGGAACACGTTGTGAATTTTAAACGTAGGGGGGAGGTCAAGACGGAATGCCACCGGATTAATTATAGAACTGATTCTGTACGGCCCGATGAACCTGGGACCCAGTTTCCAGGAGGGAACCTTAAGTTTTATATTCCTGGTAGACAACCATACCCGATCGTTCACACTTAGGTCCGGACCAGACACTCTCCTCCTATCAGCCATACGTTTGTATCGGTTCCCCATAGTATTCAGATTCTTCAGCACCCCTCTCCATACTGAAGCGAGTGATGAGGAAAATCGTTCCTCCTCAGGAACCCCCGAAGAGCCCCCCCTACTGAAAGTACAAAACTGGGGGTGAAAACCATATGCCCCAAAAAACGGGGACTTACCAGTGGACTCGCTCCGCCTATTATTAAGAGCAAACTCTGCCAGAGGTAAGAAAGAAGCCCAGTCCTCCTGGTTCTCTGACACAAAACACCGGAGATATGTCTCCAAGCTCTGGTTCATTCGTTCCGTCTGACCATTGGTCTGAGGATGAAAAGCCGATGAGAACGACAAATGCATCCCCCGCCGTGCACAAAACGCCTTCCAGAACTTGGACACAAACTGAGACCCCCGATCAGACACCACCTCGGAGGGTACCCCGTGAAGCCTCACAATCTCCCCAATGAACACCTGCGCAAGAGTTTTAGCATTAGGGAGAGCAGGAAGAGCGATAAAATGTGCCATCTTGCTGAACCTGTCCACTACAACGAGTATGACCGTTTTACCCGAAGACGGAGGGAGGTCCGTAATAAAGTCCATAGACAGATGAGTCCAAGGACGCTCCGGGATCTTCAAAGGTAAGAGGGCCCCAGACGGACGGGTATGTGAGGTCTTAGAGCGCGCACAAACCCCACAGGACGCGACAAAAGTTACCACCTCCTTATGTAAGTTAGGCCACCAAAACCGACGCGAGAGGAGATCCACAGTTGCTTTACTCCCCGGGTGTCCTGCAAAAACTGAGTTATGGTGTGCCTCGATCACCTTTTGTCGCAACTGATCTGGAACAAACAGTCTCCCCGGAGGTCCAACAGGGGCATCCCCCTGAGCCTCCAATACCTCCTGCTCCAGCTCAGAGCATACTGCCGAAACCACCACCCCCTCCTGAAGGATAGGAATCAGGTCGTCCGGATTCCCGGCCCCAGGGAAACTACGAGATAAGGCATCCGCCTTTACATTTTTTGACCCAGGACGATATGTAACGACAAAATTAAACCTGGTAAAAAACAATGACCACCTAGCTTGTCTGGGATTCAGACATTTCGCGGACTCCAGATATAGCAGGTTCTTGTGATCGGTGATAACGGTGACCGGATGGACTGCCCCCTCCAAAAAATGGCGCCACTCCTCAAAAGCTAACTTAATGGCCAAGAGTTCCCTATTGCCGACATCGTAATTCCTCTCAGCGGACGACAATTTTTTAGAGAAAAAGGCGCACGGATGCCACTTACCAGGGGACGAACCTTGTGACAATACTGCTCCCACCCCTACCTCGGAAGCGTCTACCTCTACAATGAATGGCTGTGACGCATCAGGTTGAATGAGTATGGGTGCCGAGGCAAAACATTTTTTCAAGGAGGAGAATGCTTGACAAGCCTTGTCAGACCACCTAGAAAAATCCGTCCCCTTTTTAGTCGTGTCTGTGAGAGGCTTAACCATGGACGAGAAATTACGAATGAACTTCCGGTAATAATTAGCAAACCCCAGGAAACGTTGTAGTGCCTTAAGATTCTCTGGCCGATCCCACTCAAGAACTGCCCGCACTTTCCCAGGGTCCATACGAAAACCGGACGCTGAAACCAGGAAGCCTAAAAACTGGAGTTCCTGTACGGCGAACACACACTTTTCCCATTTGGCATACAGTTTATTATCCCGCAAGATCTGTAACACCTGCCTAACGTGCTCCTGATGAGACACCAGATCCGGCGAGTAAATTAAGATATCATCCAGATATATGACAACAAACTGTCCCACCAGGCGGCGAAAAATGTCATTAACAAAGTGTTGGAACACCGCCGGGGCATTAGTCAGACCGAATGGCATGACAAGGTTCTCATAATGCCCCTCCGGAGTGTTAAACGCCGTCTTCCACTCATCCCCCTCCTTCATCCTAATCAGATTGTACGCCCCCCTGAGATCCAACTTAGAGAACCATTTGGCGCCCACGATCTGATTAAAGAGATCGGGAATAAGTGGGAGCGGATACGGATCTCGGACCGTAATCCGATTAAGTTCACGGAAATCCAGGCAAGGGCGTAGGCCTCCATCTTTCTTCTTAACAAAGAAGAACCCCGCAGCCACCGGTGAAGATGAAGGTCTAATATGCCCCTTAGCCAGACTTTCTGAAATATAATCCTTCATGGCCTGCCTCTCAGGACCAGAAAGGTTATACAACCTAGCTTTAGGTAACTTGGCCTCAGGGAGCAGTTTTACAGAACAGTCATACTCGCGATGAGGAGGTAGTTCCTGACACCCTTTCTCCGAGAATACATCCTCAAAGTCCACCAGAAATGGAGGTAAGACCCAAGGAGTAACCGCACCGATGACCGTGTTCATGCAGTTTTTATTACAGAATTTACTCCATTGGCTTATCTCTCTGGTTTGCCAATTAATAACCGGGTTATGCTTAGTTAACCAAGGAAGGCCCAACACTATAGGAGTGGGAAGACCCTCCAACACGTAGCAAGACAACAGTTCTTTATGTATCGCCCCCACTTGAAGTTTTACGTCATGCACAGCTTGCAAAAAACTTCCCTGACCGAGAGGCCTGGCATCGATCGAGAATATGGGGATGGGTTTAGCCAACTCACTCAATCGCATACCTTGAACACGGGCAAACTGAGCATCAACCAGATTAGCCCCGGCCCCACTATCCAGAAGAAGAGATATCCTCTCAGTTCTCGTACCCACCACCACCTCCGCCGGTACGAGAAACTGAGACGAACCTAGGGACGAAATACCTACTCCCAGATTGCCGTCCACCACACAACCTGGGATCAACAGTTTTCCGACGACTCTTCACTCTGCAAGGGACGGGATGGACACCCCCCAATAAAATGTCCCTTTCTCCCGCAGAAGAAACACCTTCCTGTCTTATGGCGCACCACCGGTCCCCTCCCCCGAAATGATGTCCCTCCTAATTGCATAGGCTCCTCTGGACTGACCAGGGGAACCACCATATGAGGGGACCTTGTAGGAGGTGGAGTCATCACAGGGGGTAGAGTTATCCCGCACCTCTCCCGAAGCCGTCTGTCAACGCGAATAGCAAGGGCCATAGCGGCTTCCAGTGACGCGGGAGAGTCATACTGTGCCAACACATCCTGTAATTTGTCGGATAAACCTTGACAAAACTGGCTCCTAAGAGCCGGGTCATTCCACTAGGTGTCCGTGGCCCACCTACGGAACTCCGAACAGAATTCCTCCGCCGGACGATCTCCCTGCTGAATCCTACGTAACTTAGACTCAGCAAGGGAGATCCGATCTGGGTCATCATATACGAGTCCCAGAGCAGCGAAAAACCTATCCACTGACTGGAGAGCCGGGGAGCCCGGGGGAAGAGAGAACGCCCAAGATTGTGGGTCCCCTTGTAGGAGCGAGATGACAATTCCCACCCTTTGTTCTTCACTCCCCGATGACCGAGGCCGCAGCCGAAAGTACAACTTGCATGCCTCCCGGAAAACAAAAAACTTGTCCCGCCCCCCAGTGAACCTGTCAGGGAGAGCTACTTTAGGTTCTGGTCCGGCTTGCTCCTGAGGATACAAAACCTTGGACCTAACGTCCGCCAGCTCCATGGACAAACTCTGCAACTGCCGAGCTAGACCGGCTACTGGATCCATGGTAGCTGGAGAAAAACTAAGTGGTCGGTGAAAATGTCACGCTGTCTCTGTATACTGGAGGTAGGGGGCCTAAGCTGACCCTAAGCTGGGGCCCTGACTAATCCCTCAACCTGGAGGTACTGTTAAAGGTACAGAGGTCCAGGCCGCCAGCGTAACCCCTACCTCCTGAGGATCCCTGCACCTAAGTAATCTAGTCCTGAGAAGGACCCCGATCACAACAAAAGGGGACAAGTAATTATATGCCCACACACAGTACTTAGACGAACGAGACAGTACAAGGGAAAAACCAAAACCACCTTGCATACAAAAACTACACAACTACAACAGAGGGAACACCAACGGGAAAGGAGATAAATGATAAAGCGAGGAAGGGAAAAAACTCTCCGAATACACTTATCTCTGAAACTCCAAATACCACGATCCGCTCTGTTAGTCTGCATGAAATGCTTTCACCGACACTTCCCTAACAGACCCGCAGGCATTTGAAGGAGTCTCACTACAGCAGCATTGATTGCAGCTGGGCGAGGCTGGACCTCGTCTAGCACAGAGAGAGAGAGAATTAACTCCCTCACTGCCGAAAAACACAAAGCACCAAAAAGTCAGCTGCGAGAAGTCAGGCTGTGTAATCGTGACGATCTTCGTGGCAACACACCCGTGACATCAGGATATCCCAAGATGGGTGGTTTTACCAGGTAGTCTACTAGTTCTTCCAATACTTCCTGGTGGTCTGCTGTCCAGAGAATGGGCTGTTGGGATGAAACGGCGTTGTTTCTTTTAAGCCCGGTCCTACCCGCGTTCTTCTTTTTCTCCATGGGTGTTGTCGTCTCTGTCATCCTCCCCAAGAGGAGGCATAGTGGGGTGGCAATCCTGGAGAAGTTCCGAATGTAAGTACGATAGTAGGAGAGGAATCCTAAGTTCTGCCTCAACTCATCGACAGTAGAGGACCACTTGTCTTTTAAGGCCAGTACCGGAGCAATTTCTGCTGGGTCCATGGTTTATCCTTCTCCGGACACAATTTTGCCTAGAAATCGCACTTGCCTTTTGAACAGTTCACACTTCTTTGGGGTCAACTTAACTCCATGTTGTTGATATCGTTGTAATACGGTCCTCACGTGTTCAACATGCTCCCGGAAGGTTTTGCTGTGTACCACATTGTCATCCAAGTACGGCTGGCAGATATCGTCCCTCAGTCCTTCTAAACATGTCTCGATACTCCTCTGCAATTCTGCTGGAGCTGAACTGAGCCTAAATGTTATGCGGATCCACTCATATAATCCTCACGGTGTGATGAATGCTTTCAAGGGTCTACTGGACTCTTCGACAAGCCCTTGGTGGTATGCCTTACCCTGATCGAGGACAGAGACCCAGGTACTTCCTGATAGGTTATTCAGCATATCTTGGATCTTTGGTATTGGGTGCTGATCAGGTACTGACTTTCGGTTTAGTTCCCGGTAATCACAGCAGAGTCTCAACGTACCGTCCTTCTTCCTAACACAAACAATAGGAGAGGAATAAGACGACTTCGACTTTTGGACCCAACCTCTGTTGATTAGGTCTTGTAAATACTCTTTCACTTCACGGTGTAATGGTTTCGGCACAGACATGTAACTTCTGGTTACTGGGGTCGTGTCAAATTGATTTTCAACGATGGGATGCAGCCTATATCAGAGTCATCTTTGGAGAATGCATGACTCTCTCTGCATCTGTTTTGCTACCGCTCGATCTTCAGCACACAAGTGTTCCAGGGGTACTGGGGGATCCCAGGAGTCTGACGTGGGTCATGCAATTTCTTCCCCATGGCAACTCCTGTTCCTTGGTGGGGAGACTGAATTCACTGTAGACCCCTAGGCGGGTCTCACACTGGCTGGATATACCATTTTAACGGTTTAAATGTGACCTAACACAGTCTTTGGATACAGTCTAATTTCATGTTTTGTAGTATTCATCACCAGGACTGTCACCTGAACAAACCGACCAATAGGAATCGTAAGCACAGTCTCACCTTGAACTAGGCCTTCCGGAAGTTCTGAGGATTCTTTTGGCATGAACAGTCTTTTCTGGACTTTTCTTCCCGGTTCTACTCAGACTCCATACCTCTGCCCCACCATTTGGTTTGCAGGGATGATGGCTGGGCGCCAGCCTACCTTGACTTCTTTTAGGTTTTAGGTCCATTGTTCTCTGTGCGTTCTTTACTCTATGAATCATATTTTCCGCCACGGCATTGGGTATGGCAAATGATGTGGCAATTGCATCCATCACCAGCGTCCCTGACTTGTGTTTCGTGATGACCTCACTGATTACATTATAACCCAGGATAGGATCCTCTGCCACGTTCTGATCTCTGGTCACGAGAAAAGGTACCAAAAGCTCAATGGTGTTGCTGTTCTTTGTGGCCCTCAGTTGGAAAGTCACTTCCACCCAGCCTATGAAAGGGATTTCGGTCTGGTTGACAGCTTTGCCGTGGAGTTCCACTGGTCCTAAGAGTTCTTTTAGCGACCGAAGGTAGCGCCTTCTCCATTCTTCATTTACAAGGCTCGCTTGCGCTCCTGTGTCCCACAGTGCTTTTACCAGGAGTCCATCTAGCTGGCACTGTATAAAGCACCTTTCACCGATTAGGCTGATGAGGTTATCTTTACTGACCGTGACCATTGGCATTTCTTGGCATAATGTCCTTGCTCACCACATCTTAGACAGTGGACACACACCGTACTCAGACTTGATGAACGGCACGCTTCACAAGCTGGGTATCTTCTGTTTTGGAACCCACTCCTGGGTCTGAGGGATACAAGTTCTGGCCTGGAACAAATAAACTTTTTTACCTCAATCAACTCGGCTCGCAGTTCTCCTATTACTTCCTCCCAGTCAGCGCTGGTGGTTCTCTCTCAGGGGACGCACTGGAGGGTCTCCATAATGATCCCCGTATGGGCCACCAATGTTACACGCACATCGCTAGGTTCAGAAAGGGACGAGACAGGTTACATGAATCCTTTGGAATCCTGGGGGAACCGTTACTCAGGGCGACCATAGACAATGTGCTGCAGCTTCTCTCAGGCACACAGGAATATTGACCCTCAGGCACAGACACGTAGATTGTTTCACTTGCAGACCAGACACACTTGACAAGAGTCCTCATAAACGGTAGAACAGTAGCATCTAATAAGAAGCCGCACAGCCAGTGCAAGTTAAGTCTTATGAGCAACAGGCTCCAGTGACAAACAGTACAGTTTCCTTAGCAGCACAGCAGTTCACAGGCTTCCCAGTAGTACAGGACAGCACAGTTCTAATGCAAAGGCACATTAATGAACACAGCATTCTTTACAGCACATTGAGATGGAGGAGGGGGGGGTTGGCTGAGGGAGATTATCCCTGTAACACCATTTCTTACAGACCTTATCCTTCAGCTTGACAATACTCTGCCCTGCTAGTTCAGGAACTCTACCTGACTTGGGCTTAGCTTCACTCCTGACTTGAATCCTTTTCACTTGCAGGGGCGCTTCTGTCAGATGTAGAACACACACACCACCTTTCTCTTCTGTAATTAAACAGTAAACAACTTTCCCACAATCCCCCTGGAGCTCTGCTAAAACACTCCCCTTCTCCTGTGACTGAGTTAACCCCTCTAGTTGCTGGATGCTTGTGGAGCACAACACTTCCTGTCTTATGTGCTTGTGTTGCTTCTAATAGTTGCTGAATGCTTTTAAAGCAACAGCACTACTTGAGACTGTCACACTCTGCAACAGCACTACTTCTGCATGTCGCACTCTGCAACAGCACTACTTCTGCATGTCACAATAGTCCTAAAGTGCTAAAATAGCCCCCTCCTCACAATAAGTAAACCACAGATGTAGCTCTAGCCAGTGCGCCTGTCTTTCTATAGGTTTGGGCACCTATGGGAGTTCAGGTTCCCAGCGACATAAACATAGGTGATGCAGTGAATAGCCAGCCCCAACACAATTTTATATATCCTAGTCAACCCTCAACATACAGTACAGACCAAAAGTTTGGACACACCTTCTCATTTAAAGATTTTTCCGTATTTTGATGACTTTGAAAATTGTACATTCACACTGAAGGCATCAAAACTATGAATTAACACATGTGGAATTATATATTTAACAAAAAAGTGTGAAACAACTAAAAATATGTCTTATATTCTAGGTTCTTCAAAGTAGCCACCTTTTGCTTTGATGACTGCTTTGCACACTCTTGGCATTCTCTTGATGAGCTTCAAGAGGTAGTCACCGGAAATGGTTTTCACTTCACAGGGGTGCCCTGTCAGGTTTAATAAGTGGGATTTCTTGCCTTATAAATGGGGTTGGGACCATTAGTTGTTTTGTGCAGAAGTCAGGTGGATACACAGCTGATAGTCCTACTGAATAGACTGTTAGAATTTGTATTATGGCAAGAAAAAAGCAGCTAAGTAAAGAAAAACGAGTGGCCATCATTACTTTAAGAAATGAAGGTCAGTCAGTCCGAAAAATTGGGCAAACTTTGAAAGTGTCCCCAAGTGCAGTTGCAAAAACCATCAAGCACTACAAAGAAACTGGCTCACATGAGGACCGCCCCAGGAAAGGAAGACCAAGAGTCACCTCTGCTTCTGAGGATAAGTTTATCCAAGTCACCAGCCTCAGAAATCGCAGGTTAACATCAGCTCAGATTAGAGACCAGGTCAATGCCACACACAGTTCTAGCAGCAGACACATCTCTACAACAACTGTTAAGAGGAGACTTTGTGCAGCAGGCCTTCATGGTAAAATAGCTGCTAGGAAACCACTGCTAAGGACAGGCAACAAGCAGAAGAGACTTGTTTGGGCTAAAGAACACAAGGAATGGACATTAGACCAGTGGAAATCTGTGCTTTGGTCTGATGAGTCCAAATTTGAGATCTTTGTTTCCAACCACCGTGTCTTTGTGTGACGCAGAAAAGGTGAATGGATGGACTCTACATGCCTGGTTCCCACCGTGAAGCATGGAGGAGGAGGTGTGATGGTGTGGGGGTGCTTTGCTGGTGACACTGTTGGGGATTTATTCAAAATTGAAGGCATACTGAACCAGCATGGCTACCACAGCATCTTGCAGTGGCATGCTATTCCATCCGGTTTGCGTTTAGTTGGACCATCATTTATTTTTCAACAGGACAATGACCCCAAACACACTTCCAGGCTGTGTAAGGGCTATTTGACCAAGAAGGAGAGTGATGGGGTGCTACGCCAGATGACCTGGCCTCCACAGTCACCAGACCTGAACCCAATCGAGATGGTTTGGGGTGAGCTGGACCGCAGAGTGAAGGCAAAAGGGCCAACAAGTGCTAAGCATCTCTGGTAACTCCTTCAAGATTGTTGGAAGACCATTTCTGGTGACTACCTCTTGAAGCTCATCAAGAGAATGCCAAGAGTGTGCAAAGCAGTCATCAAAGCAAAAGGTGGCTACTTTGAAGAACCTAGAATATAAGACATATTTTCAGTTGTTTCACACTTTTTTGTTAAGTATATAATTCCACATGTGTTAATTCATAGTTTTGATGCCTTCAATGTGAATGTACAATTTTCATAGTCATGAAAATACAGAAAAATCTTTAAATGAGGTGTGTCCAAACTTTTGGTCTGTACTGTATATCTATCATGACAGATGACAAATAGACAACAGATTTTTTCCTATGTACCTGAAATTTCTGCACCATTTCTGCATCTCTTCGCAGAAAAATGCAGCCTCAAAAACGTGTTTTTGGTGCGTTTTTGCCTGCGTTTTTCACCCATTGAATGCACTGAAAAAAAACGCAGAAAGCGGATAGTCTCCCTCGCCCGACGCGGTTTCGCTCTCGCTTCTTCGGGGACATATACCAATGACAGGGGAATCTCCTTTTTATTGCTCGAACAGCCAATAGACAATCACATAGGAAGAAGCAAGAGCAAAACGGCGTCGAGAGCGAGGGAGACTGTCCGCTACATCCTCCTCTGTGTGGTCCTTACTTGGGTAAATTTTGTGATAGCTATGCCTTAAATTCCTTCATGGATGCCTCAGCACTTTGCTAATAATTGGTTTTCCAGTACTATATGGTGTCAGTTAGTTAATTCTATCTGGTCACCTTCTTTAGCTTGTTTATTGTGATAGTATCTATAACTATTGAAGGATTTTTTCCTTTATACCATATACTGATGGGCAGCATATTTTCTTTTCCACTGGGATAATTTAAACATTTCCTTTAGACCCATCATATTATTCACTAAGAACTTTAATTAATCCTTTGGTCTATATATATATATGTATGTTGCCTATTAGTATACACACGTGGTCAAAATTGTTGGTACCCCTCGTTTAATGAAAGAAAAACCCACAATGGTCACAGAAATAACATGAATCTAACAAAAGTAATAATAAATTAAAAATCTATGAAAATGAACAAATGAAAGTCAGTCATTGGTTTTTAACCCTGCTTCCACAGAATTTAAAAAAAAAATTAAACGCATGAAATAGACCTGGACAGAAATGGTGGTTCTTCTTAACTTAATATTTTGTTGAACAACCTTTTGAGGCAATCACTGCAATCAAACGATTCCTTTAACTGTCAATGAGACTTCTGCACCTCTTGACAGGTATTTTGGCCCACTCCTCATGAGCAAACTGCTCCAGTTGTCTCGTGTTTGAAGGTTGCCTTTTCCAGACGGCATTTTTCTGCTCTTTCCAAAGATGCTCAATAGGATTTAGGTCAGGGCTCATAGAAGGCCACTTCAGAATAGTCCAATGTTTTCCTCTTAGCCATTCTAGGGTGTTTTTAGCTGTGTGTTTTGGATCATTATCCTGTTTCAAGACCCATGACCTGCGACTGAGACCAAGCTTTCTGACACTGAGCAGCACATTTCTCTCTAGAATCCCTTGATAGTCTTGAGATTTCATTTTACCCTGCACAGATTCAAGACACCCTGTGCCAGATGCAGCAAAGCAGCCCCAGAACATAACAGAGCCTCCTCCATGTTTCACAGTAGGGACAGTGTTCTTTTCTTGATATGCTTCATTTTTCTGTCTGTGAACATAGAGCTGATGTGCCTTGCCAAAAACTTCCATTTTTGTCTCATTTATCCATAGGACTTTCTCCCAGAAGCTTTGTGGCTTGTCAACATGTAGTTTGGCAAATTCCAGTCTGGCTTTTTTATGATTTCTTTTCAACAATGGTGTTCTCCTTGGTCGTCTCCCATGAAGTCCACTTTGGATCAAACTGTTAGAACCCTCCTGTTTGTTTTTTCCATCTTGTGTTTTGCGGTCACGTGACCATCTGCCTTTATATTCCAGCTCTGCCCTTTTGGCTGTGCTTGACTTCAGTTTTTGACTGTTTCTCTAGCCAGGTGCTTCTGTGCCTTTCTCTGTCAGTTCATTTGGTCAGTCTGGGACCTCTAGTACTTTTTTGTCTGTTTGTCTTTTTGTGTTCTGCAACAACTTCTCTGTTTAGGAGGTGTCCCATTTTTGTCCCAGTCCTTAGTTCTTTTAGGGACCCCTCCCTTAACTCTATAGGTCTTCGTTCAGACTAGCCGAGGACTAAGGCGGGTCTGTTCGCTAGGAACAGGCAGCCCGCTACATCGTAGGGATTCAGCTTAGTTTCACTGTAGGGACAGTTTTCCCTTATCTTTCCTTTGTTCATGTTGCAGATCATAACAGTAAGTCCAGCCCAAAAAAACTGAAAGGAAAGAAATTTGGGGATCAGTATGGTTTCCGTCCAGGATTTGGCTCAACGCCTACAGGGATTGTCTCTGGAGGTGGCCGAGGTCCAGCAACACGTGAGTAGCTGTTCTGAAGCGCATTTTGTGGAACCCAAGGTAGGACTGCCTGATGTTTTTTATGGTAAACAGCAAGATTTTTTTCCTTTAAAAATGCTTGTTTGTTATATTTTCCTTTGAGACCAAGGACATTTGGGAATGAATCACAGCGCATTTGTTTTATTATGTCACTTTTGCACAAAGAACCACAGGGGTGGGCCTTTTCTCTCCAACCTAATGATCAATGTTTAAGATCTGTAGAAGAATTTTTTTCTGCTATGGGGCTATTATATGACGATCCTGATCGAATCTCATCTGCTGATGCAGAACTCAGGCGTTTGAATCAGGGGTCAGGTGATGTTGAAAATTATTGCACACACTTCAGAAGATGGGCCTCAGAAGTTAAATGGAATGATCCAGCTCTGAAATGTCTATTCCTTGCTGGTCTGAGTGAAAGGGTTAAGGATTTGCTAATTGCATTCCCCGCACTTGAGACTCTGCAGGATGCCATGCAATTAGCTGTTCGTCTGGATAGGAGACTGAGATCTAGACAGAATGAGGTAAAGACTCCTGTAATGCCAGGTCGTAGTCCCCAGAAAATCTGCTCTGATGGCGGAAACCGATGGAGGTTGGGGCGAAGTCGCTCCCCTCTCAGGAAAGAGACCGGAGGTTCGCCGAGGGATTGTGTCTTTATTGTGGTAAAGCTGACCATTTGATTAAGTATTGTGAGCTTCGTTTAAGTAAAGAAAAAAAAAAGGTCAGTTACGCCCGTATAGCTTGTTTACGCTCTGCAGGAGTATTTCTTTCTGGGAGTTCTACTTTGCAGGAAAATTTGATTGAATTTCAGGTAATTGTGGATTGTGGTTCAACACTTAATGTGATTGATAAAGGGTTTTTGGAAAACCTTCAATTGAAATCCAAACCTTTGTCATCACCTATTTCTGTGATTGCAATTGATAACACTCCCTTGAAATGTATTACTCACAAGGTTGCTGCATTTCCCCTCACTATCAATGGAGTTCACCAAGAAATTTTGGACTTGGTTGTATTAGATAATTTACCCTCTCCAGTCGTTTTAGGATTGCCTTGGTTAAAACTGCACAATCCTTTGCTGGACTGGTCTACTAATGTGATTAAGTCTTGGAGTCCGAAGTGCTATAATAAATGTTGTAACCGTCGCATTGCGGCTGTGGAAAAAGGGGAATTACCGGTACCTATTCAAGATTTTTGGAGGGTTTTTTCGGAGGAGGAGTCTCAAGTTTTACCTCCTCATAGGGATTATGATTGCGCCATTGAGTTTGCTCCTGGAGCTACTCTTCCCAAGAGTCGCTTGTTTAATCTGACTATCCCTGAAAGAAAGGCCTTGGAGGAGTACATAGAGACTAGCCTGGCTGCTGGCCACATTAGACCTTCTAAGTCACCTGTGGCAGTTGGATTCTTCTTTGTTAAAAAAAAGGACGGCGGTTTACGTCCATGTCTGGATTTTCGTGAAATGAATAAGATTACCGTACGCAATACCTACCCATTGCCGTTAATTCCTGACTTGTTTAACCAGTTGGTGGGGGCCAAGTGATTCTCTAAAATTGATCTCCGGGGGGCATACAATTTGTTACGAGTGAAGGAGGGTGATGAATGGAAAACTGCTTTTAACACTCTGGTACGTCATTTTGAGAATCTGGTGATGCCTTTTGGTCTTACCAATGCACCTGAACTTTTCAGAACCTTATTAATGACATCCTGAGACCTTTGATTGGTAAGAATGTGGTTGTGTATTTGGAAGACATTTTGATTTATTCATCAGATTTAGAGTCCCATTGGCAGAGTGTGCGTGAAGTTTTGCAGTTATTGAGTGATAATTCACTGTTTGCTAAGCTGGAGAAATGTGAGTTCGCTGTGCAGAAAATTAGTTTTTTGGGCTACATTGTCTCCAGCGAGGGCTTTGAGATGGACCCTGTGAAGGATCAGGCTGTGCAGGAATGACCTAGGCCTATTGGTTTGAAATCTATACAGAGATTTTTGGGTTTTGCCAATTATTACAGGAAATTCATTAAGAATTTTTCTGCACTTGTTAAGCCTCTGACCGATCTCACCAGGAAAGTTGCGAATACGGTCCAGTGGACTACTGAGGCCATTGAAGCGTTTGAGTATCTCAAAGAGAGGTTCAGTTCTGCCCCTATTCTTATGCAGCCTGATGAGACCAAGCCTCTTTTGCTCGAGGTCGATGCTTCATCGGTGGGGCTCGGAGCAGTTTTGTCTCAGGAGAACAAGGATGGAGTACATCTTTGTGCCTTCTTTTCGAAAAAAATTTCGGAAACCGAGCTGAATTATGATGTTGGAAATCGGGAGTTGCTGGCTATTAAACTTGCGTTTGAACATTGGCATCATTTTTTGGAAGGCGCTAGATTTCCTATTCAGGTTTTCACAGATCATAAGAATTTGATCTATCTGGATGCTGCCAAGCATTTGAATGTCCGTCAAGCTAGGTGGGCACTTTTTTTTTCTCGGTTTCATTTTTCTGTTACCTATATCCCTGGTACTAAGAATGTTAAAGCCGATGCTTTATCTTGCAGTTTCTCTCCTACGGTCAGTGCCGAGAAGGAGGAGAGCATTTTACAGAAAAGAGTTGTGGTGGCGGCATTGGACTCCGTTTTCGAGAATGGGATTCTGAAAGCTCAAGATGATGCCCCATCTAACACTCCCCATGGGAGGTTGTTCGTGCCTAGAGCCTTTAGGAGAGATTTGTTTGTGGAGTGTCATGAATCTCGGTTGGCAGGTCATCTCGGAATTTCTGAGACTAAGAGACTTATCAGTCGCAGTTTTTGGTGGCCTGGATGGCAGAAGGAAGTCATCAAGTGGGTGCGTCAATGTACAATGTGTGCTAGGTCAGAGGCTTCACATACTCCTGCTGCTGGGTTGCTTTGCCCTCTGGAGGTTCCTAGTGTGCCTTGGACCCATCTCACAATGGATTTTATTACTGATCTTCCTGTGTCCGAGGGTTTTACTGTCATCTGGGTGGTCGTGGACCATTTTAGTAAGATGTGTCATTTGGTTCCATTCATTAAGTTGCCCTGCGCCAAGACACTCGCTAAAGCGTTTGTTAAGGAGATTGTCAAGCTCCATGGCGTTCCCACAGATATTGTTTCTGATAGAGGACCTCAGTTTGTGGCTCGCTTTTGGCGTGCTTTTTGTGACAGGTTGGGAGTCCATTTGTCTTTTTCGTCTGGGTATCATCCTGAGTCTACTGGACAGACTGAAAGAAAGAACCAGGATGTTGAACAGTTTTTGCGTTGTTTTGTGGCAGACAATCAAGAGGTGTGGTCTGAGTCTCTGCCTCTCGCAGAATTTGCTCTTAACAATCATACATCCCCCTCAGCTGGGTGTTCTCCTTTTTTTTCCCGGTGATTTGGAGAGAGTTTGGACTAATGTACGTTGTAACCTTCAAGAGGCTAACAAGAAGTCCAAGAAGTATTTTGACAGGAAACGTAAGGAGGTTTTGTTTACTGTGGGTGACATGGTTTGGTTGTCCTCAAAGAACCTGCGGTTGAGGATTCCCTCTAAAAACTGGGTCCTAAGTTTGTGGGTTTCTGCTCATGTGCCGCTAAGCCACGCCCTTGCGGGCATGTGCAGCTAAGCCACACCCCTTCATGGCATGTGCATCTAAGCCACGCCCCCTTGCGATCATGTGCTGCTAAGCCACGCCCCCTGCTGTCTGGTACAGCGTGGTTGGTAGTCCTGGGGGGCTGGGGCTGTCTCTAGTGTATTTAAGGGCTCCGTGTGCTCCGCCCCGGTGCCTAGTCTATCTCTTTCTAATCTGGGGTGAGGTCTTTGGCAGTAAATGCAGTGTGTGAGAGTAGTTGTCAAGGGTTCCTGCTGAAAGCTTCCTAGTCATCCTAGTCATCAATTAGGGCTAGGGGAATGCTGTGAGCAGCACGCTCTACCGTGTCGGTTCAGAGGTTGGTGTCCACGCCACGGAGGCGTCCTCGCTACCGATCCAGCATTCCAGGGTCCGCCATTGTATGTGTGGTCACACTGCCGCTTTTACACCCATGTGTTGGGTGCAGCAGAGATTCTCCTCCTCTTTAGGAACTTAGGTTCCAGGCCTTTCCTGGCCTGCAGCTATCTACAGCTCTATACGCCGCCATCTAGTGCTCGGGCGTTTCATGCTGCCAAATCCTTCCTGCTCTGCACAGCGGTGTCTTGCAGTGCAGAAGTTTATTTGTTTCGTTTCTAGAGTGTTGTTAACTCCCACCATTGTACCTTGTTTAGTTACTACTAGTGTGTGCACTTAACACACTAATTCATTTCTTTCTCTGTGCTTAGCTGAACATTCCTCTGGGACTCAGCTGCTGCAGCTCCTCTGCAGTCCAGTGGACCCTGACGTGTCCTTTAAGTTTTATTTTATTAAAGGACACGCCAGCGTAACACAGGCAGCCCGCTACTTCGTAGGGATTCAGCTTAGTTTTACTGTAGGGACAGTTTTCCCTTATCTTTCCTTAGTTCATGTTGCAGATCATAACACAAACAACGACGGATGGTGCGATCTGACACTGATGTTCCTTGAGCTTGAAGTTCACCTTTAATCTCTTTATAAGTTATCCTGGGCTCTTTTGTTACCATTCATATTATCCGTCTCTTTGATTTGTCATCAATTTTCTTCCTGCGGCCACGTCCAGGGAGGTTGGCTACAGTCCCATGGATCTTAAATTTCTAAATAATATGTGCAACTGTTTTGCCCTGGTCTACAATTATGACTGTATAGGGATCTTGATGCATTATTATGTTATAAAGTGTCTAGCAGTAAATTAATGATTGGCTGCTTGGAGATGGTCTTATAACCTTTACCTTTTACCTGCTTGTCTATAATTTTCTTTCTAATCTCCTGAGACAACTTTCCTTTGCTTCCTCTGGTCCACGTTGAGTGTGGTACACACCATGTCACCAAACAGCACAGTGAGTATCTGTAGCCCTATATACAGGCCCACTGACAGATTACAAGATTGTAGACACCTGTGATGCTAATTAATGGACACAACTTGATTTAACATGTCCCTCTTGTCACATCATTTTCAGGGGTACCATCATTTCTGTCCAGGCCTATTTCATGAGTTTACATTTTTTATAAATTCTGTGGAAGCAGGGTTGAAAAGCAATGTCTGACTTTCATTTGTTCATTTTCATAGATTTTGAATTTATTATTACTTTTGTCAGATTCAAGTTATTTCTGTGACCATTGTGGGTTTTTCTTTCATTAAACGAGGGGTACCAACAATTTTGACTACATGTGTATGTATCACTGTTGGATGTAACAACTGTTATATGGTATTTAGCTATTGGTTATGTTATTTATTACCAACATTATGAAGGAGTTTTGTTTGTGGATTCGATATTCTCCCCTCCATAGTGAGGTTCTCCCTTTTTTCTTTGTTCAGAATTTGCTTTTAATTGTAGCTAATAAAATTGTTTTTATAATATAATTGTAGCTAGAGTCTCTTTTGCCCTGGTCTACAATTATGACCGTATAGGGATCTTGATGCATTATTATGTTATAAAGTGTCTAGCAGTAAATTAATGATTGGACTTATGAAATTAATTACAAGTAAAGTGGATGGGATTTGTAGAAATCGCATGTCCACTATGCGTCTCTGAGCACCTGCGGATCACCCGCGGACACGGACTTGCGGCTCGTCTTTTCACAAGAGAAATGATATCACTACAATGTATTGATTGCGGTGAATCCGCATGGTTCAATGAACACAAGCAGATTCACCTGTGTTCAGCGCTTTCGACTCAGCATAAAGTATCCTGCGCTCACAGTGCTGCCAATACCGACCGTGTGCACATCCCCTAACAGGGCTGTTTTGAATACAGAGCAGACATTTGGTCTACTGTTCTGATATCTAGGCAGCAATGAAACAAAACTATTTTACAAAACTGAACGTGTGAACGTGGCCTAAAAGAACAAAAGAAAGTCAAAATTAATGTCAACATAAGGCAGGAGAAGCACTTACAAATTAAAAAAAAAATGAAGTTACTTTGTGTCATAGGTTTTTAATAAGAATTGTTAAAAACATTTTTTTTGCAAGACTACACTAGGCTGGGGGCGAAGTAACAAAACTCTAGCGTCACTCACATTACAAACAACGAATAAATATCGAAAATCGAATGAATGGCGTGAAAAATCCCCTGATTTTCCGCAAATAATTCGCCTCAGTTCTCTGCATTGCCCAAAACAAAGATGGCGCGGGAGATTTCTACTCCTTCTCAGTCACGTGATCACACTGTCTTCAATGCAGCGCCCTATTAGATTTTTTCAAAATAAACTTTATTGACTAGCAAACAAACAACATTCAATAGCGTCCCCGTTACCTTGGCTATGGAAGGAAGTAGTGCCGGGTCGCGCTGTCATCCCATGGTTGACTTCCTGTTATTGTGACCTTAACCTTGCATGTGGCGCGGAGGATTCCTGCAATGTCTCTGGTTACAGACGCCTTTGTGTCGCAGATAGCAGGTAATGGCGCTGTGCCTGCGGTAGAGACTGCGTGTAAGGCGGTGACATGGCGCACATTGCACCGACCTCAGTGCTACCCGCAGGCACAATATTCATCACAGGTGGTCAGTGCTGAGGAGACATTATGGGATAAGCGGTATTTGCTGGGACTTGTAGTACCACAGGGCACCTGGGCCAAGACAATGCAGCCTCCAGATCCTCAAAACGTGTCAGGTGGCTGTAACATGGCTAATATGACCAGTAGCCAGACAGTCTGTTCACTCAGTGTAAGAGGTCTTTGTGCTTGTTCACACTAGATGCATTTTTCTTATCTTGATGAAAAAAGATCAGCATCGTTTTACAGGAACCACAAAATGAATGAGTTTCTAAAGTCTCATTCACACAGTGCATGTTTTTCCTTAGATTTTATACCTTTGTTGCCGTTTAAAAAAAAGTGCAGCATATCAGTTCTTTCATTGTTTTTTTTTCTCTAGTTTTTCCTCATTCTCCAGTTGCTTAACATAAAACACATTTAAAAATGCATAAAAACAATAACTCGTGGGCATACCCTTACTATAGAGCAGTGCGCTGGCGGACACAGACAGAAGAGGACCCCTGTGTAAGGACAATATATGGGCCCTGTGCAGCCCAAGAGCTCCCACAAATGCAAAATTGCACCTGCTTTGGAGGTAGAAATGGCCCCCCCTTACCTCTTTGGCCCCTGTGTGGTTGCACCAATGATATGTCTGCCCCTGGAGCAGTGTTCCCAAACTCCTTGCGACCCTCCCCCCCCACGGGTCATGTACTCCAGTCCTCGCGACTCCCCCCACAGGTCATGTACTCCAGCCCCCCCCCACGGGTCATGTACTCCAGTCCTCGCGCAGTCCAAACCCCCCCCAGGGGTCATGTACTCCAGTCCTCGCGACCTCTGCCCCCATGGGTCATGTACTCCAGTCCTCACGACCTCCGCCCTCCAGGGGTCATGTACTCTGGTCCTTGCGGAATCCCCCCCCCCCCCCCGGTTCATGTAGTCCGGTCCTCACAGACCCCCCCCCCCCCCCTACGGGTCATGTAGTCCGGTCCTCGCGACCACCCATGCGTCATGTTTTTAGGATTTTCATAGTGTTGGACAAGTGAGAGAATTCCTGATGCCTTGATGATACTTCCACCACCTGTGCAATACTAAGGAAAACCTGAGGACATGACCTGTGCGGGCCGTGAGGACTGGAGATTGAGAAACCGTGTTAGAAATCTTCTGTCTCCATGCATTAGAAAATTCTGCTCATTATATCCCTGTGCCTTTGACTTCACTCCAGAGCTGCATTCACAGTTCTGCAGGCCATCATTGGAAACAGCAGGTTCCTCAATCAGGTTACACAGGGACATAGTGAATTTGTCACCGGGTGTGGACACAGATAGAAGGGGCCCCTGTGCAAGAACAATATATGGACCCTTTGCAGTCCAATAACTCATCATAATGCACAATTCCACCTGCTTTGCAGGAAGTAATGGCTCCCTTACCTCTTGGGGCCCCTGGTTGCACCAATGGTATGTCCGCCTCTGCAACCAACCAAACCAAAGAACCAGCAGGTTTTTTTTTTTTTTTATTTATTTTTTTTCTTTGCAACAGTCCTCTTGCAGCGATTATCCACCTTTGGTAACATTTCATTTATTATTTACTTAATTGCAAGTATTTGGGGCTAAAAATAATTTTTACAGTTAGGTTTCATTAAAAATGTTGCACCTTTTTGCTTTATCAGACTCTTTTGTTTTCTTGTACACTAAACTTTGTCTGTGGCCGTAAATCAGCTGAGCTCAGAAAAAGTTAGAAACTCTCAGTCAGACATCATTGCAGGTTGAATGACTAGTTCTCTGTTAACTCATTCAGCAATAGTGCAACATAAAGATTATAGAAGGCAAATGGTGCAAAATGTATAATGAAAACCACTTGCAAAAATAATTGTTAGCCCCAAACGCCTGCACGTAATTAAAATAAAAAAAAATGTCGTCAAAGGTTGGCAACCCCTTTAAATCAGGTGCTGCAATGCATTAAAAGTTAAGTGCAATTTCATGGTCTGACATTGCAGTTTTCAATTTGCACAGGTTACTGTAAAGATACATTTACACCTGCCGACCGCGACCGTTAAAAGCTAGAGTGCTTATTCGCTGATTATGAAAATGTTGGAAGCTACCACTCTCAGGTCGGGAGATCCACAGGGCAGTCCGTGCATGGTGGTTCGATTTATACGGCCGTCTGACTGAGCCCTCAGGGAAAGTTTCAGGAACTTAGGAAGTATGGCAAGTTCTTCTCAATATAATCACAAAAGAAAACTGACACAAGTGCATTGATGGATGTGCCCCAATGGGTCAACAAGGAATAGTGGAGGATTTCCGCACCAAGTTTATTGGTGCAGCGCTTGACTATAGTGCTGGCTCTATATCGTAGCTCTAAGGCATACATGTCAAACTCTGGCCCATGAGCCAATCTGTCACGGGTGTATCAGGTTTGACAGACAGTCGTTCTGGATCCAGCTGTAGAAGGTCGCTGTGCTTGACCTTCTTGATCCTTTCATCTCTGTAGTGTAGTGGTATCCTTCTCTCGCTAGGACCCAGCAGTGATCTCCACCTTCTGCTGCTAATTGACACACCCTTACTTGATATTTAAAAGCCCTCAGTGTCTCCAGAGAGTCGCCCGTGATAGAACTATTTTCCCCTGCTCAGGCCTGGAGTACTAGCAGTCGGCTAGTTTCTTCTTGGAGATTCTTGGTGGATTATTGTCGTCTTCTCTCTGGTGTCTTCTCAAGCTAAGTGTATCCCCTTTTCTGTTTTCCTCGTTTGTCTTTAGTTTCAATGGGGGCTGACTAGTGCTCACCTCTTCCCCCTCCCTACCTAGGGCCTAGTTCTAGGGACATTCAGGGATGCTTTCATTTGGCCTGCAACACCAGAACCACCACCCCTATGTGGGGCCATTATTCTGTGTGGCGGACTATGTGGGGCCCATTATTCTGTGTGGCGGACTATGTGGGGCCCATTATTCTGTGTGGCGGACTATGTGGGGCCCATTATTCTGTGTGGCGGACTATGTGGGGCCCATTATTCTGTGTGGCGGACTATGTGGGGCCCATTATTCTGTGTGGCGGACTATGTGGGGCCCATTATTCTGTGTGGCGGACTATGTGGGGCCCATTATTCTGTGTGGCGGACTATGTGGGGCCCATTATTCTGTGTGGCGGACTATGTGGGGCCCATTACTGTGTATACTGGTTGGCTCGCGACTTTGTCCACGTTTTTAATTTTGACCCTCTGTGTGTTTGACATCCCTGCTTTAAGCAGTTACTCTTGTTTGTCTTTCTTTTTTTACCATGGAGATCATTGCACGATACGTGACTCATAAATGTGTTTATTCTGTGACAGCCGAGGAAGGTTGAATTAATTTATGGCCTAACATTTACTTCAGTTTCCACTAAAAAGTGTCACAAATAAAGCTTTAATTGCCTTACACAAGTAGGGTTGGGTGCAAGCGGTTTTCCACGTGTTTGCAATATTTGCAGTGTCTCTATATACACCTAGAATCTAGTTTTCTTATGTCATATCTTAAGCTAGCGTTCATCGTTCCATTATAGATTCAGAGAAACAGAATTCCTGCAAATTCTCCCCCTTAAAAAAAACAAAAGCGCATTCATTGTGTGACTGAATTTGCAGCAGACGGACCCCATTCATTATAATTTATGTTTGTAATTCTTATGGGAAAAAAAGAAGTGCAGCATGACGGACCTTGGCTTATGGAGGCTCTGATGCTAGTCTGAACCCAGACTTATCTGTTCTCACTGGCATCATGGCTTCTGTTTTTAACGCGAACCTCAGCATGAATCAGACACCAGGAACCAAAGTTCTCAGAAAACAAATCCAGGAGGTTGGTCTCTGGTGGCTTCTCCCCATCCTGCTCCCCTTGTGTGACAGGTGTGTCTCCTTACGTGTGAGCTTAAGTAAGAGCCTGTCACTTGGGGGGAGCGCGGTTGAGAGAAGATGCAGAGCAGCGGCCTCTTGGACTAGTCACCCGAGCAGCATGATCCCCGGGTGACTTTTTAAAGTAAAACCTTTATGGCTAAAATGATAGAGCCAGTGTCTGATACATACTGCCCGTGATTCAGGCAGTACGAATCAGCTGGGTCCCTTTAAGGGCAAAAATATTATAGGAACCCTTCCTGATGTACACTGTGTTACGCCTGCTGTATTTCTTCACACGGGGCTTACTTCAGGATTTGTACACACTGTTAGGGCGCAGCCAGATGGCCGTATAAGTCGAATCGCAATTCAAGGACTGGCCGGCAGCTCTCCCAACCCAAGTGTGACCGCTTTATATATTTCTATGCAGCTATCACGCTTGGGTCGGATGAGCTGCCGGCCAGTCCTTGCACTGCGTTCCGATCTTGGTCCGATTTATACGGCCGTCTGACTGTGCCCTTATATTGGGTGCACACCATGTTTATTGGCTGCCTCAGAAGTATGTGTCTACATACCAATAAAAGAATGCAATACATATAGTGTAACTTATACATTTTTATGGATATGACGTGTATACCAAAATTGTATAAGAAGACCGGCACTCACTTGTAAGTTTGCAGAATTTGTAGATTTTTATTCCATGTTCCTCAGTAAACAATAATGTTACGCGTTTCGGCTTGAACACCAGCCTTTTACAGACTCTGTGCCGCTTGCAAATTCAAAAAAAGCCTACATAAGTTTATAGCAGATGACTTGGAGGGCATAATGCCAGCTTGGTCTTCATGAATTACTGATTCAATAATTCTACTCAGTTGGAAAGCATAAATTTTAGCCAATATCCGAACATCTGTCGTCAGCAGTGAGATAGGCCTGTGGGAGTCAGGTAGGTCTCTTATCTTTTACTTCCTTGGGCAGAACAACTATTACTGCCTCATATAACGACTTTGGTAATGTCCCTGATAAAAATGCATTATTAATCATTTCCAGGTAGTTTTGGTAGCAGTTCATCGTCAAAATGTCTATCGGAGGGCCATCCGATCCAGGGGCCATTTTCCCAACAACCTGTCAAACTTCTTCCAAGGAAATTGGCTGATCCAAAAAATCTCTATCTTTATCCTCCAGATAAGAGAGAGTTATCCCCAAGAGGTAGTCCGACAATAATTGACCTTAGACGAGTATAAATTAGAATAGAAGCTATGTAAGACCTTTTAGTATATCTGGGCCCTGACGGACATTTTGCCTTCTACGTCCCTCAATTGATATATGAAAGCATTTTCTTTTTTGGGTCTCGGTCATCTTTGCAAGTAACCTGCTTGTAGTTTCTCCCCCCTCATAGAATTGTTGCTTTAAAAACACGTTTATTATCGGCCTGTTGTAATTGGATTGATTGAAACTGATTTTGTGATTCGTTCCACTGTGATAAATTTTCAGGGCTATTATTTCGAATAAAAAGAAACTCTGAATCCCGGACTTTGTTTTCTAGGTCTACCCCCTTCTTTTGTGAGACTTTGTTTCTCTTATTAACACACCCCTCAAAAAGGCCCTCCTTGCATCCCATACCACTCTTACGTGTGCTGAGCCCAAATTACTGGGAAAGAAATCAGATAATTTCCCCCTGACATTGTTACAGTCAATCATTTTAAACCGAAATGGATTAAGCCTCCACCCCTGAGAGAGCCTAGACCTCTTCGAACCCACCTGTAGCCGTAAGCAATGGTGGAGAGTGTCCTGATGAACACCTAGTATTCTATATCAAGGCGTTGGAAATATTTAACAGTGATTGCATGTCCTTGTAAATAGTTAACCTTTTTGGCTTGGACTTGGTCTGGGGTAGTTTGAGAACCAGCGGAGGAAATTGAGATTTGGAGTAATGAAATGGGGAGCAGTGAATCAGTCCGTTAAGCCTCTGCGCTATGAAACCGGTTGGCATGTCCGGGCTAGCAAGTCAGCCAATCAAAACACTCCTAATTGTGTTCTTTCTGGCTGCACAGTCTTATAATTTTAATGAGATATGGCTTTCTGGAGCCACTGAGTTCTCGACTGTGCGATCTGCTTTCTCGCTATTGATATTTTGCAAGAGCCCGTGCAGTAGTTAATCATCTCAGGGAAATTTCTCACCATTTTACACATGGAGAAACAGAAATTTATACTCAGGGAATAAAATGCCCACCTCTGAAATTACCAACGTGTTCTTTAAACACCCATTAACAATTCCTGTTCTGGATTACAATAGTTGAAGAGCCGCTCCACCTAAAAATCCTATTAATAAGTAATGGAGAATGAATTAATGTTGCCAAGCAGTTTTCCGCCTTGGTTACCGTAACGTAGTGGCAATCAGGGTTTGATCGGAGATATGTGAGACAGTCTGGTTGTACGCTGCCCTATGACTACTACTTTTTAGAGAAAACCTGTCACCAGATATAGTGGCCAGTTTTTGATCTTATTTTATTCTTGCTGCTTCCCTGATTATTCCCTTTTTTTTTTTTTTTTTTTAAATCTTCCAAAGATATGGACCTTTTGATTTAGCGTGCCCAATATGCTAACTTTATGTTCTTTGCCAATGGGGCGTCACTCATTGGAATCTTTGGGGTTGTATTTTTCGGCTCCTCTGAATTATTACCCTGAGAGCAATGTCCTTTTGATAAAAAAACAAAAATTATGACTAAATAAAAAGGCTCATAGCTATAGTTTGGTGGTGTTAAAAAATACACAGTGGGTAAATCAAAAATGTTCCATTTATGACTTGGTCACGGGTTCACTTTTAAATGTTGATTTCAGGCAGAACATCCCTAGCAACTAGTCTGTCTCAGATTGGTCCGGTATTTGGTAGGCACACCATGTGCAGCCATCTGGTGTCTCCGCAACCTTCTATATAGTAACCTACCGCCTGCACTTCTAGGGGACATTTTCTACTTTTGATGGTCATTTTGCTAGACTACAGCGTTCTGTTTCACAGCCGTATTGAATCTCTATGTGCAGGCAGATAAGACAAGGCAGTGGGGTTGTCCAGCTAGGACTCTTCCTTCTCTTTAGCCGACGACTCTGATCAGCTGATATCCTGGTGTTGTGGCATATTCACATGTTACAGCAGAGGACACGTAGCGTTACATAGCTCCCACTAAATTTAAGGGGGTTTTCCCTTAAAAATAAGATCACATCTCCACAGCAGATGAAGATAAATATATAACCTCTAACGGCCCCTCCACTATGACCCTTCGGATCACTAGAGTGGGTGTGAATGAAGCTGTGGGGGCACATGCTCGCTGCCGCTCCACTCAAATTCTAAGAGGCTGATTAAATCGGCAGAGCGCTCCACTCAACTGTCTTGTCAGCCACGTAGGCATTCAGTGGAGCGGCAGCGCGTGTGCTTGACTTTGGGCCTCTAATCTGTTGATCATTGGGTATCCCTTCATTGTAGCCCCATTGATAATACAATTATCAGCTATTCTGTGGACCACACAAAACGCATAAGTGACAATTTTTTTTATGATGGTCGTTCTGGAGAAATTTAAGCAGGGCTGTGGAGTTGGAGTCAGTGTCCAGTTTGGTGGAGTCGGTATAAAATAGACCGACTTCAACTCCTAAAATACATACTGCATTGAACTAATGTACCAATTTATTATGTGCTGTAAATGTTTTCAGAAGAATTTGGGAAAGTTCTGAAATGTCCTATAAATGTCTGTCCTATTCCTGATCTAAGGCTCTCGGCTTTTAGTTGAGATGAATCTGTGCTGCACTTTATGTACACGCTCAGTAGTGAGGCCGGGCTGTGGAGTTGGAGTCGGAGTCATGAAAATTGAGGAGTCTGCGTCAGGGGTTTGGCTTACCGACTCCACAGCCCTGAATTTAAGTGCAACGCGCTGAAAAATGCATATTTCCTCTATGAATAATATTTTGTTGGTTGCTGGGGCTCCATCTATTAATGGAGTATCCTGATCAGAATTGCTGCTTTCTCAGGGAGTTTGTGAGGCTGTGGCGATGTCTAGGGGGGCATTTTCTATCTCTACCCAGAGTCTGCAAGGTCTCTTCTCTTTCTGTTACTTTGTGTGAAAGTCGGTCATGTCAGTGACGCTTGTCTAGAACTATTTGGGTGGTGTTGGGGACCACCCTCTGACATTGGGCTTATGAACAGAGGTTGTCCTAAATGAACAGTCTTATGATGGTATGATCCAACCTTGTGGTCCTTATGCTAACAAAGGTTGTGTGCACCTGTTCCATTGTGATAATACCATATAACACATGCTTAGTAATCTTTCTACCCTCTTGATTTCCTTTTTCGATGTTTATTTTATAAGCCATCTGATTCTCCTTCTGATTAATTAGGAAAGCATTAAGATGTAATAGATTCTGCTATAAAATTGTCTGTGCTCTCCATTTCCTCCCGGTTGGCAAGTGAACATTTAATCATCAATATATCTCCACAAACATTCTTACTTTGAAACTTCTATTAAAATTGCTTAAGACTAATTTTCTTGGTCTTGTAAATCAATTTAATAAAACCCCAAAAAATGCAGTAGAGACTGTAAGTTATTAGAAAATGTCTTCTACTTAGTCGGGTGAAGTGCGTAATGAATTTTCTATCTGTTAAATATCTAGGAACATGTATATTACCATCAATATGATAAATTGTCTTCGTCTTGGAAAAGCAAATATTATCCTTAGGGGGTTTTAAGTTCCTCACGAAGCTGCTTTGTATTTCTGTCGAGTGTTGAAAAACCTTGACAGATCTTCAAATAATTCCAGACCACAGAACATCTTTAGTTAAGACGAGCCGAGTTCATCTATACACCGCGCCAATGGACGATCAGCCCTGTCTATCTGCATGTGTTGACCCCAAGTATAGTGACGTTTTAGTCTATTGATTTTTGGTATCCCCTCTAAAATTGATCTGCCCTTTTACAAAGGTGGGTGGAACTGACTGATGTTTAGCGGATATATAATTACCATATATTTCCCTTATTGATTATTACTAATGGAAAATGTATTTTACAATTGTTTAGTGCCGTCTGATTAGACTGCGGAAACAGGCAGTGGTTATACACATATACATCTTGTACGCATGATATACACATCTAAAGACCCCTTTAAACACGCTAGTTATTGTTAGGATTTGCTTGTTTCTGAGTGATCATCATGATAGATGGAAAAGCACTTCTCTTTGATCTTGACCAATCGCGCAACCTAAAAATGATAAATATCGCTTTGTGCCACTTGTAGCCACATTTACAGAAGTCGGTGTTGTTGACCGTATGGGTCGCAGTTATTGGACATAAATTTGGCTATCCATCTGCCCGCCCTATACATATGAATGCTTGACTGTTCGTCGTAGCCAAAGGGAAGAAAAAACGCTGCCAAATACCCATCTCTGTGACTAATTTCCCATGTGAATATAGGTTTGGGCACTTTGAAATGTACCCTCCCGATTTGTCAGTCTCCTAACATTTACCATCCGGTTGGTATCGGGCACGGCATTGACCATTACATTGCTGGTCCCATGGAATTTGTCGGGCTCGACTTTCATTCACCTTAAGTTGCTCCATACACAACAGCGCAGACTACTGCTCCTATCCTCCACCAATTGGTCTTCACGGCAGGATTTCCCGACCTGAGTACTGCAGCAGCTTTGACACCTTGATTACTCAGTTGTGGGTTAAACATCCCCAAAAGGTGAGCAATTCCTTTACCTCTCCGTTAGACCAATTTCTTTACCAGAGAAGACCATATTGCGCTTGGTGTCTCCTCCTCTTTCTATATTTGAGATATTAGAAGGGACCCCAATATGTAAACCACAGCTTAGGTTCTGTGGGATCACAGGTTTTGACTGACCTTACAGATGAGCTATCTATTTAATCGGGGGCATTTGTCATTTATCCTACGTCATTGTAAACTATCCTGGTGAAAATCCCTTTGGTGCTTGGATCGTACTATTTTGTCTTTCTGCCTTTTCTATAAGTGGGTTGTCCAGAATTGACCAAACCTTTGAAGGGAACCCGCCAGCATGTTTGTATAGCTGTATAGGCCCTGGTCCCCCGATAAAAATGATAATATTTTTTGTATAGATCTGAGATCTAGCATACAATGCATATGCAGATCAGGCCGAGAGTGCACTGAGGGCGTGTTCAGTGCACTTGGAAGCATATGTCCAGGTGCAGTGACACGCCTCCAGTGCACTTCCAGTCGGATTTGCATATGGCTTCTGCTCTAGATTTCTCATGATTGCCACATCACATCTTTACAAAAAAAAAGGTACAATTTTTTTGTGGTACATTTGCCCAAACACCCATACCTCTATTTCCATATGGTAAAACATGCTGATCAGTACCCAAATTATCACTAATTAACGCTGATAATATGGGATTTCGTTAAGTCCCTAATATCTGTAAATTGAATGCACAGGATGCTGAGACTACGGCCACCATTGTATTTACCTGTGCAGATGCCTTGAAGAGCTTAGTAGTAGTAGGGTTTGACTTCATTACAGCGTGAATGATAAGTTTATATGGAGTTATTAGAACATTAATCAAGTTGATGGATTGGAAATATGACAGAGCGGTAGCAATGTGTAATTTCCATGCCTACTGTTCTGCAAATGTTGTTCACCTCTGCGCTCACAATTCAGAAGAGTGATGCTGCATGTTTTCTTGCCTCTCGTAACCCTCGCCATGCCAGTCAGGATAAAATGGAAGGGATTTCAAAGTATTTTTATTCCCTGTGGGGTCTGTATTTTAATTGACCAGTGGAGAAGAGCAGTGAAACCTCCTGCTATCCACTGATAGGATAAGCTTGGTCTTTTGGAAAGCAATATGCAGAGCGATCATCACCTAATAATCTGACCTTTCAATGCACCGATACTGACATAATTTTTACTTAAAGGGAATCTAGCGGTAGTATCAGCCCCAGCAAACCGCATATATGGGTATGCAGGTCTTTGACATGAAAATCTATTAACACCTTTATATTTTCTATCTGTTGCTGTATTCCTGAGAACTAAGAGCTTTTTAATTCATATGCAGATGAGGCATTGTGTCTTGGTGCTTGACAGAGCAGTTCCCCAGCCTCTGCCTGCCTAGGTTGTTTCCTTGCCCGGCAATTCTTTTATTAGTTTGATAGATGGCTCACTGTCTTGATTTTTTTTTTGCCCGCCATCTGATGTCAGACAGACAATGAGTTATCAGTCAAGCTGCAGAAAAGAGTCTGGAACTGGGCTGGGAAACAATCTCAGGGGGAAGAGGCTTGGGAAGTGCTTTGTCACGCCCAGTGCACCTAATACCTCATTTGCATATGAATTAAACCTCTGATTGCTCCAGAATGCAGCAACAAATAGAAGATATAAAGGTGTCGATGGATTTACATCTCACAGACCTGCGGTTTTGGGTGTTTGATCTTACTTGACAGATTCCCTTTAAACAGAATGTGGAAAACCTTCAGTTCTGATGATGGTAATAGATGTTACTTTAGTAATGTCAGTGTCTTAAAGGTTCCTATACAGAGAGAGAGAGAGTACAAATAACCGCCATCTTGGTTTGGTCAATTATTGCTTGCGTACGTGGAGGGTGCACAGTGCCCTTGTGTGACCACTGCTCCATTCTGATGGGGCATTTCCAAGCAGTAGGGCCCTCATTAACCTGTAGTTTATCACATATTCTTTAATATGGGGCTATAGGCAACTCTATGTACCGCTGGATGTTACCTACCACCATACTATATTATAATTCTGGTAGATGTAATATGGTTTTTGCTGGTCTTTGTGCACCAGTAGTTTTGTTCTGAACTGCACCACTATTTACCAGGCACCTCTCACCCCATGAGCGCAGGATTGTTGGATGTCATCATGCCCAATGCTCTGGGAGGGGGAAGCTGACAGTTACCTAAGGTGTGTGGTCACCCGAGGGGGTGATGGTTGTCATCCTGTTTAGCTCATTACTTGGGCTGACCATAGACTGGAAGGTTTGCCCTAGATCCCATTATTGTTCTAATGAGGATGCTGGTCGTTATCGGGCCTTACAAGAAAGAAGTCTGCACCAATAGGAAGGAGTCTCTATATAGACAAATGGCTTTGAATTTCCAACCACTGTAAATGGCCATATTTGCAACCTTGAGGGTAAATAGTTACGATCCTAACTATAGGGTTGTCCAATCACAAGAAATTGATGACCTATTCCATTGATATGTCATTCATATCAGATTGGTGCAGGTCTGTCACCTGGCATCCCATGGATTATCAGCTATAAACTCTGGTTCTGGCTGGATGTAAACATTTTGATCAGAGCTGCACAGCACAATTACATTCAGTGTGTAGCAGCTGCTGCCAGGTGCTGCAGAACAGCTCCTATACGGCGCATATTATAGCAGCTGATTAGTGGGGTGATGGGGGTTGGATTCCCACCGATCGGATATTAATGACCTAACATGAAGCTAGGTCATCAAGGTCTTGTTGAATGATACCCCCCTTTAAGGTTCATTTTAATAGACTGACTCTCCTGAGTTTGCGTGTGCGTTATTAGATTTTATGAGATAACATTTTTACCTTTTCTTCTATTTCTTTCACAGCTGTAGAGCCATGGCCAGAAAATGCTACTATTTACCAGCCATTAAAAAGTGAGTAATTTGTTTAAATTTGTGTTATTGTAAAATACAGCAATGGGTTAGTTACTGGGCATACATAACACCGTGGTAGACCATGGCAGAGAGGGCACCCACCCCTAGGTGACAATCAAGCAGACAAGGACTTGGGTATGGAGGGGAGAACCAAGCCTCCCCGGCCATCTGTCCTGTCTGTTGTGGGCCTTTTATGATTTTTGCTATGATTCCCCTTTTCGTTGTATACAACTGGATTTATTATCTGCCATGTTGGATTTTTGGTTTATCGAAGCGACTGTAGTTTTGATTTATTTCGGTCAACCTCTTCTGTCCAGCTATTTCTTGGATTTTTTCCCAGTATAGCTGTCAGTAATATATCCAGACTCCTGAATGGGAATTTACTTACTTACTTACGATATATAGTATTTCCATATCACATCCATTTGGGCAATTGCAAAACATGTTCAAAACCCTTGTAATGGCGGGTGTATTGGTTCTCACCCAGCTTTCCAAGAATTAGACATAGCTAAGAACTAGCTTAAAAAAAAATTACACCTAATGGTAAAAACTACAACAAAATAACTGTAGATACACGTTATGTTTATATTAGGAGAAATTCTCTTAAAGGGGTTATCCACTTCTTTTACATTGATGACCTATCTTTCGCATAGATCATCTATGTCTGATCGGCCAAGCTGTTATTGGTATCGGCGCCGGTTGGAAGTACTTACTTGTGGAACTGGCTGTCTACTTGTAGTGGCTGGGACTTGATACTGTACATCCGCCTCCTATTCAAATCAATAGGAGGCGGATGTGCAATACCATGCGGCCACTACAAGTTGATGGAGCAGCTCGCCAAGCGAGTACTTCCAACCGGCCGCCTCCTACATCTGTAATAGCTAATCGGCAGGGGGTACCGGGTGTCAGATCCCTGGCGATCAGACATTGATGACCTATCATAAGGATAGGACATCAATGTAAAACTAGTGGACAGCCCCTTTAAGCTGCGAGTACTTTTCATATATGAATATATGTACGTTGTGATATCTTTATCTAATGGAAGCCTCGACGCTGTCAAATCCATTAGATGAGTGAGACCCGCAGCACACTACAGACCCCTTTGGCTCACAGTGGAGTCTGTCAGGGTTCTGCTATAGTGTCCAGTATTGTAAAAGGAAGAGTATTTTGAAGGGCTGTGGAGTCTGAGTCGGAGCCGATTTTGGTGGAGTCAGTATTAAATGGACTGACTCTGACTCCTAAAATATATAATAAATTGGGTACAGAAGTTCAATGCAGTTTGTAGGGGAATATTTTTTCATAATAATTTGGGAAAGTTATGAAATGTCCTATTCCTGATCTAAGGGTCTAGACTTTTAGCTGAGATGAATCTGTGCTACAGTAAATTTATCACTTAAACATGAGCCGTGTATGAGGGAGTCGGAGTCGGAGTCCGTGTCATGGAAATTAAGGAGTTTGAGTCTGAGGTTTGGCTTACCGACTCCACAGCCCTGGTTTTTTGCATACTAAGTTTTACTATTGAATGACACCATTTGCTTTACCATATACAGTACAGACCAAAAGTTTGGACACATCTTCTCATTTAAAGAGTGCAAAGCAGTCATCAAATCAAAAGGTGGCTACTTTGAAGAACCTAGAATATAAGCCATATTTTCAGTTGTTTCACACTTTTTTGTTAAGTATAT
Organism: Phyllobates terribilis; assembly: GCF_046119375.1. Classification (NCBI taxonomy): domain Eukaryota; kingdom Metazoa; phylum Chordata; class Amphibia; order Anura; family Dendrobatidae; genus Phyllobates; species Phyllobates terribilis. The sequence goes on along the minus strand of NW_027362769.1, from coordinate 105,764,119 downwards.
AATTCCACATGTGGTAATTCATAGTTTTGATGCCTTCAGTGTGAATGTACAATCTTCATAGTCATGAAAATACAGAAAAATCTTTAAATGAGAAGGTGTGTCCAAACTTTTGGTCTATACTGTATATGTACCAAAAAAAGTTCAAAGCGCAATGAAATGGTGAAAACAAAACACAATTCTACCATTTATTTTTTTGAAGTTTGTTTTTACAGAGTTCAGTGGGTGGTAAAAATGACCTGGCAACAACATTCATTGGTCATTTATAGTTTGTTTTTTAATTGGTTACAAACACTGTAAAAATTTTAGGTAAATACAAATTAGTTTGTGTTGCCAATCTTTCATTGATGCAACCGTGTGAGGGAAGGTTTCTTTTTTGCGTGGTGAGCTGACGTTTTACTAATACCATTTTGACGTACCTACAACGTTTTGATAGTTTATTTTAGGGAGGTGCGGCGGCCGAAAAACTGCAATACTGTTATTTTATGTTTTTTATTCTCTTTACGGCATTTACTGTATTGGTTAATAAGTTCTATATTTTGATAGATTGGACGTATATGGATGCGACAATACAAAATGTTTTTTTTATTTATTTTTTTTATTTTATATTTCAACTGGGAATGGCTGGGGGTGGTTCAATTTTTTATATTTTTGAAAACCATTTATTATCCGCCCCACCAAGGACAGGAAACCCGTCTGAAATAAAAGGGCGGTACCTCTCCCTCGCTTCAGTTGATTTCCTGTCCTTGATGGGAACCTGTCTGAAGAAGAGTTCCATATTTACCTGGGCCTGTTCCGGTGTGGAAGAGCGGGCACCAGCCTGTCCACCGGGTTCCAGAAGCGCCGTCCGCGGTTCCCTGGAGCCGTGTCCAAGCGTTCGCAGGCGGTGAGGAGGGCTCCGCTGCACTGTCCTCTCCCTGCCGCCGGCTCCTGGCTGGCCGCACGCCGGGAGCAGCGTCTTCCGGGTGTGACGCGCCTGACGTCACGGCGCAGTGCACGCTGCGAGAGGCGTGCCCGATGACGTCGGAGGGCGGCACACGGATCCAACATGGCGGCGCCCTGTAAGTGCTTGCCGGCCGGCTTTTCAAACCTCGGCCGGCGGGCGGACACAAGACCCCGAGGAGGTTCCGGATGTTAACTATTTAAGGTGGAGGGGTTGTCCTGGTCAAACGCTGCCTATACTCATGCTTGTGGTATAGCAGCTATGGCAGACCAGGACAGCCAGGAGCAGCAGCAGCTGACCCCTCCATCTCAACAACGCCAGCAGAAGAAGCAGTCGGACGCCTCTCACATGGACAGCCGCTCCAGCAACCGTAGCGGCAGCAGGAGAAGTAATTTGTCGGACGCTTCAGGGCCATCCAGAAGGGATTCATCTTATGTCCCGCCACAGCCTCCAAATCCGGTACCCTTTTGTGACTTCAGGGGTGAGTGATCTTTGTGAATGTGACTTAATAGTAATGGAAAGTTATTATGTGCTTCATCCCTTAGGAACCTAAGAAGAGTAGCGCCAAACAGAAGCACAGGGTTTGCGCCTTATGCCAAGTCCCCCTTTCCATACATTGGCAGAAACAGCTTTCTGCTAGCTGTATTAATCAAACCATAGCGGAGAGCACCCCGGATTTTGCTTCTAATTTGAGGTCCGTATTCCTTATAAAGGTTCAAGATTCCCTGAAAAGCTTACTTAAGAGGAAAAAGAGATCCCACAAGGATATCTCCTCCGACTATGATTCATCCTCCCAGTCAGAGGCTCTATGCCTCAGTGATTCTTCATCAGACAGTGGTAGGCCCTGTTTCCCTATTGAGGGTACTGACAAGTTGGTCAGAGCGCTCAATCTACCATGGGGTTGAGGGAGGAGAAGGCAGCCAGGTCCCTGGAAGACATTATGTTCTCAGGCCTGGAGGGAAAAAAGAGACCTTCCTTTCCAGTGAATCCTAAAATTCAGACCCTTATAGACCGGGAATGGAGGAAGCCTGAGAAATCGGGAGTGTTGCCCTCATCCTCTAAAAGAAGGTACCCCTTTGAGGATAGTGCCTCTGGGTCCTGGGATAAAATTCCTAAAGTTGACGGGTCTGTTGCCCGATCATCCAAAAAATCGTCCCTACCCCTGGAAGATTCGGGCAGTCTAAAGGATGCTCTAGATAAGAAGGCAGATTCCTTCCTGCGTCACACCTGGGAAGCGGCAGCAGGGGGCCTGAAACCAGCAGTAGCAGGCACTTGTGTCGCTAGGTCACTCATGGTGTGGGTTCAACAATTAGAAGACCAGCTCAAGGATAAAAAGATATCCAGAGATAAAATCCTCTCCAATCTACCTTTACTACAAGCAGCGTCCGCTTTCCTTGCAGACTCCTCAGCGGATTCGGTTAAACTCGTTGCCTGGTCTGCTAACTTATCTAATGCTGCCAGACGAGCCTTCATGATCACCTCCAGGAGAAAGTCCAGGGAGGAGCAGATAGCCCTAGAGTCGGAGGTGCTAGATTTAGTCAACAAGCAGGTCCTTCACGAAGTTCCAAATTCACAATGGGGAAGGGGATTTTATCCCCCCCTATTTGTGACTTAAAAAAACCAAATGGGTCCTTAAGGACCATTATCAACCGCAAAAGTCTAAATCAGCTGATAGACAACCAGACTTTCAAGATGGAATCAATGAACTCGGCAGTAAAACTCCTACACCACAATTGTTTCATGGCAGTTATCAACCTAAAAGATGCCTATTATCACGTCCCAATCCTTCCAGACTACCAGAAGTATCTAAGGGTAGCCATATTCATCCAAGGGGAATTGAGGCATTTCCAATTTACTGCCCTACCTTTTGGACTCTCGATAGCACCGAGAGTGTTTACAAAGGTTATAGCGAAGGTGACAGCTTTTCTCCGAATCAAAAACGTGGTGATTGTTCCCTACTTGGACGACTTTCTGATAATAGGGAAATCGGAGGAACACTGTTCCTCTCAACTTTTAGAGGTCAGGACAGCCTTACATCAGCTAGGATGGTTGATAAATATTCAAAAATCAAAACTATCCCCCTCAAGGACTCAGATCTTTCTGGGCTTGACCATAAATTCCCAACTCCAATCCTGCTTCCTCCCGGAAGACCAGGTTTGCAAAATAATCAGCTTGGTCTCAAGGGCCATAAAGTCTCCAGTGATGTCCCTGAGAGGAGCAATGTCCCTACTGGGCTCCATGACTTCCTGTCTCCCGGCAGTCAAATGGGCCCAAAGTCATATGAGGCTTCTTCAGTGGGAGGTCCTGTCAGCGCAAAAATCCTTCAACGGACATTTAGAAAAAAGACTATCTCTTTCCTTTGAGACAGTAGACTCCCTCTCCTGGTGGACAAACAGGGAGAATCTGACCTCAGGCTTGCAGTGGTCCAGACCAGTCGACCATACAATTACAACAGATGCAAGTGGCTCCGGCTGGGGGGGTCATCTAGCAGATCTCTCGGTTCAGGAGCTCTGGCTACGTCACGAAATAGTGACATCATCGAACCTAAAAGAGCTTTTGGCAGTGGAGAAATCCCTGATAGGCTTCCTTCCCCACATACTGGGTTACCATGTCCACATCAGGTCCGACAATCAGACGACAGTAGCTTATATAAATCACCAGGGAGGAACAAGATCACGCTCCCTTATGGTAGTGGCAAACAGGATCCTGCATCTAGCAGAACAGCATCTCCCATCCCTCAGTGCTCTTTACATCCGGGGGGTAGAAAATTCAAGGGCAGATTTCCTCAGTCACCACACTTTAAGACAAGGAGAGTGGGCTCTAAACCCGATAGTCTTCCAACAGATTATCCAACTATGGGGGTCACCGGACATAGATTTGTTCGCCACCAGGGCGAACAGGAAGGTGGAGAGATTCTGTTCACTAGATCCAACAGAGAATCCCTATGCTGTAGACGCTCTCCAGATACCCTGGAAGTTCAGGAAGACTTACGCTTTTCCACCAATAGTAATGATCCTGGCAGTTGTGAAAAAAATTCAGGAGGAGGGGGCAAGGATAATTCTGATAGCCCCCTTTTGGCCAAAAAGACCCTGGTTCTCCCTGCTTCGCCTAATGTCGATCTCGGATCCCTGGGTATTGCCGGACAGGCCGGACCTTCTCATCCAGGGGCCGATGTTTCATGCACAAGCCAAAGGTTTCCATCTGGCGGCTTGGAATTTGAGAGGTTGTTACTGAGCAATAGGGGGTTTTCACCAGGCCTAGTTTCCACCCTATTGGGTAGTAGGAAGCCCATAACAACTAAGATTTATACTAGAATCTGGGGAAAATTCCTGGATTTTATAGACTCCTTGTTGTTGGATAAACCTCCAATTAAAGATGTCCTAGAATTTTTACAGAAGGGACGTGACCTGGGGTTAGCTACGGGAACACTTAAAATTCATGTGTCTGCCCTAGGGGCGCTCTATAATTGCAACCTGGGCGGGGAACATGTGGGTCTCTAGATTCATTAAATCCTTTTCCAGAGCTAAGCCAGTTCGGGCTCTCAGAGTTCCTCCCTGGGACCTGAATTTGGTTTGAAACGCACTCTCTCTGGCGACTCATTTGAGCCCCTGCAAGTTATCTCTCCAAAGTTCCTCACCCTCAAAACCATTCTCCTAGTGGCCCTAACATCGGCCCGTAGGGTGAGTGACCTGCTGGCCCTTTCTGTTGATCCCTTATACACCCAAATTCATGATGACCGGGTCGTCCTACGTACAGATCCAGCATACCTTCTGAAAGTTGTTTCCAGATTCAACTGTAATCAAGAGATTGTGCTTCCCTCATTCTGCAGTAACCCAAAAACCCAGGGGAGGTTAGATTCCACAATCTAGTTGTTAGAAGGGCTTTACTACAGTACATAGACATGACTAGTCAGTGGAGGAAGGACAACTCCTTGTTTCTGGCCTTTCAGGGGAGTAGGAAAGGTCACGGGGTGTCAAAGGGAACTATTTCTAGGTGGCCTAGGGAGGCCATTTGTCTAGCTTACATATCTACAGGTGTTCCGGCAAAGGATGGTATTAAAGCTCATTCCACCAGAGCTGCTGGGCAGAGAGAGCAGACGTCTCAATTGACCAGATATGTAAAGCTGCTACTTGGTCTGCACCATCCACCTTCTACAAGCACTATCGGTTGGATCTATCCTCCTCTGACCTGACCTTTGGGAGAAGGGTATTTCAGGCGGTGGTCCCTCCCTAGGGTGCTCATATTCTCCAAAATTCTCTCAAGGTGTGCTGTCATGGGTTAGGGGAAAACACCAAGGTTACTTACCGGTAGCCGTTTTTTCCTGAACCCATGACAGCACCCGTAGTTTTCCCCCCCTGTCTCTTTCTCACACCCTGGTGAGCATTTTACGTTTTATGTGTCTAACCTTTTCTGGAGGTCCTCTCAATGCTCTGTAATCCAACTGAAGCGAGGGAGAGGTACCGCCCTTTCATTTCAGACGGTTTCCTGTCCTTGGTGGGGCGGATCCCTCTCAAGGTGTGCTGTCATGGGTTCAGGAAAAACTGGCTACTTGTAAGTAACCTTGGTGTTTTTTAGTCCTCTTAGAGGACTTGAACCTGCTAACATTTGATCGCTTCTTTTAATATACAGCAATACTACTGCTTTGCAGAGGGACTAAGACGGCGACCCACATCTGCCATGACAATCCATCGGCACCCCATGATTGTGTCGTGCAGGGCTGATGGGGGGCCGGTGCGCGTGTGCACTAGCAGTCACCACATTTAAATGCCACAGATAGGGATTAAAGGGGATATCCAGGACTTTGTGAAAAACGAAAAATATGCCTAAGCACCAACAGGCAGCTAGTTGCTACCTACCTGCCTGTTGTGCCTGGCGCCGTTCATCGCCGCCACAGAGCAGTCACAGACCGCTCCTGCCGGGAATTCAGCTGCCTCTGCTGACGTCTCGTCGACAGATTGACGGCTTCTTTTCCGTCCTGCTCTCTCCACGGGGCCTGGCTTCTGACGTCATTTTGATTGACAGTTGGCTCCTCCGCTTAGGCAGCAGGAATCCGGGGAATCCGGCTGTCAATCAGAATGATGTCTAAGTCTCGCCCTGTCAACAGAGCGGAGCCAAAAAGAAGCAGCCGCTCTGTCGACGTGACGCCAGCAGAAACAGCTGAATCCTCGCCAGGCGCGGTCTGTGACTGCTTTGTGCCGGTGATGAATGGCGCCGGGCACAACGGGCAGGTAGGTAGCAACTACCTTCCTCTGTTAGTGCTTGGGCACATTTTTAGTTTTTCACAGAGTCCCAGATATCCCCTTAAATCATTTAAATTCCACTGTCATTATGCGGTGATCAGAGCCAGCTCTGGTTGCTGCTGTTACAGATAAATGCCAGCTGTATAATACCGCCAGTATTTACTGGATATGTTATGGGCTCTTCCCCTGAGCTCGCTCCATAGATGGGGACCTGTTGTAAGAGGTACTATTATGTCCTACATTAAAAAGGGGTTATAACAGAATTAAAGGAGTATAGATACAGTGCCTACAAGTAGTATTCAACCCCCTGCAGATTTAGCTGGTTGACACATGCGGAATTAACTTGGTATTGTGACATTTGTTCTGTAGATCAGCCTGGAAGTGGGAAATGCACTGCAGCAAATTTTTTTTTTTTTTTTTTAAAACGTTAAAAGTTAATTCAGAGTGTCATTTATTATTCAACCCCTCAAACCACAAGAATTCTGTTTGGTCCCCCTAAAGTATTAAGAAGTAGTTTAGGCACCAAGAATAATGAGCTTCACATGTGTGGATTAAAGATCTCTTTTGCCAGCCTTTTCTGACTATTTAAGACCCTCCCCAAACTTGTGAACAGCACTCAGACATGGTCAACATGGGAAAGACAAACGAGCATTCCAAGGCCATCAGAGACAAGATCGTGGCGGGTCACAAGGCTGGCAAGGGGTACAAAACCCTTTCCAAGGAGTTGGGCCTACCTGTCTCCACTGTTGGGAGCATCATCCGTAAGTGGAAGGCTTATGGAACTACTGTTAGCCTTCCATGGCCTGGACAGCCTTTGAAAGTGTCTTCCCGTGCCGAGGCCAGGCTTGTCCGAAGAGTCAAGGCTAACCCAAGGACAACAAGGAAGGAGCTCCGGGAAGATCTCATGGCAGTGGGGACATTGGTTTCAGTCAATACCATAAGTAACGTACTCCACCGCAATGGTCTCCGTTCCAGACGAGCCCGTAAGGTACCTTTACTTTCAAAGCGTCATGTCAAGGCTCGTCTACAGTTTGCTCATGATCACTTGGAGGACTCTGAGACAGACTGGTTCAGGGTTCTATGGTCTGATGAGACCAAGATCGAGATCTTTGGTGCCAACCACACACGTGACGTTTGGAGACTGGATGGCACTGCATACGACCCCAAGAATACCATCCCTACAGTCAGGCATGGTGGTGGCAGCATCATGCTGTGGGGCTGTTTCTCAGCCAAGGGGCCTGGCCATCTGGTCCGCATCCATGGGAAGATGGATAGCCCGGCCTACCTGGAGATTTTGGCCAAGCACCTCCGCTCCTCCATCAAGGATCTTAAGATGGGTCGTAATTTCATCTTCCAACAAGACAACGACCCAAAGCACACAGCCAAGAAAACCAAGGCCTGGTTCAAGAGGGAAAAAGTCAAGGTGTTGGAGTGGCCTAGTCAGTCTCCTGACCTTAACCCAATTGAAAACTTGTGGAAGGAGCTCAAGAATACAGTCCACATGAGACACCCAAAGAACCTAGATAACTTGGAGAAGATCTGCATGGAGGAGTGGGCCAAGATAACTCCACAGACCTGTGCCGGCTTGATCAGGTCTTATAAAAGACGATTATTAGCTGTAATTGCAAACAAGGGTTATTCCACAAAATATTAAACATAGAGGTTGTATAATAATTGACCCACACTTTTATGTTTAAAATTTAATAAAATTCAACTGAGCAACATAACTTTTTGGTTTGTAAGATTTATGCTTCTGTTCATAAAACCTTCTCTCGTTTGCAGTTTGAAGGCTCTAACTTATTTGCATCTTATCAAACCAGCTAAATCTGCAGGGAGTTGAATACTACTTGTAGGCACTGTATATATTACTTACTATTTTGAATAATGTCCCCCTATACCGGGTCTATGACTACATGTGTTTCTAAACTGAAGCTGAATTAAAAGGTATTTTTCGCACTAAATTAGGCTATTACCCGCTCTCTCATTATTGCACTGCCGGCTGTTGCGAGAACCGCTAATGGCAAACACAATATGGCGCTGATGTGAGTCCTGGTGTGCCGAGCTCTGCGCTTGCCAGTTAATTATCAGTATACTGGGGATATATCTGAGCGCCGCCTTGCAAAATCTCTCTGAAAAAAAAAAAGGTAACAGTCTGTTATTGAGTCGGTAACGTGGCTGCCAACGGCTATATAAAATAATACTGAGGCAGGTAGAGTTGGCATGGTTACTGCAGGAAAAAAAAAAAGCTGAGCCAGCATATATTGGAAGTGTCATGGTTAATGGAAAAGCGGTGGAGGGGCTGATAAAGAAGGAGCTGTTAAAATACACAGGCTGGAGTGGTCCTTGCTCCCCTCCGCAGCTCTTCATATATCATCAGATTACATTATTGCCCACATTTGGTGAACTGCAGCCCGCTACCATTGTCAAAAGGCTGCAAAGTAATGAAGACTAATACATGGCAGCCTATGGTCTTTTAGGCAAGGATTTTTTATTGCAGTGATTCCGTCATCCCTCTTTTGTCTGTGTAGCTTGATCTCACGCGTGCAATATCAGCTGTATATGCACAGTACAGTATACTCTGGCCTAGCCTGTATAAGGTTGTTTCTATTTACCACTCTTATGTCTCTATATTATTTGGATAATCTGTTTTTCATCCTCTTCTTCTCTCCTGCCTCCTCTGCACCTAAGTGACGATCAGCAGGAGCACGTTCTCCGCTATTGTGTGCTGCAGAGAGCCTGATTTACATAATCGCTCGCTTGTCATGGGAGGGGCGACGTTCCTAATTCTGCTAAAACGATTCTACGGAATAGATGTGGAGGTCAAACGATACATGAAAAATAGAGATCTGGAGGTTTTTGCTACATTGCCTTTTAAATCATTGTGCATTTTTTTTTAATAAACTGAAGCACAGTAATGTGATAAGATGCAGCCGGTGACAAGACTCTTTGTATATGAGGAGAGCAGAATTAGCTCTGATGGGGTAGAACGAGCGGGGCAGTGCGGATGTTCAGGCATCACTGTTATTATGACATATCTGTATGGCCTGAATGCTCTGCCCACATAGTCCTGCACACCGCCCCATAGATATAGTCGTTTCACAAGTGGAAATTCATACAGAGCCATCAGAAATTGTCATAATAAGTGAGGATCAGACTACGCAGACTTTGTTTGTAGTCTGCTACCACGGAAACCTATACGTAAACAAAGGCGCTCTGGACACAAAATATTGGGGATATCTTTAATTAAGGCTATTTGCAAAGTCGCCTTTTCTTTCTTTTTCCCTGCACTAGTTGTAGAAGGCTTATTATATGGCCACATGGTGGATATACAAATTATTCACACCCCTCTTAATATGCCAGGCTTTTGTCATGTTAAAAAAAAAAATCCTATCAAGAAGAATAATTGTAGAACTTTTTCCACCTTTATTGTCATGGAAAGGCAAAAGGGGAGAGCCCCATTATGTGATCCCTCTCTAACAGGCAATAAAAGTTAACTTTTATTGATTGATAATAAATTAGAAACAGGGTATGCATATTGTAATATTAAAATGATGTCCCAAATCTGCCTATAATGAAATGAGCGTACAAGAAGCTGCTTATGAATAACAGATGATGGCACCCCAGGGTGTCACCTTTATTTGGCAGAACAGGACATTTGTATTAGAGCTCTTGTCCCCCCAACGTGTTTCACTGCAGATACGGCATCATCAGGGAATGGGACTGTAGTGTTATGGACAACAGAGGCACGGGAGCGCTTTAGACACTTCATATAATAAGATTAGACCGTTTACCTAACCCCAATTTAGGCTACAAGTGCTTCACAACTCCTGTGTACAGTGCCTTTTTCAGGTCACGCACTGGTTTCCAATTGGATTCAGGCCTGGGCTCTGTCTGTACCATTCCAAAATTTGATCTTTTTTTGCTGAGGCCATTTTTTCGTTGATTTTGGAGGTATGCTTAGGGTCATTGTCATGCTGAAAGGTTAAATTCCTCCTCAACTTCAGCTTTTCAACAGAGGCCTGAAGGTTTTGTTGCAAAATTGTGTTTTGGAACTGTTCATAGTTTCTTCCTGGACTAAAGTCCCAGTTCCAAATGCTGGAAAAAAAACAGCCCCAAAGCATAATGCTGCCTCCACCATGCTTCACCATGGGTATGATGTTCTTTTGGTGATACACAATGTTGGCTTTTCGCCAAACATATCTTTTAGAATTATGGCCAAAAGGTTCAATTTTGGTTTTATCGGACTATAAAACGTTTTCCCACATGCTTTGGCAGACTTGATGTATGCTTTAGCAAAACCAAGCCGCTCTTGAATGTTTTTCTTTATAAGAAAAGGCTTCTGTGTTGCCTCCCTACCCCACAGGCCAAATATAAGAAGAACATAGGAGATTATTGTCAAATGCAGTACACAAACAGTACTTGCCAGACATTCATGCAGCTCCTTTAATGTTGCTGTAGGCCTCTTGGCAGTCTCCAGGACCATTTTTCTTCTTGTCTTTTCATCAATTTTTGTGGGATCTCTAGTTCTAGGTAATGTGATAATTTAAGTAGTCTTCACAGTGATCCATGGATTATTTAATGCCTTGGAAAAAAAATTTGTACCCTTCTCCTGACTGCTAATTTTTAACAATGAGATTCCTTTGCTGTGTTGTAAGCTGTTTACAGACCATGGCTTTTGCTGTAAAATGCAACTGAGAAAATGTCAGTAAAATCCAAATAGAACAGCTAAACTTTATATGAGGTTAATTAGAATCAGTGTAAATGATGGCACCAGTGCACTGTCTACTATTTAAATGAGTTTAAATTTGATTGACTAATTTAGAACACAACCACATCCCCAGTTATAAGAGGGTGTTCACACTTAGGCAACCATGTTATTTTACTTTTTGTTTTTTCTTTTCTCCTCAGTATGCTATCATGTTTATTGTTTGGGTCCGGCTTTTGGGACACCCTCTGACTGTGAGAATGAAGGGTCTGCAGTGCTGCATCTCATTCAAAGCTTGTCGTGCACAGCGGCACCACCAGCCTCTGACTGTTCAGGAGTGTGCCTGATTGCCCTGTTCTCTTAATGGGGTCGTGCTGCCATATTTTGCACAGTAGTTGGATTGGGTGCTACCGTGCAGATACACTCCGTTAACGGATTACAGCTGTAGAGAAACACTAACCTATGAACTCTATAATGTCCATTTGCTCTGATAGGCCAATTTTGCTTTTTTGGTTAAGGGGGTTTGCTTTGGTACCATTGGTGTCTGAAATATGCAGGTTCTATCACTGGCATTATTTTCATTTTTCTGTCCCCATAACGTAACAGAAATACGAAATAATAGCACAGATGTGAATAACGCCTCAGATACATGAAACTGCTGACATGCGGAATATATCCATTTTCATAAATCATCAAAAAGTCACCCCAGTTCCATATATGCTCCTGTTAACATGGCTGTTTTGTCTTCCTCAGGTGAACAGGTTCTGCTGTCTGACAATGCGTCTTGTCTCGCTGTCCAGGTAATGATTTATTCTTGAAATCAGAGTTCTTCTGCACTACCTTGTTAAAAATCTGCAGCTGTGACCTCCACCCTCCCCTTGTTTCAGATTTGTAGCCAAATCGAACCCCTCACTTCATGAGCTCCACAAAGACAATTTCATCTTGCTACCTAGGTCATCTGCTGGGGTGAAACCATTCACTGGTCTTGACCTGACTACAGACGTCTCATCCTCTTAGGTCCATACATTATTTCCAAAGTTAGGCAACGCTGCAGGTCTAGAATCATCCATATTTAATATGAGAACATTTAACTCTTTATTGTGCTCAGCCTCCGCTGTGTATAAAGCCCTCATCGGTGGTTTGCTGCTGAGCTAGTTGTCTGTGGTGTGCTCATCAACTTCTCCTCAATCAAACTTCTAGGCTTAATGGTCTTCAGCCCTGTAGGACTCATGGGATGGCCATTAGCCTTCCATTCCCCAATGTTCACGGCCTTATTTAGTTTAGTCTGAGTTCATTTTATCCTGAGGTCATCCTTTAACTGAGACAGCAGTGAGCAGAGCAGGCAAAATCCATATAAGTGTATTTTAAGCTAAGGCGTAGACTCTTACTTGTGATCGTCTTCACCGTGTAGAGAATTATCAATATTTCAGAAGTGTCTATCACTAAAAAACCACAGGCTCTAGAGAAATTGCTATTAAACCACATTGGCTGTGAACCAAGTCTGCAATTGTTAGGTCTCGCTATCGCTGGCCATTCACACAAGTTGGGTAAACTTTGGGATTTGTGTCGGAGGTAAGAGGGCAGGTATATGTCTGATCCCTTGTTTCTACAGGAGATAAGTTGATGCCACAGGGGCCTGGCACCTCTCCTCAATTAAATATACATGTACACTCGATAGAGTTGGTTAGAAATGATTCTGACAGCCTAGTCCATTGGCCACCTCAGTAATCTGTGGCCACAAGATGGGAGCCATGAGAACCGCCTCTTAGCTGACGGCATCCGCGGATCTTCTTTTGATTAGCTGGGCTGGAACGACATCATCACGGCGGCATGAGGCTTATGTGACGTTGCGCCTGGTCGGCTGATCTAAAGAAGAGACGTGGATGATGTTAGGTAAAAAATGGTTCTCATGGCTCCAATCCAGTGGCCAAAGAAAAATAAAGTGGCCAATGGACTGGGTCATGCAAATAAATTTGCACCAACTTTGACAATCGATCGAGCCGAAAGCTATGTCATGTGTTTGTCTAACTTGAGAAGGAAGAAATTTGGTCACAGTCCATATGCAATGTCTTAACTTAAAGCTGGTGGGACCTCAATGCAAAATCTAAAACAGGGCCTCCAACCATCACTAGTCTTTGTTAGCATTGATTGTCTCATAAGAGCCAAAAGGACTTTTGGGTGCCCCTACCCTCTAAGGCCTGGGTACAGCTTCAACCCCTACACCCACTATAGTTTCAAACACTGAACATATGTATGGTAATTTATAAAGCTATTAAAACCTCTCTTATACACGCTATTAAATTGCTACATGTACAGATGTGTCCGCCTTTATAAGGATTGTCCAAGAGAAGGAAAAAACTATAGACTGGCAGCAATACATATAATATAGTTAAAAACTACGTACTCACTCTTTCACTTGTCTTCAGCATCACACCCCTGATGCTCCACTTTTCCATAATCTTTACCTTGACTACAGATGTCACAGCTCGTAGACCCACACATGACCGCTGCATCCAATCACTGGCTTCAGTGGTATCTTGCCATATGCTGCTTATGTCTGTGATTGGCTGCAGTGGTATATGGGGCTGTCATGTCTGCAGCCAATGTAATCCGTATTCTAGCGGGAAGCTTCGGGGACATGGATAGGAGGATGAGTATTGTTACATTTATTGCTGCCCTTTTTTACTTAATGAAAGTTAAGAAAGTTGTTATATAATTTGTCATAATCACAATTCAAAACAATCTTTTGCCGTCCAGTAAAAAAAAAAAAAAAAAAAAAAAAAAAGTTCCTGATAAAGGGGAGCTCCAGGTGCTGGATGGTGACAAATATCATCTGTTATTCAACATAACAAATCCAGTTAAAAAAAGTATGCATCATTATAAAGGAAAATAGGAGTATGAGAGCATAGAAAATCCCGTCTCCTGTTTGATCCCTGTGGATTGTTGTAGATTAGATGTCTATTGTGCTCAAATGATAATGAGATTTTGGCTTTGGTAAAATGTGAGGCAAACCTATTATTTACAACACAATTACATTTTTCTGAAAAAACCCCATTTGTTAAAGTTATCTACTGTACTTGATTCTTCATCTGATAATCGGGCGTTTCACAGTACATATGGCTGATTAGACCTTGTTGGTGCTTTCGTTGAGGAGGTTATAGAAGTGTTTGACAAAACTGTAGTCTACCTTGGGTGGCCGATTTTTATTTTTGTCTATGGTTAAGTTCTTTGTAACTCTATCCTTTAAGTTAGGTCATCAATATCAAATCAGTAGGGGTCCAACACCTGTCATTCCCAACCTGGCTTGGACTAGCCCACATGAGAACAGGAGAATCCTCCGGTGGGCCACCATCCTCGTATATGAGCCGTACTTGGCACAATATACTTGAATCACTATGTACCAAGGCGCCATCTTATTCATTTAATAATTTACCCAGTTCATTGTTATGTACATTTGTGATTGAGGATAATGTCTCATTTGCATTTAGTTAAAAAGTGGGGCCCTGGAGTTGGTTACTGGTGGGCCCTTGGCTCCCCAGTCCGTAACCCAATAATCAGCTGTTTTCATGTCCGCGTGGCCGCCTGAAATAAACAGTGTATGGAGCCCGCACACCACAACTCTGTACGCTGGGTAGTGGCCATTCTAGGGTACTGCACCCATTAAAATAAACGGGACCTGAGCTGCTGTAACCGAGAATGATCACTATGCAGCTCATGGAGCTGTGGTATCCCAGCTTTATAAGCTGTTTGCTTGGATTCTACAAAAAGCTGATAGGTTGGGGTCCGACAGTCGGCATTCCCACCAATCTGATATTGATGACCTTTCCTAAGCATCGTAGTCCTGGACAGACTATTTAAATTTCAACAAGCTTTTTGGTTAAAATTGTCAGTTTTGATCAACTTTAGTTGAATGTACATGACCACCTTTACATTTGTTTCAAGCTAGACCCATTAGGCAAAAAAAAAAATCATAATGCTACATGATTAGAATATAGGACAAGAATTAAAAAATTGTAGGAACAAGAAATGAAAATAAGGTGCTATTTTTACCCTACAGCCTTTTTGGAGGCAGAAAGTATAGACCTTTCTGCACTGGTTGAGAAGATCAGCTAAGCATCAATACTCACTAATCGCATGCCTCGCCATAGCTCCTGGGTCGGCCGTACATTAGTAGGGGGTCTTTAAGGCAGTCCTACTGGTGGTCCCCATTATTGCACATGCGCTCTATATTAGGACAACGTATAGATAGCAGCCGTCCTTTTTCCATTTTCTCCAGGTTACTATCTGTAGTAACCTGATACAGTTTCTTCCTCCAACTACAGCTCTGGTACTTTATCTGTCAGTCCAATGATAAATTAAACTGTGTGTGTGTATTGAATCGGCATTCTTTAGTTTAATAAGCCTCGCTGACAGCTGATAGTAGCCATGGTTATATGTGGTCACTTTATGAAAATATCAGATTCAAATAGCCTCAAAGGATTTTTATAGGAAGTTCATTAAATACAGATTCAGACTGTGGATTGTGCATATTTTTGATCTATAAAGATATCTAACAAATGACAGTAGTGTAGAGATATCAGCTTATAGTGCAGCTCGCTGCAGAATACAAAGCAGCATAACCTTATCTGAAGTCAAAGCTTCCGAACTTTCAATAGGAAAAATCATGGCTTGAATACTGTGTGCCGAATAAACGAATAAATATATACCGTCTGTAGTGTATATGGTACCAGTCACGGATACTCTGTGGTGAGAGCAATGTTGGGCACTAAATCAAAAAAATGTATGACCACGCTTCATGACGTTTAATAATTTTTAAAAAATTTTTTGCAATTGAAATGTATTTGTAACATTGTGTACATTTGACTTACACGGTGGCTACCTATCCTAGGTGGTACTAGCGAGATTCCTTTTTTTTCTTCTGGGAAAGAGATAATTTGCGTACTTCTCTCCCATGAAGCATTGCTTTTAAGACTCTATAAGCTGGTCTCTTTTAAGGAAAACCAATGCTTCCCCCACATTGTGAAATAAAAAATAAAACCACCCAACAACTTAAAATGTCAGGGCAGTTTGCATATAATTCTGCAATGCGGTTCGAAAAGTGCCGCTGCCCAGAGTCGGTGCCCAGTTGTCAGAGATGCACACTCCCCACAGAAAAGCAGAGAGAGTTTATTACCACCTCTGTTATTCTGATTGCTGTACACATAGTGCTGAACTAGTGCTGTGCATACAGTGTAGGAAGCACTGGCAGCGCTTCCAACTCCAGTCCCTGCGATCAGTAGTGCATGCAGAAGGCTGAATTTGCCCTGTAACTGAGGCTAATACCAGCCCCAGTTACAGGGATCATATTCAATGAAAATATTTATTTAAATGTTGAAATACCCCTCCACAGGTCTTTTATTTACCCTATTAGGGCACGATATGTGAAAGCCACCGCCAGTCCGAATTGCTGTTTGTAGCCCTAGCCATGTTGAAAACAAAATCCTCTGTGTGTCCCAAACATAAAAATATTTGCCACAGGAAGGGGAACACAATCTAAAGTGTATTTTAGTGGTCCTTTGTGGACGTAAAAAAGTATATATATTTTACAAAGAAAAAAATAGAAACCTATTTATAAAATAGAAAAAGTACAGAAAAAATTTGACAAATTATTTGAACAACCACGTGGCAAGAAAAATTTTTAAAACTGTTAAAACCACATGTACAAAATAAAGCAAAAATATGCTTGGTTGTGAACGGGGAACAATAGCCCAGTCTTGAACTGGTCAATGCCAAGTAAATGTGGCATATGATGACTGATACATTAGTTTTATAGATTCAGTTTGAGTCTCATACTCATTTATGTTTTTAGCCAGAAGAACATTCATAAAGTCAGTAGGCAAAAGCTGGGATGGATCATTGTGAATAACAGAATATCAATTATTACCAAAGACAAACAAGACCAACGTAAAAAAAATAAAATAAAATACTAGAGCCAAGGATTTAATGCCAGGAAATTACATGGTTATAAAGTCAAGTACACATGGGTGTATTATGAGCTGTTAGGGAGTTTAGGATGGTTTCTGGAGGAATCATGGGATAAGGAGTTTTTGACTTTTCCTTTTTCACTTATGCTTTATAATTACCTTTTTGCCTTGTCATTTTCCCTTACTATAAATGAGAATTTCAGAAACTTCTCTCTGAGACCTGTAAAGGTTGCTATCTGTACCCTCTATCCGAATTTAAAGCAGTGGTAGAATACCTTTGACAGTAAAATGATGAGTGTTCACCATTATCAAACACTCATGACTCGCAATGGTGCATATGAGTTGCTGGACATCCATAGTATACGTATCTTATGATTGCATGAGCAGAGTTGTCCATGGCCATATTCTGCAGTCAGCCTGTCAATGTATGAGATAGCCGATGGCATAACAGTACCTTCTTCTTGGCTGGAAAGCAATTTTCAGATAGAGCTAGAAGAACTTTCACATCTATGTCTGAATGTGATTAACTCAACTTGTGTTCTAGGCTAGGTGTTTCAAGGCTCATCAATCACGAATTTCTCCTCAAAAAAAAAAAAAAAAAAAAAATCACAGATGCTGAAATGTTCTGTTTTCCTACATTAATATGGACGTATGTATAATTTAGAACCCAGTGTAATTGACTGTGAACCTTGACTTGTGTAGGGCATCCTCTGTACCTGCAGTAAATTTCCAGATTTTTACGCTGTGAGTGCGACCATGTGTCAGAGGCCTCAGATGAAATTACAGCAAAATGAATAGTATCTTCATTTATCTTCTGCACCTCCCCTGTGCTACAAGTGAATTTACTCCTTCTAAATCGTGCACCAATTATATTATATCATTACTGAAGTGTTCAGCGCTGGCACAAAATAAATTGTTTCTCAAACTTAACTTGACTTTCCTATAAATTCAATTCACAGGTATAAACAGAAATTATTTTGCTGAAAATCGACTCAAACATAATTAAGACCCCCCTTTCTGTGAGAAACTATAGATGCCACAATTACCTTAATTGAATTAAATGCTTTTGTATATCATGGGGAAAAAAGGATTTTGATATATTATGAAGTTTGACATCGCCAGTGATAAATAATTTACCAATAGACAGCAAGCAGCTATGTACTGTCAGACTGTGTATGTGCAGTGTGTATGTTTATATGTGTGTAAATTATGTATATACTGTATAATATAATATAATATAATATAATATAACAGACATAAATTCCTTGCACGATGCAGACGTTGCTGCTGCTTCATATAACACCACAATAGCTGCAGCTCTAGACTCGATCGCCCCTCTCACACACACCACACCTCGCACATTCAACAGGCAACCCTGGCACACTAAACTTACCAAAGAACTGCGCCGGGCCTCCAGGGTTGCGGAGCGGAGATGGAAAAGGTCTCACTCCATCGAGCACTTCATCGCATTCAAGCAATCCCTCACTAATTTCAAGTCCGCACTCACTACAGCAAAACAAACCTACTTCTCATCTCTCATATCCTCCCTATCTCACAACCCTAAACAGCTATTTAACACTTTCAACTCTCTCCTTCGTCCCCCAGCACCTCCTCCCTCTTCTCTCATCTCAGCCGACGACTTTGCCTCATTCTTCAAACAGAAGATTGACACCATCAGACAAAACTTTGGCCTAAAGTCCACACAACCCCTCCTCATATCTACTCAACCCTCCTCCTCCAAACCCCACTTCTCCACCATTACAGAAGGTCAAGTCTCCTCTTTACTCTCCAAATCACACCTCACCACCTGCGAACTTGACCCAATCCCATCCCACCTCATCACTAACCTCAACTCAGTCTTCATCCCAACCCTAACCCACCTCTTCAATCTATCACTAACAACCGGAGTCTTCCCCTCATGTTTCAAACATGCCGCAATCACACCCATCCTCAAAAAGCCCTCCCTTGACCCTTCCTTTCTGACCAGCTACCGCCCCATATCACTCCTCCCCTTTGCCTCAAAACTTCTAGAACAACATGTCCACCTTGAACTGTCCTCCCACCTCTCCTCCTGCTCCCTCTTCGACCGTCTACAATCTGGCTTCCGATCGCATCACTCGACTGAAACTGCCCTGACCAAAGTCACCAACGACCTACTAAATGCCAAATCCAAGCGACACTACTCCATCCTCCTCCTTCTGGACCTGTCATCTGCCTTTGACACAGTGGACCATTCCCTCTTACTCCAGATTCTCTCATCTCTTGGCATCACGGACTTGGCTCTATCTTGGATCTCCTCATACTTAACAGACAGGACATTCAGCGTCTCCCACTCACGCACCACCTCCTCATCTCGCCCCCTATCTGTCGGTGTCCCCCAAGGTTCAGTTCTAGGACCTCTGCTCTTCTCCATCTACACCTTCGGCCTGGGACAGCTCATAGAGTCTCACGGCTTTCAGTATCACCTCTATGCTGACGACACACAGATCTACCTCTCTGGACCCGATATCTCCTCCCTACTAACCAGAATCCCACAATGTCTGTCCGCCATCTCATCCTTCTTCTCCGACAGGTTTCTAAAACTCAACATGGATAAAACAGAGTTCATCATCTTTCCACCCTCTCATTCACATCCCCCATCCGACCTATCCATCAACGTCAATGGCTGTTCACTCTCCCCAGTCCCACAAGCTCGCTGCCTTGGGGTAACCCTGGACTCTGATCTCTCCTTCAAGCCACATATTCAAGCCCTTTCCACCTCCTGCCGACTCCAACTCAAAAACATCTCCCGGATCCGTGCATTCCTCAGCAAAGACTCTGCAAAAACACTAGTGCATGCCCTCATCATATCCCGCCTCGACTACTGCAACCTCCTGCTCCGTGGCATCCCTTCCAACACTCTTGCACCTCTCCAATCTATCCTAAACTCTGCTGCTCGACTAATCCACCTGTCCCCCCGCTATTCCCCGGCCTCTCCTCTCTGTCAATCCCTTCACTGGCTCCCTATTGCCCAGAGAATTCAGTTCAAAACTCTAACCATGGCATACAAAGCCATCCACAACCTGTCTCCCCCATACATCTGTGACCTAGTCTCCCGGTACTTACCTGCACGCAACCTCCGATCCTCACAAGATCTCCTGCTCTACTCCCCTCTTATCTCCTCCTCCCACAATCGTATACAAGATTTCTCCCGTGCTTCCCCCCTACTCTAGAACTCTCTACCCCAACATATCAGACTCTCGCCGACCGTGGAAACCTTCAAAAGGAACCTGAAGACCCACCTCTTCCGACAAGCCTACAACCTGCAGTAACCACCGCTGCACGACCAGCTCTACCCCCACCTACTGTATCCTCACCCATCCCTTGTAGACTGTGAGCCCTCGCGGGCAGGGTCCTCGCTCGTCCTGTACCAGTCGCTGACTCGTTTTGTTAAGATTATGTAAATGCTTTTGTTGTGTATATTCCTATCACATGTAAAGCGCCATGGAATAAATGGCGCTATAATAATAAATAATAATAATAATAATAATAATATTATAGCTGTGATATTTTGTGATACTGCAAAGTAAGAATACTTTCATAGAAGTGCTGGTAGTTTATTTTTATGAATTGCTAAAATGTAAAAAGTTTGAACAATTAAATAATGTAAATCAAATCAATATTGGGTGTGACAGTCTCTTGCCTTCAAAACAGCCTCAATTATTCTAAGTACACTTGCAACATTTTTTTTCCACACCTGCCTAAAACTTTTGCATAGTACTTTGTGTTTGTATGTATATATCTAATATATATATAATTGTCTTATCCCGTCTGTCTGTCCGTCCATCTGTCCAGGAAATCCCGCGTCGCTGATTGGTCCGGCCGCGGCCAATCAGCAATGCAGGATTTCAGAACAAGATGGCGGCCGTGAGCGGCTCATCTACCGCACGGAGGTCAGCGGCGATGCAGCCGGGAGATCACCCTCACACGCTCACACTCACCCTCACACGCTCACACTCACCCTCAGACGCGCTCACCTCCATATGCTCACCCTGTGCTAGCCGGTCATCTCCCGGTTGCTTGCAGCAGAAGTACCCCGACTGGCGGGCTCGCTCCCCAGTCCTCCAAAATTCATTAGGGGCCCCTGGGTGATACATTGGGGGGTTAATTTAAAGTAGTGCACAACCAGATTCTAACGCATCGGGTATTCTAGAATATGTATGCGGCCGACCGGGCGCAATCAGCAGAGCGTTGTTTAAATTTGGCCGCAATATCGGTGATTGGTCACGGCCGCCGCCCACGGCCAATCAGCGAACCGTGTTAGTGAGGACCGGAGAGCGTGTTTAAGTTTGGCGCCAAAATCGCTGATTACTTGCGACCGCGACCAATCAGCAGAGCGGTGTTTAAATTTTGCGCCAATATCGCTGATTGGTCGCGGCCGGCGGTTGCAACAAATCAGCAGAGCGGGGCTTAAATTTGGCGCCAAAATCGCTGAATGGTCGCGGCCGGCGACCGCGACCAATCAGCGAATCTTATTAGTGAGGACCTTGGAGCTACGCTGCCTGTGCTCGCAGCAGAAGTATCCCGACCGGCGGCGCCGCTTCCCGGTCCTCCCTTCACACTTGCCGTCGGGAGATCAGCGGCCCTAGGCGCTGATCTCCTGACGCTAGCCGCATGGAGGGCGGGTCGGGGTCCTGCCGCTGCTAGCACCGGTCATCTCCCGGCTGCATCGCCGCTGACCTCCGTGCGGCAGATGAGCCGCTAACGGCCACCATCTTTTTCTGAAATCCCGCGTCGCTGATTGGCCGCGGCCGGACCAATCAGCGACGTGGGATTTCCTGGACAGAAAGACAGACTGGATAAGACAATTATATATATATATATATATATATATATATATATATATATATATATATATATATATATATATATATATATATATATATATATATATATATATATATATATATATATATATATATATATATATATATATATATATATATATATATATATAATATATAAATACAGTTATATGAAATAGTTTGGGCACCCCTATTAATCTTAAGCTTAATGTTTTATAAAAATTGGTGTTTTTGCAACAGCTATTTCAGTTTGATATATGTAATAACTGTTGGACACAGTAATGTTTCTGCCTTGAAATGAGGTTTATTGTACTAACAGAAAATGTGCAATCTGCATTCAAACAAAATTTAACAGGTGCATAAGTATGGGCACCTCACCAGAAAAGTGACATTAATATTTAGTAGATCCTCTAGTCGCTTCCTGTAGCTTTTAATGAGTTCCTGGATCCTGGATGAAGGTATTTTTGACCATTCCTCTTTACAAAACAATTCCAGTTCAGTTAAGTTTGATGGTCGCCGAGCATGGACAGCCCTCTTCAAATGATCCCACAGATGTTCAATGATATTCAGGTCTGGGGACTGGGATGGCCATTCCAGAACATTGTAATTGTTCCTCTGCATGAATGCCTGAGTAGATTTGGAGCGGTGTTTAGGATCATTGTCTTGCTGAAAGATCCATCCCCTGCGTAACTTCAACTTTGTCACTGATTCTTGAACATTATTGTGAAGAATCTGCTGATACTGAGTGGAATCCATGCGTCCCTCAACTTTAACAAGATTCCTGGTGCCGGCATTGGCCACACAGCCCCAAAGCATGATGGAACCTCCACCAAATTTTACTGTGGGTAGCAAGTGTTTTTCTTGGAATGCGGTGTTTTTTTGCTGCCATGCATAACGCCTTTTTGTATGACCAAACAACTCAAACTTGGTTTCATCAGTCCACAGGACCTTCTTCCAAAAAGAAATTGGCTTCTCCAAATGTGCTTTTGCATACCTCAGCCGACTGTTTGTGGCGTGCTTGCAGAAACTGCTTCTTTCGCATCACTCTCCCATACAGCTTCTCCTTGTGCAAAGTGTGTTGTATAGTTGACCGATGCACAGTGACACCATCTGCAGCAAGTTGATGCTGCAGCTGTCTGGAGGTGGTCTGAGGATTGTCCTTGACTGATCTCGCCATTCTTCTTCTCTGCCTTTCTGATGTTTTTCTTGGCCTGCCACTTCTGACCTTAACAAGAACTGTCCCTGTGTTCTTCCATTTCCTTACTATGTTCCTCACAGTGGAAACTGACAGGTTAAATCTCTGAGATAGCTTTTTGTATCCTTCCCCTGAACAACTATGTTGAATAATCTTTGTTTTCAGATCTCAGATCATTTGACAGTTGTTTTGAGGAGCACATGATGCCACTCTTCAGAGGATATTCAAACAGGAGAACAACTTGCAAGTGGCCACTTTAAGTAGCTTTTCTCATGATTGCATACACCTGGCTATGAAGTTCAAAGCTCAATGAGGTTACAAAACAAAAAAAAAGTGCTTTAGTAAGTCAGTAAAAAGTAGGTAGGAGTATTTAAAACAAGAAAATGATAAGGGTGCCCATACTTATGCAACTGTCAAATTTTGTTTGAAAAGTAAACAATGGTGCAGCGGTCTCAGGGAGCGCCAAAGGAATACTGGACAATTTAATAGATGGCAACCGACTTTTATTCTTCCTCCAATACCACTGCCACAACGCGTTTCAACGGTCTAAGCCGTCTTCATCAGGTGGGGTGATGAAGACGGCTTAGACCGTTGAAACGCGTTGTGGCAGTGGTATTGGAGGAAGAATAAAAGTCGGTTGCCATCTATTAAATTGTCCAGTATTCCTTTGGCGCTCCCTGAGACCGCTGCACCATTGTTTACTTGTGAAATATCTCCATACGGAGCCAAAGCGGCAGGAGCAGCCTGGTCTATTTGGATGTTTGAGGACCTGCGGTTATCCAGCCACCGGGTTAAACTACTGAGGACCTGCGGTGACTTGGTATCTGGTCCAGCAGGATCGTGTGACCACTTGAGGAGCACGGAGTTGCGAGGCAAACACCGACAGGACGGTACTACAAATAGAGGTGACCCGGAGCCTCATTAATCACACGCTTAATCTTGGTTGTGTAGACGTACACAACCATCACAGGTGAGTGTACTGGCACTTTTTAAATTAATTAAATAGCCCTGTGAGTCTACACATGCGCCCTTTCTTTTCTTTTCACAAATTTTGTTTGAATGCAGATTGCACATTTTCTGTTAGTACAATAAACCTTATTTCAAGGCAGAAACATTACTGTGTCCAACAGTTATTACATATATCAAACTGAAATAGCTGTTGCAAAAACACCAATTGTTATAAAACATTAAGCTTAAGATTAATAGGGGTGCCCAAACTTTTTCATATAACTGTGTGTATGTATATATATATATATTTATTTATTAGAGAGAGATATATGTACAGTACAGACCAAAAGTTTGGACACAACTTTTCATTTAAAGATTTTTCTGTATTTTCATGACTATGAAAATTGTACATTCACACTGAAGGCGTCAAAACTATGAATTAACACATGTGGAATTATATACTTTTTCTTGGCATTCTCTTGAAGCTCATCAAGAGAATGCCAAGAGTGTGCAAAGCCGTTATCAAAGCAAAAGGTGGCTACTTTGAAGAACCTAGAATATAAGACATATTTTCAGTTGTTTCACACTTTTTTGTTAAGTATATAATTCCACATGTGTTAATTCATAGTTTTGATGCCTTCAGTGTGAATGTACAATTTTCATAGCCATGAAAATACAGAAAAATCTTTAAATGAGAAGTTGTGTCCAAACTTTTGGTCTGTACTGTATATATATGTATAGAGAGAGATATATGTATGTGTGTATATATATGTGTGTATATATATGTGTGTGTGTATATATATATATATATATATATATATATATATATATATATATATATATATATATATATATATATATATAATGAGAGAGAGAGAGATATATATGTATCTCTATTATACACTCATATATAAGCTAATTTCATTGAAATTACCGTTCTCTTGAAAAGACCATGTTTCTATGCAATTCTAGGTGGTCACCTCAAATAGGCTTCACAGTATGTGTTAAAGGGAATCCGTCAGCAGTTTTTTTGCTATGTAATTTGAGAGCAGCTTGATGCAGGGGTAGACACACTGAGACCCTGCCAACACCTCTGATTTGCAGTTTCCGATGTATAGAAAGTTGCTAATCAGTGGTGGGGGCATGTCCTGTAGTACTAATCTCCTGCTGAT
This sequence comes from Phyllobates terribilis, assembly GCF_046119375.1. NCBI lineage: Eukaryota > Metazoa > Chordata > Amphibia > Anura > Dendrobatidae > Phyllobates > Phyllobates terribilis. The sequence continues at coordinate 105,739,112 of NW_027362769.1, read as the reverse complement.
AAAATACTGATTTTATTGAAAAAGCAACACACAGACCAGTAAGTTATACATCGCTAGAATCAGGGTCTCTGATCCTATGTCACGCTGCTCTCACCCCTACATAATGCTGTTCTCAGATGGGGGTAGCAAAAACCTAAAGACAGATTCGCTTTAATAAATAATGACCTATAGAAAGTTCTGTTGGAGTTTTCTCATCCCAGACAATCCCTTTGATATAAGAGCTGAAGCTTCTGGTTACCAAGACTCCCATCAAACAGCTAATTTTGCTGTTCTTCATCTATTGATCATCTTGTGGAAGGCCAACCAATGTCGTACATGGGCATGGGAGCCACTGTTATTTTAACTCCTCTCCTCTGTGGCTCATAGTATGGGGAAAGGGGTCTTAAGAAAGTTCTATGATGTCCATATGCTGGAATAGAGCATGTAGACAGGGTTATTATGATGGTACCCCTCTCAGGCACTATGAAATGATGACCTGCTTCAACCATTGGAATGAGATTTTCATGCTGTTTCTTTAATTCAAGGTAAATTATTTCAAGTTTTTTTTTTTCTGAAATCGTAACATCGCCTATCCAACTTACCAGGGGAAGGAGTTGTTGAAGACAAACAGGTGCTGCACAGTTTACTTACCAGGGGACGGGGTTCTGGAAGACAGAAATGGGTACTGCAGAGTTTACTTACCAGGGGAAGGCGTTCTGGAAGACAGAAATGGGTGCTGCAGAGTTTACTTACCAGGGGAAGGGGTTCTGGAAGACAGAAACGGGTGCTGCATAGTTTACTTACCAGGGGAAGGGGTTCTGGAAGACAGAAACAGAGGTTAGTCTTGAATCAAGCAGAAGTATGCATGCACGGCCTCATCTCAATCACCTGTGGGACTGATCGACTCCCAGCGATCAGTAAGTTATCCTCTATTCTATGGAATTTGGGAAACCCTTTAACACTAACCACAGGATATTTAGAATGGATTAGTTCTGACCACAAGGACCCCCAATCATGGGCGGCTGTCACAATGGCTGATTGTTTGCACAGCTGGCTTCATACAAGTATATTGAACATACGAAAAGTGATGAGTCTATTTTCATAAATGACTGGGGCCATTTGCATCAATTCTGAAATGGTTTTGGAGCGATCTGACTGGGTGTTGAGTGTAAATGCCTATTCGATGTGATGGTTACGGTGTGAGATTACTGGAGTTTTACATCTTTTAGATTTGTGGATTCCCGCCTGGGTCACATTACTGACTTTCATACCTTAGTTCTGGCCTCTATATACCCCTATGAGTTTTGTATTTTGTCAGCTAATTGCCAGTTATGTACACGGACTACTCCATCAGTCCATCTGTTTGTGAAAGTGTTGTAAATGATCCCAAACAAGGCGGCAATTATCATTGAATGTGTATGTATTGGCACGAGTTCCTAATATCCCGAATCATTTAAAGTAACACATTTAGAGTCATTCTTCTAGTTGGGACGAGATCCAAATTTCAAGGATCCTTGCAGCTGTTGCAATACGTTATTAAGCAATGGATGAAGGATACCGATGCAGCAACTTTTTTTCAAATTGTTTTTTTTTTCTGAATAAACTTAGTTTATTGCACATTTAAAAGTCCTCAGATATCGTAAAGTGACAACCACTGATGGTAGCCCTTACTGACCACTGAGCTCCCTCTGAATGTGCCACTTGATGACATCACCCATGTTTTAGCCACGGTGCAATGGGCAGCACTGGCGTATTTTGCATCTGTTGATGCAGTGGTCGAGCGATCCAGTTTCTCTCAAATTTGCCAGCTTCCAACAAGTGGGTCTTTTGCTGTCATTGTACACCCACACAGGGTTTTTATGGCATTTGAAATGAAACCGCTGTGTGGGTCAGTATTTGTTATCATTACTTATTGGTGCCAATAAAGAGCCACTTTTCTGGATGCCACTGAATTATTTTTACTTGGCAAATATATAGGAGGTAAGAGTAAGCAGGATACTAGTAATCATATGTATTGGGGGTATCTATAACTTAAAGGGGTTGTCTGCAGTCATAGTTTACATAAATTCCCCTTAAAACATTTTCTTTATTAAATATATATTAAAAAAGGGTATTTTTTAATATAAATATATATATATATATATATATTTAATAAAGAAAATGTTTTAAGGGGAATTTATGTAAACTAAGGTATTTCTGATGTCCTCTCTTTAGATTAATACTGTAAGAAAAATTACAAGTCTGCAGTCACTCTGTTGTAAATCCCCACATTATGCACACTGCGTGCTGTGAGGGTCTTCAGGTGCCGGCGCCAAGAACAGCGTGCGCGTGACCACAGGTATGCGATTTGCATAGATCCCGTCACATGCCGACTAAATGGGTGCAGCCTCGTTCAATGAAAATGTATTGAGCGAGGCCGGATACAGTCTAGTTTGAAAGTGGCCGGATACAGTCTAGTCAGAATGTGGCCGGAAGTATCGCTCCCTGCCAGCACTGGAGAATCCTCACAGCATGCAGTGTACATGCTGTGAGGATTCACAAGTCTGCAGTCACATAGAATGACTACAGACTTGTAGCCTAGGGCTGGACAACCCCTTTAAGTATTCTGTGGCTGGCACACTGTTAAACAGGAACCCCAGGATTTTTTATATTGCCTATATATTGCAGCGAAGACTATTATTAAAGAGTAATGTAGATATTTTCATGTTTGCCTCGTGAATACCAGTTTCAGGTTTTTTTTTTTTTTTTGCCATGTCTGGGTTGTCTGCCAACTTGATTCCTTTTTCCCCTCTGATATGGTTCACCTAATGCAAACTACATTTTCCATGATGCCAGAGTAGTATCATGTTGCACTTGTTCCTTCAGTCTGTCTCCCCCTACTATTTTGCTGCTCCCTTAAAGTAGAAATGATATTGCAACATTTTTGAAGAAAAACTAACTCTGCTGAAGATGAAGCAGCAACAAACTTGGTAACAAATTCTCTTTAAGGGTATGGTCATTGTCAGGGAAAATTTTCACTTGGCCTATCAATATGGGATAAGACAGCCCTGCCTATACTAGTTTTCAAAAAACTTGAATTCCCTGTAAATATCCCTTTATTATTCAGCACGTTGTAAGCATCATTGTATTCCGGAGGCTTCGCCTGAACATAGCGATGTAATAAGAAGACATAGGACACGGTTTGAGGCAGCATTAATGAAATAAAACAAAGCATATATAAGCAGCAGCTTACTATTCCCCTGGGAATGGGGATGCAGCCTCAAAGGCCCAAGGCATACAACTACAGCACAAGCACCAAAGTTTCAAAAATGGAAAATATAACGTCCATCCGGGTTGTAAAAAGTGTAAAAAAAACAAAACAAAAAACCCCCCATATTAGCTTAATTTCGATTTTAGTACAGGTCTTTTGTCAAGCTTGTACACAGCGCCTTTTAATGAATCGGTAGGTAATAAAATCATGTCCTCAGCAATAGTTAGTGTGACCTGCTTGTTTATTAAATTATAGTTAGAACTCAAATACTAATATAAACATGCATCACATATATATTGGGTGCATATCATGAACCTTAAGCGTTTGTTCAAATATTATAAAATATTACAATGTAAAAACATAGTAAAAATCTGTATAATCTGAATGCAGTCTTGGTCCACACAAGTGTGCATGTGTGTAGTCGGAGCAAGAATGTTTGCATGGATAAGCCAGTCACTACCCTGGCATCTCTTGGACCAAAGCATCCTTGGTCAGCTGACCAGTGTTGCTGGATTTCAGCAGCACAATAAGGAAAAGTGTGGCCCCTCTGTGCAAAGTAAAGTCAGTTGTTTTTTTTTGCATTACTGGAATAGACCATTGATTTTATTGCTATTCATTGGCCTTCAACTCGATCTCGAGCCATGGCGACTTGATAGATGAACGCTCTGTAGCAAGACCGATCTTGTGCAGGCCTAGATAGGTCCACCAGTATCTTCTCTGCCGTTATCTTGATAATATCAAGATATCAGGTTGCTGGTGTTCCTCTTCGCCTTGTTCCTTATATTCTTCTGACTATGATGTCCTTCTCCAGTGATTGCTCTCATGATGTGTCCAAAGTAGGCAAGTTGTAGCTTGGTGGTCCTTGCTTCGAGTGACATGTCTGGCTTGATGTATTCCAAAAGTGATGTTTGTGTTCCTCTTGCCATCCATGGTATTGATAACTGTTCTTCAGCACCACTTTTCAATGGCGTCAATTCTTCTTCTGTCTTGTTTCTTTATCGTCCAGGTTTTGCATCCTTATTTTGCCACAGAAAAGACCAAACTATGTATAAGCCATGTCTTCGTCGCCAGTGAAATGTTCCTCGATTTGAAGACCTTGTCCGGTGACTTCATTTTTGATTTTTCCCATGGCTATTCTCATATTGACTTTTTTGGTGTCATTGCTGAATCTTGAGGGATTATTGATCAGAGTAGCTTGAAGTCCTTACAACTTTCAGTTGCTTGCCGTCCATCTTAAATGACTCCCGGTCGTACCTGGCAGTAGTCCATATCTTTGTCTTTGTGTTGAGTGGCAGTCCCATGTTCGAGCTTTTTATCCTGACACTCCGTAATAAATCCTTCATTCCATCTGCTCTTGTTGCTATCAATGTTGTATCGTCTGCGTATTTAAGATTGTTGATGATTAGTCCAGCAATTTTCATTCGTTCTTCTTTTTTTGGCAACTCCAGCCTTCCTCGAAATAGCTTATAAATTGAAGAGAAATGGTGACAAGATGCAGCCTTGTCTGACATCTCGCTCTACTTTGAACCATGCAATGTCGTCATGTTCTGTTCGCACTGTTGCTTCTTGGTCGATGTAAAGGTTCCTAATGAGGCTGATCAGATGGTTGGGCACACTCGTATCCTTCATGGTATTCTAAAGTTTCTGGTGATCAACACAGTAGAAAGCTTTGCTGTAGTGCTGACCATTGATACATTAATTATATTTAATCAAGTTAATTAGATAATATAATTATATCTGAATGTCTTCCTGATGCCATCAGTTGGATCACTTTTAGACTTCTCGGCAGTATTGTTACTTGCGGCAGCTTTTCTTGTCTCGTGCACAGGGTCACCTTTTTAGCAGTCACCACCGTCTGTTATTCTGATGGTTGTTGATGACTAGACATTTCCATCAGTAACATTATCCAGGGTAAATCTAGTGTCAACAAGCCATCTTCCCAGTATGGAAACAGCAGGAAATTTCTTTCTTTCTTTTTTTTTTTTTGGGGTGAACATAGAAATAGCTTCCACAATGTCAGATGAGGCCCTTAATGATTCATAAGGCCCCGGTCAAGGTCACGGAGGTAAAGCAATCACGTAAGAAACACTCAAAGAATAAGAGGGGTACTTTTCCAATTAGCCTGACATCTCAATCCAGAAGCATCTGTCGGCATCTAATCCAAGTTCCACCACTTCCACATGTCCTATATATCTCTGACAATCATACAGGATGGTGTTCTCTTTGATCATTAATATTATAACTCTATAGGGATGATACAAATCCAGACAGCGCTTCAGTTTACTATCTAGATTTACCTTTTGAAGGGGGGGTGACTCCTGAAGTATCTGTTTCATAGGAAGACATACATATACATGATTGATTTACATAAGACACTGCAGAAGAAAATTGACCCTCTCGGCATGAAGTTCAGCACAAATCATTTTATTACAAGAGCTCAGTTAAACTGTAAAAGGGGTTGTCCAGTCCTCACACCGGTGCTGGTGCTGGGGGCGGCGTTCATGTGGCCACATTCCGACTAGACTGTTTCCGGCCTCACTCAATATAATAATAATACTAAACTTTTTATTTATATAGCACCAACATATTCTGCAGCGCTTTACAATTCAGACAATTTACAGACATCATCACTGTCCCCATTGGGGCTCACAATCTACATTCCCTATCAGTATGTCTTTGGCGAGTCAGAGGAAACCTGAGACCCTAGAGGAAACCCACGCAAACATGGGGCGAACATACAAACTCCTTGCAGATGTTGTCCTTGGTTGGGATCTGAACCTAGTGCTGCAAGGCTGCAGTGCTAAACACTGAGCCACCGTGCTACCCAATATGCATGCATTGAGCGAGGCTGTGCCTACCTAGTCAGATTGTTGCTGGGAGTATGCATATCACATACTGCACCGGAGAATCTGCACAGTGTGCAGTGCATGCGATGTGAGGATTCACAAGTCTGGAGTCACATATAGTGACTGGAGACTTGTTGCTTGGGACCGGACAACCCCTTTTAAGGGCACTAACCCTTTAGACTTAAAGAGTAACCATTATTTTATTTTTTTTCCCCAGAAATTAGTGGTACACATGAAAATAAGAAACTTTGTAATATCTTATTATAGAAATCCACTTCCTTCTCCTCCTGAACTGATCATTTTCAAAATTCTCAATTCACTGGTAAAACCTGTCTTCAGTGAATACAGATTTTCCCATTTCTGAGATAGGAGATGACAGTTGGTGCTCATAGAGTTCCATGGAACTTTCAGTAGAATGTATGGCTTCCTCTTGCTCCTCCCCACTCCCATAGTGTTTTACAACCACCAATTGTCATCTCCTATCTCAGTATTAAGAAATTCTGTCTTCACTGACTATAGATTTTCCCTATGAATTGAGAGTGAAATATAAATCCAGGAGAAGAAAGAAGTAGATTTCTCTGATTTTCATGTGTACTATTGATTTATGAAATAAATAGTTACTGTCATTTTAATTTTTAATTAGTGTGAACCCACCGGTATGGGCGTGATCGGCTGATTGTCCCCCGACAGATGATGACACATGATGTTGGGGGAAAATAGGATTTGGCATTTAGGAATTCCAATGTCCAATCCTTTTGTTCCCTCAAGAGAAAATCCGCTGCAAAAGGAGTCTGACAGCCGTTCCCTTGTAGAGAACACGGGAGTGTCCGGCTGAGCTCTCCTGTGTTTGGGGGAGTTAGGAGAGATCAGTTTGTCTGACAGCTGTCTAATGTGTAATATCTAAGTAAGTAATGTTATTTAGATACAAAGTTATTCAATGTATATGTAGTCTGTTATTCTGTGCAGTTTGAAGGTTATTTTTTTGAATGCAAATTCATCCTTTAGGGTACATTCACACATCCATTTACGTTTTATAATTTTTTTTCATCCTCACAAAAATGTATTTGTGTCTACTGTAGTGTCTGTGTTAAAGTGGTTTTCCACTGCTCGGACAAGCCCTTCTCTGTCACCATATTTCCCCCCATGTAAAATCACAGTTATACTCACCTCTGGTGCTGGCGCTGGTCCAGCGATGTCGACGCCTGCTCTCCCTGGGCTCACGTGACATCATTATGTCATGTGAGCCCTGCAGCCAATCAGCAGCCGCTTCACTCTTACCTTCTTTGGACATAACTGACATCCAGGAGCAAGTCAGAAAGCAGCAGCGTGATCTCGCGTCTTCTGGATGTCAGTTGTGTCCTAAAGAATTGAGTCGGAAGCGGCCACTTAATGGCTGCAGGGCTCGCATGACATAATGATGTCACGCGAGCCCGGGGAGAGCAGGCATTGACATCGCTTGAACGGCGCTCGCATTAGAGGTGGATGGATATAGGTGGTGTTTTTGTACATGGGAGAAATATGGTCAGCAAATGATGAGAAGAAAGCCTGAGCGAATGTTCCCTTAATGAACTAGGCATTTCTATTTCCTTTGTCAAAGGACTGTGACCATTGACAGTGTCAGAATGTGTAATGGCACACCCTGATCACAAGGGGGATTAGTAGCACCCAGTTATCAATTTATGTATACTTTTCCAAGAGGATTAGTAAAGCAACAACACAATGCAAAAATTCTAAGTATAGAAGCTCCAGAATTGTATTTTTATAGGAAATGAATGTATACATTAAAGCATTAGACCTTTCTCGTCCTCTTTAAAGTAACCTGTACAACACATTAGTTAATTATGTCAACTCTTTGGTCAAAACAGTAAAGTCCACATTAGATCCTATATCGCCTCGTTTCCTCCCTTTTATGAATGTCTTTGTGATCTCGATTTCAAATTCGTTGACATTAAACCGGAAGAGCAAATGTTAAATAACTAATGGCTATTGAGACACAGTGTTAAATCCGTTCCCAAGAATCTCTTTTGCTTGACTTCCTTTTGGCTGCACAAGCAGAGTTTTGTCATTTCTCTGCTGTCCGACTCTATTATCCATTGTTTGATAAGTAGAAGTCTGAAAGCCCTTAGATCATCCGCACAGACCCCACTGTAATGCAGACACAGCGTCTCCTGAGCCATCTCTAAAACCCCACGTGATGCCTAGAAAATAATTCGGACACAGGCTAGACTTCATTTATAGGCCATGTATTAATTTTCCATTAATCATACCAGGCAAGGCCAGCAAGAAGATTTTATTCCAAAGTGGGTGATTCAACCGTTCATCTAGATAGTACAGGGAAAAATGTAATCTACTGTTAGGAGTGGGACAATAACATGTAAAATGGCTAGATTTTACATTTATATTATTATTAGTATTATTGTTGATTTTTTTTCGCTAGAAGATAAAGGAGGTCAGCAGTAAGGCTATGTGCCCACGATGCAGAAATGCTGCATATTTTTTCTGCTTCTCCCTGGCAGGAAAAACACATGCGGTTTTTACATGCGTTTTTCCTGCCAGGTAGAAGCGTTTGTCAAGCTTTTTTTCATGTATTTCTGCATGCGGGTTATCAAGCGCTTTCCAAGCAATTTTAGCATCACAAAGTGCTTGACAACTTGTTCACACTATATAAATCCATGCAACCGGCATGGATTTATATAGTGTGACCAAGTAATAGTTAAAAAGAAAAGAATAAGAGTGGTAAAAAATAAAGTTTATACTTACCTTCCGATGTCCTCCCTGTGTTTTCTCCGCTCCGTCCAGTGTCTTGGGCGGCTCGCGGTGGTGTGAAGGACCTGCGGTGACGTCATTGAGTCATGTCACAGGACACATGACTCAATGACGTCATGGCAGGTCCTTCACAACACCGCGACCCATACAGCAGACCAGACGGAGCAGAGAAAACGCCAGGGGCCATCGGAAGGTAAGTATAATCTTTATTTTTTATTTTAAATTCTTTTTTTAACAGGTTCTATGGTACCCAGGTCTGGATGAGTCTCCTCTTCTCCAAACCTGGGTACCATCCGCACATTGAACCGTGTGATATCCGCATGTGCAGATGCAGTGATGCGGATGTCACGCGGTCCAATGCAAGTCAATGGCAGCGATTACGCTGCGTGTCCGCAAAATTAATGGACATGCTGCGTATTGTTCCGCAATGATAATCCGCAGTGGAAATTTCCACAGCATGTGCACAGCACATGCGGATTATCATTGGGGACTGTGGGGCACGTATTACCAAGCGTTTTTTAAGCGTTTTAGCTGTGGAAATTCCGCGGCAAAAACGCTTGAAAAACGCATAGTGGGCACGCGGCCTAATTGTATCACGGCGGTAACTCACATGCCCTCTCAGTGCCGCCCTACTCACCTTGGTCACCGTACGGCTTCTCAACATGGCCGGTCTCTGCAGGAATTTAACCCTGCTGTGCCCTGCCGAAATTAGATTCCACAGCCTATTCCGTTCCTGCAGGTCCTAGAGTAGGCAAATCCACCCACCACTCCTTGCCCGAATGTTGGTCCCTAGTTAGCTCATCTTCTAGTGTCTTGTTTGTATGTTTGCTTGTATCGATTTCTTCCGTTATTGGCCTGGCTTGCCACCCGTCCTGTCTGACCCCTCAGCTCCTGACCTTTGCTATGTATTCTGATCCTGTGCTGCCTTCCCCGACATTGGACCGTCTGATCTTGTCTCTGTCTCGTCTTCCTGTACCTTGTACCCGCGTCTCTGACCCTCTGGTTAACTGCTGCAGTCCCGGAAACTGCCCTGGAGTGGCACCTGGTGTCTACCGGCAGCCCAGCCTATCCACCCCACCAGAGGCTCTAGTGAAGTACCGGTAGACACCTAGTCACACCCCTCCAGGGTAAGCCTGGCCCGTGGCGCAGTGGGTCCACATCCGCCAGTATTACTTTCGCCCTCCAGAATAATAAATGGCATGTGAGGGTCTTCTCCACGTTACAGCTTTTCACATGCGACACTAAAATTCGAAGGACAATTTTCCCCCCATTCTATTCAGCATTTTGATGTTTTTTATTGCCGGTGTACTGGTTGACTTCTCTTATTTTAGATTAATAGCTACCTGAATTAAATGTTACCATAAGGCCGGGTTCTCACATGTGTGCTCAAATCGCACTACACAGCCAGACCAATGGGTCTACAGACCGAAACGAACTGCTTCATAGCCATATACAAGACGGTTGTAGTCAGTAGACCTGCCGGCTGGGCAGCTATTGTTATCTGAGCATATATCAGACTTTTGAACCCAGTTTTATGGTTTTCAATCAGAAAGTAACAGTACTTTAAAAATAAATAAATTGGGCCTTTAGTTAAATTCATCTTATGCTTTACTGGCACTTACCTTGCACGTGGTTACCCAAACATAGTGTGACCATAATCTAAGTCTCACGTCTGTTACTACTGATGGGGGGAAAAGTTGGAAGTCAATGGGATTGCTTTATTAAAGCTGTCCAATTTTTAGGCAGTGCAAACTTAGAGTAGACAATCCTAAAATGCAGCGAATGGGATTTATGGTGGTTGATAAATCCGGTGCATCTTCATACTGTCAGATTGAAGTTTATCGCATTTGTTAGTTGGCTTGCTCTGCTCCACAAAGTGTCGAAAATTTTCCGTGAAATTTTGGCACACGAGATTGGGATTTAGGCCATGCCCATTCTTCAATCGGCCACGCTCCCTGGTTGAGCGTGACAAAAATGTGTACAGAACATGTCTAAAACACATAACAAATGTGGTGCAAAGAATAAAAGACTGTTTTTGTTTTTTTTTTTTTTTTTTTTAACACAGATTAAGTTAAATTTTAGTTGTATGTAGTTTTGTAAATCAGCCCACTAATATTTTAGTAAGATAGCTAGGAGGTGGCATCGAGATTTGATTGGTGGGATCCAACCTCTGGATCCACTGAACACGAGAACGAAGTATCACTGCTACAACAGTGAGTGCCCCTTTTGTTTCTGTCAGATCTTATGTTTTTATTTTGGAAAGCTGAATGGTTCACCCACCAGACTCTGTAAAATGACGTTTCTGGAGAATGGTGTTCTCTAGCACTCCTTTCCAATTTAAATGGTAATTTGTGGAGGCAATGTTGAGTGCAACCTGCAACCAATAATCCAAGTGTTCATTTTTTTTGACCCCATTGACAATTATTTGATGCAATGTGGCAATATGTCAGTGTTTACGCCACACGAGTCCTCTTGTAGCCTTAAAGGGTTTATCCGTTCCAAATCGATAAGTCACTCTCGGTGACTGCAGACTTATGAATCCCCCCAGTGCATACACTGTGCACTGCGGGGATTCTCCGGTTCAGACTCTGGATTGGAGGGTATGTATGTATTATACATACTCCCAACCACTGGACGTGGCCTCACTTCCATGGACCTATTGATTTGGACTGGACAACCCCTTTAAGGCCCCTATACACAAGCAAATGTTGGGAGAACCCAACCGATACTGACTACAGTCTAATGAGTATGGGGGCCACGGCCGACTAATCGTTGGGGTAGATATTGATTGGGCATGTCTGATTTCGGACTACCGATCGCATTGTTCTGGAGATATGTCAGCTTTCTGCTAGAGATCTCCGGAGCACGGCCATATGAGCCCATGTGTTTGGGAGAGCCAGCTGAGATGGCTGTCGGCTGAAGCATCCTTCAGCCATCTAATGAGAATGTCCGGCCTTAGCCTTGGAGCCACCAGCAGTCATGCTGATACTGGAGAACATATATCATGACTATTGTAGGTAATTTTGTGTCTTTCTTATGTTATTTATTGGCGTTTCGTTTCTTATTCCAATTGCCATTTAATTTCCCCAAAATGAACAGCTTCCAATTATTGTGCGCCAATTCTCCCGAGGACCCTGTACAAACAGATATGGATGTGCACGTACGTCTTCACATGTCTCTCCAGTATGGGTAGGCTTCCTTTTAACATTTTGCACTTATGGTACAAGTCTACCCCGAGCAGGAAATCTTAGTAAACATGTTTAATGACCCGCTGAATATTGTCTTTTGATTTCTTTTTTTTTGTTGTTTCTTTGCCATCAGCCAACAAATGGTTTCTCTCTGTTTTTCAATGTCTTTCAGGCCTTCTTACAAATGTGCAATCTGCCAGTCCAGGTGGTTTGTAGGGCAAACGCTGAATATATGTCTCCATCTGGTAAGCATGGTATTAATTGAAGACGCTGTACGCGAAAGGGGGCTCGGGATCCATAGCAACACCACGCAAGCCTTCCGGTCATAAATATATCCGCATTACTCTGCACACTTATTTTTCTTCCTACAACTTGTAATTCTTGCTGCTTGAAAGGGCTATAAAAATGATAAATCTAAGCATATTCTGTTCACCTGTAAGAGCTGCACATTTCCATTCGCTAAGAGAGCAAAGTTATTTTTTTTCTCCTCCATGCTGCATAAGTCACCGTCAGGAGCTTGTGTGTGGAGAAAGCCTGCGGCCACTTACATGTGCTGTGAGGCGGCGGGAAAGTCACCTTCCCTAACTAATGTTTCAAATTATGGTTCAAGCAAATTGAAAATATTCCGTTTATGTCTAAAAAAAACCTGCGCGTTACGTACCATTACTAGAAAATCCCTCCCAGGAACATGATGCCTTCCGATACAATGAGCGATTTGTCTTCATAGTCCATAGTTTTTGTAGAGTTTGTTCACACTCTTGGCTTCCATTTCTAGAAGACATATGATTGATCCATTTCTTGCTGATTGAAATGGATACTGATGGATCCCATTCCTTTAAATGGGTTCCAGTATTTTTGATGCAAGATCATCAGAGATGCCAGAAAAGTTTTAGTCCCTTAATCAAAAAAATGTAGCATTCTACTCATAGACCAACGGCCCATAACCATAAAGGTCTATCGACTGGAAAAAGTCAATGCTTCCCATTCTGGCATTACTCAAAGGGTAGGGTCACACGACTGTTCTCTGCATCTGGGAAAAACTGTCCCATTGCTCTGATCAGACTTTGATCCGAGTGGCATCAGTATTTCCCTGAGATGGAGAGAAAAAAAAAAGTTTCTCCACCTTCTCCATTCTGTCAGTCTGTGAAAATCAGACCACACTTCGATTTTTTTTTTTCACAGACCCATAAACTTGCATTGCCTATTTTTATTTTTTTTTGATCCGATACTAAAATCAAAGTCTTGCATGTCTCCGATTTATTTTTTTTTCCCGCATACCACTCAGTCCAAAAAAAAAAAAAATCGCATATGTGCAGTGCCCAATAGAATATCATAGGTACAAGTGCTATCCGTGAAAATCGTGAATAGCACTTATCTGAGAAAATCGGTCGTGTGTATGTTCCTGGAGAATGAGAACGGTGGTGCCTCCACCAAGGGTGGCAAAGTAATGGAGCAGTGAATTCCTCTTTTCGTGCCTTGACTTGAACGCTGGCAGGGGCACTTAATGAGCAGATGTCCACCCTCTTTTGACTTCAGGAAGGACCTTTTAAGTAAACTAAGGGTTCATATTTCTACCGACTACTGTCCTGATCGGTAACACACGTAGGAAGACCTGTACGTAAATAGGAAGAGATATTCACATTTTTTACTCTTTAAGCTCAGTATGTGAAATCTCTGCTTGCAATACAACTGGGCTTTCTTCAGAGTGTTCTCTTAAGGCGTGCACTTTCACCCGTCCCTCTCAGATGCTGCCTATTACAATTTGGCAATAGACTTACTCAGATGTAGACCTTACGGCAATAGACTTACTCAGACGTAAAACCTATTTATTGTATAGAAGCATCTAATGAGCATGTGCAAAGGTCATTATGAAGGGAGGGAGTGTAGGGTCAGCTGTGCATCACCTGTTGGGAATGGTGAATCCTGTGTTATCAGCTGTGTATAGACATTTGACCTTTTATTGCAACATTGCCTCTGAAGGTAATGAGACTCCTGAAAAGTCTTTTGTAAAGAGCAGGAATTATGGGTCTAAAATTAGCCTGAGTATGAAAAATGCATGATTTTATAAATATATTTTTTTAATACAGAATGTGATATGAAAAGAAAATATAAAAAAATATATATTTAACACAAAAACCTGACTTTAAACAATATAATTTTCTACATTCCCTTTGAAGGAGTACCCTGCAGACACTATTTGCTCTGCTGAGCTGTGCACTACCGTGCAGAACAGAAGTACATTAGAAATGGAGCTTTGATGGCTCTGCATATCAAGAAAATATCTAAAAATAATAACCACTCTACGGCTATTGTAGGTGTTACAATAAAGAGGATATTGATCTCCAAAGGGGAAGGTGCTGAGCTGACTTTTCTCTAAGCATCAATTGATAGAGAAACTAATGGAAAGCTTGAGCAAGAAAACGGAGGAAGAGTTATTAAGGCTGCTGAGGCCAAATGCTTCAAATATAGTATCGGAAAGCAGTTAGTACAGCGGGGAGACATTGGCCTTTGTGCCAATACTATGCAGCACAAACAGATTGGGAAAAACATACAAATGGTCACTTTCACGCCGGCTATTTATTTCAATCTCTCGTCTCGATTTCATGCTCTGTTTTTCTTTTAATGTATGTAATTCACACTGATATAAACCTCAGTGTATCAAATCTTATAGTAGCGTGCATTGGGGAACGTAGAATGGATGATGATTGTTATGAATGTTCATAAATATTTAAATTGTAATAAATAGTAATAGATTTTAACTTCCAATTGGAGGAAAAGTAAACTTTTTATATTTACTGCCTGTTTTTTTTGATTTTTCAAGTCCTATTTCTTGTCATTTTAATCTTCTCAACAACTAATTCACATAAAGTAGTGTTCAAAATAATAGCAGTCTAATATGATTCACCAGAGTAATCACTGTTTTTGGTATAAATTATATTACCACATGTCAAACAATTTACCAGTTGGTGCAGTAGATTCTAAGAAAACCAACAGACTCAGCATTCATGATCTGCAGGTTTTTGAGTCTGTGGATTTGAATAATTAATTGAAAGGGATGTGTTCAAAATAATAGCATTGTGGAGGTCAATTACTGAGGTCAATCATTCTGTGAAGAAACGGGTGTGAATCAGGGGGCCTTTATTTAAGGGTGAAGCCAGCACATGTTGTACATGCATTTCTCCTTGAAAGCTTGAGAAATATGGGTCCTTTGAGACATTGTTCAAAAGAACAGCGTACTTTGATTAAAAAGTTGATTGGAGAGGGTAAAACTTATAAAGAAGTGCAGACAATGATCAGCTGTTCAGCTAAAATGATCTCCAATGCTTTAAAATGGAAAGCAAAACCAGAGAGACGTGGAAGAAAACGGAAGACTACCATTTGAATGGATGGAAGAATAGCCAGAATGGCAAAGGCTCAGCCAATGATCAGCTCCAGGATGATCAAAGACAGTCTCAAGTTACCTATGAGTACTGTGACAGAAGACGCCTGTGTGAAGCTAATCTCTTAGCAAGAAGTCCCCACAAAGTCCCACTGTTAAAAGACATGTACTGAAGCAGGTACATTTTACAAAAGAACACATCAACTGGCCTAAAGAGAAATGGAGAAATATTTTGTGGACTGATGAAAGTAAAATTGTTCTTTTTGGGTCGAAGGGCCGCAGACAGTTTGTCAGACGACCCCCAAACTCTGCATCTAATCCACAGTACTCTCTGAAGACAGTGAAGCATGGTGGAAGCATCATGATATGGGCATGTTTTGCTTATTATGCTGCTGGACCTATTTACCGCATACCAGGGATCATGGACCTGTTTGCATATATTAAAATACTTGGAGAGGTCATGTTGCCTTTCGCTGAAGAGAATATGCCCTTGACATGGAAAGGATGAATTCCTGGCAGGTGTGTGCTCGCTCACGATTCATTCACTTTGGTTGGGATTGGGGGTGATTGCTTTCTCTCTATACAGGAAGACCATTAATAATATCAACAGCTTAGCTGCCACTACTTTAGTTCTTAGGGTTCATTCACACTTTCGATTTTTCAACATATGACAAAACTGTACCGACTCTACTGATCAGAGAATGGTCCAAGTGCCATCCATTTTTCTTGTAAGAGGAGAGGGAAAAAAAAAGTCTCCATTCTGACTGTCTGTGAAAATCAGACCACACGGACTCATTGGCTTGCATTCCAATTTTGATTTGATCTGCAGATCAAAATCAGACATGTCTCCGTGATTTTCCGCGAACCACTTGGTCCGAGGAAAAAATTGGACATGTGCACAGCCCAATAGAATGATAGGAATGAATACTATCCATGAAAACCACAGATGCCACTCGTACGAGAAAATCGGACGGGTGAACGAGCCTGCCGAAGTATGTATGGTATGTGGGAAGGAAAACCTGACACCTGACTCCTCCATCCGTTTTAAGCCGAACAATCAGAGGTTTCTTCTAACCGTGACTACAAATTGTGATATCTGTGACGTTCTCTACACATATGGACATCTCCACTACAATAGCTGAGCAGATCCATTCATTAGCTGCTCATGTCAAGACTGAGGCGTGAGGCACAAGTACCTCCTTCCCCACCGATGGCACCAGCCCGTTGCAGTAAGATAAATGTGGTCTCCGCTCGTGGAATGGTAGAACTACATTTTCATCCTGCGTGTTGGTGCAGTGCATTGATGGATTTGACTTTGTATACATTACATTCGCTCAAGTGGATTTCTTTATTTTCTTGGAATTTTTTTTTTGCAGCGTGATTGGCAGCAGGATTGTGCATCGCATGACGAGGGCGAGCAAATTACACTACTAAAATAAAACGCCAGAGACCGTCACCCACTTTTCTGGGCTACACAATGTATTTTAGATACGCCATGCCCCTTCTCTCGAGTAGAAGAATGTATGGGCGGTTTCCAGTGCTGAATATGGATGCCAGAATATGAAAAGATCTGTCCAGCAGCAACACGGCAGTACAGTGTGAATGAAACCTTTGACTCTTCGCAGTTCAAAAAGCCTTCCTTCCTTTTGTCATACACTTTAGAGTATGGATGCAGATGAGGTCTTTGTTGGTGCTGTGCACCTCATCCATTACCCTTAGGCTGACTGTGAGCAAGAGAAGAGGGAATCTGTTGAAAAGGACCATGACAAAGCCTGCTGTTAGCATGAACTCTATGTGAACCAGGTCTAACAGCAGGTTTCCTGCATGTGCTCCAGGGGAACATTTGGTGAAGAACACTCGAAAAGCTATAAGTATCATGTGAAGCCACAGGGAAGTACAGATTTCTCCACCGCCTTCGTATGGCAATCCTTCCTCTTCTGGCTGTGAAATCATTGTACTCCTTTTAGTAAGATAGGGGAAGAAAACTTATCTTCCAGTAAAGTTTGCTTTGAAGAGTCTCCGGGTCACGCCAGTACGTTCATGCAGTATATAATATACCATACACTTCACGTGGTGGTCATCTGGGGCTTGGGTCTACCAGGGATGTCATTTTCATAACGTTTATCTATTCTTTATTAAAAGAGAAGTCATCCGATCAGTCCTTTAGATTGCAAATGTTTACCAGGCAATAAGGTCTCCTACTAATAAGCCTACTTTGGACACATCATATTAAGAGAGCAATCCCTGGAGGACATCATGGTTGGAAGAATAGAAGGAACAAGGCGAAGTGGAAGACCAACAACCTGATGGCTTAAACGTATCAAGATAATGACGGAGAAGACCCTGGTGGACCTATCTAGGCTTCCACAAGATCCATCTTACTACAGATTGTTCATCCATCAAGTCACCATGGCTCGAGATCGAGCCGAAGGCTGTTAAATAATGATAATAAATAGTAAACAGTCCCTCTAAAATTAAGAAATTACCACTAAATGTAAGTGAGGTTTCCTCATCTGTCAAGAGAACACACATTTTAATTTGGCTCAAATTTCTGTACAGCAACCTCTAAGAAGGAAGCTCCTTCAGCAATCAGTGGATCCCCTCAGATCTGCCATTTTTATAACTGCTGGAAATTAGCTGATATTACTGGAGAAGGTTTTTTTACATTTCTCTTTAGAGCACTGGTGTGTTATGTGGTAGCTATTCAGATAAATGGGTGACCATATACCGGTAGTACTTTGTGGCACAGAGTCCACTAAAGTAGGTTTTGCATTCCTACTTTTGATGACTGCCACTGATTAGAATATTACACAGGAAACAAGGGTGTCAGACAGGTTAAAGCCCCACTCCGGTGATTTATTTTCATTTGCCTGTTTATGGGTCATGTGGGTAAGTGTAAGGGCTCATTCACACGACCATTTTTTTTTTTTTTCTTCCTTGGCCCAAGTGGTCCGTGGAAAATTGCGGAGACATGTCCGATTTGGATCTGAGGGTTGGGTCAAAATCGACAATGCAAGTCAATGGGTATGTGCAAAAAAATCACTGACCCATTAAGACTGTCAGAATGGAGAAAGTGGAGAAACTTCTTTCTTTTTTTTTTTTTTAATTTCTCCATGTGCAAGAAAATGGATGACACTCAGACCAAACACTGATCAGAATATTGGGTCTGTTTTTCTTGTACGTGGAACAATCAAACATGTGAATGAGCCCTATTGATGAGCAGTAATATATTGACCAGTCGCCGTATTCCTCCGCTTTCAGCAGCGCTCCGGCGTCACGTCACTGCATTTGTGACCTGACGAATCACACAGTAGATGATGTATGGAGCGGAGGTCACTTTTTGAATTTTCTCAATACAAGGCTAGAGAGAGCCCTGTCCTGAGTCTCAGACTAAGGGCTCACTCACACTGCCGTATATTGCAAGAGAATCGGGCCGATTATGCTCCTTATGCATATAGTCTAAGCCTCTAATAACATGAATGCTATGGCCATGAAGCGGTGACCCATCTGTCGTACAGCTGATCCAGATAGTGACTAATGGATCTCGTTGACACTTAATGTTGCCTTTTAGGAGTCCATTAACGATTTAATTGAATTCTGTGACTGGGTCCTATCGAATCCACTGTAATGCCACATGTAATGGCTTGTCCATGCCTTAAAAAAAGAATACACAAAAATGCCATGCATGATATTTCCACACATTCTGCGCTGAATAGCTGGACATTTGATCCATTGAATGACCATACTAATTCTAGTTTTGGATCTCCGGTGGCTCAATGGCACATGTGCACCAGAGATTCAAGTGTCCGCTTTGGATTTCTGTCATGGATCGTTTAGTGATATAGACAACCTGTGGCAAATCCGTGACGTAAGATCATAGCCTTTCTGATCTGGACTCCATTATGGGAGATGTAGTGGTAGCCAACTCTCCCAGAAGGACATAATACCATACTGAATAGAATTTTTAAACGCTTGACAGAAGAGAAAACAACGTTTTTTTTTTTTTTTTATATATATTGGTGATTTTTCATTTTTTTAAGTTGTAAATGCCCAATCTGTTTCTCCAAGTCCCCGCGTGAGTCTTTAACATATCTCTGTTCAGTGTTCTAGTGATTACATAAAACTTTTATGTCCTACAGGTAAAGTTCCTTTCATCCATGTTGGGAATCAAGTAGTATCTGAACTGGGACCAATAGTTCAATTTGTGAAAGCCAAGGTAAGAATTGGAACAAAAAGTGAATCAGCATTGTTAATGAAGGGACACTTAACCGATAGTTATATACAACCCCTGGCAAAAGTTATGGAATCACCGGGCTCGGAGGATGTTCATTCAGTTGTTTAATGTTGTTGAAAAAAAGCAGATCACAGACATGGCACAAAACTAAAGTCATTTCAAATGGCAACTTTAGGGCTTTAAGAAACACTAAAAGAAATCAAGATTAAAAATGTGGTACTCGGTAAGGGTAATTTTTTTCAGACCAAGCCGAGGGAAAATTTATGGAATCACTCAATTCTGAGGAAAAAATTATGGAATTACCCTGTAAATTTTCATTTCCAAAACTAACACCTGCATCAAATTAGATCTGCTCGTTTGTCTGCATCTAAAAAGGAGTGATCACACCTTGGAGAGCTGTTGCACCAAGTGGACTGACATCATGAATCATGGCTCCAACATGAGAGATGTCAATTGAAACAAAGGAGAGGATTATCAAACTCTTAAAAGAAGGTAAATCATCATGCAATGTTGCAAAAGATGTTGGTTGTTCACAGTCAGCTGTGTCTAAAATCTAGACAAATACAAACAACATGGGAAGGTTGTTAAAGGCAAACATACTGGTAGACCAAGGAAGACATCAAAGCGTCAAGACCGGAAACTTAAAGCAATATGTCTCCAAAACAAGAAATGCACAACCAAACAAATGAGGAACAAATGGGAGGAAACTGGAGTCAATGTCTGTGACCGAACTGTAAGAAACCGCCTAAAGGAAATTGGATTTACATACAGAAAAGCTAAACATAAGCCATCATTAATACCTAAACAGAAAAAAACAGGGTTACAATGGGCTAAGGAAAAGCAATCGTGGACTGTGGATGACTGGATGAAAATCATATTCAGTGATGAATCGCGAATCTGCATTGGGCAAGGTGATGATTCTGGAACTTTTGTTTAATGCCGTTCCAATGAGATTTATAAAGATGACTGCATGAAGAGAACATGCAAATTTCCACAGTCATTGATGATATGCGGCTGCATGTCAGGCAAAGGCACTGGGGAGATGGCTGTCATTACATCTTCAATAAATGCCCAAGTTTACATTGATATTTTGGACAGTTTTCTTATCCCATCAATTGAAAGGATGTTTGGGGATGATGACCTAATTTTTCAAGATGATAATGCATCCTGCCTTAGAGCAAAACTGTGAAAACATTCCTTGAAAGAAGACACCTAAGGTCAATGTCATGGCCTGCAAATAATCCGGATCTCAATCCAATTGAAAATCTTTGGTGGAAGTTGAAGAAAATGGTCCATGACAAGGCTCCAACCTGCAAAGCTGATCTGGCAACAGCAATCAGAGAAAGTTGGAGCCAGATTGATGAAGAGTACTGTTTGTCGCTCATTAAGTCCATGCCTCAGAGACTGCAAGCTGTTATTAAAGCCAGAGGTGGTGCAACAAAATACTAGTGATGTATTGGAGTGTTCTTTTGTGTGTTTGTTTTTCATGATTCCATATTTTTTTCCTCAGAATTGAGTGATTCCATATTTTTTTTTCTCTCTGCTTGGTCTGAAAAAAATTACCCTTACGGAGTACCACATTTTTAACCTTGATTTCTTTTAGTGTTTCTTAAAGCCCTAAAGTTGCCATTTGAAATGACTTTAGTTTTGTGCCATGTCTGTGATCTGCTTTTTTTCAACAACATTAAACAACTGAATGAACATCCTCCGAGCCCGGTGATTCCATAATTTTTGCCAGGGGTTGTACATTACCTGTTTTTTTTCTCATCATCGAACATAAGCAGGGCCCGACTATGTGTAGTGTTTCCCATTGCGATTGTTGAAAGAAAATTAAGGCACTTTCTAGCGGTTGCCCTATAGCATAGCCGCCCTGTTTTAGCTGTATACATATTAGAAAAGGTGAACCTAACGATTTTGGTGGGAATGGCTGACCATATAATGTGTATGAGGGTGGTGGGGAAGAAGGATTGAGCATGTTGAATTTTAGCATGAATGGTCCTTTTTCAGCAGGGAGATGAGCGCTGCCTTGGAAGTGTGGCAGTGGCTTGTATACCTCTCCCTATGGATGTCCCAGCATGCACATTTATAGCGGCATTAAGAGAAATAACTGTCGGCAAATGAAACTTTTGTCCCTCATTTGTGAATATATTTATGATTTCAGGTTGGTTTTATTAAAGGGTTATTACCATCTTTGCATTTCATGGCTGTGACGGGAACAACACTGTCCAGCATGGCTCCTATTTCCTTTAAAGGTGCTTTCTGTTTTCAAAAAACCCTACCCTCCAGCTGCTGTGGTGTTCTTTAATGCTACATTCCCACGATGAGATTTTTGTGAGTTTTTGATGTTGCATATTTTCTTCACCTACTAAGTATAAAATAGGTTAATTGCATTTTTTAAAACATATGCGGCATAAAAAACTCACCATTAACTCATCATGGGAACACAGCCTTAAAAACCACCCAAAAAAACTGTTCAATTTTCACCTTACCTCGGTCCAGTGAAGACTTCACATCAACAGCGCAGCAGCCAATCTGTGAGTGACTCATGCCGTCAACTCGGGCTGAGCCGCTGAAATAATATTTTTTGTTGCTTCCGGAGCTTGAGTTTATGAAATATGGGATGGATTCAAGGTGGGGAACGCGCTCCCCAACTCCTTATTCATTATCAGCCTCTGTTCCTCTGTCCTCTGATGATATAGAATAAGTCTTTGTTCTGGATATTTACATGATTTCCCTGCACTTGATAACTTCTGACCACCCTCCAGGTTTTGATTTCATCTTATATGGGCAAAGTCTTTGTATAATTTTTTGCAAATAGAAGACCTGGCGATAACGCTTGCTTTTCCTCACGTAGGGCCATGCACTTAGTGACGGCTTAGATGAAGTCCAGAAGGCAGAGATGAAAGCGTACATGGAACTTGTTAATAATATGCTTCTGACAGCAGAGGTACGGTATGTTATGCCATCGTGTGACTGTAACTGTCTTTTTTTTTTAAGTTTGTGTTCTTTAGCTTTTAAGGATATTAAAGTGAATCTGTGAGCTCGTTCTACCACCCCCCAACCAAGTCCATGTGTGTGTGTGTGTGTATAGGTGATCATTAGTGAATCCAATACCTTTATTAGATACAAATGCTGCTCTGTTGCAGAGAAATCCATTTTGAGAAGTGATATGCAAATGAGTCTGCAAGTGCTCTGGGCGGGAAAGAGCACCTCCACTGCCTTGGCTTCAAGTTCTATTCCCAACTTAAGAGCTCATTCACATGTCTGTTTTTCACACGTAAAAATGGACCTATTATTCTGTTTGATCAGAGTGTGGTCCAAGTGTCATCTGTTTTTTCATACGTGGAAAAATTTAAAAAGAAGAAAAAAATAATTCTACACTTTTTCCTTTCTGACACTCTGAAAATCGATGTTATTCTAGTGCGGTCCGATTTGTTCAGACCCATTGACTTGCATTGCTGATTTTGATCTGACCCTCAGATCAAAATTAGACTTGTCTCCGTGATTTTCTGAAGACCTTTCAGTCCGTGAAAAGTCACGAACATGTGAATGTCCCGATAGACCATCACAAGTACAGATCGCACTCATATGAGAAAATCGGATGTCTGAATGAGCCTTAAAGGGGTTGTCCACTACTTGGACAACCCCTTCTTGATATAAATGTTTGGCACTGAATAAAAATAAAAACACATATACTCACCTCCCGTGCTGGCGCAGTTCCCGCGGTGTCAGCACTCGCTCTCCCCAGGGCCCCCGTGCTATTGTTGTGACAAGTGACCCTGGTGTCTAATCAGCGATGGCGTCACTGTCTCCACCTTTGGACAAATCGAAGAGGAAGTCCAGGGTTGCAGCTGATCTCTGACTTCCTCTTCATGTTCAATTTGACAGATCAGCTGCGACCCTGGACTTCCTCTTCGATTTGTCCAAAGGTGGAGACAGTGACGCCATCGCTGATTAGACACCAGGGTCACGTGTCGCAACAACTGCACGAGAGTCCCGGGGAGAGCGAGAGTCCCGGGAACTGCATCAGCACGGGAGGGGAGTATAAGCTTTTTTTTTTTTATCGGGCCCAAGCGAGGGGGGGTATGAGAAGGAGTTGTCTTTGTAGTGGACAACTTCTTTAACTCCGCACTCCACTTGGTGATTGACAGATAGCACTGCCGCAACATGTCAATCACCTAGTGTTGGGTGGAGTTAGGCTGAGAGTAGAGTTAGGACCTGAGGCAGCGAAAGTTCTCTGTCCCGCCCAGAGCACTTGTAGACTCATCACTCCTAAAGTGGGTTTCTCTGCAGCAGAACAGCGTTTGTGGTCAATAAAGTTATGGATACATTTGTGTCCTTATCACTTACACACAAAAGTACAGCAAGAAGCCCAGGAAATGACGCAGCATTGGATTCTGGGTAGTAATAGTAATAATTTTATTTATAAAGCGCCAACAAATTCTGCAGCACTTTACTATGCTGCCCCTACTTTATGTTGCTGTTAGATGGGGCATCAAGAACCTGGTGAGAGATTCTCTTTAACTAGAGACATTTATCAAATAAGTGTGAGGGCAGCGAGGGGGAGTTACCCATAGGAATCAATCCGTTCATTTTCTTATGGCCAAATTAAAAATGCAAGAACCACTTGGTAGAAAATCCCTCCCCCACCCTTCAGAAATTTATAGCACGTTCTATGCATATGCCATAATGGCTTGCCGTGGGAACATTCTTTTAAGGGGGTCGTTTTGGACTAGAAAAAGAGGCTGCTTGTTATTCCTATCACTACTATTTGCACCATTCACGTCCATTGGAAATAGTCAAATATATGGGCTGCAATACCACACACATCCTATGGTCAAAAAGTGGCGCTATGTCTAGTTAAAAAAAAAAAAAAAAAAAAATCTATATATATATATATATATATATATATATATATATATATATATATATATATATATATATATATATATATATATATATATATATATATATATATATATATATATATATATATATATAAAATTTATTTTTGTTAAATCATGGACAATCCCTTTCATTTGGTGTTTAAGGTAGAGCTAAACAAAATTCTGTGTACATGGTAACCAATGCACCTGGGAATTTGGCTCGCCAGTTCTTATTGCTAGATTGGTCACCGAAAAGATCAGGGCTAGTTACTGGAAATATCCTAAAGATTGTTCTGTGTATGAGACACCTTGTATTTTTTGTGCATTTATGTCATTCTTTGTATCATCAGTCATCTGTTTCGGCGTGGATCAGTAGTCCACATGTATAGTGAATTCTCTACTGCAGACTCGCGGACCTTCCTGTAATGTTAGTCTCCAGTCTCCCTGGAGTACCGTATGTACACAGGCTATAATTGTCTCATACCCCCACCTGCTGGGTTCCAGATTAGGATGATTCATATAACGAGCAGGTCTCCGATTCTGAAGCCGATCATAGTCCAGGCATGAAGCAATTCTACATGTTGTCCTCACTCTGCTGGAAATGACGAAACGCTCGTCCTCATCGCCTCACTCAGCCATCACGGCTGTACAGATACACGCTGCAGGGAGCGTTACTGCAATATACACTGCACCGCTGTATAATCTGTAATGTAGGCGCAGCGTGTAGCAGTTAGTTTTCATTTCCAACCACCATTATTAATTGTGCAATTTACCATCATCACAGCACAAGTCACTATGACGTGTCTGTAGGTTTTAAACTGATCATCAATTCTTTTGCTAGCTTGGTCTAAAGAGTAGATGACACCTGAATGCTGCAAAATACATTTTCAAATGCCACAATTAGTATCAGTATAGTGCTTTCTAAGAAATAAAAAATTTCAAGCTTGTTGCAAAAAAAACAGCTCTCCCCCACCCCCTCCAACAAAAAAATAAATAAAATTGACATACTATTGGAGTGCCTCCTCTATGTAGATCTCACGTTTCCCTACTTGGGTCCTTGTTGAATCTTTAGACCCATTTACACAAGCCAATAATTGGTGAATGTACATTAGAACAAATGCTCATTCCTGATTACTGTTCGACCGGTGTGATAATTTTTATGCATGCATAAAAATTATCATTATCGGCAGGACATCGCCCTTGTGTGAATAGGGAATATGCTGCTGATTTAACATCGTATTGTATGCATGGTAACCGGTTAACAATAGTTCTGTCCCCATCACTGTTTCGTTGGCCTTTGTAAACAGAACAGAAATGACGGCCAATAGGCTTGTATATAGCCGACCAATCGGCGTGTAACGGCCTGTCAAAAGAGGCGATTGGTCAGATCGTACCCACTGATAATTTGCCAGTGCCCACATTGCAAAGCGGCACGGATTGCCTTATGCCTCATTTCCATTTGTTGCTGTTTCTTTTTTTTTATTTTACTTAAGCCTGATAGTGAAATAAATGGAGGTAAACGGGTGCTAGAAGTCATCTTATAGATTACTATGGGGCCGTCCCTGTTATCTGCCAGTTATTGCGCCAGACTGGTACTAGAGTTGGGGTTTTTTAATCATACTTGCAGTGCATTTTGACCAGCTATATTCACCGGACCATTGCAGAAAGTGAACAATTAACCATTAGTTGTGTCGGACTCAGCCATAAAACAACTGACCACTGATACACCACTACTGGTGTATGGAACCCAGCCTCTATATTAATCCATCAGTTCCAAACACATTGGGAAGCTTCTATGTCCTTAGTGTTGCTCCTTTCACCTCTCTTGTGGCAGTTAGTTGGTTCACTACCAATAAAGTGTTGATTTTTATGATTAACCCTTGGAGAACAGCACTGCTATATTCCTGCTTCCCAGTGGCGCCCCTCAAATAGTGACCAGCATGGTTGAGCCGCTGGTCTGAACGGGGCGCGCTCCAGTGCTGCTAGGAGAGGCCGCTTTCCCTCTATCATTGGAGGAGCACATGGGCACAGAGGCCGGTCAGATCCCGCAAGCTTCAGAGCAGCACTTACAAGCTCTATATCCAAGAGCCTGCAAACATATTCAGAGTGTAGTGGTGGCCGATCAGAGGTGGTCGGTTTCTTAGACCCCTAGGCAAGAAGCAGCAAACAACAAAATTAAAAATCCTTCCGTTGTTCAGAAAGGATTTTTAATAAGATGTAAATTGCAAAGTTACTTATTTTTACAAGCACTTTTCAGTTTTACCCATTTATGCCGATGAGAAAAATCCCTTTAAAGGGAATCAATCAGCAGGTTTTTGCCATGTAATCTGAAGACAGCAAGAGATAGAGGCTGAAACACAGGATTCAGGGATGTTTCACTTGTCAAAGTGTGTGCTGTAGTTTACTAACTGTGAAGGATTTATAACTAAGAGATTAGCATTGTCTGACTATTCCGGTTACTAAGCACCTCACGGTCTAATGGACTTTGTACATAGGGAGCCTGGTGTGGGCGGGGTTAGCTTTCTCAGCTCTGCTTCATTCTAAATCTAAAAGCTCTGATTATGTCAGAACGGCTGCACCCAGTAATCTAAGTGATACATCGATGCATTCAGCTTCTCTTTACCTACATTACGCTGCGGTCAGATGAGGTAGCAAAAACCTTGTGACAGATTCCCTTTAAGTAAATTTCTAGCAGTTTTAGTATTGGACTATTTATACCCAGATATATATAAATATAATATATGCAATAAACCTACACTTGCTCCATTCTCTTGTGGATGCTCATGCTGTCATTTTGATATGAAACCTCACATATTTGTATATATCTTCCCCCAGGTTGAGTACATACATGTATCATGTATTATGTATGTGCAGGGGGTTTCTTAGTATTCGGAAGATAAAGAAAGCCCTGTGTCCATGTAAATGCCGATTCCCCCTCTTGGTTTGGATCTTTGTACATTATCATTTCTTTCCTTGCAGTTGTATATTCAGTGGTGTGATGAAGCTACACTAGAGGAGGTGAGTGACTCCGAAGCATTTATCTTGGTTAAATTTTAATGAGAAAACACTTTTGCTCACAATCGTAGGTCCCTTCTCATAAATGAAACATTGAGGTTTTATACCATTAGTTGATACAATGTATTTTTTTTTTTTTTCTGCTGGCACATACATTTTGCAATACATCTGGCAAATTTTAATATAGCTGTTAGCTATTTTCTATATATTTATAAGAAGTAATGTTTAAAGAGAGATTTCCGTAAGCTATGCATTTCTGTAGGAGAATTTCTGCTTTTAAGCTACAGACCATGTTGTAGAAATATTTTTTTTAGTGTCCACTTTTATGGGTTCTCTTGCATTGCAGATAACGCAGCCTCGGTATAGCTCGCCGTACTCGTGGCCCCTCAACAATATTTTAGTTGTTCAAAAGAAATGGGAAATTAAGAGAAAAATGAAAGCAATCGGATGGGCTGGAAAGAACCTGGATCAGGTCAGTATGCCTATACATGTCTATATTATTATTATTTATTCCATGGAACTTTACATGTTTTTAGTTTACAGTGCCTACAAGTAGTATTCAACCCCCTGCAGATTTAGCTGGTTGACACATGCGGAATTAACTTGGCATTGTGACATTTGTACTGTAGGTCAGCCTGGAAGTGGGAAATGCACTGCAGCAAATTTTTTTTTTTTTTTAAAAACGTTAAAAGTTAATTCAGAGTGTCATTTTTCAACCCCTCAAACCACAAGAATTCTGTTTGGTCCCCCTAAAGTATTAAGAAGTAGTTCAGGCACCAAGAATAATGAGCTTCACATGTGTGGATTAAAGATCTCTTTTGCCAGCCTTTTCTGACTATTTAAGACCCTCCCCAAACTTGTGAACAGCACTCAGACATGGTCAACATGGGAAAGACAAAGGAGCATTCCAAGGCCATCAGAGACAAGATCGTGGAGGGTCACAAGGCTGGCAAGGGGTACAAAACCCTTTCCTAGGAGTTGGGCCTACCTGTCTCCACTGTTGGGAGCATCATCCGTAAGTGGAAGGCTTATGGAACTACTGTTAGCCTTCCATGGCCTGGACAGCCTTTGAAAGTGTCCTCCCGTGCCGAGGCCAGGCTTGTCCGAAGAGTCAAGGCTAACCCAAGGACAACAAGGAAGGAGCTCCGGGAAGATCTCATGGCAGTGGGGACATTGGTTTCAGTCAATACCATAAGTAACGTACTCCACCGCAATGGTCTCCGTTCCAGACGAGCCTGTATGGTACCTTTACTTTCAAAGCGTCATGTCAAGGCTCGTCTACAGTTTGCTCATGATCACTTGGAGGACTCTGAGACAGACTGGTTCAAGGTTCTATGGTCTGATGAGACCAAGATCGAGATCTTTGGTGCCAACCACACACGTGGCGTTTGGAGACTGGATGGCACTGCATACGACCCCAAGAATACCATCCCTACAGTCAAGCATGGTGGTGGCAGCATCATGCTGTGGGGCTGTTTCTCAGCCAAGGGGCCTGGCCATCTGGTCCGCATCCATGGGAAGATGGATAGCACGGCCTACCTGGAGATTTTGGCCAAGAACCTCCGCTCCTCCATCAAGGATCTTAAGATGGGTCGTAATTTCATCTTCCAACAAGACAACGACCCAAAGCACACAGCCAAGAAAACCAAGGCCTGGTTCAAGAGGGAAAAAGTCAAGGTGTTGGAGTGGCCTAGTCAGTCTCCTGACCTTAACCCAATTGAAAACTTGTGGAAGGAGCTCAAGAATAAAGTCCACATGAGACACCCAAAGAACCTAGATAACTTGGAGAAGATCTGCATGGAGGAGTGGGCCAAGATAACTCCACAGACCTGTGCCGGCCTGATCAGGTCTTATAACAGACGATTATTAGCTGTAATTGCAAACAAGGGTTATTCCACAAAATATTAAACATAGGGGTTGTATAATAATTGACCCACACTTTTATGTTTAAAATTTAATAAAATTCAACTGAGCAACATAACTTTTTGGTTTGTAAGATTTATGCTTCTGTTCATAAAACCTACTCTCGTTTGCAGTTTGAAGGCTCTAACTTATTTGCATCTCATCAAACCAGCTAAATCTGCAGGGGGTTGAATACTACTTGTAGGCACTGTATATTTTAAGCTGCATGTATGATTCCAAACAAAGAATTGGCTTGAAATTATTATATACCAGTTACCATCAGAATATTCGTCACCTTCATTCTTCTCCTGAAACCTCCATAGATCATCAGACGTGTGTCTGCCATTTTTGCCTGGCTTTTCCCTAGTCGCAAGAATGCATCAAGGATGAGTTGTAAGAGGTGTCAGGATAGTGTGGATTTAACCACATTTAGATCTTTGTGGGTTCCACTACTTTGACCTCCACCGATCACCTGAACAGGAGGCCTGTGTTTGCCGTTCTCTGGTTCTCCCAGAACTAGGAGGCATTTTAGGAGGTCTCAGATCGCGCATGCACTCTCCTCCTGCTCCATTCAAGTTGACGTCACTGCAGTGCTCAGATATCTGTGTATTTGCAATGCCATGGACTTTGAATTGAGCATCAGGTCGCACAGGCATCCTGCCACTCCATTCAACTCTTCCTGGCAGAACTCTTGCCTCTAGGAAGAATGGCTCTTTGGGTTCCCAAGTACAGGACTAATCCAGTGGATAGTTGTTAACTTGGGGCTGTGTATAGTAAAATGAGCATTTCTAATTGTACTGTTCTTTCTACTTTACAATTGAGTCTGAGATTTGAAGCCATCCCAAGTATTTTGCAGCTCTGTGATAGGAAATGAGAGAACGTCACCTAAACAAATCCTGACAAAGCCTTACAAGTGGAGAAATGGATGCTAAACGATCCAGGCTGCAGAGTGATCACATCAGGAAACACCGAATCCGTCTACATATGCGAAGATCTTATCTTACATTAACATTTCTCCAACTTTTTGGTCCCAGGTTTCAGAAAGAAAATTTTGGGCCTCTCCATACCAATCGTATTATTTTGGCTTTCAGTTTTTAATTCTCCGACACAGATTGGAAGCGATTTTACAATCCATTATAGAATCCTGTTTTATTCATGAATACATTATATACTTGATTTTCCTACGATCGCCCACACAAAACAAAATCACAAAAGTTCTATATTCAGAATGAGAATGGGGTAGCGGGTTGTCATGGAAAGGAAGGAGAATTATTGATTAAAATAAATAAAAAGATAGACCAAAGACTAAAGAGAGGTATTCCCATGTCATATAGGATATCCCATAATTGTATAGTACATACGGATCCCACCAATGGGACCTGCATCTCTCTCTCGAGAACGGGGCTTTGTCGCATGCTGCGGTCAGTGCACAGGAGGTTGGACTTCCCAATACAAATGAATGGTATCTGTGACAGCATGTTCTTGATATAGATGTAGATCCCATTGGGGGGACCCAGATTTAAACTACATTTATAACATTATATTTTGATATGCCTTAAGTATACAATATGGGAATACCCCTTTAAAGAGGTTGTCTATTCCAGCAAAATGGTCTTATACAAAATGCTGTAAAAGAAGGGCTACTCACCTCATTGAGTCCCTGCCGCTCCCGTTCCCAAGTCTCCCACTGATCTCAACATACATGAAAAGACTGCTCAGCCAATGATTGGCTGCAGCGGTCACATGTTCCTATGTTTGAATATTATATCTGCAGCAGAAAATGAAGGCTGGTGAGAGATTGGGCTGCTTTTTAACAGGAGCATTGTGGGATCGGTCATGTGAGTTATCTATTTATTTTAGCTTATTTTTAGCATTGAAAAAATGTCTAAGTGGAGAAGCCATTTAATTGAGCGCAGGCAACTGTTCACAAGATTTATATTACAAGTCATAGCAGTCATACAGCTTTAGGTTGTGTTTTCTCAGGTCTATGAAGATGTTGATCAGTGTTGCCAGGCCCTTTCACAAAGGTTAGGAACCCAGCCGTATTTCTTCAATAAGCAGTAAGTAGTTTTATTAATAAAATAACTTTACTTCCATCTGACGTCCAACATATGTAGCAGTCTAACATTTATTTATTGGTTTGCATATCTTTTTTTTTTTAGCCTAAACTTTCCTAGAGGACCTCAACACTTACAGAAGTTATTTCTTGAAGACAAACCCTTTAAAAAAAATAAATCACTCTACATATTAGCTGATTAGAAATGTTGTATTACGTGGAGTCATTCGAATGAACAGTCGTCCATGTAATAGACGGACAGGATAGAGCCACCGAGGAGGGTGCAGCTCTTGTATAGTTCCCTGCCTTGTCTCATAGGGGTGGTCTGCTGTAAGGTCCCTATACCTGTATGGAGCAGATACAGGGGGATTGTCTTTTGTTATAGCACCTTTTATACTAAATCCTGCCATGCTAGTGGCCAATACTCTAATATCGTAGATGATGCTAGATAATGGTATGTCGTCTGAGGATGGGAAAAAACAGATCTAACATTATTTTTTTTTTCTTTACCCTTTTTGTTTTCACCAGAGGTAAAAGGTAACACATGATAACAATGATAGCAGATTTCAGCAAAGGCAATATGTTCAGTTTTATTAGCATTTACTTGGAAAATCAAATTATAAAAAAGGAAAAATATTAGATGATTACTAAAAGAGCTGAAAAGTCAAAAAAAGCCACAAAGGGCATCATCTGTCACTGTGTTGTCTGCTGGGTGAAGAGAAATACTCTCCCCCGAGTCAGCGGTGCTGAGAACACTACATCCTTGTATGCCGCCGTAGCACTGCCCCGCGTACCGCAAGAACCCTCAGTATGAAGAATGTAAGGATGCAAAAATCTCAGGATCCACTGCACTATTGTGTTCCAGAAGGGGCCGTTCCATTTTCAGAATGCATTGTATTTACACCCTGATTTTGCACTTAGACTTGCCGATTTTGGCCCATCAGTGCACAATTAACGAGCTTCGAGCAATTACTATCCGTTCAACACTTGTTTATCGGCCTGTTTATAAAGGCAGATGAGCATTGATGAGGACAGAGCAAATGTTCTGTCCACATACAGTATCATGTTATCGGCAGCACCTCATCTGTTTATACAGGGTAATGTGGTGCCGATAATAATGATTTTTTTGCCAGCATAAATGATCTGATCACCTGCTGAAGGAGTGTTTTTCTCATTTTTTCTGTGATAGTCGCCACAATCCATAATCAGGAATATCCAACTCTTGTAACTGCACCATAAGATTTCTCCATCCATAGTGATGTTACTACTCAGTTAGTGCCTAAACTAGGAATCACGGGTAATACAAAGGGCTAGTATTTTCTATAGTAGCAGTACCATGCATTCCCATATGTGTGGTATGTACAGTTCTTCCCTTTTGTGCACATCATTAGTTGTATCCTTGCAGACCCCACCATTGGCTCAGACAATGTCTGATTGTAAATTAAAACACAATTCCGAAGTATAAGCTGCCATCAGACTAGAATGAAAACTCTTCATATTAGGCCATTAAAATACATCTTGATGATCCTACCTTATCTCCTCATTCCATTAAGCCGGTTATATAGTGCCGGCCATATGGCAGCTATTCAACTCTAAACTCATCAAGAGGGAATTATTCCCATGGTATTCATCCCATTGATCATTTTAGCACAAAGGTAGAAAGTCTGTTTCATTATCTCCATTTTTCCAAGAATTTATTGGACATATGTCGTCATGCATTATGGTTAAATATAAATAGAATGATGGGGGAACAGGTTGGTTTTTCCATTAAGGGGTTACAAGTGGCTCATGTGTAGGATTTCCTTGCTCCTTTCATGGTAACCTAACAGAGGGAATATAACAGAATCGTTCTGGGGGTGACGGATCCAAATTTCTACCAATATGAAAAAGGAACCAAATGTTCGGGTACCATTGTGCATAAGATGTATGCGAACCATTAATTACAATAGCCATCACCTCGGATTGGGCTCTACTCACTGCTTTTTATTTATTTACCCCCTCAAGCACTATGTTTCTCGAAATAGAAGAAAATCATCTGTATATATACAGTGGGGAAAATAAGTATTTGATACATTGCCGATTTAGCAAGTTTTCCCACCTACAAAGAATGGAGAGGTCTGTAATTTTTATTGTAGGTACAATTCAACTGTGAGAGACAGAATCTAAAAATAAAAATTTAAAAATTACATTGTATGATTTTTACATAATTAATTTGCATTTTATTGAATGAAATAAGTATTTGATACAATAGAGAAACAGAACGTAATATTTGGTACAGAAACCTTTGTTTTCAATTACAGAGATCAGATGTTTCCTGTAGTTCTTGACCAAGTTTGCACACACTGCAGCAGGGATTTTGGCCCACTCCTCCATACAGCTCTTCTCCAAATCTTTCAGGTTTTGGGGCTTTCATTGGGCAACATTGAGTTTCAGCTCCCTCCAAAGATTTTCTATTGGGTTCAGGTCTAGAGACTGGCTAGGCCACTCCAGGACCTTGAAATGGTTTTTACAGAGCCACTCCTTAGTTGCCCTGGCTGTGTGTTTCAGGTCATTGTTACGCAGAAAGACCCAGCCACGACCCATCTTCAATGCTCTTACTGAGGGAATGAGGTTGTTGGCCAAAATCTTGCGACATGACCCCATCCATTCTCCCTTCAATACCGTGCAGTCGCCCTGTCCTCTTTGCAGAAAGGCACCCCCAAAGTATGATGTCTCCCCCACCATGCTTCACTGTTGGGACTGTGTTCTTGGGTTTGTACTCATCGTTCTTCTTCCTCCAAACATGGCGAGTGGAGTTGATACCAAAAAGTTCTATTTTGGTCTCATCTAACCACATGACCTTCTCCCATCCCTCCTCTGGATCATCCAGATGGTCATTGGTGAACTTCAAACTGGTCTGGACATGTGGTGACGTGAGCAGTGGGACCTTGTGTGCCCTGCAGGATTTTAATCCATGATGGTGTAGTGTGTTACTAAGGGTAATGTTTGAGACTGTGGTCCCAGCTCTCTTCAGGTCATTGACCAGGTCCTCCCATGTAGTTCTGGGCTGATTCCTGACCTTTCTCAGAATCATCCTTACCCCACAAGGTGAGATCTTGCATGGAGCCCCAGACCGAGGAAGATTGACAGTCATCTTGTGTTTCTTCCACTTTCTAATAAATGTGCCAACAGTTGTTACTTTCTCACAAAGCTGCTTGCCTATTGTCCTATACCCCATTCCAGCCTTGTACAGGTCTACAATTTTGTCTCTGGTGTGCTTAGACAGCTATTTGGTCTTGGCCATGGTGGAGAGGTTGGAGTGTGATTGATTGAGTGTGTGGACAGGTGTCTTTTATAACGAGTTCAAACAGGTGCAATTAATAAAGCTAATGAATGCAGAGCAGAAAAACTAACAGGTCTGTGAGAGCCAGAATTCTTGCTGGTTGATAGGTGATCAAATACTTATTTCATGCAAAAAATGCAATTTAGTTATTTAAAATTCATACAATGTGATTTTCTTGTTTTTTTATTTTTAGATTTTGTCTCTCACAGTTGAAGTGTACCTACAATAAAAATTACAGACCTCTCCATTCTTTGTAGGTGGGAAAACTTGCAAAATCGGCAATGTATCAAATACTTATTTTCCCCACTGTAAGTTGTTATTTAGCTTTCTTAGATTCCTGAAAGGAAAATTGCATTTTTATGTTGTAATTAGCATTCAGCAAAAAAAATTTGTAGGACCATGGTCCAGCGACCGCATGCAGTATGTAGTCCATAGACCAGAGCCCTGCAAACTTCTTAGTACCTGCGGCATCACTGGTCCCCACAACATCATGCATGTGGCATCGTAAGGACATTGTGGGGCCTAATAATCAGAAGTAGTGCTGGGTATGACACGGGTAGTAGGAGCTTAGAAGTGTTATGGTCCAGTGGAAACAAACAACCAACATGGCCACTGGATCGGGGTCCTGCAAATGTATTTTTTGCTCAACTCTAGTAGTCACACATTCTGTATGTCCCAAATGGCTGAGCAGGGTTACATTATGAGAAATCTGAGAGCCAATCTATGTGAAAGCTGTGAAGATAGATTTAAGGGGTTGCTTTATTTAGACGAGCCAATCGCGCAAGAATGCTCGTTACCCTTTTCACCCGTGTAAAAATGCTGGCGATCACATGATGAATAAGCAAAAAAGATCATTTATGCAAGTATAAAAATCATTGTTACAGGCAGCACATTACCCGTGTAAACAGGGCAGGTAGTGCTGATAACATGATGCTGTATGGGGTCGGAACAATTATTCTGTTCCCATTGGTTATCATCGGTCTGTGTAAAGAAGCCAATAAACAAGTTCTGATTGACTGATCTATGTAGTAATAGCGCAGTCTATGGAAGATATCCATAAGTTACAGGCTGACTTGGATAAACTGAGTGTTTGGGCATCCACGTAGCAGATGAGGTGTGCAGATGTGGAGAACTGTAAAATTATGCACCTGGGCACTAATCATATGCAGGCATAATATGCTCTAGGCGGGAGTAAAACTAGGAGAGTCACTAGTAGAGAAGGATCTGGGTATAGATCACAGACTAAATACCAGCATGCAATGTCAATCAGCGGCTTCTAAGGCCAGCAGGATGCTGTCATGTATTATAAGAGGCATTGACTTGGAGGACAGAGACGTAATACTACCATTTTACAAAGTTTTCGTGTGACCTCATCTGGAGTATGCAGTTCATTTCTGGACACCGGTTCATAGAAAGGAGACCTAGGAGTTAGAAAAAAGAAGGAGCCACAAATTGATGCGGGACATGGAGGATCTTGGTAATGAGGAAAGACTAAAATAATTACATTTTTTAATCTTGAGAAGAGACGTCTAAGGGGAGACATGATTATCTTGTACAAGTGCATAAATGGCCATACAAAAGGTATGGTCAAAAGCTGTTTCATGCAAAATTTCCTCAAGAGACAAGGAGGCGCTCCTTCCATCCGGAGAAAAAAAGTAGAGTAGGAGTCAGGTCTTCTTTACCATAAGAAGTATTAATCTGTGGAATAGTCTACCCTAAGAGCTGGTCATAGTGGGGACCGATGATTGTTTTAAAAAAGGCTTTATAGAAGAAAAAAATATAAATATGTAAATGTGTAAAGTTTTCTTCTAAATGTTTAATCTAGTGGACCGACAATTGGAATCAGGAGGGAAAGATTAGCTCTTCGGGGGCGGTCCGGATCATGCATTGTGGTCATGCATGTGCCCCTTCCTTTTGTCCTTTCCCATCCCTTGGTT
This sequence comes from Phyllobates terribilis, assembly GCF_046119375.1. Classification (NCBI taxonomy): domain Eukaryota; kingdom Metazoa; phylum Chordata; class Amphibia; order Anura; family Dendrobatidae; genus Phyllobates; species Phyllobates terribilis. Next base: position 105,702,352 of record NW_027362769.1, on the reverse strand, counting down.
TGACTTGATGGACATTTTTGTCTTTTTTTTCCAATTGTATTAATTATGTAACTATGTAATACCTTGCATATAGTCTAAATGGAGCCTTGTACAACCCCTTTAACATAGGGAGACATTTATCTGATTTCAAGTATTTGGCTCCTGAGATGCCATGACGTCTGATTGTGATGGTAGAAGTTGGTGTCAACCATCTCTACATGGTGGCCATCTAGATGAATAGCCAGCTATTTAATAAACAGAATAACCCCAACCCATATGCCCTATTATTATGTTTCGAAAATCTCTTTAATAAATAACATTGGGGTTTCCATGTAGTTAAGTGGTTATAGAATATATATATATATATATTTCTATATTATAGACTTCCATATTGCAGTACAACTGGGCAGATTTGCGATGAAAGCACGTCCGGTTCTACCCCTGCAGAGGGTCGGGGTTACCTGAACCGATCACTGATGACATCTGCTTGGGTGACAAGGTCACAGCATTCACGGCTGTCAAGTGGAAGTGGTGCCATTCACAGAATCTCTTCTCCTCTTTGATTTTTTCTCCAGTGAGGTTTATTACCATTTGTTTAGACATTTACACAACAGAAATGGATCTGACTGCCACCACTATGTAGTCCCCATTCTCACTTGGTAGGAATGTGAGACCCATGAACAGTGCAGAAGAGGCGCCTGTAAGTGTTTGAAGTGCTTCTCCTTTCTTATGCACCCGAGCTGTAGGGGACATTGCAAGAGAACAAGGTGATTCATGTAGTTTGTCCCACCAGCTGAAAGGGTGAGAAACAGTTGTCACTTGTCACACTACTGGTCAGGCTGAGGACACGGGGCTGAAAACCCTATCCGGTATCACCCTGCGTGGAGCTATAGTCCATGCACCCTTTTCTCATTACTTATTGGCAAGGTCCTGTATGTGTATATATGGCTCTGAGTGGTTTACATGATAACCATGTGTTGTCTGCACTAAATGCTGACATATTTATTAAAAACACGTCATAACACTTCTTATACCATTCATGGATGCCAAAAAAAGCATAAGCCACCGGCTGCGAGCGGGTCCCAGGCCTGTATATTACATTACATTGGTGTTGAAGCACATACAACATTGTCTAGATTAACCCCTTTTCCGTTTTTGCATTTTTGTTTTTTTGCTCCCCTTCTTCCCACAGCCATATCTTTTTTTATTTTTCCGTCAATATGGCCATGTGAGGGTTTTTTTCTGGACGAGTTGTACCTTTGAACGACTTCATTGATTTTATCATATAGTGTACTGAAAAACGGGAAAAAAATTTCAAGTGCGGTGAAATTGCAAAAAAAGTGTAATTCCACAATTTTTTTGGTTGTTTTTTTTTTTTACCATGTTCACTAAATGCTAAAACTGGCTTGCCATTATGATTTTCCAGGTCATTACGAATTTGCAGATACCAAACATGTATAGTTTTTTTTTTATTAAGGTGGTGAGAAAGAAATCCAAAATTTGTAAAAAAAAAAAAATAAAATAATAATATGGTGCCATTTTCTGAGACTCATAGCGTCTCAATTTTTCAGGATCTGGGGCCAATTTTTAGCGTTCAGAGCTGACGTTTTTATTGGTACAATTTTGGGGTAGATACAATGCTTTAATCGCCTGTTATTGCATTTTATTGCAATGTTGCGGCGTCCAAAAAAACTTACTTCTGGCGTTTTGATTTTTTTCTCTTAATGCCGTTTACCGATCAGATTAATTATTTTTTTATTTTGATAGATCGGGCGATTCTGAACTCTACGTTGCCAAACGTGTTTTATTTTTTGGATTTTATTTTGAATGAGGCAAAAGGGGGGTGATTTGAACTTTTTATATTTTTGTACTATTTTTAAAAACTCTTTTTTTCTACTTTTTACTTGCTTCAATAGAGCTGTGATCTTCTGATTGCTTGTGCTACACATAGCAGCGCTTCAACAATGCTATGTGTAGTATAAATGCTTATTATTATTATTATTATTATTATTATTGCATGAGAAGAGGTTTCATACAAAATACAGATATCACTTACAGTAAACAAACTAACAGTGATAGACTGGTACAGGGGGAAGAGGACCCTGCCCACCTGCGGCTGTAATGGGCACATGGCAGCTGATGAAATCAGCTGTCATGTGCTGGAAAAGATGCAAGCTCATCACCTGAGCCCGCATCAAACAGGTGGAGGCAACCTATGACGTATAGGTGCGTCATAGGTCATAAAGGGGTTAATAGCCAGCTATAATAAAACTGTTTTATTTTTTAGGATATATATGGCTTACCTGTACATTGAATTCTCTGTGTTAAAAGGGTAATCCCATCTCCAAGATCCTATACCGGTTTGTTGTAGGTGTAATAATAATATATAATTATATATATAATTACGATATAATATTAGCAGATACCTTTAATTAGAAATGTAATATAGTTTCTGATTCGCTATGTCTCTTTCCTCAGGAGCAGGTATTGCAGGTCCTTAGGTGTCCATGGTTACAACCACGAGCAACTAGCGAACTGTCACTATATCCACTATATCAGTGGTCGTAACTATGGATTCCTAAGGTCCTGCAATACCTGCACATGAGGAAAGGGACACAGCGAATCAGAAAAACTATACTACATTTCTAATTGGAAGTATTTGTTAATATTATTATTATTATTACACCTACTTACATATTGGAATAAGATCTTGGAGATGGGAATATCCCCTTAATAAAATAGACAATTATGAGAATTTGTTTGTTTCTGCAGCCACAGTCATGTTTGATTGCCGGTGTGCAGATCTTACCTCTGTTAGACCTCTTTCACACGTCCGGATATTTCCGGTACTGGAAAAACCAGAACCGGAGATATCCGTGTCCGTGAGTGCGATATGTGTGGCAATCGTGTGCTGTATCAGTATCACACATACTGGCGCCTGGGAATCAGTGTACAGTTAGTGCTGTTCCCAAGCGCCGGGTGCTGAATGCTACCCTCATCATGGTCCCCTACTTTCGCTGCAATCAGCACCAGCAAGGGACAATGATAGAGTAGCATTCTGCTCCCGCTGTATCCTGGTGTAAAAAGAAGAATAAAATAAATCCTTATACTCACCTGTTCTAAGTGTCCCCCCGCTGTAATCCACCTGACTGCTCACGCAGGGGAGAATGACTCGCTGCAGCAAGTGGTGACTGCTCACGCAGGGGAGAATGACTCGCTGCAGCAAGTGGTGTCCTGTCACTCACTCGCTTGCTGTAGCGAGTTATTCTCTCTGGCTTGTCGGCGTGAGCGGTCAGTTGGATTAGAGCAGGGGACATCTAGAGGGCAGGCACGCATGTTTTTAGTAGGGAGAGATATCGTTATTTATTTATTTTACTACTTGGCATTAATTCCACAGCACTTTACAGACATTATCATCACTGTCCCCATTGGGGCTTGCAATCTACATTCCCTATCAGTATGTCTTTGTAGTGTGGAAGGAAACCGGAGAACCCGGAGGAAACCCACACAAACACGGGGAGAACATACAAACTGCTTGCAGATGTTGTCTTTAGTGGGACTTGAACCCAGGACCCAAGTGCTGCAAGGCTGCAGTGCTGCTAACCACTGAGCCACCATGCTGTCCCTGAGAACAAAAGATCAGACATACTGAAATTCAACATGCTTAATCGTTTTTCACCAGACATCTGACGAATGAGGGGCGGCTGAACGGTTGATATGGTTTAGATTTGACTGTTTCCTGCTAAATCTGTAAGATTAGCCAACCTAAGTGTAATGTGTATTTACCTATAAAAGCAAATACGCTTTCTCTTCCATCTATGGTTCTTTGGAATCTCATTTTGAGTCTTGAAATGCATTGGAAATTTTACATTCATTCTGAAACGCAAGTCCTTTTCTAACGAGGTGAATAAATCCCTATTAAATATTATACTTTTATTAATACTATTAAAAGGAAATGAACTTGCTAATTCCTATCAAACAACTACTTATACATATATCTTTGTGGTAACCAAGTAATATCCAATTAATACATCACATAAAAAACAGGACTGAAAACAAGATCAGGCAGCGGGGTGTCCTCATATTTTCCCTAAATGATGCACCCTAAAGATGAGCCCTGCCTTACCGTGGAGAATGTCACTCTAGATGAAGCACTCAATTTATGCCCCCCACCCCCGCTCACCATCGGCTGACCCTAGGTAGTCCTGACTAAAGTCAGTCCCCAATGGCAGTGTACCTGAAAAAGAAAGGCAAGTCTTCCAAAAAAAACAAATTGTGGAGTGATAAACATGGTATCTCCATTGTAACACCTTTTTTGGGCAACGGGGTAATGTATCACTGACGTACCCCGAGTCATCAAAGGAGTTAATCTGGAAGGAAAAATTTTCAGAATTTATTTTACATGTTTTAGGAGAAATCGCAGATGGTTTTGACTTGAACACTGCACTGATCTGTTTCTTGTCCAACTCTCGTAGACCCACTGAGCTGGATGCTCTGGTATTCGGACATCTGTTCACAATCCTCACCACTCAGCTGACTAATGATGAACTCCGCGAAAAAGTGAAAAACTACAGCAACCTGGTTGCCTTTTGCCGAAGGATCGAACAGAACTATTTTGAAGATCACGACAGGGACAGTTCTGCCGGTTCTTCTTTGAGATTATCCAAAGGCCCATCACTGCCCTAGGATTTCCAAATTATGAATTTTTTGAGAAATTTACAATGAGAATTGACATATTACTGTAAAAGAATTTTGCTGTATACAATACGTACAATAGATAATCCTGTGTTTTGCACTCAAAAGTATTAATGTGTCTGCATTATAATAAATGGAAAACAAATGCATGAAGAGTACACTTCCTTCTTTTTGATCTTCCTCAAATCCCCTGTCTGAGACCTGTAAGATGTAGCAAATAGTGGCTTCAGATCTTGACAGGAGAAGAACAAAGGAGAGGTCATTTGCATCACACTCCAGGGATTATAGTGTTACTTACATCAGGGAGCAAGACTTGGTAGAACTACTGTTTTCTGGGAAAACTGCATGTTTACAAGGTGATTAGTCCCTGTAACAGATTAGCATCCCAAAGATGGAAGTGTAGCTGTAATCTGGTTAAGTAAAAAAAAAACAAAAAAAAACTTTTTGCGCTTTTTCTCATGGCAGTTCCCAAAGTCTATGATACCTTTTTTTTTTTTTAAAGTTGTCAAAATGTTACAAAATTTAGCAATAAGAAAGTAGGGACTGTAAGGATATATGGACACAGCTTTTGAGGCCTTCAAAAACAACCAGTTTTTCAAGTGGGTACTGCTTGAGGGAACGCTCCTTTTAAGAGTTTTTAAAGCTTTTTTTTCCCAAAAAATTTTTGTGAGGTGTTTTTTTTTCTGCCTTTTGTTTGGACAAGTGCCTAGTTTGGATCAGATTCTATCAGGTGCACTTTCTTTTTTTCAACCAGGTGTTTTACAAAACTTGAAGTGGGGAAAAAAAACCACAAACTCCTACATACAAACAGCTGAGAAGATTAAAGGGAATCTCTCAGATCAACCCTCCTAAGATGTCTATATGTGCATGCAATTCTTAAAAAGTTAAATTAAATGATACTTTCATATCTGCAATCCAATGTCATATTCCAGAGAAATCCACATCTTTCTTAATATGTAAATGAGCTGTTAAGATCTATGGACCGGACATAGATCTCTCTGTGATTCTGCCTCCAGAGCTTATTATAAATGAAATGGAGAGTTACTTGTGTGAGACATGTAAATCATGAGAACAGACATTACATGTCTCACACTAGTAACTCTCCCTTTCATGAAAAAATAAGCTCTGGAGACAGTTTCTCAGGGAGATCTTTGTCCGGCTCATAGATCTTAACAGCTCCAAAAAAAAAATCTAATTTCATCATGGCAAGAAAGCTACGAGGGAGAACATGGGCCATGCTTTTTTTTTTTTCTTCTTCTAGAACAGGGGTGTCAAACTCAAATACACAGAGGGCCAAAATTAAAAACTTGGACAAAGTCGTAGACCAACCTTGATGTCTATTAAAAAAAAGTCTATGAGGAAATTTTTACTTATCAAATCTAACGATGAACCTTTTTCATATAGAAACAAACTTAAAGGTTGTCCCACAAACAAAGTACATTTTAATTAATAGATCTTAGAATAAAATAAACACCTCACAAATGGGGCATAATATAATATGTAAGAGCAGTAAAAAGCATATGGCCCAATGGCCTAATCACAAATGATGAAAAACCTTGAATTAATAAATAATACAGATCATAAAGTATGATGCCAACACAAGCACCCCCAAAACACAGTATGATACCCCCACAGTGAATAATTTTTCTTTTGGGTCTCAAGTCATTTGGAGGAGGAAAAGCCAGACAGCACTATTTATGATTGCTCTCCGTGCTTGATATAAGTCGAACGGAGAGTGCCGTATTCAGCTGGCAGAGTCAGCACAAACAAGTAAGTAAAGGGAAATCCAGCACTGCCATCCGTCTATAAAATATTATTATATTTTTATTAATAATCCATTAAAAGACAGAAAGAAGAAAGTTTGTGAAGAAAGCAAAATATATATTCTTGTACCGTGTTAGCCAGTAGATAGAAAAATATTTAGAAAAATATTTAGATTTGAGAGTCCTCAGCGGTTGATACCTTTTAATGGCTAACTAAAAAGATGATAACAAATTGCAAGCTTTCGTAATGTGCTCCTCAGACTTGTGAGGCCCTCATAACACTGGACCTAGTCACAGGACAATAAAACCTTCACATTCCTTATCCATTAACTGCTAAAATATTTATAGCCAGAACTGTTTTATCTCTTCCATAATAACTTTGCTTTTCATCACCTGTCTTACCTATTGCATTTTTTGTGTGTCTTATTGTGTATAAATGTGACTCTTCAGATTTTGTGATATACTAGCCTGATGAAGAGAGCTGCGTAGTCTCGAAAGCTTGCAATTTGTTACCATCTTTTCAGTTTGCCATTAAAAGGTATCAACCACTGAGGACTCTCAAATCTAAATATTTTTGAAGAAAGCAAAAAACTGACGCGTTTCAAGCGGAAAAGCCCCCCTTTATCTTACTTGAAACGCGTCAGTTTTTTTTAACTTTCTTCACAAACTTTCTTCCTTCTGTCTTTTAATGGATTATTAATAATTATTTATCGACGGATGGCAGCGCTGGATTTCCCTTTACTTAATTCTCAAGTCATTTGCTTGCTGCATCTTTCTTAAGGGTATGTGCACACAATCCGGAGCCGCTGCGGGTTTATGTTGGTGGGCGGTTTACTATAGGATATTTTCATTATTCTACTCGTTTTATCCAATCCTAAAACTCCCGATTCATAGCATAATGCATTACTGTACTCCATTCCTAGCTCATTTATAACCCTGAGGATATTGACTTACATTCCTCATGTCTTAAAGTAAGCAAAGGCGGGCTGCGGCTGCTTGAGAAGTGGCGTGTCATGCAGGTCATAAGTAACTTACCTTTTGACCTAGGATGCGATTACTACGTTATCAGCAAACAACATTGACTTATCATTTGTCAATTTATGAGCAGTACAACAAGGTGTTAGATCAACAGATTAACCAAACACTCAAAATCAACTTAAAATGTTATCTGTGAAGCTAAATAAATATGGCCTGAGGTATACACACCCGCCTCTGATCTGGGCGTATTGTCTTTTAAAGTCACTATGAATTTAGGTCAGTGGCACACATTCATTTAAGAGCTGTATAGAGTCTGTCAAAAAGTTTTTTTTTCTGGAAACAGCACCACATCTGTGCACAGACTGAAGTTGGTACTGCAGCTCATCAATGAAGTAAAAGCAGTTAGCCTGCTATGGCAGATCCAATCCTTGGATGGCACGGTTTCTAGAAAAAAAATGTAGATTTTTTTTTTTTTCAATCCTGCAAACCCCTTTTAACTCCTTACTGGTGATTTTTTTTCCCGTTTTTACGCTTTTCCTTTTTCCTCCCTTCCTTCCAAGAACCATCATTTTTTCATGGGCATAGCCACATGAAGGCTTTTTTTTTACCATTCAATGTACTGAGAAAAGGGAAAAAATTTCCAAGTGTGGTGAAATTGCAAAAAAAAAACAAAACCTTCCAATGCCACCTTTTAATTAGTTTTGTTTTTTATGCCATTAATTGTGCTGTAAAAATGACCAGGCAGTATGATTCTTCATGTCAGCAATACCAAACTTGTATAGTTTTTTTAATTTTTTTTTTACATTTATTTGTTTTGCAGTGATTAGTTAACATGATGCTCACCTATGAAGCCCAGCTTCACAGGAGGACAAAGATGGCAGCCTTGGTGCCTTCAGCAGGTCTCTGGCCGCCATGACAATCCATCGATTCTCCACGATTGCTTTGTGGGGAGCCAATAGGAGCCTTTGCAAGCGCTATTTAAATTCTGCTGTCAGAGATTGACAGCGGCATTTAAATAGTTAAGCAGCAGTGATTGAAGCTTTCTCTGGCTGCTGCTGCTACAATAAGATGTCAGCTATGTAAAACAGCTGGCATTTCCCTGGTATGGTGCGGGCTCAGCTACTGAGCCCATTCCATATTCGGGGACCCGACCTGTAATGTACTTTTACATCTCATGTCAGGAAGTAGTTAAATGGAACTGTAATCAGAAAATGACCAGTTACAACAAGTTAAACCATCATTTTAAGAGTTTTTGTTCAATTTTTTACTTTAATTTTCAATCTCACAAAATTTTAAAAAAACATCCTGAAATCTTGTAGTTTTCACTCTGGCCGCTGAGCCTCACAATGGGCTGATTCTTTGTCACTTTTCAGACAGACTGGATTATGGTGCACTTAGATGGGCCGATAATCGGTGATCAGAACGCTTTTCTCTTACTAGTGTCCTGTGTAAACATGCCGGCGATTAACCAGCAAACAAATAAAACGCTTGTTCATTGGGTGATTGAATCTTTTATGGCAACAAAAAAATTCAGCGGCAGCACATCGTCCTGTATACAGGGAATATCCTGCCGACAACATGAGTGTGATGGATCTCATTAACAATTGTTCTGTTTCCCATCAGTGGTCGTCAGTCACTGTGTACAGGCCAGTAAATGAGCACTGATGGACCTGTATATAGTTCGTGCTCGTTAAGGCCGGCTTCACATCACATTTGATATCCATGTCAGTGGCTCCATCGGGGCTCATGTCTGAAGCCCCAGAAAACAGTATTTGAGCGTATACGCTGATAGGGGCCATTGGCTGTAATGATTACGATGGAGTCACTGTGTGCTCTTTTGCACATCGTTTTCAGCCATATTCATTTGTTTGAGCTTGGCACTGAAGCTTGGTCGACCATGTCTTGGTGTCCGCCTCAAATAAGCAAATACAGCTGTAAAATAATGTCTGACAGAACCCATCATTATAGTTAATGGCACTGTAAGAGCAAACGTCTGAATCCCATTTTCCAGGGCTTTAGGTGTAAGCATCTACGGAGCCTCTTACATGGGATCAAACGCGATGGGAACAGGACGCGTTGATGGGCCAAAATCGACATGTCTAAATGCACCATCGGATATCACCTCCACACTGCATATAACACAAGATTAGAGATGAGCCAACCCAAAGCTAAAAGTTTGGCGTTCATATCGGACAGTTGGTGTTCTGTGCTAAACGCCGACCACGGACTTCTCCTGGAAGTCCGTTGCAATGTTCCGAGTTCTGGAGGGCAAAAGTCCGGATCTCAATTGGGTTCTGGTTCAAGTTCAGGTACAGTTCTGGTAACCAAACTGAACTATGGAATACATTTTAATTAGTAAAAAAAATATAGCTGACCCATTGATCCATAAATGAGTGCAGCAAGGCACTCTGGAGCGTGCATCTTTACATTTTTAATACGTAGAACTATTGAAATATTCCGGCAGAAAAGTTTATCGAGCTCAGTTGCAGCCACACTTGAGGAGGACGAAGTGTTCTTGCAGACAGTTACGGCTCAGTCTTGTGGAGGAGAGATCACCTCCACTGTACAAATGGGCATCAGAGAGGCGCTTAATGAGGCCTCTTAGGATCAGCTGGACAACGGGTAAACGCTTCGTTTCCTGTGGATTTCTTTCCACAATGCTCCCACCGCTCTCACAATTATCACACACTTGTTCTGCAGGTTTCTAAGTTAGCTACATTAGTCAGGTTGAGAAATATGCGATATTAATCATGAGTGAAGTTATTATTTATCACCTGCTGGGTGAGGAATAATATTTTTGGTGCTAGTAGGGCAGCTGGCCAGAGGTGCCAAATTAAGCTAAACATGGAAACATTACAAGGGATCATTTCTGTGATGAATGAGTTGATTTCACTTTTTTGACCTAAAATAAGGATAAGCACAAAAATCATTTTTGTTTGGGATTTAATGTACTTTCCCTGACATTATGTGGCGCTGACGTTCCTCGCAGGTTTGATCCATTAACTTTACAGTAAAGCGTATCTGTCAGCAGGTCACTTACTATATTTTATTTGCTTAGTATATAAAGCAATAAGAACGGGTTCCTACGGAGTCTCATTCTTCTAGAAGGGAGCAATTTTTCTTCAGCATATTGTTGACTACCAGGCAAGTAGCTATTTCCCTGCTGCGGAGACAGCGGTGATACAGAGCAAAGATTTGGTAGCATGGCCGCGGCAATCATTATGGGGAGCATTGTAGAAAAGTCTATGCCACACCCATACCCGCTGCACTGATGACATCATCGGCCCTGACCTATTCCAGGGCATCCAATGGCGTGTGGGTATGTCTTAAATTTTTAAGTACAGCACTCTCTCTGAACATGGGTCATGTAGGCTGGTGATACGGGGCGTCCTTGGGTGCAACACCGGTCACACGATCAAAGATCACTCTGTGCTGGTGCTGCATTGCAGCAAAATGCAGGTGAATGGGGTCTCGTAACCCCTAGGGTGCCATGACAAGCAAGTTGATAAAAGTCAGTAGCTGTTAGATTTATTATGACTTGCTTGTTGTTTGTTGCAGTACCCTAGGAAGTCACAATGAGACGCTCCCTTTTCAACTGCATTATGCTGCAATGTAGCATCAGCATAGAGTGATTTTTGGCCAAGTGACCTGTGTTTCAACTGGAGGATCACTAGAAACTCTTTTTAAGTTGAAATGCTTTTATCACATTTACATATAATATACAGGTGCTTCTCACTAAATTAGAATATCATCAAAAAGTTTATTTTATTTCAGTTCTTCAAACCAAAAAGTGAAACTCATTATACAGAGTCATTACAAACAGAGTGATCTATTTCAAGTGTTTATTTCTGTTAATGTTGATGATTATGGCTTACAGCCAATGAAAACACAAAAGTCATTATCTCAGTAAATTAGAATACTTCATAACAACAGCTTGAAAAATGATTTTAAAATCTAAAATATTGTCCTACTGAAATGTATGTTCAGTAAATGCACTCAATACTTGGTCGGGGCTCCTTTTGCATCAATTACTGCATCAATGCGGCAATGCGGCAATGTGGCATGGAGGTGATCAGCCTATGGCACTGCTGAGGTGTTATGGAAGCCCAGGTTGCTTTGATAGCAGCCTTCAGCTTGTCCGCATTGTTGGGTCTGGAGTCTCATCTTCCTCCTGACAATACCCCATAGATTCTCTATAATAGATTCTCTATGGGGTTATGGTCAGGCGAGTTTGCTGGTCAATCAAGCACAGTGATACTGTTGTGTGTAAACCAGGTATTAGTACTTTTGGCAGGGTGGACAGGGGCCAAGTCCTGCTGGATAATGAAATTTCCATCTCCAAAAAGCTTGTCGGCAGAGGGAAGCATGAAGTGCTCTAAAATTTCCTGGTAGACGGCTGCACTGACTTTGGTCTTGATAAAACACATTGGACCTACACCAGCAGATGACATGGCTCCCCAAACCATCACTGATTGTGGAAACTTCACACTAGACCTCAAGCAGCTTGGATTGTGGCCTCTCCACTCTTCCTCCAGACTCTGGGACCTTGATTTCCAAATGAAATGCAAAATTTACATTCATCAGAAAGCAATATCTTGGACCACTGAGCAACAGTCCAGGTCTTTTTCTTCTTGGCCCAGGTAAGACGCTTCTGGCGTTGTCTATTGGTTTATGAGTGGCTTGACACAAGGAATGCGACACTTGTAGCCCATGTCCTGGATACATCTGTCTGTGGTGACTCTTGAAGCACTGACTCCAGCAGCAGTCCACTCCTTATGAATCTTCCCCAAATTTTTGAATGGCCCTTTCTTAACAATCCTTTCAAGGCTGCGGTTATCCTGGTTGCTTGTGAACCACCACTGATCAGATTTAAAATACATTACAGGCCTGATCAGACGCCTGCTTTCTGGTAGCGTAGGGATTCAGGGCAGAGAACGATTACGGAGCAAAAGAAACATAACTATTAAATTTTATATTTAATGCAAAAGAGAGGCAGTGTTTATGAAAAATATACAAAAGGTTTTACAAAAGGAGACAATACAGTACAGAATATACAGTTACACCAAAATAAAAGGGATTAATTGAAGAACTTACTATAAAGATCGCAGAGACGATTCAGTTTAGCTGGAGGGGAGGCGCTCCAATTGATTTGATCGTTATCGAACGGGACCCCTTGCTTATAGAATATATACCTCCTGGCAATGAATATAGATCAATCTTCAGCTAGTTCTTTTATTCTGAAGGGGGGACCTGCCCACACACTCCCCTGTGATGACCTCACGTGGGGTGGGCTCCACCCTTCATGGTTTTATTAAAATATTTAACTTCTGCGATAACTTCTCACTGTTTGATTGCAGAAGCTTGCAAGTGATGCCATATTTTTTATTACGAATTTACCTTTCTTTAGAGACTACACATGGCATAGCTGCGGTCTGTTATTTTGGTACTTTTGCATTACAGTTCACCAGAAGAGCTCACAGATCCGAAAAATATGCTTATTGTTCCTTAGCTGACCCTGCCGCTAAAAATATGTGTCCCATTATTATCGGAAGAATAGAACTTCCGATATTCCTATTTTGTGTCGGTGCCGGCGAGACTGCAGATTTCTGCTGACCAAATGTGGGTGAGAGAATTATTTTGAAGCTAGGAGCTGCATCCTCCTCACCCATGTGTATATTTATCCCAGGCCTCCATTCCTATGGTAATGAGTTTGCCACCTTTGGCCTGGACTGCTATTTGCATAGAAGCAACTGGCCAAAGTGTCAGCTCTTCTACTCTGACAAATGGCAGATAGGGGAGGAGGGAAGAGGGGTTTGGGGAGAGAGATTATTAATATTTTCTATGACATCTCCCCCTTTTTAAGGTGGCGTAGGGGCTGATGTTACAAATCGCCCCTTAAGCCTACCTCCCAGGCATCCCCTTGACAGGACAACCCATCTGCGTTGCCATGTTCGCTACCCTTCTTGTGCTGAATGGTGAAATCATACTACTGTAGAGCCAGGCTCCATCGCAGTAGTTTACCATTGTCACTGGACACCCATTGCAGCCAGCTAAGGGGGAAGTGGTCAGTCACTATGGTGAAGTTGCTCCCGTATAGATAGGGCTGCAGCTTCCGCAGGGCCCACACTATAGCGAGGCAGTCCTTCTCCACAGTGGCGTATGCCACTTCCCGGGGTAAGAGCTTGCGGCTGAGGAACATCAACGAATGCTCTTCCCCCTGACCATTTGCCTGGCTGAGCACAGCACCCAGGACAAACACACTGGCATCCATTTGGACTACAAACCGCCAGGCGAAGTCCAGGGCCTGCAGAACTGGGGAACTGTACAGGGCAGCTTTCAGCGCCGTGAAGGACCACTCACAGTCAGCTGTCCAGTAGACTGTCAGCGGTAGCTTCTTTTTCGTGAGGTCCGTCAGAGGTTTAGCAAGGGCACTATAGTTGGGAACAAGCTTCCTATAGTACCCTGCCGTACCTAAGAAGGAAATTACCTGCTTCTTGGTTTTGGGGGAAGGTAAGGAGATGATAGCATCAACCTTCCTGGGCTCTGGCTTCAGAGTTCTGCCACCCATTCGGTGTCCGAGGTACTGCACCTCCGTCACCTGCCTGACATTTTCCCGGTTTTATAGTCAACCCAGCGCCCTGGACCCGCCTGAACTCCTGCTCCAGGTGCGCCAGGTGTTCCTCCCAGGTGGAACTGAAGATGGCAATGTCGTCCAGGTAAGCAACAGCAAACCCCTCTAGTCCCTCGAGCAGCTGGTTGACTAATCGCTGAAAAGTGGCAGGTGCATTCCTCATGCCACAGGGCATGACGAGGGATTCATACAGCCCGAACGGTGTAATGAAGGCGAACCTCTCCTGGGCCTCATGGGACATAGGATTCTGCCAGTATCCTCTATTCAGATCCATAATTGTCAAGTACCGGGCCCCGGTTAAGCGATCCAGCAGCTCATCGATGCGTGGCATTGGGTACGCGTCGGGAGCTGTGATGGCATTTAGCCTCCTGTAGTCCATGCAGAACCGGGTGGTCTGCTCCTTTTTTGGAACCAGGACTACATGTGAGGCCCACGCACTTTTTGACCTTTGGATCACCCCCAGGCACAACATCTCATCTATCTCCGCCTTCATGTCTTTCTGCACCTCTAGAGAGACACGGTAAGCGGATTGCCGGACTGGAGGGTGACTCCCCGTTTTCACCTGGTGGACAGCTGGCTGCATCCTCTCTGGTACACCCGTGAAGATGGTCAGTTAAGGCTGTAACACCTCCCGCAGCTGGTACTTCTGGTCCGTGGATAGTTGCAGGTTGAATTCCACATCCTCCATAGACCCTCCGTCCCGGGCGGTGGCCAGTAAATCCACTAGGATTTCTGTCTCACCTTCTTCGGGGATGCTACACACACACAGGAAGGGCACAGGCCTCCCTGTCATGATGAGCTTTGATCATGTTGACGTGGAAGACCTTCTGCCTCTTCCTGGCGTGGTCAATGGTGACCACGTAGTTCACATCATTGAGGCACTGGCATATGGGGTATGGGCCTTCCCAGACCGCCTGAAGCTTGTTCTGGGTCACTGGGACTAGGACCCACACCTTCTGATCCACTTCGTACACCCGCTCCCAGGTGTTCCGGTCGTACCACAGCTTCTGGTTGGCCTGGGCCTGCACCATATTCTCATGCACCAGCTGCGTCATTGCCTGCGTTTTGTCACGGAGCCGCATGACATACTCTATGACGGACACTTCGGGTGAGTTCAGTTCCCCTTCCCAAGATTCTCTTACCAGACCCAGGGGTCCCTGGACTCCTCTACCATACAGGAGCTCGAAGGGGGAGAACCCCATTGAGGCCTGTGGTACCTTTCTGTAAGCAAAGAGCAGGTGTGGGAGGTACCGCTCCCAGTCGCGCCCATGGGAATCAACCAGCATCTTAAGCATCTGCTTAAGGGTACCATTGAATCGTTCACACAAAGCATTGGTCTGTTGGTAATACGAACTCGATACCAGGTGCTGCACCTGCATTTTCTTACAGAGAGTTTCCATTAACGAGACATGAACTGAGTCCCCTTGTCCGTAAGCATCTCCCTAGGAAATGCTACTCTCGAAAAAATGGCCAGAAGGGCATCTGCCACCTTATCAGCCCTAATGGAGGACAGAGCTACCTCCTCTGGCTACAGGGTAGCATAGTCTAACATAGTAAGGATAAACTGTTTTCCAGAGCTGCTGGGGATGGCCAGCAAGCCCATGATGTCCACAGCAATCCTCTGGAAAGGCTCCTCTATCACTGGCAAAGGGATCAGGGAAGCCTTGAGTGCACGGCCCGACTTCCCAACTCTTTGACACGTGATACAGGAGCGGCAGTAGTTGGCAACATCTGTCCCCATTTGAGGCCAATAGAAGTGGTGCGACAGCCGGGCCTTGGTTTTGCGGACCCCCAAGTGTCCAGCTAGTGTAATCTTATGGGCAACCTGCAACAACTGCTCCCTAAACTGATAGGGGGTTACAGCTGTCTTTCCCTCGTCCACTGATGTTGGGGGTTACAGGGGACAGTTTCCCGGTACAACCTCCCCTGATCCCAGAATACCCTCTCCTTATCGGATTTGGAGATGGCCTTCTCTGCGAGGTCCCTTAACGTCTCTAGGCTGGCATCTGTGGGCAGAGCCGCCTAGAACTCCTGTCTGGAGGTAGTCAGAAGCGACGTTAAGGCCCCGACCTCACTGGAACTTTCTGGGACCGGCTCTGGGTCCACAGCCAGTTCTGTTATCCCACTAGGTGATGAGGGCCCAGAAGCATTGCCAAACGTGGAGATCTCCTGCAAACCACTGCAGGACGACTGTCTGTCACCTCTGACACACCCGTGACAGTACCCCCCCTCTACGAGTGGCCTCTGGACACTCAGGACCGGGTTTCTCAGGAAAAGAGGTGTGAAAAGAGCGAACCAATCTGGGAGCGTTTACCTCTGATGCTGAAACCCACATCCTCTCCTCTGGACCATAGCCTTTCCAGTGCACCAAGTATTGTAGAGAATGTAGTTGGATACGAGAATTTACAATCCTCGAAATCTCGAACTCCAGGTTACCATCAACCATTACTGGGGGTGGTGGTAGAGGTGAGGGCTCAAGAGATTCTACGTATCTTTTGAGTAAGGACCTGTGGAACACATGGACCTTAAGAGCCAGAGGATGTTCAAGACGAAACGCTGCTGGGTTAATGACGGCGGTTATTTTTCAGGTCCGGACCTGGCAAGCATTTTCTGTCAGTCATACATTTATACCTGTCATCCATGGTTTTTAAATTACAGAGAACACCCTGCCATACCGAGGAGAGCGATGAAGCAAACCGTTCCTCCTCAGGAACTCCTGAAGCTCCACCCCCACTGAAGGTACCAAACTGTGGATGATAACCATATGCACTGAAGAACTGTGACCTGCCAGTGGATTTTTGACGATGATTATTGATGGCAAATTCTGCCAGCGGTAAGTAGGATGCCCAATCCTCCTGATTTTCGGAGACGAAACACCTGAGGTATGTTTCCAGGTTCTGATTGACACGCTCGGTCTGACCTTTCGACTGAAGGTGGAAGGCAGAGGAAAAGGACAGCTGCTCCCCCAGTCGAGAACAGAATGCCTTCCAGAACTTGGAAACAAACTGGGTCCCCCGATCAGACACCACATCAGAGGGAACCCCATGAAACTTCACAATCTCATTTATGAACACCTGGGCAAGTGTCTTAGCATTGGGAAGTGCAGGTAAAGCGACGAAGTGAACCATTTTACTGAACCTATACTACTACCAAAACCACCGTTTTGCCTGCAGAAACCGGTAGGTCAGTAATAAAATCCATGGAAAGGATGGCCTGCTAGGGATAGGTAGCGGAAGAAGAGTACCAGACGGACGGGTGTGCGAAACCTTAGAACGTGCGCAAATACTACAAGCAGCTACGTGTTCAATTACATCCCGATGCAACCCCGACCACCAAAAAAGACTATAGAGGAGGTCCGTGGGTGCCTTACCACCTGGATGCCCAGCAAGCACAGACTACATACACATCCTGCAGTTATAAGGAGTGGTCCAGACTACATACACTGACTGCAGTTATAAGGAGTCGTCCAGACTACATACACACCCTTATAACTGTAGTGAGTGTATGTAGTCTGGACCGCCCCTTATAACTGCAGTCTGTGTATGTAGTCTGGACAACTCCTTATAACTGCAGGGTGTGTATGTAGTCAAGGCCATCTGCAGGTGGGGGTCCACAGTACCCTGGCTGCGGGCATGGCTGGCAATCACAGGTGGGACCCCTGCGGCAGCGCAATCCGGGCCTTGGCTGGCCACCCCATCATCAGGGCTCTGCTGTTGGACTGGCTCTGCGGCACCTTGCAGCAGTTCAGCAATCAGTTGGGCCTTGGTTTTGCCCGTGGGGTCAATCTGTCCCAGCTCACAGAGGGCAGTGAGAGTGTCCTTCGACTGCTGGTGATACCAGGGCTCTCCAAGCGTAGCCATTATTTCCGAACAAAAGATAGGACAGAAAAACAAGAGAAGGGAGGGGGATGCAACTGCTACACGTACAGTAATGTCCCAGATAAAAAATATTAAAACACTGAGTCTGGTTCCTTAAAACTTTGCCAATAATTCTAGCAAGAACCGTGCAAGTTTTCAGTGACAGGAATGATTGCTCAATCCAGTCATGCTGCCACCAATTTCTCAGGGATTCAACGATCCTGATTACTCACAGAGACCACCCACTGTGATCTCTTCAGCGAACAGCTCTCTGCTGCCCCTTATCGTTCAGACAATTGCACGAATGGCCGATGATCAATATAGGAGGCTGCAGGCTGTTCTCACTAAGTAGTTATTGGCAAACTAGCAGTGAGCGTACGACATACACACCACCTTCCAGCGCATGGAATATGTGTATATACCCTCGTACTATCACTGATAACCTCACGATAACCCAATTAAGATTATTCGCTGCCACCACCGATCAGATTTAAAATACTATACAGGTCTGATCGGACGCCTGCTTTCTGGTAGCGTATGGCTTCAGGGGAGGGAACTATTACAGAGCAAAAGAAACAGAACTATTGCATTTTATATTTATTCCAAAAGAGAGGCAGTGTTTATGAAAAATATACAAAAGGTTTTACAAAAGGAGACAATACAGTACGGAATATACAGTTACACCAAAATAAAAGGGATTAATAGAAGAACTTACTATAAAGATCGCAGAGACGATTCAGTTTAGCTGGAGGGGAGGCGCTCCAATTGATTTGACCATTATCGAATGGGACCCCTTGCTTATGCAATATATACCTCCTGGCAATGAATATAGATCAATCTTCAGCTAGATCTTTTATGCTGAAGGGGGGTTCTGCCCACACACTCCCTTGCGATAACCTCACCCTTCATGGTTTTATTAAAATATTTAACATATTTTGTGTCGGTACTGGTGAGACTGCAGATTTCTGTTGACCAAATGGGGATGCCCTGAGGGTGAGAGAAAATTCTTTTGAAGCTAGGAGCTGCATCCTCATCACCCAGGTGTATATTACTCACAGGCCTCTGCTACTGGAAGCTCCATTCCTATAGTAATGAGTTTGCCACCTCTGGCCTGGACTGCTATTTGCATAGAAGCAACTGGTCAAAGCGTCAGCTCTTCTACTCTTACAAATGGCAGATAGGGGAAGAGGGAAGAGGGGTTTGGGGAGAGAGATTCTTAATATTTTCTATGACAGTATTGAAGAACTGAAATAAATTAACTTTTGGATGATATTCTAATTTTGTGAGAAGAACCTATATATAAAATGCTGTATTACTTATCTGCTCCTGAGATGCAGACTCTATTATCCAGAGCTGCATTCTTAGTTCTGCTAGTTGTCATTGGAACCAGATCATGCATTTGTTGACCATCCCCTAAAACTTTAGCTGAGTTCCTATAATGCAGAGGTACAGTTAGTTATTTCTACATCAAATTGCTGTATAGGGTCAAGTGTACATTATTTATTATGCTTCGCTTATATAGCGCCATTAATTCCACAACACTTTACAGACATCATCATCATTGTTCCCAGTGGGGATCACAATCTATATTCCCTATCAGTATGTCTCTGCAGTGTGGGAGGAAACCCACGCAAACACAGAGAGAACATACAAACTCCTTGCAGATATCGTCCTTGGTTGGATTTGAACCCAGGACCCCAGCGTACAAATCTACAGTGCTTACCACTGAGCCACTGTGCACTACACACCTTAGGCCTCATTTCTGTTTATATTGCCTCAGGGCTATCATGTTTGAAATGCCTACCTTTATGTATGGAACACCTACATTTATGAATGATATAAAATATATGGATACTCCAGATCTCTTTGGAGATTGTTGGAGATCACAAGCTTGTGTATTTCTCTGTTCTCACTGACCATAAACTGAATCCCAGTAACTTCTAAGTTGGAGTCAGGGCTGATCTAAAAGGTGAACAGTTTTTGTGCCTGATCCTTCAAGGATCCAAATCAAAAAATGCTGCTTGTTGCTTTTTTTGTACCAAAGGGAGAAATTTGGGTGTGCTGCGCTGCTGGTAAGGAATTCACAGGATTCAGATGAATAGAAATGGATTGTAGTTTATTCCCAACGCATTTCTAGGTCAAACGGACCTCTTCCTCAGGGGAACCACAATAACGTTTGTGGTCCCCCTGAGGAAGAGGTCCGGTCATTATACAGCTAAGGGACTAATGCGGGGGCCATTATACAGCTTAAGGACTAATGCCGGGGGCAATTATACAGGTTGGGGGCCAATGCGGGGACCATTATATAGTCAGATGGCTACTGTGGCCCATCATACTGTGAATAGAGGAGCTGTGGGCCTATTATACAGTATATAGTTGAACTGTGGGCCCATTATACTGTATATAGCGGAGCTGTGGGCCCATTATACTGTATATAGCGGAGCTGTGGGCCCATCATACTGTGTATAGGGGAGCTGTGGGCCAACCATACTGTGTATATCTGAGCTGTGTGCCCACCATACTGTGTATAGGGGAGCTTTGGGCCCACCATACTGTGTATAGCGGAGCTTTGGGACCATCATACTGTATATAGAGGAATTGTCTGTTGGGGGACTCAGGGGACATTATTAATGTTAAGTGGCCACTTTAGAAGCATTATTGTTATAGGGGCACTCAGAGTACAGACACCGTCAGATGTGCACAGGGGGGGCATTATTACTTTCTAGGGGCAAAATGTGGGCACTGTTTTCTAGGGCACTTGCACAGGGCATTAATATTTTCTAGGGGGCAATTTTACCATCTAGAGAGCACAAAGGAGCTATTATTAATATGTAAGGGGCACGGTGGTGATCATTATTATGTGGGTCGGTAAGAGGGGTCGTTATTGTACCACCCAGGGACACATACAGCAGCAGCAGCTCAGCATTGGGGTATCAGTAGGATAAGGAGTTTGTGCAGGTTGGAGATAGATGGAGACGGTCCAGGAAATGTGAGAAGTCAAATGTGTCTTTGTTGTAATCATTGCAGACAAGTTCTGGCTGGAGAAGTTGTCCGTCTGGAAAAGATGGGAAAAGTGAACGACTCCATAAAAAAAGAACATCAGCTGTAAGTCACTATCTATAACTCTTATATGTTCTGCAGGACTGGTATCTACCACTATATGTCACCATATGGTGGTAATTTAGATATTTGTCTTTGTAGAGATTTTTTTCCAGTAACAGCGCTGTCATCTGCTGAGTTCCCCTATGCCCACGATTAGGCTGCGCCAATATAGTTGTAATCAGGATTACTGGTAGGGGCCCACTCAGATGTTTCGCCCCCCTAAGATGGACCCTTAGCTATGTCTCTGATCTATGACTATCCAACTCTGTGGTTTCGCAGCATCACAAGGTGATCGCTAAAAAAAAAAATCGCAATAAGCTGCATTCTAGTTGGTTAGTGCTTTATGTGCACTTTGTCTATTCCTAGTCTGCTTGCTGCTTTTTGACGTCTCGCTCACCAGTTTTGCAGTAGAAATTTGTAAAAAAATAAATAAAGTGAGATGTTTGTTGTTTTGACATCAGTTGTAATCATTTGAGGTGCAAGAAAACTGATCCTGATGCCATGGATAAATAGAAACCCTGCCTAAAAATGCAATTTATCAGTGATACCTCTGCGCAGTAGATTAATACTGTATAGTGTACCTTACAAAATGATGTCTAAAGCCACCAGAGCAATGTTTAAATGCACCTTAGGGCGCAGTCTCTTGACCGCATTTTCAGTTAGTGTTTGATTTGTATATTTCTTGCCAGATTTGGTTTTGAATCCCAGCAGACGAGAGTATGAAATGCTGTAGTAATAGTAGGAAATAATAAAAATCCAGTTAAGAAAGGGTTTTCCTAACTGTGCACTACTGAAACAGTTAATTTTTCCAGGCTTTGCCCCTTTAAACCTCGATATCTGTAACCTGACTGGCTTGTATAGTGGCCGTTATGTGTCTTGGATTCAGCACACTTTTCCTATTACCAGCCTAAATAGCTAATTTTGGTATCCGTGTTTGAAGTCACAGATTCAATATCTGCAGCTGCTTTTCCGCCTACTGTAGATTCTCAGACAACATTTGCATTTCTTGTAATCTTCAGCGTGCTGTTTCTGGGACAATATCCAATCAAGTCCATAGTTTATTGTGAATTGAACGAAATATCTTAAGACCTGAGAATGTGCGAATTTATTTGGGTGGAATTGAATTCTGAATTTTACAAAATCCCACATTCTGGAGATTACGGAATTTTTGTAATTCACTCCACGCAAAGTAAGCAAAAATGGCGGCCGGCTGAATAGGATGTAATTGGGGGTCTTGCAGTTACTTTCTACAGTTTCAACAGGTAGCGGCAAACTTAGGAAGCTAACCAAGAGCAGTGAGGTATGTGGCCAGGTGACCTGATTCTCCCAACCTGGGTTCTTCAAAACTTTTTTGAGGGTTCAGTGATGGTCAATGGAGCAGATTTGTATTCCTCCATTTAGGGTCATGGTCTGTTAAACTGGCATCCTGTAGAGTCTCTGTCTAGGGAACAGAGGCCGATCTCCCTTTTATAGTTTACAACTATCCTTTAGGCCATCATCCACAGGTCCGAGGGAAGGTGGGATGAGGTCAACTCTCATTGTTCGAATATCTAATCAATCTGCATAGTTTGTTCTTCCCTGCTTGCAGGTCAACAAGTTGCATGGACTTATACAATTTGTAATCAACATATTAGCAAACATCAATTGTTCAATGACCCTGCGTCCCTGTCCTCCAAGGATAGCAACACAATATGCTGCAACAAACGTCAACTCAAGAGTCAACGTTAAGGTTCATATAACAATGGCCTATGTCTCTTGACCCACCGAAGAAATACATCTGGCCTAATCAAGAACAAATGCTGTGTTGTCACAATACAGTTGTAGGGTATCTGACCGAATCTGAAGCCAAGATATATCTCTTGCCATTGGTGTATCTTAAAGCTTTTGGGCCCCAAAGCAAATCAAGTCTTTAATAGTATTGGTCTTCTCAGGTGGCACCTTTTGGACCCTTCTAGGCTCCACGTGCGACTGTAACCCCTGCACCCAACCAATGCTGAATTCACCTCAGAAATTAGATACAAGGCTTGAGCAGCAATTGGAATTTTTGCCCTGGGTGAAGAAGGATCTTGTTTATCTCCAGTAGGATGAATGACCTCTTAGGATTGATCTTATGGATTCATTCATCCTACTGGGGATCTACCAACACATCATAGTATAACAATGAAGCACGTCTAGTGATCCCAAGGTCTATAAAACCAGTATGTTGTAAGGAAAAGCAAATTTATTTCACATCATCGCTGCTTTGGGAACAGGAGAACAAATCCCACCGCTCCCCCCCATTAGTAATTTATGAGACTTTTCTATATAGTAGTGAACCAGGGGTCAATATTTCCAATTCTTCCCCGAGCCCACCTCCCTTAAATATGTTTTGTTTTTCAAATATTCCTTTCCCATCATGAAATCATTACCCATACTAATTCCTGCAGGTTAGATCATGACCCTAATCTTTTCAGTAGCTACAGTCAAATATTCACACTGGGATGCTATTTTCTTGCAGCGTGTCAGAAGGCATCTTGCAGCAAATGCTTCACACACCTCAGAGTGCAGCTTGTGGAACTGATGAGGTGAGGATCACTGCAAGACAGCTCTGTGCTGGTAATCACAGGACTGAGGAAACACATATATCATCTGCCACATAGGTTGGCATTTCAAGTAAAAACCTTCACATAGTGTAAGTTGTCGGACAAATGATGGGCCATATGCATGTGAGTCTCCGCAGATGGCTCAACATCTTCAGCAAAGGGGGAAGAGCTGAGGTCGGCATTTTCCCGCAGACGCAATTTAATATTAGTGACACAGTTTATGTCCTCTGCAAAAACAATAATAGAAGATAAGGTGACATAAATTATTTGCAAATCATTTGACATATGCTGGGTATTGTCCGTGCAATCATCTCTTGGAGTCTGTCAGTTTACGATACGAGCCACGCCACCGCTGCTTTATATCGTTTTCTTAAAGCCATGACATTAGTGTAATTTTACATTTAGACTATTGAGAATCAGAAACAAAACAAATCAAATGTTATTATATTTAGTCACTTGTCAGGAAGAAAGAAAAAAAAATGGGTAGAATAGAGGCGTAAAATAAAGGGAGCCAATATGTATGTATCACATATATGTTTTAGGCAGGTGTGGAAGAAAATGCTGCAAAGTAAGAACGCTTTAAAAAATAGGAGTGTTAGTAGTTTATTTTTTATCAATTAACAAATTGAAAAGTAAATGAATAAAAGAGAAATCTAAATCAAATCAATATTTGGTACGTTTGCTGGTGTGCCTCCGGTTGGCACAACAGGAGATAAAACATTTGGTCCATCATGATATATATACTCTAATTGCTACTGCTGCTGCTGCCTCAGCTACTTGTTGTAGCCATAGTCCTGGTATATGAGGGGGAGCGTTGACTCTGTGGGGACCTCTTCGGTGTCCGGATCCGCTGTGTGGTCAGCAGGCGTCTGTCAGTGAAAGCTTCCTTGAGCAGGGATCTCTGCTGCAATGCAACAATTTTGGCTTCCTTTCAGAAGCTGGGAAAAATTCCACTATTTTGCTTTTATACCAAGGGTCTAAAAGCATGGCTATTCAATAGATATCCCTTTGCTTGATGCTAGGGATACACCTGTCATCCCACAAGCAATCGAGCATTCAATATGCCATACTCGCCAGCACTACCAAGGGCTCTGTTGGTTCGCTTTCTGTACCCTGCTGTGACAGTTTGTCGTCATAGCAAGCATCATCATCCTCATCAGTTTCACACTGACAGTCTGCCTTGGCCCTGCCTGTGCCTTGGATAACTCAATGTCCCCCTCAACCTACTGCTGCCCCTCTTCTACATCCTGCTGCATGTAACATTGAACTTGAGGGTCTCCAACAGCCCTTGAACTTGAGGGTCTCCAACAGCCCTAGGACAGTGATGATGTAGAAGTTGCTATTCTCCTTGCATCTCCTATTGCATCCTTGTGTTTTTTACCAATATAAATATGAGAGGGATAACATTATTGAAGCCACAGATTTTCCTACTGACAAATTTAGTAACCTGCAAAGTGACAAAGCAGATGATGCTCTGGCAGATGGTTCTGTTTTTGCGAAGCCTGGAAGGCGTACTTTGCAATGCAAGAACAGTCGAAATGCCCAAACACTTTCCTGCTTATGGCCATCACCCTCTTCAATCCGGTATATTTCTTTAACAAATTTTGCATGTGCACCATGCAGAATGCATGAATTGCGTTGTCCAGACGTAGTACAACCAGAATGTTCCAGGCATTGTGGCTTACAACATTGTCCAGTTTCAGCTGATGGGCAACCAATGTGAGTTTTGCGGCTTGATGCAGAGGAGCAACTCATTCACGGTATGACTTTTGTCGCCTATGCTCACTAGCTGTAAAACAGCTTAGCAGCGCTTAATCTTACAAGAAGTAAAAAACTGAATGCCTGGAGTGGATGCAACGCTGAGCCCTGTTGTTGCTGAGCACGGTGTCATGTCAATAGAGCAGGATACGGAGGAAGTGTATGAGTGGATTAACGCTGCCTGATGGTGGAAGCAAACCTTGTGCCCAACTGTGGAAGGTTAACCACCTGTCCTTGTTGCGGTGGAGCATCGCTGCTGCTCAAAACATTAACCCAGACATGTACTGTCCTTGTCCATAATTGCTACTCCATGTGCAGTGCACTTTCGAGCTCAATGCCAAGACTAGAGAATGGCCCAGGTTCTCCAGCAAGTTAAGGGCACCCTGTTCTGGGAGAAATAATAGTAGATGGGTATCTTCCAATGAGTGAGTGAATGCTATCATTTCATGAAGGGAGGTGGAATCCTCTAAGTGGTATGGTATCGACTTCATCACCAGCAACTTAACCAGGTGAGAGTGGAGGTGGCGTAAAAACTAATCACTGGGAGAAAAAGCTTGTTTCATAGCCACACAGTCAGATATGGATATCTGATGGTGCAATGGAGAAGGGGGAGTAGTCTGAGTAAAACAAGCAGTGGTTGTTGATAATCATCATCATCCCTGACTTAGCTGACAGATGGCTAAGTGTGGGAAACGTCCTGAGCTCCTTGCCCCCGTTTCACTCCTACCTAACTCAGAGTGCCACTGCCAGTGCCCCTACCACCACAGCTACCAGAGTCACCAACACAGCTAGGCGTGTGAATCGTGCAAACTATTTCCAAGTACAAATGCTGATTGTTCATCTCATCCAATAAATCAATTGGAAGAAGTTGTGAAATATTTTCCTTAGACCCTAGAGTGTTGTGGCTTAGGGGACTAAGGGGCAGAACACAGGTGTCTTTGAAAGTCTACAATGTAAAAGATTAACGGTTATGGTGGTGGAGGAAGGGGACTGTACAGAACACTGACTCAAACTGTCAGAAGTAACATCATCCTGCTGTGACTGAGACAAGTGATGTGCCATGTATTCCATAATGTCCTCTGCTTCACCCCCTCACTAGTATGCTTGCCGGAGACAAAGGAAGACAATTGTGACCTGTGATTGGTATTACTACTGCCCAGATGGCTAGTGCCAGTGGTGGTGGTGCTGCTTCTGATTCTTGTGGCTCCAACATTCTTAGCCGTGGTATATTTTCTTTTTCGCTTTTACACTACCCTGTCCATTACCATTGCCACTTTTTCTTTTACCATACATTTTGTACAACACTATAATTAACTTTTGTTAACTTTTTTTAACAATTATTCCCCCCTTTCCAAATAGGACAGAATAGGAAATGCTAGGTAGAAGTCCAAAAAGCCAAATACAGTACAGATGTCAAATTTGACTACTAAAACAGGTGAGCAAGACAACACAGTCACAATTAAATGTCTGGATTTAAAAATAAAAAAAAAACTGTTTTTGTTATTTTTTAACAGAATTATTCCCTCCTTCTCAAAAAGGACAGAAGGAGAAGTTCTAGCTAGGTTCATGCCAAAAAAGTCAGCAATGTCAACTGGCCGCAGTATTGGTGTGGCATGTATGGGTGTCAAATTAGAATACCATATTTCATTTCCCAGAGGAGCATGCATGGCTTATAAGTCTCCTCATACTGGCATGCCAGACCTGTCTTGTCACTCTCCACAAGGAGAAACCTTACCCTTTAGATCCCAGTCTTAGCCTCTCACCGAGCCAAATCAGATCTCATACTTTGCGTTGATGAGGGGTAATACCCTGAAACACCGTATCTACAAATTGGGATTCTTGTTTGGCTTTTGTCCTAAGTCATATTGCAAGGCTTGTTAAAGGGTAAATATTACCTAACTTGTAGGATTGCACTAAAGTTCAAGACCTTTTCCTCTGTGAAGAGACAATTTTCATATTTAATTTCCCAGAGGAGCATGCATGACTTATAAGTCTCCTCATACGGGCATGCCAGACCTGGCTTGTCATTCTCCACAAGGAGAAACTTTACCCCTTAGATCCCAAAAATTAGACTACTAAAACAGGTGTGTAAAAAAAAACAACAACAAAAAAAAACTTTTGTGACACGGACACTGTGAGATAGAAAATTGCAGTTTAGTTGGATTTTTTTTTTATTTAAACCAAGTACCTCCTCCAGTTGGTGCAGCTCTATTTATTCTGGAATAGTTTTTCAATTCGGAAATTACGTAAAAACATTGCAACTTTTGATGTTTTCATGCCAGTCTTGGCCGGCTATGCCAGTACGGGGTGGGACCAGGCGTGGCTAAGGTCGCCCATCAGATTAAAAAAACTTACGGTATATTTGAGTTCCTAAAATAGCTGAGAAATGGGGAACACCCGTTTTCAAGATAGGCATCAGTCCCAGAAGTTGGGCCAACATCTCTACCCAGTGTATATGCTATAAATATGTGAGATACATATGAGGGGCATACCCCTTTAACTCTATCCACCAATCAATTATCCCAAGTGGGCAATAATTATACTTTCTGAATTAAGTGGATTGCTTCAAAGGTATTACATATCATTTTAATATCTCCATACAACTTTTATTAGAATAAGACTCCAACATAATATATTTCTAAACCCTAGAATTTCATGTATGTGTAATGTGAAGCCTCTTGCCGCAAGTAAATATGTCAGCGTCTGATCATCCGTCATAAATCATCATGATCTCTTCTATCAACGGAGTTGATAATTCAGATGTATGATTCATTGGTGCCAACAAGGTTTCCTGGGCTCACATGACCTCTTCCCATGAAATGTTGCAAGCCAACCATACAAGAAGCTGTTACAATCCTTCAGGCGCGTCCATTTGTTGATATTTTCATTGTTCTAACATTTATAGAGGACTAAAAGCATAGCACCACGAAGATATTACATTCCAGGTAAGGATTTCCAAGCTTTATATATTTTTAATCCACTCACTTAGAGCAAATATTTTAATGTGTAGTGTCAAAATATATTAATTTATTTTGAATACAAAAAGCATGATTATTGGAGAAAGTATCATGTACATTGGAGGTATAATGATCCAGCACCCGTATGCAGGGGCGGACATACCATTGGTGCAACCTGTGCAGCCTTACAGGGGCCTAAGAGTTAAGGGGGCCACTTCTACCCCGAAAGCAGGTGGAATTGTGCATAATGGTGAGCAACTGAACTGTAAAGTACCCATATCTTGTTCTTGCACAGGGGCCCTCTTCTGTGAGTGACCACTTCTGCCGGTATGTCTTAAAATTTTTAGACTATTATTTATTAGCCACTATCTCCCCAAAGCTGCCAAACATGAAAGTACTATATACCACATAGTAACCCCATTCCAGATACTGACTCCGTATTCCATGAAAAAGCAGTTGTCCAGTTCTTATATATAGATGATATCTTTATAAAAGTTCACTAATATCAGATCAGTGGGGGTCCGATTCCCTGCCCTCTGAGCGATCAGCTGTTTGCAACGTCGGCCAGATGTAAACAGTGTAGTGGAACTGATTTTTAGTAACGGGCTCATGTCTAGTCATAACATAGTATATGAGTATTACCTGGAGTCATGGCCAGACTGACAACACTGGCAAATGCCAGATGTGCCGGACTGGCAGTGGGCCACATTGGCCCATAGCACTTTTAACGGTATTTGCATCCTCTAGACACACATACAGTTAACAACTGTGGTGGTGCAGAAAACCATTGGCTCCTTGCTGCACCACCTATTCTTGCACATCGCAGGTTGCTACTCTCATATGGGGTAACAGAGGCCAACGGCAAGCAGAGGATGTCAGGCAGTGGAATGACATTATTTCAATGTGCTTTGCATTTTTACCCATTTACGATGACGAGACCTTTCACTACTGTATAAGCTGGTAATAATTGCTTATGGTCACGGACACTCAGATGTAGTAGACTACGCCTGGATGTCTGCCTCCAGTAGGCGTATATGCCCAAAAATAATGCACAGCAGAGCGCACGTTCGCTCTGTCAGCAACATTACAGTCTATGGCCCTGTCGGCACATACATTCGAATCCCAGTTTGTGGGGGGTTTGGATGTAAGCCCCGACGGGGCCCTGAACGAGTGCCAAAATGCAATGTTAAAGCACCCTTAGTCTGAGATTTTGTACGATTATAGTCAGGTGCAAGAGTAACCAATTATACCAAACAGGTGATATTGATCATTTTGTACATATGTAAACTTAAACACAGTCTTTAACTGAAACAGAAACAGCTATTTAGGAGGGTTAAAATTTGCGAGGAACAGACTCTGCTACAAAAATAAGGTTGTAGAAGACCGTTTCATGTCACACGTCATATACCGTGGCATGACTGAGTAAAGCAACAAGATACAAGTTAGTTATACTGCATCAACAAGGTCTCTTCCAGGTAAAGATTTTAAAGCAAACTGAGGTTTCAGTCTATCCTGTTCAAACTCTTTTGAAGAAACACCAAGAAATGGGCAACGTTGCAGTTCGTAGATGGAGTATTTGGCCAATGAAACAATGCAGCAGATGAAATACACATCAAGCTTACCAAACCTTGAGATTGGAAGATATCCAGCAGTACAATCAGCTCAGGCCTGGCTTCAACCAGTGGGATCCAGCTGTTTGGAGAAGTCTGGTCAGAAGTGGTCTTCATGGAAGAATTGTGGCCAAAAACCATACTTTTGACATGGAAACAAAGACAAGTGGCTTAACTAAGCATGAAAACATAGGAACTGGGGTGCAGAACAATGGCAGAAGGTGCTCTGAACTGATGAGTCAAAGTGGGAAATATTTGGCGGTAACAGAATGCAGTTTGTTCACTAAAGGTCTGGAGAGCAGTACAATAATGAATGTCAGCAGTCTACAGTGAAGCAGGGTGGAGGATCCTTTGGGGCTTCATTTCAGCCAATGGAGTTGGAGATTTGGTCAGGAATACTCAATACTGAGAAATATTCAGATACTTTATCATATAATACCATCAGGGAGATATCTTATTGGCTCCAGAATTATTCTTTAGCCCCAAACATACAGCCAATGTCATTAAGTACTATCTTCAGCGTAAAGAAGAACAAAGACATATAAGTATACAGTACAGACCAAACGTTTGGACACACCTTCTCATTTAAAGATTTTCATGACTATGAAAATTGTACATTCACACTGAAGGCATCAAAACTATGAATTAACACATGTGGAATTATATACTTAACAAAAAAGTGTGAAACAACTGAAAATATGTCTTATATTCTAGGTTCTTCAAAGTAGCCACATTTTGCTTTGATGACTGCTTTGCACACTCTTGGCATTCTCTTGATGAGCTTCAAGAGGTAGTCACCGGAAATGGTCTTCCAACAATCTTGAAGGAGTTCCCAGAGATGCTAAGCACTTGCTGGCCCTTTTGCCTTCACTCTGCGGTCCAGCTCACCCCAAACCATCTCGATTGGGTTCAGGTCTGGTGACTGTGGAGGCCAGGTCATCTGGCGTAGCACCCCATCACTCTCCATCTTGGTCAAATAGCCCTTACACAGCCTGGAAGTGTGTTTGGGGTCATTGTCCTGTTGAAAAATAAATGATGGTCTAACCAAACGCAAAGCGGATGGAATAGCATGCTGCTGCAAGATGCTGTGGTAGCCATGCTGGTTCAGTATGCCTTCAATTTTGAATAAATCACCAACAGTGTCACCAGCAAAGCACCCCCACACCATCACACCTCCTCCATGCTTCACGGTGGGAACGAGGCATGTAGAGTCCATCCATTCACCTTTTCTGCGTCGCACAAAGACACGCTGGTTGGAACCAAAGATCTCAAATTTGGACTCATCAGACCAAAGCACAGATTTCCACTGGTCTAATGTCCATTCCTTGTGTTCTTTAGCCCAAACAAGTCTCTTCTGCTTGTTACCTGTCCTTAGCAGTGGTTTCCTAGCAGCTATTTTACCATGAAGGCCTGCTGCACAAAGTCTCCTCTTAACAGTTGTTGTAGAGATGTGTCTGCTGCTAGAACTCGGTGTGGCATTGACCTGGTCGCTAATCTGAGCTGCTGTTAACCTGCGATTTCTGAGGCTGGTGACTCGGATAAACTTATCCTCAGAAGCAGAGGTGACTCTTGGTCTTCCTTTCCTGGGGCGGTCCTCATGTGAGCCAGTTTCTTTGTAGCGCTTGATGGTTTTTGCGACTGCACTTGGGGACACTTTCAAAGTTTGCCCAATTTTTCGGACTGACTGACCTTCATTTCTTAAAGTAATGATGGCCACTCATTTTTCTTTACTTAGCTGCTTTTTTCTTGCCATAATACAAATTCTAACTGTCTATTCAGTAGGACTATTAGCTGTGTATCCACCAGACTTCTGCACAACACAACAGATGGTCCCAACCCCATTTATAAGGCAAGAAATCCCACTTATTAAACCTGACAGGGCAAACTTGTGAAGTGAAAACCATTTCCGGTGACTACCTCTTGAAGCTCATCAAGAGAATGCCAAGAGTGTGCAAAGCAGTCATCAAATCAAAAGGTGGCTACTTTGAAGAATCTAGAATATAAGACATATTTTCAGTTGTTTCACACTTTTTTGTTAAGTATATAATTCCACATGTGTTAATTCATAGTTTTGATGCCTTCAGTGTGAATGTACAATTTTCATAGTCATGAAAATACAGAAAAATCTTTAAATGAGAAGGTGTGTCCAAACTTTTGGTCTGTACTGTATATTTATATCATTTTGTGTCTTTTTTAGAGGAGAAAGGACAGATGTTTTCAGAGACCATAGTAATGCTGTTGACGCCAATGCAATCAAAAACATGCTGGTGATGGGGCCAGGCTCAATGTTGCTGTTGGTTCCGCATGACTCTGGGTACTCCCCTGCTGTTCCATCTGAGCTCTGTAGCTTCTAAACTACCCCCCTCAGTCCTGATCCTTATTCCGAAAACTATACTGGTTATGCCATGCATTATTTTGGCTTTGTAACAAGGCACCCCAGTATAGCTAACATTAATAGAAATGAGTCCTAGCATGCATTTTGGAATTACAATTAAATGTTAGTAAATTTTGATTTCCTCCAATGTCAGGCAGGGTTATATTTGTAATAGAGCCTTCCCATCTTGAGAAGTGGTGTAGGAGGGTGCAGTATGGGTCTATATGCATTCAGGGATGAACTTCAGTCCAGGTTCGGCCCTGCTTGGACTGCTCCTTTAACATTAGACATTGCAGACTGGATGCATAGGGAATCATTTTAATGAAAGCAGAGGGATTCTGTACATATACGCTTGTGATAGACATGTCAGAACCGATTAGATAATGGATTTACCTCCTTTCCCGGATTTTAGTAATACCATTCTTGATTTCATTTACCTTTACAGATGGAGCTAAATAAAGGTAATAGAATTACTGACAACTCCACTATGTTTTCTGTCATTGCACTTGATCAAGGATTAAAACCAACACTAAACTCTATTGTTCTACAGTCACTTTAATTTTTTTTAGAAGCCATTAACATGAAGAATCCAAGGCTTTATAAATGTGCTTCACATGAAACCTATAGAATCGGACTTCACTAGGTCACAATGATCTGTCACCCGTATTCGCACAGTACAATGGTTGAGACCAGAAGACATGTTTACTTGGTCTGGAGCAAACACAGATAAATTGATCTTTCTGAAGAAAGTTTCTAGAAGTTGTGATGAATTACTGTTAATTTTTTTTTTTATTCCTTATGAATAAATGTCTAAAGTATAGTCAGTGCGGGGGTGACACATTTTCACTCTTCATACTACACTCACATATAGGCATCAGCGTGGATGTGTCTATTAGGTATTGCTTCTTTTATATTTCCCATAATTAAAAAGGAAATGTCATCAGGTCAAAAGTAACCAGTTTTTGCTCTTATTATATACCTACTGCTCCTCTGATTATTCAGTTTTTTCCTTTTTTTTAATCTGCCATACGGTTTCAGAGTTATGGGCCTTTTATTTAGTGGTAATTTTTATGGTCTTTACAAGGGGGCGTGGCTAAGGGGGTAAATGTGTAGAGTAGCATAAAGACACGCCCCAGAGGATCCTGTGAACCACGCCCCCTTTAGTAAAGACCATAGAAATTAGCACTAAATAAAAAGGCCTGTATCTCTGGAGCCGGATGGCGCATTAAGAAAAGAAAATAAACTGAATAATTAGAGGAGCAGCAGGAATAAAACAGAGCAGTAACTTCACTCTTCTAACCTAGTGATAGGTCCTCTTTAAGGGAGTTTTCCACTCAATATATTTCACAGGATAGGTGATAAATTTAGGATTGCTGGGGGTCCAACTCCTAGGACCATCCCAAGAACACAAATTCAAAAGTCTTCTATGTGAATAGGGGACTTTGAGACACTTTTGATGTTTGATCTGAATTGAATGGTCATACCCTCAGTGCTCATAACTTCCTTAACATACTTCAGCACAACAAATAGCAAATTCTGTGAGCTGTTGAGACAGATGAAAATTTTAATTCAACCTAAACACTATATAAGGTGCTACACACTCCACCTGTTTGTGTTTTTTTTATTACTTTTACTATTACTATTTCTTTCCTACTACTGATGGAGAAACCTATATGAAAAGTTTTAGGAGAAACTCAAGAGGTTTCACACGTTTGCCAATTTTGATCAAATCAGGGAGTCGATCGATCGGAGACAAGAGAAACACAACCAATCCCTTCTGTGTCTCAGACTTGTCTGCACTCAGATGCCTGGTTACAAGTTTTTATTACAAACCACAAAGACAAGGAAAGTGGGAGTGGCTTACATTACGTTACCTAAAAAGGGAA
This sequence comes from Phyllobates terribilis, assembly GCF_046119375.1. Lineage (NCBI taxonomy): Eukaryota > Metazoa > Chordata > Amphibia > Anura > Dendrobatidae > Phyllobates > Phyllobates terribilis. Next base: position 105,668,180 of record NW_027362769.1, on the reverse strand, counting down.
GATAAGTTGGGAAAAACAAAGTCGTAAATTATGTATTCTGCTAAATTCCTTAGACTGGTTATATCTTTTTTTACTATACTTTCAGAAACAAAGTAAAGCTTCACACAGAGACAGCTCTGTATTAGATACAATGAAATAACACTTATATTAAAATACAGAATTATCAATTAGATAAATGACTTGTCTAAATAATAAAGCACAGCACAAATATTTACCATAACACTACTCACTATGTAGGACATAGGGTGAGCAGACTGACTAACGTATCTTTTTTCTTTTGCAGATCATTACTGTGATCTATGTGACAAGGATTCCACAGCATTTTCTATCTGCCATCTTAGCTTTTATTGCATTCATTCAGTATGAATTTCTTCTAGATTATGCTAGACAAAAGATGAGCAGTTTCTGGTGTTTTTCCTCCATTGCACAGCCGAATACCAGGTCCCTGCTTCTCCGACTGCTCTTTTATCGTGCCGTTCTCATGAGAGTCTGCCATTTAAGTGTGCTGTTGCCTCAGCTGTGGAGGCCATCTTTCATGTAGACATATTGTTTTACTACGGATTTCTAGATTCACCCATATACTTCTGCCGGGATTTTTGCAGTTTATGTTGATGTTTTCTTTTTAAGCGGCCTAATAGCAATGATGTCTGTGTTTCTCTGACTCCTTTTTTTTGCCTTCTCTGGCCAATGTTTGCACTCATTTTGCATTACTATGTAAATTTCTACGAAAAAAAAAAAATGTGTGAAAAAAATCTTAAATATAATTTAGAAATCAAAGCAATCTGAAGCCTTTAGGCCCCCATACACATTAGGTAGTTGTCGGACGGCTCCTCCATACACAGGAACACTCGGATCGGCCGTCCGCTCCTGTGTTCTTTATAAGCGAGCGGATGCCAGACTCTTATTATCTCTGCCTGAAACCCTAGCGTGCCAATCCTTCTCTGCTCTGACATCTTCTGTCTGGGAGTGTTTAGAGGACCCCATATATTAGATCCCACTGACATTGGTCGATTCAGATGACGTTGGTCCAATGTGTATGGAGACCTTTAGTAGCATCGAGCATCGTCCCTATAATGTAGTCAGTCTGCTAATAAAAATGTGAAATGCTCAAAGGGGCAGAGTATGTGTGTAGATAGTGAGAGATCTGTCAATCAACTGTAGGGGGATGGGAAGAAGCTGGCCGGGGGCCAAACCGGACTAGTTAGATCTCTCCCTAAAGTTTGAAGAGCTGACCGGCCCTTCAAACTCTGTTTTCTGTGAAACGTTGCAGCGTTTCAGAGTACAACATACCTGGCAGCAATCGTGCAGCCAGTATCTGATACACGTTGCCCATGGATTGGGCTGCATGAATCTAGTGACAGGTTCCCAACTTGTGGCCATCTTCCTTGCAGAGCTCTTGGGTGAATCATTCCCACTGGCCCTCTATACTTCATTAGTACCAGCTATGAAGTTCTAGGTACTGATGTAGTGGTGAAATAATGCACATAGTCATGTCACAAGTATAATGCTGTCAGTGATATCATAGTGCAGGGATAATCATGACGATATCATAGCACAGAGAACGCACAAAAAATGCCACAGTGCACATAGTTACATCACATCACAAGGAAAGAAACACATATTGATGTCCCATTAGCAAATATATTGAATGCAATACAGAGGTAGCACAAAAAGGACATAAAAAATAATCATGAAGTTGTCTTTAATTTCTATACCCCCTTCCATAATCAATAGTCATCACTGACTGGGTCCCATAGCTGCAACCACTCCAGACGCAAGGTTATCACCCTGCCAGTGCTGCCGCCGGAGCTGACCTCATTACCTTTTGCAGTTGAAACCAGAAGTTTACATACACTATATAAAAGACACATATGCATTAGTGATTGAGCGAGCGTGTCCTGTTAGCCCTTTCGGCGAGCACGCTCGGGTGCTCGCCGAGCATTTTGGCGTGCTCGGCTGACAGACAGCTGTGACAGATGCAGAGATAGCTTGGTGAACAGGCTATTTCTGCATGTGTCACAGTTGTCTAACAGCCATGACACTTGCAGGCGCGGCAACAATAAATGAAACACTGAGCACGCCAAAATACTCGACGAGCACCTGAATGTGCTCGCCGAAAGGGTTAATGAGGCATACTCGATCATCACTAATATGCATGTTTTTCTCAATATCTGACGTGAAATCAGAATAAACCTTTCCCGTTTTAAGTCAATTAGAATTACCATATTTTTTTAATATTTGCCAAATGCCAGAATAATGAGAGAGAGACAATGTTTTAAGGCATTTTATTACTTACTGCAAAGTCAAAAGTTTACACACACTGAGATTACTATGCCTTTAAACAATTCTGGACTGCCCATATGATGATGTCATGTGTTTGGAAGCTTGTGATAGGTTTTTTTGGCAACATCTCAGTTCATTACACACCTGTGGATGTATTTTAATGCACACCTGAAACACACTGCTTCTTTGTGTATGTCATGTCATATGTCCAGATATGCCAGGTAGCAAATAGACTTCATCCTTGCAAAATGGCACATGAAAATTTCACAGCTTGACACTGGCCCTCAATCTAGTCCTGGACAGCCCTTTAACAGATTCAATATTACATTCAAAATCATTCAAAGCCTTTTAATCATGATGCCCCCTGCACACTGTACTGAAATCAACAGAACCCATACTTACCAACAATAGGCAAAATTGGGACCTTTAAGCTGCTCGCCACAAACTGCACACCACCACCTCCAAACACAGGAAGGTTTGTTGTAGTTCCACTCATTTTGAGCTCCAGTTTCAGAGACTATCCCAACAAAATAGTCACTGTTGGCTGCTTTGAGAATAATTTTTGGAATTTTTAGTGCATTAGAGGATGTACTATTAAAAAAAAAAAAAAAAAAAAAGTTGAAATCACCAATAATTCATCAGCTGTTTTAGTTAGGAGGCCCCCCTCAAAACAACGATACATTCCCCCATTGGTGCCTGTTTGGAACATATTGTTGACAACAGTCCGTTTCTTGCAGTCAAAACTCTCACCATCACCAACAAGCACTCCGATTTCCAGCTCTATAGTGTTATCCAGCCCGAGGTCCTGAAAAAGGCACAAAGCGGTCCGAAACGGAAACACTGAAACGAAACCCAAATACTGATTTGGGGAATCATATATCTGTATTTGGGGAAAGTATGGATCATCTCCAGTCTTACCTCTGGTCCTCTATGCTCTCATTGGGATAAAGGAAGTCAAACAGTACGTCCAACCAACCTTCTCATAAAAAGCAAGAAATAAACCAAGAATAATGTAATATAGGAATGTAGGGGATCGTACTAGCCTTGGAAAGATGTGATTGTTGCCAAATGTTGTGCAACCGAGTATTACGGAAGGGTGCCTTTAATCCTGTCCATGTGATATACTATCTTTCTTTCTTTCTCTCTCTTTCTTTCTTTCTCTCCTTCCTAACTTCCTTTCTTTCTCTTCTTCATAGATTACAATGATTACAAGCCGTGCTCTGTACGACGTTGTCTTCTCATTCAGTATGAATTGTACTTATTTTGTATCCAACTGCTTTTGTCAATCAGTTGGTATATTGAATTACATTTCACAGTGTGCTCTAATTATTATCACACTTATTTATGGCCTATATTTTAATTATGAACCCCTGCATACACTATAAAAATACGATTACATGGAGACACACACCAGGCTCTCCATCACACTAAATCATAAGCCTATTTTCTATTGACTGCTTGTTTGTTTCATATTCATTTGTATTTTACTGTCATAAACCTCTTGCAAAGCAGCATTTTAACGTAGAGTAATGGCACAATGCAATGTTCCTGCTCGTCATTGTGTGTATTAGGAAATGAGTTCACATGGCTGCACTTTCTGTGTCTGTATATTTATTACTATTTTTCAGACATTTTGTAAACCATAAGCACGAACTGCAATGATGAAATAGACAAGTCAAAAATAATGACCTGTGTACTTAGGATTAAATCTGTGGTTGATTAACGTGTGAATGTCCCTTCATATATACGGTATATATGTATATATACAGTATGTATACAGGGTGGGTCATTTATAGGGATACACCTAAATTAAATGGGAATGGTTGATGATATCAATTTCCTGTTTGTGGCACATTAGTATATGGGAGGGGGAAAACTTTTCCAGATGGGTGGTGACCATGGTGGCCATTTTGAAGTCGGCCATTTTGGATCCAACTTTATTTTTTTCAATGGGAAGAAGGTCATGTGACACATCAAACTTATTGAGAATTTCATAAGAAAAACAATGGTGTGCTAGGTTTTAACGTAACTTTATTCTTTCATGAGGTTTTTACAAGTTTATGACCACTTATAAAATGTGTTCAAAGTGCTGCCCATTGTGTTGGATTGTCAATGCAACCCTCTTCTTCCACTCTTGACACACTAATAGCAGCACCGCAGAAGAAATGCTAGCACAGGCTTCCAGTATCCGTTGTTTCAGATGCTGCACATCTCATATCTTGATGGTATGGTGTGGTATATGGGGTACAAAGATAGTGGGGCCATTCTTCATCAATGGAAACCTCAATGCCACTGGATATCTGAAATTGCTACATGATGATGTGTTGCCCTCTTTATGCACTGAAGATGGCACGTTCCCTGAGTTTTTCCAACAAGATGGTGCACCACCACATTATGGGTGTCAGGTCCGAGCATTCCTACATGAACAGTTTCCTGGAAAGTGGATTGGTCGTCGTGGACCAGTTGAATGACCACAAAGGTCTCCCGATCTGACCCCCTTAGATTTTTATCTTTGGGGTCATCTGAAGGCAATTGTCTATGCTGTGAAGATACGAGATGTGCAGCATCTGAAACAACGGATACTGGAAGCCTGTGCTAGCATTTCTTCTGTGGTGTTGCTATCAGTGTGTCAAGAGTGGGAGAAGAGGGTTGTATTGACAATCCAACACAATGGGCAGCACTTTGAACACATTTTATAAGTGGTCATAAACTTGTAAAAAACTCATAAAAGAATAAAGTTACGTTAAAACCAAGCACACCATTGTTTTTCTTATGAAATTCCCAATAAGTTTGCTGTGTCACATGACCCTCTTCCCATTGAAAAAAATAAAGTTGGACCCAAAATGACCGACTTCAAAATGGCCACCATGGTCACTACCCATCTGGAAAAGTTTTCCCTCTCCCATATACTAATGTGCCACAAACAGGAAGTTGATATCACCAACCATTCCCATTTAATTTAGGTGTATCCATATAAATGGCCCACCCTGTGTATATATATATGCCCCATTGCCATCCATACACGCTATAATGTCCACAAAGCTCCCTTACCCAGTATAATGAACACCACAGCTCCTCACACACAGTATAATGGACACCACAGCTCCCCACACACAGTATAATGGGCCTCACAGCCCCCCCATTGACAGCATGATGGCTCCTATAGCTCCCCACGCATTATTATAGACCCAACAGGCTCCAACACAGGATTATGGATTTGGTAGCCCCCCGCACAGTAAGATAGACTTCACAGTCCTCTGCACAAAGTAAGATGCCCCCAAAGCATGATGGCCTAACAGCCCCCCCCACACACACACACTGTATGATGATCCCACAGCCCCCTCATAGTATGATGCCCCCACAGTGTTCCCTAAGTACTGACTAGTAATTAAAAAATAAAACTAGTCACCTAGCCTCGTTCCCTAGGATGCACTGCTCCGGTCTATGCAGCTTGTGGAGTCTCGGCACAGCAAGTGCGATCTAGTGATGTCATCGCACCTGGCGGAATGATGAAAGAGAGAGCCAATGGCTCCCTCCTCCACCATTGTATTTACTAGTATCTGCATTCTGGGAATGCCTATACAAGTGAAATTGAGAAGTCAGGTGGGCGGTGTTGGTGGTGGAGAGGGTCCCAGTGGTGCGGTATACCACTATGTTCATCCTTTTGGCTGTCTCCATTTGCGAGCCTGACAGAAGCATCCAGAGGGCCGGATATGGTCTGTGAGCCGCACTTTGTCTAGATCTTGGATAGAGAATAACTTACTAATTGTCGGGGGTCCGACTGCTGGGCAACTCGTTGATCCTGTGATCGTGGCTCTTGAACCACTAGAACTGCTGCCTCTTCTTACATGGAGCAGAGGTGTTCATGCTCGACCTCTGCTGCATTCATTGTCAACGAGACTATGGGAGAAAGGTCAGTACAGGCTGCCCCTTTCTCTGGCAGTCCCATAGACAATGAATGGAGTGGGGGAGTCGAGCATGTGCACATCTACTCCATTCAAGAAGTGACTGCAGAGCCCCGTTCTCAGGGTACTGAATCCCTGTTCTCGGCAACACCACTTTTGGTCCCAGTGGACAGACCTCCAGCAATCAGCAAGTTCTGCCCTATACCCAAGATAAGGGATAACTTGTTTTTTTGGGGGAAAAGCCCTTTAAGTTCCTTGATGATTGCCACAGTTTTAACAATAATCTATTAACTGCATTCCAAGAGGTCAAATATAACAATCTCACCTTGTACTGTACAGTCTGCAGGTGGAGCACATAGAGACTAATGACTTTCTAGAATAATGTATAGTTTACTCTCATTCAATACATTCAACAGAAAATTCTCCTATAACATTATAATGATTTTTCTCTGCTCTGCTGCTATTTTCCCTAGAGTGTTTGGGTGGCCGGCTAATTTCAATAGTACAGATTTCATACCTGAGAGAATCTGCTGAAAACATAGAAACAGCAATGATATAAAGTCGCGAATGTCAAAACAGATCACTGTAAGTCAAAGCAGAAAATAAGTAGTTCTCATGCTCCACAGATCTCCGAAATAACTTACAAAATACAAAGAAATTCTTCTGTATTTCTGCAGTAAAGTTTAGATTTAGTTCTATGTACTAAATGGTGTTTCATTTTCTTTACATTATTGTTACAAGCTGCAATGTTTGTATTACTTCCGAGGTCTTCTCACATACTTAGAATAAGTTTATAATGAACTGTTACAAAGAACCTAATACGTTCAATTAAGTTTATACAAATTTGTTCAAACATTTTTTTCATCATCTATCTTCTGGAGCACGCTGCTCCCCTGCCTCTCAGCTTTCTGGGTTGGGGGTGTGCTCCTGATTGATTGACAGTTCCAGCCAATGGCATGGCTGAGCTGCTGGCACAAACTGTGTGTTCTTTGATGCTGCAAGCAGAGGCAGCTTAACATCTGCAGCACCGGAGGAGCACAGGGGCGCTGGATCCAGTGATTCAGTCAGTTTCAGAGAAACACAAAGAAATTGTAAGCACTGCTCTCCTTGCTTAGGAGACCGGCCACCACTGATAGACTGCAGAGGTGGCCAGTAACCTAGGAAGCAAGCAGTATACAATAGAATTAAAAATCCCACCGTACTTGAGAATCAAGAGGATTTTTAATAACAAGTAAATTGCAAAGTTGCTTATTTTAACAATCACTTTGCAATTTTAACCATTTATGTTGTTGAGAAAATCAGTTTAAAGGGAACCTGTCCTCAGCATTTTATACCCCAAACTGATGTGTGTAAAGGTGCTTTAATGCACTGCACTTGCTGCTTTCCTGTTTCTCTGCCTATTCTCCGCCTGGTGCCTGCCTCCTGTCTCTGATTGACAGGTGACTCATGTTTCAGTAGCCTGTCAGTCACAGAGAGGAGGCAGGCAGCAGGTGGGGAAAGGACAGAGAGGCAGGGGAGCTGCAGTACAAGCTCACTGCTCTTGCAGCTCATTAGCATACTTTTTTTCTTATTATCTATATAGCGCCAACATATTCCGCAGCGCTTTACAATTCAGACAGTTTACAGACATTATGGGCACGGTCCCCATTGGGGCTCACAATCCACATTCCCTATCAGTATGTCTTTGGAGTGTGGGAGGAAACCGGAGAACACGGAGGAAACCCACGCAAACATGGAGAGAACATACAAACTCCTTACAGATGTTGTCCTTGGTGGGATATGAACCCAGGACTCCAGCGCTGCGAGGATGCAGTGCTAACCACTGAGCCACTGTGCTGCCCTGCATGCAATTTCATCTATGGATTTCTCTAGAACAGAAAAACGAATTTCTACAAAAAAAGGTACAGATTTAATCAGCATTAAATCACCATTACATATATGCCATTAGTTAGAGGTATAAAATGCTGATAACAGGTTCTCTTTGTCACAGAGACATGATATTGGTGCAGGTCTTTGGGTTAGGACTTATGGAATCCCAGAGGTCGGTGGGTATCAACATTGTCAAAATACTTCAATACATACCTGGGATAGAAACAGGCGTAACGATCGTGGTCGCAGAGAGTGCAACCAGGTCCATGCGGGAAGAGGGCCCGCCGACTTCAGTGCATACTGCATGTGGATGTACATCCAAGGACGCACATTCAGCTGAAGTGTATTTCACTTCAATACATGCTGCCAGCCAATCAGAAGCCAGCATCTGACATCAGAGAGCCCTTCACAGGCGGTGCATGGCAGTGATGTCATGCGATGCCTGTCGCTTGCACACTGAAGTCAACCGTCGGCTTCAGAAGAGGACGCCGTGTGACGTTGGGGCGAAGGAAGGTGAGTAGAATCGTTCTTTTTTTCATGCGTTAAAGAACAGCGGCAGAACAGGGGACATATATACCAGGATGGGCCCAGGATGGGGGACATATATACCAGGAATGGGCCCAGTATAAGGGACATATATGCCAGAAAGGGGGCCAGGATAAGGGACATATTTGCCAGGATGGGCCCAGAATGAGGTACAGTGGGTACGGAAAGTATTCAGACCCCTTTACATTTTTCACTCTTTGTTTCATTGCAACCATTTGGTAAATTCTAAAAAGTTCATTTTTTTTCTCATTAAAGTACACTCTGCACCCCATCTTGACTGAAAAACACCCCAGAAATGTAGAAATTTTTGCAAATTTATTAAAAAAGAAAAACTGTAATATCACATGGTCATAAGTATTCAGACCCTTTGCTCAGTATTGAGTAGAAGCACCCTTTTGAGCCAGTACAGCCATGAGTCTTCTTGGGAATGATGCAACAAGTTTTGCACACCTAGATTTGGGGATCCTCTGCCATTCTTCCTTGCAGATCCTCTCCAGTTCCGTCAGGTTGGATGGTGAACGTTGGTGGACAGCCATTTTCAGGTCTCTCCAGAGATGCTCAATTGGGTTTAGGTCAGGGCTCTGGCTGGGCCAGTCAAGAATGGTCACAGAGTTGTTCTGAAGAGACTCCTTTGTTATTTTAGCTGTGTGCTTAGGGTTATTGTTTTGTTGGAAGGTGAACGTTTGGCCAAGTCTGAGGTCCAGAGTACTCTGGAAGAGGTTTTCGTCCAAGATATCTCTGTACTTGGCCACATTCATGTTTCCTTCAATTACAACCAGTCGTCCTGTCTCTGCTGCTGAAATGCACCCCCATAGCATTATGCTGCCACCACCATGTTTCACTGTTGGGATTGTATTAGGCAGGTGATGCTCAGGGCCTGGTTTTCTCCACACATACCGCTTAGAATTATCACCAAAAAGTTCTATCTTCGTCTCATCAGACCAGAGAATCTTATTTCTCATAGTCTGGGAGTCCTTCATATGTTTTTGGGCAAACTCTATGCTGGCTTTCATATGTCTTGCACTGAGAAGAGGCTTCCGTCGGGCCACTCTGCCATAAAGGCCCGACTGGTGGAAGGCTGCAGTGATAGTTGACTTTGTGGAACTTTCTCCCATCTCCCTACTGCATCTCTGGAGCTCAGCCACAATGATCTTGGGGTTCTTCTTCACTTCTCTAACCAAGGCTCTTCACCCACGATTGCTCTGTTTGGCTGGATGGCCAGGTCTAGAAAGAATTCTGGTGGTCCCAAACGTCTTCCAGTTAAGGATTATGGAGGCCACTGTGCTCTTAGGAACCTTGAGTAATGCAGAAATTCTTTTGTAACCTTGGCCAGATCTATGCCTTGCCACAATTCTGTCTCTGAGCTCCTTGGGCAGTTCCTTTGAGCTCATGATTCTCATTTGGTCTGACATGCACTGTGAGCTGTGAGGTCTTATATAGACAAGTGTGTGCCTTTCCAAATCAAGTCCTATCAGTTTAATTAAACACAGCTAGACTCCAATGAAGGAGTAGAACCATCTCAAGGAGGATCACAAGGAAATGAACAGCATGTGACTTAAATATGAGTGTCTGAGCAAAGGGTCTGAATACTTATGACCATGTGATATTTCAGTTTTTCTTTTTTAATAAATTTGCAAAAATTTCTACATTTCTGTTTTTTTTCAGTCAAGATGGGGTGCAGGGTGTACTTTAATGAGAAAAAAATGCACTTTTCAGAATTTACCAAATAGCTGCAATGAAACAAAGAGTTTAAAGGGGTCTGAATACTTTCCGTACCCACTGTACAAATATATCAGGAAGGGGACCAGGATAAGGGACATATACGCCAGGATGGGCCCAGAATTGGGTATACATATATCAGGATGGGGAACATTTATACCAAGATGGGCCTAGGATGGGGGACATAAATACTAGGAAGGGACTCAGGATAAGGGACATATATGCCAGGATGGGCCAAGAATGAGGTACATATATATCAGGATGGGGGACATTTATGCCAGAAAGGTGCCCAGGATTGGAATATTTCTATATTATGAGGGAGGGAGGGCAACACGTATGTGATTATAGGATTCAGAATGCTATCAGTGCCCATACATCTGACAATTATGTGGGAGGGGGGGCCAGGTACAAACCTTGCACTGGGGCCCATCAGACTCTAGTTACGTCACTGGATATCATATTTTGATTTGACTATTGCATTTAACTCCCCTGTGGTTTGCCATCAAGTGCAAGAAAATCTGTAAATTGTTAGTAAAAATCCTGCTTAAATCCTGCTTAAAGGGGTTGTCCAGACTCATGTGACTCGGCTGACTTGTGAATCCTCACAGTGCGCACAATGCACACTATCAGGATTCTCCGGTGCCAGGACCAGGAGTGGGCAGTCAAGTGGCCGCGAGTAAGCGATATGCATACTCTCAGCCACATTCCAACTAAACATGTCCGGCCTCGCTCAGTTCGCTTGTATTAGGCAAGGCCACGCACATCTAGTCTGCACTTGACCGCATGTATACAAATCGCATACCTGCAGTCATGGCACTATCAGGATTTGTAAATCTACAGTCACATAAAGTGACTGCAGACTTGAGCCCTGAGCCTTGACAACTCCTTGAATCCTGTTGTATATTTTTTTTTTATATGAACTTCTATTGCCTGTATGGTCCTGCAATGTCATCAGTGTATGGCTAAACTGTGGGTGGGTATAGAGCCTGCTCCCATGTAGATGTCATATTGATTTGCATATTTCCAGTCACATTCCGACTAGACATGTCCGGCCTCGCTCAATTGATTTGTTTTGAGCCAGGCTGTGCACGTCTAGTCAGCATGTGACTTCTTCTATGCAAATCACAAACTTATGGTCATGCGCCCTTCCGCTCCCAGTGCCGGCATCAGAGAATACACATAGAGTGACTGCAGTCTGGACAACCCCTTTGAAGAAGAGAGTTCCTAGCCCATAGAACAATCACATTAACAATCATTTTGTGCACATACAGTGGTGGCCAAAAGTATTGGCACCCCTGCAATTCTGTCAGATAATACTCAGTTTCTTCCTGAAAATGATTGCAATCACAAATTCTTTGGTATTATTATCTTCATTTAATTTGCTTGCAAGGAAAAAACACAAAAGAGAATGAAGCAAAAATCAAATCATTGATCATTTCACACAAAACTCCAAAAATGGGCCAGACAAAATTATTGGCACCCTCAGCCTAATACTTGGTTGCACAACCTTTAGCCAAAATAACTGCGAACAACCGCTTCCGGTAACCATCAATGAGTTTCTTACAATGCTCTGCTGGAATTGTAGACCATTCTTCTTTGGCAAACTGCTCCAGGTCCCTGATATTTGAAGGGTGCCTTCTCCAAACTGCCATTTGGAGATCTCTCCACAGGTGTTCTATGGGATTCAGGTCTGGACTCATTGCTGGCCACCTTAGAAGTCTCCAGTGCTTTCTCTCAAACCATTTTATAGTGCTTTTGGAAGTGTGTTTTGGGTCATTGTCCTGCTGGAAGACCCATGACCTCTGAGGGAGACCCAGCTTTCTCACACTGGGCCCTACATTATGCTGCAAATTTTGTTGGTAGTCTTCAGACTTCATAATGCCATGCACACGGTCAAGCAGTCCAGTGCCAGAGGCAGCAAAGCAACCCCAAAACATCAGGGAACCTCCGCCATGTTTGACTGTAGGGACCGTGTTCTTTTCTTTGAATGCCTCTTTTTTTTCCTGTATACTCTATGTTGATGCTTTTTCCCAAAAAAGCTCTACTTTTGTCTCATTTGACCAGAGAACATTCTTCCAAAACGTTTTAGGCTTTCTCAGGTAAGTTTTGGCAAACTCCAGCCTGGCTTTTTTATGTCTCGGGGTAAGAAGTGGGGTCTTCCTAGGTATCCTACCATACAGTCCCTTTTCATTCAGACGCCGACGGATAGTACGGGTTGACACTGTTGTACCCTCGGACTGCAGGGCAGCTTGAACTTGTTTGGATGTTGGTCGAGGTTCTTTACCCACCCCATCTGCACAATCTTGCGTTTAAATCTCTCGTCAATTTTTCTTTTCCGTCCACATCTAGGGAGGTTAGCCACAGTGCCATGGGCTTTAAACTTCTTGATGACACTGCGCACGGAAGACACAGGAACATTCAGGTCTTTGGAGATGGACTTGTAGCCTTGAGATTGCTCATGCTTCCTCACAATTTGGTTTCTCAAGTCCTCAGACAGTTCTTTGGTCTTCTTTCTTTTCTCCATGCTCAATGTGGTACACACAAGGACACAGGACAGAGGTTGAGTCAACTTTAATCCATGTTAACTGACTGCAAGTGTGATTTAGTTATTGCCAACACCTGTTAGGTGCCACAGGTAAGTTACAGGTGCTGTTAATTACACGAATTAGAGAAGCATCACATGATTTTTCAAACAGTGCCAATACTTTTGTCCACCCCCTTTTTTAGGTTTGGTGTGGAATTATATCCAATTTGGCTTTAGGAGAATTCTTTTTGTGCTTTTTCATTGAAGACAAATTAAATGAAGATAATAAGACCAAAGAATTTTTGATTGCAATCATTTTCAGGAAGAAGCTGAGTATTATCTGACAGAATTGCAGGGGTGCCAATACTTTTGGCCACCACTGTAGCAATCTGGTTGGCCCTTTCAAAACAGGCCATTGAACTATCGCTGATTGGCTTGCATGTAGCTGATCGTTGGTCATTTAGCTGCCACTGTCAACATGTCTAAACCCAACATTAGTCTAGGAGCCGAAGATTGGGCTGCAATTCAGAAAGGCCAGGGGCGGCTTAAATAGTAAATTTCCAGCAGCTTCACTGTCAGCAAACAGATGCTCTTTCATGACAGTCTTGGTTATCTGGCTCTGCAGACAATAAAGACTGCTGTAATGACACCCTTAGGGGTGGGGAAATGTAGAGACTTTGGGTTACGTGTAGCTAAGTGGCAGTATAATCACTGTATGGCAATATATTTCTGCCATGCCACCTCATTGTTTTCCTATGGGAATTAAAGATTTCCGCAGGGAATTAGCCTTATTCTTCTGACTGATCTGCATTGGAGGGGAAATTTACTAATACTATTCGATCTCTTACATTTGAAAAGGCATCATTTCAGGTTGCACGCACATGTAATATACTTTTGCAGAGATTACACGGTACAGAATATTTTGCTGGTGCTATTAACCTGGACTTCTATACTGACCTAGAGAGACACTACTGGAGCCTGCTTATCAACAGCCTTGGGCATAATAAACCTCAGTCAAGGACTGGCTTTAGGTTGTTTGCCGTCCTGTGCAATATTCTCTTGATGCCTCATTATCTTGCACTATATAAAGCCCAAATAATACAAATTTCTACAGCTTTAATAGTTGGTGCTGCAGTCCACATTCAATACATCTATGGTAGTGGTTGACAATATTAAGTGTAATTTTTGGTTTGTAATTTTTTCTTATAGGTGACAATTGTATGGAAAAATTGGAGTCACAAGTCCACTGGTGTGAAAAAAAGCTGTAGAGTGCATGTATGACCCCTGCTTAACGGGACTGATGGAACGACTGACACTGTTGACATAGGGGTATTGGGGACCACCATTCTCATTCTCAGGACTCCAGTGTTGGAGTTATTATATTAATCTGCTAATCTATAATGCTTGATAAAATATGTCTTGCATGGTTTCACACCGCAGCTAGGCAGACATGGTGGCAGGAGTGTTGATAGTACTCCAAGAGACCGTGACTTTTTGACCTTCTGAGAAACAAGGATTCTTGCTTATTTACTGGAATGTTACTGTTGCACACGTGTCACCTTGTAAACGTGCCCAAGGTTGGAACTGTTTGATATAAATAAACGCTGACTCTGGGACTTCCCCCAGAATCATATCGACTTGACACTTAAGTGTGTTGTCTGCGTGCTCTCCGGCTGTACCTACTGAACACGATCCGAAGAGGAGACCTTTTATGAAGTAGATTGGGCTACTCTAACAGTGATCATAAATTTATCACCTATCCCGTGCATATATACCCACGTTTCCAATACATTTTTAAATTAGACTAATGTATAACTGGCTATTATGCTTCTCTACTTCATTTGTGGTCTTTGTGTTTAAAAAGAGAGGTGAGTCTTTATAATATGGTCCAGTTTGAGAAAGGTAAGCCTTAACATTCACAGATGGGCTCACACTGATCAAAATGTGTTGAAATGGTGGAATTGCATTGTGTTTGTATGGGGCCTCCCTCATGTACATGGTTTATTTATGTATTTTACTCACTTATTATAGCACCATTAATTCCACAGCACTTTTCAAAAATCATAATCACTGTCCTTGTTGGGGCTCACAATCTACATTCCCTATCAGTATGTCTTTGGAGTGAGGGCGGAAACCGGAGAACCCGGAGAAAACCCACATAAACAGGGGGAGAAAGTACAAACTCCTTGCAGATGTTGTCTTTGGTGGGATTTAAACCCATGACCCCAGCGCTGCAGACAGAAGCATATCTGTGAGTGCGGGAGGGGGGAGGGCAGGCGGGGCATCTGAATCGGGCGCAGCCGGGCTGCCTAATGCCGCAGTCCGAGGTGTCTCCCCCGGCGGCTGTATTTTGCCACCCCTCACACTGTGATTCAGCCGTTCTCTGAACTGGCTCAGAGAAGGAACAGCACACCGGCTCCCAGAGAACAGTTGTACTCGCGCCTTTCAAAATAGGGAAGATTTAGTCTTAACGGGGAAGATTTGAGCACACAAGTTTGGGGAGCAAGGGAGGGACAGGTGCAGACACAGTATGGTGAGTGGGGGGAATGTATGAGGGGGATGGGTGCAGGCACAGTATGGTGAGTGGGGGGATTGGTGCAGACACAGAATGGGGAGGATAGGTGTGAACGCAGTATGGGCTGCGAAGGGGGGGAATGTATATGGACACATTATGGGGAGTGAGTGGGGGGGATGGGTGCAGACACAGTATGGTGAGTGGGGAGATGGGTGTGGACACAGTATGAGTAGCAAGGGGAAAAATGTATGCGGACACAGTATAGGGAGAGAGAGTGATGGAATGTGTGCAGACACAGTTTGGGGAGTTGGGGGATGTGTGAGGAATAAGTATGGAGAGCAAGGGGGTAAATATGTGAGGAGACAGTATGGTTAGCAGGGGGGATGTGAGAGGAGACAGCATGGGGAGGGAGGGGGAATTGTGTGAGGAGACTATTGAGGGGAATAGTATGAGGAGACAGTATGGGGGGAGAAAAGTGAGTGGGCATGGAATAAGACTGAGTAGTGTGGAGGGGTAGCACGGGGGGGGGGCAGTGTAATGGCACAGCCAGGAGGGGACAGTATGCTAAGGAGGGGGAGTGTGATGAGAGATTACAGGGGGGACCCAATATGAGAGGACAGTGTGAAGAGGGGGCCCAGTATGGAAAGGAGAGGGCAGTGTGGAGGGCATGTACCATAAGAGGGACAGTGTGGGGTCATATTTTGTGCAGGGAATATAGTGAGGGGTAATTATTTATTAGGGGCTCAGCATAGGGCAAATATTTTTATTCAGGAGCATTATAATGACACTGCTATTTTTAAGGGCATAGTATGGGGATGTGCAGCAGAAGTCCGGAGAAGATGAATGTCTGCAGAGACGAGATGTGGATGAGAAAAGTCATCATGGAATCTGGACAAGATGAAGAAAAGAAAGAGAACGACTCCAGAGACGTCATCTATACCTGGATGCAGTGGCATACCGCCAATGGCTGCAGGCCACTCCACTGCTATGGGACCTGTGAGCTCGGGGGCCCGCACCGGACCCTCACTGCACTGGGCCCCGCCTCCGCCCATCAGCACCCGCACGGCCCAGCCACCCGCACAAAATGATGGGGGTTGAAGCGCCTGCTGATGCTCCCTTCATCATCAATGCTCACTCTGATGGCCAGAGGGAGGGGCCCAGTGCGAGCAATGATGATGGAGGAGGGAGAGTCAGCAGACGCTTCCACCCTCATTATTCTTCCTCAGCGTCTGACGTCTCAGAGCAGCAGGCGCGATGACATCATTTCAAGGGCGCCTGCTGCTCTGAGATGTCCGGCACTTCAAACCGCACGCTGAGGAGACTGGAGCATTGGGTGGAACCAGGAGAGGTGAGTAGTACTGCATTTATTTTTTTTAATCAGTGACTGGTGGCCATAATACAGTATGGGGGTGCATTATATTGTGTGGAAGACTATGGGGGGGTGCATTATACCGTATGGAGGACCATGGGGTGCATTATACTGTATGGAGGGCCATGGGGGGTGCATTATACTGTATGGAGGGCCATGTAGGGGTGAATTATACTGTATGGAGGACCATGGGGGTTCATTATACTGTATGGAGGACTATGGGGGTTGCATTATGCTGCATGGAAGACAATGGAGAGTACATTAAGCTGTAAGGGGGACCATGGGGGTGCATTATGCTGTATTGAGGACCCTGGGGGTGCATTATACTGTATGGAGGACTATGGGGGTTACATTAAGCTGTATGGAAGACCATGGGGAGTACATTATGCTGTAAGGATGACTATGGGGGTGCATTATGCTGTATGGAGGACCATGGGGTTGCATTATGCTGTATGGAGGGCCATGGGGGTGCATTAAGCTGTATGGAAGACCATGGGGTTGCATTATGCTGTATGGAGGACCATGGAGGTGCATTATACTGTATGGAGGACTATGGAGGTGTATTACACTGTATGGATGACCATGGGGGTTCATTATACTGTATGGAGGACCATGGGGTTGCATTTTACTGTATGGAGGACCATGGGGGTTCATTATACTGTATGGAGGGCAATGAGGGGTGCATTATACTGTATGGAGGACCATGGGGGGTGCATTATACTGTAATGAGGGCCATGGGGGTGAATTATACTGTATGCAGGACCATGGAGGTGCATTATACTGTATGGAGGACCATAGGGGTGCATTATACTATATGCAGGACTATGGGGGTTGCATTATGCTGTATGGAGGACCATGGGGTGCATTATGCTCTATGGAAGACCATGGGGAGTACATTAAGCTGTAAGGAGGACCATTGAGCTGCGTTATGCTGTATTGAGGACCATGGGGGTGCATTATGCTGTATGGAGGACTATGGGGGTTGCATTATGCTGTATGGAGGACCATGGGGGTGCATTAATATGTATGGAAGACCATGGGGAGTACATTATGCTGTAAGGAGGACCATGGGGGTGTATTATGCTGTATGGAGGACCATGGGGGTGCATTATGCTGTATGGAGGACCATGGGGTTCATTATACTGTATTGAGGACTGTGGAGGTGTATTACATTGTATGGTGGACCATGGGGTTGCATTATGCTGTATGGAGAACCATGGGATTGCATTATGCTGTATGGAGGACCATGGGAGAGCATTATACTGTATGGAGGACCATGGGGAGTACATTATATTGTAAGGAGGATCATGGGGGTGCATTATGCTGTATGGAGGACCATAGGGGTGCATTATGCTGTATGGAGGACCATGGGAGAGCATTATATTGTGTAGAGGACCATGGGAGTGCATTATACTGTATGGAAGACCATGGGAGTGCATTATACTGTATGGAGGACCATGGGAGTGCATTATACTGTATAGAGGACCATGGGAGTGCATTATACTTTATGGAAGACCATGGGGGTGCATTATGCTGTATTGAGAACCATGGGGGGCGCATTATACTTGTATTGAAGAACATGGGGGAGTCATATTGTGTGGAGGACCATGGGGAGTGCATTTTACTATATGGAGGATTATGAGGGGCGCATTATATTATATGGAAGGCTATGTGGAGCCATTAAAATATGTGGGGGTCCATTATACTGTATGCAAGCAATTATACAGTGTGAAGGATTGTGTGGGTCCATCATACTGTTTGGGGGCCATTATACTGTTTGGAGGGTTAGTGCAGGCCATTATAGCGTGTGGGGCCAATACACTATATGTAGTCCCATTGTACTGCATGGAGAGCTGTGTGGGGGTCACAGTTGGGGGATTATACTGTGTTGTGGTCACGATACTTTGCCTTGGGAGTTGCGGTGTGTACAGTAGGGTTGTTATACTATGCATGTGGAGGATAATGTGGAGGAATCATACTGTGTTTGGGGGGGCAATTTTGTTTGCATAATACTTCATGGGGGCAATGGAATAGGAATCTTCAGCAGGAGCAAAATCACTATGTAAAAGCTGGAAAGTTGTGAGATCTGCTCTTCTGTTGTGCTATGTGGCCCCATGATTTCTATGTACGCCCCAGACTGGATGTAAATGTTATTTGTGATACTGACTAATGGTCATGTTTTTATTTATGTTAAGAGCTTTAAAGGGGTTGTCAAAGTATGTGATGTGTCTGCAGTCATTCTATGTGACTGCAGACTTCTGTATTCTCACAGTGCGCACTGCACGTTGTCAGGATTCTCTTGTGTCAACGATTTACATACTGTATTTTCCGGAGTATAAGACGACTGAGTGTATAAGACGACCCCCAACTTTTCCAGTTAAAATATAGAGTTTGGGATATACTCGTCGTATAAGACTACCCCTCTTCTAACGCACATAGGGTAAAAATTAAAAAAAAATCAGATTTGATCTCAATATGGTAATTTTAAAGTGATGAACATTACCGGCGATTGGCTGGTTGTTGTATACAAATCCTGCTTGGATTGGTCAGCTCTCTCTGCCTGCCCAGCTCTCCCTGTCTCCAAGACTAGCACATGCGTGCCTGCGCCGCTTCACTGCAGTCCTCAGGAGCGAGATCTGAGAGGCAGAGAAGGAGGTAATACAAGGGCGGGCCAGACGAGTGAAAGAGACGTGTTTTTCTGGGCACAGCACCGCTCTTTGTCTTTTTTCCACACCCCGGGCGTCCCGGACGCCTGCAGCTTGCTTCACTTACACTTTCCTGGTGAGGCGCCCCCTCACCTCGTCCAAGCAGTCCTCAGGAGCGAGATCAGACAGGCAGAGAAGGAGGTACCAGTAATAGGATACAAGGGCGGGCCAGAGGGATGCGCTACCGCTCTGATAATCTTGGAGACAGGGATGGCTTATAAATTACCATAAATACCGTATTTTTCGGACTATAAGACGCACTGGACCATAAGACGCACCTAGGTTTTAGAGGAGGAAAATAGAAAAAAATTTGAAGCAAAAATGTGTTCACGATGCACTTTTAAGGGGGAGGGGCTCTTCTGCTGACACTGGTATAGGGGTAACGTCCCCCAATTCTGCCAATATCCCCCATCCTGGCATATATGCCCCCCCTTCCTTTTATACGTGGCCCCCATCCCCATCCTGGTATGCCTGGCATCCCTCCATCCTGGCATGCATGGCACCCCTCATCCCTATCCTGGTATGAATGGCACCCCTCATCCCTGTCCTGGTATGCATGGCACCCCTCATCCCTATCCTGGTATGCAAGGCAAAGCAATCCCCATTCTGGTATGCATGGTGACGCACCCCCTGGGCCATATTCTTTAGGGGAATACCCGGAGCCGGATCAGATGGGGGTTGTAGTCTCCGAGTGGCTGTGACCCGGTCCGTGCCCAGGGTGTCAAGCTCAGAGTATGTGGCAGTCCTACAGATGTTACAAAGTTCGTTATGTCGACTACGCCACCCGTTGGATTGCGGTCACTACGGCCGCCGCTGCAGCAGGGTCCGCTGAGGCTGATGGTGTTGGTGCAGCTTTAGATAGTATAACCCCCAACGGGAGGGGTATGGCCTCAGGGGGTCAGGTGCAGAGGATGGGGGTTGTGGTGGTGCAGCGTAGATGATAATTAAAGACAGAGTCGGGTTGTGCAGTTCAGGGTGTTTACTTACTGCAGATATTCCGGTCACTCCGGCCTTGAGTGACCACCCGAGCCGTGCTGCGTCCACCAGGTCCTGGATTCAGCCAACCCCCAAGCAAGTCCGGAGCGTGTCCCTGAGCCCTCCTTCCTGTCCTTTCTTCTGGCCGTCCCCACCAGGGATCCACCTAGGTCCAGCTCCCTCGGGCCTTCTGTTGGGAGACCCTTGGCCTTGGGTTCCCTGACCCTACACGTGGTTTGCCTTCAGGGTGGATGTGGTGGGTGGCCGTGGCAGATCCTGCCCACGGCCTCCGGTCTCTGGCTGAGGTATGCTTTAGCCCCCACCAGTTTGGGATCCGGTACCCTGTTGCCAACTCTTCACTCTGTGGTTGTATTTGGGGTCTCAGAGTTCCTTCTGTCTCCCCCTCTGGGTCTTTCTTGCTCTCCTCTCTCACTCTCTCTGGGCCTGGGGCTGCTCTGCTCTTCTGCTCTCTTCCTCTCCTCTGGCTTCTCTGCAAAGACTGGCTGACTGACCCTGATCTTAGATGGTGCCCACCTTAAATACTCCCTCTATGTGTGAGCTCAGGTGACCAGCACCCAATGAGCTCCTAACTTTACCCAGGCTGCTCCCCCTATCTGCCCCTACACTACTGGGATGTACCACCCCCCTCCCACTCCAGCCAGGAACAGACTCGGTCGTACCTGCACATTTCTAAGTGGGAGTACCGTTGGTCTGTTCCTCGTAAATGGGATGTGTGTAGTGCATGCAGCTTTCTGAGCTCAGTTCCACACTCCATCCTTACCCGGGAGTGGAATATCACACCTCTGGGTTGAGGTGCAATACCCCTGTAGCAGCCGAATCCTCAGGGTGCTACATTCCCCCCTGGTAAATCACAGCACGTCCTCGGGCTGTAAGATATAAAACAACACCAAAACATACAATTTTTGCATAAACAACATAATAAAAACATATAAAACATATATATCAGCAATAAAACTTTTTTCATAAATAACATTCTCGTAGACTTCTCTTGCTTCTAGCTCCTCCTCCGGACACTGTGCAACGTGTGCCCGGGAAAAGTGCAACAGTTTCTCTAGAAAAATGGTTTTCCTATAAAACCGGTAGGGGGCGCTTTGGGAAGCGCAACTATATACAAAGGGATATGGCCGCTCTCAGTCCTCGGCCAGTTATTTAGGAAAGGGATGACCGCTCTCAGTCCTCGGTCAGTGGGATTGGGGACACACGGGTTAACAGTTCAATTCTCTGGTCCCAACGGGGACTATAATAGCAACAGTTCACTGTGCCCCGACGGGCAACTATATACAGCTTCTACTCTGCTGTACTCAACGACGACGTCCTCCTGCTCTTTCTTTGTGACTAACTTTAGCTT
The DNA here is from genome assembly GCF_046119375.1 of Phyllobates terribilis. Taxonomy (NCBI): domain Eukaryota; kingdom Metazoa; phylum Chordata; class Amphibia; order Anura; family Dendrobatidae; genus Phyllobates; species Phyllobates terribilis. The sequence goes on along the minus strand of NW_027362769.1, from coordinate 105,646,401 downwards.
CAGACCCGTCCGGGTCCTCTTGCTCCTCTTCACACCGCAGCTCCTCCTCCGTCAGGCGATGCACATGGAGGGCGTAGGGTCCTTTGGCACACTTGTGCCGGGTGAAGGTGACCTCGTCCCCTATATACAGGTCACGTCCTCTGTGTCCCTCCGGTAGGTGGGACTCAACGTCTCTCCTGGTCACGAAGACGTCGCCTGGGGTGCGGTGATCCCTGATGAAACCCCACCCATGCTGCAGATTAAATTTTATTACAGTCCCGATGGTACGGGGACCATGCGTTGCACGGGGGTTTCTCCTGGTCCGGCTCTTCTGCTCCGCGCTCCTTATTTGGGCTTGTTGTTCCCGGACCCGCCTCTCTCTCCGCTCCCTCTCAAAGACCTCGAGCTGCTGGCGGCAGCACTCTGCACGCTCCGCTGCAGCTGCCCGAGTCTCCTGAGTGAACCCCATGAGGTCTTCTCCGGTGGGGTCCCACTCAAACTGCGCTTCTGCTAGCGGGGGCGAGATCCTCTTTACGGGCTTTGGAACCGGAATCAGGGGTTCGTCTAGGGGTCTCTCTTTCCGGAGTCGAGGATGGTGAAACTCCGGTGGCCATATGAAGGGCTGCCCACCCGGGCACGTATGTTGGGCGAACAGGTCTTCACCCAGGTGCGGCACTCTTGATGTTACGGGCGCTGTGATGGTAGCGGCGCCCGGGTTGACCAGGCCTTGCGACCAGGCCTGGGGCACCTTGAAAGTAAAGGGCACCGTAAGAACGGCGGCGCCCTGTGTTACTTGGCCCTGCGACCAGGCCGGTGGCTCCGCGGAGGTAGGGGGCGCTGTTGGTATTGCGGCGCCCGGGGGTACTAGGCCTTGCGACCAGGCCGATGGTACTTCCTGCTTGGTCACGCTCGGGGTCGAGGCGTATGACGTCACAGGGGTCGCGGCTCCCGTTTGAGGCCTAGTCTGCGGCGGTGACGTTGCAGCGACGGGCACGGCAGGGGATACTTCGGGCTCTGCGACGGGGAGCTGGGGCAGGTACGCGGTTTCCCGGTTTGGGGTAGAGACGTCCCCTTTACCTGCCTCCTTTCGTTCGGCTCCCTTCTCGGCGCCGTCTCCGGCCTTCAGTCCTCCTGCGCCATCCTCAGAGGCGGTCTGTCTCCTCGTCTCGGGTGGCGTGCTCCGCTGACGAGTTCTTGTCTGCTGGGCCATCTCACGGCTCCACTCCGCCAACGTCTCTCGCTGCACCCGGGCCATCCTCCGTGCGAGGCCCTCCAGCGCAGTCTGTGCACACTCCCGATCTCGGGGGAGCTGTGCCAGGACCTCCACTAAGCCTAGTGGGGTCGTTGCTTCTAGCAGGCTCCTGACCAACGGGTCGGTGCTGCTCTGCTCTCCTTCCGTTGTCTCCAGCAGGCTCCTGGCCAGCGGGCCGGTGCTGCTCTGCTCTTCTTCCATCTCCGGGTAAGCTTCTTCTGGACTCAGCTCTAGGCTTCTTGTCTCCGGGTGCGCTCTCTCCAGACTGCTGCAGGCGACACCCATCTTTGCTCTCCTGTTCTCAGTCCTCCCACTTCGAGGGCGGTCCCGGGGCCACTTGGTGATTGTCAGCTCCAGGGGCAGTTCTTTCACGCTGACAGACACCTCTAGCATCACAGTCTCTGTTGGTGGGGGCGGTTTCCACTTTTGGCGCCATTTTCGGTCCTGGCCCACGATGGGAGGTGGCCTCTTGCCACCCTCTGGCACGCCCATAATGGCGTCCGCTCTGACAAGGCGGGAAACCTTTGGAAATGGCGGGAATCGTCTCCCAGTGGCGGAAAACTCTGCAGATGGCGGGAAAAAGCTGTTAATGGCGGACAACCGGCGGGAATCGATCTGTGATGGAGTCCGATGGCGGGGACCCTCCGGGACCGGCGGGAGATTTCTTTTTGAGGTAAACTTGTTCTTTTCTTCAGGCACGCAGTACCCGGGTGTTGCGGGCACGTGATCCTGCCGACTACGCCAAAGTTGACGCACCCCCTGGGCCATATTCTTTAGGGGAATACCCGGAGCCGGATCAGATGGGGGTTGTAGTCTTCGAGTGGCTGTGACCCGGTCCGTGCCCAGGGTGTCAAGCTCAGAGTATGTGGCAGTCCTACAGATGTTACAAAGTTCGTTATGTCGACTACGCCACCCGTTGGATTGCGGTCACTACGGCCGCCGCTGCAGCAGGGTCCGCTGAGGCTGATGGTGTTGGTGCAGCTTTAGATAGTATAACCCCCAACGGGAGGGGTATGGCCTCAGGGGGTCAGGTGCAGAGGATGGGGGTTGTGGTGGTGCAGCGTAGATGATAATTAAAGACAGAGTCGGGTTGTGCAGTTCAGGGTGTTTACTTACTGCAGATATTCCGGTCACTCCGGCCTTGAGTGACCACCCGAGCCGTGCTGCGTCCACCAGGTCCTGGATTCAGCCAACCCCCAAGCAAGTCCGGAGCGTGTCCCTGAGCCCTCCTTCCTGTCCTTTCTTCTGGCCGTCCCCACCAGGGATCCACCTAGGTCCAGCTCCCTCGGGCCTTCTGTTGGGAGACCCTTGGCCTTGGGTTCCCTGACCCTACACGTGGTTTGCCTTCAGGGTGGATGTGGTGGGTGGCCGTGGCAGATCCTGCCCACGGCCTCCGGTCTCTGGCTGAGGTATGCTTTAGCCCCCACCAGTTTGGGATCCGGTACCCTGTTGCCAACTCTTCACTCTGTGGTTGTATTTGGGGTCTCAGAGTTCCTTCTGTCTCCCCCTCTGGGTCTTTCTTGCTCTCCTCTCTCACTCTCTCTGGGCCTGGGGCTGCTCTGCTCTTCTGCTCTCTTCCTCTCCTCTGGCTTCTCTGCAAAGACTGGCTGACTGACCCTGATCTTAGATGGTGCCCACCTTAAATACTCCCTCTATGTGTGAGCTCAGGTGACCAGCACCCAATGAGCTCCTAACTTTACCCAGGCTGCTCCCCCTATCTGCCCCTACACTACTGGGATGTACCACCCCCCTCCCACTCCAGCCAGGAACAGACTCGGTCGTACCTGCACATTTCTAAGTGGGAGTACCGTTGGTCTGTTCCTCGGAAATGGGATGTGTGTAGTGCATGCAGCTTTCTGAGCTCAGTTCCACACTCCATCCTTACCCGGGAGTGGAATATCACACCTCTGGGTTGAGGTGCAATACCCCTGTAGCAGCCGAATCCTCAGGGTGCTACACATGGCACCCCTCATCCCTGTCCTGGTATGCATGGCACCCCTCATCCCTGTCCTGGTATGCATGGCACCTCTCATCCCTGTCCTGGTATGCATGGCACCTCTCATCCTTGTCCTGGTATGCATGGCACACCTCATCCCTATCCTGGTATGCATGACACCCCTAATCCCTATTATGGTATGCATGGCACCCCTCATCCTTATCCTGCTATGTTTGGCACCTCATCCTTATCCTGGTATGTATGGCCCCCTCACCTTCATCCTGTTATGTATGCCCCCTCATCCTTATCCTGGTATGCATGGTCCCCCTAGTCCCCATTATGCTGCACATAAAAAAAAATAAACACTCCTACTCACCTTTCTTCTCTCTCCTCCAGTGCTGCGTCCTGTCTGCCTGCACTGATCTCTACATGTGAGCCGCGCATGATGTAACTGCCATGCGCGGCTCACAAGGAGAGATCATCTGCCGGAAGTCACTGCTCCCCACGCCGGGACTGTCCTTCATAGCCGGCACACAGCGTAGCAGCAGTACGGCTCCTGCCGGGCAATCGCGTGTGCCCGCTATTAAAGGGCATGATGAATACTCACCCCTCCCCACGCCCATGGGCGTGGAGAGAGGTTGAATATTCATGCCCTTTAACTGCGGGCACAGGCGATTGCGGCAGCAGCAGGAGCCGCGCTGCGGCTACACTGTGTGCTGCTATTAAGGAGCACTGAATATTCATTTTCTTTAGCAGAGGGCAAAGTGTAGGCTGCAGCGGGCGGCTGCTGCCTCCTGTACCCCGCTCCTCCGCGGCTACCGCTCCCCCCACACCCCACACATCATATATATATCCCCTCCTTCCTCAACATTAGGACTATAAGGGTATACTCCCTATAAGATGACACCTGGCGTATAAGACGACTCCTGACTTTTCAGAAGATTTTCAGGGGTTAAAAAGTCATCTTATACGCCGGGAAATACGAGTACATAACGTCACTTGCCGACTAGACGTGTGGCCTCACTCAATGAAAATGAATTGAGCGAGGCCAGACACGTCTAGTCGGAATGTGGCCAGAAGTATACAAAACGTATAGTTGTACTCACATGACCGTCTGCTCTTGCCACTGGCAAGGGAAAATCCTAAAAGTGTGCAGTGCATACTCTGTGAGAATCCAGAAGCCTGCAGTCACATAGTGACTGCAGACTTTGATCTCAAACCTCCTGAACAAACCCTTTAATTATAAAATGAAGCCCCGTAGCATGCCTAATCCTAAGGCCACGGCCCCACTATCAATATTCGGTCAGTATTTTTTCTCAGGAGTGGGAGCCAAAACCAGGAGTGGGTGATAAATGCAGAATTGGTGACTTGTTTCTATTATACCTTTTCTCTGATTGTTCCTCACCTGGTTTTGGCTCCTACTCCTGAGAAAAAATACTGATCAAATACTGATAGTGGGGGCCGTGGCCTTACAGCATGTAATATACTCACTGTCAGGATTCATTAGGGAGTGGTGCTAACCACTGAGCCACCATGCTTTTGTGTTATTTCAGGTACCATGTATTCTTTCCATTCTCCAAAAACACTACCAGGCTGTTTGTCTTCTATTTCATTTGTCCTAGTGTGTGTGTGTATTATAGGTAAATTAAATGGTGATATCATTGGTACACTTTGTGCTTTATAAGTAATGGGAAATAAATGAATATGTTGGAGAAAAGATGAGCAAAGATTTTAATTCGTTTTAATTTTTACTAGTTGCAGGAAATAACATTTCTCAGCAAATGTCAGTATCTCCTCTACCTCTACCTGTGGCTGTTCACAGCTGATAATGTCCATGTGCAGCACTGATAAGAGTCAGAGGATTTCCAATTATCCAGAGTGTGTGTTTTTCCTTCCCTGTGTTCTCCTCTTCCCTCCCCCACACAAGATCTTTGCTTGAAAATATATGACCGTTATACAGTTCCCCGTGTTATTTTTCATCTCATCCTTACTTTTGTGCATGTTCACCATATTATGAGGCAAGCGGAGCAGCACTGTTACCCCCAGATCACTGGAATGTCTCATTTATAAGGCACAGAGACGATATGGATCATTTCTTTTCTTCCAACAATCATAATGTTAACAAAAGGCGCCAACTAGTGGTCATCTTGAGAGTGCAGATTATGTTTTGCACACAGGAAATTGCTTTGTTACAGCTTTTTTGTACTATACTATGGCTACTTCACAGCTAAAATGCCAACCTGTCCAAGTCGTGTCTCCCCAACAGAAGACACAGAGTCCTCCATAGAGCGTCAATGGCTCTTGCATCCTGTTGAAATTGATTTGATCTGTGTGTCTGTTTGAATATTAGATATAAGGGGTAACGTCTTTCCTTGCAGAGAATGACACACTTGGCATGGCCTATAAGACTCCTCACACCAGCATATCAGGCATGTCACTCTCCACAAGGAGATAGGTTACCACTTAGATCTCCATCAGAGACCTCTAATCCAGCCAAATCAGACTTCTTGCTTTGTGCTGATGAGGGGCAAACACCCCGAAACACGTGTTTGCAAATAGAGTTTTTGGTTTGGCTTCTTAACCTTAGTCACGTGGCAAGGCTATTTAAAGGGTCGATATTGACTTTTAAGGTTGCTACTTCCAATAGGTGGCACTAAAATTCAAGTCATCTTCCTCTCTTAAGAGACAATTTGCATATGTAAATATTAGAGTACCATCATATGGCCACTGGCCCTGAGATCATACAGACTCAGACTTCTTGCACTCACTTCATATCTATGGTCCGATACCGCACGCAACACAGTAGCCCACGTTTATAAAAAATGGTGTAATTTGTGCCAAATCTTTCTTTAGTGCACCTAGGCACTTACTTAAACGCTGCCACTCCAGATTAATCAAATGTTGCACGTTAGTGAAAAATTTGGCGCAAGTTCCACCAGTGCAAGTTTTTAAGTATTGTAGTACAGTCAGTTCTCTAATGTTATCAGTTTTTTAGAATTTTTTCCTGAATGAAAAGTTACGAAACTTTGAAAATCACTTTATTGGGGCATTTGTCTTAATCCATGAAAAAAATTGCAAACAGCTGAAAACCCCTGCTGTTCCCCAGTCTATGCACCTGTCTTGGCAGTACTGGAGTACTGATGCTGCCAGTGAAAGGGTCAGCACCTGTCTACTCTGAATGTTCTGCTTATCAAAATAGGCTTGACAGACGCACACTCCTCCCCTGTATACTGTAATGCAAGCATTGGACTTACTTCCACAAGCGCCTTGTTCTCATTATGTTCTCTCCCCAGTGATACATATGTAACTATAGGTAACTCAGAGGAATACAGGTGCTGACCCTTTCACTGCCAGCATCAGTACTCCAGTGCCTCCAAGGCAGACAAAAAGACTTGGGAAAAAAAAACAGAATTTGAAAAAGGCACTTGCATGCAATTTTTACAGTAATGAAGACAAATCAATTAATAAAGTGATTTGCTAAGTTTCATAACTTTTGATGCTGGGCAAAAAAAACAAAAAAAATGAAAGTTTAGTTACTAATTAAGTTTCAGCTTAGATGATAAAAAATGTTGTAATAAATTGTGTAGAACATGGATAAGGTAGATTTAGTCTTTACGAAAATGAAATGTCACAATTTGCGCCAAAGTTTTGTGAAAATGCATTGATAAATGTCCCCAAGAGGGTCAATGAATCTAAATTAGGGCACCTCTGTGCTGTATAGCGCCTCTTTGAGACACTGCGTTTTTCACTAAAATCAATACTTCTAGAGGCTGAATAACAATCCATTTCCTCATGTGTTTTCACAAATTCCCACGTTCATAGATCCCTATGGGTGCCGTATAAAATATGAAACTTTCCAGTCAAAAAGTGTTACACAAGGGTATTGATTGACAACTCTGGGAAAGGGAAATAATTTTTCTTTGATCCCGTTTATCCATAGAGGCTGATGACGGCTTTATGACCCGCAATACAACAGGATCTAAAAATTAAAAAAAAAAAAAAAAGTAAAGCATAAAACGTATTTTTTATGCATTGGTTGTCTGAAAAATTGGGAACGGTTTTGTAAAGAAAACATATAAAAAAAATCAAGAGGACTTTCTTAGAGGTGCATGCATGCCCTGCTGTACCGGCCAATCAGCAAAGGCATTTTACTGGTAAGAATCTGTAACATTGGAGTGTCTGCACTGATTGGCTGTTTGGTAGCGCCCCTCTACAGCACAGTGCGGTACTACAAGTACTGTACAACTCTTCACCTGTCCCAGGATGAGCTGCTGCTTTGGACGACAGGTCTTATTATTTTTACAGTTTGCTGTGCAATGTACATGACCCTGAAGAAGCTCTTGTCCTCTTACATCTTCCAGCTAGAGAAGAGTGAATCAGTTTGTAGCGAATCAAATTTGCCTCCAATTTTATAAAAAAAAATCATTAGTATGAATTAATATAGCCGGACGTTGTTTTGATGGATTATAGAGTAGAGTTACAAAATAAAAAGTAATATCATAGCCCGGTTCTCACTTGTTCCAGTCCAGCAGTGCTGCATGGCTGGATAGGACAGGGACATGTGAATATCATTTTTTTTTATTTTGTCCTACCTATGTTTATTATGTTCTGGGGGCTGGAGAGACCTAACTGCATAATAAGGCTCGTTCCATTTACATCAAATTAATTTAATGAAAATTAAAATTGCCAGCCGAATTCGAGCATATTTGCTGAATTTGCATTTTATTATCCATTATTTCCGACTTTAAAGGGAATCTGTCAGTAGGATCAATCCTCCTAAGCCGTCTATATGGACATGTAAGTCATAGGAAGCTGAATAAAATGATATCTTGATATCTGTGATCCGAAGTCTTATTCTAGACAAATCTGCGTTTTTTTAATATGTAAATGGGCTGTTAAGATCTATGGGCCGCACATAGATCTCCCTGAGAATCTGCCTCCAGAGCTTATTATAAATGAAAGGGGGCGTTACCAACGTGAGACATGTACTGACTGACAGTCTGCTCTCCTGATCTACATGTCTCACACTGGTAACTCCTCCTTTCATTTATAATAAGCTCTGGAGGCAGATTCTCAGGGAGATCTATGTCCAGCCCAGAGATCTTAACAGCTAATTTATATATTTAGAAAAACGTAGATTTCCCGGGAATTAGACATTGGATCACTGATATGAAGGTATCATTTTATTCAACTTTCTATGACCTACATGCTCATATAGACGTCTCAGGAGGGTTGATCCTACTGATTGATTCTCTTTAACAGGTAAAGGTGCCCATACACCCTACATAGTTTTCAGATGAGCCCTTGCTTAGCTGGCATCCCATACACGTGCATGGTCAGTTTGGCAGTGTCCATACGTTGTCAATGGGCAAATGAGAATACTTTTAGTCCCCTCACTTCATCTGTTGTTGTAGAGTCGGGAGGCCTGCATAGATATAACATAGTGTGCTGCTGGCAAACAATAATTTAATGTGTATGGGGGTCTTTAGGACTTTCTTTACCTGCATTAGTCTCTGTTTTCTGTATTCATATAATTTATTTGTAACTAGTTTTCCATAGAGTTAAGAGTATGTTCACACAGAGTTTCACGGAGGTCTATGATGTGGATTTTAAAATGGATCCACTTCACAATCCATGTGAAAAAAAACCTCTGTGTAGACTTATCCTTACAGTTACAAGATGTAAGATTTTAAGCTTACAATGGTGATCCTGGAAACATTTAATATTGTTTCTTGAGCATCTCCTGTATGCATTGTTTCATTTTAAAACATATAGTATTTCTAACTTTTTTGTAATAAATGAAATAAGGAGGGGATAACTATAGTGGGTTGAGGGGTTGCAGCTACATCTGGGCCCATGAGCTTCAGGTTACTCCAGAAAGTGAAAGAGAACATAACTGCCCCTTCACACATATCAGAATATTTAAAAGGGTTGTCTGATATACAAAAACATTTTTTTAGGCTTGAATGTGCTTAAAGGGAATCTTTCACCAGGTTTTTGCTACCTAATCTGAGACCTGCATAATGTGGGAGTAGAGACCCTGATTCCAGCGATGTGTCACTTACTGGGTTGCTTGTTTCAGTTTTCATAAAATAATTGTTTTATCACCAGGAGATTATCACTAGAGGACTACTTGGATTGCTGCCAGGTACTCCAACCACACCCCACCCACTGATTGGCAGCTTTCTACCTATACACGGAAAGCTACCAATCAGGGATGTGGGCGGGGTTATACAGAGCTCAGCATTCAGAGAACTGCTAGATCTGCAGCAGAGAAAATAGTTTTTAATCAAAACTACAGCAAGCAGCCCAGTAAGTGACACATCACTGGAATCAAGGCATCATTCTGCTTTCAGATTGGGTAGCAAAAATCTGGTGACAAAATTTCTTTAAAATAAAAAATGATATCATAGTCACCAACCGGTGCCCTCGCGGATCCAACACAGAGATGTGTGCCAGCTTTGGGAGCTGTGCCTGCTTGGCTTGGAAGTCAGAGGACCGCTGGAGCCTGTGATTGGCTGCAGTGATCAGGTGACCAGAGGAGTGCATCATCAGATGTTTCTCTGCGGCGAGGATCTTGTGCTGGATCTTCAGCGGCGCTGAAATGTGAATATGCCACGTTTTTTTATTTTAAGCCTATCCATACCTGATTAAAAAAATGATTTCCTATATCCGATAACCCTTTAAAAAGAATATTTCAGCACTTGGTTGAACCTGCCTTATTTCTGACTTGCCTTATATGCTCAGCTGTAGCTACTTCAGACTCAGGGTGAGGTCAGAGTCAAAGATTCATTTATCATATAACACTTCTCTCGTAGAGGACTAGAAGTCTGCCTAAGTGGCTTGTTTCATATCCTACAGAGGTTAAGGACATTGGAAAGGTTAGGGAAAACAGACTATTAATTTAAGACCTCTCTCCTAAGGAGAAGTGGAAAGTGGTTAGTAGCTTGTCAAGAATTACACAAGGATTATTATCACATATACATATCATTACTTACATTCTCTACATCAGCCATGTCGTGTTTACTCCCCTCAAGACTTCGGCTAAGCGTTTGGGCTTTTGTACTTTTTTTTTGCTGTATTTGGATAACAGATGCCATGTTTGCAATGAAACGTTTCACTTATGAATACAAAAATGTGCAGATATGAAAAAGTTTGCTTTGACTATTCTTGGACTAGACCAAGGTGATCAGGGTTAAAGCCGGCTTCTGACAAACCCGGGAGAGTGCCGTGGCACAGTGTGCCTGGGGTGCTCATTCTGCCCAGGTTTCAACGTATGACTTCCACCATACATTTGCGGCTAATGTGAGCACTGCATGTACCGAACGGTCTCCAAAGCTGACAGCATGAGTGCAGGCTGTATTTTACAGCCGACACTTGGGTCTAATTGCTGAAAACATAGCCAGTAGTTAAACCTCTGATACTGCTGCCATTTAAGAAATTGGGCAAGGTGTCCCGTTAGACACCCATCAACCTACCCCGCACCTCAGTGTGTGTGTGACACTTGAAAAGAACTTGGCTCATAATACTCAGTTATAAAATGATTTGATGGACCAGATGAAGGTTTGGTGAATCTTTTGGGCAAAACTTTTAAGTGCCCCCCATTTATGAAAAGCTACGGGCACCTTTGACATGGAAAAAAGGATTTTTTCATATGTTAGTGGTTGGTTACCTTTAATAAAATTGCACCAAACAGGACTACTTCACAACGCTCATATCATCTCTATCCCACTACCCCATTTATTCAACACGTTTAATTTCCTCCTCTGTCCAACCGTTGCCCCCTCTGACCTCCATCGTTTCTGCAGAAGACTTTGCAGCAGAGTGATCACATCAGAGAAAGCTTTAATGTTCACCCACCACTACCTCGATGCTTAACAGAACAATGTCTTCCCCCATAACCTTCCTTCCTACCATCACTGGAGAAAAGCTTACTCATCTTCTCCAAATTTCACCTCACCACTTGTGCACTTGACCCTATCCCATCCCACCTCCTCCCCAATCTCACCACGAGGCTTATCCCAGCTCTAATCCATCTCTTCAACTTTTCATCAAGCTCAATTGTCTTCCCTTCCTCTTTCAAAATATTAAGATTTGAGAGTCCTTAATGGTTGATACCTTTTAATGGCTAACTGAAATTTGGTAACAAGTTGCAAAGTTGCAAGCTTTCGAGACTACTCAGGTCTCTTCATCAGGCATAGTACTAGTACATAGTACATAGTCCATGATACTATGCCTGTTGAAGTGACCTGAGTAGTCTCGAAAGCTTTCAACTTGTTACCATCTTTTCAGCTAGCCATTAAAAGGTGTCAACCACTGAGGACTTTCAAATCTTAATATTTTTCTATCTACTGGCTAACATGGTACAAATATACAGGGTGGTCCAAAAGTAGGTGGACAGAAAGTGTAATAAGGTTATGAAGGGGGAGATTTATCAAACACTAAATTGCAGCCGCCTGTCTGGATCATCCTCCAATAAACCATGAATTAGACGTGGACGATAAGCTTTCCACCCAATAGATTTCAGGATTCGCATGATAGAAGCTCGTGATATTCTGGTGGACTTTTTTGGACTCTGCGGTTTACCGAATGCGGTAAATGGTTTGTCTCTTTGGGGCTTGAGCACCAAATGTTTCAACCCAATTTGCTCTAACGGTTTCAGCATTTTGAGATTTCCAATACTCTGTTAAATTCCATTTTCTTTGATCTGTATTTAAATTATTTGCCATTATGTGTTATCTGAATTATCTGAAAAGAAATCAGATTTGGGAGAGATCTATCTGTGAAAACTAGATCTGTGAAACTGGCTCAGTTGCCCTTAGCAACCAATCAGATTAGACCTTTCATTTTCCAAAGAGTCTGTGAGGAATGAAAAGTGGAATCTGATTGGTTGCTAAGGGCAACTGAGCCAGTTTCACTTTACACCATGTTTGATAAATCTCCCCCTTCATAACCTTATTACACTTTCTGTCCACCTACTTTTGGACCACCCTGTATATATTTTCCCTTCCTCTTTCAAACATTAAACCATCACACCCATTCTGAAGAAGCCATCCCTTGACCCAACCTCTACCATCAGCTATTGCCCCATATCACTAATCCCTTTCGCCTCCAAACTCCTTGAACAGCAAATTTACATTGAAATTTTCTCCCACCTCCCTTCCAACTTACTCTTCAACAACCGACAATCCTTCACGAATGATCCAATCACCATACAAAAGAGAGTTTTTCTTATCTTTCGGGGCAATGCTGGCATGTTTCCAAATTGATAATCAGCACATTTTTGTAACATACTCTTGATCCAGATTATCGGTTCGTGTGATTGGGCCTTTACACTAAGAGAAGGGAGGGGGAGATGAGATCTGTCAGGAGAAGGAGCTCTGATAGGCATGTATCTTTTTTGCAGATCACTCAGTTAAAGGACTAAGGGTCCATTTACATGGACCGAGCTGTGGCACTTTACCGATCGGTGGTTGTATAGTAGCCTGTTTACACAGATTGTAGTAGATTATACTCACTGAGCAATCCGTAGTAGATTGTTGAGTGCGCCCATGCAGCTACGGTTCTCAGCAGCGTGAGTCCTGTTTACACCGCCAAGTACGATGATCTATTGTGCTGTGCAATAAGCATGACATCGGCGTCAACAGAGCAAAGCTGAAGAGAAACCTGATTTTTTTTGAGCAATCCATAGTCTCGACACAACAATGAGATGACCATTTGAGCAATTCCACAGGGAACATGGCCAAAAGGGACCAAAGACAATAAAACTAGCAACCAAAGGCCAAATTGTATTAGAATTATAAATGATTGGTACATTATCGTTCAGGGGCGGGCCAAAACCACCTACAAGTTTCTCAACATGAAATGTTTGTTCCATGAGCCAAAACGTTATTAGTTCAGCATGGAAGATCTGAATACATGTATTATTATGTTAAAGCCTTTGCAGAAACCTTGTATTTTCCCCGTTGTTATTATTGTTGTAATGAAATTTTTATTGCACCCTAGTATATATTTTCATAAACCTCTTAAACAGCAGGAAAGACGATTATAATCAAGATATATACCTGACAGACAGGCATGTAGTTAAAATCTCATGCACTTCTTATCCAGCGGGGCCTAATCCATTAAAATACTTCCCATATGTCATATCTATATTTGTCATATGCCGGCATGGAGCAGATATATTTAAAGTAAACATTGCTGTGACACAAAAATATGACATGGTACATAACCACCGCAGTCTCCAACAAGAGCCGGTGATTAAAAAGCTATTCATCAACTTACAAAGAGTTATGGAGCTGTAGGTCCTCGAGTCCTGGGCCCGGTTATAGAGTAGATACTTCAGAAATGTGATCTCTAATCTGTGATTTGTATCGGCATTGACTTTAGAGAGCTTTCAAGTTAAAACTCCAGGGTGGATTGTGAAATCTCTCCACGGCAGATTGAATGGAGAGATAGAGGAATAAGGCATCTTGAACGTTCACACGTCAGCAATAAAGAACAGAGGCGTCTCAAACTCAAAAGATATTTATCTCATCTGTTCTCATTAATATTTATGATACTGTATGAAAAATATGAACGGAGCTTGTCTACCTGAATCAAGCGGTAAGGGACAGCTGCTACTGGCACACCGAGTATATTGCTCAACTGTGCAAGCAATAATGTTGCGCAGCTTTGGAATATATTCAGCTTATTCTCTTTAAAGAGGACCTGTCACCAAGTCAAAAGTAGCCAGTTTATGTTCTTATTTTATTCTCACTGCTCCCCTGAGTACTCCAGTTTTTGTTTTTTTTAAATTGACCATACGGTTCCAGAGATATGGGCCTTTTTATCTAATGCTATTATTTTGGTCTTTACTAAGAGGGCGTGGCTCACAGGGTAATTGTACAGAGCAGTCTAAAACACGCCCCTAGACAATTCTGTCAGCCACACCCCCTTTGTAAAGACCATAAAAATTAGCAATACATAAAAGTGCCCATATCTCCGAAACCATATGGCGGATTTTAATAAAACAAAAAGCAAAATACTCAGGGGAGCATTGGAAATAAAATAAGAAATGTACACTGTCCACTTTTGATCTGGTGACAGGTCCTCTTTAAATGTAGCTTAATGCTATTGTTCAGCCTTTAATTTCATATCATTATTACATGGATCAGACCACATTTTTCTAGTGCACAGTTCCAATTCCCATTCTGAGCTGGTACAGATTTGTGCTATAACTTACATTAATTCTTGGTATAAATTGTAGAAAATCTGTCAGGTTATGAAAGGTCATGCTCCCTAGCCTTTTTGAAGAGTGAGAATAGAAGAGGAAATCAAGAAAGTGTTGTATATTTCTGCAAAAAAATGGTGTGCACAAAAACGTGCAACTTTTTTACACTAGAATAAAGGCCTTGATAAATTCTCCCAGTATGTCAATAACTCCTTTCCTCTAGCTCTGTCTAGTGGTGACTGCAGGAAGACTAGATCTTATTTTTGAATTATACAGGTGCATCTCATTAAATAAGAATATCATCAAAAAGTTAATTTATTTCCATTCTTCAACACAAAAAGTGAAACTCATATATTATATAGAGTCATTATAAACAGAGTGATCTATTTCAAGTGTTTATTTCTGTTAATGTTGATGATTATGGCTTACAGACAATGAAAATGCAAAAGTCATTATCTCAGTAAATTGGAATAATTAACAATAAACACCTGCAAAGGCTTCCTAAGTGTTTAAAAAGGTCCCTTAGTCTGTTTCAGTAGGCTCCACAATCATGAAGATGATTGCTGACTTGACAGATGTCCAGAAGGCAGTCATTGACACTAAGTAAATGCAAAGTACATTTTGCATTTCATTTGGAAATCCAGGTCCCAGAGTCTGGAGGAAGAGTGGAGAGGCCACAATCCAAGCTGCTTGAGGTCTAGTGTGAAGTTTCCACAATCAGTGATGGTTTGGGGAGTCATGTCATCTGCTGGTGTAGGTCCACTGTGTTTTATCAAGACCAAAGTCAGCGCAGCCGTCTACCAGGAAATTTTAGAGCACTTCATGCTTCCCTCTGCCGACAAGCTTTTTGGAGATGGAAATTTCATTCTCCAGCAGGACTTGGCACCTGTCCACACTGCCAAAGTACCAATACCTGGTTTACAAACAACAGTGTCACTGTGCTTGATTGGCAGCAAACTCGCCTGACCTTAACCCCATGTATTTTTTTCTACTATTTGTCTCCACGTCCGAGACTGGGACGACTCCATGCGCTGCCTAAACAGATGAAGACTGCTAATCAAAGTTTGGTGAGCTGACTATTCCTTTACCCCCGTATTCCCCTCTGTTTTTGTATATAATATATGAGTTTCACTTTTTGTGTTGAAGAACTGAAATAAATTAACTTTTTGATGATATTCTAATTTAGTGAGAAACACTTGTATATGATGGTCCATACAGCAGATTAGGAGCTCTGTACCAGAACTACGGTGCTTTGACCTTTATAAACAAAAGTCAAAAAATAATGATCATTGTATTTCATTCTTATTTTACTTAACAAAAAAATATAAATAGCTTTTATGAGGGGCATTCACTTTAGAGTGCTACTTAATGATCTATTTAAAGTTTTTTTTTACTATATGTATTTAAATAAACGTTGTCAATTTTTTTTTTAAATCGCAATCTGTATTAAAAAAAATAAAATGAGTAATCTTGAAACTTTCACAATGGCCACTGGGGCTTTTTTAGACTCCTGTCCTTTCAGAAAGTGTTTTCAACAGTTTCTTTATCATCAGAGGCAGGATGACCGTGACAGGTAACACCTCTATACACAGCTGATAACACAGGATCCACCAATCACAATCACAATCCCCCTCTTTTCACAATGACCTTTGCACACGCTCATTAGATGCTTCAATACAAAAGATAGAGCTGGGGGTCTGATCATTGCTGCTAATGTACATGTGTTGTTTCCTGAAACAATAGGAAACTAGAGTCCAAAAAAAAGCCTCAGTGCCTGCTGTGAACACTGACAGATTTTTTATTTTTAATAAAAAATATACAGCTACTCCTGGAAGCATGGCAGCGGAGCAGCTTCAGCAGCAAGAGAGAGGGCTGTGCGTGAGTGCGCACTCACATGATTGCCCTTCCATTTGCAAACAGCGTTGTCTTGCGGATACAAGCTTTATCAATCAGAACAGAGGGGTTTTATTTAAAAAAAAAGTGGGGTAATGATGCAGTGTGGTGCTCGGCCAAGCAACGGGTGCAGTGAGCGCCCATATTTGCATATGTGAATTAAGTTGTTTTTCTGCACAATGGAGCAAGCTGCAAATAAATGCAGGGGCTAAGTCCCCATGTAAGGATATGTATTATTATTTATTATTATAGCACCATTTATTCCATGGCGCTTTACATGTGAAAAGGGATATTCATAGCAAATACAAGTACAATAATCTTGAACATAATGTGACAGCGACTGGTACAGGAGGAGCGAGGACCCTGCCCGTGAGGGCTCACAATCTGTATTAATTGGGACTCATAGGTTCCCTTTAATCAGGGGTTTGGAGGTCACTCAGGACATTTATTTCCCAATTTAAAGTAACAGAACGGGGATAAATTTATACTTAAGGAACCAGTCTGGAGTGCATAGCTCTAATAATAATAATACTAATAAAGACCGTAATGAATTTACTGATATTATTATTAGCTGATTACTTTCTAATACAGATCCCATTATTTTAATACCGGGTCTACGCGCTTGAGCTATCGGTCCGCTGACTCCACTCCATACATTATAAAGAGCCATAAAATAAATAAAGCAAGCAGCGAGTGAAGTGTTACCGTCTTGGCTGTTGTCATGGTAACTAGGCAACGTTTTCTAAAAAAAAAAAAAAAAAAAAAAATGCTGACTATAGAATTCCCAACACCATTTCCAGAACAGTAAAATCTCTGTCTAATGTGATCCCGAGAACACTGTGTATTGTACCTGACTCACAAAAATATTATTTCTGTCAATGGGATTTTAATGGCAAACGGTTGAATTTTCAGTCTGCAAAGAAATCCAAAGATGTTACTTTTCTACAATAACTTTACCTTTAAGGATGTTTAAAATGTGTCCAGCGTTATTCTTATGTGGCTGGTTTTATTGGCTTTGCAGCAGCTGCCTGACACTGCTTACTGCCATTTTTACTGTCTGCATATATTCATCCTTCTGATGTTCGATTTTCTGATTTTCTCTCCGCATAACGTAGCTCTAAGGCCTCATTCACATGTCTTGTTTTTCACGGAGAGCAGTTGTACCTATGATAGTGTATGGGGCCATTCACATATCTGTGATTTTTCCTGGACTGAGTAGTCCAAGCAAAATCGGGGAGATGCGTCCCATCCGAGCGATGGATCAAAATCAGCAATGCAAGTCTATGGCTGAGATCCGATTTTCATGGACTGTCATAAAGCTGATCAGAGTTTGGTCCGAGTGTCATCAGTTTACATGAACTATGGAAACAAACAAGCAAAACGTTTCTCCACCTTCTCCTTTGTGTCAGTCCGTGAAAATCAGACCGCACTCGAATGTCATCCATGGACTGGTATCCGAGTGTTGGATCAAAATCAGACTTGTCTCAGCTATTTTGCATGGACCACAGACATGTGAACGGCCTCATACACTATCATAGGTACGAGTGCTGTCTGTGAAAACCACAGGTAGCACTGGTCTGAGAACATCGCATGTCTGAACGAGGCCTTACCTAGAGGAAGTGTCGTGGCTGAAATTCTGAATGATTCTCTCCTCAGCCCTATTCTTGTATCCTAAGAATCAGTGATGTAGCAGACTGCCATCTTACTGTGATCCGATCCTCGCATGACAGAATCATATCACAGGCGTAGAGGAGACAGAGAAAGTCATTTCTCCATCTTCTCCATTCTCTGTGTCCGCAGGAAACGAACTGCACTCGGATGACATCCACGTGCAGTCCGATGTTTCACACGAATACATAGACTTGTATGGGTGCGCGATCCGATTCTCGGATGCACTTGCAGAATGCTGCGATTGTTTTCTCATGTCGAATCAGCATGAGAAAATAATTGCAGATCTGCTCTGCCCCATAGAATAACATTGGGCCGAGCGGTATTCGATAAAACATCAGAGGGCACTCGGCCGTGTTATAAGCTCGTGTGAACAAACATACAGGTATCTTCTTCATGTTGCAGTCTATAGCATTATATTAAACACATATAAAGCCCCCTGTCCCAACAGTTAGGATTTAGATAATTATTTGTATACAGTTTCAGATGAAAGGGAATTTGCAATCAGAAAATTACCTATTGTTTAAATTAGGTTTTTGAATTAATGTATTTTTTCTAAAATTTTTTGAAACTGTTTAAAAAAATAAATTAAAATAAAAACAAAATTAATTAGAAATCTTACAATTTTCACACTGGCCACTGGGAATTTTTTGACTCATACTTCTTGTTGTTTCAGGAAACAACAGATGTACATAACCGCAATGAACAAACTCCGACCCTATCTTTTGTATTGAAGCTTCTAATGAGCGTGTGCAAAGGCCATTTTGAAGGGAGGGGGAGCAGGGGAGCTGTGACATCACCTATTGAGATCGGTGGATCTTGTGTTATCAGCTGTGTATAGAGGTGTTACCAGTCATTATAGTCCTGCCTCTGATGATAACGAGCCTACTGAAAACTCTTTCTGAAAGAACAGGAAGTATGAGTATTTAATAGCTCCAGTGGCCAGTGTGAAAATTATAATATTACTAATTAAGTATTTTATAATGATCCTGATATAAAATAAATTGCAAACATTGTTAAATAATACATATAGCACAAAAACCTGATTTAAACCATAGTCCATTTTCTGAAGACACATTTTATGATACCTCTATGATAACGTCCTGAGAGCATGCTGCAGGAATGTGTGACACTACGCTGGACATCAGTCCTGTACCATTAATACATTATTTTTACTATAATATATAATTGGATTAGTTTGCCGCGTTGGTATACGAGCACATTGACTTTCTCGGTAGTTATCAGTACATGTATTCTTATGGGATGATGAAAGGTGTAATCTTGGGATTGACGCCTATATGTGGCCATAGAATAGTATTATTCCTGAGTTATAAAGGTGATCAGCACTTGACTGGAGTCTCTATAGCTGCCATATTTAGCTATCACCATGGGTAGACAAACTTGAGCCATTTTCTCTTTCAGAATCGCACTTTTGGCTGGTGGGAAAGATATTTGAGCCATTCAATGAGGCAATAACATGTTCGTTGTTTACCATGGACTTCTCGCCAGGTCCTTAACTGGGTTTGATTTACCGCCATTGTGATGGGGATTCAATTTACTTTTTACTCAGGCGGTGCGTAGTGGAGCTTTAGATTGGTGTTCAAACTGAGGGGAACGCCGTCCGATGGGTGAACACAATGCAGGAAGAGCGCAGACAGATGCACACAGCGTGCAACATAGCATGTGCATTAGATTCAGCCTGCATCTTAGGGTCAGGTCTACACATGTAAGCGGATCAGGTGCACACAACGTCCTATAACTGCCGCCGCACCGCTGCTTATTGAATTTCATTTCTGGCCCTTTGGCTGTCCCTGTCCATGGGCCGTACAAGGACAAGTCAAAGGGCTAGATGTGGTCAGTGGGTCACACTTTACTCAGTTGTGCTCTATTATTATTATTATTTATTATTATAGCGCCATTTATTCCATGGCACTTTACATGTGAAAAAGGAGTATACATACAAGAACAATTACAATAATCTTGAACACAATGTGACAGCGACTGGTACAGGAGGAGCGAGGACCCTGCCCTCGAGGGCTCACAGTCTACAAGGGATGGGTGAGGATACAGTAGGTGAGGGTAGAGCTGGTCGTGCAGCGGTGGTTACTGCAGGTTGTAGGCTTGTCGGAAGAGGTGGGTCTCCAGGCTCTTTTTGAAGGTTTCCACGGTCGACGAGAGTCTGATGTGTTGGGGTAGAGTTCCAGAGAAGAGGGGAAGCACGGGAGAAATCTTGTATGCGATTGTGGGAGGAGGAGATTAGAGGGGAGTAGAGAAGAAGATCTTGTGAGGATCGGAGGTTGCGTGTGGGTATGTAGCGGGAGACTAGGTCACAGATATATGGAGGAGACAGGTTGTGAATGGCTTTGTATGTCATGGTTAAGGTTTTGAACTGGAGTCTCTGGGCAATGGGGAGCCAGTGAAGAGATTGACAGAGAGGAGAGGCCGGGGAATAGCGGGGGGACAGGTGGATTAGTCAGGCAGCAGAGTTTAGGATGGATTGGAGGGGTGCAAGAGTGTTGGAAGGGAGGCCACAGAGCAGGAGGTTGCAGTAGTCAAGGCGGGAGATGATGAGGGCGTGCACTAGTGTTTTTGCAGATTCATGGTTGAGGAATGTGCGGATCCGGGAGATATTTTTGAGCTGGAGTCGGCAGGAAGTGGAAAGGGCTTGGATGTGTGGTTTGAAGGAGAGTTCAGAGTCCAAGGTTACCCCAAGGCAGCGAGCTTGATGGACTGGGGGGAGTGGGCAGCCATTGACTATGATGGATAGGTCAGTTGGGGGGGGTTGAATGAGACGGCGGAAAGATGATGAATTCTGTTTTGTCCATGTTAAGTTTTAGAAATCTAGCAGAGAAGAAGGATGAAATAGCAGACAGACATTGTGGGATTTTGGTTAGTAAGGAGGTGATATCAGATCCAGAGAGGTAGATCTGTGTGTCGTCAGCATAGAGGTGATAATGAAAGCCATGGGACTCTATGAGCTGTCCCAGGCCTAAGGTGTAGATGGAGAAGAGCAGGGGTCCTAGAACTGAACCTTGGGGGACACCGACAGATAGGGGGTGAGATGAGGAGGTGGTCTGTGAGTGAGAGACACTGAATGTCCTGTCTGTTAGATATGAGGAGATCCAGGATAGGGCCAAGTCTGTGATGCCGAGAGATGAGAGAGTCTGTAGTAAGAGGGAATGGTCCACTGTGTCGAAGGCAGATGACAGGTCTAGGAGGAGGAGGACAGAATAGTGTCGCTTAGATTTGGCGGTTAGTAGGTCGTTGGTAACTTTGGTCAGTGCAGTTTCAGTAGAATGGTGCGGTCGGAAACCAGATTGTAGGCGGTCGAAGAGGGAGCAGGAGGAGAGGTGGGAGGACAGCTCAGAATGGACATGTTGTTCCAGTAGTTTGGAGGCAGAGGGGAGAAGTGATATGGGGCGATAGCTAGTCAGAGAGGATGGGTCAAGGGAGGGCTTTTTGAGAATGGGTGTGATTGAGGCATGTTTGAAGCATGAGGGGAAGACACCAGTTGTTAGTGACAGGTTGAAGAGGTGGGCTAGGGCTGGGATGAAGATAGTGGTGAGGTTTGGGATGAGGTGGGACGGGATTGGGTCAAGTTTGCAGGTGGTGAGGTGTGATTTGGAGAGTAAAGAGGAAAGTTGATCTTCAGAAATGGTGGAGAAGGTGGTTTTGGAGGAAGAGGGTTGAGTAGGTGTGAGGAGGGGCTGTGGGGACTTTAGGCAAAAGCTTTGTCTGATGGTGTCAATCTTCTGTTTGAAGAATGAGGCAAAGTCTTCGGCTGAAATAAGAGGAGAGGAAGGAGGCACTGGGGGACGGAGGAGAGAATTGAAGGTGTTGAATAGTTGTTTGGGGCTGTGAGACAGGGAGGAAATGAGAGATGAGAAGTATGTTTGTTTTTCTGCAGTGAGTGTGGACTTGAAGGTAGTGAGGGTCTGTTTGAATGCGATGAAGTGCTCATTGGAGTGGGACCTTTTCCATCTACGCTCGGCAACCCTGGAGGCCCATCACAGTTCTTTAGTTAGGCTGGTGTGCTAGGGTTGTCTGTTGATTGTGCGAGCTTTGGTATGTGTGAGGGGGGCGACCGAATTGAGAGCTGCAGCTGTTGTTGTGTTGTATAAAGTGGCAGCAACATCTGCATCATGTAAGGAACTAATGTCTGTAAGAGGGAGAAGGGATTCAGAGAGTGAGTGTAGGTCAAGGTGTTTGAGATTTCTGCGAGGGTATGCAAGTTTGTGGAGTGGGGATTGTTGCTCCGGGGAGGAGAGAAAAGAGAATGTAAGTAGGCTGTGGTCAGAGAGAGGGAGAGGTGAGTTAGAGAGGTTACATAGGGAACAGAGGCGGGTGAAGATGAGGTCCAGCGTGTGGCTGTCTTTGTGGGTGGGTGTGGAAGACCACTGAGTAAGACCAAAGGAGAAAGTGAGGGATAGAAGCTTAGAGGCAGCTGAGAGGGAAGTGTCAATGGGGATGTTGAAGTCGCCCATGAGGATAGTGGGGATGTCAACGGAGAGGAAATGAAGTAGCCTAGTGGTGAAGTGGTCAAAGAAAGTGGTGGTTGATCCTGGGGGGCGGTAGATGACAGCCAGTTGGAGGTTGGAGGGGGAGTAGATGCGCACACAGTGCACTTCAAAAGAGGGGAGAGTAATTGAGGGCGGCAGTGTGATATGGGTGAAGGAGCAGTTTTCTGAGAGGAGGAAACCTATTCCTCCACCGTGCTTGCCGGTGGGGCGGGGGGTATGGGAGAGGTGGAATCTGCCGTACGAAAGTGCAGCAGGAGAGGCCGTGTCAGAGGGGGTGAGCCAGGTTTCAGTGATGCCAAGGAAGGAAAGCTTGTTGGTGATGAAGAGGTCGTGAATGTAGGAAAGTTTGTTGCAGACGGAGCGAGCGTTCCATAGAGCTCCTGTTAGGGGGATTGGGGAAGCGGGGGCTGGGCGGATGGGTATAAGGTTAGAAGGGTTACGAGAGTTTGGGATAGATCGTGGGTAGGAGGTGGAAGTGAGTGTAGGGATGTGGTGAGGATGACCGGGATGTGGAGAGATGTCGCCGGCAGTAAGGAGGAGCAGAGAAAGCGTTAGTAGGTGGGAGCAGGAGAGGGCATGAGGTGGCTGTCTGTGTTTGGAGGCAAAGGATTGTATGTTGAGGAATAGCTCTGAGGAGGAGGTGAGGTGGGTGGGGAGAATGGAGGGAGAGATGAAGAGTTCCTTACTAGGTGTAGGGATTAGGGGTGGTTGTAAGAAGTGAAGGATTAAGGGGGTGAGAGTAAAAACAAAGACAAACATTGTTTACTGTGACTTAGTATCCAGTTACCTTCAGTTCACTTCAGATTCAATTCAGAATTAATTCATATTTCTCACACTTAAGCAATGGACACTTAAGGTGATGGACACAGACTAAAGTCTGACACAGACTCCTGGCTCTCAATATATTTGGAACTGAATGCATTCAGCTGTGAACCAGATGGGAGTGGTCTGTGCTCATCTTGATCAGCTGATTAAGGCTGAACCAGATGCAGGATGCTCAAAGGTTCAGTAAACAAGGTCATAAATGAAAGTGGGGGGTGGGTGGTGAAAGTTGGGTCACGTACCATTAGTATATAGTAGGAGCAGAGAGATATAGGAAAGGCTGCATGGAAATCAGGATGGCAAAGTTGGGTCACGTACCATTAGTATATATGGTACTATATGCTCTATGAGAATGATTAGTCTCTGGATATCTAAAATATCAATCTTGGGTTGTTCTGCTGGTAAATAACGGTATGAAGCTGCGCAGCCACAGTACTAAAAGTACGGCACGTGGGAAAAAAATGAACTTTATATTTTAAAGGAGCCGCCAGCTTTTAGTCATGCTGACGTGCCCGGAGCAATTACAGTCACCGATCACAGCACTGCCCTGCCACTGACTGACAGACTCCTCTGCACTGTTGTACTGCTGAGCCGGCTGTCAGTCAGTGCCGGGGCGTGCTTACAGGTGCCGCTCTCAGTGCTGTGAGCAGTGGCTGTAATTGCTGTGGACACGCCTGCATGACTAAAAGCTGGCGGCTCCTTGGAGGAATAAAGTTAATTTTCTCCCGGGAGCTGAACTTTCATCACTGCAGCCAGGCACCTTCATAACGTTATTAAACTGCAGAATAACCCTATACCTGCAGGTTAACAGTAATAATTATCTGACTTGACAGGTTCCTTTTAAGGTATTTCCTTTTCTTCCACAGTGCAGGATGTTCCAGGTGGGCTGGAGTCCTTTGCCACCACAATGTTGCAACTTATTACATTGCAGTCATTTACAAACTTGTGCAATCTCATACTATGACTTTGATAAATGTAAATACTTTAATGCCCAAAAATGATAAAAGTATTCTGGGAGTGACACCTTTATTGGCTAACCAGAAAAAATATATTTGCAAGCTTTCAGAGCACAGAGACTCCTTCTCCAGGCAGGATTACAAATGAATGTCATGTTTTGCATGAGGACAGAATACCCTCCCAGAGCTGTTGCTTAGATGTGAACTGCCTCCCGCCATCATAGACACTCCTTTTGATGATGCTCCAGCACATAACACATCTGCATCTCTGGCTGCTGTGGGCATAAAAGGGGACAAACTTATGGTGTGACCCCCATGCTCCCCTGACCTCAACCCCATTGAGAACCTCTGGAGCATCATCAAAAGGAGTGTCTATGATGGCGGGAGGCAGTTCACATCTAAGCAACAGCTCTGGGAGGGTATTCTCATAGAATCATAGAATCATAGAATGGTAGAGTTGGAAGGGACCTCCTGGGTCATCTGGTCCAACCCCCTGCTCAAAGCAGGATTCACTAGATCATCTCAGACAGATGTCTGTCCAGCCTCTGTTTGAAGACGTCTATTGAAGGGGAACTCACCACCTCTCGTGGCAGCCTGTTCCACTCATTAATCACCCTAACTGTCAAAAAGTTTTTTCTAATATCTAATCTGTGTCTCCTCCCATTTAGTTTCATCCCATTGCTTCTAGTCTTTCCTTGTGCAAATGAGAATAAAGATGATCCTTCTACAATGTGACAGCCCTTGACATATTTGTAGACAGCTATTAAGTCTCCTCTCAGTCTTCTTTTTTGCAAGCTAAACATTCCCAAATCCTGCAACCGTTCCTCATAGGACATGGTTTGCAGACCAGTCACCATTCTGGTCGCTCTTCTCTGAACTTGCTCCAGTTTGTCTATGTCTTTTTTAAAATGTGGTGCCCAAAACTGTACACAGTATTCCAGATGAGGTCTGACCAAAGAGGAGTAAAGACCGATAATGACTTCACGTGATCTAGACTGTATGCTTCTGTTAATACATCCCAGAATTGTATTTGCCTTTTTTGCTGCTGCATCACACTGTTGACTCATGTTCAGTCTATGATCTATTAGTATACCTAAGTCTTTTTCACATGTACTGTTGCTTAGCTCTATTCCTCCCATTCTGTATATGCTTTTTTCATTTTTATTGCCCAGATGTAGTACTTTGCATTTTTCCCTGTTAAAAACCATTCTGTTGGTTGCTGCCCACTGCTCCAGTTTATTTAGGTCTTTTTGAATCCTCTCTCTCTCTTCTCTAGTATTAGCTATCCCTCCTAGCTTTGTGTCATCAGCAAATTTAATCAGTTTACCCTCAATTCCTTCATCTAAATCATTGATAAAGATGTTGAACAATACAGGTCCCAGGACAGAGCCCTGTGGTACCCCACTTGAGACATTCATCCAGCTGGATGTGAAGCCATTTACAACCACCCTTTGAGTCCGATCACTAAGCCAGTTATGAATCCACCTAACAGTTGCCTGGTCCATTGCATACTTGGTCATTTTTTCAATAAGGATGGTGTGAGATACTTTGTCAAATGCTTTGCTGAAGTCAAGATATACTATATCTACAGCATTTCCCTGATCCACCCAGTCAGTGATTCTGTCATAGAAGGAAATTAAGTTAGTCTGACATGACTTGTTAGTTACAAACCCATGCTGACTCTGGTTAATCACTTCATTCTTATCCATGTACTTACATACATGTTGTTTAATAATTTGTTCAAAGATCTTTCCTGGTATAGAAGTCAGACTCACCGGCCTATAGTTCCCTGGGTCCACCTTCTTCCCCTTTTTGAACATAGGAACAACATTTGCTCTTCTCCAGTCTTCTGGGACTTCTCCTGTTCTCCAAGAATTTTCAAAGATTATGGAGAGTGGTTCTAAAACTTCTTCTACGATCTCCTTCAGTACTCTGGGGTGTAATTGACGCGCCCCCTGGGACATATTCCTTTTTGAGGGGAATACCCGGCACCGGATCAGATGGGGGGGGGTTTGTAGTCTCCGAGCGGCTGTGACCCGGTCCCGTGCCCAGGGCGTCAAGCTCAGTGTGATGTGGCAGTTCTACAGATGTTACTAAAGTTCTTTTGTGTCGACTACGCCACCCGTTGGGATGCGGTCACTGTGGCCGCCGCTGCAGCAGGGTCCGCTGAGGCTGATGGTGGGTGCGCAGCTTGGTGGGATAACCCCCAACGGGAGGGGTATAGCCTCAGGGGGTCAGGTGCAGAGGATGGGGGTTGTGGTGGTGCGGTGCAGCCGGCAATGAAGACAGACTCGGGTTGTGCAGTTAAGGGAGTTTACTTACTGCTGATGTTTCGGTCACTCCAGCTGCTAGTGACCACCCGAGCCGTGCTGCGTCCACCAGGTCCTGGATCCAGCCAACCCCCAAACAAGTCCGGAGCGTGGCCCTGAGCTCTCCCTCTGTCCTTTCTTCAGCCGTCCCCACCAGGGATTCACCTAGGTCCAGCTCCCTCGGGCCTTCTTTTGGGACACCCTTGGCCCTGGGTTCCCTGACCCTGCATGTGGTGTGCCTTCGGGGTGAATGTAGTGGGTGACCGTGACAGACACTGCCCACGGTCTCCGGTCTCTGGCTGGGGAATGTCTTTACCCCCACCAGCTTGGGTTCCGGTACCCTGATGCTGACTCCTCACCCGGTGTTCTAATTTGGGTTCTTGGGTCCCTTCAGTCTTCCCCTTCTGGGTCTTTCTCTGCTCCACTCTCTCTCTCCAGGGCTCTGCTCTGCTCCTCTTCCTGATTCTGACAGACTGACCCTGATCTCAGTTGGTGCCCACCTTATATACACCCTCTATGTGTGAGCTCAGGTGACCAGCACCCAATGAGCTCCTAACACTACCCAGACTGCTCCCCCTATCTGCCCCTACACTACATGGGATGTACCACCCCCCTCCCACTCCAGCCAGGAACAGGCTCGGTTGTACCTGCACATTTCTAAGTGGGAGTACCGTCGGCCTGCTCCTCTGGAATGGGATGTATGTAGTGCACGCAGTCTATCAGAGCTCAGTTCCACACTCCATCCTTACCCGGGAGTGGAATATCACACCTCTGGGTTGAGGTGCAATACTCCTGTAGCAGCCGAATCCTCAGGGTGCTACATTCCCCCCTGGTAAATCACAGCACGTCCTCGGGCTGTAAGACATAAATAACACCAAAACATACAAAATTTTTCATATAAACATATAAAACATTATATATATATAAAACTTTTTATATAAACATTCTCGTGGACTTCTCTTGTCTCTGGCTCCTCCTCCGGACACTGTGCACCGTGTGTCCGGGAAAAGTGCGACAGTCTCTTAGAAAATCTGGTTTTCTATAAAACCGGTAGGGGGCGCTTTAGGACGCGCAACTATATACAGGGAAAGTTGGAAGTTGGCCGCTCTCAGTCCTCGGCCAGGTAGAGGGAAGGGAATGGCTGCTCACAGTCCCCAGCCTGTAGGATGAAGGGGTTAACGGGTAACAGGTTCACTCATACTGGTCCCAACGGGGACTATATATATTTAGCAGCAACAGTTTCTTTGGTACCCGGTCGGGTAACTATTTACATCACTTGCTCTGCCGCACTCAACGGCGTCTTCCTCCTGCTCTTTGCTTACAGCTGGTTGTTACTTCAGACCCGTCCAGGCACGTATGCTGGGCGAACAGGTCCTCTCCCAGATGCGGCACTCTTGGTTTTACGGGTGCGGGCGCGGTGGTGGTGGCGCCCGGGTTGCCCAGGCCTTGCGGCCAGGCCTGGGGCACCTGGAAGGTGAAGGGCACCGTTAGGATGGCGGCGCCCTGGGCTACCTGGCCTTGCGGCCAGGCCGGAGGCTCCGCGGAGGTAGAGGGCGCTGTTGGTGATGCGGCGCCCGGGGGTACTAGGCCTTGCGACCAGGCTGGTGGTATTTCCTGCTTTGTCACGCTCCGGGTCGAGGCGCGTGACGTCACAGGGGTCGCTGCGGCGGCTTCCGGTCGGGGCCTAGTCCATAGCGGTGACGTGGCGGCGACGGGCACAGCAGGGGGACTTTCGGGCTCTGCGACGGGGAGCTGGGGCAGGTAAGCGGTGTCACGGCTTGGGGTATAGGCGCCCCCTTTACCTGCCTCCATGCGTTCGGCTCCCTTCTCGGCGCCGTCTCCGGCCTTGGGTCCTCCCGCGCCATCCTCAGAGGCGGTCTGCTTCCTCTTCCAGGGTAGCGTGCTCCGCTGACTGGTCTCTGCGTGCTGAGCCATCTCCCGGCTCCACTCCGCCAGTATCTCCCGCTGTACCCGGGCCATCCTCCGTGCGAGGCCCTCCAGGGCAGTTTGTGCACACTCCCGGTCTCGGGGGAGCTGTGCAAGGACCTCCACTAGGCCTAGTGGGGTCGTGGTGTCCAGCAGGCTCCTGACCAACGGGTCGGTGCTGCTCTGCTCTTCTTCCAGCAGGCTCCTGGCCAGCGGGCCGGTGCTGCTCTGCTCTCTGGACATCTCCGGGTGAGCTTTTCTGCTGCTCCTTTCCAGGCTTCCTGCCTCCGGGTGCGCTCGCTCCAGACTGCTCCAGGCGGCACCCATCTTTGTTCTCTCCTTTCGTCTCCTCCCACTTCGAGGGCGGTCCCGGGGCAACTCGGTGACTGTCAGCTCCAGGGGTAGTTCTTTCACGCTGACAGACACCTCCAACATCACAGTCTCTGTTGGTGGGGGCGGTTTCCACTTTTGGCGCCATTTTCTGTCCCGACCCACGATGGGAGGTGGCCTCTTGCTCTCCTTTGGCACGCCCATAATGGCGTCCGCTGCTCTTCCAAGGCGGGAAATCTGCGGTTTTGGCGGGAAGCGTCGCCCAGTGGCGGGAAACTCTGCAGATGGCGGGAACAAGTTGGAAATGGCGGACAATCGGCGGGAAACGACTGGTGATGGAGTCCGATGGCGTGGACCCTCCGGAACCGGCGGGAGACTTCTTTCTGAGGTAAACTTGCACTTTTCTTCAGGCACGCAGTACCCGGGTGTTGCGGGCACGTAATCCTGCCGACTACGCCAAAGTTGACGCGCCCCCTGGGACATATTCCTTTTTGAGGGGAATACCCGGCACCGGATCAGATGGGGGGGGGTTTGTAGTCTCCGAGCGGCTGTGACCCGGTCCCGTGCCCAGGGCGTCAAGCTCAGTGTGATGTGGCAGTTCTACAGATGTTACTAAAGTTCTTTTGTGTCGACTACGCCACCCGTTGGGATGCGGTCACTGTGGCCGCCGCTGCAGCAGGGTCCGCTGAGGCTGATGGTGGGTGCGCAGCTTGGTGGGATAACCCCCAACGGGAGGGGTATAGCCTCAGGGGGTCAGGTGCAGAGGATGGGGGTTGTGGTGGTGCGGTGCAGCCGGCAATGAAGACAGACTCGGGTTGTGCAGTTAAGGGAGTTTACTTACTGCTGATGTTTCGGTCACTCCAGCTGCTAGTGACCACCCGAGCCGTGCTGCGTCCACCAGGTCCTGGATCCAGCCAACCCCCAAACAAGTCCGGAGCGTGGCCCTGAGCTCTCCCTCTGTCCTTTCTTCAGCCGTCCCCACCAGGGATTCACCTAGGTCCAGCTCCCTCGGGCCTTCTTTTGGGACACCCTTGGCCCTGGGTTCCCTGACCCTGCATGTGGTGTGCCTTCGGGGTGAATGTAGTGGGTGACCGTGACAGACACTGCCCACGGTCTCCGGTCTCTGGCTGGGGAATGTCTTTACCCCCACCAGCTTGGGTTCCGGTACCCTGATGCTGACTCCTCACCCGGTGTTCTAATTTGGGTTCTTGGGTCCCTTCAGTCTTCCCCTTCTGGGTCTTTCTCTGCTCCACTCTCTCTCTCCAGGGCTCTGCTCCTCTTCCTGATTCTGACAGACTGACCCTGATCTCAGTTGGTGCCCACCTTATATACACCCTCTATGTGTGAGCTCAGGTGACCAGCACCCAATGAGCTCCTAACACTACCCAGACTGCTCCCCCTATCTGCCCCTACACTACATGGGATGTACCACCCCCCTCCCACTCCAGCCAGGAACAGGCTCGGTTGTACCTGCACATTTCTAAGTGGGAGTACCGTCGGCCTGCTCCTCTGGAATGGGATGTATGTAGTGCACGCAGTCTATCAGAGCTCAGTTCCACACTCCATCCTTACCCGGGAGTGGAATATCACACCTCTGGGTTGAGGTGCAATACTCCTGTAGCAGCCGAATCCTCAGGGTGCTACATAATTCATCTGGACCTGGAGACTTGAACTCATTTATGTTAGCTAAATATTCCCTCACAATCTTTCTGTTTACAGATAACTTGGATTCCTCTATTCCTTTAAAAGGACAGTGAAGATCAGTTGATGTTACATTTTCTTTCTGAGAGAAAACAGATGCAAAATAGGAATTAAAAAGTTCGGCCTTCTCAACATCCTCTCTTACCATTTCTCCATTTTCATCCTGTAAAAATCCTATAGCATCCTTGACTTTTCTTTTACTTTTGACATACCCCCAAAATCCTTTTTTATTGCTTTTGACATCTCTTGCAACCCTTAATTCATTGTCAGCTTTAGCTAAACTGATACGTGCCCTGCAGGATCTGCAGACTGCATTATAATCTTCTTTAGATATGCCTCCCTCTTTCCATTTAATAAACATGTCTTTCTTTCTTTTTAGCATGTGTTTAAGTTCTGTGTTCATCCATCCTGGTTTCCTTAAATGCTTCCCATTCTACCTACTTTTCGGGATTGTTAACGATTGTGCTTTGAGAATCTCATTTTTAAAAATTTCCCATCCTTCCTGGACATTTTTGTCCTTAAGGACATCCAGCCATTGGATCCCTCCTATTCTCTTTCTGAGTCTCTTAAAATCTGCCTTTCTAAAATCTAACCTTGAAGTTTGAGTCTTCACATGTCTTCCTCCTCTAGTTATCCAAAATTCTATAATAGCATGATCGCTGCCTCCTAGGGTCCCAGCCACCTTTACCTCCTCAACCATTTCCTCCCTGTTTATTAGGATTAGATCCAAAGTAGCAGATCCCCTTGTTTTCTCCCCTACCTTTTGGAAGATAAAGTTGTCAGCAAGAGAGGATAAGAATTTGCTTGACCTGTTAGTTTTACTTGAGAGAGATTCCCAACAAATGTCTGGATAGTTGAAATCTCCCATGACCACTACGTCATATTTTTTGGAGAACTTGGTCATTTGATACATAAAGAGTTCATCCATATCTTCAGCTTGCCCAGGTGGCCTGTAATAAATGCCTACAATGGTGTCCTTTCCGTTGTTCTCTCCTTGTATTCTTACCCAAACAGTTTCCACAGAACTCCCAGTCTCTGAAGCTTCAATCTCTGTGCAGATATACGCTTTTCTAACATACAATGCGACACCTCCTCCTCGTTTATCAAGTCTGTTTCTTGCAAATAAGTTGTATCCTTTTAGCCTTTTATTCCAATCATGTGTATCGTCCCACCAAGTTTCAGTGATTCCAATGACATCATATTCCTTTTCCTGCATTAGTAGTTCCAATTCTCCTTGTTTGTTGCCCATGCTTTGTGCATTTGTATAAAAACATTTTAGTTTGTGATTGGTTTCTCTTCCTCCCATATTTTTATTATTTAAATTGTTTTGTCTTTGTTCTTCCTTTCCACTTCCAGTAGCAGAGATCTCAATAGTATTTGTCAGCTGTATGGCTTTTTCTGGCCTTTTGCTTCCCTTCCCACATTGTTCTAGTTTACAGCTCTTCTGATGAGTGTAGCAAGGCGACTTCCAAATACATGTTTTCCAGTCTTCGTAAGGTGCACCCCATCTCTAGCAAGTAGTCCATCGTATAGGTAATTCATTCCGTGATCCAGAAATCCAAATCCTTGTTGACGGCACCATCGACGTAGCCAGTTGTTCACCTGTAGAATCTTATTCCACCTCATTGTTCCATGGCCATCCACTGGGAGGATGGATGAGAAGACCACCTGCGCTCCCAATTCTTTCACTTTCTTGCCTAAGTCTTCAAAGTCACTGCAGATGGTTTCCAGGTCCTTTCTTGTGGTATCATTTGTCCCCACATGTATTAGCAGGAATGGGTAGTGATCTGTAGGTCTGAAGAGTCTTGATATCCTGTCAGACACATCTTTAATTTTTGCTCCTGGAAGACAGCACATTTCTCTTGAGGTTATGTCTGGTCTGCAGATAGCGGCCTCTGTTCCTCTTAACAGGGAATCCCCCATGACCACCACTCTCCGTTTTTTCTTCACAACATTCTTCTTTCTCCATCCAGGAGGATTCTGAGGGCTTACAAGGTTATTCATTGATGGCAAAGTCTTATCTTGCTGTATTTCTTCAAGGTTCTCCTGCGTGAGAGCCTGGTACTGGTTCCTGAGCAGTATGGGTGCTGACTGCCTCTCGATCCTCCTGCTTCTGTGGGTCACGTGCTTCCATTCCTCTGTTTCGTCAGGTGCAGTTCGAATTTCTTCTCTTTCTGAATCATGAAGAGATAATTCTGCTCTGTCTAAGAACTCTTCACCTTCCTTAATGATTTTCAAGGTAGTTAACCTCTCTTCTAGATTTCGCAACTTTTCCTCCAACAGGGACACAAGCTTGCATTTCTGGCATGTGAAGTTTGGCTTTTCCACTGGCAAGTCTGTGAACATGTAGCAGGATATGCAGCTCACCAAATGGGTCCTGGACTCTTCCATGTTCTTATTGTTAATGTTCTGAAAACAGTGAAAAAAGCTTAAAAAAAAGCTTCAAAATGCGCGCGCCTACCGGCGCGCGGTTTACCAATGTCCTCTTTTCAGCTCCAACAGCCAAAATCCAGTGTTCTTTGAGCTCGCGGAGCTCAAGCAAAACAATTAAAGCAGAAACCATCCAAAACCTGACAAATTCAATGGACGAGAGAGTTCAGAAGCTCCTTTCGAACAAGGGGTCCTATGTGCAAATGTAACATCACCTAGAATAAAGTTTTGAGTTGAAAACTGTTTGATTTCAGTTTGTAATAAGCTGCTAATGCTTATAATTTCAAAAATGACCATTTTTTGGTTCTTTATTAAAATGAAAAGGTTGAAAACTCTGCTGTGCATAATAATTTGGAACATGCATTTTGAGTGCAGTTTGAGTGTTTTATTTTTTTAAAAATATACTGTTATCATAGGCAGTTTGTACAAAAACCTTTCAATTGTACTATAATAGTTATTTGACTGGAAAATTACAATGACTGCAATTCATATAGGTAATTTGGGAAAATCTGAGAAAATATTATTTGCATAATAATTTGGAACACAGTGTAATGTGACCAAGTTGTCAAGCACTTAATAATGCTAAAATCGCTTGGGAAAGCGCTTGATAACCCGCATGCAGAAATGCATGCAAAAACGCTTGACAAACGCTTCTACCTGTCAGGAAAAACACATGTAAAATCCGCATGTGTTTTTCCTGCCAGGGAGAAGCGGAAAAAATATGCAGCATTTCTGCATCGTGGGCACATAGCCTTATGCGGCCCGGACTACAGGCAGCATGAATTAGACACCGGCTGCACGATTGCAGACAGGTATGTTTTACTCCGATATGCTGCAGTGTTTCATAGTAAGCTTTGATCACATACCTGGCTGCAATGATGCTGCCAAACCTCGTGCAGCATGAATCTGATGACGGCTTCCCTTTAAGTTGACCTTGGTCTCAAGACAAAGGAAATCTAAAAGGAAAAGTAGCCACCACAGAGACTTCCATTCAATCATTGCAAGAACACCCAAACTGTGTGCTGACAGGTCACACTGCACCTTAAATACCAATGCAAAACTTTGATTTCTGCCGCATTATAAACTAATTACCGCTAAAGTAATAGTCATTTGTCTTCAAAGCATATGAAAATCATGTTTATCTAGTCCCAAGTGAAATACTAGCGCTGACATCAGTCACAAGTGGCTAGTGATAAAACTTTCCTCACTATACCATTACAGGTTTTTGTGAGAATAAATCTTAAAGGTTTTCATCAAATATTATAAGAGTTGTCATAAATCAAGTTTCATTTTAAACTAGTTATTGCTGGTCCCCTTCTGATTAAAATAAGATTTTGGAAATGTGGTGTCATATTCACTTCATGTTAATACTGTTGATAAAAACTGGGAGATCTGGAGAATTTTCTGCATACAGGGCTCCCCCTGCTGGCATCCATGAGAGTTACATTGCCCAGAGTCATTGTGACATCACAGCTGCAGCAGAGAACAGCGTTTCATCACCAGTACAGAAATAGTATTTATAATCTCGATAGGTTCAATGTTTAATGTATATAATTGGCATCATACATTGATACAGATAACAGAATATTGCAATATTATAGCTGTGCTTTTATTTTTAAGACCGAAAACCAGATGCAAAGTACCCTGCCTGAAATGTTAAAATATGGGGACAAAAAATAAGCGTCATTTATAAAGAATAAATATGGTGCTGGTGCATAATTGGCTTATGTACTTTGGAGGAGGTAGGGGACATTGATAAGGCACTATAAATGTATGTTATTTTTTCTATATTCATATATTTATTTTTTATTTTTCTTGCTTACATAGCACCATCATATTCTGCAGAGCTTTACACGCAACAACATCACTGTCCCCATTGGGGCTCACAATCTAAATTCCCTATCAGTATTTATTTACAGTGTGAGAGGAAACCGGAGAACCTGGAGGAAACTCACGAAAACACGGGGAGAACATACAAACTATATATTCCATCTGAGACTTACTGAGATTAATGTTCAGCTTAATACTATAGCAGGGTTTTATAGACTGCTAAGGAGGCCTTATTATGGCTCTATAAAATATTGGGTCATAACATGGCCATGTAATTAAAGAAGCACTCCTCCTCCCATCAAAGTTGTTATCCTCTTAATATATTGCAGTCATCATATTATATAGCACCGTGTACTTGCAATTGCTCATTCTGCCTTTCTACTCAGCTAATTCTCCTCTTTTCCATTAGGTCTATGAAATCACATGATTAATTACAGATTAGCTGAATCCTTCTAAACTCTATGTAGAAACTGGAAGTCTCTTTTCTCTGCATGATACATCATTAGAACTACAATTTTACATTCCTGCAAAGTCCTTGGTTGCCCAGCTTCACCTCCTCTACTACTACAAGGACTTTACAATGATGTAGAATTGTCATTCTAGTGATGACTCATGCAGGGAAAAGAGATTTCCTGTTTCTACATAGAGCTTAAAAGGATTCAGCTAGTCTGTAATTAATCACCTGATGTCATAGACCTAATGGAAAAGAGAAGAATTAGCTGGGTAGAAAGGCGAAATGAGCAATTGTAAGTACACAGTGCTATAAAATGACTGCAATATAATAAGAGGATAAAAACTTTGATGGGAGGAGGAGGAGTGCTTCTTTAAGGAATTACCTACAGTCTTACAACAGCGTTGATACTTGTTGCCACAATTGTGAGGAAGGCCCTAGAAAAGGCATGGCCAGTTCTGAAAACGGATCCAATCTTGCCAAGCTATGTACCGGACAAGCTCATGATAACTTTTCGCCGTGCTAGAAATGTCCGTGACCATCTTGTGCGGAGTCATTGTGAGGGAAAACCTAGACTTACCTTCCTTGATGGAGTGGGTGGTAGGAAGTGTGGGTGCAGTCCGTGTGGTCACTGTGTCGCTTGCCCCAACATTTACCGTTGTACCAACTTCCTTGATTTTGGTGGTACTACAACTTTTGAGATCAAGAAATATATTACGTGTCAAACACAATACGTGATATATCATGCTACATGTCCTTGTGGACTTATCTATATCAGCATGACTACACGCCAGTTAAAAACACGTGTAAGAGAGCATGTGTTGGGGATAGAGGCTGTAGTTGGCCACACGGATGCATCCACATTGAAAACCATCCCACGCCACTTTAAACTGTATCATAATAGCGATTCTAGTGTGTTAAGGGTGAAAGGTATAGACAGCATTGCGGTAGGAATACGTGGAGGCCCTGTTTCACAAAAATTAGCCAAGTTAGAATCTAGGTGGATATGGGCCTTAAAGACCCTGCATCCCATTGGTCTTAATGAAAACATCAGTTTTGTCCCATTTCTGTAATCTCCAGTTTGTTTGTGGGCCACTTAACATCTGGACTACAATATATTTTTATTGTCTTTATCTTTTATACTATGTGTCTCATCTATGATGCCGATACAGTTGAATAAGCAATGCGAGGGGGGGGGCAGTGCTTACATCGGTTCCCCCCTGACTCACGGGCCCCATAGCGTTCGCGTGGTGTGCCGACACACCATTGCCAGGCGGCGGGCCGGGGGCCCCTGGGAGAGTGGGGGCCCTAGGCAGATGCCTAGTCTGCCTGCCCTTACGCAGGCCCTGCATATAGGTACGTCCATAGCACTTATTTTCATGGAAAAAGCCTGGGAACAGTTTAAATTATGCAAATGACATGACAGGTTCCCTTTAAATAAAAAAGATCCTATACATGTTTGGTTTCTGCAAACTCGTAATGACCTGGTGAATTATAATGGCAGGTCAGTTTTAGCATTTCGTGAACATGATAAATGAAAAACTCAAAAAACAATTGTGGAATTGCACTTTTTTTTTGCAATTTCACCGCACTTGGATTTTTTTCCCATTTTCCAGTACACTATACGGTAAAATCAATGGTGTCATTCAAAAATACAACTCATCCTGCAAAACAACAAGCCATCATACGGCTATATGGACAGAAAAATAAAAAAGTTATTGCTCTGGGAAGAAGGGGAGAAAAAAACGAAAATGCAAAAACGAAAAATCGCAAGGTGGTGAAAGGGTTAAAGACACACCATATCTACAATATAGAAAAGCACAGGACCCCTCTAATGTAACCAGGCCAATTCATTTACCCTTATAACGTCTTAAACAATTATATAAATAGCTGCATATACTGTACTTCACCCTGATAGGAAAACCCTTATTTACCAATCAACCTTTTTATTGAGCGTTTGTTTCACTGTGTTCTAAATATTAAAGGGCTGTTAAAGAAAAAAGAATTAACATCCTATTTAGGTTTATCAGGGTTTTATGATCTTTGGCAAAATGCATTATTTAATGGCGGTTTATGGCAGGCAATGAAATGTTTGTCATCCCCTTGTGTCTGCGCTTTCCTGGCTTTTTACACAACAGCTGAGACCCTTTGCTTTAAGTTTCCAGGTCCATATATTACACTTATGCAATGTGTAATGTGTCTTCTGTGGAGGAAGAAGTAGTAATGGAACATGGTAGCAAAAGCAATGGCTGGTGCTCTGTGCCTGGTGCTCTGATGTAGATTATTTATTGACAGCAAGAGTGTCATATTAAGGGTTCATGCATGCTACAAGGCCTGTACCTGTGTAGATGGGCAAATTTTTTTTATATGAAATATTATGTAAAAAATGGGGCCATGTTCCATCAGATGTTACTGCATGGAGATTGGATTTAAACAGACCTGAAGTGGGAGGTCTTTCCGCTGATGTTCTCATGTCTGACAAACTGCAAAAAGACATAGCAGAGAGGTAGGCTATCATGTACAATGCACGCTAGGAAGTAAAGGGGAAGCAAGTTCCAACACCTATAGTGCTGGCAGAATTCCGATGAAGAAATGGCCACTGGAAAACAGTGGATATAGAGTTACAAGGCATGAAAATCTGGACAGTTCCTGGATATATCAAACTGGTATATTTACCATAAGTAGTTTGTTTTGGGGGATGAGGAGTGCACGTCTGTTCTTTTGAGCAAAAGGATAGGTCCTTGTTAGTGTGCTTTTCTTGTATAGCACCACAGAAGATTATATATGACTAAAACCAGGAGTGGACATATCATTGATGCAGCCTGTACAGCTGAATTTGGTTCCAAGCAGTAGGGGGGCCATTTCCACCTCCAAAGCTAGTGTAATTGTGCATTTTGATGAGCTATGGGACTGCTTAGGGCCCATATAGTGCTCTTGCACAGGGGCCCATTTCTTTCTGTATCCACCATTGACTAAAACATGAATAATATAGTGACTATGGAGTCAACCATTGGCAGATTAGAAAGTGTGTTTAGTTCTGGATTAAGCTCCCTCACTTCTTTGGGAGTTATGTAAAAAAATCAGGCTAATGATATTGCTATTCAGTGACCAGAAAAAAGCTGCCACATTATGCCATACACCTTACATCACACTCCTAGCATACAACTGTCAAAATAACAATTCATGCTGTGCATTCCTTTATAATAGGATCTAAGGGGTAAAGTTTCTATTTATGGAGAAAGACATGTCTGGCATGCCAGTGTGAGGATCCTTATAACCCATAGAACACTTCTTTGGGAAATTAAATATGCAAATTGCCTCTTCAAAGAGGACTAGAACTCTAGCGCCACCTATTGGAAGTAGCAATCCTAAAAATTAATATCGACCCTTTAACAAGCCTTGACATATAACTTAGTATAAAAGCCATACCAGAATGTCAATTTGCAGACACGTGTTTCAGGGACTTGCCCCTCATCAGTGCAAAGTGTGAGATCTGATTTGACTGTATGAGAGGCTTCTGACTGAGATCTAAGGGGTAACATTTCAGCTTGTGGAGAGTGAGACTTATAAGTCCCTTCACACTGTCATGCCAGTCATGTCACTCTCCACATGGAGAAACGTTACACCTTAGACCTCAGTCAGAGACCTCTCACTTAACCAAGTCAGATTTCACACTTTGCACTGACGAGGGGCAGCACCCCGAAACAGCGTGTCTGCAAATAGAGATTCTGGTTTGGCTTTTATCCTAGGTCATGTGGCAAAGCTCATAAAAGGGTCAATATTGACTTTTAGGATTGTTACTTCCAATAGGTGACTCTAGAGTTCTAGTCCTTTTCCTCTCTGAAGAGGCAATTTGAATATTCCTATATAATGCGCCACCATACAGTGCCCAATAATAATACTGACATATACTACCTAGATCAGAAGACAACTCATCTACTGCACCAGAAGCCGATTCTTTAGATTTCCCACTGGCTTTTATATGGTGAATACAGGCATTAAGGCCCATAGATGGTGGAGGCCAAGGGGTAAATGTCATTTTTTGGGGGAATCTGACCTTGCCTGTCAAATAGTTTGACTGTCCATATAATCTCAGTATAACAATACACATATATATCCAGGGATCCCGTGTATTCATTTCCCAGGTTGGTCTTGGAATCCGAACCCCTGAAGTGAGCAAGTTAAAGGAATTTTGGGAAGAAGATTGTATTACCGCAGTATGTCTAAAGGAAATGAAATCAAAAGGTGAATTTTATTGCCTGTGTAACCTTTATATCTCAGGGGTATCCTGGTTTTTGGTTTCCACAGGAATGTAAGAAGCGGGAATGTAGAAGCGGATGATACTCTGTGTCTTTACACATCCCAGTGTAACACTTACGCTATACTTCTTAATGCAGCCTATGGGCTTGTTATATATATATATATATATACATATATATATATATATATATATATATATATAAAACAATATATATATATATACACACACATACACACAGTACATTTATATTCTTACATTATCGCTTGGATCCATAATTGCGTTGGATTAAGTCCATGCCATTAAGTGAATGGAACTTCAAAAGTGTTTCTTCCTTCCATTAACTATCAATGTCTCGTGTTTCCAACATACCACAAGGTCTACACATGTGTAAAGCATTTCTGCACAGTGATAGCTTCTGATTTACACGTCTCTAATTTACTGCTGAAGTAAAGAAGAGAGAGCAAATGGGACATAATTTAGTATCTTAAGTATTGTGGATTATAGAACGGCCCTTGTAAATCTATCTTGAAGGAGGCCCCAGCTACTCAGAAGCTTTACATCTGGACTTGGAAATGCATTATCAAAAACAATTGTTGCATATGTTAAAGTCAGTTATAGTTGTGCAAAACATGACATTTATGCTATTAACGGGACATAAAGCTAAAAACATATTTACGGATGATATATCTGAGGTTCCTTTATTACAGTGAATGGAGCATGAATATGTCGAGAATGAGATCTGGAAACTACATTTTTTTTTATAGAAGGCAATGCAAAGCGATCCATGCTGGTAGGGACAATGTTATTTCAATGTAATAATTACCAAGATAGGCTTCATTGTTGTGTGTCTCCTTACATATAATGGACCAAGAAAATCAAATATATTTATAGAATTTCCTCCAAAATAGAAAAATATGTGAGAAATTCACCAAATGTTTTGAAAAAATCCTAGTGTCACGGGGATACCGCAACACAGAGGGGCCCGAAGACTGCGGTGTCTGGTTTCAAGAACTCCTGCACTGGTTCGAAGTACTTCACTATCTTATTAAACAGTGCAGTTTTTTCCTTGCTAGCAGTGCAAAAATTAATCTGTTCAGTTGAAGCTCCTGGAGCTTTCCTACCTGGATTGTGTTAGCTGTTCAGTGTTGGCCACTCCCCACTGCAATATATGCTTTCCTCTGGCACTTAGGGATTGCCACTGTTTGTTTTTACTTCCTGGTTTTGGAGTTAGAGGTGTAGTTTGTGGTTGGAGTTGGTGTTTGGAGATTTATTCAGGAGATTGTTGCATGCAGTTTTTTCTGTGTGCACATCCTCATCCTCTCCTTTATCTTTCCTATGTCCCTCTCTGTTGTTTTATGTGTGTATTTGAATGGTTGGTGTTTTAATTTATCCCTTTCCATCTTCCCTTGTTTGTCTGGTTAGTGTGTTCCTATACACTTCAGCTTCCCACTACCCTGAGTGGTGGAGGGGACAGATCAGGATTGATATAGGAACAAAGCAAGGCTCGTGAACCCAGCATCTCCACCTTCAGGAGTTATCTGGGGGACAGGGATAAAATAGGGCGCCCCTAGTTCTAGGGACCTGGTTAGTGCCCATAGTCCCAACACCATTGTGACACCTAGTATTTCGGCATACAGTACAGACCAAAAGTTTGGAAACACCTTCTCATTGAAAGATTTTTCTGTATTTTCATGACTATGAAAATTGTACATTCACACTAAAGGCATCAAAACTATGAATTAACACATGTGGAATTATATACTTAACAAAAAGTGTGAAACAACTGAAAATATGTCTTATATTCTAGGTTCTTCAAAGTAGCCACCTTTTGCTTTGATGACTGCTTTGCACACTCTTGGTATTCTCTTGATGAGCTTCAAGAGGTAGTCACCGGAAATGGTTTTCACTTCACAGGTGTGCCCTGTCAGGTTTAATAAGTGGGATTTCTTGCCTTATAAATGGGGTTGGGACCATCAGTTGTGTTGTGCAGAAGTCTGGTGGATACACAGCTGATAGTCCTACTGAATGGCCCATTAGAATTTGTATTATGGCAAGAAAAAAGCAGCTAAGTAAAGAAAAATGAGTGGCCATCATTACTTTAAGAAATGAAGGCCAGTCAGTCCGAAAAATTGGGCAAACTTTGAAAGTGTCCCCAAGTGCAGTTGCAAAAGCCATCAAGCGCTACAAAGAAACTGGTTCACATGAGGATCGCCCCAGGAAAGGAAGACCAAGAGTCACCTCTGCTTCTGAGCATGCTGTAAGTTTATCCGAGTCACCAGCCTCAGAAATCGCAGGTTGACAGCAGCTCAGATTAGAGACCAGGTCAATGCCACACAGAGTTCTAGCAGCAGACACATCTCTTCAACAACTGTTAAGAGGAGACTTTGTGCAGCAGGCCTTCATGGTAAAATAGCTGCTAGGAAACCACTGCTAAGGACAGGCAACAAGCAGAAGAGACTTGTTTGGGCTAAAGAACACAAGGAATGGACATTAGACCAGTGGAAATCTGTGCTTTGGTCTGATGAGTCCAAATTTCAGATCTTTGGTTCCAACCAGCGTGTCTTTGTGTGACGCAGAAAAGGTGAACGGATGGACTCTACATGCCTGGTTCCCATCGTGAAGCATGGAGGAGGAGGTGTGATGGTGTGGAAGTGCTTTGCTGGTGACACTGTTGGGGATTTATTCAAAATTGAAGGCATACTGAACCAGCATGGCTACCACAGCATCTTGCAGCGGCATGCTATTCCATCCGGTTTGCGTTTAGTTGGACCATCATTTATTTTTCAAAAGGACAATGACCCCAAACACACCTCCAGGCTGTGTAAGGGCTATTTGACCAGATGACCTGGCCTCCACAGTCACCAGACCTGAACCCAATCGAGATGGTTTGGGGTGAGCTGGACCGCAGAGTGAAGGCAAAAGGGCCAACAAGTGCTAAGCATCTCTGGGAACTCCTTCAAGATTGTTGGAAGACCATTTCTGGTGACTACCTCTTGAAGCTCATCAAGAGAATGCCAAGAATGTGCAAAGCAGTCATCAAAGCAAAAGGTGGCTACTTTGAAGAACCTAGAATATAAGACATATTTTCAGTTGTTTCACACTTTTTTGTTAAATATATAATTCCACATGTGTTAATTCATAGTTTTGATGCCTTCAGTGTGAATGTACAATTTTCATAGCTAAGAAAATACAGAAAAATCTTTAAATGAGAAGGCGTGTCCAAACTTTTGGTCTGTACTGTATGCGTGTTGACTGTTCTCTGTTGTGCCAATCAAGGATGTCACTCTCAATGGTCATCTATCATCTGGGGTCAACTATCTAATGTCACTCTCTATCTACAAGTGTGTCTCACTAAATTAGAATACCATCAAAAAGTTAATTTATTTCAGTTCTTCAATACAAAAAGTGAAACTCATATTATATAGTCATTACAAACAGAGTGATCTATTTCAAGTGTTTATTTCTGTTAATGTTGATGATTATGGCTTACAGCCAATGAAAACACAAAAGTCATTATCTCAGTAAATTAGAATACTTTATAACACCAGCTTGAAAAATGTTTTTAAAATCCGAAATGTTGGCCTACTGAAATGTATGCTCAGTAAATGCACTCAATACTTGGTCGGGGCTCCTTTTGCATCAATTACTGCATCAATGCGGCGTGGCATGGAGGCGATCAGCCTGTGGCACTGCTGAGGTGTTATGGAAGTCCAGGTTGCTTTGATAGCAGCCTTCAGCTCGTCTGCATTGTTGGGTCTGGTGTCTCTCATCTTCCTCTTGACAATACCCCATAGGGGTTAAGGTCAGGCGAGTTTGCTGCCAATCAAGCTCAGTGATACTGTTGTTTTTACACCAGGTATTGGTACCTTTGGCAGTGTGGACAGGTGCCAAGTCCTGCTGGAGAATGAAATTTCCATCTCCAAAAAGCTTGTCGGCAGAGGGAAGCATGAAGTGCTCTAAAATTTCCTGGTAGACGGCTGCGCTGACTTTGGTCTTGATAAAACACAGTGGACCTACACCAGCAGATGACATGACTCCCCAAACCATCACTGATTGTGGAAACTTCACACTAGACCTCAAGCAGCTTGGATTGTGGCCTCTCCACTCTTCCTACAGACTCTGGGACCTTGATTTCCAAATGAAATGCAAAATTTACTTTCATCTGAAAACAATTCCTTGGACCACTGAACAACAGCCCAGGTAAGACGCTTCTGGCGTTGTCTCTTGGTCATGAGTGGCTTGACACAAGGAATGCGACACTTGTAGCCCATGTCCTGGATACGTCTGTGTGTGGTGGCTCTTGAAGCAATGACTCCAGCAGCAGTCCACTCCTTGTGAATCTCCCCCAAAGTTTTGAATGACCTTTTCTTAACAATCCTTTCATGGCTGCGGTTATCCCTGTTTCTTGTGCACCTTTTTCTACCACACTTTTTCCTTTCACTCAACTTTCCATTAATATGCTTGGATAAAGCACTCTGTGAACAGCCAGCTTCTTTAGCAATGACCTTTTGTAGCTTACCCTCCTTGTGGAGTATGTCAATGACTGCCTTCTGGACATCTGTCAAGTCAGCAGTCTTCCTCATGATTTTGGAGCCTACTGAAATAGAATAAGGGCCCTTTCTAAATGCATCGGAAGCCTTTGCAGGTGTTTTTTGTTAATTTTTCAAATTTACTGAGATAATGACTTTTGTGTTTTCATTGGCTGTAAGCCATAATCATCAACATTAACAGAAATAAACACTTGAAATAGATCCCTCTGTTTGTAATGACTCTATATAATATATGAGTTTCACTTTTTGAATTGAAGAACTGAAATAAATTAACTTTTTGATGATATTCTAATTTAGTGAGAAGCACTTCTATCTATCTGTCTATCTATCTATCTATCTATCTATCTATCTATCTACAGTTATATGAAAAAGTTTGGGCACCCCTATTAATCTTAAGCTTAATGTTTTATAAAAATTGGTGTTTTTGCAACAGCTATTTCAGTTTGATATATGTAATAACTGTTGGACACAGTAATGTTTCTGCCTTGAAATGAGGTTTATTGTA
Organism: Phyllobates terribilis; assembly: GCF_046119375.1. Classification (NCBI taxonomy): domain Eukaryota; kingdom Metazoa; phylum Chordata; class Amphibia; order Anura; family Dendrobatidae; genus Phyllobates; species Phyllobates terribilis. The sequence goes on along the minus strand of NW_027362769.1, from coordinate 105,601,870 downwards.
CTAACAGAAAATGTGCAATCTGCATCCAAACAAAACTTGACAGGTGCATAAGTATGGGCACCCTTATCATTTTCTTGTTTGAAATACTCCTACCTACTTTTTACTGACTTACTAAAGCCCTTTTTTTGGTTTTGTAACCTCATTGAGCTTTGAACTTCATAGCCAGGTGTATGCAATCATGAGAAAAGCTACTTAAAGTGGCCACTTGCAAGTTGTTCTCCTGTTTTAATCTCCTCTGAAGAGTGGCATCATGGGCTCCTCAAAACAACTGTCAAATGATCTGAAAACAAAGATTATTCAACATAGTTGTTCAGGGGAAGGATACAAAAATATGTCTCAGAGATTTAACCTGTCAGTTTCCACTGTGAGGAACATAGTAAGGAAATGGAAGAACACAGGGACAGTTCTTGTTAAGGCCAGAAGTGGCAGGCCAAGAAAAACATCAGAAAGGCAGAGAAGAACAATGGTGAGATCAGTCAAGGACAATCCTCAGATCTCCTCTAGAGAGCTGCAGCATCAACTTGCTGCAGATGGTGTCACTGTGCATCGGTCAACTATACAACGCACTTTGCACAAGGAGAAGCTGTATGGGAGAGTGATGCGAAAGAAGCCGTTTCTGCAAGCACGCCACAAACAGAGTCGGCTGAGGTATGCAAAAGCACATTTGGAGAAGCCAATTTCTTTTTGGAAGAAGGTCCTGTGGACTGATGAAACCAAGATTGAGTTGTTTGGTCATACAAAAAGGCGTTATGCATGGCGGCAAAAAAACACAGCATTCCAAGAAAAACACTTGCTACCCACAGTAAAATTTGGTGGAGGTTCCATCATGCTTTGGGGCTGTGTGGCCAATGCCGGCACCGGGAATCTTGTTAAAGTTGAGGGACGCATGGATTCCACTCAGTATCAGCAGATTCTTGACAATAATGTTCAAGAATCAGTAACAAAGTTGAAGTTACGCAGGCGATGGATCTTTCAGCAAGACAATGATCCAAAACACTGCTCCAAATCTACTCAGGCATTCATGCAGAGGAACAATTACAATGTTCTGGAATGGCCATCCCAGTCCCCAGACCTGAATATCATTGAACATCTGTGGGATCATTTGAAGAGGGCTGTCCATGCTCGGCGACCATCAAACTTAACTGAACTGGAATTGTTTTGTAAAGAGGAATGGTCAAAAATACCTTCATCCAGGATCCAGGAAATCATTAAAAGCTACAGGAAGCGACTAGAGGCTGTTATTTTTGCAAAAGTAGGATCTACTAAATATTAATGTCACTTTTCTGGTGAGGTGCCCATACTTATGCACCTGTCAAATTTTGTTTGAATGCAGATTGCACATTTTCTGTTAGTACAATAAACCTCATTTCAAGGCAGAAACATTACTGTGTCCAACAGTTATTACATATATCAAACTGAAATAGCTGTTGCAAAAACACCAATTTTTATAAAACATTAAGCTTAAGATTAATAGGGGTGCCCAAACTTTTTCATATAAATCTATCTATCTATCTATCTATCTATCTATCTATCTATCTATCTATCTATCTATCTATCTATCTATCTATCTATCTATCTATCTATCCTATATGGTCAAATGTATTGGAATACCCTCAGGTCAAATCTACAGGAGCTTTTCTGATTTCCCATTCTAATACCATAGACATTAATATCGAGATGGTTCCCACTCCACTATTCTGGGAGGCCTTTCTACAAGATTGAGGAGTTCCTCTGTGAGAATTTCTGGCCATTCACCCAGAAGAGAATTTGTGTGGTTAGACACTGATGTTGGAGAAAAGGGCTGGACTGGTACTCTCCATTCTAGCTCATCCCAAAGGTGTTTGATAAGGTTAAGGTCGGGGATCTGTGTGGACAGTGAAGGTCTCCCACATCAGACTCACCCAACCATGTTTTTTATGGGCTCACCTAATGAGTTGGATTCTCTAAGCTGTAGGTCAGGATAAGCAGCATGGACTGGAGGTGGTGATGTAATGGAAATGGACAGCACATGGATCAGCAATTACTAGGACAGCAGCCCATGCAGGTTGGCAGGTGGGCAAGGGAAGCAGTGGAGGCTGCTGGAGGACAGTTTATTACAGGAACAGCTGAGAAATAACATAATGGAGAATGAACATAATAGAAATCAGTATTTGGTGTGACCGCCCTTTACCTTTAAAACAACATCAATTTTTCTAGGTACAATTGAATAGTCAATATGCAACTGATAATAGCGGCATATAATTTATATAGATGATGACAGAACAACTATATTAAAGACTGTGGGTTATACAGAAGCATCACTTCATATTGTAATACTACAGCCTCCGGACTCACGGGCATTACTCATACATACAGTAATTCACATACAGGTGTGAGATGTCACAGAAGAGATAAATCTGCACATTAGATATCACCACAAAGTAGAAGACATGTATATACTCAGTGTGCCACAATACAGTTCACTGCTTCAATAATGCTGCACGTGTGTTAGCGCGACACCGGACCTGACACTGTTTTACCGTGTTGCTACTGGCACTATATCAAGTACATGCTCTATAAAGTTTTACACCTTCAATTATGCTTCACATTGGGCAATGACCGGATCATTTGTCATACTTACATCTTTTATCATACAGTCACAATAAATGTAATCTCTTTAAAAACATCAATGTAGTTTTATATGTCAGAATGATGGCTCCTCATAAGAGGCAAATATTCTTTACGAGCCAATTCTCCTTTCCGCTGTCCATACAATGGAATATTCTCTTTCCGGCCGCAGATGAGATACTTGATCTAGGTAGATATATAGACATCTGAAAAGAAGATCATGAAAACAACAGTTTAATAGAATATTAGGTTACCGTTCTATGGCTCGCTGTTAAACTGGACATTTGAGAGGCAGCAATCACTGTGATGAGACGTCAGTGACGGGAATTTTAAAAGAAGTTACATTAAAAAAGGACATTGTTCAAATCATTTTTTTTTATTCTAAGATTATTTTTTTACAAATTTTGTCAAGAAAGCAGACACAATAAGGACCATGCTTTCTTTATTTTACAGCTCACTTGATAGCTTCGCTGTACAGATTGAGGAAAGATAAGCGGAGCTATCTCACAATCTCATTATCATGAGATATAAACGTTTTTACATATGGAAGTAGTGGTAGGGCTGTGCAGGCATTTCTGCCAACACCCCCTCCAGAAAAATTCTATAATTATTGGGAGAACCAATTTGAGAATTCAAATCATATGCAAATCAGGCTGAAAGTGCATTAGGGTCTTGTCAATGCATTTGGGAAAAGCAGTCAATGTGCACTGACACGCTCATAGTGCACACCTTGAATATTTGCAGCAGTATTTGTGCTTTCAGTGTTTCCAGGAAAAACGCTGTGTAAAATATGCACTTTCTTGACACGGTTTTTACTGGCATTTTTTTCCCCAATTTATTTGAATGGGTAAAAAACGCTGCAAAAATGCTGAAAGAATTGACAAGCTGCCGATTTGAAAAAAAATGCTTTGATGGTTAAAATTTGCAGGGAAATTTTTTTTCGAAATCTCATTCATTCTGCTAATTTGCAAAAAAAGCGGCAAAAACGCAACATGTGAACAAGCCCATAGAATTAAATAGTATTGATAAATATGCTCTTTTACATATCTGTTAGATAATGGATGCAAGAATTTAATAGATTTTCATTAGGATGTGAATCTTCAAAGGAGCATGGAGTGTAAAAACATATAAATGGCTAAAATGGTCGACCCATGGTTACATGTTAATTTACTCAAAGAACGCTCACATACCGCTCTTAGTCCCATGTTTGTTGGTCCAGTCAGGGCTTACATTCAAACCCTCCTGCAAAACGGGATTCAGGCGTATGCTGTGCATCATTTTTGGGCGTATACGCTTACTAGAGGCAGACACTCAGGCATAGTAGACTGTGCCTGAGTGTCCATCTCAAGTAGGCATATACAGTGGTGGCCAAAAGTATTGGCACCCCTGCAATTCTGTCAGATAATACTCAGTTTCTTCCTGAAAATGATTGCAATCACAAATTCTTTGGTATTATTATCTTCATTTAATTTGTCTTCAATGAAAAAACACAAAAAGAATTGTCCTAAAGCCAAATTGGATATAATTCCACACCAAACCTAAAAAAGGGGGTGGACAAAAGTATTGGCACTGTTTGAAAAATCATGTGATGCTTCTCTAATTCGTGTAATTAACAGCACCTGTAACTTATCTGTGGCACCTAACAGGTGTTGGCAATAACTAAATCACACTTGCAGCCAGTTAACATGGATTAAAGTTGACTCAACCTCTGTCCTGTGTCCTTGTGAGTACCACATTGAGCATGGAGATAAGAAAGAAGACCAAAGAACTGTCTGAGGACTTGAGAAACCAAATTGTGAGGAAGCCTGAGCAATCTCAAGGCTACAAGTCCATCTCCAAAGACCTGAATGTTCCTGTGTCTTCCGTGCGCAGTGTCATCAAGAAGTTTAAAGCCCATGGCACTGTGGCTAACCTCCCTAGATGTGGACGGAAAAGAAAAATTGACGAGAGATTTCAACGCAAGATTGTGCGGATGGTGGATAAAGAACATCGACTAACATCCAAACAAGTTCAAGCTGCCCTGCAGTCCGAGGGTACAACAGTGTCAACCCGTACTATCAGTCGGCGTCTGAATGAAAAGGGACTGTATGGTAGGATACCCAGAAAGACCCCACTTCTTACCCCGAGACATAAAAAAAGCCAGGCTGGAGTTTGCCAAAACTTACCTGAGAAAGCCTAAAACGTTTTGGAAGAATGTTCTCTGGTCAGATGAGACAAAGGTAGAGCTTTTTGGGAAAAAGCATCAACATAGAGTGTAGAGGAAAAAAAAAGAGGCATTCAAAGAAAAGAACACGGTCCCTATAGTCAAACATGGCGGAGGTTCCCTGATGTTTTGGGGTTGCTTTGCTGCCTATGGCACTGGACTGCTTGACCGTGTGCATGGCATTATGAAGTCTGAAGACTACCAACAAATTTTGCAGCATAATGTAGGGCCCAGTGTGAGAAAGCTGGGTCTCCCTCAGAGGTCATGGGTCTTCCAGCAGGACAATGACCCAAAACACACTTCCAAAAGCACTATAAAATGGTTTGAGAGAAAGCACTGGAGACTTCTAAGGTGGCCAGCAATGAGTCCAGACCTGAATCCCATAGAACACCTGTGGAGAGATCTCAAAATGGCAGTTTGGAGAAGGCGCCCTTCAAATATCAGGGACCTGGAGCAGTTTGCCAAAGAAGAATGGTCTACAATTCCAGCAGAGCATTGCAAGAAACTCATTGATGGTTACCAGAAGCAGTTGTTCGCAGTTATTTTGGCTAAAAGTTGTGCAACCAAGTATTAGGCTGAGGGTGCCAATACTTTTGTCTGGCCCATTTTTGGAGTTTTGTGTGAAATGATCAATGATTTGATTTTTGCTTCATTATCTTTTGTGTTTTTTCCTTGCAAGCAAATTAAATGAAGGTAATAAGACCAAAGAATTTGTGATTGCAATCATTTTCAGGAAGAAACTGAGTATTATCTGACAGAATTGCAGGGGTGCCAATACTTTTGGCCACCACTGTACGTCCGAAATTGATAGACAATAGACAAGAGAGCACATGGTGACTCTGTCGGCACCATTAATTATGGCGACCCCTAATGTTCTTTTTACTCCATCCCAGAATGTCCATGTCTTTGTGTCCATGTCTTTGTGTCCATGATCCTGAGCTACTGGTACATGTGTGACCACCAGAACAAGACATAAAAGGGGTCATGCTGAGAGGGAATCTAAAGGACACCAGGGATGTTGGCCGGTCCCACTAAAATGAGTAGACTTGGCCAAAATTAGTGTATAATATGCACACCATCATGGACATTTGCTTTTTAAATGCATGTATTGTTGGGTAAAAATATTTCTTGCAATTAGATTTCATTAAAAATTTTGTTTGATATTTACAGGTTCATTGTTTCCCTGCACATTGCTGGCTGCAGAAAGAATTAACTGAGAAACATCAGTGAGCTCATTCTGCGAGATATTTTATAACAATAATAATAATAATCTTTTTATTTATATAGCGCCAACATATTCCGCAGCGCTTTACAATTCAGACAATTTACAGACACTGTCCCCATTGGGGCTCACAATCTACATTCCCTATCAGTATTTCCTGTCTTTTTTTCTGAGCTCCTCTCAGCTGATTCATGACCACAAAGTTCAACTCAATTTGGTGTGGTCTGTGGCCATAAATAAGCACAGAAGGCTTCAGAACAGACAGATAAAAGTTGGCACTCACGAGTTTCTTTTCCATCTGAGAAATTTCCCTTTTTTTATATTTTCAAATAGAACATTGCCAATGACACTCCATACACTGTTGATCAGTTCCCCCCAAAAATTGTCGGACTGGCCAACAGGGGAACAGGAGAATCCTCCGGTAGGCCGCCCAGTGCTATTACAATTGATTCACATTTTGCAGAAAAAGGTATTATCTAATCATTCATTACACAAGCTAGCCAAATTAATATTACATAGAAGCAAAAGTAAATTTCTGTACTGGGGTCAGGTTATTTTTGCACGTAGCTGAACAGTGGGCCCCAAGAATCAATGGTGCTTGTGGGCCTTTGCCAATCCAGTCCGACACTGATCAGGTGTATGCCTTTAAATCATTTTGACCTATAATATGTCTTTGGCATAATATAAGCCATGTAAAAGAATTGTGATTAGCAGGGCTCTGTACTCAAGAACTGTCAGGGGACAATAAGGCAACGTCTTCTGATAACGAGAATCCTAGAAGCTGATAAAATCTCCACTTGAAGTCAATGCTTCTTTCAGTTTCCTCAAAGAAGCTGGCAATAACCGAGACTGTAACCTGCGTGGAACAGATAAGGGCAGCGTATTATACAAGAGACACATGTAAGCACTTTCACATTTAAAAAATGAATCTGTATCTCTTTTCACTGGATTATTTATTTAATATCGCCAAGCAATGCATTACCAAGATGCGATGTCACAGAAGGGTTAACGTCCTGCAAGCCTTGGAGGAAGGGCTGTTAATACAATTTATGACTCATTTGGAGCCATGCAGAGGAAGCCAATTAACTCTTTTTTGGTTTTAGTGGTCCGGACTCTATAATTAACTTGGCCAAGGAACCATCTCATATTTTACTGTTCAACTCTGAGGCTGCTTCTTATTTCTCTCAATGACACTTGCATAACAAAACATCACAGTTTATATGGTAAAAACTGGCTTTTATTTTCAGAGTTTTCTTTTGATTGCCAAGATATTAACATGTCACATTTAGGCCACGACACAGGTCGCGCGGGCAGTGGCGCAACTGGAGTCCGATGGGCACTGGTGTAAAATTTGGACCTGGGCCCCCACCAGCATGTTCGTCAGATGTATGGACCCTTGTAGCGTTCCAGATCCTGCAAAGACGTACATGTTCACCCCCATGTAATAATATCCCTCATTCTGAAATAATGTCCCCAATCCTGGACCTTTCCTGCAATAATATCCTCCATCCTGGCCTTTTCGTGGTATGATGTCCTCTCATCCTAGGCCCCTTCTACTAATAATGTCCCCAATACTGGTATAATGTCTCCCTTTCCTGGAATAATGTACTCCATCCTGGGCCCCTTTCAGTAATAATGTCCCCCATACTGGTATAATGTCTCCATCCTAGGCCCTTTCCTGGTATAATGTCTCCCTTTCCTGGTATAATGTCTCCATTCTAGGCCCTTTCCTGGTATAATGTCTCCCTTTCCTGGTATTATGTCTCCATCCTAGGCCCTTTCCTGGTATAATGTCTCCCTTTCCTGGTATAAATTCCTCCATCCTAGGCCCCTTCCAGTAATGTATGTCCCCCATCCTGTTATAATGCCCCCATCCTGGGCCCCTTCCAGTAATAATGTCCCTGTTCTGTAGCTCTTCTCCAAGAAATATAACAAAAAATATACGATTCTTCTCACCTTCCGCTACTCCTTTGGCGCCCATCATCCTCTTCCAAAGCCAGCACAGAAGCCGGCAGCTGACTTTTGAGTGCCAGTACGGGCAGTGTATTACATCACTGCCATGCTCCGCCAGTGACTTCCACACCAACATCAGATGCCGGCCTCTGATTGGCTGGCAGCGTATATTGCAGTGCAGGGACCAAGCGGGTCTCTGTGCCACAATATATTTCAGCTGAATGTGTGTCCTCAGGTGCACATCCAGATGAAATAGCTGATGGCGTCAGCAAGGCCCCCTTCAATATGGGTCGGTTGCACCCTCTACGTCCACGAGCATTACGCCAAGCATGCAGACAAAAATTGCCCTAGGCTGCTGTAACAACAGGGCATCAATTGGGTTGTTGTGCAACCTACAAAAAAAGTACTGCAACTGCGACAAGCAAGTCGCAAAAGATACAATTAGTTCTGGCGTTTTGTAATTAGGTTGCTGCAGTGGAAAACCCTATTTATTTACATCATGCTGCGATGTAGCAGTAGCATAGAGCGATTATTAGTCGTGTGACGCCGTGTAGCCTCAGCCATAGTGTTAATGACATTGTGATCCCTCACTTTACAATGATATTTTTTACAGATATCACCAAAAATTGTTCTTTTTAAGTGTTACTTCATCTTAGGGCTCATTCAGACTTCTGATTTTCTTGGACGAGTGCTATCTGTAGTTTTCACTGTGCACATATGCGATTTTTTCCTCGGACCGAGCAATCTGCCGAAAAATTCAGAAACCTGTCCGAGTTTGATCCAAGTGTCGGATCAAAATCGACTATAAAAGTCAATGGAACCGTGAAAAAATCGGACCACACTCTGATGACATCCAAGTGCAGTCTGATTTTCACATGATGTCAGAAAGGAGAAGATGGAGAAACTTGTTTTTTTATTTCTTCATGTATGAGAAAAATGGATGACAGTCAGACCGCACTCTGATCAAACTCTGATCATGAAAAATAAGACTTACAAACTCTGAGCTTTCTTACAGATTCAAAGTTAACTCATTCTACAGCCAGATATGTACATAGAAGCATAGAGGCTGTAGAAAACAACCGGAAAACAAAATTTAATTCAAGCTCAAGTGCAACCATGAATAAAATATAAGTATTTAAGTAAGAAAAATTACCCCAAAGGTGTAAATATCCTACAAATGTATGTGCACCTATGGATGAAATCATCTGACCAGGTTATACAGATATATATTATTCTAATTCTTGCCAGTACATATATTCTGTGCATCTGAGGTAACCAATACATTTTTTTAACCCATAAAAATCTGCTGCTCAGTCGCAAATAGTGCAATCTCCATCATTCTTCTGCAGAAAAGGAAATCCAGAGGCTCTTTACCTGGACATAAAACACATAATCTTCTTTATAAAGAGTATCTTAACTTTTTTTCAAATACTTTTGCCCAGTAAAGAAAGCTATGAAGGTTTGGAAATTACTTTATTAGGAGTTTGTCTTCATTCTGCAAAGAAATTGCATGTAAGTGGTTAACAAACCTCTATTTCCCTTCCTTCAAGTTAATTAATATGAGAACATTCTCATTTGGAGTACAGATGATGGCAGTGAAACAAGCAGCCCCTGTCTCCTCCTCTGTCTTGTACTTATCAGAACAATCTCCTGCAGCAGTTTATCCCCAGAGTTAGTGAGACACAGGTGCTGACCCATCACTGCAATCATCTGTACTCCAAATGAGTATGTTATACCAATGCAGCAGATGGCAGGCAAATAGAATGGGGAAAAGCAGGAGTTTGGAAGTCTCCTACATGATTTTGGAAGTCTCCTACATGATTTTTCATAGGAATGAAGACTGATCCCTTAATAAAGTGATTTGCAAAGTTTCATAACTTTCCATGCTGGACAAAATGATAAAAAGGCAAAAAAAAATAATATAAAAGTTCATTTTTTAAGGGTGGGGCCACATGCTGCCAATGGCCATGCAACTGAAGCTCCACCTACCTATAGCGAGCCACTGGCCAAACGATTGTGAAGGAAAGTCATGCGTTCATTGGCTCACCATAGGCCGGCGGAGCTTCAGTTGCATGGCCATTGGCAGCATGTGGCCACACCCTTAGGACACGCAACAAAGGACCCATGTAAAGTGGTCTGTCTCTATGACTGATCTTGTTTTTTTTGGCATTGACGGTATCTGATGAGTTATGAACCCTAGTTATGTGATGATCACACGGTGGCACAGCTCATTGCAGTTGCAGAACAGTTATCAAAGCATCAGAAATGCTTTTCATCCTCTGTAAAGAAACAGTGATGGTTTCTACTCAATGCCTTTAAGAAGAGATTTTACAGACTGTTAAAGGGAATTTATCAGCACTTTTTTGCTATGTATCTGAGGACAGCATGAGGTAGAGGTTAAAACACAGATTTCAACGATGTGTCACATGTCAGGCTGTGTGCTGTTGTTTACTTACACTGAAGGTTTTATGACCTGGTGATTATCATTGCCCAGACTACAAGAGCACTTGCATGATACTCCGACTCCACCCCCTCCCGTGATAAACAGCTCACTGTCTATAGCTATGTCCATACAGAGCCTGGTGAGGGAGGGGTTAGCTTTCTCTGCTCTGCTTCATGCAAAATCTAAGAACTGTGATTGTGTGAGAACGACTGCACCCAGTAATCTAAGTGATACATCGTTGGAATCAGGGTCTCTTTGCCTACATCATACTGTTCTCAGATGAGGTAGTGAAAACCTGCTGACAGATTCCCTTTAACTGATGCACAAACTATATTAAAAAGTTGTATAACTTGTCCTATTACGATAAATAGCCGGAGTACTCCTTTAAACAATCTCCAAAGAGGGAGCTTCACTTTAAATAATTACTATTAGCTACGTTTAGCTTTCATCCCTAACATATGATGCACGTTTATTACTTTACCACAATAGCCACAAGACTTTACATCTATTAATATCCTATACATTACTTTAATATACTCTACAGCTGCTTGTCTTACTTTTCCAATGAAACATGTATATTTCACTTTTGTATGAAAACTGTAAGTGTTATTACAGGCCTAAGGAAACAGCGGAACCGAGGCAGAAGATTTATATCACATTTATTAAGCTTTTGTAACACCATCAAGGAAATAAAGCAGTCACTGGCACTATCTCAAACAACACATCATTATTACTTTTTCTATCAGTGCGGTTAGCAATACGGTGATTATATTCATAATATTTATGGAGCTGAACAATGAAAACAATGCATAACATCTGTCAGCAGTGATACATCGCTTCTCACTTTAATAAAACTCTTCCATATCATGTGCTCACTGTTGGTCTCTGTGAAGTCTATGAATTTTCTGCCTCTAATATAGATTTGCTTTCCAAGACAAGCACTAGGTGGCAATTAGAAGTCTCAAATAACTGGTCGGATTACCAGAAAACTTCACCATACAATTTATTACTTTCCACTTGGCAGGGGTACGTTTAAATCAACAAAGAACAGGTGACTGGGAAGATAGAGATGGATTGTGGAAATGTACGATGTGTCAGGGAAGGATTATAGCGATTTAGGTTTTGCAGGGTGGCCTATACTTTTCTCCTGGTGGACCATCAATGGTGGCCGGCCACTCAACTGTCAGGGGGCCCGATGCTGAACGGACCCACTGCTGACCCAGGGAATCATGTTGCCAATTTATTCTGAGCTCACATTGAATGCCATAAGAGTAACCCCCCCCCCAAAATATGGCTGAAATATATTTTTTTCAAATTTTCACCCCACTTGTAAATTTTTTTGCCCAGTTCTTTGGTCATTCAAAATAGTGTACAGTTCGTCTTGCAAAGCACAAGTCCACATATGGTTGTGTTGGCAGAAAAAAAAAAGTTATGACTCTTGGAAGACTGGGAAGATAAAAGCTAAAGCTCAAAAATGAAAATTGGCCACCATGGTAATGGGTTGAAGGACATAGCTGTTGTGCCAACTGCCTAGCAATTCTCAACTTATGCTCATGAGCTACAGAGGAGACAGCTGCCTGCAGATATTGCTACCTCTCTAATTCATGTACTTCTTTGTAGAGTGCCAAACAGGGGCTATGGGACTCCATTCTTCCGAAGCATGGGCCACCTAAAACTGTGCCCTTAGTATTTGTCTTTTCCTGCTCTGTGTCTGCCCGCATATAGATTTCCTGCCAGAAACGTATTTGTGTTCACATATGAATGAGACTGCACAAAATGGCACTTTGGGTCACACGTGCCCTTGAGCCACAGGCTCCTTTCCATGAGCCACAGCCACCTCCTGGGCAACACCAGACATAGAAATAGTCTCAATCCCAAGACACAGGTGTGTGTCTAAATGGGCCTTAAATAGGACTAGGGACATGTGATCATTGATCCACTCTGGGAAACTTACAAAACCCGACGTGGAGCACAACAAAGAGCAGTGGACCCAGGGGAAGGAAACAGAGCCCGGGATACCCAGGACAGATGTGTAACATACCTTCCCTTTGGATCTGGTAGACTGTGTCCACCTGAATCTTCTCTTCCCATAATGCTGACCATATGGATCTTTCCTTCCTTGGGATCCGGTGAGCGGTGATCATTTGGTGAGTTCAGACACCATTGCTGAAACAGAAAAAACATTTGTAATATTTATTGAGAGTATTGGGAATGTTTTCCCTATAAATGATGGCTTTTAATCAGTCTCTCTTGTACTGGGTTCATTTTTTCATTGTCATTATATTTTACTATTCATCCTGGAGAGATAATTATACATGCATTTGATATATTAGATTGATAATTCTTTTTTGACAGATCATTATAAATGTTTTTTAGCCATACATTAATTCAAACTACCAGGCTGAAAATCGTTGAATAATTGTATATCAATTGATTAATTGGAGCTTTTATTGTTTGCTGATTTTAAGAAGTCAGTGAGACCACATCTGTGTAAGTAACATTGGGTTTCTTTTTATTATTATTCCGTTTTTAATCATTTACTCCAATAAATATGTATACATTGTTCCAGACTATCCACTCAAAATACAGATCAGTGTCTGACAATATTTCTTAGTTCTTTGGTCATCAATTACCAGTATATTCTGTAAGATTTTTCATTACTTATCTTTTAAAATTTTCATACTTTGTTTTTTTTTTTTCTACAGGCATTAATAGGCATTTGAGGACTTTCAATTTTTGTAAGACTTTGTAAGAGTTTTATAAAATGTATGTATAATTTTATTGAGAGTTCAACTAGTCTTTTTTCCCAACATTTCTCCCCATCCAGATGGACCGCCACCTGAAGTTGTCACCAGAGAATTACTTTTAAGTGTGTCACATGACCAGTCTCCACCAAGCGATGGTCCTTCCCATTGGCAAAAAGAAGTCGAGGGTTTGTGCCTATCCATACTTTAGATGAAAACTAACATCTTAATTATTGCGAAGATCCCAATAAGAGATTATAAGTATATTTACTATTTGCATGAAGCCAATAATCACCATTTGCATACTTTTTGGCTGGTTGCCCATAAAATAATGATTTATTCCCCTAGAAGAACAGATTCTGGGTGTCAATGGTATGAGATAAAATTAGTTTGAAGACCAAAATAAAGAACGAAGAAATTGGCGCTGCTGGAACAGATGTTGACTCTTAGATGAAGAAGGGTTAGAATTTTTTAAGGCTACGCATTTCAGGACTGGACTGGTGCCTTCATCAGAGGGATACAGGCTCTGACATGATATTGAGCCTCAAAGGTCCAAGAGAAGACAACCCCATTTTAGGAGTAGTTACATTGGCGCTAATGACTTGACACTAGAGTCTGTTTCTGTCACCCTCCACTAAGGAGTCAGATGGCGCAGAGTGAGACGGATGGGAAGGGGAGCACGACCACTGGGGAAAGGTTAGAGGGATAATCCCTGGATCTTGCCCTGTGCAACCCTGAGCTCCCTGACGTCCCTAGACAGGTTCTTTCACCCTGTGCGGCGATCTCGTTCCTAATTCCTGTCTTGCCCTAAGCACGGCCCTGGCTATTGCGTGGGGCAGCAGGAACTTTAGTCTTGCTCTATAATACAGACACAAAGGGAAACAGACAAGAGAAAAGAAACCACAATCACTCTCAGGGCACCAGAATATGGAATGGTGTATAAAGGGAGAGGAAGTATGAGGCAAACCAAAAAGGGAGATAAGGAGAAGGAAAACACGAGACAAACTTCCAAACAGCAATCTCCAGAGTAAACTCCCTAACGGCGTCTCTTTCCACGGCACACAGCTCCCAAACCAACTTCAAGGTATAGTAAGCTATAACTGGCAACTACTCAAGCTATGAGGTGAGCATTTATACCAGAGGGGAGTGGGGAAATCAGAACAGCTGATATAACTCAGGACAAAGAGTTCTAGGAGACAAACAAAACTGTTTAACCCTTGCAACAACAGAGCAAGGGAAATATGCACAGCTAACTGGTGGCAAAGCAGATCCAAGCAGTACAGGTGCATGTTTAGCATGACCCCTCTCTGTCGCAGTATCCCTGTGACAGTTTCTTAGGGGTTGATTCACAAAGAACTTACTTGACTTCATTGATGATATCTCCTGTGTGTGAAGGTGCACTGTTCTGTATAGATGGTGGGCTCTGACAGTCTATTCGCCCTGGATTTTTTTTTTCACACGGGTTTAGGTACAGATTCTGTATGAAGTCTGCATCCCAAGTTTCTTCAATCCCATGTATATGCATTGCAAATTTTTCACGCTAATTTTTGGCAAATATATAAATCCGGAAATAAGTAGCATTCTGATTATTTCCTGTGCATTCTGCATAGAAAATGCAAAGATTAGCACATTGGTTGATGATAGGACTGATCCTATGATTAGCACATTGTTTGATGATAGGACTGATCCTGGTGTGGATCTGTGGCAGTGTAAACTAGAAATCAGTTGCAGCAAATTTCTGTTTCAAGAAATATACAATACTGCGCAAAGGTTTTAGGAAGCTGTGGAAATAAGTCTGCAAAGTAAGAATGTTTTCAAAAATAAAAGTTTACTTTTATCAATTAACAAAATGCAATTGAATGAATACAAGAGAAATCTAAAATATATATTTGGTGTGACCATACTTTACTTTCAAAACAGCATCAGTTCTCCTAGGTACACTTACGATAGTTGTACATTTATTTCAGCAAAGGTTTCGGCTGAAGAAGTAGTTTGAGTGCTATAAGAAATCTTAGCCAAAGTGTGAAGACTACTTGTTGTTTCTTTTGTGTTTATTCAATTTGCACAGAGAAGATGATATTACCATTTATTGCATTTAGATTCCTCATACATCACAGCTGACATCTGGAGCATGCCTACTATATCTACCACATGTGTGCTTTATTATTATGTACCTGATTTAATACTTCATTTTCCAAAAAAAGAAGGAAAATACATTGAGACTAAACAACTGAAATGCAATTTGCTGGAGCTCCAAAGGCATAAGAGGAAATAGCTTTGGTTTAGGAGATTTACTTGAAGTAAATCAAGAAAATATGGTGAACAAACAATAAAAGTCTGAAATAGAACTTGTGTTCCTGTGCTTTAAAGTGGATCTGACATCAGATTTCACAGAGAAATGGCATATATTATTAAATAGCTCTATTAGACCTGATGAAGCTGGTGTACTTACTTTTGTTGTATAATTCTGATGTTAAAATTGGCATTTTTTTTAAAGTCTAGATCACACATGTCAAATTCTGTCCCGCATGGTGATTTTATTTGGCCCGCGATGCCGGCACCAGGACTGCCCTCCCATTACCTGCCCGGCATCGCACTTGCAATTATATTGGCATCCTGGATGCAGATACAGTTGAAAGCAATGATGAAAGAAGGAAGCTGTCTGCTCGCTCCTCCCTCATTCTCCATCTGCGGCTGACGTCTCAGCACAGCGGGCGCAATGATGTCACTATTTTGCGCTCGCTGTGCCAAGCAGTGAAGAACTTCAGAGCGCTCGCTGCCGAGACAAGAGCAGGGGGAAATGAGGAGATGCCAGTATTTATTTATTATTTTTTTAATGTGGGGCCCATTATACTGTATGGAGGACTATGTGGACCCATTATACTGTATGGAGGACTATGTGGGGGCATTATACTGTATGGAGGACTATGTGGGGCCATTATACTGTATGGAGGACTATGTGGGGCCCATTATTCTGTATAGAGGACTATGTGGGGCCCATTATTCTGTATGAAGGACTATGTGGGACCATTATTCTGTATGGAGGACTATGTGGGGCCCATTATTCTGTATGAAGGACTATGTGGGACCATTATTCTGTATGGAGGACTATGTGGGGCCCATTATTCTGTATGGAGGACTATATGGGGCCATTACTCTACATGGAGGACTATGTGGGGCCCATTATTCTGTATGGAGGACTATATGGGGCCCATTATACTGTATGTAGGACTATGTGGTATCCTTTATACTGTATGGAGGACTATGTGGGGCCCATTATTCTGTATGGAGGACTATATGGGGCCCATTATACTGTATGTAGGACTATGTGGTGTCCTTTATACTGTATGGAGGACTATGTGGGGCCCATTATTCTGTATGGAGGACTATGTGGGGCCCATTATACTGTATGGTAGACTATGTGGGGCCCATTATCCTGTATGGAGGACTATGTGGGGCCCATTATTCTGTATGGAGGACTATGTGGGGCTCATTATTCTGTATGGAGGACTATGTGAGGCCCTTTATTCTGTATGGGGGACTATGTGGGGCCATTATTCTGTATGGAGGACTATGTGGGGCCCATTATACTGTATGGAGGACTATGTGGTGCCTGTTATTCTGTATGGAGGACTATGTAGGGCCCATTATTCTATACGGAGGACTATGTGGGGCCATTATTCTGTATGGAGGACTATGTGGGGCCCATTATACTGTATGGGGGACTATGTGGGGCCATTATTCTGTATGGAGGACTATGTGGGGCCATTATTCTGTATGGAGGACTATGTGGGGCCATTATTCTGTATGGAGGATGATGTGGGGCCCATTATACTGTATGGAGGACTATGTGGGGCCATTATTCTGTATGGAGGACTATGTGGGGCGCATTGTACTGTATGGAGGACTATGTGGGGCCCATTATACGGTATGAAGGACTATGTGTGGCCCATTATTCTGTATGGAAGACTATGTGGGGCCCATTATACGGTATGGAGGGCTGTGTGGGGTTCACAATTTGGGCATCATACTGTGTGGGGCTCACCATACTTTGCCGGGTGGGGGGTTGACAGAGGGGATGGGTTGGTACAGTAGAATCTGGTTAAAAAAAGCAAATATTTTCTGTTGATTCTTTTTTATTTAATATATTACGAAATAACATTTACTGCAACTTCCTTGTAAATATGTATTTATTGCATGATTTTTCTATTGTGGACATATTAAGAACAGATAAATCAAATCTCTGCACTATCTTCTCTTTCCATTGATAGTATACAGTATCAAAAAATACAGATATAGCAGTTTTGTGAGAAAAAAAAATCAAGATGTGGAAATTATACATTATACATTCTTTATACAGAAATGAAGAGGTTTTAATCCAAGTTAGGTAACATGGTTAGGACGAGGAGGGCATAGGGTAGTAAACACTCCTTTGTTCAACTAATTTGGGAACAATAAGGTCTTCTGTGTTCTTAAAAGCTAAAATATAGCATTAAATTAATTGAACATTAATTACATACTTGTATGGGCAGCACAGTGGCTCAGTGGTTAGCACTGTTGTTCTGCAGCTTCGGGGTCCTGGGTACAAATCCGACCACAGATGTCTGTAAGGAGTTTGTATGTTCTCCCCGTGTTTGCCTGGGTTTCCTCCGGGTTCTCCCTTTCTGCCCACACTCCAAAGACATACTGATAGGGAATCTAGATTGTGAGCCCCAATGGGGACAGGGATGATGAGGTCTGTAAAGCGCTGCGGAAATCAATAATACTATTTAAGTGAGTAAACTAAATAAAATGTTACATAGTAGTCATATTTCTACAGACGTTTGTCTTCTGTACCATATACTACTATAAGACCAGTGACACACTTTGAAGTTACAAATAATGAGCATCGGAAGCTTGAAGCGATTTTCACACAACCATTATAACCATTATATTATCAACAACCTTGTGTTCTTTCAACGGCCTCACACACATCATGGCGGCCTCTGTCTTCCAATCACAATCACAGGAAATACATTGGCAAGTCGAGGAAATAGATCAAAATTCTCAACTTCCATTGTGCATTCGCCAGCTGTTCTCCTGCGAATATAATATTTCCAGCGTTCACAGTGTCTACAGAAAGGTGATAATAGGTTTGCATGCGTGGCACGCGTCATTAATGGAAGACAATTGTTCTTGGCAGAGAACAGTGGAAAATTTCTGGAAAATATTTGGAAAAAGATCATCCTGGTTCTCACACCCTTTTATTTCATTGTAATAACTTTTTTTTAAACTTCACTGCTTAAATGAAGATATATACTGAGTACAAACTTTAAAGCAATAAACAATGTTTTGTGTGACACAAGGCATCTAGTCCGCTTTCTCATTCTGTGTTTTGTTCACTTTTTTTTTTGTCTTTTTGGTATAATCCCCAATATCTTTGTAGAGCTGTTTTATTTTGTAGTATTTTTTTTTTACCCATTTACTCACATATTTGATTAATTTTTCAACCTCATTTCTACATTTTTTATTTATAATAATTAAATTTGCTGTAATAAAATTTTGAGTGAAATAAGAGTTAATATCCCATTTTTTCTTTTTTGCACTTTTGTTTTTTCGCTTTCTTTCTTCCAAGGGCCATACTTTTTTTTTTCAATCTACAGTCGTAGTTTTGCATGACACCATTCATTTTACCATATAATGCATTGACAAGTGAGAAAAAAATACAAGTGGAGTAAAAAGGTGAAAAAACACCAATTCTGCCACCTCAAAGCTATGTGTACACGACGTCTTTTAGACACCGTCCACTCCCGATGAGTTTTGCTAAAGGAAGAGGCTTCAGGACCTGCCGCCATCTTTTGTCTTGAAGCGTTTTTTTCTGGCAACTTATGATTCGTCTATTTGTCATTTTTGCCACCGGTGTTTTTATTTTCGTTTTGCATATTTTGATATAATCTATTGAAGAATGGTTAGTTCACTTCTTATTACCCACTTCACGTCGTGAAATGGACCCACCTGAAAAAGACATTGTGTGCACATACTCTTAGGGCGTTAAGTTTTTAAAGAGTTCAATGTGTGGTAAAAATGACCTGATAACATTCTAGGGCTCAGTATGACTACGGTGATACAGACTTATACATTTTTTTTTTAATTTTAATTTTAGTGTTAATAAAAGAAAATTCAAACTTTGTAAAAAAAACCATTAGCTTGCGTCATAATTTTCGAAGACCCATAACATTTTTATTTTTCTCTTGATGGACCTGTGTGAGACCGCTCCATACAACCACACCCAACCAGTCACATGTCGTTAGTGGATAAATCACCTTTATTAAATTATAATATACATCTTGGAAACAAGGACACAGGATACATACTGGTCCCAGGGAAAATAGGGTAGACATTGTGGCAGAGTTCACAGTATAGAATAACCACCAGGTAGATCCATGTTCTACAGTGGGGTCTCAGCAGACTTATATTGGAACTTCAGCCAGATCCACAGCTTAGAGGTTTACCATACATATCCAGATTAAAGGGATACAGGTACAGGAGCAGACTCAGGATTCGAGGTGCAGGTAAGTTCACAGGTAAGCACCCACCATGGGCATTTCTCCATTTCTTCTACTCAGAGGTGTGAGGTCTTGGTTATCACACATCAGCTAAATCTTGTCATGTATTCCTTTCTCTTTCAAACGCTTCTTTACTCTACTCTATTTATCTTTACACTAAAGACCCAATACACATTAGAGTAATGTTGGCCAAACTTAATGATGTTGACGAGCTCAGCAGACAGCCTAATATGTATTGGGTCACCCACAGATAATGTCTGGGGAGAGAAGAATCTGGCATGTCCAATTTCGGACTGCTGATCATTTTGTTCTCTACGAAAGAAGTTGCAGCAGAGGAGTCTGGCAGTGGCTCTGCCATAGAGAACACAGGAACACTCGGCAGAGTGAACGCTTCTGTGTATGGATGAACCAGGAGATAGAGCAGCCTATAAACCATAGTTCAGCCCCGGAGCAGACTTATATGTCACGGGTGTGTCAGATGTAACAGACAGTCGCTCTGCATCTGGCAGATGCCTCCCTAATCCTTCTCACTTTTGGACCCAGCGGCAACCTCCCTCCTGCTCTGATTGACACACCCTGGTCTGGGTGTTTATAAACTCTCAGTCTGCTTCATGGAGTGTCGGAGCTTCTTTCCCCTCATTCCTTCATATTGCACTTAGTCTTTCCCACACTGTGCTTGACATTATCATTGGTGCAATCTGTGCGGCCGCACAGGGCCCAAGAGGTAAGAGGGCTGCTACCACCTCTAAAACAAGTGGAATTGTGCATTATGATGATCCATTGGACTGAAAAGGGCCCGTTCTTGGATGGGGGCCCTTTTCTGACTGTGGTTCAGTTGACAGCTATTTAAAATGAATGGGGGGCATTACTTTCCATTGGTTGGAAACATTTTTCAATCTCTGTCAGTCACATGAAATCTCCAGACATCACACCGTTTTAGCGGCACACAAGATGTTACATACATTCTCACCCCAGACAGCCGTCCACGGTTAGCTATGTATACCTTAGTGAAGATCCAGCACTTATTGAAGAGCAAAGCCATTGTTATCCCAAATAAAGTTTCATGTACAAATACAGGCTGCAAATTAGGGTTTATCCAACTGAGCCTAGCCAACATGGCCAACATATCATGTACATGGAAAGTACACGGCACAGCCAAAAACACCCAAGAGAACTCTGCAATGGGATCTTGAGCCGTCCCGAACACTGTAACATAACATGATGGGAAACTAGCAATCCGCCACCCCCTTACACTACGTAGGTGTAAGCTCTCAGATCATTTATACTATTTCAATAATGTCATTCTAAAGCAAAGCTAGCCTTGCCTAAATAATGTGATGTACGCATACGTGTCTGCGGAACAGCTCGGTCTAATGTTGTATTTTTCTATGGAATTTCATTTGAATGCAAGGACGATGATCCATCAAGCTGCCGTCGTACCGTCTCAGCATCGCAGAGGTTAATCCTGATAATTCGCCGCCGCTCTGGTGTAAAATACTGGGCTCTAGCTGTTTGGAGCAGAGTCTGGCTGGAGACGCAGGGAGAGGGGAACTGTATGAGGCAGCAGATTGGAGCTGACAGAGCGTGATCCATATTTTTCAGCTAATAAATCTCTGTTATGGAATTCTGTGTCCATCTCCCCTGTCACTATATACTGGGACACTGAGGCCTAACATCAAAGGAAGCACAGACACCGGCTTTCTGCTGGAAATGCACCATAAAAACACTGTTCTATTACATTTCACCGTTACCTTTCCAACGGGTTGACAATAGTTTTCTGTGAAAAATGAATACTGCATTAATTCAGGTTACAGCTAACCTTTACTTCATTGTGCCGTCATACCTAATCAGTCCTCCCTTTCCATTCTAGTCACATACCGCCATATAAAATGTGCAAGACTCCTTCACTTGAGAGCCAAATGTGATGTCGGATTGTACGATGGACTTGGGGAAAACGGACTTCATCATAATGAGGGCGATTATAAACGACTTATTGTTAAATAATGATTAATCCCGGCATCTGCTCTTCTGGAGAAAGTCTGGGTATATTCTTTTATAGGTAATAAAGGACACAAAGGATCAGAACCATATTGCACACATAGGGGCAGACCAGGTAACATATGATGTCATCCGTGCTGTTCATGGCGGACCGGTGACCATCTTCCTCTTGTGTGGTCAGCATCTCACCAGCACTTTGTCATTTCACATGCTGATTATTAGGTAACCCTCGATCCTAAAAAAAATACCCTCTACCTACATATATGTCCTATATTATACCATATCCCCCCACTCTTCTGTGTATATGCACAATTACGCTACATATAATGCTAGGGTCACACCATCGTTTTCTCTCCATCCGAGAAAAACAGACCGACTATACTGATCAGATTCTGATCAGAGTGTGATCAGAGTAGGATCCGATTTTCTCAGAGATGGAGAGAAAAAAAAAGTTTCTCCATCTTTTCCATTATGCCAGTTCGTGAAAATTTTATCACCTCCGAGTGCGGTCCAATTCTGTTCACGGACCCATAGACATGATGAATGGGTGAGAGCCATCTGATTCTCTAAGGCAAATCGTGCATGCTGCAATTTTTTTCCTTGGACCACTAGGTCCAATAGAAATCTGAATAAAATGGGTACGAGTGCCATCGGTCAAAACCAGGGATAGCACTCCTATGATGTAAACGGTCACATACACGAGCCCCCCAGAGGGAGAATTACATGAAGCGTAATCCAGATGGTCTTTGAAGTCTAGTTCTAAAATGTAGAATTTTCACATGTTCTCTGTTTAAAAAAAATCTAAATTAATTATCATCGTGTATATTTCATTGTAAGGCGTCACATTCTTGACGTCAGTAATAATATATCCTTATGAACACAAGTTTGGGCTCAGTATCTTATCTGAAATTTTGTATTTCAAGAAAACGTGTCAGTGCCTAAAAATATGTCACTTTTTTATCTGGTGTGAATGACGCTGTTTTCCTGAATCCGACGTTGTTTAGTTCTTGTTCCTGCGCCACTCCATTCCTGAGATATGACCCCCTCTTCTTTGTATAATAATCTAATCTTTTTAGCCAAGTGAGCGTGGTCCCATAGAGAAGGATTGAAGACCACACCCACTTGGCTTAAAAGACTAGATTTATATACACGTAAGAGAGGGCCATATTTCAAGAAAGGTGAGGAGCAGGAGCAAAAGAGAAACAGCACCGGATTCAGGAGAACAGCGGCATTTACACCAGGGTAAAAAAATATTACACATTTATGGCAAGTGACAGGTCCTCTTTTAATTCATACCACTTATCTGGTCCAATCAACCGTGATGGTATGTGGAGTTTCCCAGCTCTAATTACTGGTGTTACCACTATACTTTCCAGCTATCTGAAAGTTGTCTGTTCAATGTTGATATTTTTTTCTTCTGACAGACACATCCCTTTTTAATTCCACTCCCTCCATTCCTCCAACACGGCCCCTGAATATGACAGCTCCTATGGGTGTCTGAGAAGTCGCCACTTTTTCTGGGAGCTTCCTGGATGTTTTGTTCTAAGCTGACAAGTATGTACTAAAGGTGGGCATACACATCAGTCTAAAGTACACCAAAGCGAACAAATCAACCCCCAAATTTTTTTGTCATACCTTACCACTTTTAAAGCAACATCCCTGATTCATCCAGGAACACCCACTTAGCATCCAGGAATGGTACCTTTTAGGCAATTTAACATAAACCGTATATTTTGAGAAAAATGGAACAGTTAAGGAGTATTCTTAGAGAAGGAGAACAATGTGTTTTCTATCAGCTATCACAGTTCTGTTGGAGCTATAATCAGGCCCGAACCCTTAAGAGAAGGCTCTCTTACTCACAGGTCCTCTCAGAGGTGTAGGCTTCTGCTTAGCTATTGCACTAAATGCAGAACTGAACGCAGATCTCCAGATTATTCATATTACACATTGCCCTACGCATCAACAGCCCATTAACGACAAGCGCCATACATGTACGACACTCATCGGAACCGGGTGTATAGAGATAGGCTCAGGAGTTGAGCCTGCACCATTCCTTGCAGATGGTGGCTGTTATCCAGCCATCATATGCCTCTTAGAGCAACAGTGGAGCTGAGCAATGCCCGCAGCTGTTAGCCAGTTAAATGCTGCTGTCAGTCTGTGACAGCGGCATTTAAAGCAATCAACACAGGGGTACGCTGTTCTACTCACCCACCGGCCTCCCTGCGTTGCGAACATGGTGCACTGATGGAGGTCTGCTGAAGACTCCTGTACCGGCCATGGCAGTACTTCTATGAAGACTACTTGGGCTTCATAATAGACAATGAGTTTTACCATATATTATAATACAGTTGCATTGCAGTATAAAGTATAGGCGATCAGACAATCACAGGTTCAAGTATCCCAATGAGAAAATTCAAATCACCCCGTTTCTCCATCATAAAAAAAAATATTGAAAAAAAAAAACAAAAAAAAATATTTAATATTGTAAAGTCCACAAAAAAAAGTCTGATCTATCAAAATATAAAATTAATTAACCGGATCCGTAAAAAATGTAAAGAGAAAAAAAATTGAAATGCAAGATTTGAAATTTTGCAAAAAAATTCAATAGAAAGCGATCATAATGTTGTATCTACCTCAAAATGGTATCAATAAAAACATCAGCTCACCATGCAAAAAACAAGCTCTTTCGCAGCTCCATCGACTGAAAAATAAACAAATCTCGGGTCTCAGAAAATGGTTGCTCAAGTGGAATTTTTATTTTTATGAATTTCTACATTTTTATTTTCACCCTGTAAATAAAAGAAAAAATATACAAGTTTGATATTGACGTAATTGTACTGACCTGGAGAATCATGTTGCCAGGTCATTTTTACTGCACAATGAACACCATAAAAACAAACCCCCAAAAAACTAATTTTTTTTTTCGCAATTTCACTGCACTTGGATTTTTTTTTACCAGTTTGTATGCTAAAATAAATGGTGGTATTCAAAAGTACAGCTCACCCCCCCCCCCCAAAGAAAAAAGACTTCATGTAGCTATGTTGGTGGAAAAATAAAAAAGTTATGGCTCTTAGTAGAAGTGGAGAAAAATGAATGTGCAAAAACGAAAAATTGCCTGATCCCTAAGAGAACGTCTAATATAATAGGAAGATCTTTATTGTACCCAATGGCCAGAGAGTATAGAAACATAAGCTTTAAAACTTCCCTTACAAAATATGTAAGAGTCTGATTGTTGTCTCTGACCTCTGTAGCAATGAAAAACAATGGACTGCATAGGAATTTAACACGGCACAAGATGTCTTCCTTGGGGATCATAACGATACTTGTTTTGGGCATTTGTTTGGACACGCATGGGATGATTAGCTATAAAGACATCAAAAGTCCTCCCAAAAGTCAGATATATCACAATTTTCTACTTATTTTCCTCATGTTATGCATCATAAACCTTATAGGAGATTTCCAAAGGCCTGCAAAAATGATCTCCCCATAGGTTCTAATAGGAAAAATAGAACTAATTCAAATAAAAGATATAAGAAAAAATAGGTCTTTGTTTCAATGGCTTTTTTTTTTTTAAACAGTTTAACAAATTGGAGGAGAAAAAAAGGATTTTGAACATTTTCCAAACTGAAAGACATAGAAATTAATCCTGGTGGCATTGAAGGAACCTTTGCTGTGACCCTTCAAACATTTCCTCACTGAAATATTTTTCAATTAGGAGACAAGTTTTCTCAGTGGATCCATAAAGCGACTACGGAGACCCATTTATGCGGAGATAATCAACGCTGTTGTTTTTCAGGAGAAAAATTAGCTTTTATTGCAATATTTTATTATTAATGACATGTTCTACATCACGTATAGGAAGTAGGTTCCAGGTTAATTATATTTTCAGAAATGCCACACCATACATTGCATGCTGTGCCTGCTTGGCATGTTCCAATCCTTAAAAAACCCTAGTGGATTATTAATTTCTAGTTGTGACATAAAACACATACTGAAAAGTGAAAACACAATAATTTTGGATACCACCGTATATTCTGTAAAGCGTTTATTTCCTGCACTTTCCCAAGAGGCCTGTTCGAAGTTAAAGGCATTTACCTAGGGTCTTAAACCCCTACTCCATAATGTTTAGGGAAATAAATATCCCATATGTGGAGCTGACTTTGAATTAGTTCTCTTGTACATGACCGTATTATGGCTCAGTACAACCCAAGTGCGAGTCTTTGGAGTCATTTTGTACCTCTGCCTCCGATGTCATACAAAGGTGTATAGATTAATTCATTTATTTCAATTGCTTCTTCCTTATGAATATAACAGAGCAAAACTTTGTAGCTCCTTCCATTGGTTACTGTTTTATTAAAGCGTGGTTCACTAAAAGTAGAGGATACTGTCAATCACCAGTGAAGGAGGTGGGGACTTGCAAAACCAGTGGGCGGAACGGTGCACTGAGCCTCTTGGTCACACCAAGGTGCACCAAGCACTCTAGTAATTTTAATTAAACTTCACTTTCTGAAGAACTGAAGTAGCAATTAGAACACTAAAGGTGTGATTTCTTTCCAGTGCTATAACCCTAATAAGGATATGTGCTTATTTATACTGTCAGATTGGGATTACAGACTCCCTTTAAGGTGCTATGCTTTGACACATGAAATGTCCTATGACGCCTTTGTTAGAGATATACAAGAACTTCTTAAAGCTCCATACAAGCTCCAATTCACATTGTACAATAATTCCAAGACTAGGATTTGAATGTGATAGTTTAAAGGCATATTCTCAAGTTGTTAAATCACTTTAATTAGTTAGACAGCGTGAAAATAAATAAATTTGCATTTGACTTGATTTTTCTATCTGCTGTCATTCTCCTGTAATGAGAGCTTTTATCTTTCATAGTGTACAGCTGATTTCCATATAGCTTGGTTACTAGTGCCTGCCCAGACTCTGGCTGAGAATGCGCAGTTGTTACATTACAAGAGAGAAGTTAACTCAAAACATCCCAGCCACCTCTCTCCAGTCCATTAACTTCTATAATGCAGTTATCTGCTCACCTTCCTCTACCCCTCCCTCTTAACTCCTGACAAGCCGGTCTTATCAATCCTGTTGAATCACAATCCCTGGCACACAGTATCATGGCTCTCACTATCCTGAGCTGTGTGCTTGTTTAAATGCTCTGTTATTTCTATATGTAAATACAGTGATGACATTATAGACTTAGAACAAACCTCTGATAGCTGAATGTGTTATAGAAGAACTTGTGCTCAGCATTATAGTTCTACTAATGCTATAGCTTGGCTACTCTCCATAACTGTCATTTAAGGAGGGGAATCTACCCTGCCGGAAACCAAGAATTAAGGAGACTGCATAGCTTTGAACTGCTCAAAAGACAACTTGAGAATAAACCTTTAAGCATAATTCCTTTATATGGTCAAAGTCACATTTTGAAATTGCCTGTATAACTGTAGTGTTACTTTGATGCAATTTTGTAATGTTTCTTTTGCTTCTCTTAAACTAATTTTATGTGCTAAGATTTGATAAGTTTCATGTCACTTGTGTCTCTCATTGAAATGAACTGGAGAATGAACCAATTTTATATTGATAGCCTCAAAACAGATCTGAAAAAACCCTTTAGGGCCACATTCATAAATGGTATAATTCATTGTCCATGGGACTGCTGGAAATAGCCAAGCGCTGTGGTTAGATGTTTCCGGTAGTCCTAAAGAAAGAATGGAGCATGCCAAGCTCCTCTCCATTCAGGATGTGGCTCTGCAGAGCCAGGTTCCCCGATTTCAGAGCCCCATTCTCAAGATTGCTGGAGGTCCCAGTGGTTGGACACCCAGCAATAAGTAAATTATTCCTTATTGTATAATAGTGGATAACTTAGTATTTTGGGAATAACCCCTATGAGTGAATGTGTGTGCCAGTATGAAGTGAATCTATACAAAATGTTTTCCAGTGAAAATTCTCCAATGACAACTTCATTTTTATTTTCTTACGACTACCAGTGTGGATGTGCTGGATACGTACTGACAAACTGCAGTTTTGATTGATGTCTTTGGTGTATGAAGACAATGCTATGAACAAACTGCTTTATAAATCATTCATTGGTATAAGACGTCCGCCAGTCCTGTCTACTATTTGGCTTTGGACATTGTTTTTCCTCCCACCTCAGAACAAATGGATGGTTTGGATTTTCTGGACATTGTAACGGATTAGAGAGGGATGTTGACAAGACCTACCATCAAGTTTATATAATACTTTCACTCCTAGGTGTTCTCATGGGATCATTCAACAAAGGCTGCCATAAGTGATATAACCCACACTGAGTCACCACCTTATAATGCATTCCTCCAAATATTCTGTATCTTATTAGAAATGTTATAAAATGTATTCTGACGTGATGAACTCAATGCACAAAATGTGAGGACAGTTTCTGGATGGCATCATATTAATATTAACAGGGCATGAATATTCCTTAAAAGGGACCTGTCATTTGTCATAAACATGTATTTGCCAGGCTAAATGTTGATGTGTTTTTGAATCTGGAGTTGTTTTTCATTTGTTCCTGCGCCTCTCCTTTCCTGAGATATGGCTTCCTATTCTTTGTATAGAAATCTAGGTGTTTTAACTAGCTGGTCGTGGTCTTCAAGAAGATGCCCACAGAAGAGTTTTGCAACACTCCCTTATGGCTAAAAGGTTTGCATACAGGGAAGAACAGATAATTTCTCAGGAGCAAAGAGGCACAGGAACAAAACCAAAACAGCACCAGATTCAGGAGAATAGCGGCATTTACAGCAGGTAAAAAAATTACAGATTTATGGCAAATAACAGGTTCTCTTTAATAATAAAACGCAAGTTTGTATTCAATCAGCTTCTGGAAGAATATCACATTTATCAATTATATGAAATGTGAAGGATATCTGGTTCTGAGTATATTTTAATAATGCGGAATGATGTGCAAAATCCAATACTTTTCAAAATACAACACTATTTTTCAGTTCTTCATATTTGTTTTCAATCTGCCAGATGAGATACACCACATGTCATAAAGAACCGGTGTCATGCAATATCTCAAGTGCTATGTCCAGGCCTCGTGTCAGAATGAAGATGACCTGGACAAGCGTAAGATCCCACAGGGGCCACTGCAATCTGGGAATGCATAATCTACCAATGTCAAGCTGAGAGTAGGGTTAACAGGGATCCCATTCTGACTATCACTAAGTATGTCAAGAAAGTTCTAGCTATTATAACTTATGATTACAGATCTCGTTGTTAGACCTTATTCACACTTTAGTATTTTTGGTCAGTATTTCACCAGTATTGGTAAGTAGGTTCCACTTTTTGTTTTGGCTCAGAAGTACTGTCCAAACTTTGATCTGCCTTATGGTTCATTAAAGCAATGCAAAAACTGTTTCCAAAGTCCATCAAACGTAATCCTGTCCTAGTTAGGTGGGGCACAATCAGCTCCTCAACTGGGTCTTTGTTGAATTAAATAGCCCAAGTGCGACCCCTTGTGATTGCAAGGATTGCCTGTGGGCCCTGTGGTATATACATTGTCAACCAATCCCCTTATGTTGTCTCTTGGAGAAATGGATTTGGAGGTGTCAGTCACTTACAAATCTATCCCATAAATATTTTGAAAACCTGTATCTGAGCAGTCCAGGAACTGGAGCCATTTGTTGAGCTGTAAAACAAAGGCTCATTCTGCTGTTTGCCATGCTAAGGTATTAAAGGGATTGTCCAGGCTTGGGGCTCAAGTCTGCAGTCACTTTATGTGACTGAAGACTTGTGAATCCTCACAGAGTGCCCAGAGCTTGCTGTCAGGATTCTGCAGTGCCAGCGCTGGGAGCGGGTGTGTGACTGCAAGTGAGCGATTTGCATACAAGCGGTCACGTGCCGACTAGACGTATGCAGTCTCGCTCAATACAAGTGAAGTGAGCTAGGCCAAACACGTTTAGTCAGAATGTGGCCAAAAGTTTGCAAACCTCCCACCATTGGTATCGGAGAATCCTGACAGTGTGAGCTATGAAGATTCACAAGTCTGCAGTTACATAAAGTGACTGTAGACTTGAGACCCAAGCCTGGACAACTCCTTTTATAATTTGATTTCTCTGCACCATGTTGATGCCAGTTACATTCACTTTATTGGAATTGTATGTGATTATCTACTTGCTAGATGCAGAAAACTTTCCTCCGATGCTTCATGCTTCTATTGCATCAGCAGATGGATTAGATATATTTTGGGTATTTGTATTTCACTTAAATTTTTCTCAACAATAGTTTAATCGCTTATACACATTTGTCATATAAGACCCCTCACATGCTTCCTTTTCTTCTGGAAGTCTCACCCTAATTTTATCAGCCATTTTCCAATTCTTCTAGTAGTGGCAGTTCCTGGGTTCGCAACTCAGTCCCAATAACTTGAATAGGACGGAGCAGCAGTGAACTACAATAAGTTGGAGCAAAATATATGGAGATGTCTGTGGTACAGATTGAAGGGCGCATGTAGTGGCCTGCTGATTAGTGGGGGGTGCAGGGAGTGGAACCGATCAATCTTAAGGACAAAGTCATCAATACCAAACTCTCAGAAAATCCCTGCAAACAACCTGAAATGGGCATTTGTTTCAAAGTTTACTTTTAATGCATTTGTCTTTATGATACTAATTTTCTGGTTCTATATGTAAGGTATGACAGCACTGAACAATAGCAAACCGCTGTATCACATAATTGATAGAGAAGGCCATTCTAATCGCTTACTTTGTCTCATTCACGTGAAATAAAGCTATTTTTCTTTAAATAAATCTATCACTAGGTTCTTGTGAGAAGACACGGGGGGATGACAGTTTTATCTGCTGTACTGTAAAAGTCAACTGGCATAAAGTGATGTGTACAAAGGACGCGCAGAAGAACAACAGCCCCTGGTACTGCATCTTGCTAATGTCACTTGCATTGATCATTCCACAATGGGCTTCAGAGAGACTTGTTACAACATTTAGAAAATAAACAGACTAAGTTGACTTAATTTTTAATATACTAACTTTGTGGCACATCTGTTAGGCAAAGCACACATCATCAATCCCTACTGCGTGAATTATAGGAATCTATTGCTGCTATTGTGTACCAAGGCACTTGCAGACTTAACGATGGCAGAGCAATCAGGAGCATATTTGACAGTAGAAGCAGTAGATGGCCAGTAGTTGGTGACTCCTAGTTCATGGGCAGGTGAGAAAAGTTGAGTGGAATTTTTTTTTTATATATATTTTTTAATCTTAACCCGTTCCTAATGACCATTTGGGCAGTTTCGATCCAGAGCAAATCCGCTGCTTGGATTCGAGCAAATCTGCCCAAATTGAAATTTGTCCGGTTAGCTCATCTCTACTAAGTAGCTCAGAAGTGATGATAGAGGAGCTGTAGAACAGGACACATAGTTGTCCCCTAATTGTGGGTAATACGGCACAGATTTGATAATCTAGACCCTTCCTCTGTCATTGATGTTGACTCTTCGAGGTTAACATATCTGCACTGCAAATATTCCTTTGTGCAATCTGTTGCAAGATGTATAATGCTTTCATACTTCACAATAACTAATCTTCTTCTGCTCCGACTGATTTATGAAACTACCTAGTCTTTATCTCTGTTGCTGTATGCTCCTGATGAATCAAGGATAAGACAGATATGGTGTAATCCCACACAACATAAGGCAGACTTCTTAACATTATTTAACACTGGCAATAGGGGAACACATAAAAATATATTACCATGCTGTGTAGAATATCAATTGTGTCGTGTGCTAATAGTAAATGTGCTGTTGTTTATGGGGGTCTTTAAACTGCTGTATTATATATGGTTTAATGGAAAGTAACATCTATAGTAAACCTCTCCAAAAAATTACCTCTTGGAGAAGACCATCTTCTTATCTGGACCAGATATCCTGCAAAAATTTTTCCTTTCCACCATACACGATCCATGCTGTCCATCTACTAAACTGCTCATCATTTCAGTCTACTGATGCTGGTCTATAACAGGTTTCACTGTAGATTTCTTAAAGAGGACCTGTTAGCTTTTCTGACATGTCTGGTTTAGTAATTATTTGCATCATCAATTAAAAAAAACAAGGCTAGGGCATCTCTATTACTCCTCCTGGAAATGTGTGAATAGGAGGGCAGCACAGTGGCTCAGTGGTTAGCAGCATTGCAGCACTGGGGTACTGGGTTCAAGTCTCACCAAGGACAACATCTGCAAGGAGTTTCTATGTTCTCCCTGTGTTTGTGTGGGTTTCCTCTGTGGTGGAGTAGGGGTGGAGACACTGATGTCAGTGATGTGTCACTTATTAGGTGATGTGCTGTTGTTTCAATACAATTTGTGTTTTATCAGTATTAGATTATCCGACAGGACTACATCTCACATGCCTTCTAGTCCAACCACACCCCCAGCACTGATTAGCTGCTCACTGTCAATATACAATGTACATAGAGAGCCTGGTGTGGGCGGGGTTAGCTTTCTGAGCTCTGCTATATTCTACATCTAAAAACTCTGATTGTGTCACAACTGCCGCACCCAGTGAACTAAGTGATACATCGCTGGAATCAGGGTCTGTTTTCCTA
Source organism: Phyllobates terribilis (assembly GCF_046119375.1). NCBI lineage: Eukaryota > Metazoa > Chordata > Amphibia > Anura > Dendrobatidae > Phyllobates > Phyllobates terribilis. The sequence continues at coordinate 105,569,560 of NW_027362769.1, read as the reverse complement.
CATTGTGCTGCTCTCAGATGAGGTAGCAAAAACCTGCTGACAGATTCCCTTTAACAGAAACACTTAGCTCCCAACCGTCGTGGATTCCGCAGGACTGTCCTGCTTTGAGGGCTCAGTCCTGTGTCCTGTCATGTCTCAGCTGTTTTCCCGACTTATACACACTTCTCCGACATCTTCATTGCTCCCGTAGCTCCTCCTCTGGGGTGGGGCCGCTAATGTCAGCTCAGTGCATAAATTAAATTTCTTCACTTCAGTCACCATCAGGACTCCCAGGACTTGAGCTCATTCGCAGTTACAGTTGTTGTTCACAGGCAGCAGTTCTACCAATGAGCTACAGCTCATAATGTTACACATAGGAGGTTTTGGTAATCTTGACCTCTATATCAGGCAGTGACTCCAGAAGCAGAGACACAAATACACTAGATACAGCAGTGTATTTCTTTGTACCTGTATTCTGAGGTGAAAAAATGTCAGATTTTTGTTCCTATAAAACTAATATTTTTATTATAGGTAGTGATGAGCGAGCATGCTCGCTACTGCTCAGTGCTCGCCCGAGCATCTCACTGCTCGAGATGCTCGGCGCTCGCCGAGTATTTCCGGGGTTGCTCGGCGGGAGCTCGGGTCTCGTCCCTGCATGTTTGGCTCTCTTTATAGCGCCAATGAACATGCAGGGATTGCCTGCCACTCATTGTAATGCCGTAGCCATGTTGGTTGTGGGCATTACAGTGATTGGCTGGCTGCACGGCGTCATCAGGTCTCTATCAGACCTGGCGCCGCCATGCTCGTCACAGTCACTCAGGAATCAGACAGTGTAGGGAGAGATTTTCTAGGCAGGCAGGCAGTGTATATAGCAGACTGCAGTGCATATAGCACAAGAGGCTCCTTTCCAGTTTTGTCTGCTGCTGCTGTTAGATATTTCTAGAAATAGGCCCCGGTCTCAGGGGCCGGGAATATTTTTTTTTAATCTTAATCCTCATTATTGCTTAAAAAGCAATCTAGAGAACACCGTTGTTCTGCGCCAATTTGCTTGTTGGCACTGCAGAATACAGCCAGGTCATTTCCATATTACAACGCTAAAAATCCAGCTATTTAAAACTGTGGTTTGTCCATCACACGGATCACATATAATTGTGCTGAAAATACTGCCATTTCTGGCATCCATTAAAAATTTGTTTCAGTGTGTCAGTGAAGAAATTGACACTAGTTTGATGTTCAAAATAGTTACCTACAGGCCAGATATTTAAAACTGTGTTTTCTCCGTTACACGGATCACATATACGTTTTTAGAAAATACTGCCATTTCTGGCCTCCATTAAAAATTTGTTTCAGTGTGTCAGTGAAGAAATTGACATCAGTTTGCTGTTCAAAATAGTTACCTACAGGCCAGGTATTTAAAACTGTGTTTTCTCCGTTACATGGATCACATATACGTTTTCAGAAAATACTGCCATTTCTGGCCTCCATTAAAAATTTGTTTCAGTGTGTCAGTGAAGCAATTGATTCCAGTTTGCTGTTCAAAATAGTTAACTACAGGCCAGGTATTTAAAATTGTGGTTTGTCCGTCACACGGATCACATACAGTATTCGTTTTCAGAAAATACTGCCATTTTGGGCCTCCATTAAAAATTTGTTTCAGTGTGTCAGTGAAGCAATTGACACCAGTTTGCTGTTCAAAATAGTTACCTACAGGCCAGGTATTTAAAACTGTGTTTTCTCCGTTACACGGATCACATATACATTTTCAGAAAATACTGCCATTTCTGGCCTCCATTAAAAATTTGTTTCAGTGTGTCAGTGAAGCAATTGACATCAGTTTGCTGTTCAAAATAGTTACCTAGTTACCTTGCCGAGGCCAAGGCCATGGGCAAGCTGAAATTATGCCACAACAAACCCCCACATCTTCTCGCCCAACCTTCCTGTCCGAATTCCTAGGGGACTGCAGCACACCACTTTTGAGCCCAGAGCAGTGTCAAAAGGTTGTTGGTTGGATAGTGGATAATGCTTCCAGTCACTAAGCCACCACCACCACCCTGTCTTCCACACCGTCAAGTCTCAGTAGCTGTGAGTCTGGACAGCATATTCCTCACCCTGATCCTCCTATCTCCCACCATGCCAAGTGCCTGGAGACAACTGTTCCCACACTTGGACACTCTGAAGAGCTGTTCACTTTTCCATTTATAGATTCGGGCCTCTCGCCCGGTCCACTTGAAGCAGGGCAAGAGGAGATCGCATGTAGCGATGCCCAAATATTTGAGCAGCCACGGTCACACGAAGGTGACGGTGGGAAAGTGTCACAAGAGGTGGACGATGATGAGACACAATTGCCAGAAAGTCAGGAGGAGGACCAGGGTGCGGAAGTGGAAGACGAAGTGGTGGATGATATAGTAACTGACCCAACCTGGCAGGCGGACATGCAGAGCGAGGACAGCAGCACACAGGGGGAGGGAGGCAGAGCACACCAACATGCAGGAAGAAGCAGTGTGGTGGCCGCAGACCGAAGGCAGGCAACTGTTCCCCATAACACCAAGACGAAGGAAGTTGCCAGTACAACTGTTAGGTCTTCCCGAGTCTGGTTGTTTTTTAAAGACTCTGCCGATAACCCCAAAAAGGCCATTTACACCATCTGCCAGGCCAGCATCAGCAGGGGTGGTAAAACAAGCAGCCTGACCACCACCAGCATGATCAGGCACATGGCAGCAAAGCACCCGACTTTGTGGGCCGAACCCCAGGGTCCAGGAACAGTGTCTGCGGGTGGCATCACTGCTTCTTCCTCTGTTGTGCATGCAAGCCAATCCCCTGTCCATGGTGCATGCGAAGATGCCTCCTGCCCTGCACCTGTCGTTGCACACTCTCAAGTAGCAGCATCAGGAAGCACGTCCACGTCCTTGTCCCAGCGCAGCATTCAGTTGTCCATACCCCAGTTCTTGGAACGCAAGCTCAAATACGCAGCCAACGACCCACAGGCCACACTACTAAATTCCCACATTTCACGACTGCTTGCGCTCGAAATGTTGCCTTTTAGGCTCGTGGAGACAGAAGCATTCCGCAACCTGATGGCGGCGGCCATACCTCGGTACTCAGTCCCCAGCCGCCACTATTTCTCCCGGTGTGCCGTCCCCACATTACACAAGCACGTGTCCCAAAACATTATCCGTGCCCTCAACAACGCAGTTACTGGGAAAGTCCACCTAACCACGAACATGTGGACAAGTGCTTGTGGGCAGGGACGGTACATTTCGCTGACGGCCCACTGGGTTAACATAGTGGAAGCCGGGACCCATTCGGACCTTGGGACGGAACACATCCTCCCGACGCCAAGTATTGCGGGCCCTAGGTCAAACAGGGTTGCCCCCACAGTCTACAGCTCCTGCACCTCATCCTCCTCAGCCCACTCTTCAGCCTCATTTCCGAAATGACCACATCAGTCACAAGCTGGAAGCACTGCAGCACTGCCTCGGCCAAGCGGCAACAGGCTGTGCTGAAGCTAATATGTTTAGGTGACAAACCGCACAATGCTGAAGAGTTGTGGACAGCTCTGAAAGAGCAGGCAGATCTGTGGCTCACACTGCTGAACCTACAGCCAGGCATGGTCGTGTGTGACAATGGCCGGAACCTGGTGGCGGCTCTGAGGTGAGGCGAGCTCACACACGTACCATGCCTGGCCCATGTGCTTAACCTTGTGGTTCAGCAGTTTCTCAAATCCTACCCGGGGCTGCCGGATCTGCTTGTTAAAGTACGCTGCCTGTGTGCCCATTTTAGAAAGTCGCCTACAGCTTCCGCCGCCCTTGCCGTGTTTCAGCAGCGTTTGCAGCTTCTGTCTTACAGACTGGTGTGTGATGTCCCCACGCGTTGGAACTCTACACTGCAGATGTTGGGAAGGATTTGTGAGCAGAAGAGGGCAGTTGTTGAGTACCAGCATCAACAAGGCCGTCGGTATTCAGTTTAGACTCCACACATAAGACCTCAGGAGTGGACATTGATGTCAGACATATGTACCATCCTCCAAAACTTTGAGGACTCCACCAAGATGGTGAGCGGTGATGATGCCATAATTAGCCGGAAGAAAAAGACTCAGGATATATAACCATGCACACCCAATGTTGGAAAAGTGAAAAAAATCTTTATTACATGATTACATTTAGACAACAAAAGAAAAATTTTTTAAAAGCATTTAAAACAGACAAAAACATGTGCAATCTTCATATGGGGGAATTCATGATAATATGCATAAAAATAGCAATAAACCCCACTATGTTATGTGCCACAGGTATATTTTACATCACTTATATAACATTCGATTAATGTAGACCAACTAAGCAACCCTGGCTATAAATAGCACAGCATAACCAGTCAAAATATGTGTTTATGACAAAGCAAACCCCTCTAAATAATATAAGTGAATCAAGGAATGAGTAGGAGAGATGGTCTATTGGCAATGGGGGCCCATATTTTAGAGGCATTGGCCAGATTGTGTCACCAAAGTCATATATGACGTGGCACAGTTGATCCACATATAAATAACAAGCCAGGCATTCCTGAGTGGTCAAGTCAAGAAAATAAGTAAATAAAAAATATATGGAAGAATAATTACCTGCTGGCACCAGAGACCCTACGCGTTACGCTGCTCAGACGCAGCTTCGTCAGGGGTATGTTGTCTAAGAGCACATGTGTGTGTTATATAGTTGATCCCAAATGGTGTGACTAGTTTCAGGTGAGTGTTTGTCTCCCTATGGTGTGTAGACAGGCCTGTTCTCATCAGAATGTATTCCACCCAGTCCACGTGGAACGCAAACGGAAATGGGTTAAACGTCATATCCGGTCCAAAGCAGAGGGCGCCAAATACAGCCCTGAAGCTATTATTGTCAAAGGTGCGTCCCACCCGTGCCATACGCAGGAACTTCGGAGGCGGGTACAGCAACACGCTTCGAATATCCATCTTGCTGAACAGGATTTGAGAAAGGGCAGGACCATCTCCACGGTGGCCCTGCACTTTCTTCAATTCCATTCCAGCAGCACTAATAAATTGCGAGTTACAGGCCTCCAAAAAATGAAGCCTAACCCACGCAATTCAGATCATACTAGGGACCTTTTGAGGACAGAATCCAGGTGGATCTTTACACTTGACACAGTGGCCCCAAAGGGCATAAATGAGGATCTCTCATTTACTAGTTACTTGGCTTAAATTTCCATGGTGTCCTTATAAGCAGTACTCTGTTTATTTTGGGGGTGCATGTGCACCTCCTTTAAATTCCATTCCAGCAGCTTTAATATCAATATTTTTTAGATTCTACCCAGTTCCCCGGGGTTAGTTTCTTATTGGACCCTAATGTTTGATGTAGTGGCTATGAGGGGCACGAATGAGTATTTTCCAGTTCTGACTTTTCCAGACTCCCATGGTGTTCTTATATGTGGAATCTTGCCCACTATTGGGGTTTTGATTCACCTTTTTTTTTTTCCCCCTCCCATGGGGCCAACTTGTGCAATTCCATTAGTTTATTGCTTATTTCTTGTATTTGTGATTGTTTAGCTGTGTGCATCTTTTCACATACTTGCACACAGTCTCATATGCATTTATATGTCTTGTCTTTTATCTTAATAAAGGAAGGGGAGGGAAGGAGAGGGGAGGATGGAAAGGGGAAGGAAAAGAAGGGGAAGGGAAAGGAGAAGGAAGGGAAGGGAGAAAGAAAGGAAGAGAAAAAAGGAAAAAGAGGGAAAGGAGAGAGTTTTATTTTAAATGGGATTTTTTTTTGTTTTTTTTTTTTTGTTTTATGTCTGTCTGGTTAGTGAGTCTTATATGTCCAGGTCTGTATTCTGTTATGTGATGCATCTTTGTATCTATCTTTGTATCTATGCATGTGACGCGCCCCCTGGGACATATTCCTTTTTGAGGGGAATACCCGGCACCGGATCAGATGGGGGGTTGTAGTCTCCGAGCGGCTGTGACCCGGCCCCGTGCCCAGGGCGTCAAGCTCAGTGTTATGTGGCAGTCCTACAGATGTTATTAAGAGTTCTTTTGTGTCGACTACGCCACCCGTTGTGATGCGGTCACTGGGGCCGCCGCTGCAGCAGGTTCCGCTGAGGCTGATGGTGGATGCGCAGCTTGGTGGGATAACCCCCAACGGGAGGGGTATAGCCTCAGAGGGGACAGGCGCAGAGGATGGGGGTTGTGGTGGTGTAGTGCAGACGGCAGTGAAGACAGAGTCGGGTTGTGCAGTTAAGGGTGTTTACTTACTGCAGATGTTGTACTGGTCACTCCAGCTGCTAGTGACCACCCGAGCCGTGCTGCGTCCACCAGGTCCTGGATCCAGCCAACCCCCAAACAAGTCCGGAGCGTGGCCCTGAGCTCTCTTTCTGTCCCGTTCTCTGGCCGTCCCCACCAGTAATCCACCTAGGTCCAGCTCCCTCGGGCCTTCTGTTGGGACACCCTTGGCCCTGGGTTCCCTGACCCTTCATGTGGTGTGCCTTCGGGGTGGATGTGATGGGTGACCGTGGCAGACGCTGCCCACGGTCTCCGGTCTCTGGCTGGGGAATGTTTTTACCCCCACCAGCTTGGGTTCCGGTACCCTGATGCCGACTCTTCACCCGGTGCTTTTAGTTGGGATCTCAGAGTCCTTCTCTTCTGTGCTCTGGGTCTCTCTCTTTTCTCCTCTCTCACTCTGGGTCTTTGTCTTTCTTCTCTCCTCTGCTCCTGACTTGTTCTCTGCAGCTGACTGACTCTCTGCATCTGATCCTCTGCATCTGACCCTGATCTTAGTTGGTGCCCACCTTATATACACCCTCTATGTGTGAGCTCAGGTGACCAGCACCCAATGAGCTCCTAACTTTACCCAGGCTGCTCCCCCTATCTGCCCCTACACTACTTGGGATGTACCACCCCCCTCCCACTCCAGCCAGGAACAGACTCGGTCGTACCTGCACATTTCTAAGTGGGAGTACCGTTGGTCTGTTCCCCGGAAATGGGATGTGTGTAGTGCATGCAGCCTACCGAGCTCAGTTCCACACTCCATCCTTGCCCGGGAGTGGAATATCACACCTCTGGGTTGAGGTGCAATACTCCTGTAGCAGCCGAATCCTCAGGGTGCTACACATGTTTGGTGATTGTCCTCAGATCATATACTGACTTCTTAGTATTCCTGGTTTGGACTGCAATTCTTTCTTTTTTTTTTGATTAATGCTAGCACTTTCTTGTGTGATCACTATTATTCTCTGCAGCGGACGCGCTGCTCCTGGGGTTTTTGCGTTCCATTGTGGAACGCAAGCCTCTTCTTTATTATGACTACGTGCATAGTTCATTGCTCTGCGTGTTTACCCTTCTGAATGGATATGACGTTTACTTTACTTCCACCCCCGTTCCACCGTATGGTACGGGTGGGACGCACCTTTGACAATAATAGCTTCAGGGCTGTATTTGACGCCCTCTGCTTTGGACCGGATATGACGTTTAACCCATTTCCGTTTGCGTTCCACGTGGACTGGGTGGAACACATTCTGATGAGAACAGGCCTGTCTACACACCATAGGGAGACAAACACTCACCTGAAACTAGTCACACCATTTGGGATCAACTATATAACACACACATGTGCTCTTAGACAACATACCCCTGACGAAGCTGCGTCTGAGCAGCGTAACGCGTAGGGTCTCTGGTGCCAGCAGGTAATTATTCTTCCATATATTTTTTATTTACTTATTTTCTTGACTTGACCACTCAGGAATGCCTGGCTTGTTATTTATATGTGGATCAACTGTGCCACGTCATATATGACTTTGGTGACACAATCTGGCCAATGCCTCTAAAATATGGGCCCCCATTGCCAATAGACCATCTCTCCTACTCATTCCTTGATTCACTTATATTATTTAGGGGGGTTTGCTTTGTCATAAACACATATTTTGACTGGTTATGCTGTGCTATTTATAGCCAGGGTTGCTTAGTTGGTCTACATTAATCGAATGTTATATAAGTGATGTAAAATATACCTGTGGCACATAACATAGTGGGGTTTATTGCTATTTTTATGCATATTATCATGAATTCCCCCATATGAAGATTGCACATGTTTTTGTCTGTTTTAAATGCTTTTAAAAATTTTTTCTTTTGTTGTCTAAATGTAATCATGTAATAAAGATTTTTTTCACTTTTCCAACATTGGGTGTGCATGGTTATATATCCTGAGTCTTTTTCTTCCGAATAATTTTGTGTCTTTACATCAGGTTACTGTAGCACCCCTTTCTATTTGTGATTATTATTCCCCAGCAGTGCCCACTTTTTCTTTTTGTGTACTTGCGTTGCCATAATTAGCGTCACCATCTCGCTTCTCTGTCTTCTGAAATGCTCTCTGTTCACGATCAAAGAGGGTGCATTGCAGGCGGAGCACGATGAGATGGAGCAAGGAACCATACAGGGTGATTACACACAGCCCAGCCTCATCTCATCCCAACGTGAATTGATTGACAATGAGGAAGAGGAGGAGGAAGAACAGGAGCTAGTTTCATGCGCTGTAGATGGTACTACCTACACAATTGTCATACCGTCTGTTCAGCGTGGATGGAAAAAAGAGAGGGGTCGCTCACTGGTCTATTCGGGTGCTCTGAAGAAAAGAGTAATCTCAATTGCAAAAAGAACTTCGGCACTCCATACATGAAAATATAAGAAATACTGTATCTAGACCAATGTCACTTTGAAAAATGAAGGTTTTTTGCGCATAATTTGGCCAATTTATGTGTGCCCATCAACCATGACAAGGTCACCTTTGTATGATGGGAAACTACGCTACGCTACCACTGGATATGCCACTCTTGGGCTGTAAGCCTGTATGGACAATATGTCTCTGCTTGGGCTTTTAACCTACAATGTATGGGCTGGTAGAGCTAGTTAAAACCACCTGTGACTGAATGGGAGGGACACATGGTGGTTTTAACTAGCTCTACCAGCCCATACATTGTAGGTTAAAAGCCCAAGCAGAGACATATTGTCCATACAGGCTTACAGCCCAAGAGTGGCATATCCAGTGGTAACATAGCGTAGTTTCCCATCATACGAAGGTGACCTTGTCATGGTTGATGGGCACACATAAATTGGCCAAATTATGCGCAAAAAACCTTCATTTTTCAAAGTGACATTGGTCTAGATACAATATTTTTTATATTTTCATGTATGGAGTGCCGAAGTTCTTTTTGCAATTGAGATGACTCTTTTCTTCAGAGCACCCGAATAGACCAGTGAGCGACCCCTCTCTTTTTTCTATTAATCATTTTTGGGATCCCGCTCCTGGAGCATTGCAGCAGGTACGTGTTCACACTATTAGAAGTTTGACAGCCTTTTTTCTGACCATGTGTCCCTCCCATTCAGTCACAGGTGGTTTTAACTAGCTCTACCAGCCCATACATTGTAGGTTATAAGCCCAAGCAGAGACATATTTTCCATACAGGCTTACAGCCCAAGAGTGGCATATCCAGTGGTAGCGTAGCGTAGTTTCCCATCATACGAAGGTGACCTTGTCGTGGTTGATGGGCACACATAAATTGGCCAAATTATGCGCAAAAAACCTTCATTTTTCAAAGTGACCTTGTTCAGCGTGGATGGCCAGAAGACAGAGAGGAGGAGGAGAGCATGGTCACTCGTCCTCTTGGTGAGGACACGGAAGTCTTGCCTGTTAGCAGTCTGGCATGCATGGCTGAGTTTATGTAACGCTGCCTTTCCCATGACCCTCGCGTTCTCAAAATTTTGGTTGACAATCATTACAGGTTGGTGACACTTCTAGACCCACGCTACAAGTAGAACTTTATATCTCTTATTCCTGAGGCGGACAGGTCTACAAAAATGGGGCAGTACCAGAAGGCCCTTGTTGCGGAACTATTAAAAAAATTCCCATCTGAAAACGCTGGCGGCAGAGGGCACAGTTCGTTGGACAACCAAGGACTACAGGTGAGAGAGACACAACTCCAATCCAGCAGAGGCAGGGGAACACTGTGTCACGCTGTCTCTGTATACTGGAGGTAGGGGGCCTAAGCTGACCCTAAGCTGGGGCCCTGACTAATCCCTCAACCTGGAGGTACTGTTAAAGGTACAGAGGTCCAGGCCGCCAGCGTAACCCCTACCTCCTGAGGATCCCTGCACCTAAGTAATCTAGTCCTGAGAAGGACCCCGATCACAACAAAAGGGGACAAGTAATAATATGCCCACACACAGTACTTAGACGAACGAGACAGTACAAGGGAAAAACCAAAACCACCTTGCATACAAAAACTACACAACTACAACAGAGGGAACACCAATGGGAAAGGAGATAAATGATAAAGCGAGGAAGGGAAAAAACACTCCAAATACACTTATCTCTAAAACTCCAAATACCACGATCCGCTCTGTTAGTCTGCATGAAATGCTTTCACCGACACTTCCCTAACAGACCAGCAGGCATTTGAAGGAGTCTCACTACAGCAGCATTGATTGCAGCTGGGCGAGGCTGGACCTCGTCTAGCACAGAGAGAGAGAGAATTAACTCCCTCACTGCCGAAAAACACAAAGCACCAAAAAGTCAGCTGCGAGAAGTCAGGCTGTGTAATCGTGACGATCTTCGTGGTGACACACCCGTGACAGTACCCCCCCTTCTACGAGGGGCCTCCGGACCCTCAGGGCCAGGTTTATCCGGGTGAGTCGTGTGGAAGGCCCGAACTAATCGGTCTGCGTTAATATCCGACGCAGGAACCCACATCCTCTCCTCAGGACCATACCCTTTCCAATGAACCAGGTACTGAAGGGACCAGCGATTAAAGCGTGAATCGATGACCCTCGATACCTGGAACTCCAAGTTACCCTTGACCACCACTGGAGGGGGAGGTAAAGGTGACGGTACCACCGGCGCCACATACCTCTTAAGCAACGATCTGTGGAACACGTTGTGAATTTTAAACGTAGGGGGGAGGTCAAGACGGAATGCCACCGGATTAATAATAGAACTGATTCTGTACGGCCCGATGAACCTGGGACCCAGTTTCTAGGAGGGAACCTTAAGTTTTATATTCCTGGTAGACAACCATACCCGATCGTTCACACTAAGGTCCGGACCAGACACTCTCCTCCTATCAGCCATACGTTTGTATCGGTTCCCCATAGTATTCAGATTCTTCAGCACCCCTCTCCATACTGAAGCGAGTGATGAGGAAAATCGTTCCTCCTCAGGAACCCCCGAAGAGCCCCCCCTACTGAAAGTACAAAACTGGGGGTGAAAACCATATGCCCCAAAAAACGGGGACTTACCAGTGGACTCGCTCCGCCTATTATTAAGAGCAAACTCTGCCAGAGGTAAGAAAGAAGCCCAGTCCTCCTGGTTCTCTGACACAAAACACCGGAGATATGTCTCCAAGCTCTGGTTCATACGTTCCGTCTGACCATTGGTCTGAGGATGAAAAGCCGATGAGAACGACAAATGCATCCCCCGCCGTGCACAAAACGCCTTCCAGAACTTGGACACAAACTGAGACCCCCGATCAGACACCACCTCGGAGGGTACCCCGTGAAGCCTCACAATCTCCCCAATGAACACCTGCGCAAGAGTTTTAGCATTAGGGAGAGCTGGAAGAGCGATAAAATGTGCCATCTTGCTGAACCTGTCCACTACAACGAGTATGACTGTTTTACCCGAAGACGGAGGGAGGTCCGTAATAAAGTCCATAGACAGATGAGTCCAAGGACGCTCCGGGATCTTCAAAGGTAAGAGGGCCCCAGACGGACGGGTATGTGAGGTCTTAGAGCGCGCACAAACCCCACAGGACGCGACAAAAGTTACCACCTCCTTATGTAAGTTAGGCCACCAAAACCGACGCGAGAGGAGATCCACAGTTGCTCTACTCCCTGGGTGTCCTGCAAAAACTGAGTTATGGTGTGCCTCGATCACCTTTTGTCGCAACTGATCTGGAACAAACAGTCTCCCCGGAGGTCCAACAGGGGCGTCCCCCTGAGCCTCCAATACCTCCTCCTCCAGCTCAGAGCATACTGCCGAAACCACCACCCCCTCCTGAAGGATAGGAATCGGGTCGTCCGTATTCCCGGCCCCAGGGAAACTACGAGATAAGGCATCCGCCTTTACATTTTTTGACCCAGGACGATATGTAACGACAAAATTAAACCTGGTAAAAAACAATGACCACCTAGCTTGTCTGGGATTCAGACGTTTCGCGGACTCCAGATATAGCAGGTTCTTGTGATCGGTGATGACGGTGACCGGATGGACTGCCCCCTCCAAAAAATGGCGCCACTCCTCAAAAGCTAACTTAATGGCCAAGAGTTCCCTATTGCCGACATCGTAATTCCTCTCAGCGGACGACAATTTTTTAGAGAAAAAGGCGCACGGATGCCACTTACCAGGGGACGAACCTTGTGACAATACTGCTCCCACCCCTACCTCGGAAGCGTCTACCTCTACAATGAATGGCTGTGACGCATCAGGTTGAATGAGTATGGGTGCCGAGGCAAAACATTTTTTCAAGGAGGAGAATGCTTGACAAGCCTTGTCAGACCACCTAGAAAAATCCGTCCCCTTTTTAGTCATGTCTGTGAGAGGCTTAACCATGGACGAGAAATTACGAATGAACTTCTGGTAATAATTAGCAAACCCCAGGAAACGTTGTAGTGCCTTAAGATTCTCTGGCCGATCCCACTCAAGAACTGCCCGCACTTTCCCAGGGTCCATACGAAAACCGGACGCTGAAACCAGGAAGCCTAAAAACTGGAGTTCCTGTACGGCGAACACACACTTTTCCCATTTGGCATACAGTTTATTATCCCGCAAGATCTGTAACACCTGCCTAACGTGCTCCTGATGAGACACCAGATCCGGCGAGTAAATTAAGATATCATCCAGATATATGACAACAAACTGTCCCACCAGGCGGCGAAAAATGTCATTAACAAAGTGTTGGAACACCGCCGGGGCATTAGTCAGACCGAATGGCATGACAAGGTTCTCATAATGCCCCTCCGGAGTGTTAAACGCCGTCTTCCACTCATCCCCCTCCTTCATCCTAATCAGATTGTACTCCCCCCTGAGATCCAACTTAGAGAACCATTTGGCGCCCACGATCTGATTAAAGAGATCGGGAATAAGTGGGAGCGGATACGCATCTCGGACCGTAATCCGATTAAGTTCACGGAAATCCAGGCAAGGGCGTAGGCCTCCATCTTTCTTCTTAACAAAGAAGAACCCCGCAGCCACCGGTGAAGATGAAGGTCTAATATGCCCCTTAGCCAGACTTTCTGAAATATAATCCTTCATGGCCTGCCTCTCAGGACCAGAAAGGTTATACAACCTAGCTTTAGGTAACTTGGCCTCAGGGAGCAGTTTTACAGAACAGTCATACTCGCGATGAGGAGGTAGTTCCTGACACCCTTTCTCCGAGAATACATCCTCAAAGTCCGCTAGAAATGGAGGTAAGACCCAAGGAGTAACCGCACCGATGACCGTGTTCATGCAGTTTTTATTACAGAATTTACTCCATTGGCTTATCTCTCTGGTTTGCCAATTAATAACCAGGTTATGCTTAGTTAACCAAGGAAGGCCCAACACTATAGGAGTGGGAAGACCCTCCAACACGTAGCAAGACAACAGTTCTTTATGTATCGCCCCCACTTGAAGTTTTACGTCATGCACAGCTTGCAAAAACTTCCCTGACCGAGAGGCCTGGCATCGATCGAGAATATGGGGATGGGTTTAGCCAACTCACTCAATCGCATACCTTGAACCCGGGCAAACCGAGCATCAACCAGATTAGCCCCGGCCCCACTATCCAGAAGAACAGATATCCTCTCAGTTCTCGTACCCACCACCACCTCCGCCGGTACGAGAAACTGAGACGAACCTAGGGACGAAATACCTACTCCCAGATTGCCGTCCACCACACAACCTGGGATCAACAGTTTTCCGACGACTCTTCACTCTGCAAGGGACGGGATGGACACCCCCCAATAAAATGTCCCTTTCTCCCGCAGAAGAAACACCTTCCTGTCTTATGGCGCACCACCGGTCCCCTCCCCCGAAATGATGTCCCTCCTAATTGCATAGGCTCCTCTGGACTGACCAGGGGAACCACCATATGAGGGGACCTTGTAGGAGGTGGAGTCATCACCTGGGGTAGAGTTATCCCGCACCTCTCCCGAAGCCGTCTGTCAACGCGAATAGCAAGGGCCATAGCGGCTTCCAGTGACGCGGGAGAGTCATACTGTGCCAACACATCCTGTAATTTGTCGGATAAACCTTGACAAAACTGGCTCCTAAGAGCCGGGTCATTCCACTGGGTGTCCGTGGCCCACCTACGGAACTCCAAACAGAATTCCTCCGCCGGACGATCTCCCTGCTGGATCCTACGTAACTTAGACTCAGCAAGGGAGATCCGATCTGGGTCATCATATACGAGTCCCAGAGCAGCGAAAAACCTATCCACTGACTGGAGAGCCGGGGAGCCCGGGGGAAGAGAGAACGCCCAAGATTGTGGGTCCCCTTGCAGGAGCGAGATGACAATTCCCACCCTTTGTTCTTCACTCCCCGATGACCGAGGCCGCAGCCGAAAGTACAACTTGCATGCCTCCCGGAAAACAAAAAACTTGTCCCGCCCCCCAGTGAACCTGTCAGGGAGAGCTACTTTAGGTTCTGGTCCGGCTTGCTCCTGAGGATACAAAACCTTGGACCTAACGTCCGCCAGCTCCATGGACAAACTCTGCAACTGCCGAGCTAGACCGGCTACTGGATCCATGGTAGCTGGAGAAAAACTAAGTGGTCGGTGAAAATGTCACGCTGTCTCTGTATACTGGAGGTAGGGGGCCTAAGCTGACCCTAAGCTGGGGCCCTGACTAATCCCTCAACCTGGAGGTACTGTTAAAGGTACAGAGGTCCAGGCCGCCAGCGTAACCCCTACCTCCTGAGGATCCCTGCACCTAAGTAATCTAGTCCTGAGAAGGACTCCGATCACAACAAAAGGGGACAAGTAATAATATGCCCACACACAGTACTTAGACGAACGAGACAGTACAAGGGAAAAACCAAAACCACCTTGCATACAAAAACTACACAACTACAACAGAGGGAACACCAACGGGAAAGGAGATAAATGATAAAGCGAGGAAGGGAAAAAACACTCCAAATACACTTATCTCTGAAACTCCAAATACCACGATCCGCTCTGTTAGTCTGCATGAAATGCTTTCACCGACACTTCCCTAACAGACCAGCAGGCATTTGAAGGAGTCTCACTACAGCAGCATTGATTGCAGCTGGGCGAGGCTGGACCTCGTCTAGCACAGAGAGAGAGAGAGAATTAACTCCCTCACTGCCGAAAAACACAAAGCACCAAAAAGTCAGCTGCGAGAAGTCAGGCTGTGTAATCGTGACGATCTTCGTGGCGACACACCCGTGACACACTGTCAAATTTCTGGGAGAGTTTTCTCAGACCCTCCCATCGCACAGGCCCTGAGGCGCGGGGTACTCTCACAAGGAGTGCAAAGTTTGGGAAAATGCAGAGGGAGTACCTCGACGACCGTACCAACGTCCTCCGTGATTCCTCTGTGCCTTATAATTGTTTGGTATCCAAGCTGGATACGTAGAATGAACTGGCTCTCTATGCCTTGGAGGTCCTGGCCTGCCCTGCCGCCAGCGTTTTATCAGAGCGGGTTTTTAGTGCCGCTGGTGGAATTATAACTGATAAGCGCATCCGCCTGTCAGCTGAAAATGCTGACAGGCTGACTCTTATAAAAATGAACAAGGGCTGGATTGGGCCAGACTTCTCAACACCAGCGAATGATAGCAGCGTAACATAAATTCAAATCCAGTGTCTTTTTTTGGGAGGTGTATTCCCATGCACCTCTTCACACCCCCACATGGGTATACGCTTCCTGATTTTGGCTATTTGCTCTTGTCCTCCTCCTTCTCCTCATCCTCATTCTCCACTACCATATCACCAGGGTGACCGTGGTCCGTGATGCAACACCCACATAAGTTTTTTAAATGTATGTTCATGTTCATGTGTACCCCCCAGGGGTAAATGTTTGTCAGCCCATACACTTAGTGCATGGGCATTACAAGTATAGGAGACCCGCTCCTTTCTAATGAGAACATTTTTTATGAGGCCCTCCTCCACGTCTCTTCCAAGAGGCATTGGAGTGCCTCCCAATTTTTGGCATCCCTTGCACTCACTGCATAGGCAAACACAATAGGAGACCTTCTTCCTAATAATGGGAACTTTTTTTTCAGGAGGCCCTTCTCTACGTCTGTTCCAAGGGGCATTGGAGTGCCTCCCAATTTTTGGCAACCCTTGCATTCACTGCATAGGCAAACACAATGGGAGACCCACTTCCTAATAATGGGAACATTGTTTTCAGGAGGCCCTCTGACCTCTACGTCTCTTCCAAGGGGCAATGGAGTGCCTCCAAATTTTTGGCAACCCTTGCATTCACTGCATAGGCAAACACAATGGGAGACCCACTTCCTAATAATGGGAACATTGTTTTCAGGAGGCCCTCTGACCTCCACGTCTCTTCCAAGGGGCATTGGAGTGCCTCCAAATTTTTGGCAACCCTAGCATTCACTGCATAGGCAAACACAATGGGAGACCCACTTCCTAATAATGGGAACATTGTTTTCAGGAGGCCCTCCTCTAAGTCTCTTCAAAGGGGTATTGGGGTGCCTTCAAATTTTCAAAGTGGTATTGGGGTGCGTCCAACTTTTGGGCAGCCCTGCCACTCACTGCATACGCAATAACAGTATAGGAGACCCACTCTTTAGTAATGGGAACAATAAAACATAGCCGGCTGATTGCTCTCTAAGAATAGTGAGGGCCGACTGCTGGCCCTTTAAGAATAGTAAAGGCTGCTTGATGGCCCTATAAAAATAGGCTTTGTGACTTTCAGAGTCCCTCCTTCATAAATGAAATACGATGTGTCTGATGATATCTCACACACCACATGGCCAGATAAGGTTATAAAATGTTAAAATTACATTTCCTGGTGAATGCATTTGTCACGGTTGAAAGCAATGCAAAAGTGCAAAACCGCATCAAAAACGCTAAATGTGAACATAGCCCAAGGTGTGGAGGAGTATTTTTGTTTTTGGTTATTTATTTTGCTTTATATAGAAGTCATTACCCTGGAAAGGATGTTCCTTAACATATTTCCCAAGAAAATCCATTTTGGTTTCGTTTTTGTATGTTTCATTGTGAGTCCGTCAAAGTGGCATAATACCTCTGACAACGTTGCTGACAGAAGTGACCTGGGAGTCATAAATGCTTCCAGGGGTCTTCCTCATGCTGTTCCCATGTCATTTGAACACTGTTCCCATCGATTTGGGCAATTTTTAGGCCCTCTGCAGACCGCCGGGGGGGGGAGCCGCCTGAAAAATGCTTGAGTTTCCCATAGACTTACATTGGGCTCGTTGCTCGGGTCGAGCACCCGAGTATTCCAATGTGCTCGACCCGAGCATCGAGCACCCGAGCATTTTAGTGCTCGCCCATCACTAATTATAAGCAATAACAAAAAGTATTTTTTTTAATGAGAGCCTCCCCAAGGTCTCAAACCCACAAACCTCAAAAACCCAGGCAGGAGCTGAACATACTGAGCCACAAGCTCTAATGATGTAATTAGGAGAATTTTCTATACTTGATCTGTTATAGCAGCTCTGACTGCAGACAGATTACATAGAGATACATTGTATACAGCAGTGGATTTCTATGTATTGTATTCTAGTTTTAGAATAAAAGTTTTTCCTTCCTATAAAATTACTAAAAAATAATGAAAAACACACAAAAAATATTATCATGTTTAATGCACTTTTTAAAAAAATAATAAACATCACAAATCACTACATAACATGGACATATTTGGTGTCCTTGTAATAGTAACGATCCGCACAACACAGCGATCAGATTATTTACGGGAATTGGTAAGTGGTGTAAAAAATGGTGTGATTGATGTTTTCTCTCTAAAAAAAAACTATAAAAATGTATTAAAAACATAATGCTGAGGTTGTGTTCACACATAGTGTAAATGCTGCATTTTTTTTTCTACTGCTTTTTTTCTGCAGATGTCTGCACCACACAACACAATAACAATCTGCTCTGATTATTACGTGTTTGCTGCATTTGTTTTATGTGTTTTTCCCCATATTTGATGTGATTTTGATTCAGATGTGAATAAACGTTTTAATGATTTTTTAATACTACAGAAAAGCTTTGATTCTGACCTTAAAAATGCAACAGCAAATTTGTACCCATTTGTTAATTGATACAAACATATCCAGGAAGAGTAACACAGGAACATCAACATTCAAGAAAGACAAGTAAGTGACAAGTTGTCTTAGTGTCATCGCTTTCCAGTGACCACATGTGATTGAAGATTTAATGATTCTAAGTGTGTGCAAAATGTGCTACATATGTTATATTATTATTACTATTATTATTATTATTTTAATGACTTGTATTCCTATAGTAAAATCTGTCAGCGTATATATTGGGCATTTTTAGATCTTTTGTTATGCATTATACTAATAAGCTCCACACACTTCTCTTTTTTTCATTTGGATCTAACAGCTGTCCCAACTTCAAAAACAGAATTTTAGTAAGAGAACATGTGAAGTTCAGCAGAACTGTCAGCTTCCCTCCTGGTGATCTTCACTACATTCACAGAGGTTGCTAATAGTTTCTTGATGCAGTGGTACCACGTCTGTAAATTACTCCACCAGTTTACAGTAAGCTAGCCATATATTACCAGTGGAGCAATCCTTATCCAGAAGCTTCTGACCCCTATCTATCTATCTATCTATCTATCTATCTATCTATCTATCTATCTATCTATCTATCTATCTATCTATCTCTCTCTCTATCTCTCTCTATCTATCTATCTATCTATCTATCTATCTATCTATCTATCTGTCTGTCTATCTACCCATCTCTCATATCTCTCTCTCTCTCTCTATCTATCATCTTTCTGTTCTTCTATTAGTTGTCTATATTTCTTCTATCTATTAATTTTCAAGACATTTTTGTTAGATATTGATTCTTAGACATCAAACTAACCAGACTAAATATTGTCAGCATCTTCATTTTACCAAGGTAATATTGTTATTTAATGAATATATAGAATCCTATATATGAATATTAGTTTCAAAAAGTTTTTGTATGTGTTCAATGGAAAGTATATAGATCTTTAAACAACTATTCCGCTTTTTATAACCATGGCCTTATATGTATGGAGTACAGAGGAATGGTTACACGAGGTCCCTGAAGCCTCAAAGGGCCTTAAAGATTCCACTTTTCCAGATGAGGAGGCCAGTACTATGAATGATATATGAGTGTCGAGGACCTGTTACAGATTTTACATTGAAGCTACTCATAATTAGTGATAGTAAATGTACATACAGCTCTGGCAAAAATTAAGAGACCACTGCAAAATTTTCAGTTTCTCTGATTTTTCTCTTTATAGGTATATTTTTGATAAAATGTACATTGTTGTTTTAGTCTATAAACTACTGACAAAATGTCTCCGAAATTCAAAGCTAAAAATTTTGTATTTATTTGCAGCAAATGATAAAGCGTCAAAATACTAAAAAAGAAACAGTGCTTTCAGACCTCAAATTACTCATGTTTTAACTGTGAAATCATTATTTGGTGGAATAACCATGATTTTTAATCACAGCTTTCATTCGTCTTGCCATGCTTTCCACCAGTCTTTCCATGCTTTCCAATAGAAAACTGTTCAGTGGTCTCTTAATTTTTGCAGAGCTGTATATATAGAAAAAATTGTCATTACACCACGTGAGTTTTCTGGTAAAAATTGGAAAAAAATATGGTGCACATCATATTTGCACAATAATTTGCAAAGTTTTCCTTTTTTTGCCGTTCATAGGACTTTTCAGTATAAGTGAGTGGAGCTGTGCAGAAGGCACCTGCTCTCCCGTGACCCCATAGTGGGGTGTTTGTAAAGAAGTAAAAATTCTATTTTCAAAATACACTTTTTTTTTCAAATTCAAAGTTTTATTAGTTTCAAAACAAATATACCGGTAAGTAAAACAAGGCATATAAAAAACATACCACAACAATGTGCAATAATAAACAATAAAATATATGAACACTGTGGATACAATTAGCATCATGAGTGGAATACAGCAATTCACAAATTGGAATACAAAGTGCAAATTCTGGACGCAACCCATTATATTAGGGGCGGGGAAACTTTTTTCTGCCAAGGGCCATTTGGATCTTTATAATTTCATTTGGGGGCCAGACAAAATTATAAATGTAAGGGTTCGCTCACACTTGTGTATAACAAGGCCGAGTGCTATGCGATGTTTTATTGGATAGCATTCGGCCCATGTTATACTATGGGGCAGTACAGATGTGTGATTTTTTTCTAATGCCGATTCGGCATAAGAAAACAATCGCAGCATGCTGGGAGCGCATCCAATGATTAAATCATGCACTCCCATACATGTCTATGGATGCTTATTAAACATCGGACTGCACTTGGATATCATCAGAGTGCAGTCCGATGTACGCGCACAGAGAGAATGTAGAAGATGGAGAAATTAAGTTCTCCATCTTCTCCGTGCCTGTGCGGCGATTCTGTCATGTGAGAGAATTGGATCGCAGTAAACTGACACTCGGCTCAATCTCTGACAGAATTTGAGCTGAGTGTTATTAGCATAATTGGCCCGACTATCGCATGTGAAAATATACAGCAGTGTGACCCCGGCCTAAAAATAATCCTGCTAAATTTAGTCAAACATGTAATTAACTTACCCCTAATGTAATGGCTGGAATTACTTCTGTTTGGTGTGGAGTGTAATGTTAGGTCATATTGATGACGTTGCTACTTGGAACTGATTTTCAAGATTTGCGTCGGTCTGGAGATTAGCCGACTGTTTGCTATGATAAGTTTTGTAAAGAACTCATCGCAGTAAGTTGTTCTGAACACAGATGTATATTCCAATGTATTTCTCTTCAAAGTGGGAAACTCATCACTGCTCATGTGCCGTTTACAGAGCTCAAGCACTGGGAAGTCTGCTATTTACATCACATAGGAGACACCGAGGCTGCTGTATACATCACAAAGGCAACACTGAGACTGCTGTATATACAAAACATAGGCTACACTAAGACTGCTGTATACACATCACATAGGAGACACTTAGGCTGCTGTATACATCACAAAGGCTACACTGAGACTCTGCTGTATATACATGACATAGGAGAACAACAAGAATGCTGTGTATACATCACATAGGAGACACTGAGTCTTCTGTATATATTTCATATAGGAAACACTGAGACTTCTGTATATACAACACATAGGAGACACTGCGACTGCTGTATATGTTATGATCTGCTACAAGCACTAAGGAAAGACAGGAGATCTGTCCCTACAATCGAACTAAACTGGATCCCTACGATGTAACGGGGAACCTGATCCTGCGATCAGACCCGCTAAAGTCCTCGGCTAGTCTGTACGAAGACCTATAGATGCAAGGGAGGAATCCCTACAAGAACTAGGGACTGGGATAAAGTTGGACACCTCCTAGCAGGAATTGTAGCAGTCAAAGACAAACACACAACAAAGAACATAGAGGTCCGAAGACCTAGCAAAACTAACAGGGAACGGTAACAGAGCACCAAGCTAGCTCAAGAGTAGTAAATACAATGAAGTCCAGCAAGGCGAGAAGGGCGGAGCCGGATTAAATAGGCAAAAAAGGTCATGTGACCAGCAAACTAGAAAAAACCTAACAGGAGAGTTCTAACAGTACCCCCTCTTCTAAGAGGATCCTCCGGATCCCCTATGACCAGGCTTATCAGGAAACCTCCTGTGAAATGCTCTGACAAGTCTCGAAGCAGAAACATCATCCGCCCTCACCCATGAGTTATCCTCGGGTCCGAAACCCTTCCAAGCGACGAGATACTGCAAACTCCCTCTATACCGTCTAGAATTTAGGATGCGAGAAATTTCATATTCCCCGTCCTCCACCACTGGAGGAACAGTGGCAGAGGCGTCACCAACCGACACATCAGCTTTTTTCAACAGAGAAACATGAAACACCGGATTAATCTTCCAGGAGGTAGGAACCTCCAACCTAACAGCAGATTGGTTAACTATCTGAAGCACCTTAAAGGGCCCTACAAACTTGGGACCCATTTTTTTCGAAGGAATCCTCAATCGCAGATTCTTAGAGGACAACCAAACCATGTCACCAATAGCAAACGAAACCTCTTGCCGTTTCCTATCAAAGTACCTCTTAGATTTTTTGTTAGCCTCCTAAAGATTATCACGCACATCCGTCCAAACTCTCTCCAAATCACCGCAAAAACTCTCCTCCTCCGGCACAGCCGATACCAATTTGGAGAATGACCCAAAAGACGGATGTCTCCCAGTACAACAAAAAAAAGGCGAACACCCAGCAGAAGAGGATGTATGGTTGTTAAGAGCAAATTCAGCAAGTGGCAGAAACTCAGACCACCCCTCTTGATTGTCTGTCACAAAGCAACGCAAGAACTGCTCAACATCCTGGTTCTTTCTTTCTGTCTGGCCATTAGACTCAGGATGATATCCGGATGAAAACGACAAATGAACTCCCAACCTGTCACAAAAGGCACGCCAAAAACGAGCCACGAACTGAGGTCCCCTATCAGAAGCAATGTCAGTAGGAACGCCATGTAGTCTGACAATTTCCTTGACAAAGGCCTTAGCGAGTGTCTTAGCGCAAGGCAGTTTGATGAAGGGAACCAAGTGACACATCTTGCTAAAACGGTCCACGACCACCCAGATGACCGTGAAACCTTCAGAGGGGGGAAGGTCAGTAATAAAGTCCATAGCCAGATGTGTCCAAGGTGCACTAGGAACCTCCAGAGTAGTGTTGAGCCACCCCCGTAGTGTTCGAGTTCGGTTCGGTTCGTCGAACACCCGTGTGTTCGCCGAACTGTTCGTCGAACTGTTCGTCGAACACCTTCGAACACCGTTAAAACCAATGGCAGGCAAACAAAAACACATAGAAACACATAGAAAACACCTTCAAAGGTGTCCAAAAGCTGACAAACTGCTCAGAAGACACAACTAACACATGGAAAAGTGACAAGTACATATAGTCATGCGAAAAGAAAAGAGGTGGAGGAGTAAAAGGAGGGGGAGACACAGATATAGGCATGTCATGCCCTTCTAAAATCCAAAAAGTGAGAAGCCGACACGTTCAGTCCGCTCCTGCCCGTGCCACCTCCGCGTCGCCGGGTTTGTGCCAGAGCCGCGGTGAACCCTGACGGCCAGCCCCCCTCTCCCAATACTGGTGCCTGTCCGCTGGTGGGTCGAGCGAGCCCCCCTGTGGTGGAGGCAGCTCTAAGCTTTTTAATTTAAATTGTCTCTCTAATTTGAATGAATACACTTTAAATCCATTTACAAGGATCTATTGGAGGGCAAGTCTCATGCCAGCAGCCGCGTAATTCCAGCTCCAGTAGCGTCCACTAAAGCTGCTGCAGTTAAAAAGCTTTTATAAGGATCGAGCTCGGCTGTCCACCGCAAGGCATCCTACTGCCAGTCCCAGCCCCTATGCCTTGGGGTGCCTCCTGATGCTCTTCACTGAGTATCCCGTGGTCCCGAAGCATTTCCTTTGAAAAAATTAAGTGTCCAAACTACAGGTGGTGTAGCTTGCTTAACAGCCGGGATAATCCGCTGACTAGCAGACACTGCTACTAGGCACAAAGTATTTCCTGGGCTAGATGCAGTTAAAAATTTGTAATTAGATACTCTCGTTGGATGCTGAGAAAGCATTCCATAGAGTCTCCTGGCACGCCATATATGATTCTCTTAAAAAGCTTGGGGTAGGGGTCTAGGGGACCCTTTTATAGCCAAAATCACGGCCCTGTATCGCAATACGTCACCTAGGCTGAAGATAAATGGAACTGTAGCACCCTGAGGGCTCGGTTGCTACAGAGGTATTGCACCTCACCCAGAGGTGTGATATCTCACTCTCAGGTAAGGATGTAGTGTGGATCAGGACCCGACACCTGCATGCATTACACCACATTGCCGTGGGGCAGGGCGACCAATATGCCCCTGAGATGGGCACGACAGTCCCTGTCCCTGGCTGGAGTGGGGGGAGGGAACACTGAGGAAGGGGAACCCTGTAGTGCAGGAGCAGGGAGGAAGCAGTTCCTGGGTACATTGAGAAGGGAGTATAAAAGGTGGGCACCATCTTAGTTCAGTGCAGAGAAGTCTGAGCAGAAGTGGCAGGGAGCAGGGGCTCTGCATGAGCTCTGCTCCGGAGGCGGGCCTAGTAACAGAGGCCCAGGCCTGGAAGAGGGAGAAGGAAGGAAGAGGAGCGGAGAAGGCTCCAGGAACGAGGAACGAAGGAATCCCAGGGGTGCGGACGGGCGAGTCGCCACCGCACGCCCGAATCCACCTGCGTGGAGGGGTCAGGCCAAAGGGGGAGACCGGTCCCCGAAACTAGTGGAGGCAGGAAACGACCCTCAGCTAGAAACAGGAGGCTGTGACATTTTATGTGGCGCAGCCCCTCGCTACACCCGCTAGGAAGGCACCACATAGGGTCAGGGAAACTGGCGCCAAGTTTACCAAGAGGAGGCCCGAGGCAGCCGGACAGAAGGGTTGGTAAGAAAGGCCAGACAAAGGACACACAAAGGGGGTCCTGTGAAGCGCTCCAAAGTTATCTGGGAGTTGTCTGAGCCCCTCACCTGGTGAGCACAGTACGACGTGGGCAGCCGTTACCTGCAGACGTGGTCTGGATAATAAGAACTGTGAGTAAAGGCCCTGGACTGCATCACTGACTCCGTGTCGTTACTGCTGCTGCCCTGCACCATCACCCCCATCCTCCGCATACACTGCCGTGAGGCTATACTCCTCCCGTGGGGAGTTATGCTACGCTCTGCTGCACCCACAACACCAGCCTCAGCGGTCTGCCCTGGAGCGGCGGTTCACTCTGACCGCAATCCACGGGTGGCGTAGTCGGACATTTAAACATCAAAACCACATAAATAGTTCCGCCACTGGTTTGACCGCCCTGAGCCACGGAACCGGGTCGCCGCCACGGAGTCTACAACCACCAGCATCCACCAAAAATGGTCCGGCTCCGGGTGTCCCAAGGCCCAGGGGGCGCGTCAGAACATTTTCATCACCTTTCACAATCACCAATGGGACAAGGCAGGGATGTTCTCTGTCCCCTCTCTTATACATCCTAGTGACGGAGCACCTGCTCTCATCAATTCGCCATAACCCCAATATTAGGTGGATTGAGGTGGGAGGCACCGAGTACAAGTGCTCTCTATTTGCTGATGATGTCCTAGTATATATCACTCAATCACATATATCCATCCATGCTGTTATGGCTGAAATAGATCACTTTGTTACATGGTCAAATTTTAAAATCAATGCAGCGAAGTCTGAGGCCCTCGATGTCTCCCTCCCCAAATCCATATAGGATTCCATCCAGTCCAACTTTCCCTTTGCCTGGCCCTCACAGGGTATCAAATACTTAGGAATTCCTATTCATAGAGACCTCTCCCATCTATGTTATCTTAATTTTGGGCCCTTTATTGAACAACTCCATACAGACCACGGTTGGCAAGTTAGAACTGTAAGATTCACTACGTGAACCACTGGTGTTTTGTGGAAAAGCACATGTACACTGTGTTCCAAATTATTATGCAAAAAGTGTTTAGGAGTGATAAGGGAAGAATTTGTTTGTTTGTCAGTTAAACTCATTGATGGTGATGTGTGTCAGGGCTCTTTATATCACTGTAAGCAATTGCAGACACCTGTGCTAATTAGTTTGGCAGGTGTGTCCAATGAAAGGCAAGACTACTTAAGAAGGCTGTCTCACATTATTAAGCAGCCTACATTTTCTGCCAAAATGGGAAAGAAAAAGGATGTGTCGGCTGCTGAGAAGCAACAAATTGTGGAGTGTTTAGGTCAAGGCATGACTACAATCAACAATGTGCGATGATCAGGATGAAGTGTCTTGGCAATCAAGAAGTATGTAGCTGATTCACAGTACACACGTGTGCGTGCTGATAAGGGCAAATTGAGGACTCTTTCCTACAGGCAATTACGTCAGGTTGAAAGAGCAGCGTCAAAAAAGCCTTGTCATAGCAGCAGACAAGTTTTTGAAGCTGCTGGTGCCTCCAACGTCCCCCGAACAACAAGATGCATGGTCCTTCAGAGGTTTGCAGCTGTGCATACGCCATCCTGTCGACCTCCTCTATCCACTTCACACAAGCAGAAACGGCTCCAGTGGGCCAAACATTACATGAAGACTGATTTCAAAACTGTTTTGTTCACGGATGAGTGCCGTGCAGCGCTCGATGGTCCAGATGGATGGAGTGGAGGATGGCTGGTTGATGGACACCCCACGCAAACACGGCTACAGCGCCAACAAGGAGGAGGTGGAGTAATGTTTTGGGCTGGAATCATGGGGAGAGAGATTGTCGGCCCCTTTAGGATCCCTGAAGGCGCTAAAGATGAACTCCATAATGTATGTGGATTTTCTCAAACAGCACTTCCTGCCATGGTTCAAGAAGAAGAACCGTGTATTTCACAGCAAGATCATTTTTTTGCATGATAATGCACCATCTCATGCTGCACATAAAACATCTGCATCTCTGGCTGATATGGGCATAAAAGGGGACAAACTTATGGTGTGACCCCCATGCTCCCCTGACCTCTACCCCATTCAGAACCTTTGGAGCATCATTAAAAAGAGTGTCTATGATGGCGGGAGGCAGTTCACATCTAAGCAACAGCTCTGGGAGGGTATTCTGTCCTCATGCAAAACAATTGAAGCAGAAACCATCCAAAACCTGACAAATTCAATGGACGAGAGAGTTCAGAAGCTCCTTTCGAACAAGGGGTCCTATGTGAAAATGTAACATCACCTAGAATAAAGTTTTGAGTTGAAAACTGTTTGATTTCAGTTTCTAACAACCTGCTAATGCTTATAATTTCAAAAATGACCATTTTTTTGGTCTTTATTAAAATGAAAAGGTTGATCGAAAAGTTTGGGGGATCTAAGAGTGTGGCAACCCAGTAGTCATGATTACTTCGAATTCTGACAATATGAGGGTCATGCTGCAGGTAGTGCAGCAAGAAGGCACTTATGTGTCTTGCGCATCTCGAAGCCCCAAAATTATTTTCCGGGCTAGATGCAGCTAAAAATTATTATTAATTTTAAATCTGGTGAAGCTTTAGTATAGATGGCCTAATAGGATCAGTGCTGCACACTGCTACAAAGCCCAAATTATTTTCCAGTCAAGATACAGATAAACATGATTAGTAATTTTAAATCTGGTGGAGCTTATTATAGATGGCCTAATAGAATCAGTGCTGCACACTGCTACAAAGCCCAAATTATTTTCCAGCCAAGATACAGATAAACATGATTAGTAATTTGAAAGCTTAAAACGGTTGGTAGGGTGATTTTAACCAATCATCAAGCTTTTACTCTCCCCAGGATGACACAGGGGTAGAAAAGTCGTTTCGGATCCATGATTTGTTCATCTTTATGAACGTGAGTCTGTCTACATTATCAGTGGAGAGCCGCGTGCGCTTATCTGTCAGCACACCACCAGCAGCGCTGAACACACGTTCAGACAGAACGCTGGCTGCGGGGCATGACAAGATCTCCAAGGCGTAAGTGGCTAGCTCCGGCCATTTATCCAGATTGGAAGCCCAAAAAGAGCAAGGGTCCAGTGACACAGTCATGGCTTCAATGTTTACTTGGAGATACTCCTGTACCATCGTCTCTAGGCGTTGACTATGTGTCAGATTTCTTGTCTCCTGTGGCCTTGCAAAGGATGGGCTAAAAAAGTGGTGAAATGATTCCGCAAAATTGATGTTACCAGCAGATACTGTGGTTCTGTTACGGTTTGAGTGCTGAACACTTGACGGTCCCACGGTTGGAAGTTGGAACTGTGAGATTCACTACGTGCACCACTGGTATTTTGTGGAAAAGCACATGTAAGATTCTGCAACAGTCTCTGCTGATACTCCTGCATGCGTGCATCCCTTTCTATGGCAGGAATAATTTCTGCAAATTTACTTTTGTACCGGGGATCTAACAGTGTGGCAACCCAGTAGTCAGGATTATTTCTAATTCTCACAATTCGAGGGTCATGTTGCAGGTAGTGCAGCAAGAAGGCACTCATGTGTGTTGCGCATCCAGGAGCACCAAGTCCCTGTTGTGTTGGTGGCGAGGTAACAATCATGCTTCCTTCCTCTGTCCTCTCCCCCCAACCTCGCACAACAGAAATGTGATCAAGGTCTCCCTCATCTGATGAGTCTTCCATCAGTTCGTCCTCCACTTCTTCCTGGGCTCCTGCACCTTCCTCACTAGTTTGGCTGCTACCATGCGCCCTGGTAAAACCATCTCCCCCACCCTCACATGCCTGCCGCCTTGGTGCTGCCGACCGTCTGGACCTTGCAGATGTTAGCCCTTCCGCATACAACTCCTCCTCCTCTACTTCCTCCACCTCCTCTTGTGCCACCACCTGACTCCGAATTCTGTTTAACATGTGCTCCAGCATGTAAATCACCGGAATAGTCATGCTGATAATGGCATCGTCAGCACTAAACATCTTCGTCGCCATTTCAAAACTGTGCAGAAGGGTGCATAGGTCCCTGATCTGAGACCACTCCTCCAGCGTGATTTGCCCCACCTCTGGATCTCGTTAGCCCAGGCTATACGTCAGAACGTATTGCACCAGGGCTTGTCGGTGCTGCCACAGTCGCTGCAACATGTGCAGAGTTGAATTCCACCGGGTAGGCACATCGCATTTTAGCCGGTGAAGTGGCAGGCCCAACGACTTCTGTAGAGATGTAAGTCGCTGAGCTGCGGGATGCGAACGGCGGAAGTGAGCACACAGCGACCGTGCCCTCTGCAGAAGGCCATCTAGTCTGGGATAGTGGGCTAAAAATTGCTGGACAACCAGGTTCAACACGTGAGCCATACAAGGCACGTGTGTGACATTGCCCCGGCGAAGGGCCGCACCCAGGTTTGCAGCATTGTCGCACACGGCCTTCCCTGGTTTCAGGTCCAGTGGAGACAACCATTCATGAAATTGGTTCTCCAGAGCTGACCACAACTCCTCAGCTGTGTGACTCACATTTCCCAGACATTTCAATGTAAAAACCGCCTGATGACGTTGAGCCCTACTGCCAGCATAGTAAGGAGGTGTGCAGGATCCCTTCTGCGCAGTTAGAAAGCTTGTGGCATGACCAGACAGGCTTTGGGTGCAGGTGGAAGACCGAGAGGAGGTTGAGGAGGCAGAAGCAGTGGAGGAATTTTGACATAAAGAGGATTGACGCACAACTCGTGGGGACGGCAAGACTTGGACAGCAGCCCCTTGTCCTGCTGTCACCATAGTTACCCAGTGCCCAGTCAGCGACATGTAACGCCCCTGTCCATGCCTACTCGTCCAAGTGTCTGTGGTGAAATGCACCCTGTCACACACAGAGTTTCTCAAAGAAGCGGTGATGTTGTGTGCGACATGCTGGTGGAGCGCAGGCACACCTTTCTTTGAGAAGTAGTGCCGACTGGGCATCTGGTACTGGGGCACTGCGACGGACATAAGGTCTCGAAAATCCTCTGTGTCCACCAGGCGGAAAGGCAGCATTTCTGTAGCCAAGAGCTTGCAGATGGTGAAATTCAACCTCTTAGCTTTCTCATGGCTAGGAGGAAATGGTCTTTTACTTGTCCACATCTGAGGGACCGAGGGCTGGCTATTGTGCTTAGACGGGGTTGATAAGGGTGTCCCCGGCAAACTGCCGGTCTGTGAGGAAGATGCAGGCGGACATGTTAGGTTGCCTTGATCCAAAGGTGGTGCTATCGATGTCGGACAGCGCTCAACACCAGTTGGTGTTACCACCTCCAAAGAAAATGATGACCTGCCAATCACGCTGGCTGTTGCGGGTAAAGAGGTGGCAGGTCTGCGCCCCAAAACAGGTGTGACTGCTGTCCCCCCAGTCACAGAGGATGAAGAGGCCGCGGATGCACAAGATATGGCAGACGGTGGTTGGCCCGGCAGGCTAGGCTGCGTTGTAGCACACTGAGCTTCCCACTGCAACTTATGCTTCATGTCCATGTGCCGGTTCATGCAAGATGTACTCAAACTATGTATTTTTTGGCCTCTACTTAGCTTTTGCTGACAAATGTTACAGATAACACGAGTTGGGTCATCTTTATCGATCTGAAAAAATGCCCAGGCTATGCAAGGCTTAGCACCCATGCGACCTGAAGAGCCACCACGACTTGTGGTGAGAGGCAGAGTTGTGTTTGAGGATGCAGTTGTTGACGTGCTTCCAGTACTACGTCTCTGTCCAGGAAGGCGCAACCTGACCTCGTTGTCACTAGCATCTTCCTCCACCTCCTCTGCTGACCTCATCTCTTGGCTGACTGTGGGTTGACAGTAAGTGGGATCTCCAACCTCATCATCATCACCCTGTGCGTTATCACACCCGTCGTCCTCAGAGCCAACCTGTTTCTGCCCTGACAAAAAACTAAAGTTGTCGCTCCAATCAGGTATTTGAGTCTCATCATCGTCTTCCTCATTGTCTCCACCAACAGGAGTTACAGTTTGGGAATGAGGGTCTACATTATGGTCAGAACCTTCTGCGTCTGGTCCTGGATCCGACTCATAAAGATTCTGGGCATCAGTGCAGATCATTTCCTCGTCTGGATTCACAGAAGCGCTGGAGTCGACCTCTGATTCCCAGGCTATAGTATGAGTAAACAGCTCTGCAGACTCAACCATCTGTTCTACCTCATACTCAGACGGGCAGCTGGAGATTTGGGAGCTGTGAGGAAGCAAGTGCGATTGGGGTGACACCTTTGAGGACTGGAGTATTTGTGATGTTGAAGTTGATGTGGAGGAGAGCCCACTTAAAGGAGCACTTGATATCCGTTGAAGCACCTGCTGTTTTTGTGCCTCATCTGGAATTTGTAGCGATTGGCGTGGCCGTAAGAAAGGGATCTTATCACATTGTCCGCTAAAAGAAGTAGACATTTTAGTTTGGCTGGAAGATGGTCTTTCTTCTGCAGATGTTACTGTTGCTTTAACACCTACCCCACGGACACAACCTTTTTTCCCCTTCCCAACATGCCTATTCCCCTTTCCACCAGCAGCAGGCCTTTTTCCACTCATTTTGGTGGTTAACTAATTCACAACTCTGGAGTTGTTTGCACAAAAAAACAATGGATGGGAACCGAGCAGAGCTGAGTGGCCAAACTGTGGTATTAGGCCAAAACTATTGGCTGGGTTAGATGCAGAAAAAAATTATATTCAATTTGCAACCTGATGGAGGTCAGTATAGATGGACTAATAGAACAAGTCCCACACACAGCTAGAAGCCCAAATATTTTTTCAGAGGTAGATGCAGAAATTTTTTTTATTCAGTTTGCAACCTGATGGAGGTCTGTATAGATGGATTAATAGAACAAGTCCCACACACAGCTACAAGCCCAATATTTTTTCAGAGGTAGATGCAGAAAAAAAATATATTCAGTTTGCAACCTGATGGAGGTCAGTATAGATGGACTAATAGAGAAAGTCCCACACACTGCTAGAAGGCCAAATATTTTTTCAGAGCTAGATGCAGACAAAAAATTATTTTGAATTTGCAACCTGATGGAGGTCTGTATAGATGGATTAATAGAACAAGTCCCACACACAGCTAGAAGCCCAAATATTTTTTCAGAGGTAGATGCAGATAAAAATTATTTTTAATTTGCAACCTGATGGAGGTCAGTATAGATGGACTAATAGAGAAAGTCCCACACACTGCTAGAAGGCCAAATATTTTTTCAGAGCTAGATGCAGATAAAAATTATTTTTAATTTGCAACCTGATGGAGGTCAGTATAGATGGACTAATAGAGAAAGTCCCACACACTGCTAGAAGGCCAAATATTTTTTTCAGAGCTAGATGCAGATAAAAATTATATTCAATTTGCAACCTGATGGAGGTCAGTATAGATGGACTAATAGAACAAGTCCCACACACAGCTAGAAGCCCAAATATTTTTTCAGAGGTACTGTAGATGCAGATAAAAATTATTTTTAATTTGCAACCTGATGGAGGTCAGTATAGATGGACTAATACAACAAGTCCCACACACAGCTAGAAGCCCAATATTTTTTCAGAGGTAGATGCAGAAAAAAATATATTCAGTTTGCAACCTGATGGAGGTCAGTATAGATGGAGTAATAGAACAAGTCCCACACACAGCTAGAAGCCCAAATATTTTTTCAGAGGTAGATGCAGATAAAAATTATTTTTAATTTGCAACCTGATGGAGGTCAGTATAGATGGACTAATAGAGAAAGTCCCACACACTGCTAGAAGGCCAAATATTTTTTCAGAGCTAGATGCAGAAAAAAATTATATTCAGTTTGCAACCTGATGGAGGTCAGTATAGATGGACTAATAGAGAAAGTCCCACACACTGCTAGAAGGCCAGATATTTTTTCAGAGCTAGATGCAGACAAAAAATTATTTTGAATTTGCAACCTGATGGAGGTCAGTATAGGTGGTCTAATAGAACAAGTCCCACACACTGCTAGAAGGCCAAATATTTTTTCAGAGCTAGATGCAGAAAAAAATTATATTCAGTTTGGAACCTGATGGAGGTCTGTATAGATGGATTAATAGAACAAGCCCCACACACAGCTAGAAGCCCAAATATTTTTTCAGAGGTAGATGCAGATAAAAATTATTTTTAATTTGCAACCTGATGGAGGTCAGTATAGATGGACTAATAGAGAAAGTCCCACACACTGCTAGAAGGCCAAATATTTTTTCAGAGCTAGATGCAGATAAAAATTATTTTTAATTTGCAACCTGATGGAGGTCAGTATAGATGGACTAATAGAGAAAGTCCCACACACTGTTAGAAGGCCAAATATTTTTTTCAGAGCTAGATGCAGATAAAAATTATATTCAATTTGCAACCTGATGGAGGTCAGTATAGATGGACTAATAGAACAAGTCCCACACACAGCTAGAAGCCCAAATATTTTTTCAGAGGTACTGTAGATGCAGATAAAAATTATTTTTAATTTGCAACCTGATGGAGGTCAGTATAGATGGACTAATACAACAAGTCCCACACACAGCTAGAAGCCCAATATTTTTTCAGAGGTAGATGCAGAAAAAAATATATTCAGTTTGCAACCTGATGGTGTTAGAACCATGCTCTTAGGTTTTTTTTCCTTTGCTGGTCACATGACCTTGTTGGCCTATTTAATCCTGCTCCGCCCTTCTGGCTTTGCTGGACTTCATTGTATATCTACTTTCTAGCTAGCCTGTGCTCTGTGTCTTGCTCTGTTAGTTTGCTTGGTCTACTGACCTCTATGTTCTATATATTTTGTTTGTTCGTCTGTCTGCTACTATTTCTGTTAGGAGGTGTCCCTTATTCCTCCCAGTCCTTAGTACTTGTAGGGATTCCTTCCCCACATCTATAGGTCTCCGTACAGACTAGCTTAGGACTTTAGCAGGTCTGATCGCAAGATCAGGTCCCCTGTTACATCGTAGGGATTAAGCTGAGTTCTATCATAGGGACAGATCTCCTCTCTTTCCTTAGCTCTGGTAGCAGAACATAACAGTAAGTCCAGCCTGCAAATTCTCTAAGGAAAGATTTTTCTGTTCCATCATGGTGTCGGTTCAGGATTTGGTTCATCGCCTGCAGGGACTCTCTCTGGAGGTGGCCGAGCTCCGTCAGCACGTGAGTAACTGTCCTGAAGCACATTTCTTGGAGCCTAAGGTATGTTTGCCGGATTTATTTTTTGGTGAACACCGAGAATTTTTTTCATTTAAAAATGCTTGCTTATTGTATTTTCGTTTGAGACCTAAGTCCTCTGGGGATGAATCCCAGCGTGTAGGGTTCATAATGTCACTTTTGCGCAAAGAGCCTCAGAAGTGGGCCTTTTCTTTGCAACCTAGTGATACATGCTTCAGATCAGTGGATAGTTTTTTTTCTGCTTTGGGACTATTATATGATGATCCTGACCGTGTCGCATCAGCTGAGACTGAGTTGAGACGTTTAAAACAGGGATCAGGTAATGTGGAAAAATATTGTACTCATTTCCGTCGTTGGTCTACTCAAACAGGGTGGAACGATTCTGCTCTGAAAAGTCTATTTCTTGCTGGGCTCAGTGAAAGGGTTAAAGACCTGCTAATTGCTTATCCTACACCTGAAGATTTGCAACAGGCTATGCAATTAGCTATACGGGTGGATAGAAGACTGCGTGCAAGGGTTAATGAGAGCAAATCCTCTGTATTGTCAGTTTCTGGTTATGAGAATGTGTGTACTAACAGTGGTGAACCGATGGAGATTGGATCGGTGGCACCTCGCTCTCAAGAAAAAGACCGTCGATTTTCTGAAGGCTTGTGTTTCTATTGCGGAAAATCTGGTCATTTGATTAAAGGCTGTGAGCTTCGTATGAAGAAAGAAAAAAAAATGGTCAGTCACTCCCGTATTGCCTGTTTAAATTCCAAGGGTATATTTTTAGCTGCTTCCACGATTGCTCAGAAAAAATTAATGGAATTTCGGGTGTTTGTTGATTGCGGGTCTACTCTGAATGTAATTGATGGGGGATTCGTGGAAAGACTCAATTTAAAACCTGAACCTTTATCATCCCCCATTGCTGTGGTTTCTGTGGATGGTTCCCCTTTGAAGAATATTACTCTCAAGGTCTGTGAATTTCCTCTCACTATTAATGGTGTTCACCATGAGAAATTGGATTTGGTAGTGTTGAATACCTTGCCTTCTCCAGTAATATTGGGATTGCCCTGGTTAAAATTTCACAATCCTGTACTGGATTGGTCTACCAGTGAAATTAAATCCTGGAGCCATAAATGTTATGACAAGTGTTGTAACGGGCGTATTGCAGCTTTGGATAGGGGAGAATTGCCTGTTCCTATTCAGGATTTTTTGAGAGTTTTTTCTGAGAAGGAATCGCAGGTTTTGCCTCCCCATAGAGACTATGATTGTTCTATTGAATTTGTCCCTGGAGCGACTCTTCCTAAAAGTCGTTTATTTAACCTTACTATTCCTGAGAGGAAGGCTTTGGAGGAATACATACAGACAAGTTTGGCCGCCGGTCACATTAGGCCCTCTAAGTCTCCTGTGGCGGTTGGATTTTTTTTTGTAAAAAAAAAGGACGGCAGTTTACGTCCTTGTCTGGATTTTCGTGAGATTAACAAAATTACTGTACGCAATCCTTACCCACTGCCATTGATTCCTGATCTGTTTAACCAGTTAATGGGGGCCAAGTGGTTCTCTAAAATTGACCTTAAGGGGGCATACAATCTGTTGCGCATGAAGGAGGGTGACGAATGGAAGACTGCTTTTAACACTCCTGTGGGTCATTTTGAGAATCTGGTTATGCCTTTTGGTCTTACTAATGCTCCTGCATTTTTTCAGAATCTGATTAATGACATCCTTAGACCTTTGATCGGCAAAAATGTGGTTGTGTATTTGGATGACATTTTGATTTATTCGCCGGATCTGGAGTCTCATTGGTGGAGCGTGCGTGAGGTATTACAGTTATTAATGGACAATTCGCTTTTTGCTAAGCTGGAGAAATGTGAGTTCGCTGTACAGAGAATTAGTTTTTTGGGCTACATTATCTCCAGCAAAGGTTTTGAGATTGATCCGGTTAAGGTTCAGGCTGTGCAGGAATGGCCTAGGCCTATTGGTTTGAAATCGATACAGAGGTTTTTGGGTTTCGCCAATTACTACAGAAAATTCATAAAAAATTTTTCTAGTATTGTCAAACCTCTGACTGATCTCACAAGGAAAGGTGCTGATGCGGTTCAGTGGTCTTCTGAGGCCATTGAAGCTTTTGTGTATCTCAAGGAGAGGTTCACCTCTGCTCCCATCCTTATGCAGCCTGATGTTACTAGGCCGTTTTTGGTTGAGGTTGATGCTTCCTCTGTGGGGGTTGGCGCAGTATTGTCTCAGGATAACGGGGATGGATTACATCCCTGTGCCTTTTTTTCAAAAAAATTTTCGGAGACTGAACTGAATTACGATATTGGTAATCGGGAATTATTGGCTATTAAACTCGCATTTGAACACTGGCGCCACTTCTTGGAAGGTGCGGAATTTCCCGTTCAGGTTCTTACGGATCATAAAAATCTGATATATCTTGATGCTGCCAAGCGCCTGAATGCCCGTCAGGCTAGGTGGGCACTGTTTTTCTCGCGGTTTAATTTCTCCGTTACTTACATCCCTGGTACTAAGAATGTTAAGGCGGATGCCTTGTCTCGCAGTTTTTCTCCCATAGTCGGTGCTGAGAAAGAGGAGAACATTTTACAAGAAGGTGTTGTGATAGCTGCTTTGGACTCCATTTTGGAAAATGAGATTCTTAAAGCACAGGAGAATGCCCCTTCTAACACTCCTCATGGGAGGTTGTTTGTGCCTGGGACCTTTAGGAGAGATTTGTTTGTTGAGTGTCACGAATCTCGGTTGGCAGGTCATCCCGGAATCTCTGAGACCAAGAGACTGGTGGGTCGCAGTTTTTGGTAGCCTGGATGGCAGAAGGAAGTCATTAAGTGGGTGCGTCAATGTACTATATGTGCTAGATCTAAGTCCTCACATACTCCTGCTGCGGGGTTGCTTTGTCCTTTGGAGGTTCCCAGTGCTCCTTGGACACATTTGGCTATGGACTTTATAACTGACCTTCCCCCCTCTGAGGGTTTTACTGTCATCTGGGTGGTCGTGGACCGTTTTAGCAAGATGTGTCACTTGGTTCCTTTCGTCAAACTGCCCTGCGCTAAAACTCTCGCTAAGGCCTTTGTCAAGGAAATTGTCAGACTTCATGGCGTTCCTACTGACATTGTTTCTGATAGGGGTCCTCAGTTCGTGGCTCGTTTTTGGCGTGCCTTTTGTGATAGGTTGGGAGTTCATTTGTCGTTCTCGTCCGGATATCATCCTGAATCTAATGGCCAGACAGAAAGGAAAAACCAGGATGTTGAGCAGTTCTTGCGTTGTTTTGTGGCAGACAATCAAGAGGGGTGGTCTGAGTTTCTGCCACTTGCTGAATTTGCTCTGAACAATCATACATCTTCTTCTGCTGGTTGTTCGCCTTTTTTTTGTTGTTCTGGGAGACATCCGTCGTTTGGGTCGTTCTCCAAGTTGGGATCTGCCGTGCCTGAGGAGGAGAATTTTTCCGGTGATTTGGAGAGAGTTTGGACGGATGTGCGTGGTAATCTTCAGGAGGCCAACAGAAAATCTAAAGACTACTTTGATAGGAAACGACAGGAGGTTTTGTTCGCTGTTGGTGACATGGTTTGGTTGTCCTCTAGGAATCTGCGGTTGAGGATTCCTTCAAAGAAATTGGGTCCCAAGTTTGTAGGGCCCTTTAAGGTGCTTCAGGTTGTCAACCAATCTGCTGTTAGGTTGGAGGTTCCTACCTCCTGGAGAATTAATCCGGTATTTCATGTCTCTCTGTTGAAAAAAGCTGTTGTATCGGATTGTGACGCCTCTGCCTCTGTTCCTCCGGTGGTGGAGGACGGGGAATATGAAATTTCTCGCATCCTTAACTCTAGACGGTATAGAGGTAGTTTGCAGTATCTTGTGGCCTGGAAAGGTTTCGGTCCCGAGGATAACTCTTGGGTGAGGTCGGATGATGTTTCCGCGTCCAGACTTATCAGAGCGTTTCACAGGAGATTTCCTGATAAGCCTGGTCCTAGGGGATCCGGAGGATCCTCTTAGAAGGGGGGGTACTGTTAGAACCTTGCTCTTAGGTTTTTTTTCCTTTGCTGGTCACATGACCTTGTTGGCCTATTTAATCCTGCTCCACCCTTCTGGCTTTGCTGGACTTCATTGTATATCTACTTTCTAGCTAGCCTGTGCTCTGTGTCTTGCTCTGTTAGTTTGCTTGGTCTACTGACCTCTATGTTCTATATATTTTGTTTGTTCGTCTGTCTGCTACTATTTCTGTTAGGAGGTGTCCCTTATTCCTCCCAGTCCTTAGTACTTGTAGGGATTCCTTCCCCACATCTATAGGTCTCCGTACAGACTAGCTTAGGACTTTAGCAGGTCTGATCGCAGGATCAGGTCCCCTGTTACATCGTAGGGATTAAGCTGAGTTCTATCGTAGGGACAGATCTCCTCTCTTTCCTTAGCTCTGGTAGCAGAACATAACAGATGGAGGTCAGTATAGATGGAGTAATAGAACAAGTCCCACACACAGCTAGAAGCCCAAATATTTTTTCAGAGGTAGATGCAGATAAAAATTATTTTTAATTTGCAACCTGATGGAGGTCAGTATAGATGGACTAATAGAGAAAGTCCCACACACTGCTAGAAGGCCAAATATTTTTTCAGAGCTAGATGTAGATAAAAATTATATTCAATTTGCAACCTGATGGAGGTCAGTATAGATGGACTAATAGAGGAAGTCCCACACACTGCTAGAAGGCCAAATATTTTTTCAGAGCTAGATGCAGATAAAAATTATATTCAATTTGCAACCTGATGGAGGTCAGTATAGATGGACTAATAGAACAAGTCCCACACACAGCTAGAAGCCCAAATATTTTTTCAGAGGTACTGTAGATGCAGATAAAAATTATTTTTAATTTGCAACCTGATGGAGGTCAGTATAGATGGACTAATAGAGAAAGTCCCACACACTGCTAGAAGGCCAAATATTTTTTCAGAGCTAGATGCAGAAAAAAATTATATTCAGTTTGCAACCTGATGGAGGTCAGTATAGATGGACTAATAGAGAAAGTCCCACACACTGCTAGAAGGCCACATATTTTTTCAGAGGTAGATGCAGAAAAAAATATATTCAGTTTGCAACCTGATGGAGGTCTGTATAGATGGATTAATAGAACAAGTCCCACACACAGCTAGAAGCCCAATATTTTTTCAGAGGTAGATGCAGAAAAAAATATATTCAGTTTGCAACCTGATGGAGGTCAGTATAGATGGACTAATACAACAAGTCCCACACACAGCTAGAAGCCCAATATTTGTTCAGAGGTAGATGCAGAAAAAAATATATTCAGTTTGCAACCTGATGGAGGTCTGTATAGATGGATTAATAGAACAAGTCCCACACACAGCTAGAAGCCCAATATTTTTTCAGAGGTAGATGCAGAAAACAATATATTCAGTTTGCAACCTGATGGAGGTCAGTATAGATGGACTAATACAACAAGTCCCACACACAGCTAGAAGCCCAATATTTTTTCAGAGCTAGATGCAGAAAAAATTATATTCAATTTGCAACCTGATGGAGGTCAGTATAGATGGACTAATAGAATGATGCTATGCCCAAAAGATTTTACTTCACTAGGTGCAGTAAAAAAATTGGTATTCTATACACAGGTGGTATATCTTGCAACACAGATAGGCTACTCCACTGACTAACACACTCTGCAATAGGCCAAAAAGGATTAGCTTTGCTAGATTCAGCCAAATGCTGTGAAAAAAACTTGCACAGCACTGGCACAGACCTGCCTGGCAAAAACTGATAGGAACTGATGTAACCTAGTCCTGAAAAGGACTGCAATTACAATTAGTCTTTACTCCCACAATCTATCTATTTAAGAGCACAGACCTGCCTGATAAAAGTCGTAGGAAATGCTGTAACCTAGTCCTTAAAAGGACTGCAATCACAACTATTCCCTACTCCCAAGCTATCTGTATATTTGTGCGAAAATTGGCTTGAAATTAACAAGGTATAGCGCACACAGCAACAGCGGTGCCGTCTAACACGCAGCTGCAGCAGTGAGAAAATGGTGGCGACGGGGAAAATGGCTTGGTCTTATAGGGCAAGGACATGTGACATACACTGCCAATGACACATGCCCTTGCTTGTGTGAAAAAAAGCACTTCGCTCCATGTGTGCGCTGCTGATAGGCTGACAGATTGCACCTCCCCACTGTAAATGTGGGAAAGAGAAAAAAAAAATGGAGATCTTCATTGTTCCTGCAGAGATCCATCCCCTGCCCCTCCCCCCACCCCGCTGTACACTCAAACTGCGTATTAACATTAATTTTCATCATTACTGAGAAAAAATCCAGTTATGATTTTGGTGCACGAACAGTTATCGAACATAACCTCGAACAGCCGAATTTTTCTCAAATTGTTCGTGTTCGCCGAACGGCTCGAACACCGCCCAAAACAGCTCGAATTTGAGATTGGCGAACAGTTCGAGTAGAACAACGCTCATCTCTACTCCAGAGGGCAAAGCAACCCCGCAGCAGGAGCATGCGAAGACTTAGATCTAGCACACACAGTACATTGACGCACCCACTTAATGACTTCCTTCTGCCATCCAGGCCACCAAAAACTGCAACCCACAAGTCTCTTGGTCTCAGAAATTCCTGGATGACCTGCCAACCGAGACTCATGACACTCAACAAACAAGTCTCTCCTAAAGGTCCTAGGCACAAACAACCTCCCATGGGGAGTGTTAGATGGGGCATTCTCCTGAGCTTTAAAAATCTCATCCTCCAAAACGGAGTCCAAAGCAGCAATCACAACACCTTCTTGTAAAATGCTCTCCTCCTCCTCAGCACCGACCATGGGAGAAAAGCTGCGAGACAAAGCATCAGCTTTAACATTCTTGGTACCCGGGATGTAAGTAACGGAAAAATTAAACCGCGAGAAAAAAAGTGCCCACCTAGCCTGACGGGCATTCAAGCGCTTGGCAGCATCAAGATAGATCAGATTTTTATGATCAGTGAAAACCTGAATGGGA
Source organism: Phyllobates terribilis (assembly GCF_046119375.1). Taxonomy (NCBI): domain Eukaryota; kingdom Metazoa; phylum Chordata; class Amphibia; order Anura; family Dendrobatidae; genus Phyllobates; species Phyllobates terribilis. Next base: position 105,528,815 of record NW_027362769.1, on the reverse strand, counting down.
AATTCAGCACCTTCCAAGAGATGACGCCAGTGTTCAAATGCGAGTTTAATAGCCAGCAATTCCCGATTACCAATATCGTAATTAAGTTCAGTCTCAGAAATTTTTTTTGAAAAAAAGGCACAGGGATGTACTCCATCCTTGCTTTCCTGAGACAACACCGCACCGACCCCCACAGAAGAAGCATCAACCTCAACCAAAAACGGCTTAGTCACATCAGGCTGCATAAGGATGGGAGCAGAGGTGAACCTCTCCTTTAGAAACACAAAGTTTCAATGGCCTCAGAAGTCCACTGAACCGCATTAGCACCTTTCCTGGTGAGATCGGTCAGTGGTTTGACAATAATAGAAATTTTTTTTATGAATTTTCTGTAATAATTGGCGAAACCCAAAAACCTCTGTATCGATTTCAAACCAATAGGCCTAGGCCATTCCTGCACAGCTTGAACTTTAACCGGGTCCATCTCAAAACCTTCACTGGAGATAATGTAGCCCAAATAACTAATTCTCTGTACAGCGAACTCACATTTCTCTAGCTTAGCAAAAAGCGAATTGTCCATTAATAACTGTAAAACCTCACGTACGCTCCGCCAATGAGACTCCAGATCAGGCGAATAAATCAGAATGTCATCCAAATACACAACCACATTTTTGCCGATCAAAGGTCTAAGGATGTCATTAATAAGATTCTGAAAAAATGCAGGAGCATTAGTAAGACCAAAAGGCATAACCAGATTCTCAAAATGACCCACAGGAGTGTTAAAAGCAGTCTTCCATTCATCACCCTCCTTCATGCGCAACAAATTGTATGCCCCCCGGAGATCAATTTTAGAGAACCACTTGGCCCCCACTAACTGGTTAAACAAATGAGGAATCAATGGCAGTGGGTAAGGATTGCGTACAGTAATTTTATTAATCTCACGAAAGTCCAGACAAGGACATAAACCGCCATCTTTTTTTTAACAAAAAAAAATCCAACAGCCACAGGAGACTTGGAAGGCCTAATGTGACCGGCGGCCAAGCTTGTCTGTATGTATTCCTCCAAAGCCTTTCTCTCAGGAATAGTAAGATTAAATAAACGACTTTTAGGAAGAGTCGCTCCAGGGACAAATTCAATGGTACAATCATAGTCTCTATGGGGAGGCAAAATTTGTGACTCCTCCTCAGAAAAAACTCTCCAAAAATCCTGAATAGGTACAGGTAATTCCCCTTTTTCCACCGCAGCAATACGTCCGTTACAACACTTGTCATAACACTTAGGGCTCCAGGACTTAATTTCATTGACAGACCAATCCAGTAAAGGATTATGCAATTTTAACCAGGGCAACCCCAATATTACTGGAGAAGGCAAATTATTCAATACTACCAAATCCAAATTCTCTTGATGAATACCATTAATAGTGAGGGGAAATTCACAGACCTTGTGAGTAACACTCTTCAAGGGAGAGCCATCGACAGAAACCACAGCAATAGGGGATGACAAAGGTTTAGGTTTTAATGTAAGTTTTTCCAAGAATCCCCCATCAATCACATTCAGAGTAGAACCACAATCCACAAATACCCGAAATTCAACTAATTCATCCTGAGCAGCGGTAGTAGCAGATAGGAATACTCCCTTAGAATTTAAACAGGCAATACGGGCATAACTGACCATTTTTTATTCTTTGTTCCTACGAAGCACACAGTTCTTAATAAAATGACCAGAATTTCCGCAATAGAAGCACAAACCTTCAGAAAGCCTGCGGTCTTTTTCCTGAGAGCGAGGTGTCAGCGCCCCAATCTCCATCGGCTCTCCTTTGTCAGCACAGACCCTCTCAAGACTCGGAGCTGACATAGCAGAGGATTTGCTCTCATTAACCCTTGCACGCAGTCTCCTGTCCACCCGTATAGCTAATTGCATAGCCTCCTGCAAGTTTCCGGGTGTGGGATAAGCAATCAGCAAATCTTTAACCCTTTCACCTAGCCCCGCCAGAAACAAACTTTTCAAAGCTGAATCGTTCCACCCCACCTGGGCACACCACCGACGGAAGTGAGAACAATACTTTTCCACATTACCTGATCCCTGCCTCAAACGTCTCAATTCAGACTCACCAGATGAGACACGATCAGGATCATCGTACAACAAACCCAAAGCAGAAAAAAAACCTATCCACTGATCTAAAGCACGGATCACTAGGTTGGAGAGAAAAGGCCCATCCCTGAGGATCCTTGCGCAAAAGTGACATTATGAACCCTATGCGCTGTGATTCATCACCAGAGGATCCGGGTCTTAAACGAAAATACAATAAACAAGCATTTTTAAAAGAAAAAAAATCTTGTTGTTCACCAAAAAATAGATCAGGCAGACGTACCTTTGGCTCTACCAAATGTGCTCCAGAACAGCTACTCACGTGTTGTTGGAGCTCGGCCACCTCCAGAGAGAGTCCCTGCAAGCGTTGAGCCAAATCTTGAACCGAGACCATCATGGAAACTGGAGGTCTTTCCTTAGAGAAATTTTTTTTTTTTTTTAGGCTGGACTTACTGTTATGATCTGCTACAAGCACTAAGGAAAGACAGGAGATCTGTCCCTACAATCGAACTAAACTGGATCCCTACGATGTAACGGGGAACCTGATCCTGCGATCAGACCCGCTAAAGTCCTCGGCTAGTCTGTACGAAGACCTATAGATGCAAGGGAGGAATCCCTACAAGAACTAGGGACTGGGATAAAGTTGGACACCTCCTAGCAGAAATTGTAGCAGTCAAAGACAAACACACAACAAAGAACATAGAGGTCCGAAGACCTAGCAAAACTAACAGAGAACGGTAACAGAGCAACAAGCTAGCTCAAGAGTAGTAAATACAATGAAGTCCAGCAAGGCGAGAAGGGCGGAGCCGGATTAAATAGGCAAAAATGGTCATGTGACCAGCAAACTAGAAAAAACCTAACAGGAGAGTTCTAACAGTATAGACATCACATTGGAGACACTGAGAATGCTGCATAGACATCAGATAGGAGACACTGAGACTTCTTTTACATCACATATGATACACTGAGACTCTGCTGTATATATATATCATATAGGAGACACAGAAACTACTGACTACATCACATGGAATGCACTGGGACTGGAAGATATGCATGACATAGGATAAACTGAGACTGATGTATATGACGCGCCCCCTGGGCCAGTGTTGTTGGGGATACCCGGAGCCGGATCAGATGGGGGTTGTAGTCTCCGAGTGGCTGTGACCCGGTCCGTGCCCAGGGTGTCAAGCTCAGTGTGTGGCAGTCCTTATGATGTTACTAGATGTTCTTTTGTGTCGACTACGCCACCCGTTGAATTGCGGTCAATACGGCCGCCGCTGCAGCAGGGTCCACTGAGGCTGGTGATGTATGTGCAGCTCAGGTAGTATAACCCCCAACGGGAGGGGTATAGCCTCAGGGGGTCAGTTGCAGAGGATGGGGGTTGTGGTGGTGCAGCGGGGATGGAAATGAGACTCAGAGTCGGGCTGTGCAGTTCAGGGTTTGTTTACTTACTGCAGATGTTCTGGTCACTCCGGCCTTAAGTGACCACCCGAGCCGTGCTGCGTCCACCAGGTCCTGGACTCAGCCAACCCCCAGGCAGTTCTGGAGCGTGGTCCTGAGCTCCCTTTCTGTCCTGTCCTCTTCTCTGGCCTTCCCCACCAGGGATCCACCTATGTCCGGCTCCCTCGGGCCTCTTGGTGGTGAACCCTTGTCTCTGGGTTCCCTGACCCTATTCCTGGTCTGCCTTCCGGGTGGATTTAGTGGGTGATCGTGGCAGATCGGTCCTGCCCACGACCTCCGGTTCCTGGCTAAGGTGTGCTGTAGCCTCTGCCAGTTTGGGATCCGGTACCCTGTTGCCAACTCTTCACCCTCTGGTCTAATTTGGGCTCTTGGAGTTCCTTCTTTCTCCCCCTCTGGATCTTTCTTTCTCCTCTCTCTCTCTCTTGGCCTTGGAGCTGCTCTTCTCTGCTCTCTTCCTCTGCAAAGACCCTGTCCTAAGATGGTGCCCACCTTATATACTCCCTCTATGTGTGAGCTCAGGTGACCAGCACCCAATGAGCTCCTAGCTTTACCCAGGCTGCTCCCCCTATCTGCCCCTACACTACTGGGATGTTCCACCCCCCTCCCACTCCAGCCAGGAACAGACACTGTTGTACCTGCACATTTCTCTAGTGGGAGTACCATCGGTCTGTTCCTCGGAAATGGGATGTGTGTAGTGCATGCAGCCTACTGAGCTCAGTTCCACACTCCATCCTTACCCGGGAGTGGAATATCACACCTCTGGCTGAGGTGCAATACCCCTGTAGCAGCCGAATCCTCAGGGTGCTACATATACATCACATGGGAGACTCTGAGACTACTGTATATGACGCGCCCCCTGGGACATATTCCTTTTTGAGGGGAATACCCGGCACCGGATCAGATGGGGGGGTTGTAGTCTCCGAGCGGCTGTGACCCGGTCCGTGCCCAGGGTGTCAAACTCAGTTGTATGTGGCAGTTCTACAGATGTTACTAAAGTTCTTAATGTCGACTACGCCACCCGTTGTGTTGCGGTCACTGTGGCTGCCGCTGCAGCAGGGTCCGCTGAGGCTGATGGTGGGTGCGCAGCTTGATGAAATAACCCCCAACGGGAGGGGTATAGCCTCAGGGGGGACAGGTGCAGAGGATGGGGGTTGTGGTGGTGCAGTGCAGACGGCAATGAAGACAGAGTCGGGTTGTGCAGTTAAGGGTGTTTACTTACTGCAGATGTTGTACTGGTCACTCCAGCTGCTAGTGACCACCCGAGCCGTGCTGCGTCCACCAGGTCCTGGATCCAGCCAACCCCCAAACAAGTCCGGAGCGTGGCCCTGAGCTCTCCTTCTGTCCCGTTCTCTGGCCGTCCCCACCAGTGATCCACCTAGGTCCAGCTCCCTCGGGCCTTCTGTTGGGACACCCTTGGCCTTGGGTTCCCTGACCCTTCATGTGGTGTGCCTTCGGGGTGGATGTGATGGGTGACCGTGACAAACGCTGCCCACGGTCTCCGGTCTCTGGCTGGGGTGTGTTTTCTGCCCCCACCAGCTTGGGATCCGGTACCCTGTGCCGACTCCTCACCCAGTGCTTTAATTTGGGTTCTTGGGTCCTCTCTGTTTTCCCCTCTGGGTACTCCTTCTCTTCTCCTCTCTCACTCTGGGCCTCTCTCTTGCTGCAGGCTGACTTCCTCTCTGCTTGCTGTCTGCTCCTCTGCAGCTGTCTTGCTGTCTGCTCCTCTGCAGCTGTCTTGTTCTCTGCATCTGACCCTGATCTTAGTTGGTGCCCACCTTATATACACCCTCTATGTGTGAGCTCAGGTGACCAGCACCCAATGAGCTCCTAACTTTACCCAGGCTGCTCCCCCTATCTGCCCCTACACTACTTGGGATGTTCCACCCCCCTCCCACTCCAGCCAGGAACAGACTCGGTCGTACCTGCACATTTCTAAGTGGGAGTACCGTCGGCCTGTTCCCCGGAAATGGGATGTGTGTAGTGCATGCAGCCTACCGAGCTCAGTTCCACACTCCATCCTTACCCGGGAGTGGAATATCACACCTCTGGGTTGAGGTGCAATACCCCTGTAGCAGCCGAATCCTCAGGGTGCTACATTCCCCCCTGGTAAATCACAGCACGTCCTCGGGCTGTAAAGACAAAAACACCAAAACATACATTTTTTTTTCATAAACATAATAAAACATATAAAACATTATATATATAAAACTTTTTATATAAACATTCTCGTCGTCTCTTGTTTCAGGTTCCTCCTCCGGACACTGTGCAACGTGTGTCCGGGAAAAGTGCGACAGTCTCTAAGAAAAACTGGTTTTCCTATAAAACCGGTAGGGGGCGCTTTATGAAGCGCAACTATATACAGGGAAAGTTGGCCGCTCTCAGTCCTCGGCCAGTTAGAGGGAAGGGAATGGCTGCTCACAGTCCTCAGCCTGTAGGATGAAGGGGTTAACGGGTAAACAGTTCACTGGTCCCCACGGGGACTATATATATGTATCAACAGTTTCTTTGGTACCCGGTCGGGTAACTATTTACATCACTTGCTCTGCCGCACTCAACGGCGTCTTCCTCCTGCTCTTTGCTTACAGCTGGTTGTTACTTCAGACCCGTCCGGGTCCTCTTGCTCCTCCTCCCAGACGCGGCACCCTTGGTTTTACGGGTGCGGGCGCGGTGGTGGTGGCGCCCGGGTTGCCCAGGCCTTGCGGCCAGGCCTGGGGCACCTGGAAGGTGATGGGCACCGTTAGGACGGCGGCACCCTGGGCTACCTGGCCTTGCGGCCAGGCCGGAGGCTCCGCGGAGGTAGGGGGCGCTGTTGGTGATGCGGCGCCCGGGGGTACTAGGCCTTGTGACCAGGCTGGTGGTATTTCCTGCTTTGTCACGCTCCGGGTCGAGGCGCGTGACGTCACAGGGGTCGCTGCGGCGGCTTCCGGTCGGGGCCTAGTCCATAGCGGTGACATGGCGGCTACGGGCACAGCAGGGGGACTTTCGGGCTCTGCGACGGGGAGCTGGGGCAGGTGGGCGGTTTCTCGGCTTGGGGTATAGGCGTCCCCTTTACCTGCCTCCATGCGTTCGGCTCCCTTCTCGGCGCCGTCTCCGGCCTTGGGTCCTCCCGCGCCATCCTCAGAGGCGGTCTGCTTCCTCTTCCAGGGTAGCGTGCTCCGTTGACTGGTCTCAGCTTGCTGGGTCATCTCCCGGCTCCACTCCGCCAGTATCTCGCGCTGTACCCGGGCCATCCTCCGTGCGAGGCCCTCCAGGGCAGTCTGTGCACACTCCCGGTCTCGGGGGAGCTGTGCTAGGACCTCCACTAGGCCTAGTGGGGTCGTTGTTTCCAGCAGGCTCCTGACCAACGGGTCGGTGCTGCTCTGCTCTCCTACAGTTGTCTCCAGCAGGCTCCTGGCCAGCGGGCCGGTGCTGCTCTGCTCTCCCTCCTCAGTTTCTAGCAGGCTCCTGGCCAACGGGCCGGTGCTGCTCTGCTTTCTCGCCATCTCCGGGTAAGCTCCTCCGATCTTCTTCTCCAGGCTTCTTGCCTCCGGGTGTGCTCGCTCTAGACTGCTCCAAGCGGCACCCATCTTTTCTCTTCTCTTTCGTCTCCTCCCACTTAGAGGGCGGTCCCGGGGCAACTCGGTGACTGTCAGCTCCAGGGGTAGTTCTTTCACGCTGACAGACACCTCCAGCATCACAGTCTCTGTTGGTGGGGGCGGTTTCCACTTTTGGCGCCATTTTCTGTCCTGGCCCACGATGGGAGGTGGCCTCTTGCCCTCCTTTGGCACGCCCATAATGGCGTCCGCTGCTCTTCCAAGGCGGGAAATCTGCGGTTTTGGCGGGAAGCGTCGCCCAGTGGCGGGAAACTCTGCAGATGGCGGGAACAAGCTGGAAATGGCGGACAATCGGCGGGAAACGACTGGTGATGGAGTCCGATGGCGTGGACCCTCCGGAACCGGCGGGAGACTTCTTTTTGAGGTAAACTTGTTCTTTTCTTCAGGCACGCAGTACCCGGTTGTTGTGGGCACGTAATCCTGCCGACTACGCCAAAGTTGACGCGCCCCCTGGGACATATTCCTTTTTGAGGGGAATACCCGGCACCGGATCAGATGGGGGGGTTGTAGTCTCCGAGCGGCTGTGACCCGGTCCGTGCCCAGGGTGTCAAACTCAGTTGTATGTGGCAGTTCTACAGATGTTACTAAAGTTCTTAATGTCGACTACGCCACCCGTTGTGTTGCGGTCACTGTGGCCGCCGCTGCAGCAGGGTCCGCTGAGGCTGATGGTGGGTGCGCAGCTTGATGAAATAACCCCCAACGGGAGGGGTATAGCCTCAGGGGGGACAGGTGCAGAGGATGGGGGTTGTGGTGGTGCAGTGCAGACGGCAATGAAGACAGAGTCGGGTTGTGCAGTTAAGGGTGTTTACTTACTGCAGATGTTGTACTGGTCACTCCAGCTGCTAGTGACCACCCGAGCCGTGCTGCGTCCACCAGGTCCTGGATCCAGCCAACCCCCAAACAAGTCCGGAGCGTGGCCCTGAGCTCTCCTTCTGTCCCGTTCTCTGGCCGTCCCCACCAGTGATCCACCTAGGTCCAGCTCCCTCGGGCCTTCTGTTGGGACACCCTTGGCCTTGGGTTCCCTGACCCTTCATGTGGTGTGCCTTCGGGGTGGATGTGATGGGTGACCGTGACAAACGCTGCCCACGGTCTCCGGTCTCTGGCTGGGGTGTGTTTTCTGCCCCCACCAGCTTGGGATCCGGTACCCTGTGCCGACTCCTCACCCAGTGCTTTAATTTGGGTTCTTGGGTCCTCTCTGTTTTCCCCTCTGGGTACTCCTTCTCTTCTCCTCTCTCACTCTGGGCCTCTCTCTTGCTGCAGGCTGACTTCCTCTCTGCTTGCTGTCTGCTCCTCTGCAGCTGTCTTGCTGTCTGCTCCTCTGCAGCTGTCTTGTTCTCTGCATCTGACCCTGATCTTAGTTGGTGCCCACCTTATATACACCCTCTATGTGTGAGCTCAGGTGACCAGCACCCAATGAGCTCCTAACTTTACCCAGGCTGCTCCCCCTATCTGCCCCTACACTACTTGGGATGTTCCACCCCCCACCCACTCCAGCCAGGAACAGACTCGGTCGTACCTGCACATTTCTAAGTGGGAGTACCGTCGGCCTGTTCCCCGGAAATGGGATGTGTGTAGTGCATGCAGCCTACCGAGCTCAGTTCCACACTCCATCCTTACCCGGGAGTGGAATATCACACCTCTGGGTTGAGGTGCAATACCCCTGTAGCAGCCGAATCCTCAGGGTGCTACATATACATGACATATAATACACTGGGACTGGTGTATATACATCACATAGGATACACTTAAACTGCTGCAGATCCATTACATAGGACACGGTGCTTTCTACATGATAGGAGCAGGAGAAAGTGCTAACACTGGGACTGGCCAGCGTCAGGACGTAATCTAGCGTTGTGTGCACTGCAGTATTCAGTAGTGAAAGCTGCATGCGTATACTCACATCCTAAGGAAGATTTAAAGGCTTGTGGCCCAAGCACTTCGGGACTCTGCCCAGGGGCCGAAGTAAGTGATGTCTGTGACTGACAGGTCTCTTTCTATATGTGTGTACATAGGAAGAGAACTGTCAGTCAAGTGGATTGGGTCAGGAAGAAACCGATGGGGACCAGTCTGGGACTAGACATCCAAGACACCTAAAACCGATTGGCTTTTCAAAATATGTCTTCTCTGAAACACTGCAGCATGTCAGAGTAAGACATACATGGCTGCAATAATGCTACCAGTGTCTGATTTATGCTACTTGTGGTCCAGGCAGCATGAATTAGATGTCAGGTTCCCTTTAATGAATTTGGTGCACATTAGTGCAGCGGACTTGAGGTATTGTCGCTTCAGATGGAAAGGATCACGTGGGATTAAATATTACACGTTTGGCCTATTCTCCTGGATACATTTATCAGATCTATACAGTGGTGAGATGCTCTGCGGCACTTACATGAAGCTGCATTTAGGTAAAGCCCCAGTAATAAAACATCACCATTTTCTTCATTACCTCTAAACGGTATTGTGATGTGGTATGTACGCCGCTCCACATAAACAATAATAGGTTTTTATGGCCTGCAGTTTACGCTTTGTATTCTTGCAGTCTAACAGGACCCCCTAGAGGCGGGATGCAGGACAGCAGGGCTTATTCAGGCCGCATTCATTGTCATACGGCTTTGTGTCCTGCCTTTGTCTTTCCCTTAATGAGCCAATATTCCCCCAGCTGTTCTCCTGCCTGTTGATAACAGGATGCAGCAGCCACTATTTCCTCACTCCCTATTGCTCATTTGCTCAGATGACACTACAGTAGATAATGGGTTAAAATAAGTGGTGACTGCAGACACACCGCAGACGTTAATTGATTTTCTTTGATGTTAGATTTCCATTCCTTCCTGAAACAGTCATTTTAGGGTTTTCTGTGGATGATCCTGAATCAAACAAGGAAGAACCAGGAACAATGTTGTCAGACACTAAGCGCATGGACAATTCAATGTCTTTACCACTCTCCCCATTGTCCTGGGGGGTTTTATGAGGGCTGTGCTGTAAAGATCTGTGCAGTTCGGACCAGACTGGTTTTTACTTTACATTGTGTCATTTACTTTTTTTTAGTATTTGATACAATAGATTTTTTGATGTGATGATGTTTTTTTTGGCACTAGTGATAATCGCCCGAATTATTACCCAATGTAAATATGCCCAGTCATCAATAATTTACACATTTGCTGTTGATCTCATCTTTTACGCTGACATAGAACACCCTATCTGTTATCCACACAGCCCCTTGTTTAAAAAGTCATCTCTGTGACAAAACTGTATGAGAGGGGACAAACGTTCATTAGTAGGAAAAACCCTTACAATTACTGAAACATTTAAATGCATTTAAAGCAGGGAAGTCAAACTTAAACACACAAAGGGCCAAAATAAAAAACTTAGACAAAGTCATGGGCCAACCATATACAGTATAATGGGCCCCACATAGTCCTCCATACAGAATAATGGGCCCCACATAGTCCTCCATACAGAATAATGGGCCCCACAAAGTCCTCCATACAGTATAATGGGCCCCACATAGTCCTCCATATAGTATAATAGGTCAAATATAGTCCTCCATACAGTATAATAGGCCCCATATAGTCCTCCATACAGAATAATGGGCCCCACATAGTCCTCCATACTGTATAATGGGCCCAACATAGTCCTTCATACAGAATAATGGGTCCCACATAGTCCTCCATCTAATATATATGTCTTATCCCGTCTGTCTGTCTGTTCTTCTGTCCAAGAAATCCCACGTCGCTGATTGGTCCGGCCGCGGCCAATCAGCGACGCGGCATTTCAGAAAAAGATGGCGGCCATTAGCGGCTCATCTGCCGCACGGAGGTCAGCGGCGATGCAGCCGGGAGATGCAGCCGGCTGCTCGCAGCATAAGTCCCCCGACCGGAGGCGCCACTGACCTCCATGCGGCTACCGTCGGGAGATCAGCGGCTACGGACGCTTATCTCCCGACGGCAAGTGTGATGCCCCTGCATGGGGCATTATAAAGGAGGGGGGGATGTGACATCCTGCATGGGCAACTATGGGGGGGATGTGACATCCTGCATGGGGTAATATATAGGGGGGATTGGCTTCCTGCATGGGGCATTAAAAGGGAGGGGGGGATGTGACTTCCTGCATGGGGCATTATAAGGGAGGGGGCATGTGACATCCTGCATGGGGCATTATAAGGGAGGGGGGATGTGACTTCCTGCATGGGGCATTATAAGGGAGGGGGGGATGTGACTTCCTGCATGGGGCATTATAAGGGAGGGGGGGATGTGACTTCCTGCATGGGGCATTATAAGGGAGGGGGGGATGTGACATCCTGCATGGGGCATTATAAGGGAGGGGGCGATGTGACATCCTGCATGGGGCATTATAAGGGAGGGGGGATGTGACATTCTGCATGGGGCATTATAAGGGAGGGGGGGATGTGACTTCCTGCATGGGGCATTATAAGGAAAGGGGGATGTGACATTCTGCATGGGGCATTATAAAGGAGGCGGAATGTGACATCCTGCATGGACCACTATGGGGGGGATGTGACATCCTGCATGGGGTATTATATAGGGGGGGATGTGACTTCCTGCATGGGCCACTATGGGGGGGATGTGACTTCCTGCATGGAGTATTATATAGGGGGGATGTGACTTCCTACATGGGGCATTATAAAGGAGGGGGGGATGTGACATCCTGCATGGGCAACTATGGGGGGGATGTGACATCCTGCATGGGGTAATATATAGGGGGGATTGGCTTCCTGCATGGGGCATTAAAAGGGAGGGGGGATGTGACTTCCTGCATGGGGCATTATAAGGGAGGGGGCATGTGACATCCTGCATGGGGCATTATAAGGGAGGGGGCGATGTGACATCCTGCATGGGCCACTATGGGGGCGATGTGACATCCTGCATGGGGTATTATATAAGGGGGATGTGACATCCTGCATGGGGTATTATATAGGGGGGATGTGACTTCCTGCATGGGGCATTATAAGGGAGGGGGGGATGTGACATCCTGCATGGGCCACTATGGGGGGATGTGACTTCCTGCATGGGGTATTATATAGGGGGATGTGACATCCTGCATGGGGCATTATAAGGGAGGGGGGGATGTGACATCCTGCATGGGCAACTATTGGGGGGATGTGACATCCTGTATGGGGTATTATATAGGGGGGATGTGACTTCCTGCATGGGTCATTATAAGGGAGGGGGGATGTGACTTCCTGCATGGGGCACTATAAGGGAGGGGGGGATGTAACTTCCTGCATGGGGCATTATAAGGGAGGGGGGGATGTGACTTCCTGCATGGGGCATTATAAGGGAGGGGGCGATGTGACATCCTGCATGGGGCATTATAAGGGAGGGGGGATGTGACATTCTGCATGGGGCATTATAAGGGAGGGGGGGATGTGACTTCCTGCATGGGGCATTATAAGGAAAGGGGGATGTGACATCCTGCATGGGGCATTATAAAGGAGGGGGGATGTGACATCCTGCATGGACCACTATGGGGGGGATGTGACATCCTGCATGGGGTATTATATAGGGGGGATGTGACTTCCTGCATGGGCCACTATGGGGGGGATGTGACTTCCTGCATGGAGTATTATATAGGGGGGATGTGACTTCCTACATGGGGCATTATAAGGGAGGGGGGATGTGACATCCTGCATGGGGGATTATAAGGGAGGGGGGGATGTGACATCCTGCATGGGCCACTAGGTGGGGATGTGGCATCCTGCATGGGGTATTATATAGGGGGGATGTGACTTCCTGCATGGGGTATTATAAGGGAGCGGGGATGTGACTTCCTGCATGGGGCATTATAAGGGAGGGGGGGATGTGACATCCTGCATGGCGCATTATAAGGGAGGGGGCGATGTGACAACCTGCATGGGCCACTATGGGGGGATGTGACTTCTGCATGGGGTATTATATAGGGGGGATGTGACATCCTGCATGGGGCATTATAAGGGAGGGGGGATGTGACATCCTGCATGGGCAACTATTGTGGGGGATGTGACATCCTGCATGGGGTATTATATAGGGGGGATGTGACTTCCTGCATGGGGCATTATAAGGGAAGGGGGGGATGTGACTTCCTGCATGGGACATTATAAGGGAGGGGGGATGTGACATCCTGCATGGGGCATTATAAGGGAGGGGGCGATGTGACATCCTGCATGGGGCATTATAAGGGAGGGGGGATGTGACTTCCTTCATGGGGCATTATAAGGAAGGGGGGATGTGACATCCTGCATGGGGCATTATAAAGGAAGGGGGGATGTGATATCCTGCATGGGCCACTATGGGGGGGATGTGACATCCTGCATGGGGTATTATATAGGGGGGATGTGACTTCCTGCATGGGCCACTATGGGGGGGATGTGACTTCCTGCATGAGGTATTATATAGGGGGGATGTGACTTCCTACATGGGGCATTATAAGGGAGGGGGGATGTGACATCCTGCATGGGGCATTATAAGGGATGGGGGGATGTGACATCCTGCATGGGGCATTATAAAGGAGGGGGGATGTGACATCCTGCATGGGCCACTTTGGGGGGGATGTGACATCCTACATGGGGTATTATATAGGGGGGGATGTGACTTCCTGCATGGGCCACTATGGGGGGATGTGACTTCCTGTATGGGGTATTATATAGGGGAGATGTGACTTCCTACGTGGGGCATTATAAGGGAGGGGGGATGTGACATCCTGCATGGGGAATTATAAGGGAGGGGGGGATGTGACATCCTGCATGGGCCACTATGGGGGGGATGTGGCATCCTGCATGGGGTAATATATAGGGGGGATGTGACTTCCTGCATGGGGTATTATAATGGAGCAGGGAGGTGACTTTCTGCATGGGGCATTATAAGGGAGGGGGGGATGTGACATCCTGCATGGCGCATTATAAGGGAGGGGGCGATGTGACATCCTGCATGGGCAACTATTGTGGGGGATGTGACATCCTGCATGTTGTATTATATAGGGGGGATGTGACTTCCTGCATGGGGCATTATAAGGGAGGGGGGGATGTGACTTCCTGCATGGGGCATTATAAGGGAGGGGGATGTGACATCCTGCATGGGGCATTATAAGGGAGGGGGCGATGTGACATCCTGCATGGGGCATTATAAGGGAGGGGGGATGTGACTTCCTGCATGGGGCATTATAAGGAAGGGGGTATGTGACATCCTGCATGGGGCATTATAAAGGAAGGGGGGATGTGACATCCTGCATGGGCCACTATGGGGGGGATGTGACATCCTGCATGGGGTATTATATAGGGGGGATGTGACTTCCTGCATGGGCCACTATGGGGGGATGTGACTTCCTGCATGAGGTATTATATAGGGGGAGACGTGACTTCCTACATGGGGCATTATAAGGGAGGGGGGATGTGACATCCTGCATGGGGCATTGTAAGGGAGGGGGGATGTGACATCCTGCATGGGCCACTATGGGGGGGATGTGACATCCTGCATGGGGCATTATAAGGGAGGGGGGGATGTGACATCTTGCATGGGGCATTATAAGGGAGGGGGTGATGTGACATCCTGCATGGGCCACTATGGAGGGGATGTGACATCCTGCATGGGGTATTATATAGGGGGGATGTGACATCCTGCATGGGGTATTATATAGGGGGGATGTGACTTCCTGCATGGGGCATTATAAGGGAGGGGGGGATGTGACATCCTGCATGGGCCACTATGGGGGGATGTGACTTCCTGCATGGGGTATTATATAGGGGGGATGTGACTTCCTACATGGGGCATTATAAGGGAGGGGGGATGTGACATCCTGCATGGGCAACTATAGGGGGGATGTGACATCCTGCATGGGGTATTATATAGTAGGGATGTGACTTCCTGCATGGGGCATTATAAGGGAGGGGGGACGTGACTTCCTGCATGGGGCATTATAAGGGTGGGGGGGATGTGACATCCTGCATGGGGCATTATAAGGGAGGGGGCGATGTGACATCCTGCATGGGCAATTATGGGGGGGATGTGACATCCTGCATGGGGTATTATATAGGAGGGATGTGACTTCCTGCATGGGGCATTATAAGGGAGGGGAGGATGTGACTTCCTGCATGGGGCATTATAAGGGAGGGGGATGTGACATCCTGCATGGGGCATTATAAGGGAGGGGGCAATGTGACATCCTGCATGGGCCACTATGGAGGGATGTGACATCCTGCATGGGGTATTATATAGGGGGGATGCGACATCCTGCATGGGGTAATATCTAAGGGGATGTGACATCCTGCATGGGCCACTATGGGGGGATGTGACTTCCTGCATGGGGTATTATATAGGGGGGATGTGACATCCTGCATGGGGCATTATAAGGGAGGGGGATGTGACATCCTGCATGGGCAACTATGGGGGGATGTGACATCCTGCATGGGGTATTATATTGGGGAGATGTGACTTCCTGCATGGGACATTATAAGGGAGGGGGGTATGTGACTTCCTGCATGGGGCATTATAAGGGGGGGATGTGACATCCTGCATGGGGCATTATAAGGGAGGGGGGATGTGACATCCTGCATGGGGCACTATAAGGGAGGGGGGGATGTGACTTCCTGCATGGGGCACTATGGCGGGGGATGTGACTTCCTGCATGGAGCATTATAAGGGAGGGGGTGGGGATGTGACTTCCTGCATGGGGCACTATGGGGGGATGTGACTTCCTGCATGGGGCATTATAAGGGAGGGGGGGAGTGACATACTGCATGGGGCATTATAAGGGAGGGGGGATGTGACATCCTGTATGGAGCATTATATGGTGGGAGGTGGAGTGACATCCTGCATGGGGCATTGTAAGCGAGGGGGTGTGTGGCATCCTGCATGGTGCACTGTGGGGGGATGTGACTTCCTTCATGGGGCATTATATAGGGGAGATGTGACTTCCTGCATGGGGCATTATAAAGGAGGGGGGGTGTGACTTCCTCCATGGGCCATTATAAGGGAGGGGGGATGTGACATCCTGCATGGGGCATTATAACGGAGGGGGGGATGTGACATCCTGCATGGAGCATTATATGGTGGAGGGGGAGTGACATCCTGCATGGGGCACTATGGGGAGGATGTGACTACCTCCATGGGGCATTATATAGGCGGGATGTCACTTCCTGCATGGGGTATTATATAGGGGGGATGTGACTTCCTGCATAGGGCATTATAAGGGAGGGGGGATGTGACATCCAGCATGGGGAATTATATAGGGGGGGGATGTGGCATCCTGCATGGGGCATTATAAGGGAGGGGGGATGTGACATCCTGCATGGGGCATTATCCTGCATGGGGCATTATATGAGGGTGGGGATGTGACATGCTTCAAGGGGCATTATAAGGGAGGGAGGGATGTGACATCCTGCATGGGGCATTATAAGGGAGGGGGGATGTGACATCCTGCATGGGGCATTATATGGGGGGGGAGTGACATCCTGCATGGGGCATTATAACGGAGGGGGGGATGTGACATCCTGCATGGGGCATTTTTTGGGGGAGGGAGAGTTGCATCCTGCATGGGGCATTAAAAGGCAGGTGGATGCTCCCCGGTCCTCACTAACACGGTTCGCTGATTGGTCGCAGCCGCCGGCCGCGACCAATCAGGGATATCGGCACCAAATTTAAACAGCGCTCTGCTGATTGCTCGCGGCCGCCCGCCGCGACCAATCTGCGATTGTGGCGCCAAATTTAAGCACGGTCTCCGGCCAACTGGCGGCAGATTTAAAATAAGTACGCCACTGTCAGGAGACATATTCTAGAATACCCGATGCGTTACAATCGGGCCACCATCTAGTATAGTATAATGGGCCCCACCTAGTCCTCCATACAGAATAATGGGCCCTACATAGTCCTCCGTACAGTATAATGGGCCCAACATAGTCCCCCATACAGAATAATGGGTCCCACATAGTCCTCCATACAGAATAATGGGCCCCATATAGTCCTCCATACAGAAGAATAAGCCCCACATAGTCCTCCATACAGTATAATAGGTCAAATATAGTCCTCCATACAGTATAATAGGCCCCATATAGTCCTCCATACAGAATAATGGGCCCCATATAGTCTTCCATACAGAATAATGGGCCCCACATAGTCATTCATACAGAATAATGGGCCCCACATAGTCCTCCATACTGTATAATGGGCCCAACATAGTCCTCCATACAGAATAATGGGTCCCACATAGTCCTCCATACAGAATAATGGGCCCCACATAGTCCTCCATAGAGAATAATAGGCCCCACATAGTCCTCCATACAGTATAATAGGTCAAATATAGTCCTCCATACAATATAATAGGCCACATATAGTCCTTCATACAGAATAATGGGCCCCATATAGTCTTCCATACAGAATAATGGACCCCACATAGTCCTCCATACAGAATAATGGGCCCTACATAATCCTCCATACAAAATAATAGGCCCCACATAGTCCTCCATACAGAATAATGGGCCCAACATAGTCCTCCATACAGAATAATGGGCCCCACATAGTCCTCCATACAGAATAATAGGCCCCACATAGTCCTCCATACAGTATAATAGGTCAAATATAGTCCTCCATACAGTATAATGGGCCCCATATAGTCCTCCATACAGAATAATGGGCCCCATATAGTCTTCCTTACAGAATAATGGGCCCCACATAGTCCTCCATACAGAATAATGGGCCCTACATAATCCTCCCTACAAAATAATAGGCCTCAGATAGTCCTCCATACAGAATAATGGGCCCAACATAGTTCTCCATACAGTATAATGGGCACCACATAGTCCTCCATACAGTATAATGGGCCCCACCCAGTCCTCCATACAGTATAATGGGCCCCACATAGTCCTCCATACAGAATAATGGGCCCCACATAGTCCTCCGTACAGAATAATGAGCCCCACATAGTCCTCCATACAGTATAATGGATTCCACATTGTCCTCCATACAGAATAATGGCCCCACATAGTCCTCAATTCAGAAAAATGGCCCCACATAGTCCTCCATACAGAATAATGGCCCCACATAGTCCTCCATGCAGTATAATGGCCCCACATAGTC
Organism: Phyllobates terribilis; assembly: GCF_046119375.1. Taxonomy (NCBI): domain Eukaryota; kingdom Metazoa; phylum Chordata; class Amphibia; order Anura; family Dendrobatidae; genus Phyllobates; species Phyllobates terribilis. The sequence goes on along the minus strand of NW_027362769.1, from coordinate 105,510,634 downwards.
CTCCATACAGTATAATGGCCCCACATAGTCCTCCATACAGTATAATGGTGCCACATAGTCCTCCATACAGAATAATGGGCCCCACATAGTCCTCCATTCAGAATCATGGCCCCACATAGTCCTCCATACAGTATAATGGGCCTCATATAGTCCTCCATTCAGAATTATGGCCCCACATAGTCCTCCATACAGAATAATGGGCCCCACATTATTCTGTATATCCCTGATTGGTCGCGGCCGGCGGCTGTGACCAATCAGCGAACCATGTTAGGGAGGACCGGGGAGCATCCACCTGCCTTATAATGCCCCATGCAGGAAGTCACATCCCCCCCCCTCCCTTATAATGCCCCATGCAGGAAGTCACATCCCCCGCCATAGTGCCCCATGCAGGAAGTCACATGCCCCCTCCCGTATAATGCCCCATGCAGGATGTCACATACCCCCTCCCTTATAATGCCCCATGCAGGATGTCACATCGCCCCCTCCCTTATAATGCCCCATGAAGCATGTCACATCCCCCCCTCATATAATGCCCCATGCAGGATAATGCCCCATGCAGGATGTCACATCCCCCCTCCCTTATAATGCCCCATGAAGGATGTCACATCCCCCCCCCTCTATATAATGCCCCATGCAGGATGTCACATCCCCCCCTCCCTTATAATGCCCCATGCAGGATGTCACATCCCCCCCTCCCTTATAATGCCCCTTGCAGGAAGTCACATTCCCCCTATATAATACCCCATGCAGGAAGTCACATCCCCCCCATAGTGGCCCATGTAGGATGTCACATCCCCCCCTCCCTTATAATGCCCCATGCAGGAAATCATATCCCCCCTATATAATACCCCATACAGGAAGTCACATCCCCCCCATAATGGCCCCTCCACGATGTCACACACCCCCACCCCACCATTTAATGCCCTATGCCCCCATACAATAAAAAAAAAAATCCAATACTCACCTCACTTCTCAGCTGCTGCTCCGGACTCCAGCGTAGCCGGCATCTTCCCGCTCTGCGCTGTGACCGCTCAGGAGAGAGCGCAGTGTAAAGACGTCACAGCGCTCTCTGACCTGAGACGTCACAGAGCAGCAGCGGAAGACGCAGGAGCTGCTGCGGAGGCACGGGGAGGGGTAAGTATGGCGCCGGGGCCCTGAGCAAGCGGGAGGAGGGGAGGGGAGGAGAGGGGAGGCGAGGGGAGATGAGGGGAGGGGATTAGAGGGGAGGAGAGGGGAGGGAGGGGCGTCACACTTGCCGTCGTGAGATAAGCGGCCGTAGCCGCTAATCTCCCGACGGTAGCCGCATGGAGGTCAGCGGCGCCTCCGGTCGGGGGACTTATGCTGCGAGCAGCCGGCTGCATCTCCCAGCTGCATCGCTGCTGACATCCGTGTGGCAGATGAGCCGCTAACGGCCGCCATCTTTTTCTGAAATGTCGCGCCGCTGATTGGCCTCGGCCGGACCAATCAGCGACGCAGGATTTCCTGGACAGAAGGACAGACAGACAGACGGGATAACACAATTATATATATTAGATACATACCTCCCAGGACATTTGCACCCCATTGTTTTTTCTGTACTATGGAGCTGTAGAGACTTCATCTGCTTCCACTGTATGCTCAGTACAGGACACATTACAAAAATAGACTCCCCTACAATTTGGATCAGTAGGTAGTAAAGGTTAATTGAGATGCTGAAGTCACCCATGATGATAGTGGGGATGTCAGCGGAAAGGAAGTAAAGTAGCCAGGTGGTGAATTGGTCGAAGAAGGTGGTGGCTGACCCTGGGGGGCGGTAAATGACAGCCAGCTCGAGGTTGGTGAGGGAGTAGATGCGCACACAGTGCACCTGAAATGAGGGGAGTGAAACGGAAGGTGGCAGTGGGATTTGGGTGAAGGAGCAGTTATCTCACAGGAGAAAGCCTACCCCTCCACCAGGCTTGCCGCTGGGGCGGGGGGTGTAGGAAAGGTGGAATCCACCACACTAAAGTGCAGCTGGAAAGGCTGTGTCAGAGGGGGTGAACCAGGTTTCGGTGATGCCGAGGAAGACAAGTTTGTTAGTAATGATAAGATCATGGATGTAGGAAAGTTTGCTGCAGACAGAGTGAGCGCTCCATAGATCACCTGTTAGTGGGACTGGGGAAGCGGGGGCTGAGTGGATGGGTATAAGGTTAGAAGGGTTGCGATAGTTTGTGATAAATCATGGATAGGAGGTGGAAGTGAGTGACCGTGGGGATGTGATGGGGAGGACCAGGATTTGGAGAGATGTCGCCGGCAGTGAGGAGGAGCATGAAAAGTGTTAGTAGGTGGGAGCAGGAGAGAGCATGAGGTGTCTGCCTGTGTTTGGAGACACAGGATTGTATGTTGAGGAATAGTTCTGAGGAGGAGGTGAGATGGATGGGGAGGATTGAGGGAGAGATGAAGAGTTCATTGCAAGGTGCAGGGGTTAGGGGGGTTGGTAGAAAGTGGAGGATTATAGGAGAGTGAAAACAAGCAGAAACATTGTTTACTTTGACTGGGTGTCCAGTTCCTTCAGGTTCAATTCAGGTCTAATTCAGTTCATCACACTTGTCTGATACACACTGCCAGACTACGTCAGCAGACTCACTACTTACAATATATATGCTGGCAAATGCATTCAGGTGTTAAAGATGGGTCAGAGGCCTATCCCCACTGCTTATCAGATAATTACAAATTGAGCCATTAACCCTAGAACGCATACCTGGGGCCTCGCAGGCCCGCCCTGTTAATTGTTTTCTATTTTCTGTAAGATTACTTTAGTTAGAATTTTGAAACTCTAGGTATTCCTCAGGTATATAGTTGTTTGTCATTTTTGTTTGAGTTATTCCATGTTATTTGCACACGGGCCTAAAAGGCCCCAGGTATGTGAAAAAGTAGATTTTTATGGTCATGCGTTCTAGGGTTAAGAAAAGTGGTGAGCAGGGTTCATACAGGGTCTGCTTACAAACATACCGAGTTAGTGAACAGAGGAGTTAATATTTCTCACACAGTTGGAAAGGTGGATGATCACATACACAGTTGGAAAGCTGGGTGATGACATACCTGTAAGAATAAATAAATGGACATGCTGATCAGAGTGTGATGGTTATAGATGTCAAGATGCAGACTGTATATATAGTATTAAATTCAGGTCTAATTCAGTTCATCACACTTGTCTGATACACACTGGCAGACTACGTCAGCAGACTTAATATAACAGTATAAGTATATTAAACTATATAAATGTAAAGCTGTGATGTCCTATAAGGACACATCTTACTTAAAGAGCTAGGAAACCATAATGGGCACAAATTACGATATGTGCCAGGCTTGCCCATATCTAAATCAGGATGTGGTATATCACACCATAAGCCTAGTTAAACATCTGACATTGCTTTCTTGATGATGTCCCCTTTCAATTTTTATGACTTACATAACCTTTCTAAAATTCCATTTTATAGGCTATTTGTATAGATGCAATATTAGTACAGTGAAAATACAGGTCACCATTCCTTACAATTAAAAAAACATCTCATTTTACAAGGTTTGGAAAAATATTGAAATATATTAGTTTTTTAGAGGAATTCTAAACACAGTAAGCAGTTGTATTTATAAATAGAGCTAACATTGAGAGATGCTGATTTATCAGGTATTCTGGATAAATAAAAGTATATAAATGTCACCTGAATGGTAGAGGACGTTGATGAAACATATCCAAAATGAAATGTTAACATAAATATGCTACTATCAACTTCTATTATCAGCTTTCCAAAGAATACCTGTACTTGGTTCACATTAGTCATCATCTATGACCTTTAACCAGTAATCATGATCATGGCCACCAATCCTAAAATTATACCTATAGCCCAATAGCTACAAACTGGTAATGGTTTACTAGAACTATAATGATTGAAGATGACTAATATGACAAGGAGATGACAATCCTTTTAAATGGCAGTAAAAGGACACAGTAGGCCAGTACTAGAGATGAGCAGACCCATAGAAGTTCAGGTTCTGGTGCCCGTCCCGAACTTTATTCCAAAGTTCGGTTTGGGTACCAGAACTGTACCTGAACTTCAACCAGAACCCGAAAGCCATTGAAAATAATGGGGCCCGAACTTTTGAGTAGCAAAATGTGCTCTCTCTCCCCTTCTAGACTCCCCCTCTAACTCCGAACATTGCAATGAACTTCCGAGAGAAGTCCGTATTCGGCGATTATCACCGGACACTAACTGTCCAGTACAAACTCCAAACTTTTAAGTTCGGGTTAACTCATCTCTAGCCAGTACAGGTAGGTGGCTCAGGGCAAAGGGTGTCAGCTGAAGGGAAAATTGACCTATGTGGACACAAAAGATAATAATAAAAAATATATAATAGAAATAATAACAGCTGTAACTCTTTCTAGATGCAGTTGTGCAGCAGTCCAGTTCTGTATGGTTTCTCTTGTTCAGTTGACCAATGGGGGTTCTAGCAGTTGTCCCCCACCATTCTAACATTTATCACAAAATATGATTAAATCTAATAAAATTCGAATTCAGAGGAAAATTTTATTTGCATCAAATTTATTCTAAGCCAATCAAATATTGCAATTTAAGAAAAAATGTTTATTATGCTTTGAGGTCTTACGACCCCAAAATAAGATAAATTAATATGCTGGAAAGGGTTAAAAACAGTAAAATATTATATTTTCAGCTGACTTTTCCATTACAGCTCCTGCCGTCCTCCGCTCGCTCTATAAGATGCCCGCTCTGGTCTTCTCTTCACCCTCCACTGGCACGACCACACGTTATAATATCATAGTGTAAGGACACATGGGATGATGTGACCTTGTGGGGCTGCACAACCCTTGACGCCTTAACATCATGATGTCATAATGTGCGTTGAGAACTAGACCGGCCAACGAAGAAGACTGGGCGCCCTATGGCAGCTGCAGAAACAAGTGAGTGAGGGACAAGGTAGTATTATACTCTAATGTTTTTTCACCCCTTACCGGCCCCTTATAAATACGGAAAAATGGTGACCCCCTCCCAGCCATTTTATTAGTTATGTTCAAAGCGAATTTCCAAAAATTTGGAGTCTGTGAATTTTGACAAAATCTACACAAATTTGATTAGTTCAGAATGGATTCGCTCATCCTTACTTATCTCCTATCCAGCGGCTAAGTGATAAATGCTGTTGGCTGGAATAACTCTTAAAGCTGCGAAAATTATATTGGTTACAAATAATTAAGAAAATGTCATCACTAACCAATCTAGATGTTCCCTGTGACTTTAAATACATCATTTTCCAGTAAGTTCAGTGATTGTGGCTGATGGATTCTTAATCCTCTTCACAGTAAAGGAAACGAAATGTAAAACTACTTTACAACCAGATTAAAAAATGCATGGCGATTTCAATGGGATCATTTACAGTTATGCTGAGCCGCGCTTTCAGTTTTGTGTAATTTCAAGTGAAACATAAAAATACAGAAATGAGAAGAGAGATAAAATTAAGAATCTCTGGAAACATGCATTTATACCCCATAAAGTCAGGCAGCATTAGGACTATAAGGAATTTTATAGGGGTCATTGTGCAGATCTTGCAAAAGTGCATGTGTAGTAAATGTCCTGCCTGCTACAACTACTAATCTTTTATCTTAGGTTTTAGCTGGATACATAAATATTTGTAGCAGCGGATACTAATTTGTAGGAAAACCCATAGGATTAATGATATAAACTCAAATGGTGAAACATGTTTTTTTGTAAAGAGGTGAGCTTTACTTGTCTGTCTTGGATAATTTCCTTAGTCATCGTGCAAGACTCATTAAAGGAAATCTGTCAGCAGCCTTTTTTTACTATGTAATCTGACAGCAGCATGATGTAGGGGCAGAGACCCTGATTCCAGAGATGTATCATTTACTTTACTGGCTGCAGCAGTTATGATATAATTCCTATTTTCTTTGCTGAAGATCTAGCAGAGCTCTGAATGCTGAGCTGTGTATAACCCCGCCCACACCACTGATTGGCAGCTTTCTGTGTATACTTTACATTGACAAAAAGCTGCCAATCAATGGTGAGGGTGTTGTTGGACCAGGAGGCACAAGACACCTAGTCCTGTAGTGATCATCTCCTGCTGATAAAACACTGATTTTTGAAACAACAGCAAACAGCCTAATAAGTGACACATCCCTGGAATTGGGGTCTCAACCTCTACATCAGTGTGCTTTCAGATTACATAGCAAATACTTGCTGACAGATTCTCTTTAAAGTGTAGGACTTTAACTTACAGGGTAGCTATTTTCACAAATGGCCATTATAAAATAGTATTCATTCCTTCCAGTATAAAGCTAATTTGCATGTGGAAGCATTGCCACTAACACTCCATACTCAGCTACTCTCTTTAAAGGGGTTGTCTAAATTTGAAGATAACTTGATGATAATTAGAGAACCCAACGTTTGGTTGCGCATGAATCACAAAAATTAGGCTTTTTTATTACCCCGCTCATGCAAATAAGTGATGAGAGACAACCCCATTAAAGAGAGTCAGATGCCTGCATCAAGGCCATCTTATACAGCAAGAAAACCATGCTCTCTACTGATGAGCGGCAAGTACCCCGAAACAGCTTTTTACAAATGGGTATGTGACTTGGCTTATTTTCCTGGCTATGTTGCTAGACTCGGATGTTGACTTATATGGAAACTACCTCTGTTTTTCCTTCCAGGAAAGAGATAAAGTATTTTTTGTACCACTAAAGAATGTCTGCAACCATCACTTTAGTATTCAGACATGGGACTTATGGCTGGGAACCCCATCAATCATTGTGCTATACTATGTAGCCATTAATATTCTATAAAAGGTGACAATTAGTATTGTCCTATATGTACTGTATATACAGTATTACCAGTTCTTGTATGTATCACCGCAATGAATAACAGTAATAGTAACAATAATCATTTTATAAACATCAATATATTCTGCAACACTTATGATAAATGGATTATAGATAGGACATGGTAGGTGGGGAACCTTACATTGGGGTCCAGAAATTTCAACATATGCCTTTGAATATATGATCACCTTAGAGGTTCCATCCTTCATTGAAGGTTCGTAGACATAGCACCAATTCCAACACCCAGGCACAGCAATTTATTGGCTTACACAATATTTCTGCCAGGGAACCATTTTTTTTTTTTTTTTTTTTTAAAAAGATGCATTTAAAAACTCTGAGACCAAACTGTATTGATTTGATGTTCTGTCCTCATTTCTCTTCAATTTTGGCCATAGCTTCCATTAAACCGTTTAATATTTTATGGCTCAGCGGGCATGGAGACATCGCCGGGTCATCTTTAAGGAGTAAAGCTATAAAGATCCTCATTTATTAGGGTCTGTTTAGGATGCATAGTAGTTAAATGACTAAAGTTAAATTATGCATTTCACATATGCTGCCAACTAATGTGATTCAGATTATGTGAATTCTAGGCATGGGCAGGAAATCAGTTCTGTTCCTATCAATTTGAGGGTATCATTCGCCATAGAGGACTTTTTTTAAAAAATAAAATCAACTGCTCATTAAACTTTAGTCCAATATATCATCCATAGTGTCATTCATTCAACCTCTCGGGTCTTCCAAGATAATCAGCAATATTAGTGTGGATAGGAATTACATGATTGAAAAAAACCTTACAAACAGTGTTGGATTATTTCAATCAGATAACAAGTCGTTCCTCTAGAGGGCCAAGGTTTTAACACAAATAACAAAGGACTGACCATCACTTCCAAACAGAAAACAGGTGTGTACAGGTGCATACTATGAGTAGCCATCTCCATATATAACTAACAAATAAAGTAGCACTGTGTAGCGCTATAGCATGAAAACATGAACTATATGAAATATGAATTACATTACTGCCCTAGAAAATAGGAAAAATTGAATATACTTAGCGCATAAATTGGCCAATTCATGTGTGCCAAGCAGCCGCGGTAAGGCGATTCTCATTGCTGCGAACCTATCTAATGTGAATCCTCTCCTAGGCTGAAGCCTACAATTATGTGGGTAGATAGGATGCTGCTATGAGGTTTTAACACAATAATGGACTCTTAGGGCCCAATAGAAGACAACTTTATTCAAAGAAGACTCGTCACTAAGGTCTATTTCTTATGGTCTAATTCCCAAATGAAATGCAAGCAACAAAAATTATCATAAAATTAAAAATGGACATTTTCTGTACAAATGGAGGGTAGGCGCTATAAGGGGGTGTCGACTACTGGGCAATCCCTTACTAAATGCTAAAATGGCCCATATAAAATGAAAAAAAAAAATCTATATATACTCAACTCCTGGACCGGCACAGTTTCTGCGATGTTGGTACTGTGTCTCCTGCATGGCATGTGGCTGCTGATGGGCTGTCAGCGGATTTTTGCCACCTAATCTGAGAGCAGCATAATGCAGAGACATAGACCCTGATTCCATCAATGTATCACGTACTGGGTTGCTTGCTGTAGTTTTGATAAAGTCACAACTTCATCAGCAGGAGATTATCACTAGAGGACTAGTAAACCTGCTGCCATGTAGTCCTCCATATTCATTAGCTCTGCATAACCCTGCCCCCACCACTGATTGGCAGCTTTCTGCCTATGCACAGTGTACACAGAGCACCAATCAGTAGTATGGGCGTAGTTATACAGAGCTCAGCATTCAGAGAACTGCTATATCTGCAGCAGATAAAACAGTGATTTTATCAAAACTGCAGCAAGCAGCTCAGTAAATGACACATCACTGGTAGCAGGGTCTCTGCCTTTACACCATGCTGCACTCAGATGGGGTAGCAAAAACTGGGTGACAGATTCCCTTTAAGCCTGGTTAATTAATATCTAACTAATTAATCTTGATAATTTAATAATATGAATTTATTTTCTTGCATATTAGTATTTGCATTTACTAGACATATCTTTAGGGATACACTGTCCTTTTTGGCATGTGCCTTGGCACACATTTTTCTGCATGCAGTAATGCTCTACGTTATTCCATACAGAGAAACATAATAATTTTTGTCCTGGTAATATAAAAGGACATAATTACAAATGAGCATGCATAGTGGGGAAATGATCTGCATCAAAAATTAGGCAGGACCTATCCAAGGGGTAACGTTTCCCCTTGCGGAGAGTAACATGTCAAGCCTGACATGCCGAGGTGAGGAGACTTTTAAGCTGCAATGCTCCTCTGGGAAATATGCAAATTATCTCTTCAGAGAGGAAGAGAACTAGAGCTCTAGTGCCACCTACAGGAAGTAGCAATCCTAAAAGTCAATATCGACTCTCTAACGAGCCTTGTCACATGATTTAGGATTAAAGCCAAAACCAAAATCTCAATTTGCAGACACCGTGTTTAAATTTAACCATTTATGAAACACACAGAAACTTCTCAAGAAACAAATGATAGTTCCCATGTTTGCTATTACTGCCAGGAAAATAAAAAGTTATCCATAAAAGAGGCCACTGTGGGTTATACGACTGCAATTGCTTCGAGCCTGAAACAGCTTGTTATCAGTTTATTACTGCAAGGACTTTTTTCCTTTATACTAGATACATAAAATCCTGATTTTATAAAGATGCCAATGAAACCCAGAGATACACTTTAACAATATCCTTTATTTTCACGTCATTTAACATGAATATGTGTCAATTTATGTGGAGTAATGAAGAATACATTCATCTGAGAGGCTGATTATGAATGCAGTACTCCATTCTTGTAACTATTACCATTGTCATGCACTATTGTAATGTTTCAGGTGCAATGGCATAAAAATGTATAATGTATTTCTACACTCCGGATTGGCCTTTGTCTCTTCACATTTTTAAGAATTAGACACAGAGATTTTCATTCATTTTTTTTCTTTTCTTTTTATGTTTTGCTATGCAAAAGCAGTAAAATAATTTGAAAGTTTTATTGTAAAACTAAACTTTTTCAGTTTGGGATAATGCTTATGGTATTTGGAGGATAATGCAGAATTTTTTTGCATATCTATTTTTCAGATGCCCCAATGCCCACAAAATATTGATAAAAGTCACTCTCAGATACATATTGCAGTTGCTCTACAGCCATATCTTCTTCATACTTGACTGTGCTGCTCTTCCTCTCTGCCTGGCTCTTGGGTTACAGCGTAACGTAGTTTGGAAATCAACAATGACTTAAAGGCAACCTGTCACCAGCTTTGGCCGAGATAGGGCCAGCACCTTTCAGCCCTGATATACACCATTCTATAATGCTGTATATCTGCCCCCAACCTGACTTGTAAAAGAAGAAAAAAGCTTTATTACACTCACCTGGGGGGCGGTCTGATGGGTGTCGCTAGTCCTGGTCCGGCGCCTCCTTTCTTCTTGCAATCACCTTCCTCCTTCTTGCTTCATGTGGATGACACGTTCAACATAATCCACACAGGGTCCCTGGCATCGCGCTCCTACGCAGGCGTACTTCTCTGCTCTGACTAAAGGGCTCCTTGACCTTTCCCGGCTCATGCACACTGCAATATTTTGCTCTGCCCTCAACAGGGCAGAGAAGTACGCCTGCTCAGGAGCGCGATGCTGGAGAGACTGTGTGGATGATGTAAGGACGCGTCTTCCATGCTAAGCAAGAAGGAAGATGGCATTGCAAGAAGAAGGGAGGCTCCGGACCAATACGAGCGATGCCCCTCTGACTGGACCGCCCCCCAGGTGAGTATAATAAAAGCTCTTTTTCTACTCTTGCAGGTCAGATTGGGGGATTATATGCAGCATTATAGAATGCTGTATATCAGGGCTGAAAGGTGGTGGCCGTATCTCATATCGCCCAAAGCTGGTGACAGGTTCCCTTTAAAGATTTTGTCCAGGCTAAATAAAAACTTTTTCTTGCGGTACTAATATAGGGATAATAGCAAACACAGCTTTAGGCCTCCTTCACAAATCCGTGTTTAAACACATATGTCAAATAAGGGTACTGGTGCCATCCGTGTGTCGTCCGTGTGTCCGTTTTTACCATCAGTGTGTCATCAGTGTTTTTCTTGGATGGATCAATAGATAAATTATTTACAAAGCTTCTCCTTTACTTTTCAATATTAAAAATGTACAGCACACACACATCACACAGATGACACACAGATGCCATCCGTGTGCTATACGTGTTTTTAATGACCCATAGACTTTGTATTGGCCCTATTCATACGTAGTGCGTTTTCAAGCTAAAAATGTATTAAACCCGCACATGATTTTATCAGTAAAATATTATCAAAGCAAAGTAACAGGAAGCTTCCAAAACAAAGCAGTTTTATTTAAAACATGACAAACCTTAAGAAAACAAAAAACGCAGCTGAAAAAAAGCAATAAAAATGCATTAAAAAAAACCCAATGAAAAACTGCAAGTACCCTAATTTAGCTAATTGGTGCCGAACATCTGCTGCATCAAAAATGCACCAAATACTCATCATGGGAACTTTTGCCCTAACATTCAGTATATTAGTGGTTCTGAATATCTACTAATCTAGCATGAAATAAAAGTGTTGGATTGGAAGGAAACTAATGGAGGAGCAGGGGCAAATACTAGTTAGAAATTTGCTTCCAAGGGTTGAAAAGGTGCTAGAGATTAACTGTGATTATCTGGATAAGTATTAAATCAATTAACATCCAATTCCAAGTTTAGTAGATACCAAAACCAGTAATGGATCACTGTGAAATGTAGATATAATTGCCCAAGTGATGAGAATGTGATAATGTCTAGGCTTAAACAGTAAGGGCCGGATCCATTAATGCATTTGCACCTGATTTTTGCTGAGTCTTCAGTGCACATTTTTTTTATTGCACCATATTCATCTTTCCATTTGTGATTTTTTTAAATTCCCTTTTTTAATTTTTCTGTCTAGGGTTTCCAGATGTTTTTGCCTGATTTTCTCATTTTGAAAAATTGCACAATTTGTAGCATAAAGTGGTTTTACGTACGCCTGAAATTTTTGTGCAATTTTTTTGCAACATTTTGGAGGAAGATGCAGCTTTTTGCACTAAAGAAGTCCCAAGACATGTTAAAGACAAAATAAAGATAATTTTTTTTATGTGCAAAATTGTTGGCCCATGTGCGCCATTTTAATGAATCTTAAAGGTCAGGGAATACCATAAGACAAAGAAAATGGACTTAAAACATCCCAAATGATGAATCATATTCTTAGGCTATGTTCACAAGTTGTGTTTTTGCTGCGTTTTTTGTGCAAATTAAAAGCTGTGTTTTACAGTACCAGCAAAAGCTATGAGATTTCAGAAATTTCATGCACACATTGCTTTTTTTTCCTGACTGAATTGGAAAACTGCAGCATGTCACTTCTTTCAGTGTTTCTGCAGCATTTTTTCACCCATAGAAAGCAATGAGTAAGTGGAAAAAAAGCAGTAAAAACGCAGGTATCAGGTTTTGCTGTGTTTTTGGTGCAGAAAACTTAGAGACAACAGATACTAAACTGTATCAGCATGCACAGGAGACAAGTGTACCTGAAAAAAAGCAGTGAAAAATGCAGCAAAAACTGCTTCAAAAAATGCAGCAAAACCTGCTTTTTTAAGCAGGGTCTTTATTGCCAAGAGAGCAGGTTTTCCCTGCAGAAAAAATGCAACGTGTTAACATAGCCTAATTCTTTAAAGAAGCACTTCCATCAAAGTTTTTATCCTCTTGATATATTGCAATCATCATATTATATAGCACTGAGTACTTACAATTGCTCATTTTGCCTTTCTACCCAACTAATTATTCTCTTTTCTCTGCTCTGTGTAGAAACAGGAAGTCTCTTGTCCCTGCATAAATCATTTCCCTCTTCAACTTCTGACCCAGCTGCTCCCTCCTCTCTCTGTCAGGGACCTTTGCAGTGACTCATGACTCATACAGGGAAAATGTACCTCCTGTTTCTACATAAAGCTTAGAAGGATTCAGCTAGTCAGTTTTTAATCACGTGAAGTCATAGATCTAATGGAAAAGAAAAGAATTAGTTGGATAGAAGGGCAGAACGAACAATTGTAAGTACACAGTGCTATATAATATGATGACTGCAGTATATTAATAGAATAAAATCTTTGATGGGAGGAGGAGTGCTTCTTTAATGTATTCGAATGCTTGACTGAGTAAGGTTTCATTCAGACATCTATGAATTTTCTGGTATGTAAAAACACAAACCGTTATTCATCAGTGATTTTGATCTGAGTTTCATCAGTGTTGAGTCCGTTTCTTACTTTCTACCATCAGTTTTTCATCAATGATTTTCACAGATGAAAAAAATAAATAAATAAATTACAAAGTTTCTCCTATCCATTACATAGTTAATCACATATACCACACGGACTGTACACTGATGCTATCCTTGTGCTGTATGGCTGTATGTGATTTTCACTGACCTGTAGACTTGTATGGGTAATTTTGATTCATGACATGGGTAAAAAGTGGACATTTCTCTAATTTTTTGAGGACCTCTTGGTTCCCAATAAAACATGGATATGTGAATAGCCCCATAGACTATAATGTGTATGAGTTCTATCCGAGAAAAATCTAAATGAGGCCTAAACATGTGGCCATCAGAATAGAAAGTAAATGTGTGCCAAATATATTTCTACGTTCATGTGTGGGAAATTCATTTAAAGGCAGAAATAAGGAACAATATGTTCCTACTATATGTGGATAAGTCAATGAATATGTAGTCTGTGCAAGAGGACACAAGAGGAAGGCAGCTGTTTTTTTAGGGGAAGAGGCCTTGGACGTCCCATGTGGAGTGAGTGGTGTACTGATGGGATTGACGAGAGAGACTGAATCAGTGTGTATAGTCTGTAGGAGAAACGGCCGGTATGGGAAAACATCCTGATATGGCACAAAGAATGGAAAACCTGGGGGAAATGCATCGGCAGTAGTGTTGCGTGATCATCCTCGGATAAGGCGTTATCGTGCTCGGGTGCTAACCGAGTAGCTTCGGCTTGCTCGAATACTATGTTCAAGTTGCCGTGGCTGCATGTCTCACGGCTGTTTGACAGTCGCAACAAATGCAGGGATTGCCTGTTTGGTAGGCAATCCCTGCATGTCTTGCGGCTGTCTAACAGCCGCGAGACATGCAGCCCTGGTGACTCTAACATTGTATTCGAGCAAGCCGAAGCTACTCGGTTAGCACCCGAGCATGATAACATCTTATCCGAGCACATTCGCTCATCACTAATTGGCAGCCCTTTAATTCATTGACTGCTTTCTTCAGAGTGGCACAGCCGGTTAGACATTGGACACCACTGTGGCCAGTCATTGGCAGCAGTGATCACGTCTGGAATAGGAAGCATGGAAACTGGCAGGGCTCCAAGGCAGTGCTGGGAATGGAGTGGAAGGGGATAGGTGAGTATACTGTATTTTTTAAGCATTTTGGACTTCTCTGTTAATTAATCTTCATGCTTTTCATATCCATTAACATAAACCAAGCATTGGCCAAGTATTGACCTGACAAAGCATATTGAAGATAATTTTGGTCATTTATTTATTTATTTTACTCACTTATATAGCGCCATTAATTCCACAGCGCTTTACAGACATTATCATCACTGTCCCCATTGGGGCTCACAATCTACATTCCCTATCAGTATGTCTTTGGAGTGTGGGAGGAAACCGGAGAACCCAGAGGAAAAAACCCACGCAAACACAGGGAGAACATACAAACTGCTTGCAGATGTTGTCCTTGGTGGGATTTGAATCCAGGACCCCAGCGCTGAAAGGCTGCAGGGTCAGGACTCTTCTATAACGTCTTCTGAAATGTCTTTTGAAGCCCCCAGTGATCAGATGTAAATGCTGGAGAAAGTTGGGACCAGCTGGACATTTCCAAATTTGGATCCTGCAGGAGAAAAGTTCTATTATTATTACATGATGGGCCATTCTGTTGAATACCTATTAATGAAACCTATGGACAAGTCTGGTCGGCCAGAGCGGGAGCCACTTATACCTTCAAATCTGGTTCAAAGAAGAAGGTGCTGAGTGAGGGACAACTCTGTAGGACACTCAGATATGGCACGTGGACGATGGTTCACCTCATGGGACTGCACCTTTGAGTCACTGGGATACTTTAGTGTGTCCTGGAAGTTAATCACTTGTGAACCATGACTTAAACTGTAAAATTAGATTACCTTATGAGACATAAAGCAAAACCTCTAAGAGGGTATATAAAGGATACAGTACAAAGTTTTAGTTAATATTACTTTCCTCTCTATAAAATGACAGTACCTGGAAATTTACCTTCACAAGTGTCCCTAAATGTTCTTGTTTATTGCAAATTGTGTCTGCTGCTTTTTGAAGTTGCAGCAAACCTTAAGCTGTGCTTTATGAAGCAAGCCTTAAGTTCATGCATTAATATATCATAAACTACAATATGAATTAGTCCTATATGGGTAGAGATGAAAACCAAATGGGAGTCTGCTGTGCACAAACCTTTTTTCAATTACAGCTTATTTCTATCATCTGGGTAATCATATCTCAACCCAACTTCAAAGGAGACAAAAGTGGCTCATGTAATTGCAGCTGTGGCTTAACCCTTATTGTCCCACAGCTTCTGTAACACTTTACAACACAAACACAGGCTTTGTGCAGGGGTTTCAATCAGTAAAACAGGATTATTTGACCAGTAGGACTTTGGCAGAAATTGTGGATGTGTGCCCATAAGAAACGACATGTGTGGGGCTGATGTTATGGATTATGCTTAGAAACCTAAATATTAACTATTATAAGATATTTTGGGAATTTCTTTGACATGGAGATAATGTAAGCTTGCCAATCTTCTCAAATTGATTTGCACTCTTATTAATTGAATATTTGCTTTTCCTATTTTCAAGTATGCACAGATATAATACATAATTACTGTCTGCACTTTTTATGTCACTTTTCTTTTATTGCATTCGTTGACTTTTTTTTGCACCAAATTCTTCCAACTGATCTTCATTTTTGCCTTTCATGTTTTTTGCACCTTTTCATATGAAAAAGTCACTTGTTCCACTAAAATGTTGCAAAATTTTGACAAAAAATCCAGGTGCATATAAAATCATTCCAGGAGCAGATTGGAATACATATGTGAAAAAATGTTGCTACTTTTTAAAAAGTTACAATTGATGAGTCAGCCAAAAACATTTGGAAATCCCAAACACCACCCACAATGGTGAACGTAAAGGAAACCAGGTGAGCACATATAACATAGACTTTAAATTAAGGCGAAAAGTAAAAAAATATGAATAAGGTGTGAATGAAAAACAGACGAAAAAAAACATAAGTAGACAAAAAGGAGCAAATGCAACAATGAATCAGATCTAATAATTTTAGAATTGGATATGTACCAACTGTGGTTAGAATATTTTAATTGTATGTCCAAATACAGTCAACAAAAAAGTTGTCCTGTTAACATACACGCAGCTATGAAAGAAAGAAAGAGAGAGAAAAAGAAAAAGAAAGAAAAAAGAAAGAGGAAAGAAGGGAAAATGAAGGGAGAGAGATATAGAAAAAAATGAAAGAAAGAGAGAGAAAAAGAAAGAGTAAGAAAGAAAGTAAGAAAGAAAGAAGATAGTACACTGCTCAAAAAAATAAAGTGAACACTTAAACAACAGAATATATCTCCAAGTAAATCAAACTTCTGTGAAATCAAACTGTCCACTTAGGAAGCAACACTGATTGACAAGCAATTTCACATGCTGTTGTGCAAATGGAATAGACAATAGATGAAAATTAGGCAATTATCAAGACACTCTCCATAAAGGAGTGGTTCTGCAAGTGGGGACCACAGACCACATCTCAGTACCAATGCTTTCTGGCTGATGTTTTAGTCACTTTTGAATGTTGGTTGTGCTTTCACACTCGTGGTAGCATGAGACGGACTCTACAACCCACAGAAGTTGCTCAGGTAGTGCAGCTCATCTAGGATGGCACATCAATGCGAACTGTGGCAAAAAGGTTTGCTGTGTCTGTCAGCGTAATGTCCAGAGGCTGGAGACGCTACCAGGAGACAGGCCAGTACACCAGGAGACGTGGAGGGGGCCGTAGGAGGGCAACAACCCAGCAGCAGGACCGCTACCTCTGCCTTTGTGCAAGGAGGAACAGGAGGAGCACTGCCAGAGCCCTGCAAAATGACCTCCAGCAGGCCACAAATGTGCATGGGTCTACACAAATGGTTAGAAACCGACTCCATGAGGGTGGTATGAGGGCCCGACGTCCACAGATGGGGGTTGTGCTCACAGTCCAACACCGTGCAGGACGCTTGGCATTTGCCACAGAACACCAGGATTGGCAAAGTCACCACTGGCGCCTTGTCCTCTTCACAGATGAAAGCAGGTTCAGACTGAGCACATGTGACAGATGTGACAGTGTCTGGAGACGCCGTGGAGAGCGATCTAGTTGACGCGCCCCTGGGCCTGTGTCGCGCAGCGTTGCGCATGCAGGAGCTTACCCGGAGCCGGATCAGATGGGGGTAGTAGTCTCGTGGCGGTGACCCGGTCCGTGCCCAGGGAGTCAAACTAAGTGGCGAGTCTATATTAGCGGTAGATGTTGGACGACTACGCCACCCGTTGAATGCAGCTATGGAGCTGCCGCTGCAGGGCAGACCGCTGAGGCCGGTGGTAGGATTGTGCAGCGTGATAGTATAACCCCCAACGGGAGGGGTATGGCCTCAGGGCAGCCGACGTGGATGATGGGGGTAGCAGGAACCACTCGGAGACGGTACGGTGTAGTTCAGGGTCTTTACTGGTGACAAAGATAGACCCTCCCGGAGTACTGGCTAGCGATTGGGGCCTGGTCAGTCCTTGAGCAGATGGGATCTCCCCTGGCCAGGCGGAGTTGTAGGCCTCCCAAACTGACTGTACTCTTCTGGCTACCTTGCTAGAGGCGGGTATAAGTAGCCCACGTCCCTGAGTGTACCGTGTGGTGCTCACCCGTATGGCCGGTGACTCGGGGCCTTCTAGTAGCTTCCGCTCCACGACGGCGGTGCTGGTCCCATGCGTGTGACCGTGCCTTCGGGTTTCTTGGCCAGAGGACCTGGAATCCCCTGCCTGACGGATTCTGCTGCTGGGTAGGAGTTAGTCCCCACAGCCTCGGACTCCGGGTCCGGTAATAAATCTTCTCAGTCAGGGTGAGCTCTGTAGCTGCCAGCCCCTGACTCCTTGTAACACTGCTCCCACAGAGCTCCTGTTGTTTCTTCCCATAGCTGCTTCTCTTCTCTGTCTCTACTTCTGGCATGGCCCAGGAGCTGGGCCCAGCCGGAGCCACAGCTCCCTGTCAGCCCTCCTGGCTGAACTCTCCCTCTGAACTCCCTAACCCTGCCTCAGCCCCAGGTTTATATAGGGGAAGTTCTTCCCCTCCCAGGACTGGGCAGGAGGTGTGGCATGCATAGGATTCCTGACCAAGAGACCTCCCACCTGCTCTCAGACATAACATCTCTATCACTGTGGCAACCAGACCCCTGGGGTGTCACATTCCCCCCTAGTGAAATTTAGTACTCCGGGACTAAACATATTTTTAGAAAAACATAACAAGGTATAAACAATAATAATACAATAAGAAAAACACATAAAGATGGTTACGGCGTGTCCGCAACCGGGTGCAGTTCTGAAGAAAAGCAAAGGTGTCCATTTCACCAAAACAGGGAGACGTAACCAGGTAGGGGTCTGTCCTGCCCCGAGTCCTTATCAGTCTTTTAGTCCATCCTGGGTTACGCTCCAACTAATTGTACAAGGATTCCCGGTAAATCCACCAAGGACTCCTAAAAATAACTAGAAACACATAATTATTTACAGGATATGGCCGCTCTCAGTCCTCGGCCAGTGGGGATAAGGAATGGCTGCTCACAGTCCTCAGCCTGGTTTAAGATAGGGGCACATGGGGAACAATTCACTAATCCCAACGGGGACCATATTTTAATTAGCAGCAGTCCTTGTACCCTTACGGGTAACTATTTACAGCTCTTTATTCACGCCACTTCCCTTCAGTAGCTATGTCCTCTTTGTGCTCCCTCCTGAGGGTAGTCCTCAGACCCGTCCGGGTCCTCTTGGCTTTCCTCGTATTGGTAGTACTGCAGCTCCTCCTCGGTTAGCTGGGTTAGTATCTCTGCGACAGTCCTCCTCCCAGGTGGCCAGGACTTTACCTCCCTTTGGGCTGCCCCGGTTAATTGGGCCACCAGGATGCTCACTTTTTGCTCCTCTGTGAGGGGGTACACCTGGAAGAGGCTATCCAGCTTTTCTCTAAAGTCATGCAGGGTATGTGACTCCCCTGAGTACTGGGGTAGCCAGGCTGCCCCCGGGATATAGGGCATGGTGAAAGGCATGACCGCAACAGCGGTGGCGCTGGCGGGGGTTGAAGCGGTGAAGCTCTCCTCCGTATCCGACATCCTTCTCCCCCCTAGTGGACCGTGGCCTACCTTGCGATGATCCTCTTCCGTAGGCCGCGGCTCCGCAGTGGATCGTCAGGGTTGAGGACCTTCCGTCGCGCTCCTGTGACGTCGGCGTCTGCTGGGCTCCTTCCAGGACCTTACGCAACGTCCGGACGTGAGGCGGGGCTTCAGTTCTCGCGCGCTTTCGGAGTCCACGCCCCTCTTCTTCCCGTGCGGCGTCCTCAAGATGGCGTCCAATGGCGGGAAAACTCCACGTGTGGCGGGAAGAAGGCTGAAGATGGCGCCGGATGGCGGGAAAACTCCACCGATGGCGGGAAGGAAGCGGAAGATGGCGCCGGATGGCGGGAATCTTCACCACAGGTAAGTTTGAACAGTCTTTTTCAGGCACGCAGTACCCGGTGGTTGCGGGCACGAGATCCTGCCGACTACGCCAAAAGTTGACGCGCCCCTGGGCCTGTGTCGCGCAGCGTTGCGCATGCAGGAGCTTACCCGGAGCCGGATCAGATGGGGGTAGTAGTCTCGTGGCGGTGACCCGGTCCGTGCCCAGGGAGTCAAACTAAGTGGCGAGTCTATATTAGCGGTAGATGTTGGACGACTACGCCACCCGTTGAATGCAGCTATGGAGCTGCCGCTGCAGGGCAGACCGCTGAGGCCGGTGGTAGGATTGTGCAGCGTGATAGTATAACCCCCAACGGGAGGGGTATGGCCTCAGGGCAGCCGACGTGGATGATGGGGGTAGCAGGAACCACTCGGAGACGGTACGGTGTAGTTCAGGGTCTTTACTGGTGACAAAGATAGACCCTCCCGGAGTACTGGCTAGCGATTGGGGCCTGGTCAGTCCTTGAGCAGATGGGATCTCCCCTGGCCAGGCGGAGTTGTAGGCCTCCTAAACTGACTGTACTCTTCTGGCTACCTTGCTAGAGGCGGGTATAAGTAGCCCACGTCCCTGAGTGTACCGTGTGGTGCTCACCCGTATGGCCGGTGACTCGGGGCCTTCTAGTAGCTTCCGCTCCACGACGGCGGTGCTGGTCCCATGCGTGTGACCGTGCCTTCGGGTTTCTTGGCCAGAGGACCTGGAATCCCCTGCCTGACGGATTCTGCTGCTGGGTAGGAGTTAGTCCCCACAGCCTCGGACTCCGGGTCCGGTAATAAATCTTCTCAGTCAGGGCGAGCTCTGTAGCTGCCAGCCCCTGACTCCTTGTAACACTGCTCCCACAGAGCTCCTGTTGTTTCTTCCCATAGCTGCTTCTCTTCTCTGTCTCTACTTCTGGCATGGCCCAGGAGCTGGGCCCAGCCGGAGCCACAGCTCCCTGTCAGCCCTCCTGGCTGAACTCTCCCTCTGAACTCCCTAACTCTGCCTCAGCCCCAGGTTTATATAGGGGAAGTTCTTCCCCTCCCAGGACTGGGCAGGAGGTATGGCATGCATAGGATTCCTGACCAAGAGACCTCCCACCTGCTCTCAGACATAACATCTCTATCACTGTGGCAACCAGACCCCTGGGGTGTCACAGTAGCATGAGACGGACTCTACAACCCACAGAAGTTGCTCAGGTAGTGCAGCTCATCTAGGATGGCACATCAATGCGAACTGTGGCAAGAAGGTTTGCTGTGTCTGTCAGCGTAATGTCCAGAGGCTGGAGGCGCTACCAGGAGACAGGCCAGTACACCAGGAGACGTGGAGGGGGCCGTAGGAGGGCAACAACCCAGCAGCAGGACCGCTACCTCTGCCTTTGTGCAAGGAGGAACAGGAGGAGCACTGCCAGAGCCCTGCAAAATGACCTCCAGCAGGCCACAAATGTGCATGGGTCTACACAAATGGTTAGAAACCGACTCCATGAGGGTGGTATGAGGGCCCGACGTCCACAGATGGGGGTTGTGCTCACAGTCCAACACCGTGCAGGACGCTTGGCATTTGCCACAGAACACCAGGATTGGCAAAGTCGCCACTGGCGCCTTGTCCTCTTCACAGATGAAAGCAGGTTCAGACTGAGCACATGTGACAGATATGACAGTGTCTGGAGACGCCGTGGAGAGCGATCTGCTGCCTGCAACATCCTTCAGCATGACTAGTTTGGCAGTGGGTCAGTAATGGTGTGGGGTGGCATTTCTTTGTAGGGCTGCACAGCCCTCCATGTGCTCGCCAGAGGTAGCCTGACTGCCATTAGGTACCGATATGAGATCCTCAGACTCTTTGTGAGACCATATGCTGGTGCGGTTGGCCCTGGGTTCCTCCTAATGCAGGACAATGCCAGACCTCATGTGGCTGGAGTGTGTCAGCAGTTCCTACAAGATGAAGGCATTGAAGCTATGGACTGGCCCGACCGTTCCCCAGACCTGAATCCGATTGAGCACATCTGGGACATCATGTCTTGCTCCATCCACCAACGTCACGTTGCACCACAGACTGTCCAGGAGTTGGCGGATGCTTTAGTCCAGGTCTGGCAGGAGATCCCACAGGAGACCACCCGCAACCTCATCAGAAGCATGCCCAGGCGTTGTAGGGAGGTCATACAGGCACGTGGAGGCCACACACAATACTGAGCCTCATTTTGATTTGTTTTAAGGACATTACATCAAAGTTGGATCAGCCTGTAGTGTGTTTTTCCACTTTAATTTTGAGGATGACACCAAATCCAGGCCTCCATTGGTCAATAAATTTGATTTCCATTGATGATTTTTGTGTGATTTTGTTGTCAGCACATTCAACTTTGTACAGAACAAAGTATTCAATGAGAATATTTCATTCATTCAGATCTAGGATGTGTTATTTGAGTGTTCCCTTTATTTTTTTGAGCAGTGTATATCACATGGACAGGATTAAAGGCACCCTTCCGTAATACTTGGTTGCACAACATTTGGCAACAATCTCAGGCTCCAAATGTTTTTGTAGCCATCTGTGATCTTCTTGCACCTGTCTGCTTTTAGTTTCTTGCACTGCAATTCTCTCAAGCTCCTGAATATTTGCACGAATCCTTTCACTAAAGCAGATTTCAGCTCTTTCTTAAGAATTTTAATTGGATTGAGATCAGGACTCATTGCTGTTCAGTTTAAAACAGTATTTCTTTCTTCTTTACCATTCTTTGGTAGTTTTGGATCTGTGTTTTATGTCATTATCTTGCTGTCATAGATGCTCTGATATTCAGATAATTTCATTGTTTCTGTAACACATTCAAGTCCTCCAAGCAGCAAAACAACCCCACAACATCATAGATTATCTGCCATGATTCACTGTGGATTGGGTGCACTTTTCTTTATAGGCTTCATTTTTCATCTATAAACTAATGCTGATATGTGTTGACAGTGAGCGCTAGTTTAGTTTCATCTGTCTCATCTAGCCAAATCAGTTTTCATACTTTGCACCGACGAGGGCCAACAGCCCGAAACACCGTGTCCGCAAATTGAGATTCTGATTTGGCTTTTATCCTAAGTCATATTGCACGACTCGTTAAAGGGTTGATTGTATCCCACCAAGGACAACATCTGCAAGGAGTTTGTATGTTCTCCCCATGTTTGCGTGGGTTTCCTCCGGGTTCTCCGGTTTCCTCCCACACTCCAAAGACATACTGATAGGGAATGTAGATTGTGAGCCCTGATGGGGACAGCAACGATAATGTATGTAAAGCGCTGCGGAATATGTTAGAGCTATATAAAAATAAAGATTATTATTATTATTGTGACTTGTAGGATTGCTGCTTCCAATAGGTGGCGCTTTAGAGTTCAAGTCCTCTTTTTCTCTGAAAAGGCAATTTGCATATTAAATTTCCCAGAGGAGCATTGCACGGCGAATAAGCCTCCTTACCTTGGCATGCCAGAGTTGGTATGTCACTCTCCACAAGGAGAAACATTACCCCTTAGACATCTGTCCGTAGAACATTTTCCCAGGACTGTGGTGGTTTTTCTATGTTGCTTTCAGAAAAGTTTATTTGCTCTTTTTTATGTCTTTCTTTAATCAATAGGGTCCTCCTTGACCATTGCCTACAGAGCTCTGTTTCATTCAGTGTGAGGCATATGGAACAGGTTGAAACCATCACTCCAGATGTCTCCAGCTCAGCATTAAGTTCTTTGGATGTTTTTTGTGATATCTTTGGCATATTTTGAATCAAATTTCTTATGGTTCGTAGGGTTCTGTCAGCAATTTACCTTTTTCCACCAAATCCTTGTAGGTTCATGACTATTCCATATGATCTTGATGACATTTTGAACTGTTGAAGCCAAGGTTTGTGGAGATGGTCTTGTATCCTTCAGACTGCTTGTACTTGGTAATAATAACATTTTTCTGTCTGCTCAGATAGCTCTCTTATTTTTGCTATTGTGAACAAGAAAGTCTACTTAACCCCTTCCCATCAAAGCCAGTTTCCATCTTCCAGACCAGACCAATTTTTTAAAATCTGACATGTGTGACTTTATGTGGTAGTAACTTTAGAATTCTTCTACATATTACAGCGATTCTGAGATTGCTTTTTCATGACACATTGTACTTTATTTTTGTGATAAATTTAGGTCGAGATAATTTGTGTTTATTTATGAAAATATCAGAAATCTGATAAATTTAATAAAATGAGCAATTATCAAACTTTTATTTTTTTGTGCCTTTAAAACAGATTGCAATAATGCACAAAATAGTTAATAAATAGCATTTACCACATGTCTACTTTATTTTAGCATCATAATTGAAATGTCATTTTTTTGTTAAGATATTAGAAGGGTTAAAAGTTTTCAAAATGTTTCAAAACCTGTACTTCTTGTGCCCACTTCACTTTTGAATTGCCTATGCATCAGAAACACCAGAACAAGACCCCATTTTAAAAACTACATCCCTCAAGGTATTCCAGACTGCATTCAGTAAGTTTGTTAACCCTTCAGTGCTTCACAGAAATTAAGGTAGAGTGAAAAAATGAAAAATTGCATTTTTTTTTACTAAAGTGTTGCTTTAGCCCCACATTTTTCATTTTCACAATGGTAACATATATAGATGAATGAATTGATTTGATGCAAATTGACTTTGAGTCAAATTCATGAAATTTGCCAGTCCCAGTGAATTCAAACAATTTGCGAATCGCCAAAAAGAAGTCTGGTGCCATTGTACACATTGCTGAAGATTGCATTAATCAGAGATGGCTCACATGGTCTCAGGCACAGCCATGTGGACTTGCTCATAATGCCTTGCAGCTATCATATAACATGGTATACCACAGCTAACCAAGAGGGACTATCAGAGCCAATATAAAAGCTGAGGCAGAGAATTCAGCAGCCATTTTAGGGTTTTACAGCTTAGAGAGAGGACCTCAGAGTGAACAGCTCAGCATTAGCGATAGAGATAGAAAGGGCTCAAACAGAGGATAACCTCTGCAGAAAGTGTGTGGTATAGTATTGCAGCACTGAAGGTAGAAAATGGTATTGGTAGTCTGAGAATAAGGCCACGGCCCCACTATCAGTATTTGGTCAGTATTCGGTTAGTATTTTTTTCAGGAGTGGGAGCCAAAACCAGGAGTGGGTGATAAATGCAGAATTGGTGACTTGTTTCTATTATACCTTTTCTCTGATTGTTCGTTGTTTTGGCTCCCACTCCTGAGAAAAAATACTGACCGAATACTGACCAAACACTGAAAGATTCAATTAGGGGTAGAGAAAAAGAGAGGAGAGGTCACAACTGCTGCAGACTCTGTGTGAATTGATTGATCTGTGATATGTTCTTGCCTGTCAGTTAGCAATTTTTTATTTTTCATTTTTAAGCACTAAACAGGAAGGTAATTCAAGGCCCTCAGTGCTATTTTTTACTACTGAAAAAAAACAAGGAAAATTAACCAAAGAAAATGTGCTTACTGGCTTGTGACATTGACAAGAGATAAGTGACTACCCTTTGCATTTCTTGTACATTCCTTTTTGAGAAGGTGGTTAATTTGTTTTAACAAAGACAAAAGAAAAATACCAAAATTCCAGCCATTTGAATGCGACTGTATACCTTAGAGTGCTCATTGCTCATTTCTGCACAGTTGTTTTACTAGTCCAATTTTACACCCGTAAATGCCACACTAATATAGTGCCCTGTTGCAGATGCTGGCTTTTGGCATATGTACCTCCCTAGTATTTCTTGTTTCATCTTGTTTGGGAAAAGAGGGTTGTATTTTGTTAAAAAAAACCACAACTTAAAAAAACCCACACGTTTAACTATTTGCATACTTTTTTTACTAGTCCAATTTGACAACCGTATGAGTCACAATAATACTACGGGTTATTGCTGCATTGTAGAGAGAATGCTATGAAAATAGAAAGACAAAAAAAAATCACATTTAGCTTTATGCATACCTCTTTCACTTTTACTTTTTATGTATTACCTCTTTTTTAGTTTGATTTGACAATCATACACTCCACAACAAAGCTACAGGCTGTTGCCCATGATGCACCAAATTTGCCAGGACAGTCCCGAATTTTCAAAGACCGTCTTGACAAATTTAAATAACTCAGTACTGTGTGACGGCGGTGGGTGTAGACCCACTGCGCCATTGGTCCTTGGCTTACCCTGGAGGGACGTGATTAAGTGGCTACCTGGTTTTCTCTAGAGCCTCTGGTGGTGAGGATAGGCTTGGCTGCAGGTAGTCACCAGGTGTCACTCCAGGGCAGTCCTTGGACCTGCAGCAGCTGACCCACAGGTCAAAGCAGGAAAGCAGAGTACAGAGGGATGAAGACAGAAGTGTAGTCAGACGGTCCAAGGTCAGGGCAGGCAGCACGGGTTCACAAAACAAAGCCGAGGTCAGGAATGAAGAGTTCAGACAGAACTGGTAAACAAGCCGGGTCAGTAACAGGAGAGACGAGGCAAAACGGTAGACTCAACGTTGGAGATGGACAGGAGCAGGAACCTAAGTTCATGCAGGGAACAGCAGGAGGAGCAGCCTAATATATCCCCTGCTGGCAGGGGATAGGCTGGGAAAACCAAACCCTGCTGGACCCAGCAGGGTTAAATTCCTGCAGGATCTGCCTGCGCCTCTCTATAACCAGGTGGAGACAGGAGGAATATGCACCAGAGTTGGAAATGCTGTATGAGGTACTCAGCATGGCGGCCTGACACGGGAAGTAGCAGAGAGGCGAATGCAGTGAGTAGCATGGCATTGGGAACGTGTACAAGTTACCGCCGTGACATACAGTTGGCAAGACAGGCTGTGCTGGGACAAATATTACAGTGAGATCTACTGGATTTCTCTATATTTACTTAGGCTCACGTTCATGAACTGTACTGTACATATATCCGTTTTGAAGTAATATGGACGTGCTACATTCATAGACTTCAGTGTTAGCTGCAGATCCACATACACTGCTATATTTTACGTGTCTACATGTGGAAACAAAATATTCCCATATATCTCCGAAAACCTCCTTGATTCATTGCCTTTAATTCATGTTACTTCATAACTTCATTTTCCATCTGGTTGAATAGTGATTAAAAATTTTCATGGTTCGTTATTAGCACTGGGGTTGTTGTGAGCATACATGACTAAAACTGAAAAATATGAAGGAAAAGAAAGTTTTATACTAATTGGTTTTCATTCCAGCTGTGGCATAATTTAAAGATTATGGACTGTAATACAAAATCTCCAACAGGACCCCAACTATCACAGGTAAAGATGAGCGAATCGGGCAAAATGCGAACTTGCCTGTTTGCATGGATTTTCGCGGGGACTTCATTTTGCAGAGAAGTTATTCTTCATGAAATGAATGTTACTTATTATACCCAGGGATCTGTCCAGAACCCAGAACATAATAAATGTAAGATGTAAAAAATAGAACAAATACTAATACTTCCCTTACCGCTCACCTCTCCGGCCCCTCCATTCCTCATCCTTTGTCTTATTTTCTTATCACCACTGTGAGCGCTGAATCCTTGATCCTCCTTACCAGCCCGGACCTTTCATGAGGTCCGGGCTGGTTCTACGCAAGTGTGTATAAGGTCATGAGGATTTCAGTGCGACGAGGACTGTACTGGTGACAATGAGGAGCAGAGGGGCCGCAGAGGTGAGCGGTAAGGTGAGTATAAATATATACATTTTTAACATTAATGGCCCTTTATGGTGCAGAAAAATTGTGGCCATCCACCACCACATTGCTGAATCTGTACCAAGGTGGATTACAAAAAATCCACATTTTGTCGAATGCATATTTTTGTAATATTGAAGTAGTATTCAATTCCATTCGAATATATTCACTCACCTCTAATCACAGGTCTTTATTAGTATTGGTCTTTTCTTAGGGCCAAAGAGATCATTTAGGACCCCCTTAAGCTTCAAGGCATAGGTGCAACAGCAATGTCTGCACTGCAACCCCTATAGTTACGCCTTTGCTTTCAAGTTTATCTAGCAAGAATAAATGTAAACCAAAAAAGGATAGTAAAAAAAGAGAGTTATTGTCCTGTGTAAGCAATATGCAAAGCAATTGTGCTGGAGGAATGTATGGTGGCATGTGGAGTACCTAGGGTTCAGTATTACAGCACCATAAGACCATAAGTACTCTTTGTGCTGCTATATCATGTCGACATCTTCTTTTGATACACTTCATTCTACAAAATATGCTGTGAAATTTTTATGTGAAAATCTGTAAGTGGTAAGAGCCATATTGAGGTTTACTACAAAAACAAAGATTTCTGTTGGTGCCACTTTATGGATCTGTACATTACAGCCATGTGCATGAGCCCATATTTCCATGTGAAACAGATTTTTATAAGTAGTATTTGAATCTGTCAGTAAGACCAAGCCTCCCCGCAAACTGCATATATGGGCTTGCAAGTCTTTGAAAGCTAAATCCATCGATACATTTATATCTTCTATCCGCTGCTGCATTCTCGAGAATTTTTTGTTTTCATATGCAAATATGGCATTAAGTGCTCTGGCGTGACCTGCCTCTCAAGATTATTTTCTCGCCCGGCACTAGCTTCTTTAACTTGACTGATTGCTCACTGTCTGTGTGACATCAGGTGCTAGGCAAGGAAATCAGACAGTGGACTTTCAATCAAGCCAAAGAGCTGTGCTGGGCAGGCAATGTAGAAAGAGACCTGGAAAGTGCTCTGTCATGCCGAGAGCACATAATACATACTGTACTAAAAAGTGAATTTGCCAGTAATGCAGCAACAGATAGAACAGGGGTGTCAAACTCATATTCACCTAGGGACAAATAAACATTATAGTTGACTTCAAAGGGCCACTTGTAATCGTAAGGGCTCGTGCAGACGTCCATGCAACATGGTTTGAGCACAGACTGCAATTTACGGACTGGCCAGTGGCTGTAACAGAGTTGTTCCTGAGTAGTAGAGCTATAAGACAGCTGTCCCTGGGTAGTAGGGTTAGGAGAGCTGTATCTGGGTAGTAGGGCTAAGAGAGCTGTCCCTGGTTAATAAGGCTAAGAGAGCTGTTCCTGGGGAATAAGGCTAAGAGAGCTGACTGTAACATCCCTGGCGGCGTGCTTGCATAGTGCACCACCTCCCACTATGCAAGACCGCAATCTTACCTGTCAGTCCAGCCTGCAAATCTTGCTCCAGTTCATGCTGTGTGCATGTCTCTTGACTGACTGCTTAGGGCGGCGGCCCGGTTACTTCCTGATTCTTATAGCTGCTGTGGGCGCACGCCTAATGCGTCTCCAGCCTATTGCTGTGAGTCACTGGATATTTAAACCCCCTCCACCCAGTAGGAGGTGCCTGAGCAACACTAACATTCAGTGTGCTCCTTGACTCTGAAGTTGCCAGGTCCAGTTCTGCTTCTTGTCTGTTTCCGCCATCTCTGGGGGCTGCATACCCAGACCTGTTATCTGTGACTTCTTGTCCGTTTCCGCCATCTCTGGGGGCTGTATACCCAGGCCTGTTATCTCTGACTTCTAGTCTCTTCCGCCACTCTGGGGGCTGTATACCCAGGCTCGTTCTTGTATTTCATTGCAGTAGCAGTTCCTGTCTGAACTGTATCCTAGCCTGTTACCTGTTTGTCTCTATGTCAGTACCTTCCCTTTTCCTGCAGTATCTGAACCTGCACCTACTCCAACTCCTTGTCTCTGTACTTCTGTTTGTGAGTTTTGTGTCCACTCGCTACTTCATAGTAAGTACCTTGTGTGTATCTGGTTCTGCTTGTCCCTTTTCCCTTCCTCCGTATCTTCCTCCTGTGCTCTAGCCATCTTCCTGTATTTTCCAGTCTGTTCCATGTGAACAGAGCCCTGTCCTCTCTGCCTTGTCCACCGCACCTGCGGTTTCGCTCTGCTCGGTCTTGCCCACCGCTCCGGCGGTTTCTCTCTGCTCTGACTTGCCCACCGCTCCGGCGGCTTCCCTTTGCTCTGCCTTACCCACCGCTTCGGCGGTTTCTCTCTGCTCTGACTTGCCCACTGCTCCGGCGGCTTCTCTCTGCTCTGCCTTACCCACCGCTCCGGCGGCTTCTCTCTGCTCTGACTTGCCCACCGCTCCTGCGGCTTCTCTCTGCTCTGCCTTGCTCACCGCACCAGCGGTTTCTCTCTGCTCTGACTTGCCCACCGCTCCGGCAGCTTCTCTCTGCTCTGCCTTGCCCACCGCTCCGGCGGTTTCCGCTCTGCTCTGCCTTGTCCACCGCACCTGCGGTTTCTCTCTGCTCTGCCTTGTCCACTGCTCCGGCGGTTCCGCTCTGCTCTGCCTTGCCCACTGCACCTGCGGTTTTCGCATCTGCTCTGCTTGCTCACTGCACCAGCAGTTCCTCTCTGCTCTGCCTTGTCCTCCGCTCCAGCAGTTTCACTTTACTCTGCTTGTCTACCGCATCTGTGGCTCTGTACCTGTCTCCCAGTCTGTACTGGACCCTATCCAGCCTGCGCTCCAACCTGCTAGTACCTCCTTGTCTGCACTCCAGCCGTGCTTGCCAGTATCTCCCTGTCTGCATACCAGCCGTGCTTGCCAGTGCCCACCTGTCTGCATACCAGCCGTGCTTGCCAGTGCCCACCTGTCTGCATACCAGCCATACTTGCCAGTACCCACCTGTCTGCATACCAGCCGTACTTGCCAATACCCACCTGCCTGTATGCCAGTCTAACCTGCCTGTTCCTGCATTCCCCGGTGTGGGTCAACAACTGTGACCGGGGTCTGACCTGGAGTCACACCAGGTCCCTCTGCTCGGTTCCTCCTTGGTCCACGGAGTCGACTAAGCCGCCGTGCGACCTTGGTCGGATCGGGTTGATACTTAGTTACGCCCCTCAAGGCACTCCTCGGTTCATGGTACAGTGGGATCACTAATCACGCTCACGCCAGTCAGTCCGGGCACGAGCGTAACACTGACCCTGGATAGTGAGGCTAAGAGAGTTGTCCCTGGCTAGTAGGGCTAAGAGAGCTGTTCCTGGGTAGTAGGGCTAAGAGAGCTGTTCCCTGGGTAATAAGGCTAAGATAGTTGTCCCTGGGTAGTAGGGTCCCAGCCTACTGTCTCCTTCCCCATTCCTGTAGAATGTAAGCCCGCAAGAGAAGGGACCTCTTCCCTCTGTACCAGTCTATCATTGTTAGTTTGTTTACTGTAAGTGATATTTGTATTTGGTATGTAACCCCTTGTTACACGCACGCTGCTAGGTTCAGATAGGGTGAGACGGGTTTCAT
The DNA here is from genome assembly GCF_046119375.1 of Phyllobates terribilis. Classification (NCBI taxonomy): domain Eukaryota; kingdom Metazoa; phylum Chordata; class Amphibia; order Anura; family Dendrobatidae; genus Phyllobates; species Phyllobates terribilis. The sequence goes on along the minus strand of NW_027362769.1, from coordinate 105,479,704 downwards.
GAATTCTTTGGAATCCTGGGGGAACCGATACTCAGGGAGACCATAGACCGTGTGCTGCAGCTTCTCTCAGGCACACGATAGATTCAGTTGCTGACCAGACACATCTGACAAGAGTCTTTTTCAACAGTTTAACAGTGAAATTTAATCTGAAGCACGGCCATTGCAATTCAGGGATATTACAGCAACAATCTTCATTACTGTACAGTCTGAGTTTCTAAGCAACCGGCTCCAGTAACAATACAGTAGTTTCTTCACAAGACATAGTATTACAGTCTCTTCAGTAGCATAATTCAGCATAGATTAGATCTCTTAGCAGCACACTTCTATGCATGCACAACCACAGGTTTTTCCTTCACAAGGACACAATAGTACACAGCATTCTTTATCTTGCATGGAGATGGAGGGGGGAGGTTTGATGAGGGAGATGATCCCTATGACACAATTCCTTCCAGTCCTTATCTTCCTGGCTGATAATACTCTGAACTGTTAGTTCAGAAAGTTTATCTGACCTGTGTTTAGTTTCTCTCCTGATCTGAGTCCTGTTCAGTTGCCTTCTGTCAGATACAGATAACACACCACCTTTCTCTTTGGCTTCAGCCAGACTACAATAGCAAGTTCCCCACAATCCCTTGGAGCTCTGCTAAAACACTCCCTGTCTCCTGTGACTGTGTTAACCCCTCTAGTTGCTGGATGCTTCTGGAGCACAACACTTCTTGTCTCCTGTGCTTGTGTTACTTCTAATAGTTGCTAGATGCTTTTGAAGCAACAGCACTACTTCTGCATGACACACCCTTCTCATGTACATCACCATGGAATCAATGGCGCTATATAAATAAAAAATAATAATAATATGAGATAGAAGATACAGGTGTCAATGGACTTACATTTTGAAGACCTGCATTTTATGGATGCAGTTAATGGGAATTGATATTTTTATTATTCGCTTATATAGCGGACATTATCACCACTGTCCCCGTTGGGGCTCACAATCTAAATTGCCTATAAGGATGTCTTTGGAGTGAGGGAATCAGAGTACACAGAGGAAAAACACGCAAACACGGGGAGAACATACAAACTCTTTGCAGATGTTGTCCTTGGAGGGATTTGAACCCAGGACTCCAGCAACAGTGCTAACCACTGAGCCACTGGGATATATTATATTTAAAGTGATAGATATCCTTCTTAAACACTACTAAATATAAAGACAACATCTCATAGTAAACTTATTAAACTTATAGATTTCTCTTATTTATCTTTTCAATTTGCTTTTATATCTTTTATTTAAATTAAGTAAAATCCACGTTCCTTTGAAGAGACCGGTCCTACCAAAGACCACATCAATGGCTCAACAAATGGGAATGCAGCATACCCATTTCAGCAGTTTAATATTTGTGATGACAGCTTTCACGCTTCATAAATTACTCTAGTAAAAAAGCAATGCTGACTGACTGTAATAGTTTTCAATGACGGAACTCCAATTAAGTTGCTAGGAGAAATATCTGCTTAGAAAGCAAGTTGCTTGTTTTTTTTTTTTAAATACATGTTTTATGTGCAAGGACAGCTTATTAACTCTTACAGTGCCACCATACTGATGATGCTTTACCAATGTGTATCTGATATCAGTAAGTTAAGATAGCTTGCAACTTAAAAAAAAAACGTGTCTGATAAAAGTAATGTATCTTAGGATGTTAGAATGCTCTGGTTGAAATTAAAATTTTAAGCTGATATGCAGTCATGGCCAAAAGTATTTATATGAATACTTAAATATATGAAGTATTTATCCAACAAAATTATTTCAATTACACATGTTTTGTTATACACATATTTATTTCCTTTGTGTGTATTGGAACAACACAAAAAAAAATCAAAGAAAAAAAAGAAAAATTGGACATAATTTCACACAAAGCCTCAAAAATGGGCCGGACAAAATTGTTACCACCTTTCTAAAATTGTGGATATACAGCTTTATTTCAAGCACGTGATGCTCATTCAAACTCACCTGTGGCAAGTAACAGGTGTGGGCAATATGGAAATAGGGTGTCCACACTTTCAGCCATGACTGTATTGTATGTAGGATAATACTACTTATACAGATAAATCCCTCCCTTTTTTTAACCAAATGCGCAGTTATAACATAACTGTTGAGAATAAGGAGCCTAATTAATGATTGCATTTGTACCTGTCAAATTTTTAGTGTTTTATTCCTGTTATTTGTTTTTGCACCAAATTCATCTTTACATTTGTTCCTTTTTTGAAGTCTATTTTGAATGTGTCTGCCTGTTGTTTTTTTTAAGTTTGCCTCTCTGGGCATGGTTCAGAGTGTCCAGATATTTTTGTCTGATTCATGATTTGCGACTTTTCAAAAAGTTACAAAATTTGTCACAAATGTACTCCATCCCTCCTCTTGAGTGATTTTACATACACCAGAAATTGTGACATTTTGTGAAAGGTACAGTTGGCACAGTTGGTTTTTACACTTAAGAAAAATGCCAGTCCGGCGAGGATATGCGTTGTGGAATAAAAACTGCTTCTTTATATTACTGAATCAAGAATCTTCATTTCGGTTAGCGCAGCCCAAATCGTGAATTGTCTTTTCCATCATCCATCCTGGTGGAGTTCATCCCCCAGCCATGGGATAGCAGCCACCATTTTTGAGATTTCTCAGGAGTTGTGCCTACCCAAGTCGCTTAAGTGAGCACATTACCTGGATCTAATATATCTTTGTATAAAGGTATCACCCTATGGTCTGGTGCGCTCTGTTTCTCCACAGTGTTTATCTATTTTATGAAAGGTGTGACTTTTTGAGCTGCAAAAACAGGCAGAAAATAAACCTTTTTTTACTTAGCGCATGCATCATTTTGATGAATTTGGTGAAAAAAAAATCATCAGCAAATAAAATAGAAAATATCTTTATCTGGAAAATAGAAAAGTGTCTTAAAAAATCCCCCACAAATGGGCCAAATTCTTTAAATGAAAGTGGTCTACACATTGGAAAGAAATAGGTCCTTGATTGAACAAAGTTTGGAGCAAATTTATCAATACTGTCTAATTCTTAAACAGTACAAAATTGTGGCCCATTTTTGATGCATGTTGTTGCAGGTTAGGCCACACCTTATTTCCACCAAGCCACACCCATTTCCAACAAAGTCACACCCCACTGTCATAACAAGATAGAAAAAGTGTCTAGCACTTAATAAATATGGTGCAAGTCATGGAAAACAGTTTTTGGAGCAATTTGCACCTGAATTCTAGTACATTTAGCTTGATGACTTTCTCCATTGAGCAAACAATCATCTGATGAGCAACCGTTCCCCCTGCATAATCATACAGCACAGCCATACATGTTTTAGTCAAGGATTTTTATGTGAATGTAATTTCAGAAAGTTTGTTTGTTGCCATAATCTTCTTGTTATTCACTGTTGTACAATCGTTTTTTGGTTGAAATAATCTATTTTGACCAACTTTAGACTCATGTGTATGACCACCTTTTGTTGTTTACTGCCAAAGACTGAGCTCTCATACCTGTTGTCCAAAAGTCACGAGCGGCACACCTTGCACCTTTCATTTTGCCATATAATATTGACGCACCCCCTGGGCCATATTCTTTAGGGGAATACCCGGAGCCGGATCAGATGGGGGTTGTAGTCTCCTGACTTGGGCTTGCTGTTCCCGGACCCGCCTCTCTCTCCGCTCCCTCTCAAAGACCTCAAGCTGCTGCCGGCAGCACTCTGCACGCTCCGCTGCAGCTGCCCGAGTCTCCTGAGTGAACCCCATGAGGTCTTCTCCGGTGGGGTCCCACTCAAACTGGGTCTCTTCTAGCGGGGGCGAGATCCTCTTTATGGGCTTTGGAGCCGGGATCAGGGGTTCGTCTAGGGGTCTCTCTTTCCGGAGTCGGGGATGGTGAAACTCCGGTGGCCATATGAAGGGCTGCCCATCCGGGCACGTATGCTGGGCGAACAGGTCCTCACCCAGGTGCGGTACTTTAGGTGTTATGGGCGCCGTGGTGGTAGCGGCGCCCGGGTAAGCCAGGCCTTGCGACCAGGCCTGGGGCACCTTGAAAGTAAAGGGCACCGTAAGAACGGCGGCGCCCTGTGTTACTTGGCCCTGCGACCAGGCCGGGGGCTCCGCGGAGGTAGGGGGCGCTGTTGGTATTGCGGCGCCCGGGGGTACTAGGCCTTGCGACCAGGCCGATGGTACTTCCTGCTTGGTCACGCTCGGGGTCGAGGTGTCACAGGGGTCGCGGCTCCCGTTTGAGGCCTAGTCTGCGGCGGTGACGTTACAGCGACGGGCACGGCAGGGGATACTTCGGGCTCTGCGACGGGGAGCTGGGGCAGGTACGCGGTTTCCCGGTTTGGGGTAGAGACGTCCCCTTTACCTGCCTCCTTTCGCTCGGCTCCCTTCTCGGCGCCGTCTCCGGCCTTCAGTCCTCCTGCGCCATCCTCAGAGGCGGTCTGTCTCCTCGTCTCGGGTGGCGTGCTCCGCTGACGGGTTCTTGTCTGCTGGGCCATCTCACGGCTCCATTCTGCTAACGTCTCTCGCTGCACCCGGGCCATCCTCCGTGCGAGGCCCTCCAGCGCAGTCTGTGCACACTCCCGATCTCGGGGGAGCTGTGCCAAGACCTCCACTAAGCCTAGTGGGGTCGTTGCTTCTAGCAGGCTCCTGACCAACGGGTCGGTGCTGCTCTGCTCTCCTCCCGTTGTCTCCAGCAGGCCTTCTGGAGTGGCGACCGGCAACAGGCTCCTGACCACTGGGTCGGTGCTGCCTGGAGTGGCGGCCCGCATCAGGCTCCTGACCACTGGGTCGGTGCTGCCTGGCTCTCCCTCCATCTCCGGGTGTGCTTTCTCTGGACTCTCTTCCAGACGTCTTGTCTCCGGGTGCGCTCTCTCCAGACTGCTCCAGGCGACACCCATCTTTGTTCTCTTCTTCTGTCTCCGCCCACATCGAGGGTGGTCCCGGGGCAACTTCAGTTCCAGGGGCAGTTCTCTTACGCTGATGGACACTTCCAGCATCACAGTCTCTGTTGGTGGGGGCGGTTTCCACTTTTGGTGCCATTTTCGGTCCTGGCCCACGATGGGAGGCGGCCTCTTGCCATCCTCTGGTACGCCCATAATGGCGTCCGCTCTGACAAGGCGGGAAACCTTTGGAAATGGCGGGAATCGTCTCCCAGTGGCGGGAAACTCTGCAGATGGCGGGAAAAAGCTGCAAATGGCGGACAACCGGCGGGAAACGACCTGTGATGGGACCCGATGGCGGGGACCCTCCGGAACCGGCAGGAGACTTCTTTTTGAGGTAAACTTGTTCTTTTCTTCAGGCACGCAGTACCCGGGTGTTGCGGGCACGAGATCCTGCCGACTACGCCAAAGTTGACGCACCCCCTGGGCCATATTCTTTAGGGGAATACCCGGAGCCGGATCAGATGGGGGTTGTAGTCTCCGAGTGGCTATGACCCGGTCCGTGCCCAGGGTGTCAAGCTCAGTGTGTGGCAGTCCTTACTGATGTTACTAAAGTTCTTTATGTCGACTACGCCACCCGTTGAATTGCGGTCACTACGGCCGCCGCTGCAGCAGGGTCCGCTGAGGCTGATGGTGTTGGTGCAGCTTAGGTAGTATAACCCCCAACGGGAGGGGTATAGCCTCAGGGGGTCAGGTGCAGAGGATGGTGGTTGTGGAAGTGCAGGGATGATGGTAATGAGAGTCAGAGTCGGGTTGTGCAGTTCAGGGTTCTTTACTTACTGCAGATGTTCCGGTCACTCCGGCCTTGAGTGACCACCCGAGCCGCGCTGCGTCCACCAGGTCCTGGACTCGGCCAACCCCCAAGTAGTTCTGGAGCGTGGTTCTGAGCTCCCGTTCTGTCCTGTCCTCGTCTCTGGCCTTCCCCACCAGGGATCCACCTATGTCCGGCTCCCTCGGGCCTCTTGTTGGCGAACCCTTGTCTCTGGGTTCCCTGACCCTATGCGTGGTCTGCCTTCCGGGTGGATATAGTGGGTGGCCGTGGCAGATGCTGCCCACGGCCTCCGGTCTCTGGCTGAGGTATGCTGTAGCCCCCACCAGTTTGGGATCCGGTACCCTGTTGCCAACTCTTCACCCTGTGGTTGTATTTGGGCTCTCAGAGTTCCTTCTTTCTCCCCCTCTGGGTCTTTCGTTCTCTCCTCTCTCACTCTGGGCCTGGGGCTGCTCTGCTCCTCTGCTTTCTTCCACTGCTCTGCAAAGTCTTCACTACAACAGGCTGACTGGCTGCTGTCTGCCTGTCTGACGTCTCACTGACTGACCCTGATCTTAGATGGTTCCCACCTTTTATACTCCCTCTATGTGTGAGCTCAGGTGACCAGCACCCAATGAGCTCCTATCTTTACCCAGACTGCTCCCCCTATCTGCCCCTACACTACTGGGATGGTCCACCCCCCTCCCACTCCAGCCAAGGACAGACTCGGTCGTACCTGCACATTTCTAAGTGGGAGTACCGTTGGTCTGCCCTCCGGAAATGGGATGTGTGTAGTGCATGCAGCCTTCTGAGCTCAGCTCCACACTCCATCCTTACCCGGGAGTGGAATATCACACCTCTGGCTTGAGGTGCAATACCCCTGTAGCAGCCGAATCCTCAGGCTGCTACAATATACTAAAGAATGGGAAAAAAATCCAAATGGAGTGAAATGGTAAAAAAAAAAAAATGGCAACAAGATTCTTCAGGAGAATGTGATTATGGTCATACCAAACTTATGTAGTTTTTTTTAGTATTTTAGTTCCATAATAAATTCAGAATTGTATAAAAAATATTGTTTTTTATCATCATAAGTTTATTTTTCTTTGGTTGGAGCTCGTTTATTGTGTGCCCAGGTGTAGTTTTCATTTTTAATATTTTGCTGTACATATGACGTTTTGTTTGTGTTGTGTTGCATTGCTTAGGATGGAGTGGCTACCGAAAAAGCAGAAATTCTGGTGTTTAGATTTTTTTTTATAACCTTTACCGTATGGCTTACGTTATTTTGTTTTTTCATAGATTTTATGAACATGACGATAGTGAATATGTTTATTTTCTTTATTTTTTGGGGAATGGGAAAAATTGGGATGATTCAAATTTTTTTTTTTTTTTTTTTTTTTTACATTTTTAAAATAATTTTCAAATTAAATTTTTGAATCATCCTAGGGGATTTGACCCTGTGATCAGCAGCATTAAAGTGATTAAACAGCAACATTTCAAGCTAGCTCCATTAGCAGCTGTTACAACCAGGTACTAACTACATAACACAGGTAGCACCTGCCCTGTGTATTGCGAACTCAGCTCCTGAGCCTGCTGCATACACATGGGCAGTATAAATCAGCTGACAGGTTCCCTTTAAACATATAACTACACGATGCATCGGCACGCTGTGACTAATGAATACATGAACTCCAATATTTCTGTAAACGTTAAAAATGTAAGGTACTTAGCGTTTTTTTGATCAAAGAGCGCAAAAGCCATCCAACCATGTCAGGGTGACCTTTTAATATGGAGCAATATTGAAGTTCATGTATTCATTAGTCGCAGTATGCTAACGCATCGTGTAGGAATATGTTAGTAAATGGGCCACATAGCATATTTGTGCACCTGTATATTAATTTAATACCAAAGGTGTGCGGGCTCCATTTTTTTTTTTTGTAGTTTTTGTTTAAGGTTCAGGAAAATGTATTCATACATTTCTTATAAGACTAACAAATGCATTAATACAAAAAAAAATAAAAAAATAAAAAAATAAAATAGTGATACAACTTCCTACTCCATGTTTCTGACAAACTAGGAAAAGTTGCCATCCAGTTTGTAGCTGCTGGCCATCAACCCCTATGATTAGTAGTACTGGTGACTATCTTGTTGATCAAAATACAAAAAAAGGAGAGTATAACAGCTCACCACCGCGGGGTTAAACAGAGAGATCGCTTTAGGGAACCATGCTCAGAGTCCTCCAGGCCGGTATCCTGCAATGCACAGTTGAACACATAAGAAAAGTTGCAATCCATCATGTTGAAGATTAAAATTTAATTTTATTCAAGAAACTTTTTTTGTAAAAACATGAATAAAAAATGTAAAATTCAGAAGGGAAATGAACAAGCATACATGGCAAACTTTGCGTTTCACACGAGTGCACATCCTTAGTCATAGGCATGACATAGCTAAAGCTAAGGACTCACAGTATTCCGAAACGCGTACGTTTATCATGTATGCTTTTTCATCTCCGATCTGAACTTTTATTTTTTTTATACATTTATTTTTATGAAGAAAGTTCTTGAATACAATTGAAGTTTAATCTTCATGCTGCTGGATTGCAACTTTTCTTCTATGTCTATCTTGATAGTCACCTAACTTTCCTAGAAACAGACATAATATCGAAAAGGCGGAAGAGAATTGCAACTAACATGACTAGGATGATTATAGCGATGGTAAGCGAATAATTTATTTTTTCATTTATTTGAAAATAGTCTTTAAATTTAATTTATAGGATGCAACTATAGTAAATTCTGGTGCCTGAGAATGCTATATTTTAATGCCAAACTGCATGGTAGACTGCATGTACTCAATGAAAGATTTGCAATTCAATGATGCTCAGCTAGTGTAATTCATTACCCGCTTCAGTAACCGCAGTAACCAAAGACCTCACATGTTCTCCACCCAACAAGCCTGCAGCAAGAGAGGAGATAATTAATGTTTGACTTAAATTAAAAAGATGCATAACTATAACACACACACACATATATATATATATATATATATATATATACAGTACAGACCAAAAGTTTGGACACACCTTCTCATTTAAAGACTTTTCTGTATTTTCATGACTTTGAAAATTGTACATTCACACTGAAGGCATCAAAACTATGAATTAACACATGTGGAATTGTATACTTAACAAAAAAGTGTGAAACAACTGAAAATATGTCTTATATTCTAGGTTCTTCAAAGTAACCACCTTTTGCTTTGATGACTGCTTTGCACACTCTTGGCATTCTCTTGATGAGCTTCAAGAGGTAGTCACCGGAAATGGTTTTCACTTTACAGGTGTGCCCTGTCAGGTTTAATAAGTGGGATTTCTTGCCTTATAAATGGGGTTGGGACCATCAGTTGTGTTGTGCAGAAGTCAGGTGGATACACAGCTGATAGTCCTACTGAATAGACTGTTAGAATTTGTATTATGGCAAGAAAAAAGCAGCTAAGTAAAGGTCAATGCCACGCAAAGTTCTAGCAGCAGACACATCTCTTCAACAACTGTTAAGAGGAGACTTTGTGCAGCAGGCCTTCATGGTAAAATAGCTGCTAGGAAACCACTGCTAAGGACAGGTGTGGCCACAGAGGTATTGCATCTCACCCAGAGGTGTGGTATCTCACTCTCAGGTAAGGAAGGAGTATGGCTCAGGACTCTAACACTACATCCACTACACCAAATTTCCGGGGGACAGGGCGACAATGCTCCTATGGGAGAGCACAACTGATCCCTGATCCCTGGCTGGAGTGGGGAGGAACCACTTAGAGAGGGGGAACTAGGTAGTGGATGGGTGGAAGACGTAGATCCTGGGAGCACTGGAGTTGGAGATATAAAAGTAAGGAACCATCTTGGTTCAGTGTAGAAGTGAGGGTAGAAGTGAGAGTGGAGAAGTGACAGGAGCAGAGGCTCTGCATGAGCTCTGCTCCACAGGCAGGTCTAGTCACTAGGCCTGAGCGTGAAGGAGAAGGAAGGGGAGCAGGAAGGCTCCAGGACAGGAACCAAAGGGACCCTAGGGGTACGGGCTGTGCCGTTGCCACCCGTACGCCCGCCGCTGCCAGGAGGTAGGGGGGTGAGGCCAGAAGAAGGGAACCGGATCCCTCAACCAGCAGAGACTACAGGGCTCAACTGGGAACCGGAGGCTGCAGGACTTTAAGTACAGCAAGCCGCCCACACCAGCCACTAGGAAAGTAGCCACATAGGACCAAGGGGACGGAACACACGTCGCCCACTAAGGCCCGAGGATACTGGACAGAGGTGCCGCTAGGTGTGAGGTACAAGGAGAGAGGCCAGAGATGACACACTGAAGGGGGTCCTGCTAAATGCTCCTGAGATACCTGAGGGTCGACCGATCCCCTTACTGCGTGAGCACAGGACGCCGTGGGCTTTTACACTGGCCCTGTAAGTGGAACTGCTTAACCGTGAGTAAAATATATGGGACTGCATCATCTGGACTCTGTGATTCTTCTTGCACCGCGACACCCTGCACTATCACCACTATCATTCACTCAAGCTGCCCTGAAGCTACACTCTTCCTGTGGGGAGTTATACTACCTTGCTGCGCATATCACCAGCTTCAGTGGACTGCTCCGCAGCGGCGGTTACCAATAACCGCAACCCACAGGTGGCGTAGTTGGACATTGATATTAGCACTCATAGACTACCCTGGTTTGACCGCCCTGGATCACGGACCGGGTCACCGCCACGGTGACTACAACCCCCAGCATCTACTAGGCCCGGCTCCGGGTATCCCCACGGCCCAGGGGGGCGTCACAGGAAACAAACAGAAGAGACTTGTTTGGGCTAAAGAACACAAGGAATGGACATTAGACCAGTGGAAATCTGAGCTTTGGTCTGATGAGTCCAAATTTGAGATCTTTGGTTCCAACCACCATGTCTTTGTGCGACGCAGAAAAGGTGAACGGATGGACTCTACATGCCTGGTTCCCACCGTGAAGCATGGAGGAGGAGGTGTGATGGTGTGGGGGTGCTTTGCTGGTGACACTGTTGGGGATTTATTCAAAATTGAAGGCATACTGAACCAGCATGGCTACCACAGCATCTTGCAGCAACATGCTATTCCATCCGGTTTGCGTTTAGTTGGACCATCATTTATTTTTCAACAGGACAATGACCCCAAACACACTTCAAGGCTGTGTAAGGGCTATTTGACCAAGAGGGAGAGTGATGGGGTGCTACGCCAGATGACCTGGCCTCCACAGTCACCAGACCTGAACCCAATCGAGATGGTTTGGGGTGAGCTGGACCGCAGAGTGAAGGCAAAAGGGCCAACAAGTGCTAAGCATCTCTGGGAACTCCTTCAAGATTGTTGGAAGACCATTTCCGGTGATTACCTCTTGAAGCTCATCAAGAGAATGCCAAGAGTGTGCAAAGCAGTCATCAAAGCAAACGGTGGCTACTTTGAAGAACCTAGAATATAAGACATATTTTCAGTTGTTTCACACTTTTTTGTTAAGTATATAATTCCACATGTGTTAATTCATAGTTTTGATGCCTTCAGTGTGAATGTACAATTTTCAAAGTCATGAAAATACAGAAAAATCTTTAAATGAGAAGGTGTGTCCAAACTTTTGGTCTGTACTGTATATATATACAAAATTATTGCAAAATTGTCTGGATTTTATGGTAAATACAAAAAATACATCGATTTCATGCAGGGTTCTGTGTGAACTGAAATGCTGCAGTGGGGGAATGAGAATCACTTGTGTTTACCTCAATCTAACTGGAGTGGTGCCATTTTTATTTATTTAATGGAGGATACACTACTTGTACTACCCAGCCAGTCTGTATGGTGCTGCTTTTTAAGTCTATCTATCTATCTATCTATCTATCTATCTATCTATCTATCTATCTATCTATCTATCTATTATCTGTCTATTATCTATCTATATATCTATCATCTATGTTATCTGTATATTATCTATCTGTTATCTATCTATATATTATCTATCTATCAATCTATTTATCTATCTAATATCTTTCTAGTTATTTATCTAAACATCTGACTGGCTAATATCTATTTATTTATCTTTTATATATCCATCCATCTATCTAAAATGTATGTTCTCATATCTATCTAGTTTAAAAGAGAGCGGAACAGCACCAAAAACTGGAAAATTGGGTGCAAGGCCTTCCAGGCAATGATCCCGTTGTCATGCCAAAATATATAGTCAAAAAAAGAAGCAGGCAGCACTCCAAAAATTGTGAAAAAATGGGGACTTTATTAGCCCATCGGATGTGGCAATGTTTTGGCTGAGAACAGCCTTTATCAAACTTGTTAAAGCTTGTACTCAGCCAAAACGTCGCCGCATCTGATGGGCTAATAAAGTCCCCATTTTTTCACAATTTTTGGAGTGCTGCCTGCTTCTTTTTTTGACTATCTATCTATCTATCCTATATCTATCTATCTATCTATCTATCTCTCTAATATCTATCTATCTATCTATTCCATATCTATCTATCTATCTGTCTGTCTATCTATCTATCTATCTATCTATCCTATATCTATCTATCTATCTATCTCTCTAATATCTATCTATCTATCTATCTATCTATCTATTCCATATCTATCTATCTATCTGTCTATCTATCTATCTATCTATCTATCTATCTATCTATCTATCCTATATCTATCTAATATCTATCTATCTATCTATCTATCTATCTATCCCATATCTATCTAACTATCTATCTATCTATCTATCTATCTATCTATCTATCTATCTATCTATCTGTCTATCTATCTATCTCACACACGTCTTCCTTATAGGTATATGTCGCAGACTTTCTTACAGGGGAGCTTTTCTTCCCATTTGATGAATCTGTAGCCGGGGCAGGTCTGGCCTGTGATACATGGCTGCTGCCCGGCTTCTCCTGCCGGCTGACTGTCACTGGCAAGTTCAGTTTTCACATTCACCCAAGGTCATATAAATTATCCGGGATCTCCAGTAGATGCTGACTGCTGCCTATTTTATATAGCCGTGAATTCATCATTATTGCACTTGAGTTTTCTTTTCTTGTGAATGACAGTCTCGGCTTCATGTGCCATAAACTTTAATGACAAATTCAACTTTTATTCCAATTTATAGATTGGTTCTTCTCCTGGTGCATTTCTGCCTATGTGTGTGATGCATATTCTCCATGCAGATTATTAGACAAGGACCTAGGAGACATACTGTATGTAGTAGCAGTTGTGTTAGGTACATGTCATCCACACATTGACACTATAATACTAGGACCCCCTTACCACATTTCATTAATTTAACTCCATGGCTGACAAAGTGGCCGGCAGCACATTGCACTGTGTGTCTCTAGCCCTTCTGGCAGTATAGAAATTAATTACAGGAAGGTCCTCGTCTTTCACTCCATGGCTAAATTAGATTTCTGTTTGCTACCACGTGCTGGCGTAAATTCTAACCTTTGACACCGCTGGTGATCTTTCCATCCTTTACAAAGTTCATGAAGAGGACACCAAGCTCGGCTGACTTCCTCTCTGTAGCCATCAGCGTGTGTGTGAACATGTCTGGCCTATTGATTTGCTGAAAGGCTTTGCTATTTCTGCCTATAAGTAGATACAGGTCCAGCAATGCCACATTGTTACCTTGAGCTAAGTAAATAGTGAGACTCCTATAATAACACATTTAAAGAAAATGTCATTTTATTACAGGTCGGCAAACAAATTCTCTTTGCACCTGTCTCCCACGTATGAAGCGTAACCGTCATGATAACTAGCGACGTCTGTAAAGTTTTGGGCTTCTTTTCGTAAGTATCTTTGTCTACGATTAGATTTCTATGTAATGAATTACAAAAGGTAAATGATGCACAAAATATCGGCCCTATAAAAAGCAATTAGGCTATGTGCCCACACAGCAGATTTTATCTACTGCAGAGGAGCCTGAAAGCAACAAATTTACGTTAAGGATTCCATTGTGGATCTTACATTATATTGCTAGAAAGGTGTTTAAAGAGAAACTGTCAGCAGTTTTTTGCTGTGTAATCTGAGCTCACCATGAGGTCTGAGACACTGATTTCAGGGATGTGTCACTTATTAGGCTGTGTGCTGCTGTTTCCATACAATGAATGTTTTATCACCAGGGGATTATCACTGCCCAGACTAGCTCCCTCACTCCCCTTCCTCTGATAAGCAGCTCACTGTCAATAGACAATGTACACAGAAAGCTGTGGCGCGGGGGGGGTTAGCTTTCTGAGCTCTGCTACATGCTACATCTAAAATCTGCTGCACCCAGTAAACTAAGTGATACATTGCTGGAATCAGGGTCTCTGTTCCTACATTATATTGTTCTCAGATCAGGTAGCGAAGACCTGGTGACTGATTCCCTTTAAATACACTAATGTGTTGGGTAAGCAGTCCAAGGGGTAACGTTTCTCCTTGTGGAGAGTGACAAGCCAAGCCTGACAAGTCAGAGTGAGGAGACTTATAAGCCATGCAGGCTCCTCTGGGAAATTAAATATGTATATATTGTCTCTTCAGGGAGGTAGAGGACTAGAACTCTAGTGCCACCTATTGGAAGCGACTTTTAGGATTGCTGCTTCCAATAGGTGGCGCTAGAGTTCTAGTTCTCTTCCTCTCTGAAGAGACAGTTTGCATATTCAGTAAGCAGTCCACAAACCCTTTCATCTTGAGTGATGGCAGTATCTTCCAACCAGAAGTCCCCCATGGCTGTCACTCAAAAACATAAGGAAGGAGTTGTGGAATCCTTACTTAAGAGTGGGCACTTCAGAATTGGTGAACACCCATGGGGCACTTGCCGTATTGAAGCGCGTTGGAGTAAAACTTTACTTTTTCAGTCATGCTGCTATTAACCCGTACACAAAGATTTATTTAAATACCTTTACAAGCAACAGGGCATAGGAGGAAGGCTTAGTAAAGAGGCTAACTTTCTGTGTCACGATCACCGACCTCCTGGACATTTGGCAAGCATGCCTAATTGGCTGCTCATGGAGAACCTACAGATTCATAGTATATAGTCATAGCCATTATATGTGATGCTTCATGGTACCTCCATACATCCTTGAATCTTCTGATTCTCCTGGATCTCTCTGCAGCATCCGACACAGTGGATCACCAGCTCCTCTTCAATATGTTTCACTCTATCGGTCTTGCAGATACCGCACTCTCTTGGATCTCCTCCTACCTCTCTAACTGCTTTTACGCGGCTTTTTTCTGGCGCGTCTTCCTCTCCTCTTACCCCTACTGTTGGGGTTCCTTAGGGTTTAGTTCTAGGACCCTTCCTATTTTTTCTATACATTACTCCTATTGGACAAATCATCAGCAGATTTGGTTTTCATTACCATCTGATGACACCCAATTAAATACTTCTAATATCCCTCTGGCACTGCTGTAAAACACCAGCGATTGTCCAATGTCTACTGTCTCTCACATCATGTCCTCCCTCTATCGGAAACTAAATCTTTTAAAAACTGAACTCCTTGTGTTTCTGCCCTCTACTAACCTTCATAAACCAAAATTTGCCATTTTTGTGGGTGGCTCCACCAGAATTCCCAAGCAGCACACTTGCTGTAATGGGGTTACATTTGCGTCAGATCTTTTCATCACTCCCTCACTCGCTCATAATTGGTCTTTCTCGTACTAAATTCTCTCATTCCAGTTTATCCTGAATGCAGCCAGGATTATATTTCTATACAGTTGTTACGCACACTATGCCAGTCATTGCACTGGTTGCCCATAGTTGCATTTTGCTAAAGATCTAAGAGTGACATCTTCGCACTCCTGTCTCCAAAAGTTTTCTTGTGCTGCACCAGTTGTCTAGAATCTGCTACCCCAGACAATCCCGTTAAATACACAGTTTAAAGTGTGCCCTAAAAATCACTTTAGACTGGCTATCACATCACCTTACTAATTCAACTGTTCTCAGTTCTCCCTTACTACATTTTCCTCAGAATCTGATCCTGTCTGTCATCTATTGCCGCACATTCCATGCACTTGGCCGCACTTTGTATTTGGACATATACTAATACTGGCTAGTGACCAGTTGACGCAGCTTTAAGGGGAACCTGTCATGTCCCCAAATGCTGTTAATCTGAAGATATAAGGTTATTCTATTTTGCAAGATAATAGGGTTCCAAAGCTGCGCGCAGTGGCGTACCGCCAATGGCGGCAGACCATGCGACTGCTATGGGGCCCGTGAGCTGGGGGGGCCATAGCAGTCCAGGGGCGGACATACCGCTGCTGGTGCAGCTGCGCCGGGGGACCTGCCGGTGCAGCGTCTCCCTGCTCCGCTGCTGACAGGACAGAATGGCAGCGGAGCGGCAGAGATCCGTCCTCTGCTTCCTGCCCGCCGCTTCCTCCCTCACACAGGCCCGCGCTGCTTGATGACGTCATCATGCAGCGTGAGCCTGTGTGAGGGAGGAAATTGCAGACAACAAGGATGCTGCGGCCTGCGGGGGAACGGGCAGAGAGGTAAGTGTTTTTTATTTTTTATTTTTACTGAACCGCTGGGGAGAGCAATAATGGGGCTGATTGGGCTGGAAAGAGCAATAATGGGGCTGATGGGGCTGGAGAGAGCAATGGTGGGGCTGGGGAGAGCAATGGTGGGGCTGATGGGGCTGGGGAGAGCAATTGTGGGGCTGATGGGGGTGAGGAGAGCGCTGATGGGTCTGGGGAGAGCAATGGTGGGGCTGGGAAGAGCAGTGATGCTGCAGGTGCGGGGGAACGGGCAGAGAGGTAAGTGTTTTTTTTTTATTTTTACTGAAACGCTGGGGAGAGCAATAATGGGGCTGATTGGGCTGGAGAGAGCAATAGTGAGGCTGATGGGGCTGGGGAGAGCAATAGTGGGGCTGATGGGGCTGGGGAGAGCAATCGTGGGGCTGATGGGGCTGAGGAGAGCGCTGATGGGTCTGGGGAGAGCAATGGTGGGGCTGGGAAGAGCAGTGATGGGGTTGATGGGGCGACGAGAGCAATGATTGGGATTAGTAGACCAATGACGGGGATGGGGAGAGCAATGATGGGTTGCTGGGAGAGAGCAATGATGGAGGTGCTGGGAGAGTAATGATGGGGGTTGCTGGGAGAGAACAATGATGAGGGTGCTCAGAGAGAGCAATGATGGGGATGCTGGGAGAGAGCAATGACGGGGGTGCTGGGAGAGAGCAATGACGGGGGTGCTGGGAGAGAGCAATGATGGGGGTGCTGGGAAAGAGCAATGATGGGGGTGCTTGTATATTTTCCGTGTGCATATAGCCTTACAGTTAATTGGGGAGAGTCACAGAGACTGAATAATTTATATTATTGGCAGGTGGAGATTATAGTTAATGGGGGGCACAGTGCTGCTTATCACTTTATATTTTGATTACTAAGTGGCTAATAGTATATTAATGGGGCGGTACATATCTGTAGTCAGGGGCGCAGTGTGGAGGAGACACATGTATATATACAATATATGTGACCTTGTTATTATCTAGGCTGGAGATCATCATGACAAGACGAATCGTGATTGGGAGATGTGGACATGAAGGTCTGACCAGATGGAGAAGAAGCAGCAGAAACCGACTCTGATCAGATGACACATTAGCAGTAAGTGCCTGGATGTAAATATTATTCTATATCTGCACTGTGTGACTTGGAGTGATAATGTTACATGTAAAATCCCTTAGGCTGCATTCTCACATTAGTGTGAAATGTCAGATTTTTTTATCGGATGGTCCACGGACTTGTAGAGTTGAAAATCATGGATCTGAGAATGAGATCTGTGAGGGTCAGAGAATGTCCTGTTCTGATCCGATTTTGATTAGAATAGGATATGCTCAATGCATCTGTAAAACAGGGCAGCACACTGACACTGCACACAGATGCAGGAATGTACCCGTATTATGTATAGCACAGTCCCTTAGTACATAGTGTAGTTGACGCGCCCCCTGGGTCGTGGGGTACTCGATGCCGGGCCGGTCGTTGCTTGGGGAGATGTCACAGTGGCGGTGACCAGGTCCGTGACCCAGGGCGGTCAGTAAAAAGGGGGATTTTATAGTTTTTATGTATGCAATTCGTGACGCGACCTGTGGTATGCGGCTATAGGTAGCCCCCGCTGCAGCGCAGGTCCTCTGAAGCTGGTATTTAATGCAGCAGAGTTGGTTTGGCTCTCCACAGGCAGAGCTTAGCTTCAGCGTAGTGCAGAAATGTTGTAAATGTTATAGGTGATGCTGGGCGTTGTAGTGCAGGGGTGATGGCGCAGTTAATAATCAGTCCACAACTCAATGGCGGTTTCCTCTTATGTTTAATTGCGGTGATTAGGCAGACCGGGACACGGGTGCTGGCTGGAAGTGGAAGTTCGGGCAGCCTGGAAGCAAGTAAGGAATCCACCTCGCCAGGTGGAGTTGTAGGTCTTCCCTTTTGCACTAATCTCTCTGGCCCTGCTGCTTGTAGCTGTGCTGTGGCCCTCGTCCCTGAGTACAATGTCCTTGTGCTCACCCGTATGGCAGGCAGCTCGGGCCTTGCTGATGCGTTGCTTCCACGTGGCGGTGCTGAGCCTTGCGGTGCTGCCGCGCCTCCAGGCGACTGGTGGGGCCAGGAGACCTGCAGTCTCCTGCCCTCCGGTTTCTGCTGCTGGGCCCCACAACCTCGGACTCCGGTGTCCGGTCCTTCCGTGCACCTATCCTCAGGGGTGAACTGCCGCGCAGCTCCACTCCCTAGGTCTTTCCTCGTCCACGTCCTGACTTCAACTCCTCACACTAAGTCTAACTAACCCCGCCCCCAGATCCCAGTTGCCAAGAGGAGGAGCTCCCCTTGCTGGTCTGGAGCCAGGAAAGTGTTGCATGCTTGGCAAAACCTGATTAGGGGACCCCTGCTTGCTTCCAGGCATGGCATCACCTCTTGAGGCAATGCCACTGTGGCAACCAGACCCCTGGGGTGCGACATCCCCCCCTAGTTAACTGCAGTACTCCCGGACTGAGAATACCTTTTAAAATTAACAATTAACAATAACAATTCACATTACAAACAGGTTACAAAGTCAAAAATTACAAAAACCCAACAAAAACGTATAGCAGTCACTGCGGCTCCTAGTCTTTTCGCCACAATCCGGATAACTGAAATTTGGCTGGTGGGAACTGCATCAACCCACTTTGTGAATCGTCCCTGGGCGTGGCTTCAGGGCACTCTGTCGTTGGGCCTGGTCTTCAGCCACGCCTGCGGTTTATTTTCTAGGCCGATTAGTAACTATATCCAATATTGTCCTGACCACACCTAGTCCTGTGGTCCAATTGTCCATAAATTTAACAAATATACATTTCCAAGACTATTTAATGGGTACAACTATATACAACATACACTTTAATTTTCTTATACTTTAGTTCCTCCAGCGGGCAGGGAGCTGACCTTTTGTACTCCGGGTCGATCTACGTAGTACGTTAGTTGTCACTGCCCTACCCTGGTCCCTAGTGTCTACCCCTGGTGTGGTGGGTTCAGTGTGAACTACGCTACGGGTAGTCTGAGGTAACACCGGTAGGCTGGGTAATCTCCTACGAATTCTTTGACTCACCCTGGGTACGACAGGTTCACTGCTAGCAGAGGGTAGATTCTCCTGATCTGCTGCTGATGAAGCATTTGTCTCTGGGGCCAACTGGTCTTCCAGATGTTCTGGAGCCTTTGCAGCTTCCGGTGAGGCCGCTTGGAGAAAGGTCGGGACGGGTACCACAATCGCTTTGTTCACCTGCGTCCAAGACCGGGGAAATTCTCCGAGGACTGTCTGGACCGTTTCCTCCACTTTTTCTGTGGGCCGAGGGCTGTCTTGATTTTCTTCTGTGTGTTTCAACTGTTCAGGACATATCTTCAAGTGATCTCTTGAGACTTCCGCTGAAGTTTCCCCTCCATCTTCACTGATGAGGGACACTTTGGTGTTATCGTAATTCGAAGATAGGACGGTGTATGGCTCAACCTCCCACTGGTCATCTAATTTATGGACTCGTCTCTTCCTCTTAAGTACCTGTTCTCCAGGTGATAAGGGAACTGCAGGTGCGTGCTAATTGTAAGTTTTCTCTTGCTTCTGTCTTGCCTGGGACAAACTTCTCTCAACACACTCTTGCACCTTGCGGTATTGTTGCTGCCGCTCGGTATCCCAATCCGCATCTGGTGATGTTGTCTCTGGTGTTAGGACTCCCATGTCTAAGTTAATGGGTAGCTTACCAGGTCTTGCTCTCATCAGGTAAGCGGATGTACAGTTGGTGGAGTTCACCGGGATGTGGTTATATAGGTCCACCAAATCTGGTAACTTCTCTGGCCACAGGCTACGTTCTTCAAGGGGCAACGTCTTCAACAGGTCTATTACAACCTGGTTCATCTTCTCACCCAACCCGTTGGTCTGGGGATGATACAGCGTCGTCCTTATTTTCTTGCAGCCGTACAAGTTACAGAATTCCTGGAACACCTCTGCTTCAAAGGCTGGACCTTGGTCGGTAAGCACCTGTTCAGGGTAACCGTGCAGGCAACAAAAGTGCTGTTGGAGCGCTTTGGCTGCCGTCTGAGCCGTCTGGTCTTTCACTGGCACTACTACCAAGAACCTGGAGTAGTGGTATACTATGGTGAGAGCGTAGATATAGCCTGACCGGCTTGGGGCTAGCTTCACGTGGCCCAAGGCTACCAGTTCAAGTGGTTGCTTGGTGATTATGGGCTACAGGGGAGCCCTCTAGCTGTCACGGTCTTTCCGTCTCAGGTTGCATGGTCCACATTCTCGACATCATCTCTCGATTGCTTTCCTCATGCCAACCCAGTAGAATCGCTCACGTAGCAGGACTTCCAACTTCTTCCACCCGAAGTGTCCTGCTCCATCGTGGTACGCTTCTAAGACCATTGGCGCATCCTGCCTCGGGACTACCACCTGCCACACCAGTTCGTGTGTCTGGGAGTTGATACTTCTTCGACACAGCTTCCCCTGTAGATGAACAGTTTGCCCTTCTCCTTCCACAACTGTTGGGTCTCCTGTGGAGCATCTGGATCAGGGTGCGAGTCAGCTTGTGTCAGCAACTCCTTTACCAGGCGGACAGCTGGGTCGCTATCCTGCGTCTCTTCCCATCCATGATGGGGCAATAGGTTGAACGTGGCCTCACTGCTGGCGGAGCGCTTGTCCCTCACACAGTGGGAGCACTGGGTCACCCCGTGACGATGGAAAGCGGGTAGCTCTATCTCCACCAGATCTTCCGGGTCTTCTCCCCCCATCTGGCAAGTTGGGCATCCTGGACAGCGCATCAGCATTAGTGTTTTTATGCCCCGCCCGATACTTGATGGTAAACTCGTAGTTAGACGCCATCATCGTTGCTCTAGGGCACCAAGCTTCGCTGTCTCCAGGTGTGTCAGCGGGTTGTTGTCTGTGAAGACTGTAAATCTGGAGGAGGCGAGGTAGTGTTTGAAGCGCTCTGTTACAGCCCAGACTATGGCTAAAAACTCCAACTTGAAGGAACTATAGTTGTCGGGGTTCCTTTCTGTAGGACGGAGCTTCCTGCTGGTGTAGGCAATCACTCTCTCTCTGCCCTGCTGTACCTGGGACAGCACTGCTCCCAATCCCACGTTGCTGACATCCGTATGGAGTACAAATGGTTGGCCATAGTCGGGGTAGGCCAGGACTTCATCTCCAGTAAGAGCTATTTTTAGTTGAGTGAAAGATTCGTCTTCTGGTTTACCCCATTTGAACGGAGGTTTCGGGTTCTTGGCCTTCTTGGACTGGCCCACTAAGAGGTCCTGCATGGGTGCCGCTATCTTGGTGAAACCCTTGATGAATCTCCTGTAGTAGCCTACCAGCCCAAGGAACTTCCGCACTTCCTTGATAGTGGAGGGTCTTGGCCAGTCCTTGATCACGGTGACTTTTTCAGGGTATGGTGCTACACCTTCGGCGCTTACCACATGACCTAGGTACTGCACCTTGGGCTTCAACAGGTGGCACTTGGACGGCTTTACCTTCAGGCCATAACCAGAAAGGGCTTCGAACACCTTGGCCAGGTGCTCCAGGTGGTCTTCATATGTCTTTGAGTAGACAATTACATCATCTAGGTACAGCAGGACGGTTTCAAAGTTTTTGTGTCCTAGGCAACACTCCATTAACCGCTGGAAGGTTCCTGGGGCGTTACAGAGCCCGAATGGCATGCAGTTGAACTCGCTGAGGCCCATTGGTGTTGTAAACACGGACTTTTCTCTGTCCTCCTCTGCCACAGGAACCTGCTAGTACCCACTGGTGAGATAAAAAGTGGAGAAATAGTTAGCTGATCTCAATGCTGCTAATGATTCCTCAATTCTGGGTAATGGGTTGGCGTGCTTATGTGTAATGCGGTTAATCTGTCTGTAATCAACATACATCCTCATTGTACCATCTTTCTTTCTAACGAGAACTAATGGAGCTGCCCAGGGACTACAACTATCTCTGATCACCCCAGCCTCCTTCATCTCCCGTAATATTCCTTTGGCACATTGATAGTGAGCTGGGGGTGCAGGCCGGTACCTCTCTTTAATGGGAGGATGGTCTCCTGTGGGGATATGATGTTGGACCCCTTTTACCTGCCCAAAGTCTAGTGGATGTTTGCTGAAGACTCGCTCATACTCTTGGACCACCCGGTATACTCCATGCTTGTGGTGCAAAGGGGTGGAGTCAGTGCCTACTTGTAGCTTCTGACACCAATCCTCCATCTGCCCCTTGGAGCTGTTATCCTCCGCCGGTTTGGATGAAGGCAAGGGTTCCACTGCCTTTATTGCATTGTTACTGACAGTGAACAGCTTAGCAAGGGTGGCATACCGAGGTAAATGGACCTCTTTCTCCCCTTGCGGACATCGACTACCCCCTGGCTGTCAAGATGGTGGGCCTACTGTCAGAGTACACGGGTTCTACCAGGGCCTGATAATCTTGACCCCTGAGACCTATTGCTGCCCGACACCATATTATCATTTCACTCCTAGGGGGCATTGCAATGGGGAATGGATCAGTCATTCTGACACTGCCAACTTCTCCACCAGACAGCTCTACCTGTTGTCTTTTTATCAGGGCTCTGATTTCCTTCTGCAGAACTTGCTGCTGACTGGAACTGGCAGTCTCTGTGACCTGTTGCAACAAAAGAATAATTTCCCAAGACAATTTTCTATCACATTGGTGCCTAAGGTTATCATAGGGTGACTTTCTCGGCGATCAATATCAACAATAATCATTCCTTGTGATGGCAATTCTACTTTGCCAACTTTTATGGTCACCTCTTTATACCCCACCTGAGGCAAGGGCTGACCATTGCTGGCATAGATACTAAGATGTTCATCTGGACGGCGGGTAATGTCTGAGTCAGTCCAGTATTGTTTATAAAGGATATATGGCATCGTGGTCACCTGGGACCCAGTGTCCAGCAGTGCGTTCATCGGGATGCCATCAAGCATGACAGGTAGGACCGGTCGTCCTCCCACGTATTTGTCTCACCAGCTTTGTGGGCCTGGTCGCCTTATTCCTGGGGGTTGGCCCTCTGCCCCAGGGGTTGCTCGTTTAAATTACAGTATCTTGCGTAGTGCCCCGCCTTTTGACAGCGGCGGCAGATGGGTTGTCCGTCCTGGTCGTAGCGATCGCTGTTCCTACCTCTGGTCGGTGGAATTCTTCTCTGTCGTCGCCACGGGACGTCATCTGGACCGGAAGCCAGCTGGATCTTTTCCTTTGGAGACACTTGCATGGCCTGCACAGTTTTAGTTAGTGTAGCCACACCTTTGGTCAGCTCCTGGACCTGAAAGCGTAGGTCTACAGAGGGGTCATTGTCTAGAGTCCGCGCGTCAGCCTCCAAAGGACGCCACCTCCTGGTGGTATGTGACAGCTGGACGCCGGAGGGATGCAGTGCCACTTGGGATTGATTCTCGCAGCACCCGGATGGCTCTGTCTTTAAATTGCGCAAAGTCCAGATCAGGGTTTTGCAGAGCCATAATGCGCAGCTGTGTCCTGTGAGCGCCAGACAGGAGCCCCTCAATAAACTGCTCAGTCAGCAATCTATCCTCCTCTCGCACACTGTCAGGGTCTACCTGTTTGATGCCCCCAGCGCCTCCTGCAGGTTTAGAGCATAGTCCCGTACACTGTCCTGCACCCTTTGTTTGCACCCGTAGAACTTCATCTTTATTTCTGCTGTGGTGCGGGTGTCAAAGGTATCCTTCAACCGGGCCAGTATTTCCTTGACAGTGCCTTTGTCCCTGCCCGGCCAGGACTTCACCTCTCTCTGGGCTGCAATGATTAGCTGTCCTATGAGGATGCTGACTTTTTGTTCCTCAGACAGGGGGTATACTTTAAACAAACTGCGCAGTCTCTCCTAAAAGTCTTTCAGGGTGTGCGACTCCCCCGAGTACTGGGGCAACCACGCCGCCCCGGTATATATGGCATTGATAACGGCATTACAGTGGCGGCGGTCGCGGCTGAATCCTCTCCCATGCTGGGCATCTTCCTCCCCCCTAGCCAACCTCAGCCAGGGCCTGGGCGTCAGCTGACGTACCAGTATGCAGCTCTGCAGGCGGAAGGATCTCTTACCCGGCGGTTCCGGATCGGGGCTTCTTGCTTTCCCTCTGCGGGCGGCAAAGCACGTGATAACACCGTTTAGTAAAGTCTATGGCACACAGGACCCGGTTATACCGGGCTTCGTGAATCCTGTTTGTGACGCCAAGTTGACGCGCCCCCTGGGTCGTGGGGTACTCGGTGCCGGGCCGGTCGTTGCTTGGGGAGATGTCGCAGTGGCGGTGACCCGGTCCGTGACCCAGGGCGGTCAGTAAAAAGGGGGATTTTATAGTTTTTATGTATGCAATTCGTGACGCTACCTGTGGTATGCGGCTATAGGTAGCCGCCACTGCAGCGCAGGTCCTCTGAAGCTGGTTTTTAATGCAGCAGAGTTGGTTTGGCTCTCCACAGGCAGAGCTTAGTTCCAGGGTAGTGCAGAAATGTTGGAAATGTTATAGATGATGCTGGGCGTTGTAGTGCAGGGGTGATGTCGCAGTTAATAATCAGTCCACAACTCAATGGCGGTTTCCTCTTATGTTTACTTGCGGTGATTAGGCAGACTGGGACACGGGTGCTGGCTGGAAGTGGAAGTTCGGGCAGCCTGGAAGCAAGTAAGGAATCCACCTCGCCAGGTGGAGTTGTAGGCCTTCCCTTTTGCACTAATCTCTCTGGCCCTGGTGCTTGTAGCTGTGCTGTGGCCCTCGTCCCTGAGTACAACGTCCTTGTGCTCACCCATATGGCAGGCAGCTCGGGCCTTGCTGATGCGTCGCTCCCACGTGGCGGTGCTGGGCCCTGCGGTGCTGCTGAGCCTCCGGGCGTCTGGTGGGGCCAGGAGACCTACAGTCTCCTGCCCTCTGGTTTCTGCTGCTGGGCCTTCAGTGCCCCACAACCTCAGACTCTGGTGTCCGGTCCTTCCGTGCTCCTATCCTCAGGGGTGAACTGCTGCGCAGCTCCACTCCCTAGGTCTTTCCTCGTCCACGTCCTGACTTCAACTCCTCACACTAAGTCTAACTAACCCCGCCCCCAGATCCCAGTTGCCAAGGGGAGGAGCTCCCCTTGCTGGTCTGGAGCCAGGAAAGTGTTGCATGCTTAGCAAAACCTGACTAGGGAATCCCCGCTTGCTTCCAGGCATGGCATCACCTCTTGTGAGGGAGGCAATGCCACTGAAGCAACTGGACCCCTGGGGTGCCACATACTCACTTATGTCACAACAAATCTATATGAGTAAATAGGATAATGTGTCAATCATATACACAAGACCGATAAATAGACACATATACCGGGAATAAAATAATCACATTTATTTCATACTTGATATTAAAATTAGAATACATAAAAATAGAAAAAGGGAAAGGTGATAAAGACACTCACAAAAAGAGTACACTAGGGTGAGATATTCTAGACCTATCAAAGCAACAAAATATCTCAGGTAAGAAGGCCAAAAAGACACTTAAGTGTGTATATCCACTGACAATGGAAAGTGCATAGTGCTATTCAAAAGTAATCATGACCAAACAAATCAATATAGCAATAGGTAGATGAGTAGGTACTAACCCTGGAGTGTGTGGTGTCTCATGTGTGAGTCCTGCATCCAACGCGCTTTTTGCTGTCGCTTTCTCAAGGATACTGAGGTCTGATTACTTTTGGCTACTCTTTAAAGTGCAATATTCTTGATATATTTGTATATTTATCTATTTAGTTCCATCCACTTGGACTTGTACATTATGGATATGATTGTATTTATATATTTATTATATTTCATTGAATAGCACTATGCACTTTCCATTGTCAGTGGATATACACACTTAAGTGTCTTTTTGGCCTTCTTACCTGAGATATTTTGATAGGTCTAGAATATCTCACCCTAGTGTACTCTTTTTGTGAGTGTCTTTATCACCTTTCCCTTTTTCTATTTTTATGTATTCTAATTTTAATATCAAGTATGAAATGTGATTATTTTATTCCCGGTATATGTGTCTATTTATCGGTCTTGTATACTCACTTATGTATAGCATACGCCCTTAGTATATAGTGTACTCGCTTACTATGTATAGCGCCATCCTTAGTTATATAGTTTCATCTTTTATTATGTATAACACCCTCCCTTATTACCTACCATCCTCTCTAGCTCTAGGGCTCACAATTGGGGGATCATACTGTGTTGGGGTCAGCAAACTTTGCCCTGGGAGTTGAGGTGAGGTACAGTAGGGTCATTATACTGCGCATGTGGAGGAATTCACCATGGGGGTATCATTCTGTGTTTGGGGGACACTTTTGTTGGTATCACACTTCATGGGACAATGAAAGAGGGGCCTAGGACGTCAGCAGGAGGAAAATTACTATGTAAAAGCTGGAAGGTTGTGTGATCTGCTCTTCTGTGATCCTGACAATTATTTACATTTCTTTTGGGGGTGGGGCCCAATTTGAACTTCTGCTATGGGGCCCCATGAATCCTATGTACGCCCCTGGCTGTGCAGCTGACATATTGAATGCATGGCTAAAGGCCCTGTCACACATAACGAGATCGCTAGCGAGATCGTTATTGCGTCACGGTTTTGGGATCACTGGGGAGATGTCAAACATGCAGAACTTTCCAACGATCTCGGCCGCCCCAGCGA
Source organism: Phyllobates terribilis (assembly GCF_046119375.1). NCBI lineage: Eukaryota > Metazoa > Chordata > Amphibia > Anura > Dendrobatidae > Phyllobates > Phyllobates terribilis. The sequence continues at coordinate 105,452,876 of NW_027362769.1, read as the reverse complement.
TCTAACCAACGATCTCGGCGGTCGTTGGGACGCTTTCACACAGCAGCTATTTCAACGATCCACACCTTGATAGGGACTGTACTGTGTCAGAAAGGCATACATAAAATTACTTTTCCGCGCCCCCCCTCATCTCCAATTGGTGGACGCTACTACATTCTGATTGGGTGGCCTTGGTTTAACACTGCGTCTCCGGTCAGATGGGATCTCTACTGCGTCTCCATTAAAAATGGAAACTCATTTGAGACCCCAAACAATACCTACCTCGCTAAAGATGCCTGATTTCTTCAAAGTGGAGTCACAGCCGGAGAACGCTGGTAGGATCTGAAAAAACAAGGACGCAGTAGTGACCACCAATCGGGGACGAGGAGCGCAGAAAAGTCCAATTTATGCACGCCTACATGTCTCAGTTCTGAATCGCTAACGAGGTCGTTGATAAGGTGTCAAATACAGCGATGCACACTGCCCAGCGGGAGAGCAACGACCCAGGAATGGTCCAGGAAGCTTTGTAACGATCAGCGATCTCACAGCAGGGGCCTGATTGTTGCTGCCTGTCAGACATAACGAGATCGCTAGCGAGATCGCTATTGCGTAGGAAATTATCTTTATTCCTCCTGGCAGCCTTGGGCTTTCAGTCATAGAGGCGTGGCTTCAAAGTCACATAGTGAACATCGTCTGTAACCACGCCCTGGCACATTGACTGATAGCCGGCTCTGCACTGATACGCTGCACCGTGAGCTGTCAATTAATGTGTCGGGGCGTGATTACTGCCAGCACTCACAGTATACTGAGCGGTAACTGAAGCCGCACTGGTTGCACCTCTATGACTGAAAGCCGGAGGCTGCTGGGAGGAATGAAGGTTATTTCCTCGTGGTAGCCGTACTTTCAGTTTGCCGGCCGCACGGCTTTACAACACTATTAACCGGACAATTAATCCTATATCTGCAGGTTAATAGCATTTGGGGACATGACAGGTTCAATTGAAATAAATGCCCTTATTTATTACAAAGATGGCTGGACCATATAATCCTATTAACTTTTGTCATCCTTATTTCCTTAAAGATTGCAAGCTCTTGTGAGCAGAACCCTAACTCCATTGTTAGAATTCAGGAACCATGTATTGCTATGTAGTATCTGATATTGGGTGTACATGTACAGATTCAGCCATTCTTAAAGTAGCATACAAGAAAGATATCACTTAAAACAAAAAGTTAACTCATAACAATAAAGGAATTTCATTTGTATTGTTAGGAGTTGAGTCACACTCTTTGGCGCCCGAATATCTTTCTATATTGTTATATATTTGTCATTTGAATAATGGCTACATCTGTATCCTCTGAATTATAAAGTGCTGCAGATTATATTGGTGCTATAAATAAAAAAATATAATTATCAAAGAAATATTTTTCGCTGATGATATTGTGTCCGATTGAGCATACCCCAGTTTTTTTTATCTGTCACAATCACATGAAATCCAAAAGTTGTTGCCTTTGTTTGGACAAGTGCATTAGACTCAATACATTAGTGATATCACCAGGTTTATGCTTCACAATCTATGAACAGCATAAAATATCAGCAGATATCCTCATTCCAGTGTCAGGTTTCTGCTTGCTGTAGTTTTGATAATATGACTGTTTTATCTACTGCAGATCTGCTAGTTCTCTCAAGGGTGAATTCTGTATAACCCCACCTGCACCATTGATTGGCAGCTTTATGCCTATTCAAGGTTATGGGGCAAGTTGGATTAAAGCAGCTGTGCATAGGCAGAAAGCTGCCAATCAATGGTGGAGGGCTGGGATAGGCAGAGCTCATAAATGTGGAGGATTACAAAGCTGGAGCTCATCCTTGAGAGGACTAACAAAGCTAAAGCAGATAAAACAGTTTTATCAAAATGATAGCAGTAAGCCCAGTAAGTGACACATTGCTGGAATCAGGGTCTCAGGCTCTACTGATCCCAGATGAGTACATTTAAAAGATATATCCTGTCCCGTGCAGACTTGGTACAACCCTCCACTTGGTTGTAAAAGTCCATTTTTTGGTGCCAATAAAACTTTTTTGAAGGATGCTACCCGGTACCCTGGATCCTTGGATTGACCCCAGATAGTAAGTGACCATAATGGATTATTTTTCTGAGTACATAGTATATTTTCTAACCTCCAGTTCTATTTTTTCATTTTCTTTCAACGTAATCTTCTTATCCTTGACATGAGTAATTTTAATATTTTTTCTAATGGACATAATAATGATTAAAATCGTGTTTGAATTGAACCAGAAGTCGGGTGCCATTTTGCAAAAAAAATGTAGATTTCAGTAAATCAAAGTTTTTTTTTTCTGGCATCTAGATAACAAATGTATGTCAGAGTCCATAAAAAAAGACTCTTCCACTATTGACCAAATTATTTATAGATTGCCAGATGATTCTACATATCATATGGCCATTATACATATGTTAATATGTACCGACATATACAAAAGAATAATTGTGATGTATGGCACGGCTGTGGGCTTATAAATATACCTGTGCTTACATGAGAATATATTCACGGCCTGCAGTGCTGGGGGTGGGGGTGTATGCCTAACGATTGGGGACACATTGTGATATATCACTCTCAGTGATAAGAAATTGCTTTCTGTGTTAGTTTTATATCTAGGCTATATGCTAATGAGGGGAGCACTATCAGAAGGGGCAGCACCATGTGAGGTTTCTTTAGGGAGATGCACCGTGACAGCTCAAGGAATAGTCTGCTTTATTTATAGGTGGAAGTCTCTTCTAAATTGGGCTGGCCTATTTATGGTCTACAATTATTTTAATATCAGTATTATTATATATATTTGCTCTTCATTACAAATATAAATGTATTAGATTGCAAAGACAAAAAAAAAAAAGCTTAGTAATTATGGAGCCGGATGACACAGCTTCATATTTGCATGTATTAAAGAATATAATTTACCCCTTGGCTGCCTCCTTACAATACTGTTCTGTGTCTAGGTTGGCGAGTTGTACTCAGCAATGTAGGGAAGGCTCTAACATACCCTTAGAGAGTAACTGCTGTTTCAAATTTTATTTCATAAATCAATAGTATAAGTGAAAATAAGAAACTTTGTGATATATCTTATCAGAGAAATCTGATTCTTGCTCCTCCAGGACTGATCAATCATTTTCAAAATTTTCAATTCCCGGGTAAAATCTATATTCAGTGAAGGCAGATTTTTATATTACTAAAAGCAAAGATGACAGTTGCTGCTGATGAGATTCTATGTAGAGGGGAGGAGCTCTACCTCTAGCTCCTCCCCTCTATGTAGGAGATGACAGTTGCTGCTGATGAGATTCTATGTAGAGGGGAGGAGCTCTTCCTCTAGCTCCTCCCCTCTATGTAGGAGATGACAGTTGCTGCTGATGAGATTCTATGTAGAGGGGAGGAGCTCTTCCTCTAGCTCCTCCCCTCTATGTAGGAGATGACAGTTGCTGCTGATAAGATTCTATGTGGGGGGAGGAGCTCTCCCTCTAGATCCTCCCCTCTATGTAGGAAATGACAGTTGCTGCTGATAAGATTCTATGTAGAGGGGAGGAGCTCTTCCTCTAGCTCCTCCCCTCTATGTAGGAGATGACAGTTGCTGCTGATAAGATTCTATGTAGAGGGGAGGAGCTCTGCCTCTAGCTCCTCCCCTCTATGTAGAAGATGATAGTTGATGCAAAGTTTCTATGTAGAGGGGAGGAGCTCTTCCTCTAGCTCCTCCCTTCTATGTAGATGATGACAGTTGATGCAAAGTTTCTATGTAGAGGGGAGGAGCTCTCCCTCTAGCTCCTCCCTTCTATGTAGATGATGACAGGTGCTACTGATAAAATTCTATGTAGAAGGGAGGATGAGTGAGGAACTAGAAGGTTGAGCTCCTCCCCTCTACATAGCATCTTATCAGCAGCAACTGTCATTTCCTCTTTTAGTAATGTAAAAATCTGTTTTCACTAAAGAGTTTACCTAGTAATTAAGAATTTTGAAAATGAATGATCACTCCTGGTGGAAAAAGAAGCAGATTTCTCTGATAAGATATTTTCCAAAATTTCTTATTTTCATATGTACTATTGATTTATGAAATAAAAATGAAAACAGAAAATGCTCTTTAAAGCATATGTTGGGTGTATTCTATAAGTCATGCTAAACAGAGTTGAGCCAATTCAGTTTGGGCTGATTTGGTGGTGACGGGATGGGGATTCAATTTACATTAAATAGATAATAAAAAAAATCTCTTATATTTACCTCTCCTCAACTCTCTCCATACCACTCAATGATGTAATTGCATGACCAATTGGGTCCCAGTTAGCAGCGGTGCCTCCCTGGTGTTACTCACCTGTCTTGGCTCCAGCATTGTGCTTTAGTTCCTTCCCGTGTCCTGCTCCCTGAGTACTAGTCTACACAGAGTTATTATGATAATCTTTCAAGCACCTATGATGTCATTATCCAATACCTTTTAAGGCCTGCTCATGTGGCTTTGTGCCACCTGAGTAATCAGGTAATAGTGAACTCTGCTATAACATGTTTTCCTGGAATCAAGCAACACTTCCTACTTGGTTTTGCTACTGCCAAGTGTCTGATTTTCTATTCAGCTGCTTCAAATTGTTATCCAGCAATCAGTTACTATTACCAAGCTTCTTAGTCCTGCTATTCTTGGTGCTGTCTGCTCCTTACACTCTGCTTTCAAGGTACCTGTTAAGAAAATATTCTCCAGTGCACTTTGAGCCCAATTTGCATATAATTTCTACTCTGGAATTATCATGACTGGCACAATAGATATCTACAAAAAAAGTATAATTTTCACTGGGGGGCAAACACCTACATAGCCATAAAATTACTTTCATATGTAAAAATATGCTGGCATGCTCCCTTTAAGACCACTATGGACCTATTTGTCCAATAAAACATAGTAGTGGAGAACTCCTTTAAAGAGTTTTAAAACCTTTAAAAATGTTGCAACTTTTTCCATTTCTCTATCCCATAACTTTTTATTTTTTTTATTTTTCTATCACTGTAGCTGTACCCTTGCTTTTTTCAGGATGAAATATATTTTTAATACCACCATTCTGGGATATACACTGCTCAAAAAAATAAAGGGAACACTTAAACAACACAATGTAACTCCAAGTCAATCACACTTCTGTGAAATCAACCTGTCCAGTTATGAAGCAACACTGATTGTGAATCAATTTCTATTGCTGTTGTGCAAATTGAACTGACAACAGGTAGAAATGATCAGCAATTAACAAGACACCCTTTATAAAGGAAAGGTTCTGCATGTGTTGACCATAGACCATTTTTCTGTTCTCATCCTTTTGGCTGTTGTTTTGGTCACTTTTGCATTTTGTCATTGTTCTCACCCTTAAAAGTACAGTAGCTTGAGGCGGTGTTTCTTGTACAACCCACAGAAGTTGCTCAGGTAGTGCAGCTCATCCAGGATGGCACATCAATGCGAGATGCGTCAAGAAGGGTAGCTGTGTCTGTCAGCACAGTGTCCAGAGCATGGAGCAGATACCAGGATACAGGCCAGTACACCAGGAGACGTGGAGGGCAACAACCCAGCAGCAGGACCGCTACTTCCTCCTTTGTGCAAGGAGGAACAGGAGGAGCATTGCCGTAGCCCTGCAAAATAACCTCCAACAGGCCACTATCATCCATGTGTCTGCTCAAACTGTCAGAAACAGATTCCATGAGGGTGGTATGACAATCCGACGTCCACAAGTGGGCGTTGTGCTTAGAGCCCAACACCGTGCAGGGTTATTGGTATTTGCCAGAGAACACCAGGATTGGCAAATTCAACATTGGCGCCTTCACGGATGAGAGCATGTTCACACTGAGCACGTGACAGACGTGACAGTCTGGAGACGCCATGGAGAACGTTCTGCTTCCTGCAACATTCTCCAGCATGACCGGTTTGGCAGTGGGTCAGTAATGGTGCGGGGAGGCCCTCCATGTGCTAGCCAGAGGTATACTCACTGCCATTAGGGACCAGGATGAGATATTCAGACCCATTGTCAGACCATATGCTGGTGCGGTTGGCCCTGGGTTCCTTCTGATACATGACAATGCTAAGCCTCATGTGGCTGGAGTGTGTCAGCAGTTCCTGCATGATGAAGGCATTGAAGCTATGGACTGGCCCGCCCGCTCCCCAGACCTGAATCCAATTGAGAACATCTGGGACATCATGTCTCGGTCCATCCACCAACACCACGTTGCACCACAGACTGTCCAGGAGCTGACTGATGCTTTAATTCAGGTCTGGGAGGAGATCCCTCAGGAGAACATCCGCCATCTCATCAGGAGCCCAGGTGTTGTAGGGAGGTCATATAGGAACGTACAGGCCACACACACTACTGAGCATCATTCCTTGTCTTGAGGCATTTCCACTGAAGTTGGATCAGCCTGTAATTTGATTTTCCACTTTGATTTTGAGTATCATTCCAAATCCAGACATCCATGGGATATACATTTTGATTTACATTGATCATTTTTATGTTTTATTGTTCTCAACGCATTCCACTATGTAATAAATGAAGACTTGCAACTGGAATATTTCATTCAGTGATATCTAGGATGTGGTATTTTAGTGTTCCCTTTATTTTTTTATATGCATGTACAAAAAAATAGTAAAAGATACTCAATAGATCTGATATATATATACATTATATATAAAATCTATTGAGTAACTTTTACTATTTTTTGTTTTAGTTGGGTTAAAAAAGAAATATCAACAACAATTCCGCCATTTTTTAAACTTTATTAGTAGGGGACATGCAATACTTTAATCTCATTTACAGTACATTGTGATATTTCCGTGTTTTATTTATTATTGAGGGTCCTAGTGAAGGGCCTCCAATTATCAGACATACTGTATATTAAGTGATAAATGCCTATTGTCGGACAATCCCTATAAGTATGTACAGACATTGAACACTCTGCAGATATAATAAATGGTGAGTTTATAGGGATACATTAATGTAGTCTATCACTAAGTTCACATTAACAAATGTTTAAAATTCTGCAGGATCCCAGGATTATTTTCTAACATCAGCAAAAAAATGTCACATTACAGTGACCTCTAACAACCAATAATCATTTCCCTTCATTAATCTTGCACTGAACCGATCTAGCTAATTACTTGACTTGTTACTAGTGAGATGTTTGTAACCTCCAAATCTGCAGCTAATTGATATAACTTGCATAGAAGGGTCATTATTACCTGCTGAGCTTATACGGACACAAGGTATCTTCTCATGTCTATTGGCTTCAACCAGAAAACATTTCCTCTATCCATCAATGTACTTAGAGCAAAGTAACCTTTAGGCACAGATCACATTTACCAGCTTTGCCACATTTTAGCCTCTGCTGTGACAATGTAACATAAGAGGGTGTTGCATGGTATTTCTAACCACTTTGGATTGTATCCCTGTCTTTTTTTGCTACATGTTTACAACAATTGACCTCAATGGGGTAATTGTTCTAAAATCAGTAGTGCTGGCTTTGTATTACTAAAGTTTGATTCAATGGAGAACATTCCTTTCTTCCCGGACTAATAGGACCAAACATACTGAGCATCCTGGCTCATAAGTAAACTGTTTAAAAACTGATTCACAATCCTAATATTAGGGGAAAAGGAGGAAGGAGGATTTGTTTGTAATAAAGAAAATTAGTAATAATGGAAAATGATAAAATTTCAGCTGCCTACAGTCACCACTAGGGGGAGCTAAAGAGTAGCTGCATACTGAAGGGTTGTCTACTACTCGGACAACCCATTTTTATATACACTGCTCAAAAAAATAAAGGGAACGCTCAAATAATACATCCTAGATCTGAATGAATGAAACATTCTCATTGAATACTTTGTTCTGTACAAAGCTGAATGTGCTGACAACAAAATTACACAAAAATCATCAATGGAAATCAAATTTATTAACCAATGGAGGCCTGGATTTGGAGTCACCCCAAAATTAAAATGGGAAAACACACTGCAGGCTGATCCAACTTTTATGTAATGTCCTTAAAACAAGTCCAAAATGAGGCTCAGTATTGTGTGTGGCCTCCTCGTGCCTGTATGACCTCCCTACAACGCCTGGGCATGCTCCTGATGAGGTTGCAGATGGTCTTCTGTGGGATCTCCTGCCAGACCTGGACTAAAGCATCCGCCAACTCCTAGACAGTCTGTGGTGCAACGTGACGTTGGTGGATGAAGCGGGCGGGCCAGTCCATAGCTTCCATGCCTTCATCTTACAGGAACTGCTGACACACTCCAGCCACATGACGTCTGGCATTGTCCTGCATTAGGAGGAACCCAGGGCCAACCACACCAATATATGGTCTCACAAGGGGTCTGAGGATCTCATCTCGGTACCTAATGGCAGTCAGGCTACCTCTGGTGAGCACATGGAGGGCTGTGCGGCCCTCCAAAGAAATGCCACCCCACACCATTACTGACCCACTGCCAAACCGGTCATGCTGAAGGATGTTGCAGGCAGCAGATCGCTCTCCACGGCGTCACCAGATTCTGTCACGTCTGTCACATGTGCTCAGTGTGAACCTGCTTTCATCTGTGAAGAGCACAGGGCGCCAGTGGCGACTTTGCCAATCCTGGTGTTCTGTGGCAAATGCCAAGCATCCTGCACGGTGTTGGGCTGTGAGCACAACCCCCATCTGTGGACGTCGGGCCCTCATACCACCCTCCTGGAGTCGGTTTCTAACCGTTTGTGCTGACACATGCATATTTGTGGCCTGCTGGAGGTCATTTTGCAGGGCTCTGGCAGTGCTCCTCCTCTTCCTCCTTGCACAAAGGCAGAGGTAGCGGTCCTGCTGCTGGGTTGTTGCCCTCCTACGGCCCCCTCCACGTCTCCTGATGTACTGGCCTGTCTCCTGGTAGCGCCTCCAGCCTCTGGACACTACGCTGACAGACACAGCAAACCTTCTTGCCACAGCTCGCATTGATGTGCCATCCTGGATGAGCTGCACTACCTGAGCAACTTCTGTGGGTTGTAGAGTCCGTCTTATGCTACCACGAGTGTGAAAGCACAACCAACATTCAAAAGTGACCAAAACATCAGCCAGAAAGCATTGGTACTGAGATGTGGTCTGTGGTCCTCACCTGCCGAACCACTCCTTTATTGAGTGTGTCTTGATAATTGCCAATAATTTCCATCTATTGTATATTCCAGTTGCACAAGAGCATGTGAAATTGATTGTCAATCAGTGTTGCTTCCTAAGTGGACAGTTTGATTTCACAGAAGTTTGATTTACGTGGAGTTATATTCTGTTGTTTAAGTGTTCCCTTTATTTTTTTGAGCAGTGTACTATATGCCACAATGTGAAATAAAAATATCAGATATTCACCTCCTGCATCGGTAGCATTCCAGCACTGGGTTTCCCACTGCTCACGTGACGTTAATATGCCACATGAGCGCTGCAGTCAATCAGTGGCAGTTAATGGGCTGTTTAACTCACATTTCCTTTGGACAAAAATTGGACATCTGAGTAAAGTGTGAGAACTGCAGTCACTACCGGCCGTTGATTGGCTATATGCGAGCAGTGGGAGACCTGGCATTAAAATGCCTCTGATTGGGAATATCAGTATCTGTTATTTTCATTTTACATTGGGTAATACAGTATTTAAAGATGTCCTTTCACCAGTTTAAGTATCTTCAACAATCAACATCATGATATTAAGACTGACATGCAGAATAAAACATAGTTTTTATTTTTTAATTTCTCCACTCCTTTGCAGAGATTAATTTTGTAAAATGTAGGTGATAATTTATGATAAGCCCAACTGAGCTTATCTCATCCCTGATCTCTGCACCTTGTGTGTAAAGTACAGCACAGCTCAGTGTGGTTACAAACACATTCATGTTTCATCTCATGTGAGTCAGCATAGGGGGAGAGGGATACAGCAGAGCTGACAGGATTGTGAGATGAGAGCTGCAGCTGCAGAGGTGTTTGTAATGACACTCAATTCATCTGTACTTCCCCTTTTCCCACACTGACTTTCATGAGATTAAAGCTGAAACTGTTTACAATCACACTCAGTTTTGATTTATAACACACAGTAGTTGCAGAGATCAGGGCTGACAGATGGGCTGTCTATCATTACATCTCACAGGAGAAAACATGTTCGTCTGATCTTTTGGGGGCGTGTTCTTTGCTCCCCTGCATGACACCTTCTGCTTATGATTGGCTAACATTATGCAGGGGAAAAAGTACAGATCCCCAAAGACAAATCCCATCTGAATTTATCATAAATTATAACCTAAACTTTATAAGTGAATATATCCGCAACGGAGAGGATAAATTAAAAAGTAAAAATTACTTTTTAATGCTCTGCAGCCACTATTCCATGATGTGGCAGTTTAACAAGCTAAAACTGGTGAAAGAGTCTCTTTAAGAAATAGTTGTCTGTGACAACCCCTTAAAGACTTGATACTTGAAGTGTTTTCTTAAAATTTGATACTGATAGTTTATCTATTTTCTTTAGCATAGATCATCGTCAATGAATCTAACAGAGCTGTTGAGAGTACAAGGTACATCCACTACAAAAATATGGAGTTGTGCCTGGTAAAAAATAAAGGGGACATGATGATTGTCAGAGTGCCACTGCATCTTACAGAGCTGATCGTCAGTGATGCCGGGAGCCAGACTCCCACTGATCTAATATTGATTACCTATCTGGATATGTCGTTCATAGCAAAATCTTGGATATCCCCTTGAAGGAGCAAGTTTTCCCCTAAGGGTTTGTGCAGACGACCATATGTTCTCCATCCAAGAAAAACGGTCCGATTATGCTAATCACACTCTGATTAGACTCTGATCAGAGTTTGATCAGAGTGGGATCTGTTTTTCGTGGATGTGAAGAATTAAAAAAAAAAAGTTTCACCATCATCTCCATGTAGTCTGTCCATGAAAATCACTCTGCACTCGGATGTCACCCAAGAGCGATCCATTGTTTTCAATTGATCCATAGACATGAAAGTGCGAGTGCCATCCAATTATTGAAAATCGTGCATGCTGCGATTTTTGTCCTCAGACCACTCGATGCACTGCCTCATTGAATAACATTGGTACCAGTGTGATCCGTTGTTTTGACAGATCGGATTATATTCAAGAAAATAATCGGCACATAATTGCAAATCCATCAGGATGGTATGATGGGTATCATGTATGTGTGTAGGTGTAGTTCTGGCAATACTAATAGTTGGGAAGCATGACTATATTTTTACTAATGCGAAAGCATTGCCATTATCTTATGTGACATGTATAAATATACAGAGGTTAACATGTCAAAGCAATATGTGAATGGTGCAATACAGATGGTTAGAGATAGACAGCATGTACCATGCATGCCCCTCGCTCGCACGCTGCACACCTCTATCTCTGGATATTCATCTTGCAGATACAAAGCATTAGGAGTTACTGGCTGTCAGCTGCTCCACTGCTTTGCAGGGGGGAGTTGTAGAGCTGCTCTTTTGTCAGTGGATGTATATCACTGCATCAGTGCCCTTTGATTACACAGAGGCTGCTCAAGCCATTAATAATAAAGAATATTCTTTTGTCTGGCAAATGGCTCCGACATAGTGTTTCACTAACACCTATGCTTCCCTGTCAAGCACATCAGGTAAATTATGGAGAGACATAGACAATTACTTTTGGTGGATTACTATAGATATATTGTATTGCTAGCTGAAGTCATCACAAAAAAGATTTCATTATATAAATATCTATTTCACTGTAAAGTTTTATGTGTCATTTTTATGCATTTCAAGAATTATTTAATATAAAGGTAGAAATTACATTGTGTTATTTTAAAAAAATTAGAAGAAAAAAACAACTAGCCATTAGATCTAGCTATTCAAGCCAAAACTAGGTGAGTCATTTCCGCCACGGATATATGCGTGTAAAATATAGGATATATCATATTGGATAACAAGAGAGATGGTGTGAATCGATTTGCAGGACCCAGTTCAGTGGCCATGTCAGTAATCTATGCGAGCCTTGAGAAACGCTTCCTATCTGACCGCATCACCTGCTCCTCTTTTGACTCTCCAGTCTGGCACGACGTCATCGTTGCGGCATGACACCCATATGACTTCACCCCAAGTCGGCTAAATCAGATCAAGTATGTCTGAGCTCACAGGGCTACCATCCGGCAGCCCTACATTACTGATGTGGCCGCTGGACTGAGCTCTGCTAATTGATTTCTGGAAGACGGAAAACAACTTATTTCATGTGATGAATAGACAATCTACAAATCATTTTATTTAGAAGTCATGTTGTCTTATCTCCAAAAAATCTTATCTCCAAAAAATCGCTCAAAAATGCCATTCACTAGGAGTCTCCTGTCTATACAACTTGCTGTCCACTGCATTTTGGCAAGTGTAATCTGTCTCCAGCAAAGATATTGAGATGATGGTGTTATGATACTGGCGTGGCACTGCTGGAAACCAGTGGCCGAAGGAGCACGAGTAGGAACAGCAAGCAGTAGTAGAAGTTCTTGTAGTAAGCAAAAGGAGTTGTAGGAAACAATCCGTAGATTGTTGAGTACAATCTAGGTAAGAATGTTCAGGAGCTAGGAGACTGGAAACTAGGCTAACAGCTGGATACAATACTCAACAATGAGTGAGAGATCCATGCGGCATTAAGTAGGCCCAAACAGGAAACAAGATGGATCCCACAGGTTCAGAATCTGCCATCTTAGTAAAGGGCAATTGCAGAAAACAACAGCAGCCTCCAGTAGTAAGGAGTGGGATTGAAGCACAATTATTAAGGTGAACAATAGCAGCCACTAGTGGTCAAACTGTAGAAGGACAATTGGAATTCTGACAGATGGATAGGAATTGGAGGCAGATCTTTGTTTCTCTGCTCCTGCTCTCCTGTCTGTCAAACTGCATAAGAGCATAACAAAGGCAGTCTTTCTGCTTAGGGCAGGAAGCCATTGGTCAATGTGAGGTGCAATGCATGATGGAAAGTATGGGAAAGGAAGTTCCAGCACCTGTAGTGCTGGCAGAATGCAGAACAATAGGAACCACCCCCTCAAAAAGAGTGCATTGCAAGTTACAAAGCATGTGAATTGGAAAGTTCATGGACATATTTGACATGCAGTCATGGCCAAAAGATTTTGTTTTTCACAAAGTTTGCTACTTTAGATTTTATGGTGGCAATTAGTATTAACTCTAGAAATAAAATTGCAGTCATTCCTAGCTATGAAAATTAACTTATTCACAAAAAAACCTTTTCCATTGAATTTAAGCCATGCCACAAAATGATCTGCTTACATAATTTCAGTGATGTTCTTGTGGCGCCCTGCTGCGCATTGGTGCCACAGAACCCAGGAGGGTGCATGGATGGACTTCTCCACAAGAGGCCCTCACTACATTCATACACCTCCACCTTCCACCTCAGACCAGCAGAGGGAGCCCTGATAGGGATATATAAAGGGAAGGTGGAGCCAGGCAGCTCAGTCAGTCAGTCAGTTGGTGGTTAGAGTTGGAGATTAGTGAGTGCTCAGAGTCAGAGCAGAGCAGTCAGACAGAGGGTGTCTGAGAGCGTGCCGATGCTCGGAGAGCGGTGAAGACGCAGCACGCCAGCTGCCGAGTAGTGAGGGCCCCGAGTGTGGCCGATGGCGAGGCAAAAAGGAGAGTGGAACCAAGGGGGCAGAGGAGCATAGTAAGTTCACCCCGCTATACAAACCAGACACCGGGTCCGAGCCTACAGGGACCCTTTACACCCAGTATGGATAACTGGAATCCCAGGAGGACTACAAGTCCCTGGCAAACCTGAAGCTAGACACACACAGGACCAGGAACCACAAAGGTCCCGACGTCCAGGGAAAGTGGTTACCAACCGGAGGTCCTACTTCTGAGCAACAGGTGAAGTAAAAGCAGGACACATAATCTAGGCTCAGTTGCAGGCTGGCCAGGAGCATACACAGAGACAGACACAGATCAGGAGGCCTTATACCCGCTCCATGGGGCGAAGTCCAAAAGTGCGCCCTTCACCTGGAGTACCCTGGACCGTACCTAACAACAGCACCAGTAAAGGTAATGAAGAAAATCCCCTGTCTCTGTCCGTTACTTCTGCTGCGCCATCGTTCCCCCTGCACCACAATGCCCAGCGCAACCTGCATCGTTCTACACTGCCCTGAGGCCTGCTCCACCTGTGGGGAGCCGTTCCATCTCTAGCTGCCCTATCATCTGCCTCAGAGGACTGTTGCAGCGCTGGTGATCCTCACCAGACACCACAGGTGGCGTCACGACAAATCCCCTATAAATATCCCCTTTTTGCACTGACCGCCCTGGGTCACGGACCGGGCCAGCCACCGTGATATCCCCCGGCAACCAGAGGCCCGGCTGCTGAGTACCCCACAGCCCTGGGGGCGAGTCATTCTCATTGGCTCAGGAGAAAGTGTTATCAAGGACAAGGCGGCTGATATCACTTTGTCATCCTGATTAAATTATAAGAGCACAACACAATGGTTGCTAAAGGTTGTGCCTGATATCATTGTCTTCTTCTATTAACCATGTTTACTTCTAAGCAAACACGTGCAGTCATCATTGCTTTGCATCAAAAGGGGCTTTACAGGAAAGGACATTGCTGCTTGTACGATAGTCCCTAAATCAACCATTTATCAGATCATTAAGAACTTCAAAGAGAGATGTCCAATTGCTATGAAGAAAGCTTCAGGACACCCAAGAAAGTGAAGCAAATGCCGAGACAGTCTCCTAAAAAACATACAGCTATGTGATCTGTTCAATATCAGTGCAGAGCTTGCTCAGGAATGACAGCAGGCAGGGATAAGTGCATCTGCGCCCACAGAGTGGTGAAGGCCTGTTGCCAAGAAGTGCTGTTTTTCAGTCTAAGAAAAACATCAAGGACAGACTGATATTCTGCATGAAATACAGGGATAAGACTGCAGAGAACTGGCATAAAGTTATTTTCTCTGATAAAGCCCCCTTCAGACAGTTTGGGACGTCTGGAAGAATGATTGTCAAGAGAAGAAAAGGTGATTGCTGCTATGAGTCCTGTGTCATGCCAATAGTAATGCAACCTTACACCATTTATGTGTGAGGTTACTTTTTCATACAATTTTGCCTAAGAACACTGACATGAATGAAAAATGGGATATAAACATTCCCCAAGAGCAACGATCCAGGAGCAATATTGGGATGAACAGTGCTTTTTACAGCATGACAGAGACCATGTCACAAGGCAAAAGTGATAACTAAATAGATTGATAAACAAAACAATAGAATTTTGTGTCCATGGCCAGGAAACTCCCCAGATCTCAATCCCATTGAGAACCTGTGATCAATCCTCAAAAAGGGAGTGAACAAACAAAAACACAGAAATTATGCTAAACTTCCATTACTGATGAGACAAGAATAGGTTGTCATAAATCAGAATTTGTCCCTGAAGCTGATATGCAGCTGTCAGGACGAAGGCCAGAAGTCTTGAAAAATAAGAGTCAAAAATGTTAATATTGAGTCTTTACATAAACTTAATGTATTTATCAATAAAAGTTTAAAAACTTATGAAATACTTATAATTATACTTTAGTAACTATAGAAACATCTAAAAGCACTGAAGTGTCAAACTTTGTGAAAAACAAACTGTGTGTCAGTTTCAAAACTTTTGCCCACAATCGTATGTGTACCAAAAGCATTTTTAACATGTTTTGGACCATGCTTTCGACAGGTTTTGTATAACATCACAGTTAAACTTCAAGTCACTTTAATCTTAAAAATGTACCATTAACTCTGCATTCTGTCTGTGTTTGTCAATGCAGCGCCATCACATGGGAAATTAAGAAATACACAGTGCCCATTCAAATCAACAGTACTCCATATCTTGCGTGTCTGTTTAGTGTATAAACCAGAAAGTATTCCTGGCGCTGTAGGTAAGTGCTTTTCTTATATAGTGCGCTATTCCAAAAAAACACATACTTCGCAATATACTTTTTTGCATGGGTTTACAGATGATGTATAACTCTGTTTAGAATACAGTGAAATATATCAGGGCTTTATGTTTGACAAATATTGTACACTGGGGGATGTGTGCACCAAAGAAACCCTTTAACCCGATGTGAAAACACCTTGAGAATGTTTTATAGAACTAAGTTCTGTTCGGTATACTAGTTGTGCTACTAAAAATGATGATGATGGTGATGGTCCACATTTTTATATGCTTCGTGATTCTCAGGCATAATACCTGGTGGAAGCATAACCCGGCTCACAGGCTCTCATGCTATAACATATTATAAAGGTCCCACATTATTATCTGTAAGTTGAATCCGCTTTCTACACGCTGCATGCATTTCTTGCACAATTACTCATTTCATTAATCATAGTTACATGAAAAGAGCTTTCTGCTTTTTCTTCCCCAAAATCTCATGAGTCTTTTTTTGAATGCTGTAGACAGACGGCCGAAGGAAAATGTGGAGCCAAGCAAACAAATTTTGAAATGTAAATTATAATAAAGACGCTGACTTAAATCTGCAAAATCCAGACTATTGTGACTAATTGGTACTAAATATAGAAGTTGTGATCATTAATTGATTTGCCATACATGGATGTTTTTTGTCTGTTTTAACCTTATTGGTGTATGAGATCATGCAATTCTGTAAAACCCTATGCACACAGTCGTACACTGGATGAATCTGTAATATGGTGCCCATTAGAAAACTAAAGCTCAATATACAGTATCTCTGACACATATTTTGTTCTATCCTGATGATGGCGCTGTGTGTATCACTGACCTGTAAATGAGCTGCAGAAAATACTTTCAAGAACTGTATAATGTTAAGAAAAAGTTTAATGAAGGTCAAGTCTCGCTCTCACTAAAGTCACCAGGTATGTACTAAACATACAAATCTGCTAACTGCTCATTATACATTTTCCTACAGGTAATTCCTGATTGTAATGTACACAGATTTACAGCATTTTACTGCTTCCATTAAATATTTTGTAAACCTTCATATGATTGATATTTTGTGTATTATACAGTATACCAGCTATAAGAGATGTTTCTATATACAGACAATGTTGTCATACTGTAATGATCGATTTATGTAAGAGCTGTAGTGTTATACTGCCCTTTATTTTTTGCACAATTTCTATTTCTAACCAAGTTATGACCATACAGCGCTGCTCACCATTATTGGCACCCCTTCATTTTTTTTCATAGACTGTTCAATATCTTCAGAAATAAATGAAAATGTACCAAAGTTATATCCTCAGGATTTTTTAATTAGTGGTCCAAATATAGAAGTATAACAATGTCCAAGACAAAAGTATATGATAATACTCAAAAAGTGCAGTGACACTGTCATACCAAAAAGGACTGAGAGTAAGGCCCCACAGAGGAGAGCAATAATGCCTATGAAGCCGACTCCCCGTCCCAAAAATGAATACTCATATGAATCAATCTTAAACCATTAAACAATGGAAAAGACATCAATATGCATCTATCTAAATATGGAAAAAACGATACAAGGAGTGTATATAAAAAACCCAATGTTCAGTGTATCTAACCATGAGCATATCAATCAAAAGACAGAGTTAAGTATATGGAGAGTATAGTGTTACCGTTAGGCAAGATAACCACTCCATATGAATCACCCCAATGGTGAATAAGACGAAAATTATATATAAAACGGAACGTTCTCACCCGTTGTAGTAATCTCCGTGGTAGGTAATCCTGGGGCTGTCTCAGTGGAGGGAGCCATCATCAATAAGAAACACAGCAGCATATTAGTGAAGGTATATGATTCTGCCCCTATTGAACCCTAAAAGGGGGGATACTGCTCTGCCCTGTTCCCAAATGCTCCCGTCCTAACAAGGACAGTCCACAGCTACCACTGCAATACACAGACCCTGCACTTGCCCTCAATATTCCTCTCATGCGTCCCAACGCATTTCAAAGTAATACAACAATAAAACATTGTTTTTCAACTTCCATGTTGCAATTTCAAAGAAAAAACAGAATAAACAGCACGTGCAGCAATAAAGGCACCCCTAATTAATACTTGATTGCACACCCTTTGGCATTGCTGATGACGCGCCCCCTGGGCCTGTGTTATGCAGGGGATACCCGGAACCGGATCGCTGGGGGTTGTAGTCTTCCGTGGCGGTGACCCGGTCCGTGCCCAGGGTGGTCAAACCAGTGGCAGTCTTAATGTTGTAACAAGTGTCCGACTACGCCACCCGTGGATTGCGGTCAGTGGGGACCGCCGCTGCGCTGCAGACCGCTGAGGCTGATGTAGTTTGCGCAGCCGAGTATGGAATAACTCCCCACGGGAGAAGTATTGCCTCAGGGCAGCTAGTGTAGAAGATGGTTGGAGTGATGGTGTGAGCGTCCCAGTACTAATGGTGCTGGTGCGGCGATGAAACACAGAGACTTGTAATTGCAGTTTCCAATGCTTTACTCACAGTTGTTATTCGTGTCAATCCTGCAGGCGATGACTGCCCAAGCCATGCTGCGTCCACCAGGCAAGGGACTCGACCAACTCCCAGGCAATTCCAGAGCGTGGCACAGGGCTCCCTTCCTTTCCTTTCTCTGGCCATCCCCACCAGTGACCCACCTTTGTCCAGCTCCCTCGGGCCTTCTGTTGGCGAAACCTATCTCCGGTTTCCCTGACCCTATGTGGTATGCTTTCCTGGTGGATGTAGTGAGGGGTCGCACCAAGATGTGGTCACAACCTCCGGTCTTTGGCTGAGGAATTTGTTGCCTCCACCAATTTGGGTTCCGGTACCCTGTTCTGCCAACCCGTCGCCCGCAGTCTCCTGGGTCCTTAGGGTTCCCTCTGTCCTCGTGTCTCTGGGCCTTTCTCTGTGTTCCTGTTCCTTGTTTCCTTTCCTTTCTGTTCCTTCTTCTCTCTCTCTCTCTCAGGCCCCGGCCTCCTGACAAGGCCTGCCTGGGGAGCAGAGCCCATGCAGCAGCTCTGCTTCTTGTCACTCCTCCTCAGACTGAACTGAACACTGTCCTAAGATGGTGCCCACCTTAAATACCTCCCTCTATGTGTGAGCCCAGGTGACTAGCAACCAATGGGCTCCTACCTATGCCCAGAGACCCACCCCTATCTGCTCCTACACCACTGGGTTTTCCTTCCCCTCCCCACTCCAGACAGGGACAGATGCTGTCGTGCCTGCACTCCTGTCTCGTGGGAGCACCGTTGACCTGTCCCTCGGAAATGGGGTGTGTGTGGTGCATGCAGCCTAACGAGTCCTGGTCCACACTCCATCCTTACCCGGGAGTGGAATATCACACCTCTGGTTTGAGGTGCGATACCCCTGTAGCAGCCGAGCCCTCGGGGTGCTACACTGACAGCCTCCAAACGTTTCTTTTATCCATCTATGAGCTTCTTGCACTTCTCAGCTGGAATTTTCTCCCACTCTTCCTTTGCAGTTTGTTCAAGCTCTTGAATGTTTGCAAAGTTCTTTTTTACCAATGGCAGATTTCAGCTCACCCAAAGATTTTCAATGGGATTGAGGTCAGGACTCATTGCTGGCCATTTTAAAACAGTCCATTTTTTCTTTTTCAACCATTTCTGTGTACTTTTGGATGTGTGCTTCGGGTCTTTGTCTTGCTGGAGGACCCATGATCTTAGACTCAAACCAAGTTTTCTTACACTGGGTAGGACATTTTGCTCTAAAATCTCTTGATAATTCCCTGATTTCATGATTCCTGTGATACAGTCAAGACCTCCAGTACCAGATGCAGCAAAGTAACCCCACAGCATTATGGATCCTCCACCATACTTAACTGTTGGTAAGGTGTTCTTTTTCTTATAAGCTTCATTGCGCCGTCTGTAAACAAACTGTTGCTTTGCTTTGCCAAAAAGCTCTATTTTTGTTTCATCTATCCAAATAACATTTTCCCTGAAGGATTGTGGTTTGTCAAGGTACTCTTTGGCAAAGATCAGTTATTCCTTTTTATGTCTTTTCTTCAGCAATGGTTTCTTCCTTAGCCTGCGCCCATAAAGCTCTGCTTGGTTAATCATGCGGCATATAATACTTGTTGAAACCATGACCCCAGACTGTTCCAGGTTGCCCTTCAGGTCTTTGGATGTTTGACATGGTGTTTTTTTCACCATTCGCACCAACCTTCGAAGACATCTCTTGCCAATTTTCCTCTTTGCCAAGCATGGAGGTTGTTGACGGTTCCATGCTTGGCAAACTTATTAATAGCATTGCGCACTGTTGAAACTGGGATGCCAAGGTCTTTGCCAAGCATGGAGGCTCTTGACGGTTCCATGCTTGGCAAACTTCTTAATAATACCAAGGTCTTTGGAGATGACCTTATACCCTTTAGAAGTCTTGTGTTTGCTAATAATAGAAGTTCTGATGAACTCAGACAGCTCCTGTTATGGGTGTGTCAGAGGTGACAGACAGTCGCCCTGCAGTGGGTTGCAGGAGATCTCTACGTTTGGCATTGCAGACAGCTTCTTAGATAAGAGGCTGTTTTTAGGACCGAGCAGCTACCTCTCTCTTGCTAATTAGCTCTCTGGCCTGGGTGTATATATACCTGGTGTGTCTGAGAGGGAGTCACCGGCTATATCCATTTCTACTTGTGAAGCTTAGCAGGAGCAGTACTTCGTCCTCTCTGGAGCCTGAGGCCATGTGCTTATCTGGAGTTGATCTAAAGCTAAGCCATTTTCCCTGTTTTGTCCACCCTTGTTATCTATAGAGTTTAGTGGATGTTGACTAGTGTTCATCTCCTTCCATCCCTAGCCGTAGCCATATGCCAGGGAGAGTAGGGCGAGGCACGCATGCAGCGATTGCTGATGAGGCTATATAGGAACGTTAGGGGAGACAGGGTGGTCTCCTCTTCCCCCTTTCCCTAGTGTCTGGGCTCCCTTTCCCTTTTGCCTCTGTGTTGCACTAAGTCTTTCCCACACCTGGCGTGACAGCTTCTTTGTCTTCACCATTGTGACAAAGGAACAGGGCCTACCATGTGGCTTTTTAAAACACTGAAGTCATCATTCATTGGCTAATTCAAGTCACATGTGCACCAGCAATTAATCACAGATGAATCTCTTTTGTGATTTATCATAGGCGAGTCAAAATGTGTTTCCATACTAAATTAATGTAAAGGGTGCCAATACCAGTGACACAGCAAGCTTTAGGTTTTTCTATTTTTCCCTCCCATTGTTTTTTGTTTAAAATTATTGTTTATCATTTGCTCTTTTGTATTTAACACGAGTCTCTATACAAAAAACTGTTTCACTTGATTCATTTTTTTTAGGAGATATTCCACATTATGTACTTAAACTTCATGGGTGCCAAAAACGATGAGTAGGACTGCAGTTGATCAAATCTAAATATTTATATTAGACTGGTTTCACGCATCCTTTTTTTTCCATTACTGAAAAGCGGTCCATTATTTATCAGTGTACTGGACCAATTTTTGAGTCAGAAAGCAATCCTTATCCCAAAAGAGAACACAAGCAGAGTGGTGTAACTTCAATCTCGTGGGCAATGATTCAACGGGGCCCCCAAATATAACAAATCTTCAATAGTAATGTCTTTTCATATGTCCCAAAGAAACCTTTTGGGCCCCCTAAGCTCCTAGGCTTGGGTGACATTGCAACCCCTGGACCTATTACAGTTACACACCTGGAAACAAAGAATACACAGGAACTGGTATAAAAATGAACAGTATACAACCAATAAGAAAAGCTATTTCAAAGAAAGCCAGACCCAGCACATCAAACATACAGCAAAAATACTTATTTTTATCACTGTCCACAATTGAAGAAAACATCATAAAAACATTTAAAAACACAAAGACAACAGTCAAATTTCAGATAGTGTCAAATAATGAAACCATTCCAATTTCCTTGGAAATGCAAATGCAAAGTCAAATATTTAAAGATGTTCTAGAATACAAGAACTACAGCATATAAAGATTTGTCTAATAATATACCCAAAAATCATACCTGAATCCTAGCAAACCAAGAGAAAAATTAATCCCCATACTTTTTGCCAGTAAAACCAGCTTCCTCAGGGGTCAGGGAGCAATCCTTGCTGCATCCGCTTTTCACGAATGAAAGCTCAAGCATTGAAAAAAAAACTGGTTGAACACAACTAATCTATCCAGAATGCTTAGAACTTGTTTTTCGAAGACCCGTGATCAAATTACTATATTTGTAGACATCCATACAGAAGAGCAGTGGTGTAATTAACATGTTTCCAGTGAAATCTGGAGGATTTTGTAGCAATCATTATTGTCAAGGAACCAAGAAAAAGACTTGGTGTAGATACACTGGCAAGAAGTAGCTTGAACACGCAATACTCCACTGATCCTCCATAAGCATTACAGTGCCATGGTGAATTATGGTAATCCTGGTATCTGGTAAATCATACTTTCCAACTATCCCAGTGTGTCCTGGCTCCCAGGGAAAGAGGAGATGTTTTAGACTCCTGGAAGATCTGGAAAATCTCCAGGACACCTCAGATGCCTCCCAGAAGGCATGGGTCCCCCAACATTTTCTATTTTATCTTGGCATCCAGATACACCTTAACGGAATGGTTATGTACTTGGAAAATCTCCAGGACACTGGAAAAGCCCCCTGGAAAGTAGGGGTCCCTCAACGTTTTCTACGTTATCTTTGTATCCAGATGGACTTTACAGCGGTGTCGGCACTGGGACTCCCAAGGCTTGCGTGACATTAATATGTCACGTGAGCCCTGCAGCCAATCTGCAAGCAGATGGACAGATCATTGGTGTAACCTGTGTAGCCGCACAGAGGCCCAAGAGGTTATGGGTCCCAGTACCACCTTCAAAATCAGCAAGCAGTTTCTGTCAGAGATATAAATAGAGACCCATATACTGTTCTTGCACACTTCTGTCTGTGCACAAATGGGCTGCTGAGCTCTCACTTCCTTCAGATGAACGAGGTTCATCCGAAGACAATGAGAGCACAGATGCCCCATAGCGACAGTTGATTGGCTGCATGGCTTGTCATGTGAGCCACAGAAAACTTGTCACGGACATAGATGGAACAGCAGCAGCAGGAGTATTGCGTATGAGATGTTTTTATTTTACCGTTGGGGTGTAGTATTTAAGAAGCGGTTGTCTGAGTTGTGGACTTGGAAAATATCCAGAACACTGCAGAAACCCCTCGAAACCAAGGGTCTCACAATGTTTTCTATCCATGCACATTAAGGGGATAGAAATGGCTGTGGATAGGTTGCCATAAATGGGTCTAAATGTGCGAATAAAAAATTGAGGGGCAGAAGGGAGGTTAAGGGGGTACAAAATGCTCTTAAATCCTACATCTTCTGGAAAAAAAATTTAAAAAGTTGACAGGTATGAGGGAAGTAGCTCCACCTAAAACCAAACTCTCAGTTATACTTATGAAGAAACCACAGCCATTAACATTGCAGGAATTTAGTGGAAAAATATTTCTACCTCCATAGATGTGATGATAATATTAATTAACTCTGATTCCAGATATCAGGTCTTTTGACAAGGAATGAGGGTCACCTATTCAGGTACATAACCATTTAACATGTCTGGACATTCATGTTATTGTTTTGCCTTTTTATTTAATAGAAAACGATACAACTGACTGAATTTAATGTTTGTTGATAAATTCCTCTGGCGGTGGAGCATGTAATTAGGTAAATGAATAATGTACATTAAGGCGAGTGCATTACAATTAAGGGATGGATGGGTGAGGTTTTTTTTTTCTTTAAAAACAAATTCCCTATTTAAAAGAACGAACAAGTCTGTTTTAATCATTGCTGGTTCATATTGGTGTAACCCTTGATCTAATGAGCAGAATGGTTTATTCTAGATGCAAGTATACAAAACATATACGTAGTGTTTTATGTGAACTTATCATAATTGAGAATTTTTTATTTTAGCATAATTAGTCCTGTACTGCTTCAAAGTATAATTTTTATATATGCTGCCACTGAAAAGTAACTAAATATTTGTCATGTATAGTCCTCCTACCCAACGGTGGACATACCATTGGTTCAACCTGTGCAGCCCAAGAGGTAAGGGGGTCTTACTCTTACGTCCAAAGCAGGTGGAATTGTGCATTTATGATTATCTATTGAACTCCAAAGGGTCAGTATGTTGTTCTTGCATAGGGGCCTTTTTGAGTCTGTGTCCTCTCCTGCCTCTACCTACTGCCCTCCATTTCTTTCCCGCTGCCTCCTCCACTCAGATTGGCATGTTGTTCCTTCTGGTTCCAATATGGCCTCATCAGTAGCATTGGGGTAGCAGTGGTAAGTGCCTTTCTAGTACTGCAAAATAGTAAAGGCAGGAGATGTAGTTTGGACTTACCACTGTTCTTCCCATGCCATTATAGTGACCATCTTCAAAACAGGTGGAAAGGAACGTCAATACATAAGAAATGAAAAATTACTTTTCAGTCCCATGGTGAAGAGATACTTTAACCCCTTAAAAATCTATGATGTTCATTTTCATTGTAGGGTCGATAAGTAAAGTATGAAGCAGTCTCAGGAGCTGAGCCTGTACAATACAGGAAGATGCCAGCTGTATTACACAGCCGGCATCTGTCTGTAACTACAGCAGGCAGAGCATGCTCTCATTACTGCAGTTTAACCATTTAAATCTCTGACAGCGGTATTAAACGACATCATTGACATTACGCTTGAGAATAGGCATTCATCAGACCCCCATGACCCAATAAAGGTCCTCGTAACTTCTAACTTGGTGCTCCTGTGGAGCTCAGCCAAAGGCTGAGTTCCATAGGAGAACTGCGATTCATTTCTATACTTCAATGCACTATTATTGCAGTCTATAGTATAAATGATCGAACAATCACAGATTCAAGTCCCTTAAGGGGAAAGTCATGAAGATCAGGGTTAGAATCCAGCACTCAGTTTTAAAAATACAAAAATCCTCTCTTCTGCTGCAGACTGCAATTCAAGTGCACTGATCAGACTGCTGTTGCAATCAGCTGACTTGTGCCTGTAGTTGCAAACAGTGTCAGCATGTGGACCCACCAGAGAATTCTCCGGTCTTCCGGTGGGCCAGTGCATCCCTGTTTGAGATTCAATGATAATATTTGCCTTGTCCCATTCTTTTGTCCTTTTAAATAAGTTCAGAAACGTTACTCCTGTAACTAGACAAGCCATGTACAAAATAAAAAATTGTTTTTGAATTATGCAAAAATATTTCTCACATAGGTGTTACTTGATGAGTTGAACCATGGCAAGTCAATTGGTCTTGTGCTGACTAAAGAGTGGTACGAACTTAAGGGATGCTCTTATTCTTTACCAATGTGAACAGACAATAACTGACTCTCAGGACTGGATTAGATGGCCCTTGTCTGTCTGAATAAACTGCTAGACTTGGTTAACATCTGGTTGCCACATAGAACACATGTTGCCATGAAGCAGAGGATCGGCACTGGAGCAATAGATGGTAATAGATGGTAATAAGCATCTTAATAGGAAGCAAGCTTCCAATGTAACTACAGGAGGACTCTCCCTTAGGACCCATTCAGACATCCTTTTTTTTACGTACGTATTCTATATGTGTTTTCAATGGATATAACACATACCCATTACAGTATATGCTGCTGTTCTCACTTTTAGTTTAGGATAGATCAACATTACCCATACAAGTCTATGGGTCCATGAAAATCAAGCACAGCATCCAGATGGCGTCCATGTGCTGTTCATTTTTAACCTTATAGTGGATAGGAGAAGTTTTGTCATTTTTTTTGCAATACGAGAAAATCACTGATGGTAAAAATGGACGCAATCACCAAACAGTGGTGAAAATATAATCTAGCGCAGTGATGAAAGATCGCTAAATTATTTTAATTTATAATTTTATTTCATAGGATCATACATGCAAACACTATGTTTTTTGGAATTATGCTTGAAAAAAACTTTAGTTTATGTTTCCGAACCTGCTATTAAATCTTTCTAGCTAAAGACCAATAAATGCTAAGGGAATCTTACGCCACTACCTTATGGCTCTTTTAAATGTTAGATTTCCCAATCAATAGCCAGTTTAAACCGGACCTGTCAACTGATTTTACAATAAAATATGGCATACATTTTTAAATTGATCTCTTTTATCATATGAGGCTGGTGTATTTACCTTGAAAATCTGTAATCCTGATATTATGGTGAGCATTTCACGAGTCCAGTTATAATTAAATAGCTAATGAGTTCAAATGTATTAAATCTCCACCCGCTCACCCATCCAGCCTGACTAACAGCTGCAGCTTGTACTGAGCAGTGTGAGATCTCAGCAGAGAGGTGGAACAGTGAGGTGCTGCCATTTAGGCTAGCTGGGCTGAGATTGAATTTAAACTTTCATAAAGGATTATTCAGCCTTTGTATCATGTTTTTTTTAAACTAAATACAGCATTCTTATTAGGGCTAAGAGATCTACTCTATTTAGTAATAATCAGTTAAGACAAGTGTTGTAATCAAAAAACAAAAGGAAATTAATAAAGAGCAAGTGAAAAGCAAGGTGGACAATGAAATATCCACATAAGCCCAAACAGACCTGCCTCAATATTAGATGCTTAATCAAAAATAGACACAACTCTTATGACTGGAAAAAAGGATTTTTCCATAAGAGTAGAAAGACCGCTGCACCTAAGATTTTCAACCAATACAGTGAAAATTGCATAAATAATAGGCCAATAATTTATCTCAATGGAATATCAAAATTGAAGAGCTGTCGTTAAACTGAACACCTAGTGGCGCACTATAGTATACTGAAAAAAGAGAACAAGCATCAAAGACAGACCCATCAATTAAGGTGCAGCGTGCATGTTAATATAAACTATAGAGTTGGACAGATAGAGGAGCATCTCCACATATTCCCTCCCTTCCCCCCAATCTCCCACTCCTATAAAATGAAAGGAGGGGAGAGTGACCTCTTAGGCATATTAACATAAAGTGCCAGAAAGGGCATGTCACTCAAATTGGCAGTGGGGGAGATGTTGTTCTTACCAGGGGTGGTGGTGGGCAGTCAGTGGGCTTTAGGACAAACCACGTGCGTCCCCGACGCGCGTTTCGCGGCGACTACGGCCGCTTTCTCAAGGGGCGGTGAAAATAATGGGAAGCAGGCACCCTTTTTGAATCATTAGTGCCGGTCACGTGAGCGATCACGTGACCGGTCACATGTGTGATGGGGGCGTGCACTGGTGCCCTAGCGACGCAAAGCTGGCGCATGCGCCCGCCGTAACTCGCGCCAGACCACGCCCCCAGGCCGTCAAGACACCATCGCGCACGCGGGGGCACGCCGCTCAAAGAGCGGAGGTGCCCGACCATGCGCGGACGTCATACAGACAGCCGGAGGCGCGCCCAACAGCAGGGAGGCTGGCGCATGCGCACCACGTCCCAGGGCAACAGTGCACGCATAGAAGTTACATATACACAGAACCAGGAAAGACAGAGCAGGAATTAAACAGGGAATTTCATATCATGACACCATATCCATGACAATTTGTCCATCAAGCCCTTTTCTTTGTCTTTTTCCATATTTCTGTCATCCCATCCTTAATTTCTATGGAACATCTGCATCACACAATCATTTGGAGTAAATAATGATTGATCCAATAAGGTGCAAAGAAAGGAGTTATGTTATTATCTGAAAAAAAGCTGAAAAATGTATACAATTAAAAACAAGAATTAAATTAAAACCAAAAACAAAAAAAGGGAAAACGGAAAAAAACAAAATTAACCCCAGACTAGACATATATATCCCTCGGACACACTACTAAAATTGACTTCCTGGATGTCGAGCTGGAGGTTGATGGTGGGAGGTACCTCCAGACCGACATTTTTAGGAAGTCTACGTCAGTTAATGCCCTAATACATGCCGATACGGCACACCATCCCACCACTATAAGGGCCGTCCCCGTCGGGCAATTCCTGAGGGCGAGGCGAATCTGCTCCTCTGACCTTAGATTTGAGCGTCAGGCCGTGGACTTGAGGCTCAGATTTAAACAACGAGGGTACAGCAACAGATGTATCAAGCATGGATATGATAGGGCCAGACGGACCCCACGTAACAACTTACTATACTCAAACGTTATTAAAGGATCGGAGACCGGACAAGTAAAAATTCGGTATATTTCGGATTACAACCATGAGTGGGAAAATATGAGGAGGATTATGACCAAGCATTGGGACATTTTGGCAACCGACCCCTCCCTGGGACCAATTCTTGGGGATCGTCCCCTTATGATACCGAGACGGGCCAAAAATCTTAAAGACCTTCTAGTGTCGAGCCACTATGTCCCGACACAACAAAATCTTTTTGGCTCTCGTGGACCGACCCTTGGAACTTTTCCCTGCGGTCGTTGTCTTGCCTGCACCAATGTCGCGCGCTGCAACACGTTTACGTCCTCAGATGGCAACAGACTCTTTAAAATAAGACACTATATTTCATGTGGCACTAGTAATGTCATCTATTATGCCATGTGTGATTGCCCTCTAATCTATATTGGACTTACATCTAGGGAACTGAGAATACGTGTGCGTGAGCATGTGCGCGACATTGGTGCGGCCAGGACAACGACCGACGTTAGCGAACTCAAAAGTATTCCTAGGCACTTTAGGGCTGTCCATAATTGCGACCCTCGCTGTTTCAAAGTGCGGGGGATAGACGTGATACGTTTGGGTGCACGGGGCGGCAATGTCAAAAAGGTTTTGGCGCAGGTTGAAGCTAAGTGGATAGTGACACTTGGGACATTGTCGCCCCGTGGACTAAATGAGTCCCTCTCTTTTTCCTCCTTCTTGTGATGTTTGGTTTTTTCTGGTTAATTTTAATTCATACAATTACCCTCTCCTTGTTACCCTCACTGTGTCCGAGGGATATATATGTCTAGTCTGGGGTTAATTTTGTTTTTTTCCGTTTTCCCTTTTTTTGTTTTTGGTTTTAATTTAATTCTTGTTTTTAATTGTATACATTTTTCAGCTTTTTTTCAGATAATAACATAACTCCTTTCTTTGCACCTTATTGGATCAATCTTTATTTACTCCAAATGATTGTGTGATGCAGATGTTCCATAGAAATTAAGGATGGGATGACAGAAATATGGAAAAAGACAAAGAAAAGGGCTTGATGGACAAATTGTCATGGATATGGTGTCATGATATGAAATTCCCTGTTTAATTCCTGCTCTGTCTTTCCTGGTTCTGTGTATATGTAACTTCTATGCGTGCACTGTTGCCCTGGGACGTGGTGCGCATGCGCCGGCCTCCCTGCTGTTGGGCGCGCCTCCGGCTGTCTGTATGACATCCGCGCACAGTCGGGCACCTTCGCTCTTTGAGCGGCGTGCCCACGCGTGCGCGATGGTGTCTTGACGGCCTGGGGGCGTGGTCTGGCGCAGGTTACGGCGGGCGCATGCGCCAGCTTCGCGTCGCTAGGGCACCAGTGCACGCCCCCATCACACATGTGACCGGTCACGTGATCGCTCACGTGACCGGCACTGATGATTCAAAAAGGGTGCCTGCTTCCCATTATTTTCACCGCCCCTTGAGAAAGCGGCCGTAGTCGCCGCGAAACGCGCGTCGGGGACGCACGTGGTTTGTCCTAAAGCCCACTGACTGCCCACCACCACCCCTGGTAAGAACAACATCTCCCCCACTGCCAATTTGAGTGACATGCCCTTTCTGGCACTTTATGTTAATATGCCTAAGAGGTCACTCTCCCCTCCTTTCATTTTGTAGGAGTGGGAGATTGGGGGGAAGGGAGGGAATATGTGGAGATGCTCCTCTATCTGTCCAACTCTATAGTTTATATTAACATGCACGCTGCACCTTAATTGATGGGTCTGTCTTTGATGCTTGTTCTCTTTTTTCAGTATACTATAGTGCGCCACTAGGTGTTCAGTTTAACGACAGCTCTTCAATTTTGATATTCCATTGAGATAAATTATTGGCCTATTATTTATGCAATTTTCACTGTATTGGTTGAAAATCTTAGGTGCAGCGGTCTTTCTACTCTTATGGAAAAATCCTTTTTTCCAGTCATAAGAGTTGTGTCTATTTTTGATTAAGCATCTAATATTGAGGCAGGTCTGTTTGGGCTTATGTGGATATTTCATTGTCCACCTTGCTTTTCACTTGCTCTTTATTAATTTCCTTTTGTTTTTTGATTACAACACTTGTCTTAACTGATTGTTAATAAAATATGTGTCTTTATTTAAAAAACCATGATGACTCTGTTTTTCTCCTAGTAAAAAAATGTTGCCTTGGAGTCGGTATTTGAGGGTGTCGGGGGGGATTCTGTTCCCTTGCCCACACTCAATTTGTAGTACTTGGGCTATTTTTCTAATTCTATTTAGTAATATATGCAGCTTGTAGAGCAAAATTTGGTGACAAATACACTTTAGACACCGTCCTTCTCCCCCTTCTCTAATTCTGCTGTCTATAGCATCTTTGGCAATACACCTACTCCATAAAGATGAATGGTGCATGATGGCGCAAGATGAATTCTCCTTCCATATAATTTTTCAGTTTTACATTTTGTAAAGAAAACAGAGATAAAATAAAACTTCAGAGACAAAATCAAAGCTATTATATGAAGAGAAGAATATTACACGAAATATAAAAATATTTAGTATGACAGAGAGACTTAATTTATTATTTATATAATGTTTTTCTACACATATTTAATATTCAAAGGTAAAGGAAAGGGCAGATTGACTTGCCAAGTGTTACTTTCTAATAGCTGCAAAATCTGGTAAATAGCTGTATGTTTTTAAGAAGTCGTTGTATATATTTATTTGCTATTACTGGATATTCTACATTTCAGCATATTTTGTTCACCAATTTAATATCTGTTCTTAAGATTCCTGTTTAATACTTGAGGCTGAGTTCTGGGAACCCTCTCTTAGGGAAAGATTATTATTGGTGGAGGAGGAAGAGACTATTGGCTGAAGATTTTAAACACAGCCAACTGTTTTCCAGATAATGACTGTCTGTTATTGGTCAGCTAAAACGATTTTGATTGAAATTTTCCATTCTTATCACCTTCAGCCTGGAGTCACACAACTGTGATACTGTAATATCCCTGGCGGCGTGCTGGCATGGCTTACCACCTCCCACCATGCAAGACCGCCAACTTACCTATCAGTCCAGGCTGCACACTTTGCTCCATTACTTGCTGTGTGCATGCCTCTTGTCTGATTGCTTAGGGTGGCGGCCCAATTACTTCCTGATTCTTAAAGTTACAGTGTGCGCAGTCCTAATGCGTCACTGGATACTTAAACCCCCTCCACCCAGTAGGAGGTGCCTGAGCAACACTTTCTTTCAGTGTGTTCTGTGCAGCTGAGTTGCCAGGTCCTGTCCTGTATCTTGTCTGTTTCTGCCACCCTGGGGGCTGAGTACCCAGGCCCGTTACCTGTATCTGTGACTTCTAGTCTGTTTCTGCCACCCTGGGGCCTGAGTACCCAGGCTCATTCCTGTATCTTGTTCCAGGTTCAGTTCCTGTCTGAACAGTGTCCTAGCCCGCTACCTGTTTGTCTCTATGTCCGATCCTTTCCTTTTCTTGCAGTGTCTGAACCTGCACCTAACTCCAACTCGTTGTCTCTGTACTTCTGTTTGTGAGTTTTGTGTCCACTCGTTACTTCATTGCAAGTACCTTGTGTGTATCTGGTTCTGCTCCTTCTGCTCTGCGGTTACGCTCTGCTCTGTTCTGCCTCGCTTGCCCTCCGCACCTGCGGTTACGCTTTGCTCTGTTCTGCCTCGCTTGCCCTCTGCACCTGCGGTTTCGCTCTGCTCTGCTTGCCCTCCGCACCTGCGGTTTCGCTCTGCTCTGCTTGCCCTCTGCACCTGCGATTTCGCTCTGCTCTGCTTGTCCTCTGCACCTGCGGTTTCGCTCTGCTCTGCTTGTCCTCCGCACCTGCTGTTTCGTTCTGCTCTGCTTGTCCTCCGCACCTGCGGTTTCGCTCTGCTCTGCTTGTCCTCCGCACCTGTGGTTTCGCTCTGCTTGTCCTCCGCACCTGCGGTTTCGCTCTGCTCTGCTTGTCCTCCTTACCTGCGGTTTAACTCTGCTCTGCTTGTCCTCTGCACCTGCGGTTCTTGCTCTGCTCTGCTTGTCCACCACACCTGCGGCTCTGTTCCTGTATCCCAGTCTGTACTGATCCCTATCCAGCCTGCATTCCTACCTGCCAGTATCTGCCTGTCTGCATACCGGCCGTGCCTGTCAGTACCCGCCTGTCTGCATATTGGCCGTGCCTGCCAGTACCCGCCTGTCTGCATACCGGCCGTGCCTGCCAGTACCCACCTGTCTGCATACCAGCTGTAATGATCTGCAACATGCACTAAGGAAAGATAGGGGAAAGCTGTCCCTACGGTAAGACTAAGCTGAATCCCTATGATGTAGCAGGCTGCCTGTTCCTAGCGAACAGACCTGCCTTATTCCTCGGCTAGTCTGAACGAAGACCTATATCATTAAGGGAGGGTCCCTAAAAGAACTGAGGACTGGGACAAAAATGGGACACCTCCTAAACAGAGAAGTTGTTGCAGAACACAAAAAGACAAACTGACAAAAGGTAATAGAGGTCCCAGAAGGACCAAGCGAACTGACAGAGAAAGGCACCGAAGCACCAGGCTAGAGAAACAGTCAAACACTGAAGTCCAGCACAGCCAGAAGGGCGGAGCTGGAATATAAAGGCAGATGGTCACGTGCCCACAAAACACAAGATGGAAGAAACAAACAGGAGGGTTCTAACAGTACCTCCTCTTTTATGAGGATCCTCCGGATCCTCCAGGCCCAGGCCTATCCGGAAACCTCCTGTAGAAAGCTTTAACAAGCCTAGGAGCAGAGACAACATCCGTCCTTACCCAGGAGTTGTCTTCGGGACTGAAACCCTTCCAGGAGACAAGATACTGTAATCTCCCTCTATGCCATCTAGAATTCAAGATACGAGAAATTACATATTCGCCGTCTTCCACCACAGGAGGAACTGTGACAGCGGCTTCCCTATCAGATACATCAGCCTTTTTCAACAAGGAAACATGAAACACAGGATTAATCTTCCAGGAAGTAGGGACATCCAACCTAACAGCAGACGGGTTAACAACCTGAAGCACTTTAAATTGACCCACAAACTTAGGACCCAGTTTTTTAGAGGGAATCCTCAACTGCAGGTTCTTCGAGGACAACCAAACCATGTCACCCACAGTAAACAAAACCTCCTTATGTTTCCTGTCAAAATAGTTCTTGAACTTCTTGTTAGCCTCTTGAAGTTTGCAATGTACATTAGTCCAAACTCTCTCCAAATCACCGGAAAAATTCTCCTCCTCCGGCACCGCCGGCCCCAATTTGGAGAACGAACCAAAAGACAGATGTCTCCCAGTACAACAAAAAAAAGGAGAACACCCAGCAGAGGAGGATGTATGATTGTTAAGAGCAAATTCTGCGAGAGGCAGAAACTCAGACCACACCTCTTGATTGTCCGCCACAAAGCAACGCAAAAACTGTTCAACATCATGGTTCTTTCTTTCAGTCTGTCCATTAGACTCAGGATGATAACCAGACGAAAATGACAAATGGACTCCCAACCTGTCACAAAAAGCACACCCAAAGCGAGCAACAAAACTGAGGTCCTCTATCAGAAACAATATCCGTGGGAATGCCATGGAGCTTGACAATCTCCTTAACAAACGCCTTAGCGAGTGTCTTGGTGCAGGGCAACTTAATGAATGGAACCAAATGACACATCTTACTAAAACGGTCCACGACCACCCAGATGACAGTAAAACCCTCGGACACAGGAAGATCAGTAATAAAATCCATTGTGAGATGCGTCCAAGGCGCACTAGGAACCTCCAGAGGGCAAAGCAACCCCGCAGCAGGAGTATGTGAAGCCTTTGACCTAGCACACACAGTACACTGACGCACCCACTTGATGAGTTCCTTCTGCCATCCAGGCCACCAAAAACTGCAACTGATAAGTCTCTTAGCCTCTGAAATTCCTGGATGACCTGCTAACCGAAACTCGTGACACTCCACAAACAAATCTCTCCTAAAGGCTCTAGGCACGAACAACCTCCCATGGGGAGTGTTAGACGGGGCATCATCTTGAGCTTTCAGAATCCCATTCTCCAAAACGGAGTCCAATGCCGCCACCACTACTCATTTCTGTAAAATGCTCTCCTCCTCCTCGGCACCGACCGTAGGAGAGAAGCTGCGAGATAAAGCATCGGCTTTAACATTCCTAGTACCAGGGATATAGGTAACAGAAAAATGAAACCGAGAAAAAAAAAGTGCCCACCAAGCTTGACGGGCATTCAAGCACTTGGCAGCATCCAGATAGATCAAATTCTTATGATCTGTGAAAAACTGAATAGGAAATCTAGCGCCTTCCAAAAAATGACGACAATGTTCAAACGCGAGTTTAATAGCCATCAACTCCCGATTTCCAACATCATAATTCAGTTCTCTCTTTCCTGAGAGCGGAGTGACATCACCTCAACCTCCATCGGTTCTCCGCCGTCTGAGCAGATTTTCTGGGGACTAGGAACTGACATTACAGGAGTCTTTACCTCATTCAGCCTGCACGTCAGCCTCCTGTCCACAGGAACAGCTAATTGCATGGCATCCTGCAGAGTCTCAGGTGCAGGGAATGCAATTAGCAGATCCTTAACCCTTTTACTCAGACCAGCAAGAAACAAACATTTCAGCGCAGGATTATTCCATTTAACTTCTGAAGCCCATCTCCTGAAGTGTGTGCAATAATTTTCAACATCACCTGACCCCTGATTCAAACGCCTGAGTTCAGCCTCAGCAGATGAGCTTCAATCAGGATTGTCATATAATAGCCCCATAGCAGAAAAAAATTCTTCAACAGACCTTAAACACGGATCATTAGGTTGGAGAGAAAAGGCCCACCCCTGTGGTTCATTACGCAAAAGTGACTTAACAAAACCAATGCGCTGTGATTCATTCCCAGAGGACCTTGGTCTCAAACGAAAATATAACAAACAAGCATTTTTAAAGGAAAAAAAATCTTGCTGTTTGCCATAAAAAACATCAGGCAGTCCTACCTTGGGTTCGACAAAATGCGCTCCAGAACAGCTACTCACGTGTTGCTGGAGCTCGGCCACCTCCAGAGACAATCCCTGCAGGCATTGAGCCAAATCCTGGACGGAAACCATACTAATCCCCGAATTTCTTTCTTTTTTAGTTTTTTGGGCTGGACTTATTGTTATGATCTGCAACATGCACTAAGGAAAGATAGGGGAAAGCTGTCCCTACAGTAAGACTAAGCTGAATCCCTACTATGTAGCGGGCTGCCTGTTCCTAGCGAACAGACCCGCCTTAGTCCTCGGCTAGTCTGAACGAAGACCTATAGCATTAAAGGAGGGGTCCCTAAATGAACTGAGGACTGGGACAAAAATGGGACACCTCCTAAACAGAGAAGTTGTTGCAGAATACAAAAAGACAAACTGCCAAAAGGTACTAGAGGTCCCAGAAGGACCAAGCGAACTGACAGAGAAAGGCACCGAAGCACCAGGCTAGAGAAACAGTCAAACACTGAAGTCCAGCAAAGCCAGAAGGGCGGAGCTGGAATATAAAGGCAGATGGTCATGGAAAAAACAAACAGGAGGGTTCTAACACCAATCGTGCCTGCCCGTACCTGCTTTCCCCGGAGTGGGTCAACAGCTGTGACCGGGGTCTGACCTGGAGTAGCACCTGGGCCATCTCCCATGTCCCTCCTCGGACCACGGAGTCGATTAAGCCGCCGTGTGTTCGTGGTCGGATCTGGCGAGGCCCCTAGTCACGCCCCTCCAGGCACTCCTCGGTTCGTGGCCCAGTGGGACCACTAACCACGCTCACGTCAGTCAGTCCAGGTGTGAGCGTAACATACACATTAGTTTAAGGCTCGATTCACATATGCAAGTTTCACAGTCCACTTACGGACCACAATGCATGGGCTAGCCAATAGCCGATGTGACAGGTCAAGTGATGAACATACAAGTGCTTTGGTGCACATCTGCTGATGTAAGGAGATAGAGAAAGAGCCATTTTTTCCCTAATGTATAGCACTATGCTTAACTATATAGGATACTACTGTATGTAATAAGGGATGGCTCTGTACATAACAATAGAGGATACTATGTAATAAGGGATGGCTCTGTACATAACAATAGAGGATAATATGTAATAAAGGACGGTGCTATACATAATAATAGAGGATACTATGTAATAAGGGACGACGTTATACATAACAATAGAAGATACTATGTAATAAACTACAGCGCTATACACAGCAATAGAATATACTACGTAAAAAGTCAAGGTGCTATACATAACAATAAAGGATACTATGTAATAAGTGACAGCGCTATACATAGCAATAGAGTATACTACGTAAAAAGGCAAGGTGCTATGCATAACAATAGAGGATACTATGTAACATGGGACGGCCCTATGCCTAATGTATCATGTGACATGTCATTTGTTTTTGGTAGGTCGTGTGATAGGTCAAGTGATGAACGTACAAGTGCTTTGGTGCACATCTGCTGATATAAGGATATAGAGACAGAGCCAAATTTTTTTCCTAATGTACAGTGTTATACTTAACAATATAGGACGTAATACTAGAGAAGATATCCGGCACCACCTCTGCTTTAAATACACTTTTCCTTCGATATGGTGAAACTCCTGGATATATGGTGGTGCATGTCCAAGTGAACAATCTAATAGTGCAAAAGCAGAAATAAAGGTAGCACTCACCAATAGTTCCAAAGATGTCCTTTATTTGTACTCACAGTACATATTAGCTAGTGGCATCGGACGGAGGTTCCTGAGGGTGTGCGGGGGAGTGAGAGCACTATTAACAATATAGGATACTACTGTATGTAATAAGGGATATTGTTATACATAACAATAGTGGATACTATGTAATAAGAAACTACCCTATATATACAGTAACTATAGAGGATACTGTGTAATAAGGGAGAGTGCTATGCATAACAATAGAGGATACTATGTAATAAGGGACAACACTATACATAACAATAGAGGATACTATGTAATAAGGGATAGTGCTATACATAACAATAGAAGATGCTATGTAGTAAGGGATGAACCTTTACATAACAACAAAGGATACTATGTAATAAGGGACAGTGCTATACATAACAATAGGGGATACTATGTAATAAGAGACGTTGCTATACATAACAATATTGGATATTATGCAATAGAGAATGGCTATATATATAACAATACAGGATACCATGTAGTAAGCGACGGCGCTATACACAACAATAGAGTATACTACATAAAAAGGGACTGCACTATACATACAGTAACAATAGAGGATACAATATAATTAGGGATGACCCTTAACATAACAATAGAGGATACCATGTAATAAGAGACTTCCCTATTCATAACAATAGAGGATAATAGGGATGGCATTATACATGATAAAGGAGTTTCTTTTGCAAACTAGAGTATTACTCATAATCTCTCTGCAAGTAAAGCTGATTTTTACACTGAAAGATAATCATTGAAGAAGTGTTCTTAAGATATAATCTTTCAGGGTAAACAGGCTGCCAATCACCCAATGAATGAGCAAAATGCTGATTCATTGGGTGAAATGATCATTTGTGCAGCGCAAAAGATCATTGTTCTCTGCGGTGCATCGTACTGTGTAAAAAAGACTCACGATGCTGAGAACTATGGCTGCCTCTGTGTACTGAACAATCTATTAGAGATTGCTCAGTGTGCATTGCTTACTGCAGTTGGCATGTGTAAACAGGCTATTAAACAACTGGCGATCGCTAATGGTTTACCAATCAATGGTTGTTTAGTGCCACCGCTCAGTCCGTGTAAACTGACCTTTGTATGGCTGTAGATACAGAATAAATATTTGCATCCAGCAACTTACCACTGACATTTCATCTGACTATAGACATTTTCTTTGCTTCTTCTCCACCTTGTCAAACCTTTTTGTTGACATCCTAAAGCTGTGACTCGGTCATTGCACTGGCTGGGTCATAGAGAAGGCGACAGATAGATAGCGAAGAATGGTTTGCTGCAGCTACACTCTGTCTCTCTATTGCCAGCAGCGGAGCAAAGGCACGTTCCCAGCCCGGTGATAAGTGCTGCCAATGGTGGTGCAAAAAAATATGATGAGGACAATCTGGCAATGCCCCCCCATCAGGTGGTTTTTAGCCTCGCGTGGTAGCTTAGATTGCCCTCATTGTAAGCTGCCCCTACATACATGCTCCATGGGGAACACCAGCACAAGGAAAAAGAAGCAGAAATTGAATGAATGTTCCCCTTCTCCATTCCATAATTGGGTCATGTTGATCACATGCACTGATTCCTTTTTTGATGGTCAGTTATAGAGATGAGCAAAAAAATTAGAGTGAAATTAATTTCTACTTGAATTTTACAAAAAAAGTGCCAAAACGAAGATTTTTTTAAATTCACTTCTGTGTGGATTCAATCAGTGGCTGCCATTTTTCTGAATGATAAAGGGCCATGAAAAGGTTAAAAAAAATGTTAAAATCCTCATTCTTACCTGAAATCCCTGGGCCTTTCACATTGAACCGGAACTTTTGGCTGTGATGAGTCCTGAGGCGGATCTGCACATGCACACTAAAAGTCACGGCGCGCGTCGGGACCTCATGACGTTGTGACCTTTCACGTGTTTGCGCAGAACCCTCCCGACCTGACGTGAGAGGCCAGGGAATTTTAGTGCGAGCGGCAGGGATCAGAAGTTGTGACAAAGAATGTCTGGTGTGACGGTGAGGAGCAGAGGGGCCGGAGAGGTGAGTGGTGAGGTGAGAATAAGGATTTTCTTTATTTTTTACAAATTATGCTTATTATGCTCTGGGGTCTTAAGAGACCCCAGAGTATAGCAAGGGACATTATATTTCAGGAGAATAACTTTCTTGTGAATCAAATTTTCTGGGAATTTTGCCAGTGTGAATCTTTCTGCGTTGAGGTAGGGGGTAACTGTATGGGAGAGCTCTGTGTAGTCATTTCTCACTATCACTGTACTTTGCTTTTAGGAGATTCATTTTAATCATAAATCAAATATGTTGTTGGGAAGACTACAATTTACCAATACAAGAAGAGTCTTTACAGTTCAGTTTATTATGGATTTACCACTGGTATTTCAGGGTCAAGAAATACAACAAGCTGAAGATAATAGGACAGATATGAAAGGTTATTAAATTAGTTCCCCCTATGGGAAACCTTGCATAGAAATAGGTAATAGTCTATGTATTTCTATTTTATATTGCACATTGATCAATAATTACAAAAAAAAAGAGATTTATTTGGTTTCATCTGATTTACAACATTTTCCATTAAAAACCTATCGGGGAAAGAAAAGCACTTCACATCAACCTGAACTTTCTTTCGATTAAAAGCACCTAAATTACCTCAGTGAGTTGTAAGCACAGAAGTGGCTGATGATAAATTGCTTTTGCATACATGCACTTTTCTTGTTGCAACATTATTCTGCTAAAAAAATAAATTACAAGAAAGGTGAACTCTCATAGGAAGAAAAATGGGAGTTCGGAATGTTTCAATTTGTAATGAAGTTTTGTAAATGTTGGACGTATTGAATTCATACACTGTTTAAAGAGATCCCAGAAGAATAGACGAAAATAGCTGGTCTCAACAGACAGATTTAAACTCAGAACCTCGATTCTTTTCTACAGTTTATTGTCATTTTATGGGGTTTAATTTGTTTACTGTGAATAATTACAATTATAATTTCCTGATCATTTACAACATTGTCGATGAGGGGATTCGAACTGCTGAGGAGGAAGTAAAAAATAACACTGATAAATACATTTCTATGTTGATTCATTGATTTACTGCTTTTTTTATTTTTTAAAAGGGATTATTTATCCACAGACAACCCCCTTATTATGAGAGCCATGGCAATGATCAGCTGATTACATCAGGTTTGTTATAAAGGGAAACAGTCTGTCAGGGATTATCATGTTCCTAAAAAATCCACTGCAACGTGTGCCAATCCCGTTGTAGACCAACAACACTTTTTCTAAATAAATGTAAGGGAATCACAGCACTTCCATTTGTTCTTTAATATTTTACTCATTATTTATAAATAGTTAAATACATAAGAAAAATCGGTACTCCATATGCGGTACCGACTGACCCTTTTTTGATGTGCTAGTCTCCCTTAGTCATGATAATATATCATAAATACATAGCAAGCGAAGTTGAACTATCATGTCCTATATTATTGGTGTAAGAGGGGCACGTGCAGTCATCATCAATATCTGTGATATGAGCTTCTACCTCTCCCCCCTGTAGAGAACTCATTCCTTGCAGTTTCATCATATCAGAACTTCTACTGAGAGAAACTAAAGTCATGTAATTCTCAGGAGGTCACCATGTGATCACATGACCTAACTGAAGAAAAGTATGACAAAAATTTCCAGATGGAAAAAGACAACTGAAGAAGGTAATACTAATTAAATATAGTTGGGGACTAGTGCTACCATGAATTAAAAAAAACCCTGGATTATGATTACGAGATCATTCAATTATATATAATAACGACCTGAGTCCACTAGATCCAGATCTGTTTTTTAGCGACCAGCCAAACGATTGGAAAAAAACATTTTGATTTAAATTATTTTTTTTTCACATTCTGAAAATTGTTTACAGCTTCAGTTGTGAGTTTGTATATGTGTCTGATATTTCAACATACATACATTTCTTCTGCACAGATTTATACAGAATCTTTCGGAAAAAATGGCATACTCCATTGCCTATTGCATTGTGCTATTACCCGGTAGAAGCAATGCTTGCAGGGGAGAATATGATGCCTCACATAAGCACCATGATGCATGAGGCCTAATTTCATTCATTTTCTGGAGCAGTTTTTTTTTTATATTACCTTACCCATGGTTGAGATCTCATCGGGTCTACTCATTGACATAGGACAATCACATTATTCATTGTATAGACCTGGAAATTATAGGATAAGTTCTATGGAAATTAAAGTTTCTGCTAAGGGGTTATAGAGGCTTATATTACAGTAGTAAACTGTCAATGTAAAAAAATGTAATCTCTGATAGATATTATATACTGTATATTGTAAGGCAGCGCTATTCATCATGCTGAGGGGCACTCGCTTCACCGGGTCAATTAAAGCACACATGCAACGTCTTTCCGGTATTTCACAATCCAGCAGTTTATTATTTATCATAAACCGCTCATAACATAGTCCATCTCAGTGGCACGCCGACATATTACACATATAATGTCCAAGAGCCTTTCCAGTGACAGATATGTCCACTTGGCTCCAGATACAGCCTTCAGCGAGGTAACAATATCAATGTCCACATCAAGCAGAGTTTTTACCTTTGCCGGGTTTTAGCTGCTTCTCTCAGCTCGGTTCTGCCACCGCTGTGGCTTTACAGCTTCCCAGACGTGGTCTCCAGGCCTCGTACCTTCCAAGGCTACTGGTATGTTTACACACATAACATCCAGCCTCTCGCCTTCCAAGGCTACTGGGATCCCCCACACACCCAGGGATCCAGCCTCTGCCTTTCAGGCTTCACCAGGCCTCTCTAGGCCTCACTCTCTCTCTAGCCTCTCCAGGCTAACGGTGTCCCACACACAGGGGACAGGCCTCATGCCTTTTTCACCCTGTTTCAAAAGCACCAAGATTTATATATCCTTCAGTGCACACAGGACCTGTGATGATGTCACAGTCATATGATCGGTCACCTGAGGGAGAGGTACATGGTCAGCCAGAACACACCCTGGACCATTACAGTAATGCTGCAAGCCACTGCATTACATATCCCCCCCTCTGTTCAAACTTGTGGGGTTGAACACATAATATACACCATCACATTATAACCCACAGTTCACACAGAGACCATGTACTTGACAATTGAGCTGCTCAGCCCCTGGAACATTAGTCATCGACATTAGCCCATTCCTTAGGGACCTACCATCTGTCATTGTCACTGACTTTGTCAAGTCACATTTCCGGGTCGTAACCTTGTCAGACCTCTCCCGCTCCCAGCGGTCAGTCGTAACCTTGTCAGACCTTCCCCGCTCCCAGCGGTCAATACAGCAGTGTGACTCAAATGTCCTTGTATCTAAGGTCCGGTTCGACTCCGTACTGTCCCGTACGCTATTGGGTTGTTTGTATGGGCCTCTCAGACCTGAGTTACAGGAGATCTCACTACCTCTAAACCCACGCGCACTATCCTCAGGACATCTTGAAAGGTCTCTAACTTCTACTGTAGCCGTCCTATTATTTGAAGAGCCCTTTCTCTGTCTGGTCTCACAATTTCTAGACTGCTGCCACCTTCTGCTGCTCAGGCGATGCTGCCTTTCCATTCGCAGTCTGGCGAGATTCAACTGTTCTACCTCTCACAGGTAGGTCACTCTGTACTCTATCAGCATGCGTATATATGCAAGATTTTCTTCCGTTCCTACAGCGGAGAATGACACCATGCCGTCTTCATCTGGTATCCAGTCCTGATGATCACGTGGCCTGTTTACTTTCATCACACCAGACTTCTTTACCATCATTTGCATGGTTCGGCCATTTCTCCCAATGAGCTTTCTTACCAGAGCCTGAGGCACCCGGATGACCTCTTCACGCAGACTTTGAGCTTTTCTCATAAGCTCCAGTTGTCTAATGGCTTGTTCCGTCTTCAACCGGACAAACCGCTTTGTGCGAATACATCGCCAGTGCATGTCACTTAGGATAGCCACCCTCTTCACTGTGACTTTGGTTGTGGACAGGACCACCAGTTGTTTAGCTTCTGAGGTCGAGTACACCTTACAGGCTCCCACGGCCTTCTTAAACTCTTTATGCACGGACTCACTGGTGCATTCTTCTCTCAAATCCTCGGGTACATCTATGAGGTGCTTGTACCGAGAGGTTTCTGTCTCACCAGTGGTCTCTAAACGATCATCTAGCTCATGTTTCAGGGGCAACTGACTTTTGGCTTCTTCAACCTGTTCTGAGCTGACTTACGGCTACAAATTCAAGAATTTTCGTCTTGACCACTTCCATTTCATACTTATCTTCTGTTAACACTCTCTTA
This sequence comes from Phyllobates terribilis, assembly GCF_046119375.1. Classification (NCBI taxonomy): domain Eukaryota; kingdom Metazoa; phylum Chordata; class Amphibia; order Anura; family Dendrobatidae; genus Phyllobates; species Phyllobates terribilis. Next base: position 105,409,816 of record NW_027362769.1, on the reverse strand, counting down.
GCTCTCCTCAGGTCCACCTTCTCATGGTATAAAGGAGTAAGTGCAACTTGTTTGCCCTTTTCCTTCTCCAAGGAGGCCTCGTTCACTGAGTGATACTTTGCAAGGCGACCTTTGAGCTCGAAAACTTCTTCCTCTAGCTCAGCTACTCGCCTCTCAGCAGCCCATCTCTGAAGCTCTTCCTGCTTCAACTGCTCCTTTAACAGTAGAGTTCTCTCAGACCTCTCTGTCTCCAATGCGCCCACTCGGCTCTCAACAGCCAGTCTCTCAAGCTTCTCTTGATCTGCTATGATCTGAATGACCAGAACATCTAATATGGCATAGGATCTAATTACATCTAATAATATGTAATAACATTTACAGCAACTTATGAGCTATGAGGATATATATACCACACTGCCTGGAATTTTTAATAGGTGTTTTTAGGGGCAGAATGATGTAATTTTAAATACTTATTCTTTTTGCTTGCTGTGTCTAAATAAAGTATTTACTTGAAACTAATTTATATGACTATTCTATGTTATACCTATACATTTAATAAGGGAGGAACAGTAGATGTTTTGAATTTGTCTGGGTAACTCCTTATGCATAATCAATGGATCTATATATCCAAATTCTGCTAATTACTCACGCCTTTTTCACCCTGTTTCAAAAGCACCAAGATTTATATATCCTTTAGTACACACAGGACCTGTGATGATGTCACAGCCATGTGATCAGTCCTTCTATGTGCACAGGACCTGTGATGATGTCACAGTCATGTGATCAATCACCTGAGGGAGAGGTACATGGTCAGCCAGAACACACCCTGGACCATTACAGTAATGCTGCAAGCCGCTGCATTACAATATGCATATATGAAATATACATGTCATCACCTTTGGAATAAGCAAATCAAAACAAATAGTTTTTAAGGAACTCTTATACTTAAAGAGAATCTCTTCAGTAGGATCACCCCTCCTAAGCAGTCTATATGTGGAAATGCAGGTCATGGAAAGTTGATTAAAATACCTTGATATCTGTGATTTGATGTCTTATTCCAGAGAAATGCATGTTTTTCGTAATATGTAAATGAGCTGTTAAGATCTATGGGCCGGACATAGATCTCCCTGAGAATCATCTCCAGAGCTTATTATAAATGAAAGGTGAAGTTACCAGTGTGAGACATAATGACTGACAGTCTGCTGTCTTGATCTACATGTCTCACACTGGTAACACCCCTTTCCATTTAAAACTTCCTGCGTCTCACACACTGGGCTGGGACTTATGGGATTGATTATGTTCGGGGAGGTTGGTCGCTCTTGAGCAAGAGCAATTCAATGAGAGTGATGACAATCTAAAGATGCAATGAGGAACGAATGGCTGATGGTGAGGAGTGGAGGGGCCGGAGCGGTGAGCGGTAAGGTGAGTATTAGTATTTTCTTAACTTTTATGCCTTATTTTTTATATATTACGTTTACTATGTTCTGGGGTCTGGGGAGACTCCAAAGCATAAAAGGGGACATTAAATTGGTGGAGAAACTAATTTCCTGGGAATATCCATGTGATCAGGCGAATTCAAATTTTGCCCACTCATCTCTACCTTTATGTTTTTACATATTACTATATAGATAAAAACAAGGTACAACAGAAGGTAGTGCAAATAAAGAATTTTTTTTTTCAAATGGTCTTTCATATTGTTGCAAATTAGTATAAATGACCAATTGTGGAAATCTAGATGTAAAATGCAGAGCTATAATGTCATAAATACAGTAGCTATGGGAGAAGAGCATGAAATGAAACAATGAACTAAATGAATAAATAAACAATGTAATGTAAGTCTACGGGTCTCCTTGGGGCAACAATGTTACTAACTTGTAACAACTCTACAAATTTGACATTTGAACCTGCCAGATATTACTACATGTCACACATAGCTTTGTAGTAAATGGATAGTTACTGTACATTCCTGCACTTGACCCTTGTATTATATAGAAACCATAAATCTGGATCCCGTATAGAAATAACCTACTGATGTGTTGAGTGTAGCGTTTGGTTAAGTGAAAGATATATAGCAGAAAAGTCATGTACACATCTCTGAGGTATGTAGATAAGATGAGCTACTACTTCTCTATGTCCTAGTGTCTAGTGTCACTCATTGACACTGTAATTGATTTCACCAGTAATAGAATGAACTGGGATGACTTGTGCTGAGGGATGACAGTGATTAGTTATTAAAATAATTTGTATCGTATTCAGTGATGACATGTCATATTGTCATCACACCATTCATGTCTAGTGGACAACAGATGATTTACTTCTTCAGGCGTAGCACAAATTATCCTAGATTTTTTTTAGCGAGGTACTAGATGATACTTTGGTCCATGTGTATTCCTACCTTACATAAGGAATCTAAAACCTTTGTTCCTAACAGACCTGGTAATCTATGTTTCTCCTGCTATAATTTCCCAATTTTACGTAATGAAGACATCACTAGAGCTTTATCTGCTATACAACCGACTACTTCTCCATGTTACACAGATTTGTCTTATATCTCTCCAACTCAGGAAGCCTGAGAACATTTTATAATACATTTTTAGATAATAATAAACACAACCATAAAGGAGAACCTGTCATCAGGATTATACATGTTAAATTAAGGTATGGCCATAATGGCGCTGTTATACAGGTTCAATAGATACCTTCAGTGAAGAAATCCGCGGCGTAGATGTTGTTTAATCATCATTAAAAGTTTGGGTTTCTTAAGCTTTAGGTGTTGGGATCTGCAACATAAACTAAGGAAAGAATGGGAAAAGCTGTCCCTACAGTAAGACTAAGCTGAATCCATACGATGTAGCGGGCAGCCTGTTCCTTGTGAACAGACCCGCCTTCGTCCTCGGCTAGTCTGAACGGAGACCTATAGAATAAAGGGAGGGGTCCCTAAAAGAACTAAGGACTGGGACAAAAATGGGACACCTCCTAACAGAAGTTGTTGCAGAGCAAAAAGACAAACTGACAAAAAGTACTAGAGGTCCCAGAGGACCAAGCAAACTAGACAGAGATAGGCACCGAAGCACCTGGCTAGAGAGACAGGCAAAAAACACTGAAGTCCAGCAAAGCCAGCAGGGCGGAGTTGGAATATATAGGCAGCTGGTCACGTGACCGCAAAGCACAAGATAGCAAAAACTAACAGGAGGGTTCTAACAGTACCCCCTGTTCTATGAGTATCCTCCGGATCCTCCAGGCCCAGGCCTATCAGGAAACCTCCTGTGGAAAGCTTTAACAAGCCTAGTAGCAGAGACATCATCTGTCCTTACCCAGGAGTTGTCTTCGGGACCGAAACTCTTCCAGGAGACAAGATACTGTAATATCCCTCTATGCCATCTTGAATTCAAAATACGAGAAATTTCATATTCACTGTCTTTCACCACAGGAGGAACTGTGACAGTGGCGACCCTATTAGAAACGTCAGCCTTTTTCAACAAGGAAACATGAAGCACAGAATTAATCTTCCAGGAAGTAGGGACATCCAACCTGACAGCAGATGGGTTAACAGCCTGAAGCACTTTAAATGGACCCACAAACTTAGGACCCAGTTTTTTAGATGGAATCCTCAACCGCAGGTTCTTCGAGGACAACCAAACCATGTCACCCACAGTAAACAAAACCTCTTTACTTTTCCTGTCAAAATACTTCTTGGACTTCTTGTTAGCCTCTTGCAGGTTACAACGTACATTAGTCCAAACTCTCTCCAAATCACCGGAAAAATTCTCCTCCTCCGGCACCGCCAACCCCAATTTGGAGAACGAACCAAAAGACGGATGTCTCCCAGTGCAACAAAAAAAAGGAGAACACCCAGCATAGGAGGATGTATGATTGTGTGGCGCCCCGAGGGTTCGGTTGCCACAGGGGTATTGCACCTCAACCAGAGGTGTGATATTCCACTCTCAGGTAAGGATGGAGTATGGACCAGGGCTCAGTTAGCTGCATACACACACTCACCCCATTTTCGGGGGACAGCTCGACGGTACTCCCATTTATGCAGGCACAACTGACCATGTCCCTGGCTGGAGTGGGGAGGGTGGAGAGAACCCAGTGGTGTAGGAGCAGAAGGGGACGGTTTCTGGAGCATAGGAAGGAGCTCATTGGGTGCAGGTCACCTGAGCTCACACACAAAGAAGCAGATAAAAGGTGGGGGCCATCTTAGGAGGGAGTTCAGTCAGTCAGAGCAGCAGAGAGAGAGCTGACAGGGAGCTGTGGCTCAGCCTGAGCTCAGCTCCACGAGGCAGGCCTGGACAGAAGGCCGGGGCCAGAGAGGAGAAGAAGAGAAGGAGAAGGAAGGAAAGAGGAGAGACAGAGGAGTAGAAAGGCTCCAGAAACAAGAAGGCAGAAGGGACCCTAAGAGAGCAGAACGGACCGCAACCGTTGCAAGCCCACGTTATATCGGGTGAAGGGTAAGGCCGCGGAAGGGTACCGGATTCCCAAGTTGGTGGAGGTAAATCATCCCTCAGCCAAAAACCGGAGGTCGTGATCATCTATTGGTGCGACCCCTTGCTACACCCGCTAGGAAGGCACCACATAGGGTCAGGTAAACTGGCGCCAAGTTTCACCAGTGAAGGCCCGAGGCAGCCAGACAGAAGCGTGGTCACTGGTGGGGCACGAGAGGCCAGAGAAAGGATAGAAGGGGTCCTATGCCACACTCCTGAATTGCCTGGGGGTTGACCGAGCCCCACACCTGGTGGACGCAGCACTGCTTGGGCAGTCATTGCTGACAGAAGTGACTTGGATATCAACTGTGAGTAAAAGGCCTGAACTGCACCATTGGACTCTGTGTGATTTATGCTGCACCTGCACCATCACCCCCAGCATCCACCTACATTGCCCTGAAGCTACACTCTTCCCGTGGGGAGTTATCCTATCCCTGTGCTGCACACCAACACCAGCCTCAGCGGTCTGCCTTGCAGCGGCGGTCATCCCTGACCGCAATCCACGGGTGGCGTAGTCGGACATCCAAAAACACTGATAAATAGACTGCCACAATTTGGTCTGACCACCCTGAGCCACGGGACCGGGTTGCCACTACTACCCCCAGCATCGCACAGAAGCCCGGTTCCGGGTGCCCCACGGCCCAGGGGCGAGTCAGCTTTGGCGTAGTCGGCAGGATCGTGACCAACCCGCCACAAACGGGTATTGCGTGCCTGAAAAGAGACTGTTTCACTGTATTGAAAATGGCACCCGCCCCGGCAGAACGGACGCCATAATGTGCGCGCCAAAAGACAACAGGAAGCCACCTCCCATCGTGGGCCAGGTCCCAGAATGGCGCCAAAGAAGGAGCCCACCCCCAACAGCCATGAGTGCGGCTGTAGAGATGTCCATCAAGGTGGGGGGCTGCCCCTGAGAGTGATTGTCAGCAGATTGCCCCAGGACCACCCCCAACAGGGGCGGAAAGAGAAGAAAACCGCGGGGCAGGGTGTGGTTTGGATCAGTCTCACCAGACCGCACCCGGAGATGGAGAGGAGCGTCAACTCCAGCACCCTGGCAAGCGGCCTGCTGCAGGCCGAGGCGTCCCCGTACAGCCTCACGGAGCTGATGGCTCAGCTCCCCGCAGAAGACCCTGAGTTCCTGCGGACTGCGCTGGAGGAGCTGGACCGGAGGATGGTCCGAGCACAGAGGGACGTCATCGCCGGGTGGAGAGAGGAGATGGCCCGGCGGGTCGCGACCCGGCAGCAAGAAACGCTGCCAGCTCCCGGCAGTGCGCCTGCCCCCGAAGACAGAGAGAGAAGACCGGAGGCCGAGAACAGCGCTGCCGCGGAGGCAGGTAAGGCGGACGCCCCTGCCCCGGGTCCTAACGCCGTAGCCTTACCCCTGGATCCCGCCGCGGAGCCAGAAGTCCCGGGAGCCGCTGCAGCTTCCACGCTCCCGCTGCAAACACCTGGGCCGCAAGCCACGAAGACCACCGCTGAACCACGCCCCCCGTCGTGCCCCCTGACCTCGGGCGCGGTAGGAAGCGGCCCGCTCCAGGCCCGGTCGCAAGGCCTGACCACCACAGGCGCCTCCCAGCCGCGTGCGCCCCCGGTCTTGAAACCACCACCCCTTGGGACTGACCTGTACAGCCAGCTCGCTGGACCTGATGGAGAGCCGGTCCCTGTACCAGAGGGATGGGTTCACCCCAGTCAGCGGAAGAAGCGGGAGTTGTTCCCGGTAGATCGGGTAATATACACCCGACACCGAGGCCTGAAAGGATGGTATGCCCTTCATGTCCGGAGGGTAAGAGAGGAGCAGCACCCCGAACCAGAACCCGGATACCAAGAGGACCCGGACGGCTCTGGAGAGTATGAGGAGGAAGAAGGAGCATCAGGAGGATACCGCTACTGATGAGCGGCAACGAGCAAGTGTGAGTAGTTTCCCGACAGGGTACAAGGAACTGTTTGTGTTGCCCCCGTTGGGACTGTTGCCCATTCAAAGTTAACCCCCAAGTCACCGGCTGAGGACTGAGAGCAGCCATCCCTCTTCCCCACCTGGCTGAGGACTGAGAGCAGCCATTCCCCTTTCCCATCCGGCCGAGAACTGGGAGCGGCCAACCCCTGTAAATAGTTGCGCTTCTTAAAGCGCCCCCTATTGGTTTTATAAAATTACTGCAACGTCTACCTCTGGACAAAAAACTCGTTTGGCGTGGCCGAAGATGTGGTCCAACTACCGGATCACCTATGCACTGCAGCCACGCCCAGGGCCTACGTTGAGGGTTTACGAACAAGTCCCTCATGTTTGAAAGATTGCTGAAAGTTATGCACTTTATTGAAAAAATGGACACCTGGTCACAAGTTGCACAGTGGCCAGTGAAGAAGAGAATTTACTTAAAAAAAAATAAAAATGTTTTACCTGAAAAGTTTTATATGCTGCTAAAAGAGTTACATAATAGTGAAAATGTTTTATATAATGTCTGGTAAAAGAGTTCTGGTAATATTAAAAATGCCTTATAATGTCTAGTAAAGAAAAGTGTTGGAAAAGAGAAAGTGCTTCCCATAAAGGAAGTTGCACAGTGTCGGCCGTTTTCTAATGTAAAAAAGTTTTGAAAAAGTTTTGCATATCTTACATGTTTTTGAATTGTCTTTTGCTCTGTTCCAGCCCGAGGACGTGCTGTTGTTTACCAGGGGGGAATGTGGCGCCCCGAGGGTTCGGTTGCCACAGGGGTATTGCACCTCAACCAGAGGTGTGATATTCCACTCTCAGGTAAGGATGGAGTGTAGACCAGGGCTCAGTTAGCTGCATACATACACTCACCCCATTTCCGGGGGAGAGCTCGACGGTGCTCCCATTTATGCAGGCACAACTGACCATGTCCCTGGCTGGAGTGGGGAGGGGGGAGAGAACCCAGTGGTGTAGGAGCAGAAGGGGGCGGTTTCTGGAGCATAGGAAGGAGCTCATTGGGTGCAGGTCAACTGAGCTCACACACAGAGAAGCAGATAAAAGGTGGGGGCCATCTTAGGAAGGAGTTCAGTCAGTCAGAGCAGCAGAGAGAGAGCTGACAGGGAGCTGTGGCTCAGCCTGAGCTCAGCTCCACGAGGCAGGCCTCGAGAGAAGGCCAGGGCCAGAGAGGAGAAGAGGAGAAGGAGAAGGAAGGAAAGAGGAGAGACAGAGGAGTAGAAAGGCTCCAGAAACAAGAAGGCAGAAGGGACCCTAAGAGAGCAGAACAGACAGCAACCGTTGCAAGCCCGCGTTATATCGGGTGAAGGGTCAGGCCACGGAAGGGTACCGGATTCCCAAGTTGGTGGAGGTAAATCATCCCTCAGCCAAAAACCGGAGGTCGTGATCATCTATTGGTGCAACCCCTTGCTACACCCGCTAGGAAGGCACCACATAGGGTCAGGGAAACTGACGCCAAGTTTCACTAGAGAAGGCCCGAGGCAGCCGGACAGAAGCGTGGTCACTGGTGGGGCACGAGAGGCCAGAGAAAGGATAGAAGGGGGTCCTGTGCCACACTCCTGAGTTGCCTGGGGGTTGACCGAGCCCCTCACCTGGTGGACACATCACGGCTTGGGCAGTCATTGCTGACAGAAGTGACTTGGATATCAACTGTGAGTAAAAGGCCTGAACTGCACCATTGGACTCTGTGTGATTTATGCTGCGCCTGTACCATCACCCCCAGCATCCACCTACATTGCCCTGAGGCTACACTCTTCCCGTGGGGAGTTATCCTATCCCTGTGCTGCACACCAAAACCAGCCTCAGCGGTCTGCCTTGCAGAGGCGGTCATCCCTGACCGCAATCCACAGATGGCGTAGTCGGACATCCAAAAACACTGATAAATAGACTGCCACAATTTGGTCTGACCACCCTGAGCCACGGGACCGGGTTGCCACTACTACCCCCAGCATCGCACAGAAGCCCAGTTCCGGGTGCCCCACGGCCCAGGGGCGAGTCAATTGTTAAGAGCAAATTCTGCGAGAGGCAGAAACTCTGACCACACCTCTTGATTGTCCGCCACAAAACAACGCAAAAACTGTTCAACATCCTGGTTCTTTCTTTCAGTCTGTCCATTAGACTCAGGATGATACCCAGACGAAAATGACAAATGGACTCCCAACCTGTCACAAAAAGCACGCCAAAAGCGAGCCACAAACTGAGTTCCTCTATCAGAAACAATATCCGTGGGAATGCCATGGAGCTTGACAATCTTCTTAACAAACGCCTTAGCGAGTGTCTTGGCGCAGGGCAACTTAATGAATGGAACCAAATGACACATCTTACTAAAACGGTCTACGACCACCCAGATGACAGTAAAACCCTCAGACACAGGAAGATCAGTAATAAAATCCATAGAGAGATGTGTCCAAGGTGCACTAGGAACCTCCAGAGGGCAAAGCAACCCCGCAGCAGGAGTATCTGAAGCCTTTGACCTAGCACACACAGTACACTGACGCACCCACTTGATGACTTCCTTCTGCCATCCAGGCCACCAAAAACTGCGACTGATAAGTTTCTTAGTCTCCGAAACTCCTGGATGACCTGCCAACCGAGACTCATGACACTCCACAAACAAATCTCTCCTAAAGGCTCTAGGCATGAACAACCTCCCATGGGGAGTGTTAGATGGAGCATCATCTTGAGCTTTCAGAATCCCATTCTCCAAATCGGAGTCCAATGCCGCCACCACAACTCCTTTCTGCAAAATGCTCTCCTCCTCCTCGGTACCGACCGTAGGAGAGAAGCTGCGAGATAAAGCATCGGCTTTAACATTCTTAGTACCAGGGATATAGGTAACAGAAAAATTAAACCGAGAAAAAAAAAGTGCCCACCTAGCTTGACGGGCATTCAAGCGCTTGACAGCATCCAGATAGATCAAATTCTTATGATCTGTGAAAACCTGAATAGGAAATCTAGCGCCTTCCAAAAAATGACGCCAGTGTTCAAACGCAAGTTTAATAGCCATCAACTCCCGATTTCCAACATCATAATTCAGTTCGGTTTCCGAAAATTTTTTCGAAAAGATGGCACAAGAATGTACTCCACCCTTGTTCTCCTGAGACAAAACTGCTCCGACCCCCACCGATGAAGCATCGACCTCGACCAAAAAAGGTTTGGTCTCATCAGGCTGTATAAGGATAGGGGCAGAACTGAACCTCTCTTTGAGATACTCAAACGCTTCAATGGCTTCAGTAGTCCACTGGGTTGTATTCGCACCTTTCCTGGTGAGATCGGTTAGAGGTTTAACAATTACAGAAAAATTCTTAATGAATTTCCTGTAATAAATGGCAAAACCCAAAAACCTCTGTATAGATTTCAAACCAATAGGCCTAGGCCATTCCTGCACAGCCTGAACCTTCACAGGGTCCATCTCAAAGCCCTCGCTGGAGACAATGTAGCCCAAAAAACTAATTTTCTGCACAGCGAACTCACATTTATCCAGCTTAACAAAGAGTGAATTATCACTCAATAACTGCAAAACTTCACGTACACTCTGCCAATGGGACTCTAAATCTGGTGAATAAATCAAAATGTCATCCAAATACACAACCACATTCTTACCAATCAAAGGTCTCAGGATGTCATTAATAAGGTTCTGAAAAAATGCAGGTGCATTGGTAAGACCGAAGGGCATCACCAGATTCTCAAAATGACCTACCGGAGTGTTAAAAGCAGTTTTCCATTCATCACCCTCCTTCACACTTAACAAATTGTATGCCCCTCGGAGATCAATTTTGAGAACCATTTGGCTCCCACTAACTGGTTAAACAAGTCAGGAATTAACGGCAATGGGTAGGAATTGCGTACGGTAATCTTATTAATTTCATGAAAATCCAGACATGGACGTAAACCGCCGTCCTTTTTTTTTAACAAAGAAGAATCCGACTGCCACAGGCGACTTAGAAGGTCTAATGTGACCAGCAGCCAGGCTAGTCTCTATGTACTCCTCCAAGGCCTTTCTTTCAGGGATAGTCAGATTAAACAAGCGACTTTTAGGAAGAGTAGCACCTGGAACAAACTCAATGGTGCAATCATAATCCCTATGAGGAGGTAAAACTTGAGACTCCTCCTCCGAAAAAACCCTCCAAAAATCTTGAATAGGTACTGGTAATTCCCCTTTTTCCACAGCTGCAATGCGACCATTACAACATTTATCATAGCACTTCGGACTCCAAGACTTAATCACATTAATAGACCAGTCCAACAAAGGATTGTGCAGTTTTAACCAAGGCAATCCTAGAACAACTGGAGAGGGCAAATTATCCAAAACAACCAAGTCCAAAATTTCTTGGTGAACACCATTGATAGTGAGAGGAAATGCAGCAGTCTTGTGAGTAATACATTTCAAAGGAGTGTTATCAATTGCAACCACAGAAATAGGAGATGACAAAGGTTTGGATTTCAATTTAAGTTTTCCCAAAAACCCTCTATCAATCACATTAAGTGTTGAACCACAATCCACAAATACCTGAAATTCAATCAAATCTCCCTGCAGAGTAGTACACCCAGAAAGGAACACTTCTGCATAGCGTAAACAAGCTATACGGGCGTAACTGACCTTTTTTTTATTCTTTACTTAAACGACGCTCACAATACTTAATCAAATGATCAGCTTTACCACAATAAAGACACAAACCTTCAGCGAATCTCCGATCTCTTTCTTGAGAGCGGAGTGACATTGCCCCAACCTCCATTGGTTCTCCGCTGTCAGAGCAGATTTTCTGGAAACTAGGACCTGAAGTTACAGGAGTTTTTACATCATTGACCCTGGACCTTATTCTCCTGTCCACACGAACAGCTAACTGCATAGCTTCCTGCAGAGTCTCAGGTGCAGGGAATGCAATTAGCAAATCCTTAACCCTTTCACTCAGACCAGCAAGAAATAAACTTTTCAGTGCCTAATCATTCCACTTAACTTCTGAAGCCCATCTCCTGAAGTGTGTGCAATAAATTTCAACATCATCTGACCCCTGATTCAAACGTCTAAGTTCTGATTCAGCAGATGAGATTCGATCAGGATCGTCATATAATAGCCCCATAGCAGAAAAAAATTCCTCAACAGAACTTAAACACGGATCATTAGGTTGGAGAGAAAAGGCCCACCCCTGTGGTTCTTTGCGCAAAAGTGACATAATAAAACCAATGCGATCCAGGACAGCTACTCACGTGTTGCTGAAGCTCGGCCACCTCCAGAAACAATCCCTGCAGGCGTTGAGCCAACTCCTGGACGGAAACCATATTGATCCCTGAATTTCTTTCCTTTTAGTTTTTTTTTGGGGCTGGACTTACTGTTGGGATCTGCAACATAAACTAAGGAAAGAATGGGAAAAGCTGTCCCTACAGTAAGACTAAGCTGAATCCCTACGATGTATCGGGCAGCCTGTTCCTTGTGAACAGACCCGCCTTCGTCCTCGGCTAGTCTGAACGGAGACCTATAGAATAAAGGGAGGGGTCCCTAAAAGAACTAAGGACTGGGACAAAAATGGGACACCTCCTAACAGAAGTTGTTGCAGAGCAAAAAGACAAACTGACAAAAAGTACTAGAGGTCCCAGAGGACCAAGCAAACTAGACAGAGATAGGCACCGAAGCACCTGGCTAGAGAGACAGGCAAAAAACACTGAAGTCCAGCAAAGCCAGAAGGGCGGAGCTGGAATATATAGGCAGCTGGTCACGTGACCGCAAAACACAAGATAGCAAAAACTAACAGGAGGGTTCTAACATTAGGTGCATTGGGGTGGAACTGTGGGGTGGGACTGTGGGGCGGGACTGTGGGGTGGGACTGAGGGGTGGGACTGTAGAATGGGACTATGTGGCAGAACCAGGGTTGGACTGGGCAACCAGAGAACCAGAGAATCCTCGGGTGGGCCGTGGCTTCTCCGTCAGGAGAATTCATAGTGCAAACCTTGCAGCTGCTATGGGGCCCTTGAGCGGGGGAGAAAGGTGGGCCCTCAGAATTAAATCCTCTGGTGGGCCCAATGTTCTTCAGTCTGACACTGGGCAGGACTCTGGGGCGGCACTGTAGGATGGGACTCTGGGGCAGGACTGCGGGTAGAGTCTTTGGCTATGCCCTGGCCCCTCAGCTGTCTCTGGTGTCTGTATCTTCTTCTTGTTTTAAATTTCATGCTTGCATTGTTCAAGCCGCGGGTGGTGCTTGCGCAGCTTAATCTCTCGGAAGTCCTCAGGAAAATGATGTTAATGGTGTGCATGTGTAGATTTAGATCTTGGCTCAATAACAAGCTGAGATCTTAATCTGCACATGTGCCCCCACCAGTGCCATGTTACTGAAGACCGCCGGGAGGTCAACCTGCTCATGGACCTCCATTGGTGCCATTGCGAGGTCCTTATGCACACACACCGCTCACGGTTAGGAACAGTGCATGACATTTAAAACATGAAGAAGATACAGACACCAGAGGCAGTGGAGGTGCTGGGACAGTGCCGAAGACCCTACCTACAGTCCCACCCCACAGTCCCGCCAGATTTACAGTAAGCTTAGGAAACCTAAACTTTTCATGATGATTAAACAACAACCAGGCTGTGGATTTCTTCACTGAAGGTATCTATTGAATTAGTATAACATCGCCATTATAGCCATACCTTTATTTTAACATGTAAAATCCTGATGACAGGCTTACTTTAAAAACAAGGGATATGTGTTTGGTAAAGATGTATACAGTATAAAGCAGAAATAAATTAAAGCCAATTCTTACAGCAATCAATAAGATTGTCCTAGAAAAATGAGAGCTAGGATTTAACTAGCAGATATAGTCAATTTTATCAGCGCTACTTTTTATTTATCACCCACACTAAAAGGGAATGCATCATCAAAAAAGTTACACGTTATTTAAATCCTCATTATTTGAATTACATTAGCCAACTTTTTGAAGTAGTTTTATAGGAAATTTTTTTTTCCCACATAGTCAAGTTCTCACTACACCACTTTCCATGCTCTTGCTTACCACCCCTGTGAATGTGAGTTTTGACACTTTAGGGAAGTTATCAAGAGGGCAACTTTTAAGTTAATACATTGCCAAATGTATTAAGTGTTGCATAATTATTTATACACTAGATGGTTGCCCGATTCTAACGCATCGGGTATATGCCCCATGTAGGATGTGACTCCCCCCCCCACATAATGCGCCATGCAGGAGGTTACATCCCCCGTCCGTTATAATGCCCCTTGCTGGATGTGACATCCCCCCCTCCCTTATAATACCCCATGCAGGATGTCACATCCCCCCATAGAGCCCCATGCAGGATGTGACATCTCCCCCTCCCTTATAATGCCCCATGCAGGATGTCACATCCCCCCTATATAATACCCCATGCAGGATGTCACATCCCCCCCATAGTGCCCCATGGAGGATGTCACATCCCCCTTCCCTTATAATGGCCCCTCCACGATGTCACACTTCCCCACCCCACCATTTAATGCCCTATGGCCCCATACAATAAAAAAAAAAAAAAAAAAAAAAAAAATCCAATACTCACCTCACTTGTCAGCTGCTCCTCTGGACTCCAGCATAGCCCGCATGTTCCCGCTGTGCGCTGTGACCGGTCAGGAGAGAGCGCAGTGTAAAGACGTCACCGCGCCCTCTGACCTGACACGTCACACAGCAGCAGCGGAAGACACAGGAGCTGCTGCGCAGGCACGAGGAGGGGTAAGTATGGCGCCGGGTGTCGGGGTCCTGAGTGAGCGGGGGGAGGAACAGGAGGAGAGGGGAGGAGAGGAGGGGAGGAGAGAGTAGAGGAGGGGAGGAGAGGGGAGGGGCGTCACTTTTACCGTCCGGAGATAAGCGGCCGTAGCCGCTGATCTCCCGACAGTAGCCGCATGGGGGTCAGCGGCGCCTCTGGTCGAGGGACGTATGCTGCGAGCAGCCGGCTTCATCTCCCGGCTGCATCGCCGCTCACCTCCGTACGGCAGATCAGCCGCTAACGGCCGCCATCTTTTTGTGAAATGCCGCGTCGCTGATTGGTCGCGGCCGGACCAATCAGCGACTCGGGATTTCCTGGACAGACAGACAGGAAGACAGACAGACAGACAAATGGGATAAGACAATTATATAGATAGATTTGTCACATATCTTTAGATATAACACTTCTGTAAAGAGCTGAATATCCACTTTTTACATCACTCCTTTCCTGGAGTGAGATTGCGACTATATAAAAAAATTAAAATTCATTAATCTGGTCGCACTTAGATTACACACAGTTTATGAAAGTGAGAAGTGTGGCATAAAACAGCAAAAAAGTTACATTAAAAAAAACAAAAAAAAAATTAGAAGGTAGCAAAATTTGTGATTTTACAATACCAAGACAACTGGTGCAAGATTCATATCCCTCTATGGCTCAGTCTACTGATGAAGCATCCTGACGCCGCACAGAGGAAAACTTCAAAACCGCTGCTCACTGCTATGATTAAGAGTGGTTCAGCGCTCGAAAAGCATCAGTTTTTTATCCCCCTATATGTGCTTTTGTCATTTTTTAATGGATCTACAATAAAATAACTTTTTTGTATTACCTACGGATGGATGTGCAGAATTTCCTCTTCGACTGCCTTGGAGATATACTTTATCAATAGTCAATGAGGTGTCACCCTATTTTTACATCGTCTAGCTCAGTCATAATAGTCTGATATTTTTTTTTTTAGGCTTTGCTGTGTAAATTGGATGAGGGTCAGCTGAGGGAAAAGGACTAAGATTTATTGAACTGTTGTAGAATTGAATAGTCTATATCAGTGCTGGCGAACTTATGGCACGTGTCCCAGAGGGGGCACGCAGAGCCCTCCCTAAGGGCACACTCGCCATCGCCTCAGCACTAACGCTCCTGGACCGTACCCGGCGAGTGAGGACTTGGAGCCCGCCGAGTGCCGACACCAGCCCATTCTTCAGCTAGATGTGCGTTCTTGGACGCACATCTAGCTGAAGTGTATTGCAGCGCACAAACTTTCCAGGCCCGTACACCACAATAACAATACATGCCGCTGGCCAATTAGAATTGGCCAGCAGCTGACAGCGTACACGCGACTGGGCGCATAGCAGTGACGCTTAGACGCTGAAGTCAGCTGCCAGCTTCAGAAGACGATGAGGCGCGGGAGAGGAAGGAAGGTGAGCTTATTATGTTTTGTTTTATTTTTCTATGGGATGAACAGTGGCGCAGGCAGGATGGGGGCGCATATACATTGGTAGGGTGCATATACACTAATGGGGGATATACCAGGATGGGGGCGCATATACACTGGTGGGGGTGCATATACACTGATGGGGGATATACCAGGATGGGGAACATATACAAGGATGGGGGATATACCAAGATGGGGGCACATATACAATCATGGGGGATATACCAGGATGGGGGCATATATACAATCATGGGGGATATACCAGGATGGGGGAGCATATACAATCATGGGGGATATGCCAGGATGGGGATGCACATACAATCATGAGGGATATACCAGGATGGGGGAGCATATACAATCATGGGGGATATACCAGGATGGGGGATCATATACAATCATGGGGGATATAGCAGGATGGGGGCACATATACAATCATGGGGGATATACCAGGATGGGGGCGCATATACAATCATGGGGATATACCAGGATGGGGGAGTATATACAATCATGGGGGATATACCAGGATGGGGGTGCACATACAATCATGGGGGATATACCAGGATGGGGGAGCATATACAATCATGGGGGATATACCAGGATGGGGGAGCATATACAATCATGGGGAATATACTGCGATGGGGGAGCATATACACTTATGGGGCATACAATGGGTCTGGAAAGCTTTCAGACCCCCTTTAAATGTTTAATTTGTTTCATTGCAGCCATTTGGCAAATTCTAATAAGTTCATTTTTTTTCTCATTAAAGTACACTCTGCACCCCATCTTGACTGAAAAAAAACAGAGCTGTAGAAATTTTTGCAAATTTATTAAAAAAGAAAAACTAAAATATCACATGGTCATAAGTATTCAGACCCTTTGCTCAGACACTCATATTTAAGTCACATGCTGTCCATTTCCTTGTGATCCTCCTTGCAACAGTTCTACTCCTTCATTGGAGTCCAGCTGTGTTTAATTAAACTGATAGGACTTGATTTGGAAATGCACACACCTGTCTATATAAGACTTCACAGCTCACAGTGCATGTCAGACCAAATGAGAATCATGAGGAACTGCCCAAGGAGCGCAGAGACAGAATTGTGGCCAGGCACAGATCTGGCCAAGGTTACAAAAGAATTTCTGCATTACTCAAGGTTCCTAAGAGCACAGTGGCCTCCATAATCCTTAAATGGAAGAAGTTTGGGACCACCAGAAGTCTTCCTAGACCTGGCCATTCAGCCAAACTGAGCAATCGTGGGAGAAGAGCCTTGGTGAGAGAGGTAAAGAAGAACCCCAAGATCACTGTGGCTGAGCTCCAGAGATGCAGTAGGGAGATGGCAGAAAGTTCCACAAAGTCAACTATCACTGCAGCCCTCCACCAGTCGGACCTCTATGGCAAAGTGGCCCGACGGAAGCCTCTCCTCAGTGCAAGACATAAGAAAGCCAGCATAGAGTTTGCTCAAAAACACATGAAGGACTCCCAGACTATGAGAAATAAGATTCTCTGGTCTGATGAGACGAAGATAGAACTTTTTGGTGATAATTCTAAGCTGTATGTGTGGAGAAAACCAGGCACTGCTCATCACCTGCCCAATACAATCCCAACAGTGAAACATGGGGGTGTTTTTCAACTGCAGGGACAGGACGACTGGTTGCAATTGAGGGAAACATGAATGCGGCCAAGTACAGAGACATCCTGGATGAAAACCTCTTCCAGAGTGCTCTGGACCTCAGACTTGGCCAAAGGTTCACCTTCCAACAAGACAATGACCCTAAGCACAAAGCTAAAATAACAAAGGCGTCACTTCAGAACAACTCTGTGACCATTCTTGACTGGCCCAGCCAGAGCCCTGACCTAAACCCAATTGAGCATCTCCGGAGAGACCCGAAAATGGCTGTCCATCAACGTTCACCATCCAACCTGACGGAACTGGAGAGGATCTGCAAGCAAGAATGGCATAGGATCCCCAAATCCAGGTGTGAAAAACTTGTTGCATCATTCCCAAGAAGACTCATGGCTGTACTAGCTCAAAAGGGTGCTTCTACTCAATACTGAATAAAGGGTCTGAATACTTATGACCATGTGATATTTCAGTTTTTCTTTTTTAATAAAGTTGCAAAAATTTCTACATTTCTGTTTTCTTTTCAGTCAAGATGGGGTGCAGAGTGAACTTTAATGAGAAAAAAATGAACTTTTTAGAATTTACCAAATGGCTGCAATGAAACAAAGAGTGAAAAATTTAAAGGGGTCTGAATACTTTCCATACCCACTGTATAGGTATAGGGGCAGAATATACAAGGATGGGGAATATACCAGGATTGGCACAGGATATACCAGGATTGGGGGAGCATATACAAGGATGGGGGGCATATACATGTATGGGGGATATATACCAGGATGGGGGGAGCATATAGAAGGATTGGGTGCAGCATATACAAGGACGGGGGGGAGTATATTCTTTATATCTGCAGCTTTATACCCCTGCCCCCTCTCTCGCCCCCTCTCTCGCCCCCTCTCTCGCCTGCTCTCTGTAGCAGTTTTTTTTTTTCTAAACTAAAGCCTCAGTATTCAGGTTAATTTGCCGTGTGTGGCACTTGCAGTTTGGGCACTCAGTTTCTAAAAGGTTCTCCATCACTGGTCTATATTATTTTCTGGAGATATCTCACATTATTAGCAGCTGCCATGTGAGTGGCCCAAGGAACATTTTTAAATATAAAAAATTCAAATCTAACAAAGTTAATATTTGAACCTAATATATTATTGCCATTCTCCATTTTTTTGTTCAGATAAAGTAAGCCAGCTAAATATTAGCTCAATAAAACTGAGACATTATGAGACATTCTCTTTAAATGGTCACTGTACTTTCAAAAATCTTGATCTCATTTGGTATTTCAAGTAATAGGCAATCTTCATATCACTATATTTATAAATGTAAAAAAATTATCCAGGACTTTAATATTGATGGCCTATCTTTGGGGTGGCGGCTGTGCAGTAACCGGCTGCAGCCATCATTCTGTCGATGAGGTTGTGCTTTGCCGCTCTGCAACTGAGCAGTTCCAGCCACCGCTGACATCGGGAACAGCTGATCAAACATTGATGACCTATCCTAAGGATAGACCAACAATATTAAAGTCCCGTGCAACCTCTTTAACTTATTTCACCTTCGAAACAGTGTAACTCTCATCTGTCTAATTTATTGTCCACTGCCTGTTGTCAAGTGTAATCTGTCTTTAGCACAAGAAATGCTGAAACAGATTACAGGAATTGGGGGCGGGGGTTTTTGATCTTTGTTCCTGTCTATCAATCTATTTACAGGTATAATGTATAGGTGGGGGTTAAATTCAGAGTAGGCAAACCATTGAACAATGTAAGAAGCAATGGATGCTGAAGAATGAAGGAAAGGAAAATGCTTATTAATGTGTAACCACTCCCTGAAAATTAGTGGATAACAAGTTACAGAGAATCAGGACAGTTCCTGAACATACAGTATTAGACTGTTCCATATGCACCAAAGTCAGTTTTACCTTGTTGTAAGGAATGATGGACTCCCTCCTCCTCCGAACCATTAATGTGATGGTGTAGTCTTTAAAAGATAAACCAGTTGACTCCTTTATGACCCCAAAGTGCTGCTTCACCAGCAAGAAATCACGTTTTGAAGTTCAGTCTGGAAGTACATTGGGACATTACGATGCACTTACAGCTTCTTAGTCTCAGCTGTATTCCTGAACTAGCAGCACCCACCCCTGGCTGATTGACAGGTCATTTGTCTAGTACAAAGCTACTGAACTGTCAGGGGAGGATGCTGGTAGTTCCGAAACACAACAGAGGTTAAGAAGCTGTAAGTGCATCCTCATGCCCCATTGTAATTCCAGACTGAACTTCAAATCTTGATTTCTAGCTGCTGAAGCAGCACTTTGGGGTTGTGAAGGGATCAACCGGCTTATCTTTTAAAGGAATACACAGCCTATTACTGGTTTGAGGGTTGGAGAGGGTAAAAGTTTCTGATAGGTTCTCTTTAAGTATCAATTGAAGTCATCATATGCATGTGGTATTGTACACACTCACATATATGCATACTGTGGTAAGATGTAATAGCAAATGACATGAAAATGATAATTAATGAGAGAGCAGAAGATAATGACAACCTGGTAATACTTAGCCCCTTGTACAGTATTTTGTAATCTTGTTTTTGTAGCATTCATGTTTCTCTCATAAAACCAATATAACCACAAGGTTGTCATCTCTCGCAATCTGTTGTGATGACATTTGTATTTTATTTGATTTAATACAGTTTGTGATTTTTCAGCAGCTCCATCAAACAGATAAACAGTTTGGACGTCTATGTGAACACAGCAGCCATATGCATTAAATAGGGGAGATATTTTGCTCTGAAAGATCATTCATCAAAATCCAGATGTGAAGAAATACAAAGTTCACGTTATTTCTGCCACTATTGTATTATCTTTAGACAATGCAGATTGTGGGGATAAAAAAAAATATATAAAAAATGCAGCTGATCGGAGGGATGAAATAGCTGAGAGGGCCTCTAATTATATACATCCACAGACCACTTGGGTAAAGTATGCAAAGCATTAGGAAAATGTCTGGTGAGGATCCAGCAAGACTCGCATGGAAACTAAAGTAAATGTTGGAAGGGGAAAGTTTGTATCTTGTATATTACATCCTATTACAGCATGAAACATATGGGGGCACATCTCTGGATTTTTGATATAAAGCTCCACACCCTGAATGGTTCGTCTACCCCTAAAGTTTCCCCAGAAAAAACATAATTGTTAATTAAGTACCCGAGGCTACAATCAGTCACAGTTGTGAATTCCTCAACTCTCAGCATATTTTACTTTTCTTTCCTGCACCTCTAAGTTCTGTGCAGCATTTATTAGTAATTAGTGAAAAAGTCTCGATTTATGTTTTAAATGTCGTGGTGCCTATTTAAAGGGAATATGTGAGCAATGTTTTGCTATTTAATATGAGAGCAGCATAATATAGGCGATTAGATCCTGATTGCAGTAATGTGACACTTGCTAGGCTGTGTGCTGTAGTTTCAATACAATCAGTGTTTTATCAGCAGGAGATTATCACTAGAGGACTAGATGTCATGTGCAGATCAGTCAGGCTAATCTGTGTAACCCCGCCCCCCACCACTGATTGGCAGCTTACTGACCATGTACACAGCAAGCTTCCAATCAGGAATGTGGGCGGAGTTATACACAGCTCAGCATTCTGACCACTGTGACATCTACACCAGAGAAAACGGGGATTCTATCAAAACTGCACCAAGTAGTCCAGTAAGTGATACATCGCTGGAATCAGGGTTTCTGTCCCTACATCATTCTGCTCTCAGATTACTTAGTCGGGCCCCGGTCCTGCTCAGCCTTTATTCATATTGAGGTCATTTTTGACACATTCCAAGGTTTTAATACTAGAAGTTAGGACCGTCCCGATTGGGTACACCTTGACTCTGGTGAGATGGCTTTTATACTTTTTTTTTATCAAAAACAGTGTTTACTAAATTCCCTATGTTATTTATATACACTATTGCTTTTTACTTACTTACCGCAGGGTATATGTTCATGTTGTTTCTATCTTAGGTCTTCTTAGATTACATAGCTGTAACGGGTCTGGGAGGTGGAACCTCTGAGCAACTATACAAAGGGGCAGTCCTTGTAAGGAAGCGGGTGGCTCCCAGGGAAGGCGGGCAGGTAGTCACGGCAAGTGACAGGGACAGTCTCTGGGTAGAAGGGCAGGAGGTCACGGCAAGTGACAGGGACAGTCTCTAGACGGGCAGGTGGTCACGGCAAGTGACAGCAGGGAAAGAGTCTCTGGATAGGCTAGCAGGCAGGTAGCAGGTGAGCGCTCCCAGGTGAGCGGGCAAGAATCTCTGGACAGGCAGGTGGTCACGGCAAGTGACGGCAGAGCCTCCAGGTAGGCTAGCAGGCAGGTAGCAGGTGAACGCTCCCAGGTGAGCGGGCACGAGTCTCTGGACAGGCAGGTGGTCACAGCAAGTGACGGCTAAGCCTCCAGGTAGGCTAGCAGGTAGGTAGCAGGTGAGCGCTCCCAGGTGAGCGAGTAAGAGTCTCTGGACTGACAGGTGGTCATAGCAAGTGACGGCTAAGCCTCCAGGTGGGCTAGCAGGTAGGTAGCAGGTGAGCGCTCCCAGGTGAGCGAGTAAGAGTCTCTGGACAAGCAGGCAGGTATCAGGCAGGTATCTGGCAGGTACTTCCTGGTCCGCAGGTGGACTGATCCATAGACAGACTGGCAGGTGCTGGTAGGCAGACTGTCGGACCACAGGATTGCAAGCAGGTAAGCCGATAACAGGCAGGTATCAGGCAGGTATAAAGCAGGAATCTGGCAGGTGACTGGCAGGTAACTGGTAACGGGACCTGAGGGCTGAAGCAGAGTTGAAAGGCTTTGCAACAACATTGCTCGGGCACCTCCATTTTGGAGGAGGTGCCTTTTATATGGTGAGGTCCTCCGGCCATTGGCCGGGGACTCCTTAGGACGGCGCGTGCGGCCCCTTTAAGAGAGGGGGAGAGCGCGCGCGCCCTAAGCACAGAGGCCGGGAAGCAGCGCGCGCTGCCAGCAGAGCGGGAGGAAGACCAAAAAATCTAAATAATAAAAATATGAGAGGAAGAGAAACCAATCACAAACTAAAATGTTTTTATACAAATGCACAAAGCATGGGCAACAAACAAGGAGAATTGGAACTACTAATGCAGGAAAAGGAATATGATGTCATTGGAATCACTGAAACTTGGTGGGACGATACACATGATTGGAATAAAAGGCTAAAAGGATACAACTTATTTGCAAGAAACAGACTTGATAAACGAGGAGGAGGTGTTGCATTGTATGTTAGAAAAGCGTATATCTGCACAGAGATTGAAGCTTCAGAGACTGGGAGTTCTGTGGAAACTGTTTGGGTAAGAATACAAGGAGAGAACAACGGAAAGGACACCATTGTAGGCATTTACTACAGGCCACCTGGGCAAGCTGAAGATATGGATGAACTCTTTATGTATCAAATGACCAAGTTCTCCAAAAAATATGACGTAGTGGTCATGGGAGATTTCAACTATCCAGACATTTGTTGGGAATCTCTCTCAAGTAAAACTAACAGGTCAAGCAAATTCTTATCCTCTCTTGCTGACAACTTTATCTTCCAAAAGGTAGGGGAGAAAACAAGGGGATCTGCTACTTTGGATCTAATCCTTATAAACAGGGAGGAAATGGTTGAGGAGGTAAAGGTGGCTGGGACCCTAGGAGGCAGCGATCATGCTATTATAGAATTTTGGATAACTAGAGGAGGAAGACATGTGAAGACTCAAACTTCAAGGTTAGATTTTAGAAAGGCAGATTTTAAGAGACTCAGAAAGAGAATAGGAGGGATCCAATGGCTGGATGTCCTTAAGGACAAAAATGTCCAGGAAGGATGGGAAATTTTTAAAAATGAGATTCTCAAAGCACAATCGTTAACAATCCCGAAAAGTAGGAAGAATGGGAAGCATTTAAGGAAACCAGGATGGATGAACACAGAACTTAAACACATGCTAAAAAGAAAGAAAGAAAAGTTTATTAAATGGAAAGAGGGAGGCATATCTAAAGAAGATTATAATGCAGTCTGCAGATCCTGCAGGGCACGTATCAGGTTAGCTAAAGCTGACAATGAATTAAGGCTTGCAAGAGATGTCAAAAGCAATAAAAAAGGATTTTGGGGGTATGTCAAAAGTAAAAGAAAAGTCAAAGATGCTATAGGATTTTTACAGGATGAAAATGGAGAAATGGTAAGAGAGGATGTTGAGAAGGCCGAACTTTTTAATTCCTATTTTGCATCTGTTTTCTCTCAGAAAGAAAATGTAACATCAACTGATCTTCACTGTCCTTTTAAAGGAATAGAGGAATCCAAGTTATCAGTAAACAGAAAGATTGTGAGGGAATATTTAGCTAACATAAATGAGTTCAAGTCTCCAGGTCCAGATGAATTACACCCCAGAGTACTGAAGGAGATTGTAGAAGAAATTTTAGAACCACTCTCCATAATCTTTGAAAATTCTTGGAGAACAGGAGAAGTCCCAGAAGACTGGAGAAGAGCAAATGTTGTTCCTATCTTCAAAAAGGGGAAGAAGGTGGACCCAGGGAACTATAGGCCGGTGAGTCTGACTTCTATACCAGGAAAGATCTTTGAACAAATTATTAAACAACATGTATGTAAGTACATGGATAAGAATGAAGTGATTAACCAGAGTCAGCATGGGTTTGTAACTAACAAGTCATGTCAGACTAACTTAATTTCCTTCTATGACAGAATCACTGACTGGGTGGATCAGGGAAATGCTGTAGATATAGTATATCTTGACTTCAGCAAAGCATTTGACAAAGTATCTCACATCATCCTTATTGAAAAAATGACCAAGTATGCAATGGACCAGGCAACTGTTAGGTGGATTCATAACTGGCTTAGTGATCGGACTCAAAGGGTGGTTGTAAATGGCTTCACATCCAGCTGGATGAATGTCTCAAGTGGGGTACCACAGGGCTCCGTCCTGGGACCTGTATTGTTCAACATCTTTATCAATGATTTAGATGAAGGAATTGAGGGTAAACTGATTAAATTTGCTGATGACACAAAGCTAGGAGGGATAGCTAATACTAGAGAAGAGAGAGAGAGGATTCAAAAAGACCTAAATAAACTGGAGCAGTGGGCAGCAACCAACAGAATGGTTTTTAACAGGGAAAAATGCAAAGTACTACATCTGGGCAATAAAAATGAAAAAAGCATATACAGAATGGGAGGAATAGAGCTAAGCAACAGTACATGTGAAAAAGACTTAGGTATACTAATAGATCATAGACTGAACATGAGTCAACAGTGTGATGCAGCAGCAAAAAAGGCAAATACAATTCTGGGATGTATTAACAGAAGCATACAGTCTAGATCACGTGAAGTCATTATCGGTCTTTACTCCTCTTTGGTCAGACCTCATCTGGAATACTGTGTACAGTTTTGGGCACCACATTTTAAAAAAGACATAGACAAACTGGAGCAAGTTCAGAGAAGAGCGACCAGAATGGTGACTGGTCTGCAAACCATGTCCTATGAGGAACGGTTGCAGGATTTGGGAATGTTTAGCTTGCAAAAAAGAAGACTGAGAGGAGACTTAATAGCTGTCTACAAATATGTCAAGGGCTGTCACATTGTAGAAGGATCATCTTTATTCTCATTTGCACAAGGAAAGACTAGAAGCAATGGGATGAAACTAAATGGGAGGAGACACAGATTAGATATTAGAAAAAACTTTTTGACAGTTAGGGTGATTAATGAGTGGAACAGGCTGCCACGAGAGGTGGTGAGTTCCCCTTCAATGGACGTCTTCAAACAGAGGCTGGACAGACATCTGTCTGAGATGATCTAGTGAATCCTGCTTTGAGCAGGGGGTTGGACCAGATGACCCAGGAGGTCCCTTCCAACTCTACCATTCTATGATTCTATGATTCTATGATTAAGACGCCGGGCACGGAGCGGAGAGGTGAGGGGAACGGCGTCCCTGCCTAGCAGGAGGCAGGGATGCCGACACTATAGTACCCCCCCTTTAGGCCCCCCCTTTTTTAGGCCTGACAGAAATTTATCAAGGATGAGAGGGGCATGGATGTTCTCCCGGGGCTCCCATGTTCTCTCCTCAGGACCAAACCCCTTCCAATCCACTAGAAAAAAGGTCCTTCCTCTTACCCTTTTGGTGGCCAGAATGTTCTCTACCTCAAACTCGTTTTCAGCGGAAACCGGAGCAGGAGGCGTACCTGTAGACTTGGAAAAAGAGTTAAGTATCACGGGTTTGAGTAGAGATACATGGAAGGAGTTAGGAATCCGCAAATTGGCCGGGAGTTTCAATTTATAGGCCACCGGGTTGATTTGTTTGATAACTTCCAGTGGGCCGATGAACCGAGGCCCTAACTTGTAGGAAGGAATCTTGAGCCGGACATATTTGGACGAGAGCCAGACCTTATCTCCAGGACGGAATTGTGGTGGATCCAGACGTCTCTTGTCAGCCTGTTTTTTCATCCGCTCGGATGACTGAAGAAGTGCGGATCTGGTACTTTCCCAAATGGAAGAAAATTCGTTAACGAGAGATTCCGCAGCCGGATTGTCCACCGAGGCGGAGACGGGAAATGGGATCCGAGGATGCTGACCGAAGACTACAAAAAACGGGGATTTGGAGGAAGATTCTCTCTCGTGATTATTGTAAGAAAATTCGGCCCACGGTTAAAGATCCACCCAGTCGGAATGGTGAGCATTAACAAAGTGCCGGAGGTAGCTGGTTAAAATTTGGTTGATCCGTTCTACTTGGCCATTGGACTGTGGGTGATAAGCAGAAGAAAAGTCCAAGGTGACCCCCAGCAGTTTACACATGGCTCGCCAAAAACGAGAGGTGAACTTAACCCCTCGGTCGGATACGATGTGGAGAGGAAGACCATGAAGACGGAAGACATGATGGATAAAGTCTTTAGCTAACTCTGATGCAGACGGAAGACCCGGCAGGGGAATAAAGTGAGCCATTTTGGAAAAGCGGTCAGCGACCACCCATATGACCGTACAACCGGCAGAGACAGGGAGGTCCGTTATAAAGTCCATAGCTATATGCTGCCACGGGGCAACAGGTACAGGAAGAGGAAGGAGACGGCCGGCTGGCAGATGTCTCGGAACCTTGTTGCGGGCGCAGGACACACAGGCTGAAACAAAGTCTATTACGTCCTTGTGCAGGGTAGGCCACCAGTAATGCCGGGTAATAAGCTGGAGGGTCTTTTTCTGACCAGCGTGGCCAGCTAGCTTGGACGAGTGTCCCCAGTGTAGAACCTTCTCACGATCAGGAACAGTTACGAACGTCTTACCGGGTGGAAGACGATTTAGATTCACGGGGGCCACCTGCATTACTTTGGCGGGGTCGATGATGTGTTTAGGCTCCTCCTCAAGATCAGAGACCAAAAAGGATCGGGATAAGGCATCAGCTTTGATGTTTTTGTCAGCCGGGCAAAAATGAAGAATGAAATTAAAGCGGGCGAAGAACAAGGACCACCGGGCTTGGCGCGGGTTAAGTCTCTAGGCACTCTGGAGGTAAGCCAAGTTCTTGTGCTCCGTGTAAATTATTACCGGGTGAAGAGCCCCCTCGAGCAGGTAACGCCACTCCTCCAGTGCCAGCTTAATGGCCAACAATTCTCGGTCTCCTATAGAATAATTGCGCTCAGAGGAGAAGAGTTTGGAGAAGAAGCCGCAAGTTACCATTCTTCCGGAAGACGACTTTTGGGTAAGTACTGCTCCGGCTCCGGAGGAGGAAGCGTCGACTTCTAGAAAGAATTGTTTGTTGCCGTCCGGACGATGCAGCACAGGGGCGGAGGAAAAAGCTCGTTTTAAGGAAAGGAAGGCCTCCTCTGCTTCGGGCGGCCATTGTCTGGGATTAGCGCCCTTACGGGTGAGCGCCGAGATAGGGGCAGTCCGGGAAGAGAAGTGCGGAATGAAGAGGCGGTAGTAGTTGGCGAAGCCCAGGAACCGCTGAATAGCCTTCAACCCCTCTGGTCGGGGCCACTTCTGGATGGCAGACAGTTTCTCAGGGTCCATTTGTAGGCCGGTCTGAGAGATTATGTAGCCCAGAAACGGAAGCGAGGTCTGCTCAAAGAGGCACTTCTCATATTTAGCGTAGAGGTGGTTCTGCCTGAGCCTGAGCAGGACCTGACGAACGTCCCTCCGGTGAGTGAGAAGATCTGGAGAGAAGACCAAGATGTCGTCCAGGTACACCACCACGCAGGAGTAGAGAAGGTCACGGAAGATGTCATTGACCAACTCTTGAAAGACGGCGGGAGCGTTACAGAGACCAAAGGGCATTACAAGGTATTCATAGTGGCCGTACCGGGTGTTGAATGCCGTCTTCCATTCATCCCCCTGACGGATACGGACCAGATTATACGCCCCACGGAGGTCCAGCTTGGTGAAGATTCTAGCCCCCCTCAGACGGTCAAATAATTCAGGAATGAGCGGAAGGGAGTATTTATTCTTCACTGTGATCTGGTTAAGGCCTCTATAGTCTATACAGGGACGGAGTGAGCTGTCCTTCTTTTTGACGAAGAAGAAGCCTGCTCCCGCCGGGGAGGTAGATTTCCGGATAAATCCCCGGGGCCAGATTCTCCTCAATATATTCAGACATGGACCGGGTCTCAGCAGCGGACAAAGGGTAAATACGCCCACGGGGAGGAGTAGCGCCGGGCATCAGGTCAATTGGGCAGTCGTATGGTCTATGAGGGGGTAATGTCTCTGCTTCTCTTTTATTAAAGACGTCCGCAAAAGACCAATAGGGAACCGGTAGGCCGGGTAGATTGGCTGGGGTAGGAGAAGGACGAGCAGGATGAACGGGAACTAAACAAGTCTTATGGCAGTCCTGTCCCCAGCGAAGAACTTCTCCGGTCTGCCAATCAAGCACGGGTGCATGTTTCTGGAGCCAAGGTAGGCCTAGCAAGAGGGCGTGAGAGAGTCCAGGCAGAACATGGAAGAAGATGCTCTCAGAGTGCAGCATTCCCACCTGCAGAGTTATGGATTCGGTGATGAGTTGGATGGGATGTGGTAAGAGGCCCCCATCCACGGCGGCGACAGATAAGGGTATAGCCAGAGGTTTGGTGGGAATGCGGTATTTCTCTACCAGGGACTGAGAAATGAGATTTCCGGCAGCTCCAGAGTCAAGCTGAGCCAGTTCAAAATAACGGTTCTCCCCGCAGATGATAGAGACTGACAGCATTAGAGATGGAGAGGGTTTATTTCTGTCTAGGGTGACCTCTCTGAGCGATCCTAGACACAGGCGTTTCCCGACCTCTCCGGGCAGGAACGGATCCAGTGCTCCTTACTGCCACAGTAGAAGCAGCTCCCCTCGGCACGGCGTAATTCTTGACGGGTCTTGACTATCTTGGTCTGGTCGACCTACATAGGCTCGGGTGAGTGCGCCGGGGGAGTAACGGAGGAAGTGACGGGTCTCTGGAAGGTAGGGGCAAGGCGTGGAAACCTCCTCTCACGGGTGGCCTCTTTGGTGCGCTCCTGGAACCGGTTGTCAATCCGGGTGGCAAGTGTAATTAAGTCGTCGAGAGTGGTAGGAATGTCCCGACCGGCGAGTTCATCTTTAATACGGCCAGACAGACCCTCCCAGAAGACGGACACCAGGGCGTCGTTATCCCAGGCAAGCTCCAAAGCAAGGGTACGGAACCATATGGCATATTGGCCCACGGTGAGACTTCCTTGGCGGAGGCGTAGCAGAGATGAGGCGGATGAGGTCTTCCGTCCTGGTTCGTCGAAGACCTTCCGGAAAGCCATGAGAAAGGCTGGCAGGTTGGATACCAGGGGGTCCCCTCTCTCCCATAGAGGATTTAGCCAAGCCAGCGCCTCACCCGTGAGATAAGACATGATGAAGGCTACTTTGGCTCGGTCGGTGGAAAACTGGTGTGCCAACAGTTCGAAGTGCAGAGTGCACAGGTTAATGAAGCCCCGTGCCTGACCGGGATCTCCGCCAAAACGAGGCGGGGCGGTGAGGCGGAGACCGGGAAGAGATGCCATGGAATTGATGGGCAGCGATGCTGCCGGGGTAGGAGTCGTACGACTGGAAGCAGGTCCCGAAGATGTAGTCAGTGTGTCTAGGCGGGAGTTAACACTACGCAGGTGGCTCAGGATGGACTCCTGTTGGGACCTCTGACGGGACAGTTCATGGCATAGGTCCGAGAGTGAGGGAGCTTGGGTGCCACCGGGTTCCATGGCCCGAGCAAACTGTAACGGGTCTGGGAGGTGGAACCTCTGAGCAACTATACAAAGGGGCAGTCCTTGTAAGGAAGCGGGTGGCTCCCTGGGAAGGCGGGCAGGTAGTCACGGCAAGTGACAGGGACAGTCTCTGGGTAGAAGGGCAGGAGGTCACGGCAAGTGACAGGGACAGTCTCTAGATGGGCAGGTGGTCACGGCAAGTGACAGCAGGGAAAGAGTCTCTGGATAGGTTAGCAGGCAGGTAGCAGGTGAGCGCTTCCAGGTGAGCGGGTAAGAGTCTCTGGACAGGCAGGTGGTCACAGCAAGTGACGGCAGAGCCTCCAGGTAGGCTAGCAGGCAGGTAGCAGGTGAACGCTCCCAGGTGAGCGGGCAAGAGTCTCTGGACAGGCAGGTGGTCACAGCAAGTGACGGCTAAGCCTCCAGGTAGGCTAGCAGGTAGGTAGCAGGTGAGCGCTCCCAGATGAGCGAGTAAGAGTCTCTGGACTGGCAGGTGGTCACAGCAAGTGACGGCTAAGCCTCCAGGTAGGCTAGCAGGTAGGTAGCAGGTGAGCGCTCCCAGGTGAGTGAGTAAGAGTCTCTGGACTGACAGGTGGTCACAGCAAGTGACGGCTAAGCCTCCAGGTAGGCTAGCAGGTTGGTAGCAGGTGAGCGCTCCCAGGTGAGCGAGTAAGAGTCTCTGGACAAGCAGGCAGGTATCAGGCAGGTATCTGGCAGGTACTTCCTGGTCCGCAGGCGGACTGATCCATAGACAGACTGGCAGGTGCTGATAGGCAGACTGTCGGACCACAGGATTGCAAGCAGGTAAGCCGATAACAGGCAGGTATCAGGCAGGTATAAAGCAGGAATCTGGCAGGTGATTGGCAGGTAACTGGTAACGGGACCTGAGGGCTGAAGCAGAGTTGAAAGGCTTTGCAACAACATTGCTCGGGCACCTCCATTTTGGAGGAGGTGCCTTATATATGGTGAGGTCCTCCGGCCATTAGCCGGGGACTCCTTAGGACGGCGCGTGCGGCCCCTTTAAGAGAGGGGGAGCGCGCGTGCACGCGCCCTAAGCACAGGGGCCGGGAAGCAGCGTGCGCTGCCATCAGAGCGGGAGGAAGACGCCGGGCACGGAGCGGAGAGGTGAGGGGAACGGCGTCCCTGCCTAGCAGGAAGCAGGGACGCCGACGCTACAATAGCAAAATCCTGGTGACAGATTCCCTTTAATTCTTAGACGTGCACGATCGGGACACAACAGCACAGGAGCATACTAATAAGTCTTACTATAGGGTATTGTAGAGGGAAATATTTTTGGATTCTTCAGCTGTTCAAATGTACTAAGGGTGAATACTGGATAAGTATGAAAAATCCAGTGCCTGAAATTTTGATATTTAAACGATATGGAAATCTTTGAAGATAATTACTTTTACATAAAGAGTTTGTGCACTACTTTAACATTGATGACTTATCTTTAGGATAGGTCACCAATGTCTGATCGGTGGGGGTGTGACACCCGATCAACTGTTTCAGTGCTGACTAGAAGTGCTCAGTTACGGATCGGCTCAAACCAATAGTAGGCGGATGTGTAGTACCTGACTGCAGCCACTATCAGTAGACGGTGCTGATCCGCAACTGAGCACTTTCAGCCGCCCCCGGCATCACGATCAGCTGATCTGCGGCGGTGCCGGATGTCGCACTCCCACCGATCAGACATTGATGACCTATCCTTATGATATCATCAATGTTAAAATAGTGTACAACCTCTTTAAATGCATGTGTTTTTGGGGTAAAAAAACATTTTTTTCAATTGGATTTAATTAAAATTTTTGCATCATTTTGTTAAAAGCAATTAAATCAAAGCAAACCCCATGGAATGTTAATGGGTCGTATACTATTTCACTAAACTTACATGACATAATAAATGTATACTCTCCCACCAGGAAGCAGCTGGGAATGTAATAGCAATACATTTGGGATCGTCTTATCAGCGGAGATAAGATTTCTGGGTGAACCATCTTTTAATTTTAACAGACAGCATTATTTTGGCTTGGTGATATCTTGCTCTTGCGCCTTATGAAGTTAGCAGAAGCTTTAGCATTCATTTTGAAATCCCAGACAATGGGAATTTATCAGAGGAACGTTCAGAGCAATAGATATATCAACAGGAATAAAAATGATAAGCATTAGTCCTTATGTATTTCAAAGGCAGTTTGTGGTCTGTAGCAGAAGATTGATGTAGCCAGCTCCTAAGAATTATTGAATGGCTGTATCAATGTACACACAGATTCCCGGATTACATTTTTTACAGGTAGTGTTTTTGTGAACGGAAAGAAGTAGATTAAACAATTACATTTTTCCCTATCTACAGTCTGAGAAGACATTTAGCGCTAGGCAGAATATTAATGTGACCTGTTTATATATACGGGACCACATTGTGTTCATTGGTTCAGTATTATCTATGGCATAGAAGCAATGAAGTCAGATGTTTTGTAACCTGGACTGAGCGGTGGTCTCTTTAAAAGGGTTGTCCAAGGTGAATAAGATTTGCCGTACAGTCATTTATTACTAGAAAGTAATAAATGAAGCAATATTCAACAAGATGAGTCCCTGTAGCTCTAAACCGCTACAGGGGGAGGAGGCATAACTGCTACTCCAGTCTATGTTGATAGGCTGCAGCTGTCTCAACAACTGGGAAGTGATGGCTACAGCCAATCACTGGGCTCTCAGTGGTGATTGCATGCAGTGGTCACTTGAGTTCTAGATGTGACATCGCCACTGCAGCCTATCAGCAAAGCCAGGAGCAGTAATGGAGAGACAGCACTGGACCCGGGAAGGAGAAGGGAGACAACTCCATTTGTTATTTTACAGGTCTGCAAGGAAAATAAAAATAAAATCTTGGATAACCCCTTTAAAAAATAGTTCCTTTACCTGAAAGGTTCAATTAAAACATGAGTTTCAGTAATTTAATGACAAAATTATTAAAGGGGTTGTCCAAATTTGGGATAAAAGTCGACACTGCAGACTTGTGAATCCTCACATTGTGCACCGGGCTCGCTGTTAGGATTCTCCTGTGACGGCGATGAGACCAGGCAAGTATGAAGTATGCAATATGCATAGTCCGGGACACATCACGAAGCAACGTGCGAGACCTCGCTCAAAAAAAGTGGCCAGAATATGACCTGAAGTATGCAAATCGCAATCTTGTGGTCGCATGACCACCCGGTCTCACCGCCGGCACCAGAGACTCTTGACAGTGTGCATTGTGAGAATTCATAAGTCTGAAGTCACATCGAGTAAATGGATACTTTTGTCCCAAACCTGGACAACCCCTTTAAATGGGATGGATGATCCTTATAAGGACCAGAGGGAATTCATTATGTAGGGGAAAAGGTGATTTAGACTTCAATATTGGAAAGGATTCTTTACACTTAGAGTAATCAAACTGCGAGATTCTCTACCCCATTACATATTAATGGCAGCTGTTATGTTAGCATATAAAAAGCGCTTATCTAAAAACAGATGATGTATATGACGCACCCCCAGGGCCGTGGGGTACTCGGCAGCCGGGCCTCTTACGGATGCCGGTATGGGGAATATCACGGTCTCTGGCCCGGTCCGTGACCCAGGGCGGTCAGTAAAAAGGGGAATAGGATAGGGGATTTGGAAAGTTTGTGACGCCACCTGTGGATTGCGGCTACAGGGTGCCGCCGCTGCGGAGCAGTCCTCTGGAGCTGGTGTTACGGCAGCAGGGATGGTGTGGCTCTCCACAGGTAGAGCTTAGCCCCAGGGCAGTGTAGGCAGTATAGGTTGCGCTGGGCGTTGTAGTGCCGGGAGGGAGAGATGGTGCAGATGAAAGAAGGGACGGAGGCAGTGCAGTGCAGTCATCCGAGTTTTTACTCACAGTTCTTATGACAGTTCCACTGGTGCACTGTACAGGTGTCAGCCTCCCACGTCGCGCTGCGTTCACCAGGCAGGGGTTCAGCACCTCCTCAGGCAGATTAGGAGTACCTGACAGAACCCCACTTTCTTGTGTTGTTAGCTAGACCATCTTCACGCTGGGTCTTTCTCCCTCCTGCCCTGCGCTTCCCACTCTCAATCCCGCTCGGGTGCTCTGAAGTCCCTCCTGTCTCGTCGGAGTTCCCGGACCTGCTTGTCCCTCACGGAGATTAGCATGGGGCTTCGGCGACTGACTATATAAGCCAGAAGCCTCCGGTTTTCCCAGCCGAGACTCGGAGTAACAACCTCTTGCGGCCTACGATCCCTCTGTCTTCTGACAGATTCGGGGCGTAAGGGTGCCGTCCTGCACTCACCGTACCCTCTGGGATCCTTCTTGACTAGATGGAAGCCTACTCCTCTGTTCCCCACCTGGGCCTCTAGGGCTGGGCCCTGCTTGTGGAGCAGAGCTCCTAGAGAGACTCTGCTCCCTAACTGACTGTCCTTCTGTTCTGACCTGCCACCCTAAGACGGCCTTCCTTTTTATATCGCCTTCAATGGTGCTCCCCTAAACTGCTTCCTCCACCCACACCCACTACTGGTTCCCCCTACCTTTGGTTCCCCCCACTCCAGCCAGGGACAGGGCTCAGCAGGGAAACACATTGCATCTTGCCCTTCCAGCCGGCCTGGAGCAGTGTAGTGTTGGATGCAGGTGTTGGGCAGCACTCCCTCCTTACCTGAGAGAAGGAGATACCACACCTCTGGGTGAAGTGTAGTACCTCTGTGGTGACTGAACCCTCAGGGGCACCACATATACTTGTTCAGAAAAGAATAAGCTTGATGGATATTTATCTGTATTTCTAAAATATAGCTATGCAACAAACCACTCTGCCTCGATCGAGGAGCTTAGACACAGTGCCAGAACAATAATTATAAATCATTACAAAATATTGCACTCAGAACAATGTGAAGTTAAATTAAAAACATTATCAGGATAAAATATGGTGATGTAGAAGGGACATCCATACGGAAACATAGACTACATTATAGAAAGACAGTATTACAAAGTAGTGTAACACGGGTACTTTAGATGCAGCGACACAGAAACACAGAGCAGCCAATACAGGGTTAATAAACAGGTGAAGTTTATAATAACAGGGTAAATCTCCACGCAGGGAGTATCAGGGGAAAATATGGGGGAAAACAAGGGAAGTAGTAGGCAAAAGTCTTTAACTGACAGTTCACAGTTTAACTAGATATAGCAGAGTCGAACCGGTTGTAAACTACAGTTTTTACACTTAGCTGACTCTTTTCCTCCACAAGGCAGTTGCCAGCTAAGGCCGGTGTTGATTTCTTCAGGCTTCCCCGCCCAAACAATGCTCCGTCTTCTGGCGGCAGCGGGCGGTCTCCGGTTTTACCCGCTGAGCCCCTAGTCCATAACACGGCACCTCATGTGCCCGGCTCCACCGACCCTGCGTCTCTTCTCTAGTCGGCTTTACTCCTCCGGTCCACTGCACTCGGCTCTTGCTCCCAGTACTGGAGCCAGGAGCCTGGACCCTCTCACACTGCTCTGCTGAGCAGGACCCAGCTCCGCTTTCCCACGTAAACGTCCTCGTCTCTTCCTCTCTCTACCCACACCACCAGTCTCTCGGTCACCTGACCTCCCAGCTCTCACTCTGGACACACCCCCAACTTCCCAGTCACCTGACTCCTGTGCTCGCAGTCTGTCTTCCCTCTGCAATCAGAGGCACGGCCCTGGCAGTTCCGGATCCCTTGCTCTGACAATACTTACACCCCGGTCTTCCCCCTTACAGTAGCAACAGCAGAGTAAATACAGAGCAAAATGAAAGTGCAGACCAAGATGTACGTTTTGCCTACAGCTCCTTCATAGCTTCAACCATTGGGAAGCGATATTGGTGAAACATTCGCCAGGGGTCTGTGTTACATTTTTGCTTTGTGTTTACTCTGTTTATGGTTCTGTACTGTGTATACAATAGAGAACTTGCGCTGGTCTAAAGACTACCTCTTGAAGCTCATCAAGAGAATGCCAAGAGTGTGCAAAGCAGTCATCAAAGCAAAAGGTGGCTACTTTGAAGAACCTAGAATATAAGACATTTTCAGTTGTTTCACACTTTTTTTGTTAAGTATATAATTCCACATGTGTTAATTCATAGTTTTGATGCCTTCAGTGTGAATGTATAATTTTCATAGTCATGAAAATACAGAAAAATCTTTAAATGAGAAGGTGTGTCCAAACTTTTGGTCTGTACTGTAGGTTGGCTCTTATAGAATTAACATTAGATAGTGGTGGTAAAGTAATGGATACCTGGCACAGTAGTGCTAGCGCTTTGCAGTGGCTTAGTCTGTATAGCCCAAATCTAAGCTCGGCACGTGCTACACCTTGCACAATGCCCTCTGAATTTCAGGTCTCTATGCAGCCACCTTGTGGCCATTGCTAGCACTGCATGTTTTGTCCCAATCTAGTGGTATTTTATCTAAGTTTACACTTGTAGGAAAATTTCCCAGAATAAAGTCATACATTATAAAATGCCTCAAATACATAATTCTATATGTATGTATGTGGTTATTTTTTGTCTATGTTTATTGCAATTTGTTTCTTCTAAGCATAATTATTGGTTGATTTGGGCTTGTTGTACAATAATAATAATAATAATAATAGTAGTAATGTTTTATCTCTATATTTTTGTGCTTGAGTTTCGTGATGTCTTGACAGTGCCTCATTACAGCTGACATTTTTCACTGCAGTAACTGTTGTAGTTCCTGGTGGGAGACAATCCCACTCACCAATCTTTCTGATGTCAGGACAATGAGTGAATGACTCTCATCTCATCAATCTATTTTACTTTATTGTTCTGATGTCTGACAGATAGAAGCAGAAAATGAGGACAGTCAGCTTTCTTCTCAGTGGCTGTAAAGGAAAGATGATCAACGCTCAGAAAGCGAAGCCATCTACCACCCACCATGATCTTACAGCTAAATCATACTGTCCCTACAGTGTTCTTCTATAGACATATAACATGGGAAAGCTTATTTGATTTTTGCACAAATCAACTTTCCTTCATGAGGACCTGGCTTGTCTGTGCATTAGATGGAAATCACATTGATTTTAAAGAGGTTGTCCACTACTTTTACATTGATGCCCCATCCATAGGATAGGACATCAATGTCTGATTGGCCATGGTCAGACACCCCCACCAATCAGCTGTCATCGGTGCCAGTGGCAGCGACCGCCTGCCGGAGGTGCTTACTTGCCGAGCTGGCCGTCTAGTTGTAGTGGCCACCGCGGGGTACTGCACATCTGCCTCCTATTCAATTCAATGGGAGGCGGATGTGCAGTACCCCGAGGTGGCCACTACAACTAGATGGTCAAGCTCCGCAAGTAAGCACTTCCGGCCGTCGCCGCTGGCACCGATAACAGCTGATCGGCGGGGTTGCCGGGTGTGGGACCGCCAGGTGTGGGACCCTGTCCAATCAGACATTGATGCCCTATCCTACGGATGCGGCATCAACATAAAAGTAGTGGATAACTTTTTTAATCTTTACTGCAGCTCATAGCATAAAAACGACAGACCCATCTGTGTGGCTGGTATCAGCTACTTTGCATATGTTTTCCCATGAAGCATTGCCTTGAAAATATGTCTCAATATCTCTTTAATGAGAGTCATTCTCCCCCATTATCTGTGCTTGGTAAAGCCTCATTTTTCCCCAGAAGGTAGACCATTGTCAGGGAATTAAAAGGGGTGATGAAGGGGGTTCAGGATTTAGCAAAAACATTGCGAAAAGTTTTTGGCGATAGGGTTTTAATGTTCCAAATTTTAAATGTTGTATAGTACACAATGATTTATTTTATTATTCATTCTATCTCAATCTATCTATCTATCTATCTATCTATCTATCTATCTATCTATCTATCTATCTATCTATCTATCTATCTATTTAAAAAAATAGAAGCAGCACCGACACAGTCTAAGGCTGTGTGCCCACGATGTGGATTTAATGCGTTTCTGCAGCGCCATTTCTGCCTCGAAAGCCCATTAAAAACGCTTGTTAAGTTGTCTGCCATGTTTCCCAATGATAATCTGCATGTGCTGTGCATATCCTGCGGAAATTTCCACTGCGGATTATCATTGCGGAAAAATCCGCAGCACAACCATTTCTTGTGCATAATCGCGGCAAAATCGCCGCCATTGACTTGCATTGAACCACATAACATCCGCATGTATACATGTATGCATGCGGATATTAAGCGATTCAATGAGCGTATGGTACCCAGGTCTGGAAAAGAGGAGAACTCTCATCTGACCCGGGTACCATTAGTAAAAAAAGAATTAAAACGTAAACAATAATAAAAAAAACATTATACTTACCTCTCCGGTGGCCCCTGGTCTCCTCTCCGGTGGTGTCCTTTGACATCAGTTTCACGCGGTGTTGTGAAAGGACCTGCGGTGACGTCATTTAGTCATGTGATGGTCACGCGAATGCTGACGTTGGCGGTTGCTTGACCTGTCAGCTGACTAAATGATGTCAGCGCAGGTCCTTTCTGAACATCGCGGGATGCCGAGGACAGAGCACGCCACCGGAGAAGGAGACCGGGGGCCACCGTATAATGGTAAGTATAATATATTTTTTTGTTTTTTACATTTTAATTCTTTTTTTTACTATTGATGCTGCATTTAAAGCAACATAAGTTGGTAGCACACTATAAATCCATGCCAGTTGCATGGATTTATATTGTGAGACCAACTTGTCAAGCACTTTTCCAAGTGATGCTCAAAATTGCTTGGAAAAGCTCTTGAAAATGCATGCAAAAACAATTGAAAAATGCTTAAACCAAGCAGAAAAAACACATGTGAAATCCGCATGTGTTTTTTTATGCCAAGGAGATGCAAAAATGCTCAGGAAATGTCTGCTTCATTTCTGCATAGTGGACACAGCCTCAGAGTGCAAATCCAAGTCTGACCTCAACCCAGAGGAAAATTAAAAAAAATTGTACTGACCCTGCCCTCATAAACTATAAAGATGAGCTGCCCAGTGCAGTTCTATTATCTTTAGAACACTTGTAATTCCATGTGACAGGATCTGCTCCCACCTCCCGTCCGCATCAGTGTGCAGCTCCCCTCTGTAACAGCCAGCCTGAGAAGAGGGGGTGTGGCCACACCCCCTGTTCTCTGCAGAGAAACAGCTATTATCAGGAGACTGGCTGGTAGTAACAGCATGGAGCTGCACACTGCTGTAATGTCCCAGATGGGAGGGGTGAGCAGTGAGGAGCAGCTGCTGTCACACCTGCCCCCTGATCATGTCTCCTTGTCTGCAGTCCAAGGTGAGGGGGCTTGGCAGGGGCATGGCCTGCTTCTGGCTTATAGCAGCAGCCAGCCCCCTGATAATGTCTCCTTCACTGCAACACTGCTGCTATATTCTTTCCATTCTAAGAAAAACACAGTTCACTGCTCATATTTAAAGAGAAATATCATCTTCAGAAAATTGCATATTGCTAAATTCAGATTTTTGTGTTAAATGTATATTTACATACTTAGCAATGTTCTTTTTTCGATATCACAATCTGCAAAAAAATAAATAAATAAATTAAAGTCTTGCAATTTTCACCACACTGGGGCTGTTTTAGACAAATACTTCCTGCAAGATTTCTAATATACATTTATTATAAAAATCTGATTTAAACTGTGGGTCATTTATTTTCTGATGATACATTCCGCTTATATACATGGCTTATTTAGAAAAATGGAGTAGGATTGAGGGATCCAGTGCTCAGTGGCCAAGTCTGCTGCATGGATCCATTGATATTTCCTATTACAGAGAAAAAGCTAATGCCCTCTGGACAATCTGTATCCTTACAAGTCTCGCTCCCGGACTTCATGCATGGTAAACGCACATATTTTGTAATTGTAGTCTTACTAACATTGCTCATCAATCTATAAATCTATCACTTTTTCTGTGTAAACTGAAAATACTTGGCATAGCGTTAACTACTCCTTCTAGCCACATCCTCTGCTGAATTGCTTGTTTTGTTTTATTATGCAACTATTGGTTTATGTAGTACATCCTCGTCCTTGCCAAAATACACATACATCTTCAATTTATGGGAAGTAATTTACTGGCTCCCACTTAATATCATTAATGTGGGGGAATGCCGCCAGTTCTGCTCTTCCATCACCTACAGCATTAGCTTTTAACACACACACAGTGAAACCACAAATAACCTGCATGTTCGCCACTCAGAATTCCTGCATGTCCTAGCAGAATAAGGGT
Source organism: Phyllobates terribilis (assembly GCF_046119375.1). NCBI lineage: Eukaryota > Metazoa > Chordata > Amphibia > Anura > Dendrobatidae > Phyllobates > Phyllobates terribilis. The sequence goes on along the minus strand of NW_027362769.1, from coordinate 105,370,257 downwards.
TAATAGAGAAATGAAGCCTTTCTTATGTGATGGAGCGGATAGGATTTAATTAAGGGACGGGAATTACATATATGCACATGTAAAGATGTGTACAATTATCCTCTTGCCCAGCTCATAGTAAAATGTTATTGTTTATACTGTTTTTATGTACCACTATTGTCACTGTATACCATTGTATTAACTGGATGGTGATTTTCTCTTTGTTTGTAGGCCATAAGGGGGTCTCCTGCCCTAAATCCATGTTACTGGATTCCTCTCACTGGGAGGGGGCTGCTTGATAGGCACAGAGACGGTGGCTAAGCACCACTGAGCTGGGATGTTTAGATACGTAGCATATATAAGGATTGGTAATTAACATATTGGATAGTGGGGCATATTGTTGTCTCTATCATGTGACTCCCACTCCTTCATTGCCTGTGCTTTGCTCATGCCAAGAGGTGTGCCATGCCCGATGTCCGGTCCTCCGTCCCTCCATCATGCCGCATTTTAGGCCTGGTGTTCACATTTGGCTGGGGCTTTTGGCAGTGAACTCTGATGACTGCTTGTAGCTGGAATTCCTGGTCAAGATTCAAGACCAAGCCAGAGATACGGTGCGGCGGAGGACCAAACTGTGGGTATCGACTGGAAAGGCAAGCGGCTGGCAAAAGGTTAAAAAGAAAAAAAATACTCACCTCACAATTCATCTTTCTGCTTGCACCCGCTGCTTCATGCCCGCTGTCCAGTCCTCCGCACCTCTGCTGAGCCGCAAATCTAGCTTAGTGTTCACTCTGAGCCTGGGCTACCAGAAGTCACAGCCTTGTATTTATTCTAGGCACGGAATTCCAACTGCGAGTAGACACCGGAGAATTCACAGTGAACTCAAATGACTGCTTACGACCGGAAGCCCCGGTCTAGAGTGAATACCGGGCTGGAGATACAATGGGATGGAGGCGCAGAGGACCGGAAAGTGGACAGGGAGGAGCGAGGATGGCTGGAAAAATGAGTTGTGAGGTATGTGTTGTTTTTTTTTTTATTCTTTTACTGATCCTCTACTATTCAGCCAGATGGAGGCCGCAAGTGGCCCCTATTTTGTCGAATTTGAGTGGTGCGAAATACAAACAAATCTGTATTCTTCAGAATATGGATTTTTGTAAAATTCAAGTAGAATTCAGTTCCACTTGAATAAATTCATCCATCTCTAGTTCCGGAGTTGCTGAGAACTGACTATGAGAGGCTCTGGAGGAGGAAGGTGAAGTCTCTGCTCTATAAAAGACTCTGCTCTTCACCATTCCAGATTGTGAGAGGCCTGGCAGGTCAGAAAATGAGTCTTCCCACACCTTCAAGACTGAAGCCTGTGAAAAAAAGTACAGGGTGGTAGCGAATGGAGGGAACGTTTGTTATGACCCTTGCACTATGCAAATCTTATATGACAGTTTTGTCATTGAGCTATGCATACAGATGTAGCCTTTCTTAAAATGATCACTTCCTGGCACATTGATTGACAGCCTGCTCAGAAGCATGTGTGCATGTAGAGCAGGTTTTCAATCACTGAGTAGGGGAGTGATCACTGCTGTGTAGTGAGTGGTGACTATAACCGCCCCCTGCACTGTCCTAATGACTCCAAACAAGTGGCTGCAGGGAGAAAAAAACTTCAGTTTCTCCCTTTAGCTGTTGCTCCAGTAAGCCTGCTAAACAGGATTCAAAGACTTTTTGCCTGCAGATTACCACTATATGTGCAGGTAAATAGCATTTTTTGACCTGACAGATTCCTTTTAAAGGAAATCTGTCAATAAGATTAACCCTCCTAAGCCGTCTATACGAGCATGCAGGTCATAGGAAGTTGAATACAATGACACCTTGATATCTGCGATCTGATGTCTTATTCCAGAGAAATCCATGTTTTTCTTAATATGTAAATGAGCTGTTAAGATCTATGGGCGGGACACTGATCTCCTGGAAAATCTGCCTCCAGAGCTTATTATAAATGAAAGGGGGAGTTACCAGTGCGAGACATGTAATGACCGACAGTCTGCTCTCCTGATCTACCTGTCTCACACTGGTAACTCCTCCTTTAATTTAAAATAATCTTTGGAGGCAGATTCTCAGAGAGATCTATATCCAGCCCATAGATCTTAACAGCTGATTTACATATTAAGAAAAATATGGATTTCTCTGGAATAAAACACCGGATCACAGATATCAAGGTATCATTTTATTCAACTTTCTATGGCCTACATGGCATTGGAAGGTTGATCCTACTGACAGATTACTTTTAAGTGTTTAGAGTTAACTTTCTACATCATCCAGCTCCTTACAACCTGTAACCACAGGCAATAGCTTTATACATAATCCCCCTTCGGGTCTCACATGCACACAGACATCTCACAACAAACATAACACATTAAAAAAAAATCATGAATACCCGAAACATCTTTCAGTGGTTTTGTAGCTTTTGTTCCACACCCGTCTTGTACCCTGAAACCTTTTAGCTGCTACCTTAAAACTGTTTTTTTTTTCACGCAAGGAGTGATTGTCCCTTATGGTGATCTGTTGTATCAAAATGAAGAAGCTGGTGCTCTCTGTCAAACCTATATATATTTGAGACAGTATCTGGGAGCTCCCTTGTCAGGCATCAATTTAGAGGTTGATGACATCACATAGTTGGTGATATCATAATGGACACTACAATAGGCAGTGATGTCACAAGTGGATGCGGCAAAAATACATTTTGTGGTGCAGCTTGCAGCTGTCAGACAGCAACTTTGGTTGTTTCTCGGGCTTGGTCTACCCTTTAAGGTTCCAGAGTAATGACAATGTTGGCCTGACCTAGGGGAAGTCGAGGATGGGCACTGCCTTAGCGACATCACTTCTGACCATTTTCTTAAGATAACATTTTATTCCACCCAAAATGATGGGAAAATGATGGAAGTGTTACTTCTCAATAAACTTATTTTAGAATTTCTTGCGGTTCCCTCCCTGCCCAGCTGCTTTATGACGCATCAAAGAGCCACAGTGAGAGAAAAGAAGACTTATTACACTAATATTTTATTAGTAATAAATAATGTATTGATTATTTGCTAAGTGTTTTATATAAAAAAAAACAAGTTTTAATGAAAAACATTTCAAATTTACTAAGTCTCCCAATAACCCAACAAGCCAACTGTGGTCATTTTTCCACTTATAGCCTTGCTGGTGACTATAAGGAATGCCAGAAAATGTTTTTTGCATTATATGACTTGGCTCGACAGTAAACGAAACGTAGCAGATCACACCATGATGTATCTAGCACAGTGTGATGGAGAACAACGAGGCGCACATGATCTCCTCCAACTGTGCCTCCTGTAACTCATGCATCATGACTGCACGAGCCTGTGTGTGAAGTGGCTTTAACGGAGTATATTTAGACACATAAACTTATACAAGAGTCATAATTGTCACAATTGTTTAACAGTAAATTTTTATTACTATGAAGAGCAGAAATCTTGAATGGGACGAGAGATATCTTGCACTGAATATGGCAGAGCAGTAAAGAATTATAGTAATCTATTAAAGCTGGAAATGGCAGATATTAGGAAATAAATCCCTTTATTAACCCTGGATATTACTTCACATAAAATTTCCAGCATCCAGATTTTTAAACATTGTTAAGATTTAGAAAGCGCTCAATAAATTCTTACCACTATTTTAAAGGATGTTTATTAGTGTATTTATTTCTTTACTTTTACAACATTTTGAAATAAAATAACAATAAAATAAAGAACGCAGCGAGGTTGTGGGGTTTGTTCACACATTGTGGCAAAAAAACTCACGCTACTTTAAAAAAAAAATTCTGGTTGGGCATCAAGCACAGGTGGAGCTCATTAAAAACACAAAATCAGCTATTGCTAAAACCTCATGCTGCACAACTGCTACATGTGAATATTCCCTATAACAGCAAAATTCCTACCGTTTTATGTCAACAGTTTATATGCGTGCTGCCCTTTCTATTTATAGTCTGTAACTATAAAAATGCATAGGTCTGCATGGTAGCTGTATATGTGTGACGCTGGAAGCCCTACCCTGGGAGATGGGGGACTCGGAGCCGGGTCCTGCGTGGTAGATGGGGTGCAGCCGTGCCCAGGGCCATCGCACTAAAAAAAAGGATGGTATGGGCTTATCCGGGTTGAGTGGCTGATCTCGACTACGCCACCTGTGGCACCTGGTGAAGGCCACCAGCGCTGCTGCAGTCCGCTGAGGCATGGTGAGAACCATCAAAAGACACATCAAAAAGGACCATGAACCAAGATGGCTGTGGATTAAATATGAAATTTAAAGTGTCACTAAAATGTGAATCCTCCACCCTCACCCACTAATTGGTACCCCTATCTCTTGGTTCCCCAGTCTCCCGATTCCAGTAGGGGCAGCACCTGGTGCCTTCTAGCCTCCTCTGGTGGGAGAAGTGTGGTGTTGGATGTGGAGGTAGGGTCCTGACCATCGCACTGTTCTTACTAGAGATGAGCGTTGTTCTACTCGAACTGTTCGCCAATCTCAAATTCGAGCTGTTTTGGGCGGTGTTCGAGCCGGTCGGCGAACACGAACAATTTGAGAAAAATTCGGCTGTTCGAGGTTATGTTCGATAACTGTTCGTGCACCAAAATCATAACTGGATTTTTTCTCAGTAATGATGAAAATTAATGTTAATACGCAGTTTGAGTGTACAGCGGGGCGGGGGGAGGGGCAGGGGATGGATCTCTGCAGGAACAATGAAGATCTCCATTTTTTTTTCTCTTTCCCGCATTTGCAGTGGGGAGGTGCAATCTGTCAGCCTATCAGCAGCGCACACACGGAGCGAAGTGCTTTTTTTCACACAAGCAAGGGCATGTGTGATTGGCAGTGTATGTCACATGTCCTTGCCCTATAAGACCAAGCCATTTTCCCCGTCGCCACCATTTTCTCACTGCTGCAGCTGCGTGTTAGACGGCACCGCTGTTGCTGTGTGCGCTATACCTTGTTAATTTCAAGCCAATTTTCGCACAAATATACAGATAGCTTGGGAGTAGGGAATAGTTGTGATTGCAGTCCTTTTAAGGACTAGGTTACAGCATTTCCTACGACTTTTATCAGGCAGGTCTGTGCTCTTAAATAGATAGATTGTGGGAGTAAAGACTAATTGTAATTGGAGTCCTTTTCAGGACTAGGTTACATCAGTTCCTATCAGTTTTTGCCAGGCAGGTCTGTGCCAGTGCTGTGCAAGTTTTTTTCACAGCATTTGGCTGAATCTAGCAAAGCTAATCCTTTTTGGCCTATTGCAGAGTGTGTTAGTCAGTGGAGTAGCCTATCTGTGTTGCAAGATATACCACCTGTGTATAGAATACCAATTTTTTTACTGCACCTAGTGAAGTAAAATCTTTTGGGCATAGCATCATTCTATTAGTCCATCTATACTGACCTCCATCAGGTTGCAAACTGAATATAATTTTTTTCTGCATCTAGCTCTGAAAAAATATTTGGGCTTCTAGCAGTGTGTGGGACTTGGTCTATTAGTCCATCTATACTGACCTCCATCAGGTTGCAAATTAAAAATAATTTTTTTCTTCATTTAGCTCTGAAAAAATATTTGGGCTTCTAGCAGTGTGTGGGACTTGTTCTATTAGTCCTTCTATACTGACCTCCAGCAGGTTGCAAATTGAATATAATTTTTTTCTGCATCTAGCTCTGAAAAAATATTTGGGCTTCTAGCGGTGTGTGGGACTTGGTCTATTAGTCCATCTATACTGACCTCCATCAGGTTGCAAATTAAAAATAATTTTTTTCTTCATTTATCTCTGAAAAAATATTTGGGCTTCTAGCAGCGTGTGGGACTTGTTCTATTAGTCCATCTATACTGACCTCCATCAGGTTGCAAATTAAAAATAATTTTTTTCTGCATCTAGCTCTGAAAAAATATTTGGGCTTCTAGCAGTGTGTGGGACTTGGTCTATTAGTCCATCTATACTGACCTCCATCAGGTTGCAAATTAAAAATAATTTTTTTCTTCATTTATCTCTGAAAAAATATTTGGGCTTCTAGCAGCGTGTGGGACTTGTTCTATTAGTCCATCTATACTGACCTCCATCAGGTTGCAAATTAAAAATAATTTTTTTCTGCATCTAGCTCTGAAAAAATATTTGGGCTTCTAGCAGTGTGTGGGACTTGGTCTATTAGTCCATCTATACTGACCTCCATCAGGTTGCAAATTAAAAATAATTTTTTTCTGCATCTAGCTCTGAAAAAATATTTGGGCTTCTAGCAGTGTGTGGGACTTGGTCTATTAGTCCATCTATACTGACCTCCATCAGGTTGCAAATTGAATAAAAAATTTTTCTGCATCTAGCTCTGAAAAAATATTTGGGCTTCTAGCGGTGTGTGGGACTTGGTCTATTAGTCCATCTATACTGACCTCCATCAGGTTGCAAATTAAAAATAATTTTTTTCTGCATCTAGCTCTGAAAAAATATTTGGGCTTCTAGCAGTGTGTGGGACTTGGTCTATTAGTCCATCTATACTGACCTCCATCAGGTTGCAAATTAAAAATAATTTTTTTCTTCATTTAGCTCTGAAAAAATATTTGGGCTTCTAGCAGTGTGTGGGACTTGTTCTATTAGTCCTTCTATACTGACGTCCAGCAGGTTGCAAATTGAATATAATTTTTTTCTGCATCTAGCTCTGAAAAAATATTTGGGCTTCTAGCGGTGTGTGGGACTTGGTCTATTAGTCCATCTATACTGACCTCCATCAGGTTGCAAATTAAAAATAATTTTTTTCTGCATCTAGCTCTGAAAAAATATTTGGGCTTCTAGCAGTGTGTGGGACTTGGTCTATTAGTCCATCTATACTGACCTCCATCAGGTTGCAAATTAAAAATATTTTTTTTCTGCATCTAGCTCTGAAAAAATATTTGGGCTTCTAGCAGTGTGTGGGACTTGGTCTATTAGTCTATCTATACTGACCTCCATCAGGTTGCAAATTAAAAATAATTTTTTTCTTCATTTAGCTCTGAAAAAATATTTGGGCTTCTAGCAGTGTGTGGGACTTGTTCTATTAGTCCTTCTATACTGACCTCCAGCAGGTTGCAAATTGAATATAATTTTTTTCTGCATCTAGCTCTGAAAAAATATTTGGGCTTCTAGCGGTGTGTGGGACTTGGTCTATTAGTCCATCTATACTGACCTCCATCAGGTTGCAAATTAAAAATAATTTTTTTCTGCATCTAGCTCTGAAAAAATATTTGGGCTTCTAGCGGTGTGTGGGACTTGGTCTATTAGTCCATCTATACTGACCTCCATCAGGTTGCAAATTAAAAATAATTTTTTTCTGCATCTAGCTCTGAAAAAATATTTGGGCTTCTAGCAGTGTGTGGGACTTGGTCTATTAGTCCATCTATACTGACCTCCATCAGGTTGCAAATTGAATAAAAAAATTTTCTGCATCTAGCTCTGAAAAAATATTTGGGCTTCTAGCGGTGTGTGGGACTTGGTCTATTAGTCCATCTATACTGACCTCCATCAGGTTGCAAATTAAAAATAATTTTTTTCTGCATCTAACCCAGCCAATAGTTTTGGCCTAATACCACAGTTTGGCCACTCAGCTCTGCTCGGTTACCATCCATTGTTTTTTTGTGCAAACAACTCCAGAGTTGTGAATTAGTTAACCACCAAAATGAGTGGAAAAAGGCCTGCTGCTGGTGGAAAGGGGAATAGGCGTGTTGGGAAGGGGAAAAAAGGTTGTGTCCGTGGGGTAGGTGCAGAAGAAAGACCATCTTCCAGCCAAACTAAAATGTCTACTTCTTTTAGCGGACAATGTGATAAGATCCCTTTCTTACGGCCACGCCAATCTCTACAAATTCCAGATGAGGCACAAAAACAGCAGGTGCTTCAACGGATATCAAGTGCTCCTTTAAGTGGGCTCTCCTCCACATCAACTTCAACATCACAAATACTCCAGTCCTCAAAGGTGTCACCCAAATCGCACTTGCTTCCTCACAGCTCCCAAATCTCCAGCTGCCCGTCTGAGTATGAGGTAGAACAGATGGTTGAGTCTGCAGAGCTGTTTACTCATACTATAGCCTGGGAATCAGAGGTCGACTCCAGCGCTTCTGTGAATCCAGACGAGGAAATGATCTGCACTGATGCCCAGAATCTTTATGAGTCGGATCCAGGACCAGACGCAGAAGGTTCTGACCATAATGTAGACCCTCATTCCCAAACTGTAACTCCTGTTGGTGGAGACAATGAGGAAGACGATGATAAGACTCAAATACCTGATTGGAGCGACAACTTTAGTTTTTTGTCAGGGCAGGAACAGGTTGGCTCTGAGGACGACGGGTGTGATAACGCACAGGGTGATGATGATGAGGTCGGAGATCCCACTTACTGTCAACCCACAGTCAGCCAAGAGATGAGGTCAGCAGAGGAGGTGGAGGAAGATGCTAGTGATGACGAGGTCAGGTTGCGCCTTCCTGGACAGAGACGTAGTACTGGAAGCACGTCAACAACTGCATCCTCAAACACAACTCTGCCTCTCACCACAAGTCGTGGTGGCTCTTCAGGTCGCATGGGTGCTAAGCCTTGCATAGCCTGGGCATTTTTTCAGATCGATAAAGATGACCCAACTCGTGTTATCTGTAACATTTGTCAGCAAAAGCTAAGTAGAGGCCAAAAAATACATAGTTTGAGTACTTCATGCATGAACCGGCACATGGACATGAAGCATAAGTTGCAGTGGGAAGCTCAGTGTGCTACAATGCGGTCTAGCCGGCCGGGCCAACCACCGTCTGCCATATCTTGTGCATCCGCGGCCTCTTCATCCTCTGTGACTGGGGGGACAGCAGTCACACCTGTTTTGGGGCGCAGACCTGCCACCTCTTTACCCGCAACAGCCAGCGTGATTGGCAGGTCATCATTTTCTTTGGAGGTGGTAACACCAGCTGGTCTTGAGCGCTGTCCGACATCGATAGCACCACCTTTGGATCAAGGCAACCTAACATGTCCGCCTGCATCTTCCTCACAGACTGGCAGTTTGCCGGGGACACCCTTATCAACCCCGTCTAAGCACAATAGCCAGCCCTCGGTCCCTCAGATGTGGACAAGTAAAAGACCATTTCCTCCTAGCCATGAGAAAGCTAAGAGGTTGAATTTCACCATCTGCAAGCTCTTGGCTACAGAAATGCTGCCTTTCCGCCTGGTGGACACAGAGGATTTTCGAGACCTTATGTCCGTCGCAGTGCCCCAGTACCAGATGCCCAGTCGGCACTACTTCTCAAAGAAAGGTGTGCCTGCGCTCCACCAGCATGTCGCACACAACATCACCGCTTCTTTGAGAAACTCTGTGTGTGACAGGGTGCATTTCACCACAGACACTTGGACGAGTAGGCATGGACAGGGGCGTTACATGTCGCTGACTGGGCACTGGGTAACTATGGTGACAGCAGGACAAGGGGCTGCTGTCCAAGTCTTGCCGTCCCCACGAGTTGTGCGTCAATCCTCTTTATGTCATTTTTCCTCCACTGCTTCTGCCTCCTCAACCTCCTCTCGGTCTTCCACCTGCACCCAAAGCCTGTCTGGTAATGCCACAAGCTTTCTAACTGCGCAGAAGGGATCCTGCACACCTCCTTACTATGCTGGCAGTAGGGCTCAACGTCATCAGGCGGTTTTTACATTGAAATGTCTGGGAAATGTGAGTCACACAGCTGAGGAGTTGTGGTCAGCTCTGGAGAACCAATTTCATGAATGGTTGTCTCCACTGGACCTGAAACCAGGGAAGGCCGTGTGCGACAATGCTGCAAACCTGGGTGCGGCCCTTCGCCGGGACAATGTCACACACGTGCCTTGTATGGCTCACGTGTTGAACCTGGTTGTCCAGCAATTTTTAGCCCACTATCCCAGACTAGATGGCCTTCTGCAGAGGGCACGGTCGCTGTGTGCTCACTTCCGCCGTTCGCATCCCGCAGCTCAGCGACTTACATCTCTACAGAAGTCGTTGGGCCTGCCACTTCACCGGCTAAAATGCGATGTGCCTACCCGGTGGAATTCAACTCTGCACATGTTGCAGCGACTGTGGCAGCACCGACAAGCCCTGGTGCAATACGTTCTGACGTATAGCCTGGACCAACGAGATTCAGAGGTGGGGCAAATCACGCTGGAGGAGTGGTCTCAGATCAGGGACCTATGCACCCTTCTGCACAGTTTTGAAATGGCGACGAAGATGTTTAGTGCTGACGATGCCATTATCAGCATGACTATTCCGGTGATTTACATGCTGGAGCACATGTTAAACAGAATTCGGAGTCAGGTGGTGGCACAAGAGGAGGTGGAGGAAGTAGAGGAGGAGGAGTTGTATGCGGAAGGGCTAACATCTGCAAGGTCCAGACGGTCGGCAGCACCAGGGCGGCAGGCATGTGAGGGTGGGGGAGATGATTTTACCAGGGCGCATGGTAGCAGCCAAACTAGTGAGGAATGTGCAGGAGCCCAGGAAGAAGTGGAGGACGAACTGATGGAAGACTCATGAGATGAGGGAGACCTTGATCACATTTCTGTTGTGCGAGGTTGGGGGGAGAGGACAGAGGAAGGAAGCATGATTGTTACCTCGCCACCAACACAACAGGGACTTGGTGCTCCTGGATGCGCAACACACATGAGTGCCTTCTTGCTGCACTACCTGCAACATGACCCTCGAATTGTGAGAATTAGAAATAATCCTGACTACTGGGTTGCCACACTGTTAGATCCCCGGTACAAAAGTAAATTTGCAGAAATTATTCCTGCCATAGAAAGGGATGCACGCATGCAGGAGTATCAGCAGAGACTGTTGCAGAATCTTACATGTGCTTTTCCACAAAATACCAGTGGTGCACGTAGTGAATCTCACAGTTCCAACTTGCCAACCGTGGGACCGTCAAGTGTTCAGCACTCAAACCGTAACAGAACCACAGTATCTGCTGGTAACATCAATTTTGCGGAATCATTTCACCACTTTTTTAGCCCATCCTTTGCAAGGCCACAGGAGACAAGAAGTCTGACACATAGTCAACGCCTAGAGACGATGGTACAGGAGTATCTCCAAGTAAACATTGAAGCCACGACTGTGTCACTGGACCCTTGCTCTTTTTGGGATTCCAATCTGGATAAATGGCCGGAGCTAGCCACTTACGCCTTGGAGATCTTGTCATGCCCCGCAGCCAGCGTTCTGTCTGAACGTGTGTTCAGCGCTGCTGGTGGTGTGCTGACAGATAAGCGCACGCGGCTCTCCACTGATAATGTAGACAGACTCACGTTCATAAAGATGAACAAATCATGGATCCGAAACGACTTTTCTACCCCTGTGTCATCCTGGGGAGAGTAAAAGCTTGATGATTGGTTAAAATCACCCTACCAACCGTTTTAAGCTTTCAAATTACTAATCATGTTTATCTGTATCTTGACTGGAAAATAATTTGGGCTTTGTAGCAGTGTGCAGCACTGATCCTATTAGGCCATCTATAATAAGCTTCACCAGATTTAAAATTAAAAATAATTTTTAGCTGCATCTAGCCCGGAAAATAATTTTGGGGCTCCGAGATGCGCAAGACACATAAGTGCCTTCTTGCTGCACTACCTGCAGCATGACCCTCATATTGTCAGAATTCGAAGTAATCATGACTACTGGGTTGCCACACTCTTAGATCCCCCAAACTTTTCGATCAACCTTTTCATTTTAATAAAGACCAAAAAAATGGTCATTTTTGAAATTATAAGCATTAGCAGGTTGTTAGAAACTGAAATCAAACAGTTTTCAACTCAAAACTTTATTCTAGGTGATGTTACATTTTCACATAGGACCCCTTGTTCGAAAGGAGCTTCTGAACTCTCTCGTCCATTGAATTTGTCAGGTTTTGGATGGTTTCTGCTTCAATTGTTTTGCATGAGGACAGAATACCCTCCCAGAGCTGTTGCTTAGATGTGAACTGCCTCCCGCCATCATAGACACTCCTTTTAATGATGCTCCAAAGGTTCTGAATGGGGTAGAGGTCAGGGGAGCATGGGGGTCACACCATAAGTTTGTCCCCTTTTATGCCCATATCAGCCAGAGATGCAGATGTTTTATGTGCAGCATGAGATGGTGCATTATCATGCAGAAAAATGATCTTGCTGTGAAATACACGGTTCTTCTTCTTGAACCATGGCAGGAAGTGCTGTTTGAGAAAATCCACATACATTATGGAGTTCATCTTTAGCGCCTTCAGGGATCCTAAAGGGGCCGACAATCTCTCTCCCCATGATTCCAGCCCAAAACATTACTCCACCTCCTCCTTGTTGGCGCTGTAGCCGTGTTTGCGTGGGGTGTCCATCAACCAGCCATCCTCCACTCCATTCATCTGGACCATCGAGCGCTGCACGGCACTCATCCGTGAACAAAACAGTTTTGAAATCAGTCTTCATGTAATGTTTGGCCCACTGGAGCTGTTTCTGCTTGTGTGAAGTGGATAGAGGAGGTCGACAGGATGGCGTATGCACAGCTGCAAACCTCTGAAGGACCCTGCATCTTGTTGTTCGGGGGACGTTGGAGGCACAAGCAGCTTCAAAAACTTGTCTGCTGCTATGACAAGGCTTTTTTGCCGCTGCTCTTTCAACCTGACGTAATTGCCTGTAGGAAAGAGTCCTCAATTTGCCCTTATCAGCACGCACACGTGTGTACTGTGAATCAGCTACATACTTCTTGATTGCCAAGACACTTCATCCTGATCATCGCACAATGTTGATTGTAGTCATGCCTTGACCTAAACACTCCACAATTTGTTGCTTCTCAGCAGCCGACACATCCTTTTTCTTTCCCATTTTGGCAGAAAATGTAGGCTGCTTAATAATGTGAGAGAGCCTTCTTAAGTAGTCTTGCCTTTCATTGGACACACCTGCCAAACTAATTAGCACAGGTGTCTGCAATTGCTTACAGTGATATAAAGAGCCCTGACACACATCACCATCAATGAGTTTAACTGACAAACAAACAAATTCTTCCCTTATCACTCCTAAACACTTTTTGCATAATAATTTGGAACGCGGTGTACATGTGCTTTTCCACAAAACACCAGTGGTTCACGTAGTGAATCTTACAGTTCTAACTTGCCAACCGTGGTCTGTATGGAATTGTTCAAAAAGGGCCCAAAATTAAGATAACATAGATGGGAGAGGTCTCTATGAATAGGAATTCCTAAGTATTTGATACCCTGTGAGGGCCAGGCAAAGGGAAAGTTGGACTGGATGGAATCCTATATGGATTTAGGGAGGGAGACATCGAGGGCCTCAGACTTCGCTGCATTGATTTTAATATTTTACCATGTAACAAAGTGATCTATTTCAGCCATAACAGCAGGGATGGATATATGTGATTGAGTGATATATACTAGGACATCATCAGCAAATAGAGAGCACTTGTACTCGGTGCCTCCCACCTCAATCCACCTAATATTGGGGTTATGGCGAATTGATGAGAGCAGGTGCTCCGTCACTAGGATGTATAAGAGAGGGGACAGAGGACATCCCTGCCTTGTCCCATTGGTGATTGTGAAAGGTGATGAAAATGTTCTGACGCACCCCCTGGGCCTTGGGACACCCGGAGCCGGACCCTTTTTGGTGGATGCTGGTGGTTGTAGTCTTCGTGGCGGCGATCCGGTTCCGTGGCTCAGGGCAGTCAAACCAGTGGCGAAACTATTTATGTGGTTTTGATGTTTAAATGTCCGACTACGCCACCCGTGGATTGCGGTCAGAGTGAACCGCCGCTACAGGGCAGACCGCTAAGGCTGGTGTTGTGGGTGCAGCAGAGCGTAGCATAACTCCCCACGGGAGGAGTATAGCCTCAGGGCAGTGTATGCGGAGGATGGGGGTGATGGTGCAGGGCAGCAGCAGTAACGACACGGAGTCAGTGATGCAGTTCAGGGCCTTTACTCACAGTTCTTATTATCCAGACCACGTCTGCAGGTAACGGCTGCCCACGTCGTACTGTGCTCACCAGGTGAGGGGCTCAGACAACTCCCAGATAACTTTGGAGCGCTTCACAGGACCCCCTTTGTGTGTCCTTTGTCTGGCCTTTCTTACCAACACTTCTGTCTGGCTGCCTCGGGCCTCCTCTTGGTAAACTTGGCGCCAGTTTCCCTGACCCTATGTGGTGCCTTCCTAGCGGGTGGAGCAAGGGGCTGCGCCACATAAAATGTCAGAGCCTCCGGTTTCTAGCTGAGGGTCGTTTCCTGCCTCCACTAGTTCGGGGACCGGTCTCCCCCTTTGGCCTGACCCCTCCACGCAGGTGGATTCGGGCGTGCGGTGGCGACTCGCCCGTCCGCACCCCTGGGATCCCTTCATTCCTCATTCCTGGAGCCTTCTCCGCTCCTCTTCCTTCCTTCTCCCTCTTGCAGGCCTGGGCCTCTGTTACTAGGCCCGCCTCCGGAGCAGAGCTCATGCAGAGCCCCTGCTCCCTGCCACTTCTGCTCAGACTTCTCTGCACTGAACTAAGATGGTGCCCACCTTTTATACTCCCTTCTCAATGCACCCAGGAACTGCTTCCTCCCTGCTCCTGCACTGCAGGGTTCCCCTTCCTCAGTGTTCCCTCCCCCCACTCCAGCCAGGGACAGGGACTGTCGTGCCCATCTCAGGGGCATATTGGTCGCCCTGCCCCACGGCAATGTGGTGTAATGCATGCAGGTTTCGGGTCCTGATCCACACTCCATCCTTATCTGAGAGTGAGATATCACACCTCTGGGTGAGGTGCAATACGTCTGTAGCAACCGAGCCCTCGGTGCTACAGTTCCATTTATCTTCAGCCTAGGTGACGTATTGTGATACAGGGCCGTGATTTTGGCTATAAAAGGGTCCCCTAGACCCCTACCCCAAGCTTTTTAAGAGAATCATATATGGCGTGCCAGGAGACTCTATGGAATGCTTTCTCAGCATCCAACGAGAGTATCTACTTACAAATTTTTAACTGCATCTAGCCCAGGAAATACTTTGTGCCTAGTAGCAGTGTCTGCTAGTCAGCGGATTATCCCGGCTGTTAAGCAAGCTACACCACCTGTAGTTTGGACACTTAATTTTTTCAAAGGAAATGCTTCGGGACCACGGGATACTTAGTGAAGAGCATCAGGAGGCACCCCAAGGCATAGGGGCTGGGACTGGCACTAGGATGCCTTGCGGTGGACAGCCGAGCTCGATCCTTATAAAAGCTTTTTAACTGCAGCAGCTTTAGTGGACGCTACTGGAGCTGGAATTACGCGGCTGCTGGCATGAGACTTGCCCTTCAATAGATCCTTGTAAAAGGATTTAAAGTGTACTCATTCAAATTAGAGAGACAATTTAAATTAAAAAGATTAGACCTGCCTCCACCGCAGGGGGGCTCTCTCGACCCACCAGCGGACAGGCACCAGTATTGGGAGAGGGGGGCTGCCGTCAGGGTCCACCGTGGCTCTAGCACAAACCCGGCGACACGGAGGTCGCACGGGCAGGAACGGACTGGCCGTGTCGGCTTCGCACTTTTTTGGTTTTAGAAGGGCATGACATGCCTATATCTGTGTCTCCCCCTCCTTTTACTCCTCCACCTCTTTTCTTTTCGCATGACTATATGTACTTGTCACTTTTCCATGTGTTAGTTGTGTCTTCTGAGCAGTTTGTCAGCTTTTGGACACCTTTGAAGGTGTTTTCTATGTGTTTCTATGTGTTTTTGTTTGCCTGCCATTGGTTTTAACGGTGTTCGAAGGTGTTCGACGAACAGTTCGACGAACAGTTCGGCGAACACACGGGTGTTCGACGAACCGAACCGAACTCGAACACTACGGGGGTGGCTCAACACTAGTTCTTACCTCAGAGGAGGAACACTACACTCCATTAGAGAAGTGCAGCATCCCTGTGGCGGTCGAACCCTCAGGGGCGCCACATATACATAAGATGGCAGATTTTTTTTTGTCTTCGGTTGCTACTTTCTACACATACAACCCCTGGCAAAAATTATGGAATCATCGGGCTCAGCGGTTGTTCATTTAGTTGTTTAATGTTGTTGAAAAGAAGCAGATCACAGACATGGCACAAAACTAAAGTCATTTCAAATGGCAACTTTAGGGCTTTAAGAAACACTAAAAGAAATCAAGATTAAAAATGTGGTACTCAGTAAGGGTAATTTTTTTCAGACCAAACAGAGAGAAAAAATGATGGAATCACTCAATTCTGAGGAAAAAATTATGGAATCACCCTGTAAATTTTCATTTCCACAACTAACACCTGCATCAAATTAGTTCTGCTCGTTAGTCTGCATCTAAAAAGGAGTGATCACACCATGGAGAGCTGTTGCACCAAGTGGACTGACATGAATCATGGCTCCAACAGGAGAGATGTCAATTGAAACAAAGGAGAGGATTATCAAACTCTTAAAAGAAGGTAAATCATCAGGCAATGTTGCAAAAGATGTTGGTTGTTCGCAGTCAACTGTGTCTAAAATCTGGACCAAATACAAACAACATGGGAAGGTTGTTAAAGGCAAACATACTGGTAGACCAAGGAAGACATCAAAGCATCAAGACCGGAAACTTAAAGCAATATGTCTCCAAAACAGGAAATGCACAATAAAACAAATGAGGAACGAATGGGAGGAAACTGGAGTCAGTTTCTGTGACCGAACTGTAAGAAACTGCCTAAAGGGAATGGGATTTACATACAGAAAAGCTAAACATAAGCCATCATTAACACCTAAACAGAAAAAAACAAGGTTACAATGGGCTAAGGAAAAGCAATCGTGAACTGTGGATGACTGGATGAAAGTCATATTCAGTGATGAATCGCGAATCTGCATTGGGCAAGCTGATGATGCTGGAACTTTTGTTTGGTGCCATTCCAATGAGATTTATAAAGATGACTGCATGAAGAGAACATGCAAATTTCCACAGTCATTGATGATATGGGGCTGCATGTCATGTAAAGGGCCAAGGAACTGGGGAGATGGCTGTCATTACATCTTCAATAAATGCCCAAGTTTACATTGATATTTTGGACAGTTTTCTTATCCCATCAATTGAAAGGATGTTTGGGGATGATGACATCATTTTTCAAGATGATATTGCATCCTGCAATAGAGCAAAAACTATGAAAACATTCCTTGAAAGAAGACACATAAGGTCAATGTCATGGCCTGCAAATAGTTCTGATCTCAATCCAATTGAAAATCTTTGGTGGAAGTTGAAGAAAATGGTCCATGACAAGGCTCCAACCTGCAAAGCTGATCTGGCAACAGCAATCAGAGAAAGTTGGAGCCAGATTGATGAAGAGTACTGTTTGTCACTCATTAAGTCCATGCCTCAGAGACTGCAAGCTGTTATTAAAGCCAGAGGTGGTGCAACAAAATACTAGTGATGTATTGGAGTGTTCTTTTGTGTGTTTGTTTTTCATGATTCCATAAATTTGTCCTCAGAATTGAGTGATTCCATAATTTTTTCTCTCTCCTTGGTCTGAAAAAAATTACCCTGAGTACCACATTTTTAATCTTGATTTCTTTTAGCGTTTGTTAAAGCCCTAAAGTTGCCATTTTAAATTACTTTAGTTTTGTGCCATGTCTGTGATCTGCTTTTTTTCAACAACATTAAACAACTGAATGAACATCCTCTGAGCCCGGTGATTCCAGAATTTTTCCCAGGGGTTGTACTTACATGTGTATCTGTGGTTACAGACTACAAACAAGCCTTGTTTGTAATTTGCTCCAATCCTGCAGTATTGGGTTACACCACACCCTCTCCTTACAAAACTATAGAAATTATAAAAAAAAACATGGCTGGATGGTCCATAATACTTCGTTGCCATGGGCCACTGCACCACCACTGGACAAGTGGGTGCGTCAGTGGTAGTGTTGAGCCACCCCCGTAGTGTTCGAGTTCACCCGTATGTTCGCCGAACTGTTCGTCGAACTGTTCGTCAAACACCGTTAAAACCAATGGCAGGCAAACAAAAACACATAGAAACACATAGAAAACACATAGAAAACACTTCAAAGGTGTCCAAAAGCTGACAAACTGCTCAGAAGACACAACTAACACATGGAAAAGTGACAAGTACATATAGTCATGCGAAAAGAAAAGAGGTGGAGGAGTAAAAGGAGGGGGAGACACAGATATAGGCATGTCATGCCCTTCTAAAACCAAAAAAGTGCGAAGCCGACACGGCCAGTCCGTTCCTGCCCGTGCGACCTCCGTGTCGCCGGGTTTGTGCTAGAGCCACGGTGGACCCTGACGGCAGCCCCCCTCTCCCAATACTGGTGCCTGTCCGCTGGTGGGTCGAGCGAGCCCCCCTGCGGTGGAGGCAGGTCTAATCTTTTTAATTTAAATTGTCTCTCTAATTTGAATGAGTACACTTTAAATCCTTTTACAAGGATCTATTGAAGGGCAAGTCTCATGCCAGCAGCCGCGGTAATTCCAGCTCCAGTAGCGTCCACTAAAGCTGCTGCATTTAAAAAGCTTTTATAAGGATCGAGCTTGGCGGTCCACCGCAAGGCGTCCTACCGCCAGTCCCAGCCCCTGTGCCTTGGGGTGCCTCCCCGATGCTCTTCACTGAGTGTCCCGGGGGCCCGAACCATTTCCTTTGAAAAAATTAAGTGTCCAAACTACAGGTGGTGTAGCTTGCTTAACAGCTGGGATAATCCGCTGACTAGCAGACACTGCTACTAGGCACAAAGTATTTCCTGGGCTAGATGCAGTTAAAAATTTGTAATTAGATACTCTCGTTGGATGCTGAGAAAGCATTCCATAGAGTCTTCTGGCACGCCATATATTATTCTCTTAAAAAGCTTGGGGTAGGGGTCTAGGGGACCCTTTTATAGGCGAAATCACGGCCCTGTATCGCAATACGTCACCTAGGCTGAAGATAAATGGAACATTTTCATCACCTTTCATAATCACCAATGGGACAAGGCAGGGATGTCCTCTGTCCCCTCTCTTATACATCCTAGTGACGGAGCACCTGCTCTCATCAATTCGCCATAACCCCAATATTAGGTGGATTGAGGTGGGAGACACCGAGTACAAGTGCTCTGCATTTGCTGATGTTGTCCTAGTATATATCACTCAATCACATATATCCATCCCTGCTGTTATGGCTGAAATAGATCACTTTGTTACATGGTCAAATTTTAAAATCAATGCAGCGAAGTCTGAGGCCCTCGATGTCTCCCTCCCCAAATCCATACAGGATTCCATCCAGTCCAACTTTCCCTTTGCCTGGCCCTCACAGGGTATCAAATACTTAGGAATTCGTATTCATAGAGACCTCTCCCGTCTATGTTATCTTAATTTTGGGCCCTTTATTGAACAACTCCATACAGACCACGGTTGGCAAGTTAGAACTGTAAGATTCACTACGTGAACCACTGGTGTTTTGTGGAAAAGCACATGTACACTGTGTTCCAAATTATTATGCAAAAAGTGTTTAGGAGTGATAAGGTAAGAATTTTTTTGTTTGTCAGTTAAACTCATTGATGGTGATGTGTGTCAGGGCTCTTTATATCACTGTAAGCAATTGCAGACACCTGTGCTAATTAGTTTGGCAGCTGTGTCCAATGAAAGGCAAGACTACTTAAGAAGGCTGTCCCACATTATTAAGCAGCCTACATTTTCTGCCAAAATGGGAAAGAAAAAGGATGTGTCGGCTGCTGAGAAGCAACAAATTGTGGAGCGTTTAGGTCAAGGCATGACTACAATCAACATTGCCAAGACACTTCATCCTGATCATCGCACAATCAAGAAGTATGTAGCTGATTCACAGTACACACGTGTACGTGCTGATAAGGGAAAATTGAGGACTCTTTCCTACAGGCAATTACGTCAGGTTAAAAGAGCAGCGGCAAAAAAGCCTTGTCATAGCAGCAGACAAGTTTTTGAAGCTGCTGGTGCCTCCAACGTCCCCCGAACAACAAGATGCTGGGTCCTTCAGAGGTTTGCAGCTGTGCGTAAGCCATCCTGTCGACCTCCTCTATCCACTGTACACAATCAGAAACAGCTCCAGTAGGTCAAACAATACTTGAAGACTGACTTCAAAACTGTTTTGTTCAATGATGAGTGCCATGCAACGCTCGATGGTCCCCATGCAAACACAGCTACGGCGCCAACAAGGAGGAGGTGGAGTAATGTTTTGGGCTGGAATCATGGGGAGAGAGATTTTCGGCCCCTTTAGGATCCCTGAAGGGGTAAAGATGAACTCCATAATGTATGTGGAGTTTCTCAAACAGCACTTCCTGCCATGGTTCAAGAAGAAGAACCGTGTATTCCGCAACAAGATCATTTTCATGCAGGATAATGCACCGTCTCATGCTGCACATAACACATCTGCATCTCTGGCTGATATGGGCATAAAAGGGGACAAACTTATGGTGTGACCCCCATGCTCCCCTGACCTCAACCCCATTGAGAACCTCTGGAGCATCATCAAAAGGAGTGTCTATGATGGCGGGAGGCAGTTCACATCTAAGCAACAGCTCTGGGAGGGTATTCTGTCCTCATGCAAAACAATTGAAGCAGAAACCATTCAAAACCTGAAAAATTCAATGGACAAGATAGCTCAGAAGCTCCTTTCGAGCAAGGGGTCCTATGTGCAAATGTAACATCACCTAGAATAAAGTTTTGAGTTGAAAACTGTTTGATTTCAGTTTCTAATAACCTGCTAATGCTTATAATTTCAAAAATGACCATTTTTTTGTTCTTTATTAAAATGAAAAGGTTGATCGAAGGGTGTGGGGGATCTAAGAGTGTGGCAACCCAGTAGTCAGGATTATTTCGAATTCTGACAATATGAGGGTCATGTTGCAGGTAGTGCAGCAAGAAGACACTTATGTGTCTTACGCATCTAGGAGCCCCAAAATTATTTTCCGGGCTAGATGCAGCTAAAAATTATTATTAATTTGAAAGCTGGTGGAGCTTAGTATAGATGGCCTAATAAATCAGTACTGCAAACTGCTATTAGGCCCAAATTATTTTCCAGCCAAGATACAGATAAACATGATTAGTAATTTTAAATCTGGTGGAGTTTAGTATAGATGGCCTAATAGAATCAGTACTGCACACTGCTACAAGGCCCAAATTATTTTCCAGCCAAGATACAGAAAAACATGATTATTAATTTTAAATCTGGTGGAGTTTAGTATAGATGGCCTAATAGAATCAGTACTGCACACTGCTACAAGGCCCAAATTATTTTCCAGCCAAGATACAGATAAACATGATTATTAATTTTAAATCTGGTGGAGTTTAGTATAGATGGCCTAATAGAATCAGTACTGCACACTGCTACAAGGCCCAAATTATTTTCCAGCCAAGATACAGATAAACATGATTAGTAATTTTAAATCTGGCTGAGTTTAGTATAGATGGCCTAATAGAATCAGTACTACACACTGCTACAAGGCCCAAATTATTTTCCAGCCAAGATACAGATAAACATGATTAGTAATCTGAAAGCTTAAAACGGTTGGTGAGGTGATTTTAGCAAACCATCAAGCTTTTACTCTCCCCAGGATGACACAGGGGTAGAAAAGTCCTTTCGGATCCATGATTTGTTCATCTTTATGAACGTGAGTCTGTCTACATTATCAGTGGAGAGCCGCGTGCGCTTATCTGTCAGCACACCACCAGCAGCGCTGAACACACGTTCAGACAGAACGCTGGCTGCGGGGCATGACAAGATCTCCAAGGCGTAAGTGGCGAGCTCCGGCCATTTATCCAGATTGGAAGCCGAAAAAGAGGAAGGGTCCAGTGACACAGTCATGGCTTCAATGTTTACTTGGAGATACTCCTGTACCATCGTCTCTAGGCGTTGACTATGTGTCAGACTTTTTGTCTCCTGTGGCCTTGCAAAGGATGGGCTAAAAAAGTGGTGAAATGATTCCGCAAAATTGATGTTACCAGCAGATACTGTGTTTCTGTTACGTTTTGAGTGCTGAACACTCGACGGTCCTACGGTTGGCAAGTTGGAACTGTGAGATTCACTACGTGCACCACTGGTGTTTTGTGGAAAAGCACATGTAAGATTCTGCAACAGTCTCTGCTGATACTCCTGCATGCGTGCATCCCTTTCTATGGCAGGAATACTTTCTGCAAATTTACTTTTGTACCGGGGATCTAACAGTGTGGCAACCCAGTAGTCAGGATTATTTCTAATTCTCACAATTCGAGGGTCATGTTGCAGGTAGTGCAGCAAGAAGGCACTCATGTGTCTTGCGCATCCAGGAGCACCAAGTCCCTGTTGTGTTGGTGGCGAGGTAACAATCATGCTTCCTTCCTCTGCCCTCTCCCCCCAACCTCGCACAACAGAAATGTGATCAAGGTCTCCCTCATCTGATGAGTCTTCCATCAGTTTGTCCTCCACTTCTTCCTGGGCTCCTGCACCTTCCTCACTAGTTTGGCTGCTACCATGCGCCCTGGTAAAACCATCTCCCCCACCCTCACATGCCTGCCGCCTTGGTGCTGCCGATCGTCTGGACCTTGCAGATGTTAGCCCTTCCGCATACAACTCCTCCTCCTCTACTTCCTCCACCTCCTCTTGTGCCACCACCTGACTCCGAATTCTATTTAACATGTGCTCCAGCATGTAAATCACCGGAATAGTCATGCTGATAATGGCATCTTCAGCACTAAACATCTTTGTCGCCATTTCAAAACTGTGCAGAAGGGTGCATAGGTCCCTGATCTGAGACCACTCCTCCAGCGTGATTTGCCCCACCTCTGGATCTCGTTGGCCCAGGCTATACGTCAGAACGTATTGCACCAGGGCTTGTCGGTGCTGCCACAGTCGCTGCAACATGTGCAGAGTTGAATTCCACCGGGTAGGCACATCGCATTTTAGCCGGTGAAGTGGCAGGCCCAACGACTTCTGTAGAGATGTAAGTCGCTGAGCTGCGGGATGCGAACGGCGGAAGTGAGCACACAGTGACCGTGCACTCTGCAGAAGGCCATCTAGTCCGGGATAGTGGGCTAAAAATTGCTGGACAACCAGGTTTAACACGTGAGCCATACAAGGCACGTGTGTGACATTGTCCCGGCGAAGGGCCGCACCCAAGTTTGCAGCATTGTCGCACACGGCCTTCCCTGATTTCAGGTCCAGTGGAGACAACCAATCATGAAACTGCTGACCACAACTCCTCAGCTGTGTGGCTCACATTTCCCAGACATTTCAAAGTAAAAACCGCCTCATGATGTTGAGCCCTGCTGCCAGCATAGTAAGGAGGTGTGCAGGATCCCTTCTGCGCAGTTAGAAAGCTTGTGGCATGACCAGACAGGCTTTAGGTGCAGGTGGAGGACCGAGAGGAGGTTGAGGAGGCAGAAGCAGTGGAGGAACTTCGAGATAAAGAGGATTGACGCACAACTCGTGGGGACGGCAAGACTTGGACAGCAGCCCCTTGTCCTGCTGTCTCCATAGTTACCCAGTGCCCAGTCAGCGACATGTAACGCCCCTGTCCATGCCTACTCGTCCAAGTGTCGGTGGTGAAATACACCCTGTCACAAACACAGAGTTTCTCAAAGAAGCGGTGATGTTGTGTGCGACATGCTGGTGGAGCGCAGGCACACCTTTCTTTGAGAAGTAGTGCCGACTGAGCATCTGGTACTGGGGCACTGCGACGGACATAAGGTCTCGAAAATGCTCTGTGTCCACCAGCCGGAAAGGCAGCATTTCTGTAGCCAAGAGCTTGCAGATGGTGAAATTCAACCTCTTAGCTTTCTCATGGCTAGGAGGAAATGGTCTTTTACTTGTCCACATCTGAGGGACCGAGGGCTGGCTGTTGTGCTTAGACGGGGTTGAGAAAGGTGTCCCCGGCAAACTGCCGGTCTGTGAGGAAGATGCAGGCGGACATGTTAGGTTGCCTTGATCCGAAAGTGGTGCTATCGATGTCGGACAGCGCTGAACACCAGCTGGTGTTTCCACCTCCAAAGAAAATGATGACCTGCCAATCACGCTGGCTGTTGCGGGTAAAGAGGTGGCAGGTCTGCGTCCCAAAACAGGTGTGACAGCTGTCCCCCTAATCACAGAGGATGAAGAGGCCGTGGATGCACAAGATGTGGTAGACGGTGGTTGGCCCGGCCGGCTAGGCCGCATTGTAGCACAGTGAGCTTCCCACTGCAACTTATGCTTCATATCCATGTGCCGGTTCATGCATGAATTACTCAAACTATGGATTTTTTGGCCTCTACTTAGCTTTTGCTGACAAATGTTACAGATAACATGAGTTGGGTCATCCTTATCGATCTGAAAAAATGCCCAGGCTATGCAAGGCTTAGCACCCATGCGACCTGAAGAGCCACCACGACTTGTGGTCAGAGGCAGAGTTGTGTTTGAGGATGCAGTTGTTGACGTGCTTCCCGTACTACGTCTCTGTCCAGGAAGGCGCAACCTGACCTCGTCGTCACTAGCATCCTCCTCCACCTCCTCTGCTGACCTCATCGACTGGCTGACTGTGGGTTGACAGTAAGTGGGATCTCCAACCTCGTCATCATCACCCTGTGTGTTATCACACCCGTCGTCCTCAGAGCCAACCTCTTCCTGTCCTGACAAAAAACTCAAGTTGTCGCTCCAATCAGGTATTTGAGTCTCATCATCGTCTTCCTTATTGTCTCCACCAACAGGAGGTACTGTTTGGGAACGAGTGTCAATATTATGGTCAGAACCTTCTGCGTCTGTTCCTGGATCCGACTCATAAAGATTCTGGGCATCAGTGCAGATGATTTCCTCGTCTGGATTCACAGAAGCTCTGGAGCCGACCTCTGATTCCCAGGCTATAGTATCAGTAAACAGCTCTGCAGACTCAACCATCTGTTCTACCCCATACTCAGACGGGCAGCTGGAGACTTGGGAGCTGTGAGGAAGCAAGTGCGATAGGGGTGACACCTCTGAGGACTGGAGAATTTGTGATGTTGAAGTTGAGGTGGAGGAGAGCCCACTTAAAGGAGCACTTGATATCCGTTGAAGTACCTGCTGTTTTTGTGCCTCATCTGGAAGTTGTAGCGATTGGCGTGGCCGTAAGAAAGGGATCTTATCACATTGTCCGCTAAAAGAAGTAGACATCTTAGTTTGGCTGGAAGATGGTATTTCTTCTGCAGATGTTACTGTTGCTTTAACACCTACCCCACGGACACAACCTTTTTTTTCCTTCCCAACATGCCTATTCCCCTTTCCACCAGCAGCAGACCTTTTTCCACTCATTTTGGTGGTTAACTAATTGACAACTCTGGAGTTGTTTGCACAAAAAACAATGGATGGGAACCGAGCAGAGCTAAGTCGCCAAACTGTGGTATTAGCCCAAAAGTATTGGCTGGGTTAGATGCAGTAAAACAATTTTATTACATACACAGGTGGTGGAGGTTAGTTTGTATGGACTAATAGAACAAGTCCCACACACTGCTACAAGCCCAAATATTTTTTCAGAGCTAGATGCAGATAAAAATTATTTTGAATTTGCAACCTGGTGGAGGTTAGTATAGATGGACTAATAGAACAAGTCCCACACACTGCTACAAGCCCAAATATTTTTTCAGAGCTAGATGCAGATAAAAATTATTTTGAATTTGCAACCTGGTGGAGGTTAGTATAGATGGACTAATAGAACAAGTCCCACACACTGCTACAAGCCCAAATATTTTTTCAGAGCTAGATGCAGATAAAAATTATTTTGAATTTGCAACCTGGTGGAGGTTAGTATAGATGGACTAATAGAACAAGTCCCACACACTGCTACAAGCCCAAATATTTTTTCAGAGCTAGATGCAGATAAAAATTATTTTGAATTTGCAACCTGGTGGAGGTTTGTATAGATGGACTAATAGAACAAGTCCCACACACTGCTACAAGCCCAAATATTTTTTCAGAGCTAGATGCAGATAAAAATTATTTTGAATTTGCAACCTGGTGGAGGTTAGTATAGATGGACTAATAGAACAAGTCCCACACACTGCTACAAGCCCAAATATTTTTTCAGAGCTAGATGCAGATAAAAATTATTTTGAATTTGCAACCTGGTGGAGGTTAGTATAGATGGACTAATAGAACAAGTCCCACACACTGCTACAAGCCCAAATATTTTTTCAGAGCTAGATGCAGATAAAAATTATTTTGAATTTGCAACCTGGTGGGGGTTAGTATAGATGGACTAATAGAACAAGTCCCACACACTGCTACAATCCAAAATATTTTTTCAGAGCTAGATGCAGATAAAAATTACTTTGAATTTGCAACCTGGTGGAGGTTAGTATATATGGACTAATAGAACAAGTCCCACACACTGCTACAAGCCCAAATATTTTTTCAGAGCTAGATGCAGATAAAAATTATTTTGAATTTGCAACCTGGTGGAGGTTAGTATAGATGGACTAATAGAACAAGTCCCACACACTGCTACAAGCACAAATATTTTTTCAGAGCTAGATGCAGATAAAAATTATTTTGAATTTGCAACCTGGTGGAGGTTAGTATAGATGGACTAATAGAACAAGTCCCACACACTGCTACAAGCACAAATATTTTTTCAGAGCTAGATGCAGATACAAAATATTATGAATTTGCAACCTGGTGGAGGTTAGTATAGATGGACTAATAGAACAAGTCCCACACATTGCTACAAGCCCAAATATTTTTTCAGAGCTAGATGCAGATAAAAATTATTTTGAATTTGCAACCTGGTGGAGGTTAGTATAGATGGACTAATAGAACACGTCCCACACACTGCTACAAGCACAAATATTTTTTCAGAGCTAGATGCAGATAAAAATTATTTTGAATTTGCAACCTGGTGGAGGTTAGTATAGATGGACTAATAGAACAAGTCCCACACACTGCTACAAGCCCAAATATTTTTTCAGAGCTAGATGCAGATAAAAATTATTTTGAATTTGCAACCTGGTGGAGGTTTGTATAGATGGACTAATAGAACAAGTCCCACACACTGCTACAAGCCCAAATATTTTTTCAGAGCTAGATGCAGATAAAAATTATTTTGAATTTGCAACCTGGTGGAGGTTAGTATAGATGGACTAATAGAACAAGTCCCACACACTGCTACAAGCCCAAATATTTTTTCAGAGCTAGATGCAGATAAAAATTATTTTGAATTTGCAACCTGGTGGAGGTTAGTATAGATGGACTAATAGAACAAGTCCCACACACTGCTACAAGCCAAAATATTTTTTCAGAGCTAGATGCAGATAAACATTATTTTGAATTTGCAACCTGGTGGCGGTTAGTATAGATGGACTAATAGAACAAGTCCCACACACTGCTACAATCCAAAATATTTTTTCAGAGCTAGATGCAGATAAAAATTATTTTGAATTTGCAACCTGGTGGAGGTTAGTATAGATGGACTAATAGAACAAGTCCCACACACTGCTACAATCCAAAATATTTTTTCAGAGCTAGATGCAGATAAAAATTACTTTGAATTTGCAACCTGGTGGAGGTTAGTATATATGGACTAATAGAACAAGTTCCACACACTGCTACAAGCCCAAATATTTTTTCAGAGCTAGATGCAGATAAAAATTATTTTGAATTTGCAACCTGGTGGAGGTTAGTATAGATGGACTAATAGAACAAGTCCCACACACTGCTACAAGCCCAAATATTTTTTCAGAGCTAGATGCAGATAAAAATTATTTTGAATTTGCAACCTGGTGGAGGTTAGTATAGATGGACTAATAGAACAAGTCCCACACACTGCTACAAGCACAAATATTTTTTCAGAGCTAGATGCAGATACAAAATATTATGAATTTGCAACCTGGTGGAGGTTAGTATAGATGGACTAATAGAACAAGTCCCACACATTGCTACAAGCCCAAATATTTTTTCAGAGCTAGATGCAGATAAAAATTATTTTGAATTTGCAACCTGGTGGAGGTTAGTATAGATGGACTAATAGAACACGTCCCACACACTGCTACAAGCACAAATATTTTTTCAGAGCTAGATGCAGATAAAAATTATTTTGAATTTGCAACCTGGTGGAGGTTAGTATAGATGGACTAATAGAACAAGTCCCACACACTGCTACAAGCCCAAATATTTTTTCAGAGCTAGATGCAGATAAAAATTATTTTGAATTTGCAACCTGGTGGAGGTTTGTATAGATGGACTAATAGAACAAGTCCCACACACTGCTACAAGCCCAAATATTTTTTCAGAGCTAGATGCAGATAAAAATTATTTTGAATTTGCAACCTGGTGGAGGTTAGTATAGATGGACTAATAGAACAAGTCCCACACACTGCTACAAGCCCAAATATTTTTTCAGAGCTAGATGCAGATAAAAATTATTTTGAATTTGCAACCTGGTGGAGGTTAGTATAGATGGACTAATAGAACAAGTCCCACACACTGCTACAAGCCAAAATATTTTTTCAGAGCTAGATGCAGATAAACATTATTTTGAATTTGCAACCTGGTGGCGGTTAGTATAGATGGACTAATAGAACAAGTCCCACACACTGCTACAATCCAAAATATTTTTTCAGAGCTAGATGCAGATAAAAATTATTTTGAATTTGCAACCTGGTGGAGGTTAGTATAGATGGACTAATAGAACAAGTCCCACACACTGCTACAATCCAAAATATTTTTTCAGAGCTAGATGCAGATAAAAATTACTTTGAATTTGCAACCTGGTGGAGGTTAGTATATATGGACTAATAGAACAAGTTCCACACACTGCTACAAGCCCAAATATTTTTTCAGAGCTAGATGCAGATAAAAATTATTTTGAATTTGCAACCTGGTGGAGGTTAGTATAGATGGACTAATAGAACAAGTCCCACACACTGCTACAAGCCCAAATATTTTTTCAGAGCTAGATGCAGATAAAAATTATTTTGAATTTGCAACCTGGTGGAGGTTAGTATAGATGGACTAATAGAACAAGTCCCACACACTGCTACAAGCACAAATATTTTTTCAGAGCTAGATGCAGATACAAAATATTATGAATTTGCAACCTGGTGGAGGTTAGTATAGATGGACTAATAGAACAAGTCCCACACATTGCTACAAGCCCAAATATTTTTTCAGAGCTAGATGCAGATAAAAATTATTTTGAATTTGCAACCTGGTGGAGGTTAGTATAGATGGACTAATAGAACACGTCCCACACACTGCTACAAGCACAAATATTTTTTCAGAGCTAGATGCAGATAAAAATTATTTTGAATTTGCAACCTGGTGGAGGTTAGTATAGATGGACTAATAGAACAAGTCCCACACACTGCTACAAGCCCAAATATTTTTTCAGAGCTAGATGCAGATAAAAATTATTTTGAATTTGCAACCTGGTGGAGGTTTGTATAGATGGACTAATAGAACAAGTCCCACACACTGCTACAAGCCCAAATATTTTTTCAGAGCTAGATGCAGATAAAAATTATTTTGAATTTGCAACCTGGTGGAGGTTAGTATAGATGGACTAATAGAACAAGTCCCACACACTGCTACAAGCCCAAATATTTTTTCAGAGCTAGATGCAGATAAAAATTATTTTGAATTTGCAACCTGGTGGAGGTTAGTATAGATGGACTAATAGAACAAGTCCCACACACTGCTACAAGCCCAAATATTTTTTCAGAGCTAGATGCAGATAAACATTATTTTGAATTTGCAACCTGGTGGCGGTTAGTATAGATGGACTAATAGAACAAGTCCCACACACTGCTACAATCCAAAATATTTTTTCAGAGCTAGATGCAGATAAAAATTATTTTGAATTTGCAACCTGGTGGAGGTTAGTATAGATGGACTAATAGAACAAGTCCCACACACTGCTACAAGCCCAAATATTTTTTCAGAGCTAGATGCAGATAAAAATTATTTTGAATTTGCAATCTGGTGGAGGTTAGTATAGATGGACTAATAGAACAAGTCCCACACACTGCTACAAGCCCAAATATTTTTTCAGAGCTAGATGCAGATAAAAATTATTCTGAATTTGCAAACTGGTGGATGTTAGTATAGATGGACTAATAGAACAAGTCCCACACACTGCTACAATCCAAAATATTTTTTCAGAGCTAGATGCAGATAATAATTATTTTGAATTTGCAACCTGGTGGAGGTTAGTATAGATGGACTAATAGAACAAGTCCCACACACTGCTACAAGCCCAAATATTTTTTCAGAGCTAGATACAGATAAAAATTATTTTGAATTTGCAACCTGGTGGAGGTTAGTATAGATGGAGTAATAAAACTAGTCCCACACACTGCTACAAGCCCAAATATTTTTTCAGAGCTAGATGCAGATAAAAAATATTTTGAATTTGCAACCTGGTGGAGGTTAGTATAGATGGACTAATAGAACAAATCCCACACACTGCTACAATCCAAAATATTTTTTCAGAGCTAGATGCAGATAAAAATTATTTTGAATTTGCAACCTGGTGGAGGTTAGTATAGATGGACTAATAGAACAAGTCCCACACACTGCTACAAGCCCAAATATTTTTTCAGAGCTAGATGCAGATAAAAATTATTTTGAATTTGCAACCTGGTGGAGGTTAGTATAGATGGAGTAATAGAACAAGTCCCACACACTGCTACAAGCCCAAATATTTTTTCAGAGCTAGATGCAGATAAAAAATATTTTGAATTTGCAACCTGGTGGAGGTTAGTATAGATGGACTAATAGAACAAGTCCCACACACTGCTACAAGCCCAAATATTTTTTCAGAGCTAGATGCAGATAAAAATTATTTTGAATTTGCAACCTGGTGGAGATTAGTATAGATGGACTAATAGAACAAGTCCCACACACTGCTACAAGCCCAAATATTTTTTCAGAGCTAGATGCAGATAAAAATTATTTTGAATTTGCAACCTGGTGGATGTTAGTATAGATGGACTAATAGAACAAGTCCCACACACTGCTACAATCCAAAATATTTTTTCAGAGCTAGATGCAGATAATAATTATTTTGAATTTGCAACCTGGTGGAGGTTAGTATAGATGGACTAATAGAACAAGTCCCACACACTGCTACAAGCCCAAATATTTTTTCAGAGCTAGATACAGATAAAAATTATTTTGAATTTGCAACCTGGTGGAGGTTAGTATAGATGGACTAATAGAACAAATCCCACACACTGCTACAAGCCCAAATATGTTTTCAGATCTAGATGCAGATAAAAATTATTTTAAATTTGCAACCTGGTGGAGGTTAGTATAGATGGACTAATAGAACAAGTCCCACACACTGCTACAAGCCCAAATATTTTTTCAGAGCTAGATGCAGATAAAAATTATTTTTAATTTGAAACCTGGTGGAGGTTAGTATAGATGGATTAATAGAATGATGCTATGCCAAAAAGGTTTTACTTGGCTAGGTGCAGTAAAAAAATTAGTATTCTATGCACAGGTGGTGTAGTTTGCAACACACACTGCAAGATAGATTTAGCCAAATGCTGTGATAAAAACTTGCACAGCACTGGCACAGACCTGCCTGGCAAAAGTGATAGGAACTGATGTAACCTAGCCCTCAAAAGGACTGCAATTACAATTAGTCTTTACTCCCAACCTATCTATTTAAGCGCACAGACCTGCCTGATAAAAGTCGTCGGAAATTATGTAACCTAGTCCTCAAAAGGACTGCAATCACAACTATTCCCTACTCCCAAGCTATCTGTAGATTTGTGCGAAAATTGGCTTGAAATTAACACTCAAAGTATAGCGCACACAGCAACAGCGGTGCCGTCTAACACGCAGCTGCAGCAGTGAGAAAATGGTGGCGACGGGGAAAATGGCTGGGTCTTATAGGGCAAGGACATGTGACATACGCTGCCAATGACACATGCCCTTGATTGTGTGAAAAAAAGCAGTTCGCTCCATGTGTGCGCTGCTGATAGGCTGACAGATTGCACCTCCCCACTGTAAATGCGGGAAAGAGAAAAAAAAATGGAGATCTTCATTATTTATGCAGAGATCCATCCCCTGCCCCTGCACCCGCCCCGCTGTACACTCAAACTGCGTATTAACATTAATTTTCAGTGTTACTGAGAAAAAATCCAGTTATGATTTTGGTGCACGAACAGTTATCGAACATAACCTCGAACAGCCGAATTTTTTTCAAATTGTTCGTGATCGCCGAACGGCTCGAACACCACCCAAAACAGCTCGAATTTAAGATTGGCGAACAGTTCGAGTCGAACACTGCTCATCTCTAGTCAGTGGCTTTGCTTCTCTGGCTCTGGCCTGTGTTCACACTCACACAGAACTATCATACTCAGAGCTCCTCCTCTGTGCTTGCAAACCAACAAAACTGACACACTCAAATATCAACTGAGAGTTTAAATGGGTTTCGTGGACAAGGGCCACTCCTAAAACCTGGAGTGGAGGGAGAGAGCCATCCCACTACCATCCTTTAGATCTCTCCAAAAATAAAAGTCCATGTCAGGTTTTCTTAAATCTGACTTGGTCCAATAGTTTGACCAAATCCACTCTCTCTTTTATTTTACATTGTAGCCACAGCTGCGGCTGTCATTACAATGCTCTCCAGCAGGTTCAATATGCCTCTATGCACATCCTGGGGGACACATAGCGGCCCTCGCATATGATTTCCCTCACTGCCTCACACCATGTAAAGTTGCTCCATTTTCTTTTTAGATGCATTGGAACAATTTGTAAGGAGTTGACTCTCAGATGTCCCCTTACATTGTATTCACTCTGTATGTAATCCTGTATGTTGCAAGAAGTTGTGTCTAGTATCAAATACTATAAAAAGAGCTGTAAGGCAGGAAGTGAGGCAGTCTGTGGATGTGACCACATGAGAGGCAGTAGCTTCCTGTGTGGAAGATAATAGAGAACTACGAGAGGCGTTCATTAAAGATTTCCCCTGACCCACTTCCTGTGGACTGAGAGCAATGAAACTTGGCACAGTTATTAGTCCTTCTCTACATACGTGCCACCTAGGGACACACACTTCTTCCATCTCTTTAAGCAACTGTAAACACCTTGCTTGTAGAAGTTGACAGGTTGCTTCAAATACCATGTTGTGACTTCGGAAATCAGAGTCTCATCATCTGAAAAATGCTTGCCCTTCAAAAATAACTTCATTTTTGGGAAAAGGTGGAAGACTAATGATGTGAGGTCGGGTGAATAAGGGGCATGCGGTTGAACTTAAAAGCCACAGGAGCATGCTTCCATTTGGGCAACATGTGAGTTCTGAACTGGTGCATTGTCTTGCAGAAGGCAGACACCTTTGGTGAGCATGCCTCGTCTCTTGGTTTTGATGGCTTCCCCCCAATTTTCCGCAGCAGTGAAGCATAGTATGCCCCAGTGATCATGATACCCTTTGCTAGCTAGGAAATCCATCAATACTACTCCATGCAGGTCCCAAAATACTGTGAGCATGACCTTATCTGCCGAGGGTTGGGCACGTACCTTCTTTGGAGGCGGTGAGTCATGATGCTTCCATTGCATCAACTGGACTTTAGTCTCAGGATCATAATGATGGACCCAGCTTTCATCCTGTGTGATCAGTCTGTTGAAAAAGACCTCCTGGTTTCCATGGCACATTGTCAATAGAGCCTGAGAGCATTCGACTGGTTCCTACTTCTGGAAAGGTGTGAGCAGCTGGGGAGCTCAGCGAGCGGATACCTTATGCATGTGAAGATGGTCTTGGATGATTTTTTTCCATGGACCCCACAATAATCTTGACATTTTGGGCTAGGTGGCAAATGAGTACGTGGCAATTTTCCAAAATGCCAACCTCCACTTGCTGGATGGTGTGTTCATCAATAGCAGAGTGGGGTCGCCCTGGAATTGAAGCTGTTTGCCCCGAAGTCCGACCACATTTCAATTGACGATGCCAGTTCTTGACTACATCATATGATGGAGAATTGTGGCACCCCAGGGGTCCGGTTGCCACAGTGGCATTGCCTCCCTCAAAAGAGGTAATGCCATGCCTGGAAGCAAGCAGGGGTCCCTTAGTCAGGTATACTAAACATGCAACACTTTCCTGGCTCCAGACCAGCAAGGGGAGTCCCCTCCCCTTGGCAACTGGGATCTGGGGGCGGGGTTAGTTAGTTTTAGTGTGATGAGTTGAAGCGAGGACGTCGAGGAGAGAGGAGCTGGGGACTGGAGCTGCGCGGCAGCTCACCCCAGCAGTACCGCACAAAAGAACCGGACACCGGAGTCCGAGGCTGTGGGGCACTGAAGGCCCAGCCGCAGAAACCGGAGGGCAGGAGATTGCAGGTCTCCTGGCCCCATCAGACGCCCAGAGGCTCAGCAGCACCGCAGGGTCCAGCACCGCCTCGTTGGAGTGACGCGCCAGCAAGGCCCGAGCTGCCTGCCATACGGGAGAGCACAGAAACGCCGCACTCAGGGACGAGGGCCACCGCACCGCTACAAGTAGCAGGGCCAAAGTGTTTAGCAGAAAGGGAAGGCCTCCAACTTCACCTGAAAAGGAGGATTCTTTACTTGCTTCCAGGCTGCCCGGGCTTCCACTTCTAACCAGTATCCTAGTCCAGGCCTGCCTAATCAGCACCAGTAAAGACCCTGGGACTGCACTTCCTTGTCTCTGTGTTTCCTTGCTGCGCCATCAACCCCTGCACTACAACGCCCAGCACAACCTGCTGCATCATCTACACTGCCCTGGAGCTAGCTCTTCCTGTGGAGAGCCACACCATCCCTGCTGCAGTAACATCAGCTTCAGAGGACTGCTCCGCAGCGGCGGCTCCCGTTAGCTGCATTCCACAGGTGGCGTCACGAACTCTATAAAAACTCTATAAATCCCCTATATATAACCCCTTTTATTGACCGCCCTGGGTCAAGGACCGGGTCACCGCCACTGTGACATTCCCCCAGCATCCACCGGCCCGGCACCGTGTACCCCACGGCCCATGGGGCGCATCAACTTGGCGTCACGAACAGGATTCACGAAGCCCGGTATAACCGGGTCCTGTGTGCCATAGACTTTATTGAACGGTGTGATCACGTTGTTTGCCGCCCGCCGAGGGGGAAGAAAGAAGCCCCGATACGGAACCGCCGGGTAAGAGATCCTTCCGCCTGCAGAGCAGCATACTGGTACGTCAGGAGACGTCCAGGACCTGGCTGAGGTTCACTAGGGGGGAGGAAGATGCCCAACATGGAAGAGGGTTCAGCCGCAGGCCCGGCCTCTGCCACTGTAATGCCCTTATCAATGCCATATATACCGGTGGCGGCGTGGTTGCCCCAGTACTCAGGGGAGTCGCACACCCTGAATGACTTTGAGGAAAGATTGCGCAGTTTGTTTAAAGTATACCACATGTCTGAGGAGCAGAAAGTCAGCATCCTCATAGGCCTGCTAATTGGTGCAGCCCAGAGAGAAGTGAAGTCCTGGCCAGGCAGAGACAAAGGCACTGTAAAAGAAATACTGGCCCGGTTGAAGGATACCTTTGACACCCGCACTGCAGTAGAAATTAAAATGAAGTTTTACGGGTGCAAACAAAGGGTGCAGGACAGTGTACGGAACTATGCTCTAAACCTGCTGGAGGTGCTGCGGGCCATCAAACAGGTAGACCCTGACGGTGTGCATGATGAGAACAGATTGCTGACTGAGTAGTTTATTGAGGGGCTCCTGTCTAGCGCTCTCATGACACAGCTGCGCATTATGGCTCTGCAAAACCCTGATCTGGACTTTGCACAATTTAAAGACAGAGCCATCCGGGTGCTGCGGGAATCAACACCAGGAGGCGCTGCATCCCACCGGCGCCCAGCTATCACCTACCACCAGGAGGTGGCATCCTTTTCCCCAGAACCTGTGGGGGCTGACGCGCAGACTGTGGACAATGACCCGTCTGCCGACCTGCGCCTTCGGGTCCAGGAGCTTACCAAAAGTATGGCCGCGTTAACCAAAACCGTGCAGGCCATGCAGGTGTCTCCAAAGGAAAAGATCGAGCTGGCTTCCAGTCCAGATGACGTCCCGTGGCGACGACAGAAAAGAATTCCACCGATCAGAGGGAGGAACAGCGATCGCTAAGACCAGGACGGACAACCCATCTGCCGCCGCTGTCAAAAGGCGGGACACTACGCAAGATTCTGCAATTTAAATGGGCAACACCTGGGGCAGAGGGCAAACCCACAGGAGTAAGGCGACCAGGCCCACAAAGCTGGCGAGACAAGTATGTGGGAGAACACCCGGTCCTGCCTGTCGTGCTTGATGGCATCCCAATGAACACTGGGTCCCAGGTGACCACGATGCCTTTTGTCCTTTATAAGCAATATTGGACTGATTCAGACATTACCCACAGTCCAGATGAACATCTTAACATCTATGCCAGCAATGGTCAGCCCTTGCCTCAGGTGGGGTATAAAGAGGTGACCATAAAAGTTGGCAAAGTAGAATTGCTATCACAAGGAATGATTATTGTTGACATTGATCGTTGAGAAAGTTATCCCATGATAACCTTAGGCACTAATGTGATAGAAAATTGTCTTGCAGAAATTATTGTTTTGTTACAACAGGTCGCAGAGACTGCCAGTTCCAGTCAGCAGCGGGTTCTACAGAAAGAAATCAGAGCCCTGATGAAAAGACAACAGGTAGAACTGTCTGGTGGAGAAATTGGCAGTGTTAGGATGAGTGATCCATTCCCCATTGCAATGCCCCCTAGGAGTGAAATGTTGATATGGTGTCGAGCAGCAATTGGTCTCAGGGGTCAAGATTATCAGGCCCTGGTGGAACCTGTATACTCTGACAGTAGGCCCACCATCTTGACAGCCAGGGGGTGGTTGATGTCCGCAAGGGGAGAGTGCCGATCCGCATCCTGAATTGTGGGGAGAAAGAGGTCCATTTACCCCGGTATGCTACCCTTGCTAAGTTATTCACTGTCAGTAACAACTCAATAAAAACAGTGGAACCCTTGCCTCCATCCAAACCGGCAGAGGATAATGGCTCCAAGGGGCAGATGGAGGATTGGTGTCAGAAGCTACAAGTGGGCACTGACTCCACCCCTTTGCACCAAAAGCATGGAGTATACTGGGTGGTCCAAGAGTATGAGCGGGTCTTCAGTAAACACCCATTAGACTTTGGGCAGGTAAAAGGGGTCCAACATCATATCCCCATGGGAGATCATCCGCCCATTAAAGAGAGGTACCGGCCTGTACCTCCATCTCACTATCAATGTGCCAAGGGAATGTTACGGGAGATGAAGGAGGCTGGGGTGATCAGAGATAGTTGTAGCCCCTGGGCAGCTCCATTAGTTCTCGTTAGAAAGAAGGATGGTACAATGAGGATGTGTGTTGACTACAGGCAGATTAACCGCATTACACATAAGGACGCCTACCCATTACCCAGGATTGAGGAGTCACTAGCTGCATTAAAATCTGCTAATTATTTCTCCACTTTGGATCTCACCAGTGGGTACTGGCAGGTTCCTGTGGCAGAGGCGGACAAAGAAAGGACCGTGTTTACAACACCAATGGGCCTCAGCGAGTTCAACTGCATGCCATTTGGGCTCTGCAACGCCCCAGGAACCTTCCAGCGGTTAATGGAGTGCTGCCTAGGACACAAGAACTTTGAAACTGTCCTGCTGTACCTGGACAACGTAATTGTCTACTCGAAGACATATGAAGACCACCAGGAGCACCTGGCCGAGGCGTTTGAAGCCCTATCTGGTTTTGGCCTGAAGGTAAAGCCGTCCAAATGCCACCTGTTGAAACCCAAGGTGCAGTACCTAGGTCATGTGGTAAGCGCCGAAGGTGTAGCGCCAGACCCTGAAAATGTCACTGTAATCAAGGACTGGCCAAGACCCTCCACTATTAAGGAAGTGCGGCAGTTCCTCGGGCTGGTAGGCTACTACAGAAGATTTATCAAGGGCTTCACCGAGATAGCAGCACCCATGCAGGATCTCCTGGTAAGCCAGTCCAAGAAGGCCAAGAACCAGAGACCTCCGTTCAAATGGGGTAAACCAGAAGACGAATCCTTCACCCGACTGGCTCTGACCGGAGATGAAGTCCTGGCCTACCCCGACTATGGCCAACCCTTTATACTCCATACAGATGCCAGCAACGTGGAATTGGGAGCGGTGCTGTCCCAGGTACAGCAAGGCATAGAGCGAGTGATTGCATACGCCAGCAGGAAGCTCCGGACCACGGAAAGGAACCCCGACAACTACAGTACCTTCAAGTTGGAGTTTCTCGCCATAGTCTGGGCTTTAACAGAGCGCTTCAAGCACTATCTCACCTCCTCCAAATTTACAGTCTTCACAGATAACAACCCACTGACGCACCTGGATACTGCGAAGCTTGGTGGCCTAGATCAACGATGGATGGCCCGACTGTCTAACTACGAGTTCACCATCAAGTATCGGGCGGGGCATAAAAATGCAAATGCTGATGCGCTGTCCAGGATGCCCAACTTGCCAGATGGGGGAGAAGACCTGGAAGAGCTGGAGGAGATAGAGATACCCGCTTTCCATCGTCATGGGGTGACCCAGTGCTCCCACTGTGTAAGGGACAAGCGCTTTGCCAACATAGATGCCACGTTCAACCCATTGCCCCACCATGGATGGGCAGAAACGCAGGATAGCGACCCGGCTGTCCGCCTAGTCAAGGAGTTGCTGACGCAAGCTGACTCGTACCCTGATCCAGATGCTCAACAGGAGACCCAACAGTTGTGGAAGGAAAATGGCAAACTGTTCATTTACGAAGGAAAGCTGTGTTGAAGAAGCATCAACTCCCGGACACATGAACTGGTCTGGCAGGTGGTAGTCCCGAGGCGGGATGCGTCAATGGTCTTAGAAGCGTACCACGATGGAGCAGGACACTTCGGGTGGAAGAAGTTAGAAGTCCTGCTACGTGAGCGATTCTACTGGGTTGGCATGAGGAAGGCAATCGAGAGATGGTGTCGAGAATGTGGTCCATGCAACCTGAGACGAAAAGACCGTGACAGCCAGAGGGCTCCCCTGCAGACCATCATCACCAAACAGTCACTAGAACTGGTAGCCTTGGATCACGCGAAGCTAGCCCCAAGCAGGTCAGGCTATGTCTACGCTCTAACCATAGTAGACCACTACTCCCGGTTCCTGGTAGTAGTGCCAGTAAAAGACCAGACGGCTCAGACGGCAGCCAAAGCGTTCTCCAACAGCACTTTTGTCGCCCGCACGGTTACCCTGAACGGGTGCTTACCGACCAAGGTCCAGCCTTTGAAGGAGAGGTGTTCCAGGAATTCTGTAACTTGTACGGCTGCAAGAAAATAAGGACAACGCCGTATCATCCCCAGACCAACGGGTTGTGTGAGAAGATGAACCAGGTGGTAATAGACCTGTTGAAGACGTTGCCCCTTGAAGAACGAAGCCTGTGGCCAGAGAAGTTGCCAGATTTGTTGGACCTCTATAATCACATCCCAGTGAACTCCACCAACTGTACACCCGCTTACCTGATGAGAGCAAGACCTGGTAAGCTACCCATTGACTTGGACATGGGAGTCCTAACACCAGAGACGACATCACCAGATGCGGATTGGGATACCGAGCGGCAGCTACAATACCGCAAAGTGCAAGAGTGTGTTGAAAGAAGTTTGTCCCAGGCAAGACAGAAGCAAGAGAAAACTTATAATTAGCACGCACCTGCCGTTCCCTTATCACCTGGAGAACAGGTACTTAAGAGAAAGAGACGACTCCACAAATTAGATGACCAGTGGGAGGTAGAGCCATACACCATCCTACCTTCAAGTTATGATAACACCAAAGTGTGCCTCATCAGTAAAGATGGAGGAGAAACTTCAGCGGCAGTCTCGAGAGACCACTTGAAGATCTGTCCTGAACAGTTGAAACACACAGAAGAGGATCAAGACAGCCTTCAGCCCACAGAAGGAGTGGAGGAAGTGGTCCGAATTTCCCCGGTCTTGGACGCAGGTGAACAAAGCCATTGTGGTGCCCTTCCTAACCTTTCTCCAAGCGGACTCACTGGAAGCTGCAGAAGTCCCAGAACAGCTGGAAGACCAGTTGGCCCCAGAGACAGAGGTTTCATCATCAGCAGATCAGGAGAATCAACCCTCTGCTAGCAGTGAACCTGTCGTACCCATGGTGAGCCAAAGAATTCGTAGAAGATTACCCATCCTACCAGTGTTACCTCAGACTACCCGTAGAGTAGTTCACACTGAAGCCATCACACCAGGGGTAGACACAAGGGACCAGGGTAGAGCAGTGACTACCAATGTACTGCGTAGATCGACCAGGAGTACAAAAGGTCAGCTACCTGCCCGTTGGAGAAACTAAAATGTAAAGAATTAAAGTATAAAAGAACTAAAATGTATGCTGTATATAGTTACCCGTAAGGGTAAAGCAGAAAAGTTGTGTTTTCAAAGTGAATTGCAAAAGTTGGTCATGTGTGCATTTAGTTACCTGGTAAGTGTATAAACACTTGTAGGTTATGGACGGTGAATAACCAAAGAACTTTCCATTG
The DNA here is from genome assembly GCF_046119375.1 of Phyllobates terribilis. Taxonomy (NCBI): domain Eukaryota; kingdom Metazoa; phylum Chordata; class Amphibia; order Anura; family Dendrobatidae; genus Phyllobates; species Phyllobates terribilis. The sequence continues at coordinate 105,329,869 of NW_027362769.1, read as the reverse complement.
TAAATAGTTGCACTTCCTAAAGTGCCCCTTATTGTTTTTGTGATTATAACAAATGACCTCAGAACAAAAACCCGTTTGGCGTGGCCGAAGACGTGGTCCAACACCTGGATCATCTATGCCCTGCAGCCATGCCCAGGGCCTACGTTGAGGGTTTTCGGGCGGGTCCCTCATGTTCACTGGATAGCACCTAACTAAAGAAAATGGACACCCGGTTACAGATCGTGCTGTAACCTGTTGCAGAATGTTATATTCATAATCTTGTAATATGAACTGTTATTGTTATTTGTTAATTTTGAAAAGTATCCTCAGTCCGGGAGTATTGAAGTTAACTAGGGGGGAATGTGGCACCACAGGGGTCCGGTTGCCACAGTGGCATTGCCTCCCTCAAAAGAGGTAATGCCATGCCTGGAAGCAAGCAGGGGTCCCTTAGTCAGGTATACTAAACATGCAACACTTTCCTGGCTCCAGACCAGCAAGGGGAGTCCCCTCCCCTTGGCAACTGGGATCTGGGGGCGGGGTTAATTAGTTTTAGTGTGATGAGTTGAAGCGAGGACGTCGAGGAGAGAGGAGCTGGGGACTGGAGCTGCACGGCAGCTCACCCCAGCAGTACCGCACAGAAGAACCGGACACCGGAGTCCGAGGCTGTGGGGCACTGAAGGCCCAGCTGCAGAAACTGGAGGGCAGGAGATTGCAGGTCTCCTGGCCCCATCAGACGCCCGGAGGCTCAGCAGCACCGCAGGGTCCAGCACCGCCACGTTGGAGCGACGCGCCAGCAAGGCCCGAGCTGCCTGCCATACGGGAGAGCACAGAAACGCCTCAATCAGGGACGAGGGCCACCGCACCGCTACAAGTAGCAGGGCCAAAGAGTTTAGCAGAAAGGGAAGGCCTCCAACTTCACCTGACAAGGAGGATTCTTTACTTGCTTCCAGGCTGCCAGGGCTTCCACTTCTAACCAGTATCCTAGTCCAGGCCTGCCTAATCAGCACCAGTAAAGACCCTGGGACTGCACTTCCTTGTCTGTGTGTTTCCTTGCAGCGCCATCAACCCCTGCACTACAACACCCAGCACAACCTGCAACATCATCTACACTGCCCTGGAGCTAGCTCTTCCTGTGGAGAGCCACACCATCCCTGCTGCAGTAACATCAGCTTCAGAGGACCTGCTCCGCAGCGGCGGCTCCCGTTAGCCGCATTCCACAGGTGGCGTCACGAACTCTATAAAAACTCTATAAATTCCCTATATATAACCCCTTTTATTGACCGCCCTGGGTCACGGACCGGGTCACCGCCACTGTGACATTCCCCCAGCATCCACCGGCCCGGCACCGGGTACCCCACGGCCCAGGGGGAGCGTCAGAATCATCACCATAAACCTCTTTCATCTCGTTGAACGTCTCCTTTGGTGTGCGGTTTTTCAAGTAAAGAAACTTGATGACTGCTCTGTATTCCACTGGGTCCATTATCAAACCTCACACCACTTCAGCACCTGTAAAATCAAGACCGTTATCAGTTCTGAATTGCAAATTGGCACATAACCTATAAAGACTTATATCATTACACATGTGAAGTTTCAGAATCTTGTGATAAATAGAAGTAGGTCAGGGGAAATGTTTAATGAACACCCCTCGTATGTTGAATGTAGGGAGCAGTTCCCAATGAAAGGACCTGGTGAAAGGGGAACCTCATGGGAACGTGCTGCAGAGAGACATGATATCAGTGGAGGGATTGAAGTGACCTTATTTTCAGCCCCTTTGGGACTCTCCTGTGCAGATAAAGAGCATGGGGCAAGAGGACAGCAGTCATGAGCGAGAGAGAATTTTTTTCCCCAGATCCAAAGTTTGGGTCTCAATTAGTTTCAATAGGGTCGGGTTCTCATATCTGAACCGATCTTTGAATTAACGTTTGGGTCGACTACCGGAACCCGAACTTCCACGGGTCTGCTTATCCCTAGTCTTGAGGAAGGAGGCAGAATGTGAGACTGTGTGAACGTCATAAGATTGGGGGAAGGTTAATTGGCATTCTTCTTGTGGAGGTCTCTACCTATATCAAGGTCGAACACAGACAGAAGAGGGCCCCTGTGCAAGAATCATACATGAGCCCTTTGCAGTCCTATAGATCATCATAATGCACCAGTTTATATGTCTGTGACAGAAGCTGCTTTCTACTTGGAGGAAAAACAGTTGCCCTTTACCTCCTGGGCCCCTCTGCAGTTGCACAGGTTGCACCAATAGTATGCCCTCCCCTGCTGTACGTAGAATAGGTGAATGCATTGTGAAGAAATATTGTTGCCAAACAGCTAGTAATGCAGTAAGCCAGAGCCTGTGACTGAGTGATGAGATGTTCATGATGTTAGAGGGACCTTCTCTAGACCTGCATGTAATTCTAGATAATGTTGGTAGTACACTGGTGTAACACCTCATAGTCTGGGCACCTCCTAGCATTTAGAATAAAAGCTGGCAAACTCCAGTCTCATCAGTGTCTCTAAATCTTCAGTTAGTTGAAGACCCCAGGTAAGGTGTTTCTGGATGTTGTCCTGCAGGAGGAGGTGTCAGACAGAGGGCGTGATTGTCTAGGTGCCCTATTCTGAGTTGTTGGTGGACTTGGGATGCCATAAGCGCTGTGCTACATTTTCTGTAGAGGGAGCAATGAGGTAGGTCCATATAATTGTGTTTGCCCACTAAACACGTGAGACAGTGATACCTGTTCTGAAACTGACCAAAGTCCAGTAGGTTGACCCAGAGTTAGAATGGGTGTCTCTGCCTCTACTACTCTCCGATGGTGCAACGTAAACCGGAAGACAGATTATCTTGAAGCCTGAGGAGGAGTGGAGCCCATATGAACCCTGCTTGAGGATGATGAGACAGTGAGAGAGGTCCAGTAATAGGAAGCCTTAAGGGAGATCACTTGGGGATTGAGGGAGAGCTGAAGAGGATGTCGACCCTATGGGCTTGTGCACACATTGAATATTTGAAGCAGATTTTTCTGTACCAAATAACAGAAAAATGTATTTTGATGCATTTTTATGTGCGTTTTATATGCTTTCTAACTTGCGTTTTTTCCCCATCTATTTGAATGGGTGAAAAATGCTGCAAAAAGCTGAAAGAATTGACATGAAATAAGCAACGCGTGCATGAGATTTCAGAAATCTCATTCACTTTGCTGATAGTTAAGTGCAGTGTTTTTTACCCTTGAAAAACTAGCAGAAAAAACGCTCAAAAAACAGAAAGTGTGGACAAGCCCTAACAATAGCATGGTGCCAGTGACAGGTATTGTTCTAGAGCAGTGATGGCGAACCTTTTAGAGACTGAGTGCCCAAACGGCAACCCAAGACCCACTTATTTATCACTAAGTGCTAACACTGCAATTTAACCTGGGGCAGGTGTGGCCATTACAGGAGACTTGCAAAATACACACACACAGCCCCTCTGCAAAATATATACACACACACAGCCCCTCTGCAAAATATATACACACACACTGCCCCTCTACAAAATATATACACACACACTGCCCCTCTGCAAAATATATGCACACACAGCCCCTCTGCAAAATATATACAAACACACAGCCCCTCTGCAAAATATATACACACACACAGCCCCTCTGCAAAATATATACACACACACTGCCCCTCTGCAAAATATATACACACACACTGCCCCTCTGCAAAATATATACACACACACAGCCTCTCTGCAAAATATATACACACACACAGCCCCTCTGCAAAATATATACACACACACTGCCCCTCTGCAAAATATATACACACACACAGCCCCTCTGCAAAATATATACACACACACTGCCCCTCTGCAAAATATATACACACACACTGCCCCTCTACAAAATATATACACACACACTGCCCCTCTGCAAAATATATACACACACACAGCCCCTCTGCAAAATATATACACACACACTGCCCCTCTGCAAAATATATACACACACACAGCCCCTCTGCAAAATATATACACACACACAGCCCCTCTGCAAAATATATACACACACACTGCCCCTCTGCAAAATATATACACACACACTGCTCCTCTGCAAAATATATACACACACAGCCTCTCTGCAAAATATATACACACACACAGCCCCTCTGCAAAATATATACACACACACAGCCCCTCTACAAAATATATACACACACAGCCTCTCTGCAAAATATATACACACACACAGCCCCTCTGCAAAATATATACACACACACTGCCCCTCTGCAAAATATATACACACACTGCCCCTCTGCAAAATATATACACACACACTGCCCCTCTACAAAATATATACACACACACTGCCCCTCTACAAAATATATACACACACAGCCTCTCTGCAAAATATATACACACACACAGCCCCTCTGCAAAATATATACACACACACTGCCCCTCTGCAAAATATATACACACACAGCCCCTCTGCAAAATATATACACACACACTGCCCCTCTGCAAAATATATACACACACACTGCCCCTCTACAAAATATATACACACACACTGCTCCTCTGCAAAATATATACACACACACAGCCCCTCTGCAAAATATATACACACACACAGCCCCTCTGCAAAATATATACACACACACTGCCCCTCTGCAAAATATATATGTATATACACACACTCATGGCTGGCTCCAGGTTTTTGAGTCTCAGTGGGCCCCTTTAACACATACCACGATTCATGATGCACAGATACGGCAGAGAAATATAGATATACAACACAAGGCCCAGCCTGCTCCCTCATCACTCACATATGCAGACATGCACGCACACACACAGTATGCAGACGTGCCCACACATACACACACAGTACGCAGGCATGCGCACACATACACAGTACACAGACATACGCAGACATGTATACATGGTACGCAGACATGCACATACACAAACATACATGGATACATACACATACAGGCATACGTACATATACGTATTTGAAGACAAATTCACAAAAACACATATAAACAGACATAAATATATACACAGTCATACACATTGACATACATAGATATACACATCATACATGCACACACAGACACATTAGACATTTTTTAATATGGTGACTCCGGCAACAAGCACCTGCCCCCAGCTTGTATCCCTTCCAGCACCAGTGGCATGTGGCTGTGGAGGGTGCACTTCTTGATAGTCGGCACTGAAACAGACATGGCAGCGTGCAGTGCACTGTGCGCAGCCATCTCTGTTTAAGTAACGGCAATCAGGCAGTGGATCAACTTTGTCCAATGTTGGACAATTCCTTTAAGTAAGGATAGACAATTAATTTTCTCGAGGGGTCACATGGAGGACCAAACCTATAGACTGAAATAAATTCTGCTCAATACTAATATTTACATATTAATTCTAATTATTATTTTATATTAATTGAACACAATTAAGTAGGCTGACACGCACCCTCTATTTACTGTATGAGCCCCCACACATCCCTTCTATATACAGTATGATTCCACACACAGCCCCCTGTATACCGTATGAGTCCACACACAGACCCCTATATTCAGTATGAGCCCCCACACAACCCTTCTATATACAGTATGATCCCACACGGAGCCCCTATATTCATTATGAGTCCACACACAGACCTCCTAAATACAGTATAAAACCCCACAAATCCCCCTATGTACATTATGATCCCACACACAGCCCCGTATGTACTGTATGAGTTCACACACAGACCCCTATATTCAGTATGAGCCCCCACACAACCCTTATATATACACAGCCCCGTATGTAATGTATGAGTCCACACACAGACCTCCTATATACAGTATAAACCCCCACACATCCACCTATGTACAGTATGATTTCACGTACAGTCCTCATATATACTGTATGAGCTCACACACAGCCCCCTATATACAGTATGAACCCACACACAGCCCCCCTATGCACTGTATGATCTCACACACAGTCCCCCTATATACAGTATGAACCCCCAGAAAGCCCTCCTATATATAGACACACATCCCACACCCATTCACACATATGTATTAAAAAAAAAAAAAAAAAATCGACACATACTCACCTTACTCTGTTTCCCCGGCGCTCTGTTCCAGTCTTTGCTGTGTGCACTGACGCTCTGCACAGCAGACGTGATGTAGTGATGTCATCGCATCATCTGTCTCAGTCACACACACACAATGGTGGAAAAGGAGCCAGCGGCTCCCTCCTTCACCACTATACTCACCGATATCTGCATCCTCAGGATGACATTGGGACACCGGTGGTGAAGCGCAACCCGTGGGCCACTGTTTTCAGCCATTCGGCTGTCTTGGTCCATGGGCCGGAGTAGAACAGCCGGGGGGCTGGATGTGGTCCCATGTCTACTTTAAAGTATAAGCATGACACATCACAGCTATGTATGTTATGTTTGGAGCACGGGTCACATTTCAAACATTTCAGGCTCAATAATACATCAGCCATAGGAATACATTGGGAAAAATAATATTATAATCAGAGTATTTCTTCAGTATTTGTGTTTGCCTTTTGCTTTTGGAGGCCAATAATCATCCAGAGTATTTCTTTATTATATTCCAAATCTGGAGAACCTTTAATTTGGGCTGATTGAATCACTAATATCCAGTTACTTTGCTCTATATCAAAATATCAAATGAATTTTTCAGCATCCTCTTTTGTTCATATTTTCTCCATAAATTGTGCAAAACTTCATCTGTTGCCCAAACCTCATAACATCTCTGACAATAAATCCATGCACTGCATTCCTTTACCCTTACGGATCTGTCACCCGAGCGGAATAGCAAATACTATTATGCAAAGTGCAGTGTCTAATCATCTGCCGGCTATGACGGCACCTCCAAACTGAACTCAGGAGGGTGTGCGCAACTATGTACATTTACAGTTTTCACGAGCCTGGAGCTATTCACAGAAAATCAAAGACTTTTGTTTTATTTACGGATATAAAAAGACACATTGGATTTCGGAGACGTTCGTTTTGCATGAGAATTTAAAGTTGTAAATTTTGCCTCGGGAGAAACACTTTTTTTTTTTTTGCTTGACTTAGATTGAAAATTGTCGGTAGGTTATTATGACAGTCACCATATTATGTTAAACATGTCAATTTACATGTTGAAATCTTTACCTCACTGTATTTTTTCTTTTTTACTTGCCAAAATATGTCAAAGTAAATGAGCAAATAATCCGTAAAATGCAGAGGTTATTCAAATTTCAGTCTAATGGGGTGAGCACGAGCCGAAACTCCACTTTATTTTGTATATGTATTTTTAGTCACACAGCGCAACCTAGTGGACATAAAGTGAACTGTGGTAAAGCAGCACATTCAGTCGCCTTCCTGCCCATTTTTCTTTTGAAACAGTCTGTTTAATGCAGATTAAGAGCCTCTATACCATAGGGCCTGCTGCATCATACATAGTAACTTAACATAAAAGGAGAAATGCTGATATTTTCCTCCGGCCCAGATAATGTATTTAAATAGCAATTATTTTGGATGGGTTTGGCTATACACTATTATGTGGCCAGAATGTCTCAGCCAGTTCCCTCCCACACAGGCCTGGCTTTACAGGAGACTGCTTTGTCACTGGGCTATGGATTGAAAAGAGACTGCGAATCTAAGGAAGAAAATTCTACATCGATGTGTAACACATAGACAACCACCACCCAGTATGCCAAATATTCATTTACATAAATATAATTTATTTCTCTACCATGTTTATGGCACCAAGATATTCAACGGAACGCCGAGCGGACAGCGAACTGCTACATTGTTTCTACAGGGCTACGTGGTGATACTGCTTTACTCTTTCATGGCACTTTTCTTTATATTTACAATTATTGATTACTGTTGCATTGTATTTTCATTGATACTTTACTGCCACTTTTCTTGCTTAGTCAAAATCTGCACTTTATTGCATATAAGTAATTCACTTTATTTATTGTGTTTGATCAATTACTATTAATAATATTATTTATTCTCTTCTTTTGCAGTTCACCTTCACCGTGTTTTACTGATTTCACCATTAGTTTATATATATAGTCACAATAAATGTATGTTCATACAAGTAAATGTATATTGTACATTAGATGCCCTTGGCCAGTGAGCATGCAATCTAATTTAGCTATTATGTATAAAACTTTTACTCATTTACTACAGTTTAATTTTTATCTATCCCATATCTATCAATCTATCTATCTATCTATCTATCTATCTATCTATCTATCTATCTATCTATCTATCTATCTATCTATCTATCCATCCATCCATCCATCCATCTATCTATCTATCTATCTATCTATCTATCTATCTATCTATCTATCTATCTATCTATAAATCCATCTATCTTTCTATCTGCAGGTGCATCTCACTAAATTAGAATATCATCAAAAAGTAAATTTATTTCAGTTCCTCAATACAAAAAGTGAAACTCATATTATATAGAGTCATTACAGAGTGATCTATTTCAAGTGCTTATTTCTGTTAATGTTGATGATTATGGCTTACAGCCAATGAAAACACAAAAGTCATTATCTCAGAAAATTAGAATACTTTATAACAATAGCTTGAAAACTGTTTTTAAAATCCGAAATGTTGGCCTACTGAAATGTATGTTCAGTAAATGCCCTCAATACTTGGTCGAGGCTTCTTATGCATCAATTACTGCATCAATGCGGCGTGGCATGGAGGCGATCAGCCTGTGGCACTGCTGAGGTGTTATGGAAGCCCAGGTTGCTTTGATAGTAGCCTTCAGCTCGTCTGCATTGTTGGGTCTGGTGTCTCTTATCTTCCTCTTGACAATACCCCATAGATTCTCTATAATAGATTCTGTATGGGGTTAAGGTCAGGCGAGTTTTCTGCCAATCAAGCACAGTGATACTGTTGTTTGTAAACCAGGTATTGGTACTTTTGGCAGTGTGGACAGGGGCCAAGTCCTGCTGGAGAATGAAATTTCCATCTCCAAAAAGCTTGTCGGCAGAGGGAAGCATGAAGTGCTCTAAAATTTCCTGGTAGACGGCTGCGCTGACTTTGGTCTTGATAAAACACAGTGGACCTACACCAGCAGATGACATGGCTCCCCAAACCATCACTGATTGTGGAAACTTCACATTAGACCTCCAGCAGCTTGGATTGTGGCCTCTCCACTCTTCCTCCAGACTCTGGGACCTGGATTTCCAAATGAAAAGTGGAACTCTGGGACCTTGTGGAGTGTGTCAATGACTGCCTTCTGGACATCTGTCAAGTCAGAAGCTTCCCCATGAAGTCTACTGAAACAGACTAAGGGACCTTTTTAAATGCTTAGGAAGCCTTTGCAGGTGTTTTTTGTTAATTATTCTAATTTACTGAGATAATGACTTTTGTGTTTTCATTGGCTGTAAGCCATAATCATCAACATTAACAGAAATAAACACTTGAAATAGATCACTCTGTTTGTAATGACTCTATATAATATATGAATTTCACTTTTTGTATTGAGGAACTGAAATAAATTAACTTTTTGATGATATTCTAATTTTGTGAGATGCATATGTATCTATCTGTTGAAAATGGAAGCACCTTAGATGTGAGATAGTGAAAAAAATTGTCTTGAGAAATGCTCACAGTTTGAAGAGCTGAAATGTCGCACATACATGTGTGAATAAAGAACATTTTTTCCCACTATTTCATGTCTGGAGTGCTGCATTTTTTCTGTATGTAAATGGAGGATACTGGGTCTAACCCTAAGGCTTGCACTCTTTTGATACAGCAGTATAGTGCTGTTTTATTTGAGGATATCTATCTATTATCTATCTCTATCTATCTACTGTATCTATCTATCTATCATCTATCTATGATTCATACACCTTAGAAGTTCTTCGGATTTTATTGTCACTTTTAACTTCACACTGGGTTAGAGTCTGAATGTAGAAAATAGAAACAAAGCCAGTATAGAAATCAATGAATGAATTAATTACATTTTGTGACTTATTATCTTATTATTATCTAAAGAAGGTTGATAAAATACAAAAATGTGTCTAGAATTATAAATGTCTATATTTATCTGTATGAATTCTCCTGTTTCACCTTTTTAACCTCAGTTTTTCTGCATTCATGGGTTATGGAACTTAGTATATTCTTTAGCATAAATAATATCTGAACATTTGCTGAGGACAGTAAATTCTTCTAGTTTATGTTATTCTGTTTTTATGACTTTTTAACACTTAATAAAATTTTATTAGAACACTTTTGTGTTTACAAGGCCACAAAACTCTTGGCAGGCTGTCAGAAGTCCATTTTATTATTATCCTATTGATATATTGCAAGTAATGAAATAATCATGTCCAGAAATGTATCAAAGGCCAAAGGGATTATCATTGAAGTTAATGGCTTTACAGATGTATTTTGACGATATAATTGAATAAGGTGTTGACAGCAGAAAAAAAATCGGTATAAGAAAGGACCTCTAATATATATATATTTTTAATTACTTTAAAACAACAACAAAAAAGCAAAAATACATTTCCAATAAGCATGTATTAAAATTATCTAAAATGAAATGCAATTTTTGAATTTTAGATATATTTTTACATTCATTTATTTTTTATACTTTGCTTAGAATACAACACATACATATATATATACATACACACATAAATATATATACACCCACATATATATGTATACATACACACATATATAAACACACATATATACACACACATATATATGCATACAATCACATAAATATATATATACACACACATATATATGTGTGTGTGTATATATATATATATGTGTGTATATATATATATATGTGTGTGTGTGTATATATATATATATGTGTGTATATATATATATGTGTGTGTGTGTATATATATATATATATATATATATATATATATGTGTGCGTATAAATATATGTGGGTGTGTGTACATATATGTGTGTGTATATATATATATACATGTGTGTATGTGTATATATACAGTACAGACCAAAAGTTTGGACACACCTTCTCATTTAAAGATTTTTCTGTATTTTCATGACTATGGAAATTGTACATTCACACTGAAGGCATCAAAACTATGAATTAACACATGTGGAATTATATACTTAACAAAAAAGTGTGAAACAACTGAAAATATGTCTTATATTATAGGTTCTTCAAAGTAGCCACCGTTTGCTTTGATGACTGCTTTGCACACTCTTGGCATTCTCTTGATGAGCTTCAAGAGGTAGTCACCGGAAATGGTTTTCACTTCACAGGTGTGCCCTGTCAGGTTTAATAAGTGGGATTTCTTGCCTTATAAATGGGGTTGGGACCATCAGTTGTGTTGTGCAGAAGTCTGGTGGATACACAGCTGATAGTCCTACTGAATAGACTGTTAGAATTTGCATTATGGCAAGAAAAAAGCAGCCAAGTAAAGAAAAACGAGTGGCCATCATTACTTTAAGAAATGAAGGTCAGTCAGTCCGAAAAATTGGGAAAACTTTGAAAGTGTCCCCAAGTGCAGTTGCAAAAACCATCAAGTGCTACCAAGAAACTGGCTCACATGAGGACCGCCCCAGGAAAGGAAGACCAAGAGTCACCTCTGCTTCTGAGGATAAGTTTATCCGAGTCACCAGCCTCAGAAATCGCAGGTGAACAGCAGCTCAGATTAGAGACCAGGTCAATGCCACACAGATTTCTAGCAGCAGACACATCTCTTCAACAACTGTTAAGAGGAGACTTTGTGCAGCAGGCCTTCATGGTAAAATAGCTGCTAGGAAACCACTGCTAAGGACAGGCAACAAGCAGAAGAGACTTGTTTGGGCTAAAGAACACAAGGAATGGACATTAGACCAGTGGAAATCTGTGCTTTGGTCTGATGAGTCCAAATTTGAGATCTTTGGTTCCAACCACCGTGTCTTTTTGCGACGCAGAAAAGGTAAACGGATGGACTCTACATGCCTGGTTCCCACCGTGAAGCATGAAGGAGGAGGTGTGATGGTGTGGGGGTGCTTTGCTGGTGACACTGTTGGGGATTTATTCAAAATTGAAGGCATACTGAACCAGCATGGCTACCACAGCATCTTGCATCGGCATGCTATTCCATCCGGTTTGCGTTTAGTTGGACCATAATTTATTTTTCAACAGGACAATGACCCCCAAACACACCTCCAGGATGTGTAAGGGCTATTTGAACAAGAAGGAGAGTGATGGGGTGCTACGCCAGATGACCTGGCCTCCACAGTCACCAGACCTGAACCCAATCGAGATGGTTTGGGGTGAGTTGGACCGCAGCGTGAAGGTAAAAGGGCCGACAAGTGCTAAGCATCTCGGGGAACTCCTTCAAGATTGTTGGAAGACCATTTCCGGTGACTACCTCTTGAAGCTCATCAAGAGAATGCCAAGAGTGTGCAAAGCAGTCATCAAAGCAAAAGGTGGCTACTTTGAAGAACCTACAATATAAGACATATTTTTAGTTGTTTCACACTTTTTTGGTAAGTATATAATTCCACATGTGTTAATTCATAGTTTTGTTGCCTTCAGTGTGAATGTACAATTTTCATAGTCATGAAAATACAGAAAAATCTTTAAATGAGAAGGTGTGTCCAAACTTTTGGTCTGTACTGTATACACACACATATACATACATACACACACACACATATATATACATATATATACAAACACATATATATATATATATATATATACACACACATATATATACACATACATATTTACCATAGACTTTTTTTTTACCCCAGAACAGTAAAAGCATACATTTCTGTAGTCAAGAATGAAAAGAAATAATCCAAAAATAAAGAAAACGTTTAAATGGGTGAACAATTTGAACAATTATGTAGAATGATAATTGCTGATTCCTAACTTTAGGAATAATGATACAATTATTCTTATTTTTGGTAAATATTAATGGTAGCACGGTAAGACTAACAGGATAGGGTTTTGTGCAATGCTTTGTTAAACTTTGGAAACCCATAAAAGTTCTGTAAATTTTCTAAGGCTGCAAGGGGAAAACGCCGCCGCAGCTTATATAGCTGTGTTTCACGGCCTAATAACGTCTGAGGCAGTGATGCATAGAATATAAAGCTGTGGCCACCTGAGGATCTTTGTATTGTTCTATATTGCCCATAGTATTTTAATGTACCTCTAAAACTTTGAACTAATACTATCCTCTGTAAAACACATAAATTGAAAACAGGTTTGTCATTAAAAAAAAGAAAGAGGAAAATAACAAAAAAATAAGACGACGTATCGGTAAACCAAATTAAATGTATAAATTGCCAAATAAAAAAAATAAAATCTGCATCTAAAATAATCATTACGTATATAAAATATTAATCTTAAAGTTGTATTTATTTTGCCAAAGTTAGAAATCTATTGAATTCAGAGAGTTCATGTATGGCTCAGTTATCATGGTGCAATTTCATTTATCCCACCCAAAAATTGAACCTATCAGGGTGTATTTTCTATGTACATTTCTGAGGTCTCTTGAAGTGAGTGGGCACAGATTTCTGCTCCTCTATTACCTTACTGACATGGGAACATCCTGTCTTGTAATGGACGTGTGAAAATGGAGTCAAAAGCCACTTCTGAGCTTGTCGGTTCTAAGAGACGCCGGTAACACAGTGGTGTGATCAGCTACAGTAAACCAGATGAGGCTTTTTTTGGATAAGGTGCAGTGAATAATTATTTTATAAATACGATAGGCCATGACTGTACTTTTAGATGGCGAGCCCATGCAAGCAACGCTCTCTCTGCCTCTGTAGCAGCCGGTCAGTGTTAGTTCATATTTATTAGACTTATTTTGTAAACCCTCATCATGTGCAAGACTTATTGGTGCTTTACAATAAAAATGAATAATACAAATAAATAATCATAATAAAATGAACACTTATTTTAAACCCCTTCCCGACAAAGGATGCACTGGCTGAGCTCACACCATACTCAGCAGGTGGCAGCTGTACTGTACAGCCTGCACCTGCCTCTAAAGCACACATGTCAAACTCTGGCCCGAGGGCCAAATCTGGCCCACAGGGTGATTATATTTTGCCTGCAACTCTGGCATAAAACCTGGATGCCCATACAGTTGAAAGCAATGATGGAAGAGGGAAGCCGTCCGTTCCCTCCGCCATCATTCTTACTCTGCGGCTGATGCCTCAGTGCAGCAGGTGCGATGACGTCACTTCAGACTAGTGTTGAGCCACCCCCGTAGTGTTCGAGTTCGGTTCGGTTCGTCGAACACCCGTGTGTTCGCCGAACTGTTCGTCGAACACCTTCGAACACCGTTAAAACCAATGGCAGGCAAACAAAAACACATAGAAACACATAGAAAACACCTTCAAAGGTGTCCAAAAGCTGACAAACTGCTCAGAAGACACAACTAACACATGGAAAAGTGACAAGTACATATAGTCATGCGAAAAGAAAAGAGGTGGAGGAGTAAAAGGAGGGGGAGACACAGATATAGGCATGTCATGCCCTTCTAAAATCCAAAAAGTGAGAAGCCGACACGTTCAGTCCGCTCCTGCCCATGCCACCTCCGTGTCGCCGGGTTTGTGCCAGAGCCGCGGTGAACCCTGACGGCCAGCCCCCCTCTCCCAATACTGGTGCCTGTCCGCTGGTGGGTCGAGCGAGCCCCCCTGTGGTGGAGGCAGCTCTAAGCTTTTTAATTTAAATTGTCTCTCTAATTTGAATGAATACACTTTAAATCCATTTACAAGGATCTATTGGAGGGCAAGTCTCATGCCAGCAGCCGCGTAATTCCAGCTCCAGTAGCGTCCACTAAAGCTGCTGCAGTTAAAAAGCTTTTATAAGGATCGAGCTCGGCTGTCCACCGCAAGGCATCCTACTGCCAGTCCCAGCCCCTATGCCTTGGGGTGCCTCCTGATGCTCTTCACTGAGTATCCCGTGGTCCCGAAGCATTTCCTTTGAAAAAATTAAGTGTCCAAACTACAGGTGGTGTAGCTTGCTTAACAGCCGGGATAATCCGCTGACTAGCAGACACTGCTACTAGGCACAAAGTATTTCCTGGGGTAGATGCAGTTAAAAATTTGTAATTAGATACTCTCGTTGGATGCTGAGAAAGCATTCCATAGAGTCTCCTGGCACGCCATATATGATTCTCTTAAAAAGCTTGGGGTAGGGGTCTAGGGGACCCTTTTATAGCCAAAATCACGGCCCTGTATCACAATACGTCACCTAGGCTGAAGATAAATGGAACTGTAGCACCCTGAGGGCTCGGTTGCTACAGAGGTATTGCACCTCACCCAGAGGTGTGATATCTCACTCTCAGGTAAGGATGGAGTGTGGATCAGGACCCGACACCTGCATGCATTACTCCACATTGCCGTGGGGCAGGGCGACCAATATGCCTCTGAGATGGGCACGACAGTCCCTGTCCCTGGCTGGAGTGGGGGGAGGGAACACTGAGGAAGGGGAACCCTGTAGTGCAGGAGCAGGGAGGAAGCAGTTCCTGGGTGCATTGAGAAGGGAGTATAAAAGGTGGGCACCATCTTAGTTCAGTGCAGAGAAGTCTGAGCAGAAGTGGCAGGGGCTCTGTATGAGCTCTGCTCCGGAGGCGGGCCTAGTAACAGAGGCCCAGGCCTGGAAGAGGGAGAAGGAAGGAAGAGGAGCGGAGAAGGCTCCAGGAACGAGGAATGAAGGGATCCCAGGGGTGCGGATGGGCGAGTTGCCACCGCACGCCCGAATCCACCTGCGTGGAGGGGTCAGGCCAAAGGGGGAGACCGGTCCCCGAAACTAGTGGAGGCAGTAAACGACCCTCAGCTAGAAACCGGAGGCTGTGACATTTTATGTGGCGCAGCCCCTCGCTACACCCGCTAGGAAGGCACCACATAGGGTCAGGGAAACTGGCGCCAAGTTTACCAAGAGGAGGCCCGAGGCAGCCGGACAGAAGGGTTGGTAAGAAAGGCCAGACAAAGGACACACAAAGGGGGTCCTGTGAAGTGCTCCAAAGTTATCTGGGAGTTGTCTGAGCCCCTCACCTGGTGAGCACAGTACGACGTGGGCAGCCGTTACCTGCAGACGTGGTCTGGATAATAAGAACTGTGAGTAAAGGCCCTGGACTGCATCACTGACTCCGTGTCGTTACTGCTGCTGCCCTGCACCATCACCCCCATCTTCCGCATACACTGCCCTGAGGCTATACTCCTCCCGTGGGGAGTTATGCTACACTCTGCTGCACCCACAACACCAGCCTCAGCGGTCTGCCCTGCAGCGGCGGTTCAATCTGACCGCAATCCACGGGTGGCGTAGTCGGACATTTAAACATCAAAACCACATAAATAGTTCCGCCACTGGTTTGACCACCCTGAGCCACGGAATCGGGTCGCCGCCACGAAGACTACAACCACCAGCATCCACCAAAAAGGGTCCGGCTCCGGGTGTCCCAAGGCCCAGGGGGTGCATCAGAACATTTTCATCACCTTTCACAATCACCAATGGGACAAGGCAGGGATGTCCTCTGTCCCCTCTCTTATACATCCTAGTGACGGAGCACCTGCTCTCATCAATTCGCCGTAACCCCAATATTGGGTGGATTGAGGTGGGAGGCACCGAGTACAAGTGCTCTCTATTTGCTGATGATGTCCTAGTATATATCACTCAATCACATATATCCATCCATGCTGTTATGGCTGAAATAGATCACTTTGTTACATGGTCAAATTTTAAAATCAATGCAGCGAAGTCTGAGGCCCTCGATGTCTCCCTCCCCAAATCCATATAGGATTCAATTCAGTCCAACTTTCCCTTTGCCTGGCCTTCACAGGGTATCAAATACTTAGGAATTCCTATTCATAGAGACCTCTCCCATCTATGTTATCTTAATTTTGGGCCCTTTATTGAACAACTCCACACAGACCACGGTTGGCAAGTTAGAACTGTAAGATTCACTACGTGAACCACTGGTGTTTTGTGGAAAAGCACATGTACACTGTGTTCCAAATTATTATGCAAAAAGTGTTTAGGAGTGATAAGGGAAGAATTTGTTTGTTTGTCAGTTAAACTCATTGATGGTGATGTGTGTCAGGGCTCTTTATATCACTGTAAGCAATTGCAGACACCTGTGCTAATTAGTTTGGCAGGTGTGTCCAATGAAAGGCAAGACTACTTAAGAAGGCTGTCTCACATTATTAAGCAGCCTACATTTTCTGCCAAAATGGATGGAGTGGAGGATGGCTGGTTGATGGACACCCCACGCAAACACGGCTACAGCGCCAACAAGGAGGAGGTGGAGTAATGTTTTGGGCTGGAATCATGGGGAGAGAGATTGTCGGCCCCTTTAGGATCCCTGAAGGCGCTAAAGATGAACTCCATAATGTATGTGGATTTTCTCAAACAGCACTTCCTGCCATGGTTCAAAAAGAAGAACCGTGTATTTCACAGCAAGATCATTTTTTTGCATGATAATGCACCATCTCATGCTGCACATAAAACATCTGCATCTCTGGCTGATATGGGCATAAAAGGGGACAAACTTATGGTGTGACCCCCATGCTCCCCTGACCTCTACCCCATTCAGAACCTCTGTAGCATCATCAAAAGGAGTGTCTATGATGGCGGGAGGCAGTTCACATCTAAGCAACAGCTCTGGGAGGGTATTCTGTCCTCATGCAAAACAATTGAAGCAGAAACCATCCAAAACCTGACAAATTCAATGGACGAGAGAGTTCAGAAGCTCCTTTCGAACAAGGGGTCCTATGTGAAAATGTAACATCACCTAGAATAAAGTTTTGAGTTGAAAACTGTTTGATTTCAGTTTCTAATAACCTGCTAATGCTTATAATTTCAAAAATGACCATTTTTTTGGTCTTTATTAAAATGAAAGGGTTGATCGAAAAGTTTGGGGGATCTAAGAGTGTTGCAACCCAGTAGTCATGATTACTTCGAATTCTGACAATATGAGGGTCATGTTGCAGGTAGTGCAGCAAGAAAGCACTTATGTGTCTTGCGCATGTCGGAGCCCCAAAATTATTTTCCGGGCTAGATGCAGCTAAAAATTATTATTAATTTTAAATCTGGTGGAGCTTAGTATAGATGGCCTAATAGGATCAGTGCTGCACACTGCTACAAAGCCCAAATTATTTTCCAGTCAAGATACAGATAAACATGATTAGTAATTTTAAATCTGGTGGAGCTTATTATAGATGGCCTAACAGAATCAGTGCTGCACACTGCTACAAAGCCCAAATTATTTTCCAGTCAAGATACAGATAAACATGATTAGTAATTTTAAATCTGGTGGAGCTTATTATAGATGGCCTAACAGAATCAGTGCTGCACACTGCTACAAAGCCCAAATTATTTTCCAGCCAAGATACAGATAAACATGATTAGTAATTTGAAAGCTTAAAACGGTTGGTAGGGTGATTTTAACCAATCATCAAGCTTTTACTCTCCCCAGGATGACACAGGGGTAGAAAAGTCGTTTCGGATCCATGATTTGTTCATCTTTATGAACGTGAGTCTGTCTACATTATCAGTGGAGAGCCGCGTGCGCTTATCTGTCAGCACACCACCAGCAGCGCTGAACACACGTTCAGACAGAACGCTGGCTGCGGGGCATGACAAGATCTCCAAGGCGTAAGTGGCTAGCTCCGGCCATTTATCCAGATTGGAAGCCCAAAAAGAGCAAAGGTCCAGTGACACAGTCATGGCTTCAATGTTTACTTGGAGATACTCCTGTACCATCGTCTCTAGGCGTTGACTATGTGTCAGACTTCTTGTCTCCTGTGGCCTTGCAAAGGATGGGCTAAAAAAGTGGTGAAATGATTCCGCAAAATTGATGTTACCAGCAGATACTGTGGTTCTGTTACGGTTTGAGTGCTGAACACTTGACGGTCCCACGGTTGGCAAGTTGGAACTGTGAGATTCACTACGTGCACCACTGAGGTTTTGTGGAAAAGCACATGTAAGATTCTGCAACAGTCTCTGCTGATACTCCTGCATGCGTGCATCCCTTTCTATGGCAGGAATAATTTCTGCAAAATTACTTTTGTACCAGTGATCTAACAGTGTGGCAACCCAGTAGTCAGGATTATTTCTAATTCTCACAATTCGAGGGTCATGTTGCAGGTAGTGCGGCAAGAAGGCACTCATGTGTGTTGCGCATCCAGGAGCACCAAGTCCCTGTTGTGTTGGTGGCGAGGTAACAATCATGCTCCCTTCCTCTGTCCTCTCCCCCCAACCTCGCACAACAGAAATGTGATCAAGGTCTCCCTCATCTGATGAGTCTTCCATCAGTTCGTCCTCCACTTCTTCCTGGGCTCCTGCACCTTCCTCACTAGTTTGGCTGCTACCATGCGCCCTGGTAAAACCATCTCCCCCACCCTCACATGCCTGCCGCCTTGGTGCTGCCGACCGTCTGGACCTTGCAGATGTTAGCCCTTCCGCTTACAACTCCTCCTCCTCTACTTCCTCCACCTCCTCTTGTGCCACCACCTGACTCCGAATTCTGTTTAACATGTGCTCCAGCATGTAAATCACCGGAATAGTCATGCTGATAATGGCATCGTCAGCACTAAACATCTTCGTCGCCATTTCAAAACTGTGCAGAAGGGTGCATAGGTCCCTGATCTGAGACCACTCCTCCAGCGTGATTTGCCCCACCTCTGGATCTCGTTGGCCCAGGCTATACGTCAGAACGTATTGCACCAGGGCTTGTCGGTGCTGCCACAGTCGCTGCAACATGTGCAGAGTTGAATTCCACCGGGTAGGCACATCGCATTTTAGCCGGTGAAGTGGCAGGCCCAACGACTTCTGTAGAGATGTAAGTCGCTGAGCTGCGGGATGCGAACGGCGGAAGTGAGCACACAGCGACCGTGCCCTCTGCAGAAGGCCATCTAGTCTGGGATAGTGGGCTAAAAATTGCTGGACAACCAGGTTCAACACGTGAGCTATACAAGGCACGTGTGTGACATTGCCCCGGCGAAGGGCCGCACCCAGGTTTGCAGCATTGTCGCACACGGCCTTCCCTGGTTTCAGGTCCAGTGGAGACAACCATTCATGAAATTGGTTCTACAGAGCTGACCACAACTCCTCAGCTGTGTGACTCACATTTCCCAGACATTTCAAAGTAAAAACCGCCTGATGACGTTGAGCTCTACTGCCAGCATAGTAAGGAGGTGTGCAGGATCCCTTCTGCGCAGTTAGAAAGCTTGTGGCATGACCAGACAGGCTTTGGGTGCAGGTGGAAGACCGAGAGGAGGTTGAGGAGGCAGAAGCAGTGGAGGAACTTTGACATAAAGAGGATTGACGCACAACTCGTGGGGACGGCAAGACTTGGACAGCAGCCCCTTGTCCTGCTGTCACCATAGTTACCCAGTGCCCAGTCAGCGACATGTAACGCCCCTGTCCATGCCTACTCGTCCAAGTGTCTGTGGTGAAATGCACCCTGTCACACACAGAGTTTCTCAAAGAAGCGGTGATGTTGTGTGCGACATGCTGGTGGAGCGCAGGCACACCTTTCTTTGAGAAGTAGTGCCGACTGGGCATCTGGTACTGGGGCACTGCGACGGACATAAGGTCTCGAAAATCTTCTGTGTCCACCAGGCGGAAAGGCAGCATTTCTGTAGCCAAGAGCTTGCAGATGGTGAAATTCAACCTCTTAGCTTTCTCATGGCTAGGAGGAAATGGTCTTTTACTTGTCCACATCTGAGGGACTGAGGGCTGGCTATTGTGCTTAGACGGGGTTGATAAGGGTGTCCCCGGCAAACTGCCGGTCTGTGAGGAAGATGCAGGCGGACATGTTAGGTTGCCTTGATCCAAAGGTGGTGCTATCGATGTCGGACAGCGCTCAACACCAGCTGGTGTTACCACCTCCAAAGAAAATGATGACCTGCCAATCACGCTGGCTGTTGCGGGTAAAGAGGTGGCACGTCTGCGCCCCAAAACAGGTGTGACTGCTGTCCCCCCAGTCACAAAGGATGAAGAGGCCGCGGATGCACAAGATATGGCAGACGGTGGTTGGCCCGGCCGGCTAGGCCGCATTGTAGCACACTGAGCTTCCCACTGCAACTTATGCTTCATGTCCATGTGCCGGTTCATGCATGAAGTACTCAAACTATGTATTTTTTGGCCTCTACTTAGCTTTTGTTGACAAATGTTACAGATAACACGAGTTGGGTCATCTTTATCGATCTGAAAAAATGCCCAGGCTATGCAAGGCTTAGCACCCATGCGACCTGAAGAGCCACCACGACTTGTGGTGAGAGGCAGAGTTGTGTTTGAGGATGCAGTTGTTGACGTGCTTCCAGTACTACGTCTCTGTCCAGGAAGGCGCAACCTGACCTCGTCGTCACTAGCATCTTCCTCCACCTCCTCTGCTGACCTCATCTCTTGGCTGACTGTGGGTTGACAGTAAGTGGGATCTCCAACCTCATCATCATCACCCTGTGCGTTATCACACCCGTCGTCCTCAGAGCCAACCTGTTCCTGCCCTGACAAAAAACTAAAGTTGTCGCTCCAATCAGGTATTTGAGTCTCATCATCGTCTTCCTCATTGTCTCCACCAACAGGAGTTACAGTTTGGGAATGAGGGTCTACATTATGGTCAGAACCTTCTGCGTCTGGTCCTGGATCGAACTCATAAAGATTCTGGGCATCAGTGCAGATCATTTCCTCGTCTGGATTCACAGAAGCGCTGGAGTCGACCTCTGATTCCCAGGCTATAGTATGAGTAAACAGCTCTGCAGACTCAACCATCTGTTCTACCTCATACTCAGACGGGCAGCTGGAGATTTGGGAGCTGTGAGGAAGCAAGTGCGATTGGGGTGACACCTTTGAGGACTGGAGTATTTGTGATGTTGAAGTTGATGTGGAGGAGAGCCCACTTAAAGGAGCACTTGATATCCGTTGAAGCACCTGCTGTTTTTGTGCCTCATCTGGAATTTGTAGCGATTGGCGTGGCCGTAAGAAAGGGATCTTATCACATTGTCCGCTAAAAGAAGTAGACATTTTAGTTTGGCTGGAAGATGGTCTTTCTTCTGCAGATGTTACTGTTGCTTTAACACCTACCCCACGGACACAACCTTTTTTCCCCTTCCCAACACGCCTATTCCCCTTTCCACCAGCAGCAGGCTTTTTTCCACTCATTTTGGTGGTTAACTAATTCACAACTCTGGAGTTGTTTGCACAAAAAAAACAATGGATGGGAACCGAGCAGAGCTGAGTGGCCAAACTGTGGTATTAGGCCAAAACTATTGGCTGGGTTAGATGCAGAAAAAAATTATATTCAATTTGCAACCTGATGGAGATCAGTATAGATGGACTAATAGAGAAAGTCCCACACACAGCTAGAAGCCCAAATATTTTTTCAGAGGTAGATGCAGAAAAAAAATATATTCAGTTTGCAACCTGATGGAGGTCAGTATAGATGGACTAATAGAGAAAGTCCCACACACTGCTAGAAGGCCAAATATTTTTTCAGAGGTAGATGGAGAAAATAATTGTATTCAGTTTGCAACCTGATGGAGGTCAGTATAGATGGACTAATAGAACAAGTCCTACGCACAGCTAGAAGCCCAAATATTTTTTCAGAGGTAGATGCAGAAAAAAAATATATTCAGTTTGCAACCTGATGGAGGTCAGTATAGATGGACTAATAGAGAAAGTCCCACACACTGCTAGAAGGCCAAATATTTTTTCAGAGCTAGATGCAGACAAAAAATTATTTTTAATTTGCAACCTGATGGAGGTCAGTATAGATGGACTAATAGAGAAAGTCCCACACACTGCTAGAAGGCCAAATATTTTTTCAGAGCTAGATGCAGAAAAAAATTATATTTAGTTTGCAACCTGATGGAGGTCAGTATAGATGGACTAATAGAACAAGTCCCACACACAGCTAGAAGCCCAAATATTTTTTCAGAGGTAGATGCAGAAAAAAATTATATTCAGTTTGCAACCTGATGGAGGTCTGTATAGATGGATTAATAGAACAAGTCCCACACACAGCTAGAAGCCCAAATATTTTTTCAGAGGTAGATGCAGAAAAAAATTATATTCAGTTTGCAACCTGATGGAGGTCAGTATAGATGGACTAATAGAGAAAGTCCCACACACTGCTAGAAGCCCAAATATTTTTTCAGAGGTAGATGGAGAAAAAAATTGTATTCAGTTTGCAACCTGATGGAGGTCAGTATAGATGGACTAATAGAACAAGTCCTACGCACAGCTAGAAGCCCAAATATTTTTTCAGAGGTAGATGCAGAAAAAAAATATATTCAGTTTGCAACCTGATGGAGGTCAGTATAGATGGACTAATAGAGAAAGTCCCACACACTGCTAGAAGGCCAAATATTTTTTCAGAGCTAGATGCAGACAAAAAATTATTTTTAATTTGCAACCTGATGGAGGTCAGTATAGATGGACTAATAGAGAAAGTCCCACACACTGCTAGAAGGCCAAATATTTTTTCAGAGCTAGATGCAGAAAAAAATTATATTCAGTTTGCAACCTGATGGAGGTCAGTATAGATGGACTAATAGAACAAGTCCCACACACAGCTAGAAGGCCAAATATTTTTTCAGAGGTAGATGGAGAAAAAAATTGTATTCAGTTTGCAACCTGATGGAGGTCAGTATAGATGGACTAATAGAACAAGTCCTACGCACAGCTAGAAGCCCAAATATTTTTTCAGAGGTAGATGCAGAAAAAAAATATATTCAGTTTGCAACCTGATGGAGGTCAGTATAGATGGACTAATAGAGAAAGTCCCACACACTGCTAGAAGGCCAAATATTTTTTCAGAGGTAGATGGAGAAAAAAATTGTATTCAGTTTGCAACCTGATGGAGGTCAGTATAGATGGACTAATAGAACAAGTCCTACGCACAGCTAGAAGCCCAAATATTTTTTCAGAGGTAGATGCAGAAAAAAAATATATTCAGTTGGCAACCTGATGGAGGTCAGTATAGATGGACTAATAGAGAAAGTCCCACACACTGCTAGAAGGCCAAATATTTTTTCAGACCTAGATGCAGACAAAAAATTATTTTTAATTTGCAACCTGATGGAGGTCAGTATAGATGGACTAATAGAGAAAGTCCCACACACTGCTAGAAGGCCAAATATTTTTTCAGAGCTAGATGCAGAAAAAAATTATATTCAGTTTGCAACCTGATGGAGGTCAGTATAGATGGACTAATAGAACAAGTCCCACACACAGCTAGAAGCCCAAATATTTTTTCAGAGGTAGATGCAGAAAAAAATTATATTCAGTTTGCAACCTGATGGAGGTCTGTATAGATGGATTAATAGAACAAGTCCCACACACAGCTAGAAGCCCAAATATTTTTTCAGAGGTAGATGCAGGAAAAAATTATATTCAGTTTGCAACCTGATGGAGGTCAGTATAGATGGACTAATAGAGAAAGTCCCACACATTGCTAGAAGCCCAAATATTTTTTCAGAGGTAGATGGAGAAAAAAATTGTATTCAGTTTGCAACCTGATGGATGTCAGTATAGATGGACTAATAGAACAAGTCCTACGCACAGCTAGAAGCCCAAATATTTTTTCAGAGGTAGATGCAGAAAAAAAATATATTCAGTTTGCAACCTGATGGAGGTCAGTATAGATGGACTAATAGAGAAAGTCCCACACACTGCTAGAAGGCCAAATATTTTTTCAGAGCTAGATGCAGACAAAAAATTATTTTTAATTTGCAACCTGATGGAGGTCAGTATAGATGGACTAATAGAGAAAGTCCCACACACTGCTAGAAGGCCAAATATTTTTTCAGAGCTAGATGCAGAAAAAAATTATATTCAGTTTGCAACCTGATGGAGGTCAGTATAGATGGACTAATAGAACAAGTCCCACACACAGCTAGAAGGCCAAATATTTTTTCAGAGGTAGATGGAGAAAAAAATTGTATTCAGTTTGCAACCTGATGGAGGTCAGTATAGATGGACTAATAGAACACGTCCTACGCACAGCTAGAAGCCCAAATATTTTTTCAGAGGTAGATGCAGAAAAAAAATATATTCAGTTTGCAACCTGATGGAGGTCAGTATAGATGGACTAATAGAGAAAGTCCCACACACTGCTAGAAGGCCAAATATTTTTTCAGAGGTAGATGGAGAAAAAAATTGTATTCAGTTTGCAACCTGATGGAGGTCAGTATAGATGGACTAATAGAACAAGTCCTACGCACAGCTAGAAGCCCAAATATTTTTTCAGAGGTAGATGCAGAAAAAAAATATATTCAGTTTGCAACCTGATGGAGGTCAGTATAGATGGACTAATAGAGAAAGTCCCACACACTGCTAGAAGGCCAAATATTTTTTCAGACCTAGATGCAGACAAAAAATTATTTTTAATTTGCAACCTGATGGAGGTCAGTATAGATGGACTAATAGAGAAAGTCCCACACACTGCTAGAAGGCCAAATATTTTTTCAGAGCTAGATGCAGAAAAAAATTATATTCAGTTTGCAACCTGATGGAGGTCAGTATAGATGGACTAATAGAACAAGTCCCACACACAGCTAGAAGCCCAAATATTTTTTCAGAGGTAGATGCAGAAAAAAATTATATTCAGTTTGCAACCTGATGGAGGTCTGTATAGATGGATTAATAGAACAAGTCCCACACACAGCTAGAAGCCCAAATATTTTTTCAGAGGTAGATGCAGGAAAAAATTATATTCAGTTTGCAACCTGATGGAGGTCAGTATAGATGGACTAATAGAGAAAGTCCCACACATTGCTAGAAGCCCAAATATTTTTTCAGAGGTAGATGGAGAAAAAAATTGTATTCAGTTTGCAACCTGATGGATGTCAGTATAGATGGACTAATAGAACAAGTCCTACGCACAGCTAGAAGCCCAAATATTTTTTCAGAGGTAGATGCAGAAAAAAAATATATTCAGTTTGCAACCTGATGGAGGTCAGTATAGATGGACTAATAGAGAAAGTCCCACACACTGCTAGAAGGCCAAATATTTTTTCAGAGCTAGATGCAGACAAAAAATTATTTTTAATTTGCAACCTGATGGAGGTCAGTATAGATGGACTAATAGAGAAAGTCCCACACACTGCTAGAAGGACAAATATTTTTTCAGAGCTAGATGCAGAAAAAAATTATATTCAGTTTGCAACCTGATGGAGGTCAGTATAGATGGACTAATAGAACAAGTCCCACACACAGCTAGAAGCCCAAATATTTTTTCAGAGGTAGATGCAGAAAAAAATTATATTCAGTTTGCAACCTGATGGAGGTCTGTATAGATGGATTAATAGAACAAGTCCCACACACAGCTAGAAGCCCAAATATTTTTTCAGAGGTAGATGCAGAAAAAAATTATATTCAGTTTGCAACCTGATGGAGGTCAGTATAGATGGACTAATAGAGAAAGTCCCACACACTGCTAGAAGCCCAAATATTTTTTCAGAGGTAGATGGAGAAAAAAATTGTATTCAGTTTGCAACCTGATGGAGGTCAGTATAGATGGACTAATAGAACAAGTCCTACACACAGCTAGAAGCCCAAATATTTTTTCAGAGGTAGATGCAGAAAATAAATATATTCAGTTTGCAACCTGATGGAGGTCAGTATAGATGGACTAATAGAGAAAGTCCCACACACTGCTATAAGGCCAAATATTTTTTCAGAGCTAGATGCAGACAAAAAATTATTTTTAATTTGCAACCTGATGGAGGTCAGTATAGATGGACTAATAGAGAAAGTCCCACACACTGCTAGAAGGCCAAATATTTTTTCAGAGCTAGATGCAGAAAAAAATTATATTCAGTTTGCAACCTGATGGAGGTCAGTATAGATGGACTAATAGAACAAGTCCCACACACAGCTAGAAGGCCAAATATTTTTTCAGAGCTAGATGCAGATAAAAATTATTTTTAATTTGCAACCTGATGGAGGTCAGTATAGATGGACTAATAGAGAAAGTCCCACACACTGCTAGAAGGCCAAATATTTTTTCAGAGCTAGATGCAGAAAAAAATTATATTCAGTTTGCAACCTGATGGAGGTCAGTATAGATGGACTAATAGAACAAGTCCCACACACAGCTAGAAGACCAAATATTTTTTCAGAGGTAGATGCAGATAAAAATTATTTTTAATTTGCAGCCTGATGGAGGTCAGTATAGATGGACTAATAGAGAAAGTCCCACACACTGCTAGAAGGCCAAATATTTTTTCAGAGCTAGATGCAGAAAAAAATTATATTCAGTTTGCAACCTGATGGAGGTCAGTATAGATGGACTAATAGAACAAGTCCCACACACAGCTAGAAGCCCAAATATTTTTTCAGAGGTAGATGCAGAAAAAAATTATGTTCAGTTTGCAACCTGATGGAGGTCTGTATAGATGGATTAATAGAACAAGTCCCACACACAGCTAGCAAAGCCCAATATTTTTTCAGAGGTAGATGCAGAAAAAAAATATATTCAGTTTGCAACCTGATGGAGGTCAGTATAGATGGACTAATAGAAAAAGTCCCACACACTGCTAGAAGGCCAAATATTTTTTCAGAGGTAGATGCAGACAAAAAATTATTTTTAAATTGCAATCTGATGGAGGTCAGTATAGATGGACTAATAGAGAAAGTCCCACACACTGCTAGAAGGCCAAATATTTTTTCAGAGCTAGATGCAGATATAAATTATTTTTAATTTGCAACCTGATGGAGGTCAGTATAGATGGACTAATAGAGAAAGTCCCACACACTGCTAGAAGGCCAAATATTTTTTCAGAGGTAGATGCAGAAAAAAATTATATTCAGTTTGCAACCTGATGGAGGTCAGTATAGATGGACTAATAGAACAAGTCCCACACACAGCTAGAAGGCCAAATATTTTTTCAGAGCTAGATGCAGATATAAATTATTTTGAATTTGCAACCTGATGGAGGTCAGTATAGATGGACTAATAGAGAAAGTCCCACACACTGCTAGAAGGCCAAATATTTTTTCAGAGCTAGATGCAGAAAAAAATTATATTCAGTTTGCAACCTGATGGAGGTCAGTATAGATGGACTAATAGAACAAGTCCCACACACAGCTAGAAGGCCAAATATTTTTTCAGAGGTAGATGCAGATAAAAAATATTTTTAATTTGCAGCCTGATGGAGGTCAGTATAGATGGACTAATAGAGAAAGTCCCACACACTGCTAGAAGGCCAAATATTTTTTCAGAGCTAGATGCAGACAAAAAATTATTTTGAATTTGCAACCTGATGGAGGTCAGTATAGATGGACTAATAGAGAAAGTCCCACACACTGCTAGAAGGCCAAATATTTTTTCAGAGCTAGATGCAGACAAAAAATTATTTTTAATTTGCAACCTGATGGAGGTCAGTATAGATGGACTAATAGAGAAAGTCCCACACACTGCTAGAAGGCCAAATATTTTTTCAGAGCTAGATGCAGAAAAAAATTATATTCAGTTTGCAACCTGATGGAGGTCAGTATAGATGGACTAATAGAACAAGTCCCACACACAGCTAGAAGGCCAAATATTTTTTCAGAGGTAGATGCAGATAAAAATTATTTTTAATTTGCAGCCTGATGGAGGTCAGTATAGATGGACTAATAGAGAAAGTCCCACACACTGCTAGAAGGCCAAATATTTTTTCAGAGCTAGATGCAGACAAAAAATTATTTTGAATTTGCAATCTGATGGAGGTCAGTATAGATGGACTAATAGAGAAAGTCCCACACACTGCTAGAAGGCCAAATATTTTTTCAGAGCTAGATGCAGAAAAAAATTATATTCAGTTTGCAACCTGATGGAGGTCAGTATAGATGGACTAATTGAACAAGTCCCACACACTGCTAGAAGCCCAAATATTTTTTCAGAGCTAGATGCAGAAAAAAATTATATTCAATTTGCAACCTGATGGAGGTCAGTATAGATGGACTAATAGAATGATGCTATGCCCAAAAGATTTTACTTCACTAGGTGCAGTAAAAAAATTGGTATTCTATACACAGGTGGTATATCTTGCAACACAGATAGGCTACTCCACTGACTAACACACTCTGCAATAGGCCAAAAAGGATTAGCTTTGCTAGATTCAGCCAAATGCTGTGAAAAAAACTTGCACAGCACTGGCACAGACCTGCCTGGCAAAAACTGATAGGAACTGATGTAACCTAGTCCTGAAAAGGACTGCAATTACAATTAGTCTTTACTCCCACAACCTATCTATTTAAGAGCACAGACCTCCCTGATAAAAATCGTAGGAAATGCTGTAACCTAGTCCTTAAAAGGACTGCAATCACAACTATTCCCTACTCCCAAGCTATCTGTATATTTGTGCGAAAATTGGCTTGAAATTAACAAGGTATAGCGCACACAGCAACAGCGGTGCCGTCTAACACGCAGCTGCAGCAGTGAGAAAATGGTGGCGACGGGGAAAATGGCTTGGTCTTATAGGGCAAGGACATGTGACATACACTGCCAATGACACATGCCCTTGCTTGTGTGAAAAAAAGCACTTCGCTCCGTGTGTGCGCTGCTGATAGGCTGACAGATTGCACCTCCCCACTGTAAATGCGGGAAAGAGAAAAAAAAATGGAGATCTTCATTATTCCTGCAGAGATCCATCCCCTGCCCCTCCCCCCACCCCGCTGTACACTCAAACTGCGTATTAACATTAATTTTCATCATTACTGAGAAAAAATCCAGTTATGATTTTGGTGCACGAACAGTTATCGAACATAACCTCGAACAGCCGAATTTTTCTCAAATCGTTCGTGTTCGCCGAACGGCTCGAACACCGCCCAAAACAGCTCGAATTTGAGATTGGCGAACAGTTCGAGTCGAACAACGCTCATCTCTACTTCAGACCAGAGCAGCGAGGGACCTGGGAGAGGTGAGTATTTCTTTTTTTTTAATGTGGGGCCCATTATTCTGTATGGAGGACTATGTGGGGCCCATTATACTGTATGGAGGACTATGTGGGGCCATTATACTGTATGGAGGACTATGAGGGGCCCATTATTCTGTATGGAGGACTATGTGGGGCCATTATACTGTATGGAGGGCTATGTGGGGCCATTATACTGTATGGAGGGCTATGTGGGGCTCATTATTCTGTATGGAGGACTATGTGGGGCCATTATACTGTATGGAGGGCTATGTGGGGCCATTATACTGTATGGAGGGCTATGTGGGGCTCATTATTCTGTATGGAGGACTATGTGGGGCCCATTATACTGTATGGAGGACTATGTGGGATCATTATTCTGTATGGAGGACTATGTGGGCCCATTATAATGTATGGAGGACTATGTGGGGCCATTATACTGTATGGGGAACTATATGGGGCCCATTATACTGCATGGAGGACTATGTGGGGCCCATTATACTGTGTGGAGGACTATGTGGGCCCATTATTCTGTATGGAGGACTATGTGGGGCCCATTATACTGTATGGAGGACTATGTGGGTCCATTATACTGTATAGAGGACTATGTAGGTCCATTATACTGTGTGGAGGACTATGTGGGTCCATTATTCTGTATGGAGGACAATGTGAGGCCATTATACTGTATGGAGGACTATGTGGAACCATTAATCTGTATGGAGGACTATGTGGAACCATTATTCTGTATGAAGGACTATGTGGGGCCCATTATTCTGTATGGAGGACTATGTGGGGCCCAGTATTCTGTATGGAGGACTATGTGGGGTCCATTATACTGTGAGGAGGACTTTGTGGGGCCCATTATACTGTGTAGAGGACATTGTGGGGCCCATTATACTGTATGGAGCACTATGTGGGGCCATTATTCTGTATGGAGGACTATGTGGGGCCCATTATTCTGTATGGAGGACTATGTGGGGCCCATTATACTGTATGGAGCACTATGTGGGGCCATTATTCTGTGCGGAGGACTATGTGGGGTGCATTATACTGTATGGAGGACTATGTGGGGCCCATTATTCTGTATGGAGGACTAAGTGGAACCATTATTCTGTATGGAAGACTATGTGGGGGGGGGCAATTATACTGTGTGGAAGGCTGTGTGGGGATCACAGTTGGGGCATCATACTTTATTGGGGGCATCAAACTTTGCTAGGGGGTACAGTAGGGTCATCATATCATGCATGTGGAGTGTGCTATGGAGGAATTCACTGTGGGGGTATGCGGGGCACTTTTTTTGGTATCATACTGTTTTATCTGTATTCATTTTTAATTCAAGTTTTTTTATCCTTTATTATTACTTAGTTAAATTAACCCATTGGGCCATATGTTTTTACATAACATACATATATATATACTGGATATATTATTCCATTGGATCCCATTTGTGATTATGTGTTATTTTATTCTAAAATCTATTAATTAAAACGTACTTTGTTTGTTGTACAACCCCATTAAGTTTATTTCTATAAAAAGGTCCCTCGTTATATTTCATGACAAGGAAAAACTTCCTCAATTGTATAAATTTTTTTAATAGTATATTAAGGTTGACCTTTAACTTTGTGCAAGTTTTTAATTTTAACCCTCTGTGTATTTGAGTTTGACATCCCTGCTCTAAGGGCTCGTACAGATGACAGTATAAATCGGACAAGTGCTATCAGTGGTTTTCATGGATAGCACTTGCCCCCATGTTATTCTATGGGGTTATGCATAAGTCCAATTTTTTTCCTCAGACCGAGTGATACGAGGAAAAAAATCGCAGCATGCACAATTTGACTCTGAGAAGCAGCTTGCACTCGCCCATTCATGTCTATGGGTTCATGAAAAAAATGGGACGGGTTCAAGTTTTTGCAAGGCTATAAAATGCAGTGTAAAGTAATTAAAAGCAAAATTAAGAGAAAAAAAAAACATTTTAATAACCACGACACCCTTTTCCCCAGTTAAAAAATAAAGAAATTATAAGAAATGAGCATATTTGGAATCACCTGGAAAAGTCTGATCTATGAAAAATATAAAATGATTCAACCCATAAGGTAAATTTGGTAAAGAAATCAAAAATTAAAACACCCCAAAAAATCATCTTATGGTTGCCTCACTTCCCACAAGTGATCATTAAAAACTATAGCTCGACACGCGAAGAGCAAACCATCAAACAATGCCATCAACAGAAAAATAAATAAATGTTGGTTCTCAGATGATGGTGAAAGAAGCTATTTTTATTTGACAAAGTTCCCAATTTGTTAACCGCTAAAATAAGTTGGTATCACCATAATAGTACTAATCTGTAGAATCCTGTTGCTGGATCAACATACATGTTCGCCTCCCCCTTCATTATCTAGTAATGTCCTCTCCCATCCTGGGCCCCTTACAGGTATAAATGTCCCCAATCCTGGGCCCCTTCCTATTATACAGTATATGTCCCCCATCCTGGTATATATATCACCCTTCCTGGTATATATGTCCCCCATGCTTGTGTATATGTCCTCCATCCTGAGTGCCTTTCTGGTATACATGTCCCCATCCTGGAATATATGTCCCCCATCCTTAAACTCTTCCTGGTATATATGTTCTACATTCTGGGCCCCTTCCTGGTATATATGTCCCCATCCTGGTATACATGTCCCTAATCCTGGGTTCCTTCCTGGTATATATGTCCCATCCTGGTACATATGCCTCCCATCCTGGGTTCCTTCTGGGTATATATGTCCCATCCTGGTATATATGTCCCCCATCCTGGGCCCCTTCCTGGTATATATGTCCCCCATCCTAGTATACATGTCCCCGATCCTGGGTTCCTTCCTGGTATATATGTCCCATCCTGGTATGCATGTCTCCCATCCTGGGTTCCTTCCTGGTATATATGCCATGTGGTGTGGGGTGCATGCACTTGTCCTCTTCAGCAAAGTGTCCTATTCGACAAGTGTCTGACAGTCATTTCAATGGCAGTCATTCAGGGCAGGAGTCAGGTAACCCACACTTTATACTCTCTTCTAACTATGTACTTTATTCCTGCATCCATATTCCTGTGTGCTTTTTTCATCCACATTCACCGCCCTATCCCCCCTCCATCACCACTCATCCATATCAGCCCCTCTCTCCTTTCCTCCCCCATGTACAGCTCCCATGCTCTTCTGAACTTCCTGAAAAATCTCACTCTGTCTCATCCAAAGATATTGCACAATAAACCATGTCACAAATCCAAAAACTATCTGCTCTTTCTCTTTTTACTGCTACTACTCATTTCAGGGGATATCTCTCCTAACCCCGGACCACCCTCCACCAACCTCAACCTCTCCCTTACCTCACATCGAAACCCTGCTAACCTTATTAACATCAGCTGTACTCCTTCATCTCCCTCCCTCAATTACGCACTGTGGAATCCACGGTCTGTATGCAACAAGCTTCCTTTCCTGCACAATTACTTTCTGACCAACGCTCTCAATCTGCTGGCCCTCACTGAAACCTGGATCCAGGATTCTGACACTGTCTCCCTGCTGCTATTTCTCATGGCGGCCTGCATTTTTCCCATTCCCCGAGACCTGCGAACAGACTTGGTGGTGGGGTTGGCATACTCCTGTCCCCACATTGCACCTTCCAGGTCATCCCCCCAGTACCATCACTCTCATTCCCTTCTTTTGAGGTCCACACTATCAGGCTCTTCCATTCCCTCTCCCTCAGATTAGCGGTCGTATACCGTCCCCCAGGCTCACCCACCCAGTTCCTTGACCATTTTTCTGCCTGGCTGCCGCACTTCATGTCCTCAGATTTACCAACCCTTATCCTGGGAGACTTCAACATCCCCATAAACAGCCCCACCTCCTCATCCGCATACCAGCTTCTATCTTTAACCACTTCTCTTGGCCTCTCACAGCTTTCAACCTCTGAGACACACAAAGATGGAAACACCCTTGATCTGGTCTTTGTCTGGCTTAGTTCAATCCCCCACCTAAATAACTCCCCTCTTCCCCTCTCTGATCATAACATTCTCTCCTTCACGCTCACAAATCATTGCCCGCCCCAGCACACTCCTATCTATCACACATTCAGAAATCTACAAGCCATTAACCCTCATACACTTACCGACTCTCTTCACTCATCACTGTCCCCAATCTCCTCTTTTTCCTGTCCTGATCTGGCTGTAAACCACTACAATGACACGCTAAGAAACACGCTGGACCAAGTAGCGCCCCTCACCCTCAGGACCTCTAAACACAGAGTTAAACAGCCCTGGCTCACACCGCAAACCCGATTTCTCCAGCGTTGCTCTAGAAGTGCCGAACGCATATGGAGGAAAACTCGCACACTAGAAAACTTTATCCATTACAAATTTATGTTAAAAACATATAACTCTGCCCTTCACCTTGCCAAACAGACCTACTTCACCACCATGATCTCTTCACTATACAACAACCCCAAAAAGCTATTCGATACCTTTCACTCCCTCCTCAGTCCTAAAGCGCAGGCCCCCACCACGGACATTTGGCCTCCTACTTCACAGAGAAAATAGACACCATCCGTCAGGAAATCAGCTCCCAGCCACCAAGTGCCGTGACTCCCATCCCTCCCCACATCCCCTCTGGATCACTCTCCACATTTGACCCAGTCACAGAAGACGAAGTTTTCAGGCTCCTCTCTTCTTCTCATCCCACTACATGCACCACTGACCCCATCCCCTCACATCTACTCCAGTCTCTTTCTTCAGTCGTCACTACTCACCTAACTAAAATCTTCAACCTCTCCCTCTCTTCTGGTATCTTCCCCTCCTCCTTCAAACACTCCATCATTACTCCATTATTAAATTACTCTTGACCCTTCCTGCACAAACAACTACAGACCAGTCTCCAATCTTCCCTTCATCTCTAAACTCTTGGAGCACCTGGTCTACTACTTATTCGTTACCTCTCTATTCACTCTCTTCTAGACCCATCACAGTCCGGCTTCCGCCCCCTACATTCTACAGAAACTGCACTCATCAAAGTAACCAATGACCTTCTGACAGCAAAACGTAATGGTGACCACTCTCTGCTCATTTTTCTTGACCTCTCTGCAGCCTTTGACACCGTTGACCACCACCTCTTACTTTCTATGCTCCACTCAATCGGCATAAAGGACACTGCTCTCTCCTGGTTCTCCTCCTACCTATCTGACCGCTCTTTCAGTGTATCGTTCGCTGGCTCCACTTCTTCCCCTCTTCCTCTCACTATTGGGGTTCCTCAGGGTTCAGTCCTTGGCCCTCTTCTCTTCTCTCTCTACACAGCCCCAACTGGACAGACCATCAGCAAATTTGGTTTGCAGTACCATCTTTATGCTGATGACACACAACTATACACCTCATACGCTGACCTTTCCCCCGCTGTACTACAGAACACCTGTGACTGTCTGGCCGCAGTTTCTAACATCAGGTCCGCTCTCTAGCTGAAACTCAACGTTTCCAAAACTGAACTTCTTCTGCTCCCGCCATCTACTCACCTCTCTAAATCTGACATCTCTCTCTCCGTGTGTGGCACCACAATAACACCGAGCCAGCAGGTGCGCTGTCTGGGCGTTGTGTTTGACACCAATCTTTCCTTCACCTTCCATATACAATCTCTTGCACGCTCTTGTCGCTTTCACCTGAAGAACATCTCTAGAATCCGCCCCTTTCTCACCTTGGACACAACAAAAACCCTCACTGTTGCCCTGATCCACTCCCGCCTTGACTACTGTAACTCTCTATTAATTGGCCTCCCCCTCACTCAACTTTCCCCCCTCCAGTCCATCCTTAATGCTGCAGCCAGGGTCATCTACTTGGCTAACTGTTATTCAGACTCCTCCGCTCTGTGCCAGTCATTGCACTGGCTGCCCATGAATTATAGGATCCAATTTAAATTGCTTGTTCTCACCCTCAAAGCTATCCACAGTGTGGCACCCCCCTACATCTCTTCCCTCATTTCTGTTTATCAGCCTACCCGTTCTCTACGCTTCGCAAGCGACTTTCGACTAGCATCCGCACAAATCCCTACCTCCCACTCCCGACTTCAAGACTTCTCCCGAGCTGCACCTATTCTTTGGAATGCTCTACCCCAAGAAATTAGGATGAACCACAACTTACACAGTTTTAGGCGCTCCCTAAAAACACACCTGTTAAGGGCGGCTTATCACTTTCCCTAATCAAAGTCCTTTTATCTTCTTATAGCCCATCCCTTATTTCTCTAAACATAAGTCTCCACCGAACCCCAAAGCACTACAGATACTGGCTGGTGATGAGCTCATGCAGCCTTTATCTAACCCTCATCCCCTCAAGATGGCTGGACCAT
Source organism: Phyllobates terribilis (assembly GCF_046119375.1). Classification (NCBI taxonomy): domain Eukaryota; kingdom Metazoa; phylum Chordata; class Amphibia; order Anura; family Dendrobatidae; genus Phyllobates; species Phyllobates terribilis. Next base: position 105,293,669 of record NW_027362769.1, on the reverse strand, counting down.
ACTTGTAGATAAGCCATTGTACTTTGTGTCACTCCCACCTCATTGTAGATTGTAAGCTCTTACGAACAGGGTCATCATTATTTTTGCTGTAATTATTGTATTATCTTTAGTTATGTTACTTATGACTGTTGTATATGAACCTGTGAATTGTTAAGCGCTGCGGAATATGTTGGCGCTATATAAATAAAGATTATTATTATATGGCCCATCCTGGTATACATGTCTCCCATCCTGGGTTCCTTCCTGGTATATATGTCCCATTCTGGTATACATGTCTCCTATCCTGGGCCCCTTCCTGGTAAATATGTCGCCCATTCTGGTATACATGTCCCCGATCTTGGGTTCCTTCCTGGTATATATGTCCCATCCTGGTATACATGTCTCCCATCCTGGGTTCCTTCCTGCTATATATGTCCCACCCTGGTATACATGTCTCCCATCCTGGGTTCTTCTGGTATATATGTCCCATCCTGGTATATATGTCTCCCATCCTGGGCCCCTTCCTGGTATATATGTCCCCCATCCTAGTATACATGTCCCTGATCCTGGGTTCATTCCTGGTATATATGTCCCATCCTGGTATACATGTCTCCCATCCTGGGTTCCATCCCGGAATATATGTCCCATTCTGGTATATATGTCTCCTGTCCTGGGCCCCTTCCTGGTATATATGTCCCCCATCCTGTTATGCATTTTCCCCGATCCTGGGTTCCTTCCTGGTATATATGTCCCATCCTGGTATACATGTCTCCCATCCTGGGTTCCTTCCTGGTATATATGTCCCATCCTGGTATATATGTCTCCGATCCTGGGTTCCTTCCTGGTGTATATGTCCCTCCCTAGTATACATGTCTCTCATCCTGGGTTCCTTCCTGGTATATATGTCCAATCCTGGTATACATGTCCCCGATCCTGGGTTCCTTCCTGGTATATATGTCCCATTCTGGTATGCATGTCTCTCATCCTGGGTTCCTTCCTGGTATATATGTCCCATCCCGGTATATATGTCCCTGATCCTGGGTTCCTTCCTGGTATATATGTCCCTCCCTGGTATACATGTCTCTCATCCTGGGTTCCTTCCTGGTATATATGTCCCATCCTGGTATACATGTTTCCCATCCTGGGTTCCTTCCTGGTATATATGTCCCATCCTGGTGTACATGTCCCTGATCTTGGGTTCCTTCCTGGTATATATGTCCCATCCTGGTATACATGTCTCTCATGCTGGGTTCCTTCCTGGCATATATGCCCCATTCTGGTATACATGTCTCCTATCCTGGGCCCCTTCCTGGTATATATGTCCTCCATCCTGGTATACATGTCCCCGATCCTGGGTTCTTTCCTGGTATATATGTCCCATCCTGGTATACATGTCGTCAATCCTTGGTTCCTTCCTGGTATATATGTCCCATCCTGGTATACATGTCTCCCATCCTGGGCCCCTTCCTGGTATATATGTCCCCATCCTGGTATACATGTCCCTCCTGGGTTCCTTCCTGGTATATATGTCCCCATCCTGGTATACATGTCCCCCCTGGGTTCCTTCCTGGTATATATGTTCCCATCCTGGTATACATGTCCCTGATGCTGGGTTCCTTCCTGGTATATATGTCCCATCCTGGTATACATGTCTCCCATCCTGGGTTCCTTTCTGGTATATATGTCCCATCCTGGTATACATGCCTCCCATCCTGGGTTCCTTCCTGGTATATATGTCTCCCATCCTGGTATATTTGTTCCTTATCCTGAGTTTCTTCCTGGTATATATGTCCCATCCTGGTATACATGTCTCCCATCCTAGGTTCTTTCCTGGTATATGTGTCCCATCCTGGTATATATGTCTCCCATCCTGGTAAATATGTCCCTTATCCTGGGTTTCTTCTTGGTATATATATCCCCCATCCTGGTATATATGTCCGCCATCCTGGTATATATGTCCCCCATCTTGGTATATATGTTCCCCATCCTGGGAGCCTTTCTGGTATTTATGTCCCCTGTTATGACCACCTTTTCAGTTAGTGTTGTCAGGTCTTTTGGTAGATTTTGAAGTGTGCACACCAGCACTGCGCAGCATTGCAGATATGTGTGAATTTTGCTTTAAAGGGGTATTTCGAACCATGTCTCCATTCCTTCTCTATGAGACTTTCTGGAGCTCTGTGTACGACTTTCTCTATCAGTCCCATAGGGAATGAAATAAGGATAAAAGTGCTCACTTCTGGTAATGGTTGGGTTCCCAGAAGATGGAACAACACTGATCTAGAAGTTATCACCTATCCTGCGCATAGATAATAATAAATTCTATCTACCAGAATTCCCCTTTAATGTTTTTTTTAAAGTCAGAAATTATTTGTCTAGATATAAATTGGTTCACATTTTTGCAATCCTGGATAACCTTTTTCACTTTTCTTTTCCAATTAAATGTTTGTACATTATTATTTTGGTAGTGACTGATTTTAATGAGCATTGCCTTTGCAGAATTTATAATTATGATGACTTAATTTGCAATAAGTATTATTAGTTTTGCAGCAAGGTTGAAGAACGATATAAGTCCATCAAGTTTTATCATGCAGAGTAAATACTATTATATCTAATCATGGTGCTTGTAAGTTCTCCCTGTATAGTGTAGATTTTATCTGGTTTATCTGGTTTCCTCCGAAACACAAAACATATATTAATAGGTTAATTACCTACCTTTCAAACTAGCCCAATCATGTGTTATAGATAGCAAATATATGGGTGTATGGACTAATGTGAGTGATGACCAGCGGCATATAGTGATATGAAATTGCTTAGATTGAAGCCTGCAATGTGTTTGATAATTCCCTATATGTGGAGAAAGTAAAGCATATTATGCAGTAACTGGATCTACAGTACTTCTTCATTCTAGATCTGGTAGTTTGAGTCTTCTGCATATTTTCGTTTGTATCATTGACAACCATCTCCTCTCTCAGCTGTCAAATACCACACCATGATGCTGATTCTTCAGAGGCAGCCATGACCTTGGCTTTTGGTAAGGAACTAATACAAGACCACTTTCGGCAAAAGTGGTAATTCATGGAGTAATCTTTTTACTTTCTATTGTTTTTATGTTAAGACTCATTCCAATGTCTGTTTTTTTCATGTACAATAAAAATGGTCCTGGTTTCATCATTGATTTTGTTCAGAGTTTTATCCAAGTTTCATTCATTTTTTTTGGACGATAAACAAACCAAAAAAAGTTTCTGCACAGAAACTCTGTACAGACCAAAAGTTTGGACACACCTTCTCATTTAAAGATTTTTCTGTATTTTCTTGACTATGAAAATTGTACATTCACACCGAAGGCATCACAAAACTATGAATTAACACATGTGGAATTATATACTTAACAAAAAAGTGTGAAACAACTGAAAATATATCTTACATTATATTCTAGGTTCTTCAAAGTAGCCACCTTTTGCTTTGATGACTACTTTGCACACTCTTGGCATTCTCTTGATGAGCTTCAAGAGGTAGTCACCGGAAATGGTCTTCCAACAATCTTGAAGGAGTTCCCAGAGATGCTTAGCACTTGTTGGCCCTTTTGCCTTCACTCTACGGTCCAGCTCACCCCAAACCATCTCGATTGGGTTCAGGTCTGGTGACTGTGGAGGCCAGGTCATCTGGCGTAGCACCCCATCACTCTCCTTCTAGGTCAAATAGCCCTTACACAGCCTGGAGGTGTGTTTGGGGTCATTGCCCTGTTGAAAAATAAATCATAGTCCAGCTAAACGCAAACTGGGTGGAATAGCATGCCGCTGCAAGATGCTGTGGTAGCCATGCTGGTTCAGTATGCCTTCAATTTTGAATAAATCCCCAACAGTGTCACCAGAAAAGCACCCCCACACCATCACACCTCCTCCTCCATGCATCATGGTGGGAACCAGGCATGTAGAGTCCATCCATTCACCTTTTCTGCATCGCACAAAGACACGGTGGTTGGAACCAAAGATCTCAAATTTGGACTCATCAGAGCAAAGCACAGATTTCCACTGGTCTAATGTCCATTCCTTGTGTTCTTTAGCCCAAACAAGTCTCTTCTGCTTGTTGCCTGTCCTTAGCAGTGGTTTCCTAGCAGTTATTTTACCATGAAGGTCTGCTGCACAAAGTCTCCTCTTAACAGTTGTTGAAGAGATGTGTCTGCTGCTAGAACTCTGTGTGGCATTGACCTGGTCTCTAATCTGAGCTGCTGTTAACCTGCGATTTCTGAGGCTGGTGACTCGAATAAACTTATCCTCAGAAGCAGAGTTGACTCTTGGTCTTCCTTTCCTGGGGCGGTACTCATGTGAGCCAGTTTCTTTGTAGCGCTTGATGGTTTTTGCAACTGCACTTGGGGACACTTTCAAAGTTTTCCCAATTTTTCAGGCTGACTGACCTTCATTTCTTAAAGTAATCATGGCCACTCGTTTTTATTTACTTAGCTGATTTTTTCCTGCCATAATACAAATTCTAACAGTCTATTCAGTAGGACTATCAGCTGTGTATCCACCAGACTTCTGCACAACACAACTGATGGTCCCAACCCCATTTATAAAGCAACAAAATCCCACTTATTAAACCTGACAGGGCACACCTGTGAAGTGAAAACCATTTCCGGTGACTACCTCTTGAAACTCATCAAGAGAATGCCAAGAGTGTGCAAAACAGTCATCAAAGCAAACGGTGGCTACTTTGAAGAACCTAGAATATAAGACATATTTTCAGTTGTTTCACACTTTTTTTGTTAACTATATAATTCCACATGTGTTAATTCATAGTTTTGATGCCTTCAGTGTGAATTTACAATTTTCATAGTCATGAAAATACAGAAAAATCTTTAAATGAGAAGGTGTGTCCAAACTTTTGGTCTGTACTGTATATATTTATATATTTGTATATATAGCCTGGTACAGCCACTGCCAGCTCCACAATAGCAAAAAGAACCACTAGCTGCCACCACCAATTGTTTATACAGGCCGATTAGACACCCGTTACAGGTAGCGTATGAGGGAGCAAGAGGAACAGAGCTATTACATTTTATATATTTAATCCAGAAAGGTAGGCACTGTTTATAAAAATAAACAAAGATGATGCAAAATTGTAACAAAACAATTCAATATACACAATTGCATAAAATAAAATAGAATAACGAAAGAGAATTACTAAACCTGATGTCATGGATATGGCTCAGAGCTTAGTGGAGTGAAGCACTACAGTTGGGAATATGGAATACCCTCACAGCAAACTATGACTTCCAGAATGAACAGTCACCCAAACCCTTTTTATTAGCTCAAGGTTACGTCCACATACCTCCCCTTGATGAGCTCATGTGGGGGCTGTTTGTGGGATGTTCTAGGTTTGCAAGAATTTTATGAGATCCCCAATTTACAGGATATCTTCTCCCCTGGTGGTCCCAGGTGGTATATATTGTCTTCATATTTCTTATCATGATTTTACCTTTACCTAGAGGTCACACATGGCCTGGATAGCATCATCTATTGTACCGTTATTAAGTTGGAGGGGTTAGAATGGCCTTACAGTGATGTGAGTGTATGCGTTCTGTTGGTCGCTTTAAAACAATGCTGAAAATATATAGTACCTCCCTTAATTATTGGACCGATGCAAACCCCAAAAACACTGGACACTAGAGATAGGGTGTCTACAAAATATGCTTTTATGAGAGGAAGATTATGCCTGGGAAGGCAGTTCTCCTCCTCTGTGTAAATGAATCTCAAAGCTTGCTGTCTTTTTCTGAAAGCATTTCCCTGCTGTAATTACCTGGTCACTGCAGGAGACCTCTGCCTCAAAGAAGCATAATCTCTCTCTCTATTTCCCCTCTTTTAATTAGTTTCTATCTCCCTTGCTATAATTAGTTACAGATGTTCAATGTGTATTCCTACTTCAAAGGAGGTTGGAGTGTCAGATTGTATTACTGATTTTGATCTCACACTTGGATCAATATTGGGTACGTTTCAACGATATTGCCCAAACCAGTCGGTCCACAAAAAAATCAGACACATGAACTACCCCAAAGACTATACAAGGTACGAGTACTATCAGTGTAAAGCAAGGATAGAACTTGTGCGTGAAAAACTGGCGTCTGAATGAACCCTTATATTACTTGTGCTTTACGATCATTTAGCACATGCTATGATGGCACTATATAAAGAAATGATTGAAAAAGTCATTTCAGATTAACAGAATATGAATATTATAGTGACAGCCAGGGGCGGACACTGACAGCGAAGGGCCCCTGTGTCTGGGTCCCCGACACTTATGCTTCATCTACTTATACAAAAATATGCACATGTTAATATATTATACATTCCGCATGCCTATAGATAATACACAAGCATATATAAAATATACACACACAACACATGCAAACACAAGTGGAAATTTTTGTGACGCACTTGTTCAGACAGCCAGAAGATTTCTTTGTTGTCATCTTGCCACATTCAAAGCCATCACAGCCATAACTTGTTTTTTTGCAAGGTAATCTGTATTTTATTTTATAAGCGTTACATTCATATTAGGTTTTCACATGGATCAAGTAGATAAAAATTGCATCTTTTTTACTTCATTAATGTGTTCACTATATATCTCATATACTACATTTAATCACTTACGCAAATATGTGTCTAAATGTATATACAGGCAGTCCTCAGGCTTTGAACTAGATGCATTCTGTAGCTTTGCTTGTAACCTGGATATACAGTTATGGCCAAAAGTGTTGACAGTCTTGAAATTGTTTCAGAAAATGAAGTATTTCTCCAAGAAAATTATTGCAGTTACACATGTTTTGTTATACCCATGTTTATTTCCTTTGTATGAATTGGAACAACACAAAAAACAGAAATAAAAAGGCAAATTGATCATAATTTCACACAAAACCCCAAAAATGGCACGAGCAAGATTTTTGGCACTTTTCCAAAATTGTGGGTAAACAACTTTGTTTCAAGCATGTGATGCTTGTTCAAACTCACCTGTGGCAAGTAACAGCTGTGAGCAATATGAAAATCACACCTGAAACCAGATAAAAATGGGAGAAGTTGACTCAATCTTTGCATTGTGTGTCTGTGTGTGCCTCAGTAAGCATGAAGAACAGAAAGAGGAGAAGATTATTGTCTGAGGACTTGAGAACCAAAATTTTTTTAAAATATCAACAATCTCAAGTCTATATCCAGAGATCTTGATGTTCCTTTGTCCACGGTGTGCAAATAATCAAGAAGTTTACAACCCATGGCACTGTAGCTAATCTCCCTGAAAGTGGATGGTACAGAAAAACTGATGAAAGTTTGCCATGAAGGATAGTCCAGATGGTGGATAAGCAGCCTCAATAAAATTTCAAGGTGTCCTGCAGGCTCAGGGTGCATCAGTGTCAGCGTGAACTATCCTTCGACATTTGAATGAAATGAAACGCTATGGCAGGAGAGTCAGGAGGACCCCACTGCTGGCACAGAGACATAAAAAAGTTAGACTGCAGTTTGCCAAAATGTACATGAGAAAGCCAAAATCCTTCTAGAAAAAACATCTTATGGACAGATAAGACCAAGATAGAGCTTTTTGATACAGGACATGATTCTACAGTTTACTGAAAACGGAATGAGGTCTACAAAGAAAATAACACAGCACCTACAGCCAAATATGGTGGAGGTTCAAAGATGTTTTGGGGTTGTTTTGCTGCCTCTGGCACTGGGTGCCTTGACTGTGTGCAAGGCATCATAAAATCTGAAGATTAGCAATGGATTTTGGGTAGCAATGTAGTGCCCAGTGTCAGAAAGCTGGATTTGCGTCCTACGTTACGGGTCTTCCAGCAGGATAATGACCCCAAATATACTTCGAGAAGCACGATGAAATGGATGGAAACAAAGCGCTGGAGAGTTCTGAAGTGGCCAGCAATGAGTATGGGTCTAAATCCCATTGAACACCTGTGGAGACATCTTAAAATTGCTGTTGGGAGAAGGAGCCTTCACATATGAAAGACCTGGAGCAGTTTGCAAAAGAAGAGTGGTCCAAAATTCCAGTTAAGACTTGTAAGAAGCTTTTTGATGGTTATAGGAAGTGATTGATTGCAGTTATTTATTCCAAAGGGCGTGCAACCAAATAATAAGTTGAGGATGCCAACAATTTTGTCCGGCCCACTTTTGGGGTTGTGTGTGAAATTATGTCCAATTTGCCTTTTTTCTCTGTTTTTTTGTGTTGTTCCAATACACACAAAGGAAATAAACATGTGTATAACAAAACATGTGTAAGTGCAATAATTTTCTAGGAGAAATACTTTATTTTCTGCAAAAATTTCAAGACTGACAAAACTTTTGGCCATGACTGTATATGTGAGCAAGAAAAAGAAAACAATACTCACCTCATCATTGCTCGCGACCCCCAATCTGGTCCTCTTCTTTCCACCATCCCATGTGTCATTTCTGGTTTCTACACTATAAACCAGGACTTCTGACAGCGACCAAGCCTTAGAGGTCACTGTACGTCATAAGGTCACCACGTCAACGTCGTGACTTTATGACGTGCAGTGAACATTGGGGCCTTGAAACATCCAGAAGTCTTGGAGACGCGGGCCACGATGGCGGAAAGAAGAGGACTCAATGGCGGGTATCGAGCAGCTGGGCGGCTGTCGAGGTGAATATTAATTTATTAACTGCTTGCAGTCCAGTCATCTACCTATCGTCGGGCGCGCTGTATCTCCTTGTCACTATAGATCAGAACTTCTGTCCGCATCTAGGCCAGAGCTCACTGAGCGCTATAAGGTTGCGATGATGACACCTTATGAAGCGCAGTGAACTCCAGCCTGGACGCAGCCAGAAGTCCTGATCTATAGTGAAAAGGCCGGAGATTCGGCACATGACGGCAGAAAGGACTGGACAGTGTCTGGAGAAGTTAGCGGTGAGGTGAGTAATCCATCCAATGTTCGTAACTACGGGTCGTCTGTAAACTGGATTCTTGAAAGTTGGGAATTGCCTGTATGCTAATTCAGTGATGTCCTTATGGATTGAAGGTTTGCATCCATTGTTATCTATTAATTGTTCTAAGATTTAATAGTATTTATAATATGTTTTTCTGGTGAATTTAAAGGGGTTGTACAAAATATATAAGCTAAGTATATAAGATAGGTTGGGGGATAACTTATTAATCGCTAGGGGTCCAAATGTTGGACCCTCAGCGAACGGGGCTCTGCTGAGCACAGTCTGATTGGAGTGGAGGTCAAGCACATGTACCGCCGCTCTGTTCCTTCTCTGTTGGACTATTGGAAATTGCTGCATGCAGTACTCGGCAATCTCTGTCAGTCCCATAGAGAATGAATAGAGTGAGAATACACTTGTTTAACCTCTGCTGCTTTGAGATGCTCTGCAGGGGAACATTCTTGAGATTGGCAGGGGTCCTAGTGGTCAGATCCCAAGCAATCAATAAGTTATCTTCCATCTTATTGATAAGGGTTAACTTATTACCTTTGTTCTACCCCTTTAAGCATTCATATGTAATTTCATTAGAGTAAATGGATAAGCACGCACAATTGCCTCCACACATGACACTACTGCTGTTACAATGTTTATAAACTGTCAATGACTGCCACAACCAATTCAGCAAAACTCTTTAAAGCTTTTTTTAATTTTTTTTTAAATTAAACTGAATTGAGCTTAACTCGATAAAAAAATGGTCCATTCTTCATTGCTGTCGAAATGCTGTTTTTGATATGGTCTGTAGTGAAAAATCACAAGGTTCACAGAATTATTTTATATACCCTCCAGCGCTGTCTACAGTGCTGACTACACAAAAAAACATTGAGAGCCTGCGAAAATGACTTTCATGGGCAAGGACAATTCTGTAGAATGAACTGAAACAAGGATGGACTGAAATAGCAGCTTTGCTGCAATGTGGTTTAGTACAAGTCTGACAATAAATTACAGGGTTATGTAATTCTGTTCGCTGTGCTTCACAATGCAAGTTCTGACTTTAATACATTACGGACAAATAATAAACAGGGAAAATGTCAGGATGATTGGGATCATATTTCCATCAATAACATCTCATCTTCAAACCTGTAATCCTTAGGGCACATAAATACATTCATGATAAAAGAGAGGGTCTACAATAGGGGTCCAAACTCTTACTTTGAAAGTCAAATTCTATGCAAACAAATCTTAGGAGCACGTGCTTCTCTGAAAGTTATAATTCCCCGAGTGCCCCCTTATAAAGTAACAATGTGTAGAGTGCATCCTTTTAAAGTAGTAATACCCTGAGTACCCCCTTTAAATTAAAAATCATGCAAGTACAAGCTTAAAAAGTGCCCCTTTAAAAGTAATCTTTCATGTAAAATAACAACATTAACCTACAGATATGGGGTTAATCTGCAGGTTAATAGCGTTCTGGCACTGAGAGCCCCGCTGCCGGGAGGAAATGAACTTTAATGAACAGTCGGCTTCAAGTCATAGGGATGGTGCCGACACGGTTTCAGTCACCGCTCTATGTATAGAGATCAGCGGCTGTAACAGTGCCCCGGGCACTGACTGACACCAGGCTCATCATTAGGGCTGGCTGTCAGTCAGTGCCAGCGGCGCGGTTACAGCCGCTGTTTTCTATGTACTGAGCGATGGCTAAAGCCGTGCTGATGCCACCCCTATGACTGGAAGCCGAATGCTGTTGTAGCGCCCCGAGGGCTCGGCCGCTACAGGGGTATTGCACCTCTGCCAGAGGTGTGGTATTCCACTCCCGGGTAAGGATGGAGTATGGACCAGGGCTCAGTTAGCTGCATACAGCACACACACCCCATTTCCGGGGGACAGCTCAACGGTGCTCCCACTAGACAGAAGTGCAGGCACGACCGACTATGTCCCTGGCTGGAGTGGGGAGGGGGGTGGAATACCCAGTGCTGTAGGGGCAGATAGGGGTTGGTTCCTGAGCGTAGGAAGGAGCCCATTGGTTGCTGGTCACCTGGGCTCATGGTCAGAGGGAGGTATAAAAGGTGGGCACCATCTTAGCTCTAGGACAAGGGAAGTTCAGTCTGTGCAGAGAGCGGAGAAGACAGGGAGTAGAGGCTCTGTAGGAGCTCTACTCCAGAGTGGGCCTAGAGAGAGGCCGAGGAGGAGAGTGGAAGAGAGAGGAGGTGAAAGGGAGCTGTGATTAAGTCTCATCCCAGCTCCACGAGAAAGGAACAGGAAGGAACAGAGAAGGAGAAGAAGAGACAGAGAAACAGAAGGGCTCAGGAACAAGAAGGTGGAAGGGACCCTAAGAACCCACGAGAATACAGGGTGAAGGTTCAGGCAGATTAAGGGTGCCGGATCCCAAGTTGGTGGAGGAGAAACTACCCTCAGCCAAAGACCGGACGTCGTGATCATTTATTGGTGCGACACCTCATCAAACCTGCTAGGAAGGCACCATATAGGACAGCGGAGAACGGGGCCCACGTTTACCCGCACAAGTCCGCGGCCGCTGGACAAAAGTGGGTCACTGGTGAGGCAGGCCAGAGAAAGGAAAGAAGGGGGTCCTGTGCCATGCTCCTGAACTGCCTGGGGGTTCACCGAGCCCCTCACCTGGTGGACACTGCACGGCTTGGGTGGTCACTGCTTGCGCAGAAGTGACCTGGAGCACCTGAACTGTGAGTAAAAGACATTGGACTCCAGTACATTGTCTGTGTACTCTTTCGCTCTTCCAGCACTAACGGTACTGGGACTCCCACCACCATCACTCCCACCATCCACTACACTGCCCTGGGGCCGCACTCTTCCCGTGGGGAGTCACACCATCCCAGCTGCATACATCATCGGCCCCAGCTTTCTGCCCTGCAGCGGCGGTTCCTAATCCACGGGTGGTGTAGTCGGGCATTATCTAAAACACCTAAAAGACTGCCACTGGTCTGACCACCCTGAGCCACGGGACCGGGTCGCCACTACTACCCCCATCGTCTCCCTATTGCCCGGTTCCGAGTGCCCCACGGCTCAGGGGGCGAGTCACTGTCAAAAGTAATAAAGTTTATTTCCTCCCGGCAATGGGGCTCTCAGTTCGGGCGCCACACAGTGTCAAAACACTATTAACCTGCAGATTATCCTCATATCTGGAGGGTAATTTACATTATTTTGCATGACAGATTCTCATTTAAAAGTAATACCCCAGATGCCCCCACATAAAGTACTAATGGCCTGAGTGCCCCTGAAAGAGGAATAATACCTCAAGTGCTCATTAACAGGTAACATAATCATTAGTGCCCCTTATAAAATAATAGCAGCCCCTGAGTGCCCCCTTAAATTGTAATTTCCTCTGTGGATGCTGATACAGTCAAGATTGGCATTCTCCTAAGCAGACAGCTCTGAGCCACACATCAGGAGGCTGCATGCCACATGTAACTAGCAAATTACTTATTTGGGACCACTGGTCTAGATGATGGCCCTTAATTCAGTGTGCCCAAATATACTCACAGCCTGGCTGTGTAGCGATGCTTTTTTATTTTACATTTCATGTAGAGTCAAGTACCACCAATGTTATGGAGTTTAGTTGTTCTTTAGGCTTCTGCATTCCTTGTTATCAGTAGAAAATCAAGTATGAGTTCATGGCTGTCCAACTGTAATGAGATGGACAAGTGAGAAGACTCACACAGTTAATGACTAACAGAATGTCTGCAAGCGAACACCGCCATCTGCTGGTCAAAGATGATAGAAAGAGGGAAAGCAGAGAGAATTACATTAGCAGTAATTGAATAGTGAAGTGCATGTTGCCTGGGGGGAAGAGATTGGAGAAGACACCAGGTCAGGTGATAGCTGTGTCACAGTTAGAATTCTAAAAGGCCCAGGAAGGCAGAGATGTGGGCAGAGTCGACGCCTGAACATGTAGCGGGACAGACGTGTGGTGCAGCGACGTTGGCTTATAGCTACCATTACAAGTGACCAGATACGAGTGAAGAACTGAGTAACCAGACTGGAACCAGAACTGAGAGAAGAACCGAGATACCAGATTCGAGTGGAGAACCGAGTGACCAGATCAGAACCGAGAGAATAGCTGAGTGACCAAACCAGAAACGAGTGAACAACCGAGGGACCAAGACCGGAGCTAAGTGAATGGAGCCAGAACTGAGTGAGAGGGACCAGAGCCACGAGAAGCGAGCAGACCGTGGTAGAGGAACATTCGAGAGATCCGCAATGTGAGGTGGAGAAGTACGCTACACGGTGGCCGGGGCCACACTTCAGGGGACGGAGTAGACCAACACAACTTGTGCTAGAAGCGACTCACCAAAAAGGGACTTGCGGCCTAACGGTGTAGTAGCATAGACTCGTTAGGGCCTGGAAGGCATGTGTCATTACCACCCAAGTGACAGGGTAACGACGGTGACGGGTATATGACTGAATGTGACGCAACACAGGACAGAGTAATAGAATAGAGATGCTTGAATCCAATGTAAATTTTTAGTGCCGTGTATAATAGGGTTTAATTGTTATAACATCTATCTGCTGCTTTCATCCGAAGAAGTGACTTATGTTTAAACTTGTAAAACTTTTTATTGCACTCTAATAATGTGCTAACCTTGTTTAATTTTGTATTCAAATTGCTGTGTTAGAGTAATAAGTAGTTTTTGGATAAGTTACTGTCCTCATCTTTTACGCTGTTGCATCACAAGCACCTGTTTACACAACGTTAAAAGAGGAGGACGATATCATGTTGAACGGGCTGTGCTGTGGTAAATGAGAGGTCTTTTGTTTTCCAAAATGGTCCTTTATGCTCTCAACGCATTTTGACACCAGACTGAAGCCTTCATCAAGGTGAAAAAAAGTATTTTTATACTTGGTTTATCACGTTGAAAAGGATGAGTCACAGTTGTACTTTGGCTCCTCCACTCTTGGCTGGATAAGGGCAGAGGATGTTGTTTAGATTGATATGGGCCCATTGCTTCTTTATGTGAAATTTGGCTGGTGCTGATGTCAGCCCTTTTAGAGACCGAAATAGGTTATCTGAGATTAAAAATGGTAATTTTTTTCACTGAAATTGTTACTTTTTTCTGGTATTGCAGCTCAGTTTCTTTGATTTGAAAATCCCTCAAATGCAGTAGCAAATCCACATACAGTTATATGAAAAAGTTTGGGCACCCCTATTAATCTTAAGCTTAATGTTTTATAAAAATTGGTGTTTTTGCAACAGCTATTTCAGTTTGATATATGTAATAACTGTTTGACACAGTAATGTTTCTGCCTTGAAATGAGGTTTATTGTACTAACAGAAAATGTGCAATCTGCATTCAAACAAAATTTGACAGGTGCATAAGTATGGGCACCCTTATCATTTTCTTGTTTTAAAAACTCCTACCTACTTTTTACTGACTTACCAAAGCACTTTTTTTCGTTTTGTAACCTCATTGAGCTTTGAACTTCATAGCCCGGTGTATGCAATCATGAGAAAAGCTACTTAAAGTGGCCACTTGCAAGTTGTTCTCCTGTTTGAATCTCCTCTGAAGAGTGACATCATGGGCGCCTCAAAACAACTGTCAAATGATCTGAAAACAAAGATTATTCAACATAGTTGTTCAGGGGAAGGATACATAAAGCTGTCTCAGAGATTTAACCTGTCAGTTTCCACTGTGAGGAACATAGTAAGGAAATGGAAGAACACAGGGATAGTTCTTGTTAAGGCCAGAAGTGGCAGGCCAAGAAAAACATCAGAAAGGCAGAGAAGAAGAATGGTGAGATCAGTCAAGGACAATACTCAGACCACCTCCAGAGAGCTGCAGCATCAACTTGCTGCAGATGGTGTCACTGTGCATTGGTGAACTATACAACGCACTTTGCACAAGGAGAAGCTGTATGGGAGAGTGATGCGAAAGAAGCCGTTTCTGCAAGCACGCCACAAACAGAGTCGGCTGAGGTATGCAAAAGCATATTTGGAGAAGCCAATTTCTTTTTGGAAGAAGGTCCTGTGGACTGATGAAACCAAGATTGAGTTGTTTGGTCATACAAAAAGGCGTTATGCATGGCGGCAAAAAAACACAGCATTCCAAGAAAAACACTTGCTACCCACAGTAAAATTTGGTGGAGGTTCCATCATGCTTTGGGGCTGTCTGGCCAATGCCGGCACGGGGAATCTTGTTAGAGTTGAGGGACGCATGGATTCCACTCAGTATCAGCAGATTCTTGATAATAAAGTTCTAGAATCAGTGACAAAGTTGAAGTTACGCAGGGGATGGATCTTTCAGCAAGACAATGATCCAAAACACCGCTCCAAATCTACTCAGGCATTCATGCAGAGGAACAATTACAATGTTCTGGAATGGCCATCCCAGTCCCCAGACCTGAATATCATTGAACATCTGTGGGATCATTTGAATAGGGCTGTCCATTCTCGGCGACCATCAAACTTAAGTGAACTGGAATTGTTTTGTAAAGAGGAATGGTCAAAAATACCTTCATCCAGGATCCAGGAACTCATTAAAAGCTACAGGAAGTGACTAGAGGCTGTTATTTTTGCAAAAGGAGGATCTACTAAATATTAATGTCACTTTTCTGGTGAGGTGCCCATACTTATGCACCTGTCAAATTTTGTTTGAATGCAGATTGCACATTTTCTGTTAGTACAATAAACCTCATTTCAAGGCAGAAACATTACTGTGTCCAACATTTATTACATATATCAAACTGAAATAGCCCGTTGCAAAAACACAAATTTCTATAAAACATTAAGCTTAAGATTAATAGGGGTGCCCAAACTTTTTCATATAACTGTACGAGCCTGATAAAAATTATATTTATTTATTTTACTCACTTTTATAGCGCCATTAATTTCCACTTTTCAGATATCATCATCACTGTCCCCATTGGGGCTCACAGTCTACATTCCCTATCAGTATGTCTTTGTAGAATGGGAGAAAAACGGAGAACCTGGAGGAAACCCACACAAACACGGGGAGAACATACAAACTCCTTGCAGATGTTGTCCTTGGTGGGATTTGAACACAGAACCCCAGGGCAACCACCATGCTGCCCATTTATAGTAATGTATTAGTACTTGCAGTAGTTTTTCTGCACCACCTTCTTTTAATGCACTATGTGCATTTACTAATATTAATATTTTGCTGTTATTGCCTAGTTACCGATATATCTCTGACACCCAAATATTGACAGTTTAACAGTCCAAAACCCAGGGATCTAATCACTGAATTGTGACAAGTGTATTATTTTGCAACAAAATAATGGTTAACATGTGAAGTAGGCTGGAGCTACCATGCCGACCTTTTCCAGGTGTTTCAAAATAATTTTTGTAAATGTTGCAGATTCTGTAACAAATATGTAACATAGCCGGCACTCTTGGTTTATAACTGAGAATGAGCTTGAGGAATTAATCATATTATCATCATGTGTCCCCAGAAAATATGTAATTAATAAATATTGTGTAAAGTATTGCTTTGAATGTTCATTCCCATCTCATAAGCTGGATATTTCTCTAGATTATGCCATCACCTTATGATCGGGGGGTGTTAGATCTCTGGGGCTCTCACTGATCCTGAGAAATAAGGGACCTCAGAATTGATTTTCTGCTATGGCTTCTTAGTTTTCTCTGCCTAGGCACGCTCATCCACTTGGCCATGTGTGGGACAGTGAAGGGACTGCAACACTAATTCGACATTTAAAAGGGTTTTGTATGATCATCTACTGTATACTACCAGTGTTTTCCAGCAACACCATAAAGAATGATTGAAGTGGCGGTCAACCATGTGCACAGCCGCTCTATTCTAATGGGATAAAAATTGCCTGTTCTTCTGCAGTTCGGTGCTGGTCCCAGCAGTTGGACCCATATAGATCCAGAAGTTATCACCTATCCCATGGATAATGCCGAACATAGACGAAAAATAATAAAACCAAGTAAGGGTAACTTAAAAAATGGTACAAATTAAGTAATGAATAAAGTACAAATTAAAAAAGTAACTATTAATTTTTATTCTGGAAAAAGGTGCAAAGCCCCTTTTTTCTATATCACAATTTTTTATCATCCATCTGAATATTTAATACTTTGTCAGCCGGACTTGCTCTTTTTGTCCGCTTGTGATTTCTGGCAGTGATGTGTATCTGTGCACCACTCTGTTTATATCCAGACCCATTTGCAGCCATTGATAGTTGTCTTCCAGACGAAGCAGACATCTGGCTGTCAGGTCTAATTGCATCTTTGCACCAGAAGTTGCTTTCGAACAAGCCAGATTCCCTTTGAACGTGGGACTGTGATGTACAACAGTTTTGAGCCATTAATACTGGAGGTAGATCCTCTCTGTGGCTTTGGCCTACATAAAAAAAGTAAAGATTTACGACCTAGGAAGTGCATTCATCCTATTGAAAGGGTCGACTGTTTTAGCCTGAAGTTGGGTTTAATGATACAACAGTTTCCTTTCTGGTTTGGTCTTTGAAGGGTGACAGAAGCAGCAACTTTGGAAAAATGATTTCCTCGCTGTTACCTTATTTAATGTTTCCTAAAAAAAATGGGGCTTTAACACAAATTAGTAGAGCATGTAAAAAAGAAAAAAAAAATCGAGACTCAAATCGAAGGATGAAAGGCTTTATCCAGATTAATGTAGGTTTATCGTGATTTAGATCCTGAAAATCCTGGACAGGATGCGACACCAATTAAATCCACGTGGACGAATTTCGATAAGGAGCAAATGCATAATCTTTCTATTACCGTTCTGAGTGTTACTGACAAAGCATCATTTTTATTCCATAATGTCAGATTTATTAGGTTAACAAGATACTTTTATGTAGGCTACATGGTCTGTCAAATAAAGTTCACGTCACCACGCAATAATTTCCTCCGAATTGTAATGTCATTGTTAGAACTGTAGAACCAAAACTGATTTTTCCTGCCGATTGTCAGGCAAGATATACGGCCTACAATTACATCGGGACTGATCTCTGTAGGAGGCAAGGCTGTAACAGAAGGTTTGAATATAAAGAAAGATGTATTATTATTATATATCTTTAACATGAAAAATCACTGCCCACTAAATGTGCTGAAAATGGCCTTTATTCCTAGTCCTAATAACCACTGACATCACAAAAGGGTTAAGAGATATTTATTCATGGTTTAAATTTTACAATAATATTTGCAGTTTTTGGGTAATTAAATATAATAATAAATATTGATACAATACATATATTGTCATGAAATATTACAATTCAGAATTTATGATCTCAAGATTATATTTCATTCAAGTCTATGTCAATTGACTTCCAGTATTAGAATTTCTGGGGAAAAAGAGAAAAGTTAAATTAATCATTTTAAAATTTTACATTTTTGAGTCGAAATTTGAATTTTAAATATTTAAAAGTCTCCTCTGTTCTTCAGAATTTACAAAGGCTTTGGAAGCTAACAACAGCTCTACTGTGTCTGCTGTAATTACTTCTCTTCCGAATTTCCATTTTATTGCTGCTGGGTGGGGGTCCGGAGACAAGATGGTGGCTGCTACAATTATACGACCTGCAGAATCATTGTACGCAGGCTGCTTAGGTTTCATTCCTCTCTGGAGATGTCTTACACGTGATCTGTCGGAGAAGAGGGGGGCAGTCGTCCTTTGCTTACTTACAATGATAATCATTTTGGGCGCTGTATTAAACAAGCAGGCACACTGTGAGAAAATACATTAAAACATATGGACAAAAGTTCACCCTGGTGTTTATGAAAAAACTACATTGTACCAAAATCATCAATTTTGTAATATTACTTAACTCAATTTTTACAAATGCAATGTATTCAATTTAAAAAAAAACCTACAACTTAGTAATGTACTTTACAGAAGAATGAAATGTTAATTTTATGTGCGTTGAGCATATTCCTGTGCCTTCTGGATCCAATCAACCACCAGGAAAGTTGTTTCACAAACATTTTGCATTCATTACCCTGCACTGTTTTTCAATGCTACATTATTTTTTAAGGCTGAAATGTATAATAAAATTAGATTTAAAGCTGTTCATTTTTTTTTTTACTTTTGCCTTCATTTAATTAGACTAGCAGAGTCAAGTGCCTTTTACCGATGGGTGGCTAATGCTTTGTCTTCAGTGGGGTGCCATTTTCAAATGATGAATGTCCCACTAACACCAAGTAGAGGAAACAGACAGATGTCCATAAACAAGGGGCACCACCTGGTGGCCAAACTGTTTTATTTATATTTTAGCTATTTTTTTTCCAGCGAGTAGTGCAGCACATTAAACATGAAATAAAACTGTATAAATAATTTTTATATTGTTACTAGATTTTTATAGAATATTTTTGGTATTCATTTATACATTTCTCTTTTAATATAGTATATAGCAAGCAATATTTTTTAATATATATTTCATTTTGGAGTATGTATTAGTATTGAGGTAGAGATGAGCAAATTGATTATATGCGAATTAATTCAATGAAAATCTATTTTTCATTGAATATTTGGGAATTAAGTGGACCCAGCAAATTCGAATAACTTTCATTTCAATTTGCGTGAATTACCTAAAATGGCATAAACTCGGGCGAAGCCAGGTGGGCTTCCCCATAATGAGTTGCAGCTATCACACATCACATGATAAAGCACAGCCAATCAGGAAGGACTATCATAGCCTGTATAAAAGCTAAGGCAGGGAATGCAGCAGCAATTTTGTGTACAACCTGGATCGGGAGAAGATGTTACAGATCACAGCTCAGCAATACACATAAGGAGAGAAAGCTTTAAAACACTGAATAAACATTACAGATAGTGTGTGACAGGACAGCAGAGAACAGTTACTATCTATTTACCAATTGCCAGATATGGCAAAGACATTTTCATATTACTAAGGCTGTGTTTGCATTAATTAGCTTGAAATTATTATTTATTGATTATGCTTTACGTATATATAGCACCATCATAGTCCATAGCACTTTACAGACATTATCATCATTGTCCCCATTGGGGCTCACAATCTACATTCCCTATCAGTATGTCTTTGGAGTGCGCAAGGAAACTGGAGAACCCTGAGGAAACCCATGCAAACACGGGGAGAACATACAGATTCCTTGCAGATTTGTCCTTAGTTGTATTTCAACTCACGAGCCCAGTGTTGCAAAGCAACAGTGCTAACCACTGAGCCACCGTGCTGCCCATAAGTTAGAGACAGTGTAGTAGACTTCAGAGCTTCATTCACGTCTTTTCCAGGCAATTTCAGTACTTGTGATATGCCACAAATTAAGTTTTTTGAATTTCAAAAGTTTCTCTCATCTCTATAGCGTGACCTCTATTTGCATCTACTCATTTACAAATAGACAAAAGAGATATACTGTTAGTGTTTTTTGATCAAATAGTGCAACAGCTAGGGGCAATCCATATTAAAAGGTCACCTTGACATGGTTGGATGTCTTTTGCGATCTTTGATCAAAAAACACTACGTACCTTACATTTTTTAACATTTTTAGCAATATTGGAGTTTATGTATTCATTAGTCACAGTGTGCTGATGCATTGTGCATGTACAGTACAGACCAAAAGTTTGGACTCACCTTCTCATTTAAAGATTTTTCTGTATTTTCATGACTATGAAAATTGTACATTCACACTGAAGGCATCAAAACTATGAATTAACACATGTGGAATTATATACTTAACAAAAAAGTGTGAAACAACTGAAAATATGTCTTATATTCTAGGTTCTTCAAAGTAGCCAGCTTTTGCTTTGATGACTCATTTGCACACTCTTGGCATTCTCTTGATGAGCTTCAAGAGGTAGTCACCGGAAATGGTCTTCCAACATTCTTGAAGGAGTTCCCAGAGATGCTTAGCACTTGTTGGCCCTTTTGCCTTCACTCTGCGGTCCAGCTCACCCCAAACCATCTCGATTGGGTTCAGGTCCGGTGACTGTGGAGGCCAGGTCATCTGGCGTAGCACCCCATCACTCTCCTTCTTGGTCAAATAGCCCTTACACAGCCTGGAGGTGTGTTTGGGGTCATTGTCCTGTTGAAAAATAAATGATGGTCCAACTAAACGCAAACCGGATGGAATAGCATGCCGCTGCAAGATGCCATGGTAGCCATGCTGGTTCAGTATGCCTTCAATTTTGAATAAATCCCCAACAGTATCACCAGCAAAGCACCCCCACACCATCACACTTCCTCCTCCATGCTTCACGGTGGGAACCAGGCATGTAGAGTCCATCCGTTCACCTTTTCTGCGTCGCACAAAGACACAGTGGTTGGAACCTAAGATCTCAAATTTGGACTCATCAGACCAAAGCACAGATTTCCACTGATCTAATGTCCATTCCTTGTGTTCTTTAGCCCAAACAAGTCTCTTCTACTTGTTGCCTGTCCTTAGCAGTGGTTTCCTAGCAGCTATTTTACCATGAAGGCCTGCTGCACAAAGTCTCTTCTTAACAGTTGTTGTAGAGATGTGTCTGCTGCTAGAACTCTGTGTGGCATTGCCTGGTCTCTAATCTGAGCTGCTGTTAACCTGCGATTTCTGAGGCTGGTGACTCAGATAAACTTATCCTCAGAAGCAGAGGTGACTCTTGGTCTTCCTTTCCTGGGGCGGTCCTCATGTGAGCCAGTTTCTTTGAAGCGCTTGATGGTTTTTGCAACTGCACTTGGGGACACTTTCAAAGTTTTCCCAATTTTTCGGACTGACTGACCTTCATTTCTTAAAGTAATGATGGCCACTCGTTTTTCTTTACTTAGCTGCTTTTTTCTTGCCAAAATATAAATTCTAACAGTCTATTCAGTAGGACTATCAGCTGTGTATCCACCTGACTTCTGCACAACAAAACTGATGGTCCCAACCCCATTTATAAGGCAGGAAATCCCACTTATTAAACCTCACAGGGCACACCTGTGAAGTGAAAACCATTTCCGGTGATTACCTCTTGAAGCTCATCAAGAGAATGCCAAGAGTGTGCAAAGCAGTCATCAAAGCAAAAGGTGGCTACTTTGAAGAACCTAGAATATAAGACATATTTTCAGTTGTTTCACACTTTTTTGTTAAGTATATAATTCCACATGTGTTAATTCATAGTTTTGATGCCTTCAGTGTGAATGTACAATTTTCAAAGTCATGAAAATACAGAAAAATCTTTAAATGAGAAGGTGTGTCCAAACTTTTGGTCTGTACTGTATATATTTGTATATTGCCCACATAGCGTATTTGTGCACCTGTACATTAATTCAATGCTAAAGTTGTGCGGGGCAGTCCTATATATTTTTTCTTTTGTACAGAAAAGAGTGGCTAGAAGTGGGCCATGTGGAAGAATCGTGGACAAAATCCATACCTACAACATGGAAGCAAGGCCACGCTATGACTCAGCAATGCACAGAATCATAGAGACTGTGGTACATAAAAATGACAGCAGGAGCTCTGGACTGAAGAGTCAATATTTGGCTGTACTAGAAAGCAATTTGCGACCAAAGGCCTTGAGAGTTGCACAATAACGAGTGTTTGCAGGCAACAGTGAAGCCTGGTGGAGGTTACTTGCAAGTTTGGGGCTGCATTTTAGCAATTGAATTTGGGCATTTGGTCAGGATTAATGGTGTCCTCAATGCTGAGAAATATATGCAGATACTTATTTATCATGCAATACCATCAGGGAGGCGTCTGATTGGCTGCAAATGTATTCTGCATCAGGATAATGACCCTAAATATACAGCCAGTGTAATTATAGTGGGGAAAATAAGGATTTGATACACTGACGATTTTGCAAGTTTTCCCACCTACAAAGAATGGAGAGAATATGAATCAACAAAAATGGTCCATCAAAGGTACGTGTCACCTATTATACACCTAAATCAATCAACAGGCCCTTACACATATCCCACTGTAGGAGAGTAGAAAGAAGCAAGTGACAACAAAAATATACATAAAAATGAATTTTATTGAACACGCAAAACAGACATACTTAAAATAAAACAAGGTTCCTCAAATGTGAGGGACTACCTGAAGCCGCTGGAATGCAGCCAGATATAGGATAAGACCTATACAATATACAGTACAAAGTAACCACTAATGAATACTATTCCAGCAGTCAGAGTGACTCTATGGGCTATACAAAGAAATGTGCTGACAGAAATGGGCACCAGCCAAAAGAATCTTAAATGAAGACACATGGGGGGGGGGGGTGAATTTCAAATGACAGCACAAATAGTGATGGTAACTTGTCCCCTCATGTTATAATAAATTAATAAAGTGGCTGCGCAGCAAGAGCAGCAATAACATGACTTAAAGTCTCCATATTAGCGGTACACTCATGTTCATCTGAAATAGTACCTGTGTGGGGTCTGTAAGAAGTGGCAATACATGCAGATGGCGGTCAGGCATCCCTCAACCCCTACGCACGTTTTGTGAAATCTTTCCTCAGGGGGCGTCACGTAACTTTATTAATTTATTATAACATGATGGGACAAGTTACCATCACTATTTGTGCTGTCATGTGTGCTTTGTGTCATTGTCTTGCTGGAGAACCCATGATCTTTGACTCAAACCAAGTTTTCTTATACTGTGTAGGACATTTTGCTCTCTTGATAATTCTCTGATTTCATGATTTCTGTGATACGGTCTAGGCCTCCAGTACCGGATGCATCAAAGGAACCCCACAGCATTATGGATTCTCCACCATACTTAACTGCTGGTAAGGTGTGCTTTTCCTTATAAGCTTCATTGCGCCGCTTGAAAACAAACTGTTGCTTTGCCAAAAAGCTCTATTTTTGTTTCATCTGTCCACAGAACATTTTTCTAGAAGGATTGTGATACTCTTTGGCAAAGATCAGTCGTTCCTTTTTATGTCTATTCTTCAGCAATGGTTTCTTCATTGGCCTTCGCCCATAAAGCACTGCTTGGTTTATTGTACGGAGTATGATACTTGTTGAAACCATGAATCCAGACTGTTTCAAGTTGGCCTTCAGGCCTTTGGATGTTTGACGTGGTGTTTTTTCCACCATTCGCACCAATCTTTGAAGACATCTCTTGTCAATGTTCCTCTTTCCCCCACATCCAGGCAGGTTCTTCATGGTACTATGCTTGGCAAACGTCTTAATAACATTGCACACTGTTGAAACTGGGATACCAAGGTATTTGGAGATGGCTTTATACCTTTTGGAAATCTTATGTTTGCTAATAATAGCAGTTCTGATGTCCTCAGATAGCTCCTTTGTCTTCACCATTGTGACAAAGGATGTGGATTTTTAAAACAGTGAAGTCATCATTCATTGGCTAATTCATGTCACATAGGCAACGACAATTAATCACAGGAGAATCTCTTTTATGATTTACCACAGGCGAGTCAAAATGTGTTTCCATACTAAATTAATGTAAAGGGTGCCAATACCAGTGACACAGCAAGCTACAAGTTTTTCTATTTTTCTCTCCTATTGCTTTTGGTTTTAAATTATTGTTTATCATTTGCTCTTTTGTATTTAGCACGAGTCTCTATACAAAAAACTGTTTCACTTGACTCATTTTTTTCAGGAGATATTCCACATTATGTACTTAAACTTCATGGGTGCCAATAACGATGAGCAAGACTTTAAGCGTCTCTTACATGGACTGAGCTGATAAGTGAGCCATATACCCTGCTGTGAAGTATTAATATTCCTCTGCTGGGTTATTTTAAGTGGCAATAAGCATCATCTGAGTTGTTGATAATTTATAAGGTAAAATTATGAATCTTCGTCATCCACTCAATTAACTTATTTTGCTTTTTTACTATGTTTAACACCATCCTGAAAGTGCTGGCTTGTCTGCCTAGTTCATGCTGTCTTAGTAGCTAATTTAAACTGCAGGTCTAGTAAATTCATACTTTTGTGTGAGCATCTCTGCTCACCTTCCCAGTGCTCAGACAGGGATAGTATCTGCGAATAGGAAAGGGTGGCAGAGAAGCTCTCAAAGGAGTAGAAATTTTGCTAGACCTGCAGTTCAAATCAGCTACTAAGACAGCATGAACTAGGCAGATAAGCCAGCACTTTCATGATGGTGATAAAGAGAACCTGTCATGTGAAAAAACACTATTCACCTGCAGAAATGGGGTTGATCTGCAGGTTTATAGCGTTCTGAACCTGCCCGGTGCCGGCACTTAGAGCGCCGGTGCTGTGAAAAAATGAACTTTATTACTCCTGGTAGCGTTCAGTAATGGGGGCGGCGCCGACACGGTTTCAGTCACCGCTCAGTGTATAGAGAATGGCAGCTGTAACCGTGCCTCGGCACTGACTGACAGCCAGCCCAAATGATGAGCTGCTGTCAGTCAGTGCCGGGGGCGCGGTTATAGCTACCGCTCTCTATACACAGAGGGGTGACTGAAGTCGTGCTGGTGCCACCCTTATGACTGGAAGCCAAACGCTGCCAGGAGTAATAAAGTTTATTTCCTCCCAGCAGTGGGGCTCTAGGTGTCGGCGCTGGGCAGGTTCAGAACACTATAACCTGCAGATTAACCCCACATTTGCAGGTTAAAAGCATTTTCTTACATGACAGATTCCCTTTAAAGATTGAAGAAAAGAAAACATGTTACTAGATTATATAACAATGATTCATAACTTTCCAAAGGCTAATTCATAATTAAATAAAGAAAAGTTTAGCTACTCTTTAAGACGGTTTAAGATAAATAAATGCAATTTTTTTTGCAGAACTATTGTACACAAAAGTAACCAACCTTTACAGCTCAGAGGTTTTTCCAAAAGTAATTCAAAATGTTAATAAAAAGCAGCAAATATTCTTCCTTCCATATTGCTTTCTTTCTATAAAACAAATACACATGTGGCAACTAAAACATTTACAAATAAGGAATTATACATTTTGCATAGTATGTACAAATAACAGCTTTAATAGATATGTCAGAAAACACAGTTATGTCAATGAATTAATTATGTAGTTAGTGTAGAAGCCTATTAATTACTGAAGAATTATCACTTTAATAAATGGAAAGTACAAGAAACTTGACTGCAATGTAATAATCATTTTACCAGCTAAGTGTATGAGGTTCCATATATACAGGACTAAGTAGACCGTGTCTAGTTATATTATCTATATTTTATTGGTCTATAAGGTTATAGATTTGAGGGTTGGTTTATGAAAACAATCTCTAGTGGAAACATAACCAGACATGGTGAGCAACTCATCACTAGAATTTTGGCTTCCAACGAACAGCTGGTGTTACCAAAAGAAGGTGTTTAGTAGAGGTGGGTGAATTTATTGAAATAGAATTGAATTGAGTTTTGAAAAATAAATTTTTTTATAATTCGTTCTGCCCAAATTCAGCAAACTAATGGCCAGCTGCGGCCACTATATTGCTAAAAAAGAAAGGGCCCGCAAAAGGTTAAAAAGAAAAAATAAACATACCTTACTGCTTACCTCTCCCGATGCCCCCACTACTTGCCCCTGTTGCTCCACCCTGCGTCATCGGCCTGGTCTGCACTTTAGGCCAAGGCTTCATGTTGTGAGCAAGCCCTGGAGTCCACTGCATCTACTCTGGGGCCTAATTACTTCAGGAAGTACCAGTCTAGAGTGAATGCTGGGCCGGAAATGTGATGCACCGGAGGTGCAAAGGACCGGACAATAGGCAGGAAGCAACGGGAGTGGCCAGAGAGGTGAGTATAAGTGACTTTTTCTTTTACATCTCACATTTATTATGCTGAGAGATCCAGAGAAAGCCCAGACCATGATAAGGGACATTCAATTTGTGGAGAATAACTTTGTTGTGAATCAAATTTCCTCGTAAAATGTGTGTAAACAGGCAAATTTGAATTTTGCCATGCCGCCTAGCAGCTGAAGCAGAAACCGGCACAGATCTTACACCTGCCTTGTTAATAGATGCTTGACACTTTGATAATGAAGGGGTCTTGTTATTACCATCATTCAGGGAACTGTCCTACCAGGAGCGTACATAGAAATCATGGGGCCACATAGCAGAAGCTCTCATTGTACACACCCCCCCACAAAAAATAAATAAATATTTGTCTGTGTCACAGAAGAGCAGATCTCATAACTTTCCAGCCTTTACTTAGTAATTTTCCTCCTGCTGAAGTCTTAGATTCCTCTTTCATTGCCCCTATAAAGTATGATGCCAATAAAAGTGCCCACCAAACACAGTATGATACCCCCATGGTGCATTCCTCTACATTAGCCTCCTCATGCACAGTATAATGACCCTATTGTACCCCACTTCAACTACCAAGGCAAAGTTTGGTGACCCTAGCACAGCATGGTCCCCCAACTGTGACTCCCACACAGCCCTCCATACTGTATAATCGGCCTACATACAGTATAATAGCCCGCACTAGCCCTCCAAACAATATGATGGCCCCCACACAGCCCTCCAAATAGTATAATGGCCCCCACACGGCCCTCCAAACAGTATGATGGACCCCACACAAACCTTCTCACCATATAATTGCTTTCATACAGTATAATTGCCCTCCACATAACCCTCAAAATATTATAATGGCCCCAAATAGCTTTCCATATAGTATAATATGCCACTAGTGATGAGCGAGCATGTTCGCTACTGCTCGGTGCTCACCCAAGCATCTCACTGCTCGAACATGCTCGGCGCTCGCCGAGTATTTCCGTGGTTGCTCGGCGGGAGCTCGGGTCTCCTCCCTGCATGTTTGGCACTCTTTAGAGAGCCAATGAACATGCAGGGATTGCCTGCCACTCACTGTAATGCCGTAGCCATGTTGGTTGTGGCATTACAGTGATTGGCTGGCCGCACAGCGTCATCAGGTCTATATCAGACCTGGCGCCGCCATGCTAGTCACAGTCACTCCGGAATCAGACAGTGTAGGGAGAGCTGCTGCTGAGCTAGGGAGAGATTCGCTTGTTTCTAGTTAGTATAGGTGTACAGGCTATATTAGAGACACATATCCATCTCAACAAACAGTCCTTCTGAGGACTAATCCATCTGCAGAGATATCAGGCAGGCAGTGTATATAGGCAGACAAGCAGGGTATATAGCAGTCTGCAGTGCACATAGCACAAGAGGCTCCATTCCAGTTCTGCCTTCTGCTGCTGTTAGACATTTCTAGACAAAGGCCCAGGTCTCAGGGGCCAGGAATAATTTTTTTTGGATCTTAATCCTCATTATTTGCTTAAAAAGCAATCCAGAGAACACCATTTTTCTGCGCCATTTGCTTGTTGGCACTGCAGAATACAGCCAGGTCCTTTCCATATTACAGCGCTAAAAATCCAGCTATTTAAAACTGTGTTTTCCCCGTCACACGGATCACATATACGTTTTCAGAAAATACTCTGGCCTTTCAGGCCTCCATTAAATTTTTTTTTCAGTGTGTCACAAAAGTTTTTGACACCGGTTTGCTGTTCAAAACAGTTACCTACAGGCCAGGTATTTAAAACCATGTTTTCTCAGTCACACGGATCACATATACGTTTTCAGAAAATACTTCCATTTCGGATCTTCATTAAAAATTTGTTGCAGTGTGTCAGTGGAGCAATTGACACCAGATTGCTGTTCAAAACAGTTACCTACAGGCCAGGTAGTTAAAACTGTGTTTTCTGCGTCACACGGCTCACATATACGTTTTCAGAAAATACTGCCATTTCTGGCCTCCATTAAAAATTTGTTTCAGTGTGTCAGTGAAGCAATTGACACCAGATTGCTGTTCAAAATAGTTACCTACAGGCCAGGTATCTAAAACTGTGTTTTCTCCGTCACACGGATCACATATACGTTTTCAGAAAATACTGCCATTTCTGGCCTCCATTAAAAATTTGTTGCAGTGTGTCAGTGAAGCAATTGACACCAGATTGCTGTTCAAAATAATTACCTACAGGCCAGGTATTTAAAACTGTGTTTTCTCTGTCACACGGATCACATAAATGTTTTCAGAAAATACTGCCATTTCTGGCCTCCATTAAAAATTTGTTGCAGTGTGTCAGTGAAGCAATTGACATCTGATTGCTGTTCAAAATAGTTACCTACAGGCCAGGTATTTAAAACTGTGTTTTCTGCATCACACGGATCACATATACATTTTCAGAAAATACTGCCATTTCTGGCCTCCATTAAAAATTTGTTTCAGTGTGTCAGTGAAGCAATTGACACCAGATTGCTGTTCAAAATAGTTACCTACAGGCCAGGTATCTAAAACTGTGTTTTCTCCATCACACGGATCACATATACGTTTTCAGAAAATACTGCCATTTCTGGCCTCCATTAAAAATTTGTTGCAGTGTGTCAGTGAAGCAATTGACACCAGATTGCTGTTCAAAATAATTACCTACAGGCCAGGTATTTAAAACTGTGTTTTCTCTGTCACACGGATCACATAAATGTTTTCAGAAAATACTGCCATTTCTGGCCTCCATTAAAAATTTGTTGCAGTGTGTCAGTGAAGCAATTGACACCTGATTGCTGTTCAAAATAGTTACCTACAGGCCAGGTATTTAAAACTGTGTTTTCTGCGTCACACGGATCACATATACATTTTCAGAAAATACTGCCATTTCTGGCCTCCATTAAAAATTTGTTTCAGTGTGTCAGTGAAGCAATTGACACCAGATTGCTGTTCGAAATAGTTACCTAGAGGCCAGGTATTTAAAACTGTGTTTTCTCCGTCACTCGGATCACATATACGTTTTCAGAAAATACTGCCATTTCTGGCCTCCATTAAAAATTTGTTTCAGTGTGTCAGTGAAGCAATTGACACCTTACCTACAGGTCAGGTATTTAATACTGTGGTTTGTCCGTCACACAGATCACATATAAGTTCGTTCCAAATTCAGTCATTTGCTGTGAGCATGGAAGATATTGTCCTCCATTTAAAATGGGCAAGGCACGTGGCAAGAGACGGGGAACTGGACGTGATGGTGATGATGGTGCACGCAGAGGCCGAGGCCGTGGGCAAGCTGAAATTTTGCCACAACAAACACCCACATCTTCTCGCTTGACCTTCCTGTCCCAATTAATAAGGGACCACAAAACACCACTATTGAACACAGAGCAGTGTCAAAAGGTTATTGGTTGGATAGCAGATAATGCTTCCAGTCACTTAGCCAACACCACCACCTTGTCTTCCACACGGTGAAGTCTCAGAAGCTGTGAGTCTGGACCGCATATTCCTCACACTGAACCTCCTTCCTCCCACCATGCCGAGTGCCCAGAGACAACTGATCCCACAATTGGACACTCCGAAGAGCTGTTTACTTTCCCATTTACTGATTCGGGCCTCTCGTCCGGTCCACTTGAAGCGAGGCAAGAGGAGATCGCATGTAGCGATGCCCAATTATTTGAGCAGCCACAGTCACACGAAAGTGACAGTGGGATAGTGTCCCACGAAGTGGATGATGATGAGACACAATTGCCAGAAAGTCAGGAGTCGTGTTGAGCCACCCCCGTAGTGTTCGAGTTCGGTTCGGTTCGTCGAACACCCGTGTGTTCGCCGAACTGTTCGTCGAACTGTTCGTCGAACACCTTCGAACACCGTTAAAACCAATGGCAGGCAAACAAAAACACATAGAAACACATAGAAAACACCTTCAAAGGTGTCCAAAAGTTGACAAACTGCTCAGAAGACATAACTAACACATGGAAAAGTGACAAGTACATATAGTCATGCGAAAATAAAAGAGGTGGAGGAGTAAAAGGAGGGGGAGACACAGATATAGGCATGTCATGTCCTTCTAAAATCCAAAAAGTGAGAAGCCGACACGGCCAGTCCGCTCCTGCCCGTGCCACCTCCGTGTCGCCGGGTTTGTGCCAGAGCCGCGGTGAACCCTGATGGCCAGCCCCCCTCTCCCAATACTGGTGCCTGTCCGCTGGTGGGTCGAGCGAGCCCCCCTGTGGTGGAGGCAGCTCTAAGCTTTTTAATTTAAATTGTCTCTCTAATTTGAATGAATACACTTTAAATCCATTTACAAGGATCTATTGGAGGGCAAGTCTCATGCCAGCAGCCGCGTAATTCCAGCTCCAGTAGCGTCCACTAAAGCTGCTGCAGTTAAAAAGCTTTTATAAGGATCGAGCTCGGCTGTCCACCGCAAGGCATCCTACTGCCAGTCCCAGCCCCTATGCCTTGGGGTGCCTCCTGATGCTCTTCACTGAGTATCCCGTGGTCCCGAAGCATTTCCTTTGAAAAAATGAAGTGTCCAAACTACAGGTGGTGTAGCTTGCTTAACAGCCGGGATAATCCGCTGACTAGCAGACCCTGCTACTAGGCACAAAGTATTTCCTGGGCTAGATGCAGTTAAAAATTTGTAAGTAGATACTCTCGTTGGATGCTGAGAAAGCATTCCATAGAGTCTCCTGGCACGCCATATATGATTCTCTTAAAAAGCTTGGGGTAGGGGTCTAGGGGACCCTTTTATAGCCAAAATCACGGCCCTGTATCGCAATACGTCACCTAGGCTGAAGATAAATGGAACTGTAGCACCCTGAGGGCTCGGTTGCTACAGAGGTATTGCACCTCACCCAGAGGTGTGATATCTCACTCTCAGGTAAGGATGTAGTGTGGATCAGGACCCGACACCTGCATGCATTACACCACATTGCCGTGGGGCAGGGCGACCAATATGCCCCTGAGATGGGCACGACAGTCCCTGTCCCTGGCTGGAGTGGGGGGAGGGAACACTGAGGAAGGGGAACCCTGTAGTGCAGGAGCAGGGAGGAAGCAGTTCCTGGGTGCATTGAGAAGGGAGTATAAAAGGTGGGCACCATCTTAGTTCAGTGCAGAGAAGTCTGAGCAGAAGTGGCAGGGAGCAGGGGCTCTGCATGAGCTCTGCTCCGGAGGCGGGCCTAGTAACAGAGGCCCAGGCCTGGAAGAGGGAGAAGGAAGGAAGAGGAGCGGAGAAGGCTCCAGGAACGAGGAACGAAGGGATCTCAGGGGTGCGGACGGGCGAGTCGCCACCGCACGCCAGAATCCACCTGCGTGGAGGGGTCAGGCCAAAGGGGGAGACCGGTCCCCGAAACTAGTGGAGGCAGGAAACGACCCTCAGCTAGAAACAGGAGGCTGTGACATTTTATGTGGCGCAGCCCCTCGCTACACCCGCTAGGAAGGCACCACATAGGGTCAGGGAAACTGGCGCCAAGTTTACCAAGAGGAGGCCCGAGGCAGCCGGACAGAAGGGTTGGTAAGAAAGGCCAGACAAAGGACACACAAAGGGGGTCCTGTGAAGCACTCCAAAGTTATCTGGGAGTTGTCTGAGCCCCTCACCTGGTGAGCACAGTACGACGTGGGCAGCCGTTACCTGCAGACGTGGTCTGGATAATAAGAACCGTGAGTAAAGGCCCTGGACTGCATCACTGACTCCGTGTCATTACTGCTGCTGCCCTGCACCATCACCCCCATCCTCCGCATACACTGCCCTGAGGCTATACTCCTCCCGTGGGGAGTTATGCTACGCTCTGCTGCACCCACAACACCAGCCTCAGCGGTCTGCCCTGGAGCGGCGGTTCACTCTGACCGCAATCCACGGGTGGCGTAGTCGGACATTTAAACATCAAAACCACATAAATAGTTCCGCCACTGGTTTGACCGCCCTGAGCCACGGAACCGGGTTGCCGCCACGGAGACTACAACCACCAGCATCCACCAAAAAGGGTCCGGCTCCGGGTGTCCCAAGGCCCAGGGGGCGCGTCAGAACATTTTCATCACCTTTCACAATCACCAATGGGACAAGGCAGGGATGTCCTCTGTCCCCTCTCTTATACATCCTAGTGACGGAGCACCTGCTCTCATCAATTCGCCATAACCCCAATATTAGGTGGATTGAGGTGGGAGGCACCGAGTACAAGTGCTCTCTATTTGCTGATGATGTCCTAGTATATATCACTCAATCACATATATCCATCTATGCTGTTATGGCTGAAATAGATCACTTTGTTACATGGTCAAATTTTAAAATCAATGCAGCGAAGTCTGAGGCCTTCGATGTCTCCCTCCCCAAATCCATATAGGATTCCATCCAGTCCAACTTTCCCTTTGCCTGGCCCTCACAGGGTATCAAATACTTAGGAATTCCTATTCATAGAGACCTCTCCCATCTATGTTATCTTAATTTTGGGCCCTTTATTGAACAACTCCATACAGACCACGGTTGGCAAGTTAGAACTGTAAGATTCACTACGTGAACCACTGGTGTTTTGTGGAAAAGCACATGTACACTGTGTTCCAAATTATTATGCAAAAAGTGTTTAGGAGTGATAAGGGAAGAATTTGTTTGTTTGTCAGTTAAACTCATTGATGGTGATGTGTGTCAGGGCTCTTTATATCACTGTAAGCAATTGCAGACACCAGTGCTAATTAGTTTGGCAGGTGTGTCCAATGAAAGGCAAGACTACTTAAGAAGGCTCTCTCACATTATTCAGCAGCCTACATTTTCTGCCAAAATGGGAAAGAAAAAGGATGTGTCGGCTGCTGAGAAGCAACAAATTGTGGAGTGTTTAGGTCAAGGCATGACTACAATCAACATTGTGCGATGATCAGGATGAAGTGTCTTGGCAATCAAGAAGTATGTAGCTGATTCACAGTACACACGTGTGCGTGCTGATAAGGGCAAATTGAGGACTCTTTCCTACAGGCAATTACGTCAGGTTGAAAGAGCAGCGGCAAAAAAGCCTTGTCATAGCAGCAGACAAGTTTTTGAAGCTGCTTGTGCCTCCAACGTCCCCCGAACAACAAGATGCAGGGTCCTTCAGAGGTTTGCAGCTGTGCATACGCCATCCTGTCGACCTCCTCTATCCACTTCACACAAGCAGAAACGGCTCCAGAGGGCCAAACATTACATGAAGACTGATTTCAAAACTGTTTTGTTCACGGATGAGTGCCGTGCAGCGCTCGATGGTCCAGATGGATGGAGTGGAGGATGGCTGGTTGATGGACACCCCACGCAAACACGGCTACAGCGCCAACAAGGAGGAGGTGGAGTAATGTTTTGGGCTGGAATCATGGGGAGAGAGATTGTCGGCCCCTTTAGGATCCCTGAAGGCGCTAAAGATGACCTCCATAATGTATGTGGATTTTCTCAAACAGCACTTCCTGCCATGGTTCAAGAAGAAGAACCGTGTATTTCACAGCAAGATCATTTTTCTGCATGATAATGCACCATCTCATGCTGCACATAAAACATCTGCATCTCTGGCTGATATGGGCATAAAAGGGGACAAACTTATGGTGTGACCCCCATGCTCCCCTGACCTCTACCCCATTCAGAACCTTTGGAGCATCATTAAAAGGAGTGTCTATGATGGCGGGAGGCAGTTCACATCTAAGCAACAGCTCTGGGAGGGTATTCTGTCCTCATGCAAAACAATTGAAGCAGAAACCATCCAAAACCTGACAAATTCAATGGACGAGAGAGTTCAGAAGCTCCTTTCGAACAAGGGGTCCTATGTGAAAATGTAACATCACCTAGAATAAAGTTTTGAGTTGAAAACTGTTTGATTTCAGTTTCTAACAACCTGCTAATGCTTATAATTTCAAAAATGACCATTTTTTTGGTCTTTATTAAAATGAAAAGGTTGATCGAAAAGTTTGGGGGATCTAAGAGTGTGGCAACTAGTGTTGAGCCACCCCCGTAGTGTTCGGGTTCGGTTCGGTTCGTCGAACACCGGGATGTTCGAGGAACTGTTCGTCGAACTGTTCGTCGAACACCTTAGAACACCGTCGAACACCGTTAAAACCAATGGCAGGCAAACAAAAACACATAGGAACACATAGAAAACACCTTCAAAGGTGTCCAAAAGCTGACAAACTGCTCAGAAGACGCTTTCTTTAAAAAAGCCGGCCGGCAATTCAGCAGCGGCATACACCGGTACCCGACAATTTAGACATGAAGGAATAGAGCATCACACATAGATTAGATAGATAGAAACATGTCAGTCACATATATATGAAGTACAGTGACAGTGTTGCTTACTGTACTTGTCATTTAGTGTAAAGGATTTATTAAAAAATATAATAGTGTTTTCGTGCACCGTCTCTTTAAAAAAGCCGGCCGGCAATTCAGCAGCGGTACCCGACAATTTATAACAGACAGAATAGAGCTTCACACATAGATTAGATAGATAGAAACATGTCAGTCACATATATATGAAGTACTGTGACAGTGTTGCTTACTGTACTTGTCATTTACAGCAAAGGATTTATTAAAAAAAATAATAGTGTTTTCATGCACCGTCTCTTTAAAAAAGCCGGCCGGCAATTCAGCATCTGTACCCGACAATTTATAACAGACAGAATAGAGCTTCACACATAGATTAGATAGATAGAAACATGTCAGTCACATATATAATAAGTACAGTGACAGTGTTGGTTACTGTACTTGTCATTTAGTATTAAAATAAAGGATTTATTATTAAAAAAAATTGGCGTGGGGTTCCCCGTAATTTTAGTCTCTAGCGGAGGTTAAGCAGACAGCTGGGGCAGATGTTTGAAGCCTGGGAAGGGGGTAATACCCACGGAGCTTCCCAGGCTACTAATATCAGCCCCCAGCTGAATACCTAGCCTTTACTAGCTATTAAAATGGAGGACCCCCCCAAAAAAAATGACGTGGGGTCCCCCCTAATTTAATAGCTAGCAAAGGCTAGGCAGACAGCTGGGGGCTGATATTAATAGCCCAGGAAGGGAGCCATGAATATTGGCCCCCTCCCAGGCTAGAAACACCAGCCGTCAGCCGCCCCAGAAATGGCGCATCCATAGGATGCGCCAATTCTGGCACTTAGCCTCGCTCTTCCACGCTGCCCTGGTGCGGTGGCAGGGGGTAATAGGGTTGGGGTTGATGTCAGCTTATAATGCCAGCTGACATCAAGCCCAGGTTAGTAATGGAGAGGCGTCTATAAGACACCCCCATTACTAACCCCATAGTCAAAGTTAAAAGAAAACACAAACACCCAGAATAAAGTCCTTTAATTGAAATAAAGACACATTCCTTTATTGTTCTAAATTAAACCATACTTACCGTCACGCCCATTCCAGCTGAAGCCAACGATCTCCTGCAATAAAAGAAAAATAATAAAGCAACCTCATCCTTACCTTTCCATGGTTCCCACGACAGCTTCAGCTCTGCTACATCGAGATGACAGGCTGGACCGCAGCAGAACGCTGCCATCCAGCCTGTCATCCCGCAGACACTGAGAAGCGCAGGCATGCTTGCGCTCCTCAGTGTCTGGCCGTGACGGCATAAAGATGAGCCGAGGTCATGTCCAATGAGCTCGGCTCACCTCATGCACGTCACTGACAGCGTGGGAGAATTCTCACGCTGAAGTGCTGAGTGCAGGAGAATTCTCCAACGCTGTCAGTGACGTGCATGAGGGACATGAACTCGTCTCATCTTTATGCCGTCACAGCCAGACACTGCAGAGTGCAAGCATGCCTGCCCTTCTCAGTGTCTGCGGGATGACAGGCTGGATGGCAGCGTTCTGCTGCGGTCCAGCCTGTTATCTCGATGTAGCAGAGCTGAAGCTGTCGTGGGAACCATGGAAAGGTAAGGATGAGGTTGCTTTATTATTTTTCTTTTATTGCAGGAGATCGTTGGCTTCAGCTGGAATGGGCGTGACGGTAAGTATGGTTTAATTTAGAACAATAAAGGAATGTGTCTTTATTTCAATTAAAGGACTTTATTCTGGGTGTTTGTGTTTTCTTTTAACTTTGACTATGGGGTTAGTAATGGGGGTGTCTTATAGACGCCTCTCCATTACTAACCTGGGCTTGATGTCAGCTGGCATTATAAGCTGACATCAACCCCAACCCTATTACCCCCTGCCACCGCACCAAGGCAGCGTGGAAGAGCGAGGCTAAGTGCCAGAATTGGCGCATCCTATGGATGCGCCATTTCTGGTGCGGCTGACGGCTGGTGTTTCTAGCCTGGGAGGGGGCCAATATTCATGGCTCCCTTCCTGGGCTATTAATATCAGCCCCCAGCTGTCTGCCTAGCCTTTGCTAGCTATTAAATTAGGGGGGACCCCACGTCATTTTTTTTGGGGGGGTCCTCCATTTTAATAGCTAGTAAAGGCTAGGTATTCAGCTGGGGGCTGATATTAGTAGCCTGGGAAGCTCCGTGGGTATTACCGCCTTCCCAGGCTTCAAACATCTGCCCCAGGCGTCTGCTTAACCTCCGCTAGAGACTAAAATTACGGGGAACCCCACGCCAATTTTTTTTAATAATAAATCCTTTATTTTAATACTAAATGACAAGTACAGTAACCAACACTGTCACTGTACTTATTATATATGTGACTGACATGTTTCTATCTATCTAATCTATGTGTGAAGCTCTATTCTGTCTGTTATAAATTGTCGGGTACAGATGCTGAATTGCCGGCCGGCTTTTTTAAAGAGACGGTGCACGAAAACACTATTATATTTTTTAATAAATCCTTTACACTAAATGACAAGTACAGTAAGCAACACTGTCACTGTACTTCGTATATATGTGGCTGACATGTTTCTATCTATCTAATCTATGTGTGATTCTCTATTCCTTCTATTCTAAATTGTCGGGTACAGATGCTGAATTGCCAGCCGGCTTTTTTAAAGAGACGGTGCATGAAAACACTATTATTTTTTTTGATAAATCCTTTACACTAAATGACAAGTACAGTAAGCAACACTATCACTGTGCTTCTTATATGTGTGACTGACATGTTTCTATCTATCTAATCTATGTGTGAAGCTCTATTCTTTCTGTTCTAAATTGTCGGGTACCGGTGTATGCCGCTGATGAATTGCCGGCTTTTCATGTTTCACTGTGAGCACTGTTCCCATCGATTTGGGCAATCACTGTAATGCCACAACTACCATGGCTGTGGCATTACAGTGAGTGGCAGGCAATCCCTGCATGATTGGTGCTCTAAATA
Organism: Phyllobates terribilis; assembly: GCF_046119375.1. Lineage (NCBI taxonomy): Eukaryota > Metazoa > Chordata > Amphibia > Anura > Dendrobatidae > Phyllobates > Phyllobates terribilis. Next base: position 105,255,913 of record NW_027362769.1, on the reverse strand, counting down.
GCGCCAGACATGCAGGACACGCTTTTGGTGCACGAACAGTTATCGAACATAACCTCGAACAGCCGAATTTTTTGCAAATCGTTCGGGTTCGTCGAACAACTCGAACACCACCCAAAACAGCTCGAATTTGAGATTGGCGAACAGTTCTAGTCGAACACCGCTCATCTCTAGTGGCAACCCAGTAGTCATGATTACTTCGAATTCTGACAATATGAGGGTCATGCTGCAGGTAGTGCAGCAAGAAGGCACTTATGTGTCTTGCGCATCTCGGAGCCCCAAAATTATTTTCCGGGCTAGATGCAGCTAAAAATTATTTTTAATTTTAAATCTGGTGGAGCTTATTATAGATGGCCTAATAGGATCAGTGCTGCACACTGCTACAAAGCCCAAATTATTTTCCAGTCAAGATACAGATAAACATGATTAGTAATTTGAAAGCTTAAAATGGTTGGTAGGGTGATTTTAAACAATCATCAAGCTTTTACTCTCCCCAGGATGACACAGGGGTAGAAAAGTCGTTTCGGATCCATGATTTGTTCATCTTTATGAACGTGAGTCTGTCTACATTATCAGTGGAGAGCCGCGTGCGCTTATCTGTCAGCACACCACCAGCAGCGCTGAACACACGTTCAGACAGAACGCTGGCTGCGGGGCATGACAAGATCTCCAAGGCGTAAGTGGCTAGCTCCGGCCATTTATCCAGATTGGAAGCCCAAAAAGAGCAAGGGTCCAGTGACACAGTCGTGGCTTCAATGTTTACTTGGAGATACTCCTGTACCATCGTCTCTAGGCGTTGACTATGTGTCAGACTTCTTGTCTCCTGTGGCCTTGCAAAGGATGGGCTAAAAAAGTGGTGAAATGATTCCGCAAAATTGATGTTACCACCAGATACTGTGGTTCTGTTACGGTTTGAGTGCTGAACACTTGACGGTCCCACGGTTGGCAAGTTGGAACTGTGAGATTCACTACGTGCACCACTGGTATTTTGTGGAAAAGCACATGTAAGATTCTGCAACAGTCTCTGCTGATACTCCTGCATGCGTGCATCCCTTTCTATGGCAGGAATAATTTCTGCAAATTTACTTTTGTACCGGGGATCTAACAGTGTGGCAACCCAGTAGTCAGGATTATTTCTAATTCTCACAATTCGAGGGTCATGTTGCAGGTAGTGCAGCAAGAAGGCACTCATGTGTATTGCGCATCCAGGAGCACCAAGTCCCTGTTGTGTTGGTGGCGAGGTAACAATCATGCTTCCTTCCTCTGTCCTCTCCCCCCAACCTCGCACAACAGAAATGTGATCAAGGTCTCCCTCATCTGATGAGTCTTCCATCAGTTCGTCCTCCACTTCTTCCTGGGCTCCTGCACCTTCCTCACTAGTTTGGCTGCTACCATGCGCCCTGGTAAAACCATCTCCCCCACCCTCACATGCCTGCCGCCTTGGTGCTGCCGACCGTCTGGACCTTGCAGATGTTAGCCCTTCCGCATACAACTCCTCCTCCTCTACTTCCTCCACCTCCTCTTGTGCCACCACCTGACTCCGAATTCTGTTTAACATGTGCTCCAGCATGTAAATCACCGGAATAGTCATGCTGATAATGTCATCGTCAGCACTAAACATCTTCGTCGCCATTTCAAAACTGTGCAGAAGGGTGCATAGGTCCCTGATCTGAGACCACTCCTCCAGCGTGATTTGCCCCACCTCTGAATCTCGTTGGCCCAGGCTATACGTCAGAACGTATTGCACCAGGGCTTGTCGGTGCTGCCACAGTCGCTGCAACATGTGCAGAGTTGAATTCCACCGGGTAGGCACATCGCATTTTAGCCGGTGAAGTGGCAGGCCCAACGACTTCTGTAGAGATGTAAGTCGCTGAGCTGCGGGATGCGAACGGCGGAAGTGAGCACACAGCGACCGTGCCCTCTGCAGAAGGCCATTTAGTCTGGGATAGTGAGCTAAAAATTGCTGGACAACCAGGTTCAACACGTGAGCCATACAAGGCACGTGTGTGACATTGCCCCGGCGAAGGGCCGCACCCAGGTTTGCAGCATTGTCGCACACGGCCTTCCCTGGTTTCAGGTCCAGTGGAGACAACCATTCATGAAATTGGTTCTCCAGAGCTGACCACAACTCCTCAGCTGTGTGACTCACATTTCCCAGACATTTCAATGTAAAAACCGCCTGATGACGTTGAGCCCTACTGCCAGCATAGTAAGGAGGTGTGCAGGATCCCTTCTGCTCAGTTAGAAAGCTTGTGGCATGACCAGACAGGCTTTGGGTGCAGGTGGAAGACCGAGAGGAGGTTGAGGAGGCAGAAGCAGTGGAGGAACTTTGACATAAAGAGGATTGACGCACAACTCGTGGGGACGGCAAGACTTGGACAGCAGCCCCTTGTCCTGCTGTCACCATAGTTACCCAGTGCCCAGTCAGCGACATGTAACGCCCCTGTCCATGCCTACTCGTCCAAGTGTCTGTGGTGAAATGCACCCTGTCACACACAGAGTTTCTCAAAGAAGCGGTGATGTTGTGTGCGACATGCTGGTGGAGCGCAGGCACACCTTTCTTTGAGAAGTAGTGCCGACTGGGCATCTGGTACTGGGGCACTGCGACGGACATAAGGTCTCGAAAATCCTCTGTGTCCACCAGGCGGAAAGGCAGCATTTCTGGAGCCAAGAGCTTGCAGATGGTGAAATTCAACCTCTTAGCTTTCTCATGGCTAGGAGGAAATGGTCTTTTACTTGTCCACATCTGAGGGACCGAGGGCTGGCTATTGTGCTTAGACGGGGTTGATAAGGGTGTCCCCGGCAAACTGCCGGTCTGTGAGGAAGATGCAGGCGGACATGTTAGGTTGCCTTGATCCAAAGGTGGTGCTATCGATGTCGGACAGCGCTCAACACCAGCTGCTGTTACCACCTCCAAAGAAAATGATGACCTGCCAATCACGCTGGCTGTTGCGGGTAAAGAGGTGGCAGGTCTGCGCCCCAAAACAGGTGTGACTGCTGTCCCCCCAGTCACAGAGGATGAAGAGGCCGCGGATGCACAAGATATGGCAGACGGTGGTTGGCCCGGCCGGCTAGGCCGCATTGTAGCACACTGAGCTTCCCACTGCAACTTATGCTTCATGTCCATGTGCCGTTTCATGCATGAAGTACTCAAACTATGTATTTTTTGGCCTCTACTTAGCTTTTGCTGACAAATGTTACAGATAACACGAGTTGGGTCATCTTTATCGATCTGAAAAAATGCCCAGGCTACGCAAGGCTTAGCACCCATGCGACCTGAAGAGCCACCACGACTTGTGGTGAGAGGCAGAGTTGTGTTTGAGGATGCAGTTGTTGACGTGCTTCCAGTACTACGTCTCTGTCCAGGAAGGCGCAACCTGACCTCGTCGTCACTAGCATCTTCCTCCACCTCCTCTGCTGACCTCATCTCTTGGCTGACTGTGGGTTGACAGTAAGTGGGATCTCCAACCTCATTATCATCACCCTGTGTGTTATCACACCCGTCGTCCTCAGAGCCAACCTGTTCCTGCCCTGACAAAAAACTAAAGTTGTCGCTCCAATCAGGTATTTGAGTCTTATCATCGTCTTCCTCATTGTCTCCCCCAACAGGAGTTACAGTTTGGGAATGAGGGTCTACATTATGGTCAGAACCTTCTGCGTCTGGTCCTGGATCCGACTCATAAAGATTCTGGGCATCAGTGCAGATCATTTCCTCGTCTGGATTCACAGAAGCGCTGGAATCGACCTCTGATTCCCAGGCTATAGTATGAGTAAACAGCTCTGCAGACTCAACCATCTGTTCTACCTCATACTCAGACGGGCAGATGGAGATTTGGCAGCTGTGAGGAAGCAAGTGCGATTTGGGTGACACCTTTGAGGACTGGAGTATTTGTGATGTTGAAGTTGATGTGGAGGAGAGCCCACTTAAAGGAGCACTTGATATCCGTTGAAGCACCTGCTGTTTTTGTGCCTCATCTGGAATTTGTAGCGATTGGCGTGGCCGTAAGAAAGGGATCTTATCACATTGTCCGCTAAAAGAAGTAGACATTTTAGTTTGGCTGGAAGATGGTCTTTCATCTGCAGATGTTACTGTTGCTTTAACACCTACCCCACGGACACAACCTTTTTTCCCCTTCCCAACACGCCTATTCCCCTTTCCACCAGCAGCAGGCCTTTTTCCACTCATTTTGGTGGTTAACTAATTCACAACTCTGGAGTTGTTTGCACAAAAAAACAATGGATGGGAACCGAGCAGAGCTGAGTGGCCAAACTGTGGTATTAGGCCAAAACTATTGGCTGGGTTAGATGCAGAAAAAAATATATTCAGTTTGCAACCTGATGGAGGTCAGTATAGATGGACTAATACAACAAGTCCCACACACAGCTAGAAGCCCAAATATTTTTTCAGAGGTAGATGCAGAAAAAAATATATTCAGTTTGCAACCTGATGGAGGTCAGTATAGATGGACTAATACAACAAGTCCCACACACAGCTAGAAGCCCAAATATTTTTTCAGAGGTACTGTAGATGCAGATAAAAATTATTTTTAATTTGCAACCTGATGGAGGTCAGTATAGATGGACTAATACAACAAGTCCCACACACAGCTAGAAGCCCAATATTTTTTCAGAGGTAGATGCAGAAAAAAATATATTCAGTTTGCAACCTGATGGAGGTCAGTATAGATGGACTAATACAACAAGTCCCACACACAGCTAGAAGCCCAATATTTTTTCAGAGGTAGATGCAGAAAAAAATATATTCAGTTTGCAACCTGATGGAGGTCAGTATAGATGGACTAATACAACAAGTCCCACACACAGCTAGAAGCCCAATATTTTTTCAGAGGTAGATGCAGAAAAAAATATATTCAGTTTGCAACCTGATGGAGGTCAGTATAGATGGACTAATACAACAAGTCCCACACACAGCTAGAAGCCCAAATATTTTTTCAGAGGTAGATGCAGAAAAAAATATATTCAGTTTGCAACCTGATGGAGGTCAGTATAGATGGACTAATACAACAAGTCCCACACACAGCTAGAAGCCCAAATATTTTTTCAGAGGTACTGTAGATGCAGATAAAAATTAGTTTTAATTTGCAACCTGATGGAGGTCAGTATAGATGGACTAATACAACAAGTCCCACACACAGCTGGAAGCCCAAATATTTTTTCAGAGGTACTGTAGATGCAGATAAAAATTAGTTTTAATTTGCAACCTGATGGAGGTCAGTATAGATGGACTAATAGAGAAAGTCCGACACACTGCTAGAAGGCCAAATATTTTTTCAGAGCTAGATGCAGAAAAAAATTGTATTCAGTTTGCAACCTGATGGAGGTCAGTATAGATGGATTAATAGAACAAGACCCACACACAGCTAGAAGCCCAATATTTTTTCAGAGGTAGATGCAGAAAAAAATATATTCAGTTTGCAACCTGATGGAGGTCAGTATAGATGGACTAATACAACAAGTCCCACACACAGCTAGAAGCCCAATATTTTTTCAGAGGTAGATGCAGAAAAAAATATATTCAGTTTGCAACCTGATGGAGGTCAGTATAGATGGACTAATACAACAAGTCCCACACACAGCTAGAAGCCCAAATATTTTTTCAGAGGTAGATGCAGAAAAAAATATATTCAGTTTGCAACCTGATGGAGGTCAGTATAGATGGACTAGTACAACAAGTCCCACACACAGCTAGAAGCCCAAATATTTTTTCAGAGGTACTGTAGATGCAGATAAAAATTAGTTTTAATTTGCAACCTGATGGAGGTCAGTATAGATGGACTAATGCAACAAGTTCCACACACAGCTAGAAGCCCAAATATTTTTTCAGAGGTACTGTAGATGCAGATAAAAATTAGTTTTAATTTGCAACCTGATGGAGGTCAGTATAGATGGACTAATGGAGAAAGTCCGACACACTGCTAGAAGGCCAATATTTTTTCAGAGCTAGATGCAGAAAAAAATTATATTCAGTTTGCAACCTGATGGAGGTCAGTATAGATGGATTAATAGAACAAGACCCACACACAGCTAGAAGCCCAATATTTTTTCAGAGGTAGATGCAGAAAAAAATATATTCAGTTTGCAACCTGATGGAGGTCAGTATAGATGGACTAATACAACAAGTCCCACACACAGCTAGAAGCCCAAATATTTTTTCAGAGGTACTGTAGATGCAGATAAAAATTAGTTTTAATTTGCAACCTGATGGAGGTCAGTATAGATGGACTAATAGAATGATGCTATGCCCAAAAGATTTTACTTCACTAGGTGCAGTAAAAAAATTGGTATTCTATACACAGGTGGTATATCTTGCAACACAGATAGGCTACTCCACTGACTAACACACTCTGCAATAGGCCAAAAAGGATTAGCTTTGCTAGATTCAGCCAAATGCTGTGAAAAAAACTTGCACAGCACTGGCACAGACTTGCCTGGCAAAAACTGATAGGAACTGATGTAACCTAGTCCTGAAAAGGACTCCAATTACAATTAGTCTTTACTCCCACAACCTATCTATTTAAGAGCACAGACCTCCCTGATAAAAATCGTAGGAAATGCTGTAACCTAGTCCTTAAAAGGACTGCAATCACAACTATTCCCTACTCCCAAGCTATCTGTATATTTGTGCGAAAATTGGCTTGAAATTAACAAGGTATAGCGCACACAGCAACAGCGGTGCCGTCTAACACGCAGCTGCAGCAGTGAGAAAATGGTGGCGACGGGGAAAATGGCTTGGTCTTATAGGGCAAGGACATGTGACATACACTGCCAATGACACATGCCCTTGCTTGTGTGAAAAAAAGCACTTCGCTCCGTGTGTGCGCTGCTGATAGGCTGACAGATTGCACCTCCCCACTGCAAATGCGGGAAAGAGAAAAAAAAATGGAGATCTTCATTGTTCCTGCAGAGATCCATCCCCTGCCCCTCCCCCCACCCCGCTGTACACTCAAACTGCGTATTAACATTAATTTTCATCATTACTGAGAAAAAATCCAGTTATGATTTTGGTGCACGAACAGTTATCGAACATAACCTCGAACAGCCTAATTTTTATCAAATTGTTCATGTTCGCCGAACGGCTCGAACACCGCCCAAAACAGCTCGAATTTGAGATTGGCGAACAGTTCGAGTAGAACAACGCTCATCTCTAGTCAGGAGGAGGACCAGAGTGCGGAAGTGGAAGACAAGGTGGTGGATGATATAGTAACTGACCCAACCTGGCAGGAGGACATGCAGAGCGAGGACAGCAGCACACAAGGGGAGGTAGGCAGAGCACCCCAACAGGAAGGAAAAAGCAGTGTGGTGGCTGCAGAAAGAAGGCAGACAACCGCTCCCCGTAACACCAACACGAAGGAAGTTGCCAGTACAACTGTTAGGTCTTCCGGAGGCTGGTTGTTTTTTAAAGACTCTGCCGATAACCCCAAAAAGGCCATTTGCACCACCTGCCAGGCCAGCATCAGCAGGGGTGGCAAAACGACCAGCCTGACCACCACCAGCATGATCAGGCACATGGCAGCAAAGCATCCGACTTTGTGGGCTGAAACCCAGAGTCCAGGAACAGTGTCTGCGGGTGGCACCATTGCTTCTTCCGCTGTTGTGCATGCAAGCCAATCCCCTGTCCATGGTGCATGCGAAGATGCCTCCAGCTCTGCACCTGTCGTTGCACACTCAAGTAGCAGCATCAGGAAGCATGTCCACATCCTTGTCCCAGTGCAGCGTTCAGTTGTCCATACACCAGTCCTTGGAATGCAAGCTCAAATACGCAGCCAACGCCCCACAGGCCACAGTACTAAATTCCCACATTTCACGACTGCTTGCACTCGAAATGTTGCCTTTTAGGCTCGTGAAGGCGGAAGCATTCTGCAACCTGATGGCGGCGGCCGTCCCTCTGTACTCGGTTCCCAGCCGCCACTATTTTTCCCGGTGTGTCGTCCCTGTATTACACAAGCACGTGTCCCAAAACATTAGCCATGCCCACAACAATGCAGTTACCAGGAAAGTCCACCTAGCCACGGACACGTGGACAAGTGTTTGTGGGCAGGGACGGTACATCTCGCTGACGGCACACTAGGTTAACATAGTGGAAGCCGGGACCCAGTCGGACATTGGGATGGAACACGCCCTCCTGACGCCGAGGATTGCGGGTCCTAGGTCAATCAGGGTTGCCCCCACAGTCTACAGCTCCTGCACCTCATCCTTCTCAGCCTCCTCCTCCTCTTCAGCCTCCATCTCCAAAATGACCACATCAGTCACAAGCTGGAAGCACTGCAGCACTGCCTCGGCCAGGCGGTAACAGGCTGTGCTGAAGCTAATATGCTTAGGTGACAAACCGCACAATGCTGAAGAGTTGTGGACAGCTCTGAAAGAGCAGGCAGATCTGTGGCTCACACCGCTGAACCTACAGCCAGGCATGGTCGTGTGTGACAATGGCCGGAACCTGGTGGCGGCTCTGAGGCGAGGCTAGCTCACACACGTACCATGCCTGGCCCATGTGCTTAACCTCGTGGTTCAGCTGTTTCTCAAATCCTACCCGGAGCTGCCGGATCTGCTTGTTAAAGTACACCGCCTGTGTGCCTATTTTAGAATGTCACCTACAGCTTCCGCCGCCCTTGCCCTGTTTCAGCAGCGTTTGCAGCGTTCACAGACTGGTATGTGATGTCCCCACGTGTTGGAACTCTACACTGCAGATGTTGGGAAGGATTTGTGAGCAGAAGAGGGCAGTTGTTGAGTACCAGCATCAACAAGGCCGTCGATATTCAGTTAAGACTCCACACATAAGACCTCAGGAGTGGACATGGATGTCAGACACATGTACATTCCTCCAAAACTTTGAGGACTCCACCAAGATGGTGAGCGGCAATGATGCCATAATTAGCATCACCATCCCGCTTCTCTGTATTCTGAAACACTCTCTGCTCACAATCAAAGAGGATGCGGAGCACGATGAGATGGAGCAAGGAACCATACAGGGTGATTACACACAGCCCAGCCTGATCTCATCTCAACGTGGATTGGGTGACAATGAGGAAGAGGAGGAGGAGGAGGAAGGAGAGGAGCTAGTTTCATGCACTATAGACGGTACTACCTGCACAGCTGTCATACTGTCTGTTCAGCATGGATGGCCAGAGGACAGAGAGGAGGATGAGAGCATGATCTGTCATCCTCTTGGTGAGGACACGGAAGTCTTGCCTGTTAGTAGTCTGGCACGCATGGCTGAGTTTATGTTACGCTGCCTTTCCCATGACCCTCGCGTTCTCAAAATTTTGGGTGACAGTCATTACTGGTTGGTGACACTTCCAGACCCACACTACAAGGAGAACTTTATATCTCTTATTCCTGAGGCGGACAGGTCTACAAAAATTGGGCAGTACCAGACGGCCCTTGTTGCGGAACTATTAAAAAAATTCCCATATGAAAACGCTGGCGGCAGATATCACAGTTCGTTGGACAACCAAGGAGTACAGGCGAGAGAGACACAAATGCAATCCAGCAGAGGCAGGGGAACACTGTCAAAGTTCTGGGACAATTTTCTCAAACCCTCCCATCGCACAGGCCCTGAAGTGCGGGGTACTCTCACAAGGAGTGCAAAGTTTGGGAAGATGCTGAGAGAGTACCTTGCCGACCGTACCAACGTCCTCCGTGATTCCTCTGTGCCTTTTAATTATTGGGTGTCCAAGCTGGAATGAACTGGCTCTCTACGCCTTGGAGGTCCTGGGCTGCCCTGCCACTAGCGTTTTATCAAAGCGGGTTTTTAGTGCCGCTGGTGGAATTATAACTGATAAGCGAATCTGCCTGTCAACTGAAAATGCTGACAGGCTGACTCTTATAAAAATGAACAAGGGCTGTATTGGGCCAGACTTCTCAACCCCACCGAATGATAGCGTCTTTTTTTGGGGATGTATTCCCATGCACCTCTTCACAGCCATACATGGGTATACGCTTCCTGATTTTGGCTATTTGCTCTTGTCCTCCTCCTTCTCCTCATCCTCCAACACCATATCACCAGGGTGACCGTGGTCTATGATACAACACCCACATAATTTTTTTAAAGGGTGTTTATGATGCCTGTAAAAAAAAATATATATACAGTATGTTCATGTATACCCCCAGGGGTAAATGTTTGTCAGCCCATACACTTAGTGCATGGGCATTCCAAGTAAAGGAGACCCGCTCCTTTATAATGGGAACATTTTTCTATGAGGCCCTCTAAGTCTCTTCCAAGGGGCATTGGAGTTCCCCCCCAATTTTTGGCAGCCCTTGCATTCATTGCATAGGACAACACTATGGGAGACCCTCTCCTTTCTAATGAGAATTTGTCATTACTGTGGCCCTGCTCTATGTGTCTTTAAATTTTTAGTGGGTTTTTTCCTAAAATTGGTCAGCCGTTGGACTCACTGCATACCCTATAACTGTATAGCAGACTCTCTCCTTTCTAATGGGATTTTGTCGTTACTATGGCCCTGCTCTATGTGTCTTTAAATTCTTAGTGGGGTTTTTACTAAAATTGGTCAGCCTTTGGACTCACTGCATACCCTATAACTGTATAGCAGACTCTCTCCTTTCTAATGGGAATTTGTCGTTACTGAGACCCTGCTCTATGTGTCTTTAAATTCTTAGTGGGGTTTTTCCTAAAATTGGTCAGCCTTTGGACTCACTGCATACCCTATAACTGTATAGCAGACTCTCTCCTTTCTAATGGGAACATGTTGTACTTGTTACTGTGGCCCTGCTCTATGTGTCTTTAAATTCTTAGTGGGGTTTTTTCCTAAAACTGGTCAGCCTTTGGACTCACTGCATACCCTATAACTGTATAGCAGACTCTCTCCTTTCCAATGGGAATTTGTCGTTACTGTGGCCCTGCTCTATGTGTCTTTAAATTCTTAGTGGGGTTTTTCCTAAAATTGGTCAGCCATTGGACTCACTGCATACCCTATAACTGTATAGCAGACCCTCTCCTTTCTAAAGGGAACATGTCGTACTTGTTACTGTGGCCCTGCTCTATGTGTCTTTAAATTCTTAGTGGGGTTTTTCCTAAAATTGGTCAGCGGTTGGACTCACTGCATACCCTATAACTGTATAGCAGACCCTCTCCTTTCTAATGGGAACATGTTGTACTTGTTACTGTGGCCCTGCTCTATGTGTCTTTAAATTCTTAGTGGGGTTTTTTCCTAAAACTGGTCAGCCTTTGGACTCACTGCATACCCTATAACTGTATAGCAGACCCTCTCCTTTCTAATGGGAACATGTTGTACTTGTTACTGTGGCCCTGCTCTATGTGTCTTTAAATTCTTAGTGGGATTTTTCCTAAATTTTGGCTGCCCTTGCAGTCACAGCATGGGCATTACCACTATAGGAGACTTGCTCCTTTATAATGGGAACATTTTTTTTACTGAGACTCTCCTGTCTCTTCAAAGGGGTATTGGGTTGCAGTCACTGGATACACAATAACAGTATAGGAGACCCACTTGTTAATAATGGGAACAACAAAGCTTAGCCGGCTGATGGCTCTCTAACAATAGCGAGGGCCGACTGCTGGTCTTTTAAGAATAGTAAGGGCCGTCTGATGGCCCTATAAAAATATGCTTTATGGCTTTCAGAGTCCCTCCATCATAAATAAAACAGGATGTGTCTGATGATGTTTCACACACCACATTGCCAGATAAGGTTGTAAAATGTTAAAATGGCATTTCCCGGTGAATGCACTTGTCATAAAAAATTATGTAAAAAAAACAAAACAATAGGATCTTTCTTTAGTATAAAAAACAGTATCACCAATTTAACCTTAATGTAATCACATTGTTCATGCACCTCCTCCTCCATCTCCGAAATGACCACATCAGTCACAAGCTGACAGCACTGCAGCACTGCCTTGGCCAAGCGGCAACAGGCTGTGCTGAAGATAACATGCTTAATGCTTAGGTGACAAACCTCCCAGCGCTGCAAAGTTGTTGAAAGCTGTAACACAGCAGCCTGAGCTGTGGCTCTCACCGCTGAACATACAGCCAGGCATGGTCGTGTGTGACAATGGGCGGAACCTGGTGACGGAGAAATGACAGCCGGAGTAGATACGGTTTCCCTCTATGCCAGTCCTTTCACCGAGCTAAAGAATATGGCTGTGATGAAATACAACTTCCACTGAGAAGCTGTTTAAGATTGAAAAACATTATACCCACCAGAGGATTTGATTCTGAGGGCTCACCTTTCTCCCCCTCTCAAGAGCCCCATAGCAGCTGCAAAGTTAGCGCTATCATGAACTCTCCTGAGGTAGAAGCCAAGGCACACCAGAGCATTCTCTGGTGGGACCGTCCAACCCTGCCAAGAAGCAGTCCTGGCTAAGTAAAGTTTGGGGGAAGGTTCCCGGACACTCTATGGCTGCTTTTTTAATGCGGATCGGATGTGCTTATGCATGTTATTTCTCAAACTGCATTGCAGATCAGGCCATTACCCAACTCTATAGTCATGAAATTAAATGCGCAAAGAAAGATGTGTGTGTGTCAAAGCACCACCGACAAGTGCGAGTTGATGTTGGACGGGCTGCCATTGATTCTGCAACAAGCTGCATTAGAGGACTTCCTGGGAGAAATGACACCCAGAGTAGATATGGTTTCCCTCTATGCCAGTCCTTTCACCGAGCTAAATACAACTCTCAGTAAAAAAAGCTGTGGACTGGCTCTGTACCGTCCCTGGCCACATTCACCTGTCCACGTGTTTGTGGGTAGGCGGTCCTTCCCAGTAAGTGCACTGGGGAGGGCACGGGTAATGTTGTGGGACCCGTGCTTGTGGAAAGCGGAGACGATACCGAGAAAAATAGTCGCGGCTGGGGACCGAGTATGGATACCCGGTCGCCACCGCCATAAGATTGTGGACAGCTTCCGCCTCCACGAACCAAAATGTCCTCATTTCAAGTGCAAGCAGCTGCCCAGAAATCTGGCAGTTTAGTATTGCGGCATGTGAGTGGGCGGGTGGGTGGCTGGCTGCATACTTGCGCTTGCATTCCAAGTAACAGAAAACTAAGCAGATGGTGGTCTCTATCATCATCATGGCCTCACCTCGGCACTATGAACTCTCCTGAAGGAGAAGCCAGGGCCCACCGGAGGAGTCTCCGGTTTTCTGGTGGGTCTGTCCATCCCTGCCGAAAAGCAGCTCTGGCTAAGAAAAGTGTGGGGGAAGGTTCCCGGACACTATGGCTGCTTTTTTAATGTGGATCGGACGTGCTTATGCATGTTATTTCTCAAACCGCATTGCAGATCAGGCCATTGCCCAACTCTGTAGTCATGAAATTAAATGCGCAAAGAAAGATGTGTATGTGTCAAAGCACCACCAACAAGTGCGAGTTGATGTTGAACGGGCTGCCATTGATTCTGCAACAAGCTGCATTAGAGGACTTCCTGGGAGAAATGACACCCATAGTAGATACGGTTTCCCTCTATGCCAGTCCTTTCACCGAGCTAAATACAACTCTCAGTAAAAAAAGCTGTGGACTGGCTCTGTACCGTCCCTGGCCACATTCACCTGTCCACGTGTTTGTGGTTAGGCGGTCCTTCCCAGTAAGTGCACTGGGGAGGGCACGGGTAATGTTGTGGGACCCGTGCTTGTGGAAGGCGGAGACGATACCGGGAAAAATAGTGGCGGCTGGGGACCGAGTGTGGATACCCGGTCGCCGCTATAAGATTGTGGACAGCTTCCATCTCAACGAGCCTAAAAGGCCACATTTCAAGTGCAAGCAGCTGTCAAAAATTTGGCAGTTTAGTAGTGCAGCTTGTGGGAGGGTGGGTGGCTGGCTGCATACTTGCGCTTTCATTCCAAGGAATGGGGTAGGGACAACTGAGCGCTGCACTGGGACAAGGACGTGGACGGTGATTGTTACAAGTCTGCAATGACAGGTGCATGGCGGGAGGCATCTTCGCATGCGCCAAGAATCACTTATGATGGGCACACTTTTTGGCAGTGACCTGGGAGTCAGAAATGCTTCCAGAGGTCTTCCCCATGCTGTTCCCATGTCTTTTCAGCACTGTATGCATGTGTCTGATGATGTTTCACACACCACATGACCAGATAAGGTTGTAAAATGTTAAAATGACATTTCCCAGTGAATGCATTTGTCTTTGTTGAAAGCAATGCAAAAGTGCAAAAACGCATCAAAAATGCTACGTGTGAACATAGCCCAAGGTGTGGAGAAGTATTTTTGGTTTTGGTTATTTATTTTGCCTTATATACAAGTCATTACCCTGGAAAGGATGTTCCGTAACATATTTCCCAGGAAAATCCATTTTGATTTCGTTTTTGTATGTTTTATTGTGAGTCCGTAAAAGTGGCGTAATACTCTTGACAACGTTGTTGACAGCAGTGACCTGGGAGTCAGAAATGCTTCCAGGGGTCTTCCCCATGCTGTTCCCATGTCATTTGAGCACTATTCCCATCGATTTGGGCAATTTTTAGGCCCTCTGCAGACCGCCGGGGGGAGCCGCCTGAAAAATGCTCGAGTTTCCCATAGACTTACATTGGGCTCGTTGCTCGGGTCGAGCACCCGAGTATTTCAATTTGCTCGACCCGAGCAATGAGTACCCAAGCATTTTAGTGCTCGCTCATCACTATATGCCACCCATAATCCTCTATATAGTATAATGTGCCACCATAATCCTCCATATAGTATAATGTGCCCCCATAATCCTCCATATAGTATAATGAACTTCCCATGGTCCTCCATAGAATATAATGCACTCCCTATAGTCCTCCATACAGTATATTACACACCCCATATGGTAAAATGCAGCTACCATATAGTATAATGCACCCCACAGTCCTGCAGTATTATGGGCACCACATACTCACTGATTTTAAAACACCGTATATTTTAAATAAGCCGACCCGAGTATAAGCCGACCCCTAATTTTACCACAAAAATCTGGGAAAACATAAAAACTCGAGTATAAGCCTAGGGTGGGAAATGCAGCAGCTACTGGTAAATTTCCCCATCCTGGTATGTATGACACCCCTCATCCCCCAATCCTGGTACGTATGGCACCCCTCATCCCCAAATTCTGGCACAGATGGCACCCCTCATCCTCCAATCCTGGTACGCATGGCACCCCTCATCTCCCAATCCTGGTACGCATGGCACCCCTCATCCCCAAATCCTGGTACGCATTGCTCCCTCATCCCCTAATCCTGGTATGTATGGCATCCCTCATCCCCCAATCCTGGTATGCATGGCCTCCACATCCCCCAATGCTAGTATGCATGGCCTCCTCATCCCCCAATCCTGGTATGCATAGCCCCCTCATCCCCCAATCCTTGTATGTATGGCACCCCTCATCCCTCAATCCTGGTATGTATGGCACCCCTCATCCCCAATCCTGGTATGCATGGCCTCCTCATTCCCCAATCCTGGTATGCATGGCCCCCTCATCCCCCAATCCTGGTATGTGTGGCCTCATCATCCCCCAATCCTGGTATGTGTGGCCCCTCTCATCCCCCAATTCTGGTATGTGTGGCCCCCCTCATCCCCTAATCCTGGTATGTGTGGCTCCCCTCATCCCTCAATCCTTGTATGCATGGCCCTATCATCCCCCAACCCTGGTATGTATGACCTCTTCATCCCCCAATTCTGGTATGTGTGGCCCCCTCATCCCCCAATCCAGGTATGCATGGCCCCACTCATCCCCCAATCCTGGTATGCGTGGCCTTCTCATCCCCCAATCCTGGTATACGTGGCCCCATCATCCGCCAATCCTGGTAAGCGTGACCCCCTCATCCCCCAATCCTGGTATGCGTGGCCCCCCCATCCCCCAATCCTGGTATGCATGCCCCCCCATCCTCCAATCCTGGTATGCATGGCCCCCTCATCCCCTAATCCTGGTATGCCTGGCCTCCTATCCCCCAATCCTGGTATGCATGGCCTCCTCATCCCCCAATCCTGGTATACATGGCCTCCTCATCCCCCAATCCTGGTATGCATGGCCTCCTTATCCCCCAATCCTGGTATGTATGGCCTCCTCATCCCCCAATCCTGGTATGCATGGCCTTCTCATCCCCCAATCCTGATATGCATGGCCCCTCTCATCCCCCAATCCTGGTATGCATGGCCCCCTCATCCCCAATCCTGGTATGTGTGGCTTCCTCATCCCCCAATTCTGGTGTGCATGGCCCCTATCATCCCCCAATCCTGGTATGCATGACCCCCCTCATCCCCCAATCCTGATATGTGTGGCCCCCTCATCCCCAATCCTGGTATGCATGACACCCCTCATCCCCCAATCCTGGTAAGTGTGGCCTCCTCAAGCCCCAATCCTGATATGTGTGGCCCCCTCATCCATCAATCCTGGTATGTGTGGCCCCATCACTGCACACACAAAAAAATAAACACTTATACTCACTTTCCTTCCTCACCTCTGCTCCAGCACTGCTGTGTCCTGTCTGCCAGCAGCTCATGTCGGTATCTGAGCAGCGCGCGCTCTCAGATGCCAAGGTGAGCTGCTGCTGCTGTCGTCACATTCACTCCTCTCCACGCCGGGACTATGGGCATGGAGAAGAGTGAATATGCATTCTCTTTAGTAGCGGGCACTGACAGCAGGAGCTGCAGAAGCAGAAATTCAGAGGACACAAGGTTCTTATCCATAACTGGGACTTTACTTGGGAAAGAGGAATATATACAATATTTACAGGCAGATATAATGGATAAGGCCCAACAGGTTATCATCTCCCTCACAGGCACTGGCAACATCTTCAGCCCTGGTTCCCTCTTTAAGTGAAGAATCTCTGTGACTCTAATCTCTAGCCCAAGAGAATCTTCCTCACCAGCGACACCTCACCTGGAGCCCTATCTTCCTCCTCTGCTGCCTGCAGACTGAAAGTGCCCCAGGTCCTCAATACCTCCATTGAGTTTCTCCGGCCGGCTAACAGGACTCTTGCATAGGGAGATCTTTACACTGGTGATCCTACTGTCTGGGGCACGGAGCTCCCATCTATCCTAGCAGCCACCATATAATTAGGTTGCCCGTACAGTTCTCTGTCCAAACTCTCACTGACTGTTTCTGGAAACTCACCACAGGTTTCCTACAGTGCCCACCCTCTATGGGCTTTCCTTTTACTCAATTAACTCATCACCATCACCCTGCTAGCAGACTCTTACTAACAGTTGTACCCGACAGTGGCATCTTGTGGCTGGTTACAAGTACTGCAGCCCACAAGGAATTATGTTAAACTAAGCTCTAGACATACTCAATGTCTGACCATGGCACCAAGTTCCCCCCCCCCCTACTCTACTCACTGGACCACTGAAGCTAACCCCTTAGCTTGTTCTAACAACAGTTCAGAGTGGTCTAACTCCGAGAACATTCTCTTTTAACTACATCAGTGCCAAAGGAAGGTTACATCCTTCCTCATTATTACATTTCCCCACTGCTTCGGGGTCCTCCCGGCTCACGGGCCCCCCTGCTCACAGGCCCCATAGCAGTGGCGTGGCTTGCCGCCATTAGCGGTACGCCACTGCGTCCTACTAACTTTGCCTTGAATGGAAGACGCTGGTTTAAACATTCATTGTAGATCTTTCTAAATAAAGTATAGATGGGATTATATCCATAAAGTGCTAGATAATATATCAGTGGTAAGTGCCGTTCATATCTGTAAGTGGTAGAAAATCTAGTTAGTAACATGCAGCACTCTCAGTTTGCATTTATCTTACATTCTTTGGGTTTTTATGTCTTAACCTATATTGAGAAGATCTCTAATTCCCAATCACTGGGATTCGGCACAGCAGCTGCTTGCAGAACATCTAACATCCTTGCAGTTCACACTGACCAAAAGTTGAACTCTGCAATGGTGATGTATATTAATATTATAGACTGACAATTTACTGCTTCTTCAGCAACATGTCTAAGCTGTTTACATTATTTGTCAATATAATTTACAGATGGATTCGGTGCCAAGTATGTGATGCCATAGGATTCTCTGCATCCGTCTGTATTTCTCTTCAAGGCCACAGAATCTGAATTTTCTTTACTTGATCATTTAAGGGCTATGTTGTAGAATTTATTTTGATGAATTACCTGTAGTTATTCATTTCTAAAAGCCATCTGCCACTTTTTATTCTATTACTTTTTCTTTCAAGGGCAACTGTTTTGTTTTATGTTTTCTTTTTCCAAATGTATTATAAATAAAACTAAAACAGAAAAAAATAAAAATAATATAGAGGATTTATTAATACATGCATTAAAAATAATGCTTTAGAATTTCTATGTAAAACTAACCGGCACCTATTATGCCTTACCTCCAACAGGAATCGAGTAGATAATTAGCGCGCACTCTGTAAGAATTTTTCTGTCCAATGGCCTTATGTGAACATGCATTTACACTTTGTATGCACATCAATTTACGTTTCAGTTCAGACTCCTAGGTTTTTTCTTTGTAGTTCAATGTGCTTTAGTGCATACAAGGGTGTGGCTGCCCTCTGTTTGAGCTGAAAGGTTCATTCTGCCTCAGGCCTATGCTTCTACTAGGGTTTCAGTCTCTCTGCCCTTATCCATATGGATGTCACTTGACAAATGGTAAGGTTTCTAATATTAAATATTAGAGTTAGGACTGTCCCATAAGGGTTGCCGTGACGTGGCGGGATGGCTTTTACATTATTTTGATCAAAATTTATGTTAACTAAATACCCTTTATTATTTATTATTATTTTTATGCACTGTGCAATTTATTCATATACTTTCAGGTATTAGTGTATTTTGCCCTTGTCTTTGTTTTTTTTACTCTGTCTGTAAGGTAGAGGTGCTGATGAAGTGGGCATGTAATGCCCAGTAAGTACAAGAAATTAGTTCATCGCACACTCATAGATTCAATTGCAGTGTTCATTTATTAACAGGCATAACATCAAACCAATTTTTGTGATGGCGACAGTAGACTTTTTGGCCTAAACCAGGCCTTATTCATTAGGTCGCTACTGTAAAAGAGAGGTAGGACGTTAGAATATACAAATAAGAAGAAGACAATGGTAACAAGTAGTATATCCATTCGTAAGGAATGATGGAGGACGAGGAAAGGTCTGTGGTGGGGGGGGTTGTGAGGAAGGAAAGGAAAGGCAAGACGAGGGAGGAGGGGGTGAGATGGGGGAGGGGGAGGCAGGGGGAGGACGGGAAACGAGAGGTTAAAACCATAAATCTACATATATACATAATCAATTGGTTACAATCAAGGAGTATCATAGAGGGCCCACAGCAGGGTTACCTTATATATCCGGGGGTGCCGGAGAGGTGAGTATGATTATTTTTTTTTTATTTTTAACTTTAGAATTATTTTTCCTTGTAGGTACGATGGCACCTGGGTCAGATGAGAGTCTCCTCTTCTCCAGACCCGGGTACCATCCGTGCATTAATCGCATAAGATCCGCATGACTACATGTAGTCATGCGGATCTTATGTGGTCCAATGCAAG
Organism: Phyllobates terribilis; assembly: GCF_046119375.1. Lineage (NCBI taxonomy): Eukaryota > Metazoa > Chordata > Amphibia > Anura > Dendrobatidae > Phyllobates > Phyllobates terribilis. Next base: position 105,236,467 of record NW_027362769.1, on the reverse strand, counting down.
TCAATGGTGGCAATTTCGCAGTGAAATCGCACTAGAATTGTTCTTGCTGCGGTTTTTAACACAATGTGAATTCACAGCAGAAATTTCCGCATGATGTGCACAGCACATGCGGGTTTGCATTGCAGTACATGGCAGACCTATTACAAGCGATTTTAATGCGTTTTTGCAGCGAACATACACCGCAAAAATGCATTAAAATCGCTTTGTGTGCACATAGCCTAAGGCTGTCATATACTGTATATTAGATGATGGTCGGCTAAACTCACCGATTTCGGCAGGACCTGTCCACCATGTGATGTGTATGAGGGCTTCCCAACTCTTCCCTAATAGATGATGGAGGAAGAGAAGGTAGAATCTCAATGTCCGATTCTTTTATTTTCAGGCAAGATCGGCAGTGGTTTTCCCCTGACTCCTGAGCACTTATGTCTATGGAGGATTCGAGAGAAATAGCAAAACGTTTGACCAAATGCTATCCCAGCTCAAAGACCTGAAGGCTTTAGAGTAGTTACAGCTGAATCCTAGGCATGATGGCACAAAGAAAGATCGGACGGACTATCTATGTGCCATACAGTCTGGCGAGTGCTTGCAGCATGTGCAGTGCATGTATTTATTGCACGGAAGGGGTTAAATTATTTCCTTTAATTCAGTAATGTATATTATATAAGGCAGGGAAAGAAAATTGGAGTGAACACCCATCCCTGTGTTTTATTACTCTGAGTCTTAGTGGCCTTTCATGACATCTACTTGGTATAAAAGTTTCACTAACTCACTTTTCTTTTACAACTTTTCTTTACAACTGTGAACATGAATGTGTTTATTTTATAGGGTTATAAAAAGCAGTAGACGCAAGAAAGAAGCTTCACTTACATACAAATAAAGGAGAATATTTTACATGTGAAGGAATTGTGGTGGACCTTAAGATTTCTTTTGGAATCCTCTCATAAGATCCTTGTTTATAGTTACTTGTATGAATAACATTAAGGTAATAATGAGATACAAAGGCCAGTAACAATCAATTTGGATTTCCTCCTGGGTTAAAGTATCAGTTAAGACAGGTCAAGGCCAAACGTTAACATCAACCTTAGCAGACAATGCTAAATTGCCATTGGAAGATCATATAAAAAGATGTATAATTATACCCAGAATAACAATATCAATATAAAAGAAGTAAATCTTTGTTGAAAATTTGATTAAAAAAAAAATATATAGGACAAACAGTTGAGCCAAAGTACTAAAATGGCATCACACATCAGCATAGTATATAAATAGTGTAAGGGTAGGAAATATAGAAAAGATTCATTATGCACAAATATTAGAATATCAAGAAAAGCCCAGGGGAAAATACTAAGTGTATAGGGAGTCAATCTAATAGACCAATAGTATTATTATTATTTATTGATTCCATGGTGCTGTACATAGGAAGGGGTTACATTCCAAATACAGATATCACTTACAGTAAACAAAACTAACAATGATAGACTGGTACAGAGGGAAGAGGAACCTGCCCTTGTGGGCTTACATTCTACAGGAATAGAGCGGAGACAGTAGGTTTGGAGGGACATACCACTAAGAGTACTAACAGTGTATCTGGTAGTAAGGTAAGAACTAAGTATAGGTATAAATGAAGTGTTACCCTTGCTGGAGGTGACTGCCAGGTACCCGACGCGCGTTTCAGCATTGATGCCTTCTTCCACAGTGAGTGCGCCATACATACTGGCCTACATACTGATTTATTAGAGTACATTTGATGTTTTTTTTTCTAGTTCTTTATTTAAAGCCTCCTCAAGGGATCGACTTGATCTTGATCAAGCTTTTAATCTATAATTAAAAATCTAGTATTTAGTGCTTTTCAGCAGCTTAATATACTTACAGGCTGTGTCCTCCACTTGTTTCAATGGTCTGCAGAGTAATGCCAACTGGAAAAGAATTACAAGTTGTGCATCTGTGGAGAACTTGCTAACTAATAACGTCCTGTCATTACAGCAGCCTCTGCGTTCCAGCATGGAGCTTCTAAAGAAAAGTGAGAGTATGAGGAGTGTGAGTTTGTAGGTTTATACAGGCAGTGATCAGTCTATCGGTGTAGAACTTGGCGGTATCTATAACATGGTAGACAATGATATCAACTTTACATTAGCGATTTATGAAGGAGGAAATCTGCCGAACAAATGTCTAAACTTCAAAGTGTAACTTTTCTTGCAGGTGACTTTTCAAAATAAGATATAATTTGTATTTAAATGGGTAAGATAAGTATTTATATAAGATATGATACCTGCAGTGTGGCAAAGTAAAAATGACATTAGGCCCACTCTTTGATGCTTCAGCAGTGCGGGAAATGGTGCCGGGCAAGTTTTTCTATTGCAAAACGCAAATCTAATCTCAAATAGTTTGAATTCCCGCGAAACCCTGAATTTCAGGAAATTCGTTTCGAACTTGACCCTTCAGGAATCTATCCGTTCATCTCTAATGGTGGTAATATTGATCCTTGACAAATGGCTTTCATTCAATAAAACTGCGAGCGGTAATAACGTATGGTCATAGTGTGGCGATGTTATTTGTCACTTATTGAGAATATTGGCATACAGTATGATGATAATTTTTGTAATATGCATAGCGATATTTTTTACTAACAGTAATGTAGTCTTTGAGCGATGTGCAGTTACTGGGCATCAGTTTTCGTGGTCTTAGTCTTCGAGACACATTGCTTTCTCTTTAATCTCAGTTGTCCTTTAGTAAAAGTTTCTTACAGACTGGATGATACACAATTGTGGGTATTTAACGAATTAGTTTGAGCGGAAGTATTTTTCTCAGTTGAGATCCATGACTTGATGCTCAGCATCTCCAGCCTGTCATTGTAGTAGACATCGCGTCCTGTTATCTGTCTTTTCGCCACATTGACTTATCGCATTGTAAGCTTAAGCTTTCTCATCTATGTAGGATGGAAATGCATTGTCCTCCCGTAATCTCTGGATTTGACAGTGCACACAGCCATCCCTATACGGCAGTCTTCTTCGATTACTTCATCTATTATAAATATTAGCAGGGCTTACCATAAAATGCTCTTGCAATATGTTCTTCATATCAATATTTACAGTGCAAAAACGCTGTTAAATAATATATGAGAATTTAAGCCTAAGTCCTATTAATTCTGGTTATAGATCCATTTCTCTGCATATTGTCTTTCAGGCTTCTGTTTTCTAACGATTGATGATTACTATTTATTTTTTTAGTACTGGGCTATTGAGTCCCGCTTAGTTCTTGACTGAGTTCAGTTGGTTCACAGACATCTAAAAAATTAATACACTTGTCTACGTAGTGATAGATGGCAACTTATAACACATCCCCTCATCAATCCAAGGACATGTAATAAAGAGAAGAAAAATGCTTCTGTCTCCAGCAGTGACTGCCCCCTAGTGGAAGGAAAGTATGAGGTTCATTTATTAGCAATCTATAATGAATTCATACTTTAATATCGTCATTTGTTTTTCTTGAGAAATATATGAATGAATTCTGACATTTTTGAAATCCCATTAAAAATTATAGCGGGGTATTAAAAAAAATATTTTACTGGGTTGGTATTTTTATTTTTAGCATATAGACATGTAAAGAACTGCCTGATAGGACAGGTTGGGACCATCAGTACAGAAATGTCCAGGAGATTGCGTAGATTTCTGAAAGAGCGGCTTTTCTCTGGGCCAATTTTTGCTTATGTTCAATGGTGTAACTACTGCTAAAATGGCTACTAGGGGGCCTGTCGTACCGTGGGCTTGGTTCCTCACACAATATGCCAACAAATCCACATTGCAGAATGAAGTTGAGACTTATTTCACTTGAAGATGTGGATTTTGCCCAGAAACCATGTTAGGTGGTCACTCATAGATTTACCCCACTAAATGGGATAAATCTGTGTATGGACATCAATAATCGGCTCCAAAAAGAGTCCGGGAGTCAAACGCAGATTCTGTTGCAATTCTGCAGGGGATTTTTCAGCAGGAAGAATTTAGTTTTAACATGAAAGAAGACGTGTGAAAAGATAACAGAAACAGAAGATGGCAGAGGTAGACAGACTGCCTACCTTCCCTGTCCTTACTACTGTCATGATTGCAGCCTCTTTATGTTAATTACTGTACATGTTGAATTCAATTTAAAGGCTCAATTCCATCTTCTTTACAGACTCAAAAAATTCCCATAGGGGATGTGCAAAACTACACGCCACCTAAGTCCTAACTAGTGATGAGCAGATCGACGCCCGGAGGATCGAGTTTGAGTCTAATTTCTTATCATTTGTGGTTTCATGCAAATTTGAACCCTTTAAAATTCGATTTGTGGTTCTTAAAAAAAAAAAAACTTGCCCGTCACCATTTCCCATACTGCTGAAGCATCAAAGAGCGGGCGAATGGCTTTTTGTGTGGCCGCGCAAGCTTCCCCATAATGTCCTGCAGCTATGACATCTAGCGGATTATCATACCGTGTACAGTGGTGGTCAGTACCGGGGCCATTGCAGATCAGCGGTTCCCAGTGGAGCACAGTTTGTACGGCAGAGTCATTTTTCCATTTCCAGAATCACTGGAAAAGTCTCTCTCCTGTAGGGTGTAAGCTCTTGTGGCCAGCAAGGTCCTCTTTATTTTGTAAAGTGTAAGCTCTTATGGTTAGCAGGGTCCTCTTTCTTTTGTAGAGTGTAAGCTCTTATGGCCAGCAAGGTCCTCTCTCTTTTGTAGATTGTAAGCTCCTATGCTCAAGAGGGTCCTCTCTTTTTTGTAGAGTGTAAGCTCTTATTGTCAGCAGGGTCCTCTCTCTTTTGTAGGTGTAAGCTCTTATTGTCAGCAGGGTCCTCTCTCTTTTGTAGAGTGTAAGCTCTTATTGTCAGCAGGGTCCTCTCTATTTTGCAGAGTTCCAGTATTGAGATCAAATTTTGGGGGAAAATTCAGCGAAGCTGGAGAATTTGAATTTAAAAAGATCGGCTCATCTGAAGTCTTTACTTTGCATGAAACCTCTTAGTCAATCAGATATGGAAAATCTTGGATTTCTGATAAACATTCTAGCAGTAGACTTGTATATGCAACAACGTTTTTAAATGATGACTGCACAAACTCCCTACAGGCCCTCGATGGTGCTGCGGACCCCTGTGACGACACTGTAAACATGCAGCATTGATCACAGGAAAGACCAGAGCACTGCTGCCTTAACCGAATAAACATAGCAATCAATAGCAAGAGTAACTTCTAGGTGGTTAGACAGAGGGAGTGCAATGTCTGTTTCTTAGGCATTCCTCACATGTATTAAAGCTGTTAAACAGTCGCAAATCATGCACACGGGCATGACTCAAACATAACACCCAAGCACGCTGAAGATACTCGGCGAGCACCCAAGCATGCTCGCCGAAAGGGTTAACAGGACATACTCGCTCATCACTAGTCACCTCACATACAATAGAGTAGCATTTCATGACTTATCCTCGGGTTTGAAGTTTCTGCAATTCGAGCAGTTCTAGAGGAATACATTCCCCCAATAGTGCAGTGCAATGTGTATGTGCCGTATACAAATTACAGTGATTATGGTGTTGTCAGTTTAGTCTTCTCTTTGGGAATGTTGGTCACTATGGACTGTACAGTTACCTTTAGGGCTTGTGCGCTCAGATTACACTTAGACCAATATTAGTCTATGGGGCTGTGCACATGTCAGATTAATTCCTCGGACAGAGCCGGTACAAGGTAAAAATCGCAGCATGGCCGAGTTTGATACGATATTCGGATCGTACTCGACCATGCAAGTCAATGAGTGCGTGGAAAGCATCGGACTGCACTTGGATGACATCTACTGGCTGACAAAATGGAGAAGATGAAGACATTTTTTTCTCCATCTTCTCCTCATCCGAGAGAGTCGGATCACACCATAATCAGAGTTTGATCAGAGTGTGATTTGCATAATTGATCTGATTCTCTCGGATTAGAGAATATATGCTCGTGTGACCCTAGCCGTACATGGGTCAACAATAGCCCATAAGAATAATTATTCCAAATTATAGTCCCATGTAAACAGGAGACTGGGCATCTGCCAAACCAGCAAACCTTTTGGGGACAAAATGATTATATTAAAGTGGATCTGTCACCCGTTAAACCGCTAATAAATAGATCTCTTTGACTGATGATGCTGGGGTACTTACTTTCAAAATAACCCCTAAATTTAAATGTATATTTAGCTAAACTCCTAAAATGCTTATTTTAATATCAGGATTTTGCAACCATTCTGATATGGATTTTCAAAGTAAGTACACTAGTCTCATCAGGTCTAATAGATCTATTTAATTATGTGTATATTCCCATACACTTTATAATAGTCCCCATTGGCCTTTATCAAGCTTTTTTATTGTCAATAGGGGCTCGTTTTGGGCTCAAGTGTGCCCATGTAAACCCATCTTTAGGCATTAGGTGTTTCTTGTCTAAATTATAAGAATGATTGGATTTCACAATTTTTATGGTAAAACATGGGTTAACGCATTTTACTGAGCATATTAAAAAGGATTTTGTAATTGCCAACTGATTTTTGCTATTGAAATCTGCTTACATAAATATATGATTTAATGTTTAACAGGCACTAAGGGATCATTATTAGAACACTTTTAGGAACGGGATTGTGTTTGCTAAGCTTCTTTTTAAGTTCCAATATGATTAAGTACATTCTCAATCACTTTTAACAATTTGAACTGTATATCCATGCGGACAAGTCTTCCAAAGGCTTTGCCAATTAAAGCAAGTAAGACCAGGGAACTTTCGACTTTTGGGAGGGAAAGAGTGAGCGTTGAAAACACAGAATATACGCAATGCACCAGGCCAAGCAATGCTGGATGCAGTTTACTTGCTAATAAGTCTTACCTAACCACGTGTAGGAAGGACAGGGGAATGCAATAATTATCCACTAAGGGACATGATTTATACCCAGATACATTAGTCATGGAAATGAAATAAATGCACCGCCAACAGCAGAACATGGATTGCTAAAGCTAGTGGTATTGTTGGTATAGAGTACAAAGGAAATTTTTTTAAAAAATAACACGCATTGCATTAGTATTTGATTCATCCAAAAACTACACATTCCTTTTGAAGAGCATCCAGCCAAATACTTGAATACTTCAATCACTGCTTGACTATTTGGTACACAACATTTGCAACTAGCATAATTCTTCATATATAGAAGAGTTTAAAAAGATTGTTGAAAATTTTGTTCTATGTTCATTCCTTAAAATAAATCCCCCTCCAATTTGCTGGGAATTTTATATCTATTTGTTATGATAGTGTAGCAACTCACTCGGGAAAAATAGGTAACACACTAAAACACCCTGCCGGTTCCTGTACAGACTAGAGATCCTGACCCTGCAGTTCCTAGTGGTTCCTGCATGAGCTGAGATAGCGCTAACCACAGACTAGATGAAGGCAACTTGGACCAATGCTGCCTGAAAGGCCATCGAGCACTTCATGTTCCTCTGAAAGAACCGTAGGACATACCAGAGTGCAAATTACCTTCAGAAGGGAAAATGTTCTGAAGTAGAAAAAGATCCCAGAGTGAGTAAAATAAACCACGAAATACAAAATAAAGGATTAAGTTAGAGAATATGCCGGCTACTTCCTGAAAAGAAACAGAAGATAGGTGCAGAGCAAAGAACATAAATAGCAGAGAGATAAACCTTAGCTGGTCTTTCATTGACTGGCTTAAATTTCAGCTGCATGGCTGGACATCCAAATGAGGCTATCACCAGCAGGAAATACCAGCAGGACGAAAGTATATAAAGCCGCACCCAAAAGGTGATAAGGCAGATAAATGAGTAAATGAAAACACCTGTTACCCTAAAAAGACTGAAACAAGGATAACAGAAACTAAACACCCAGAGAAAAAGTGTGTCTGCTGTGGCTCGGTGGACAGAAAAGCTGACCACAAAGCACAAGCTCAAGGGTTTGCACCCAGATGCATGACACTCTTCTACCTTCTCAGGACTCAGATTTTTAGTTTAGGGTCCTGCTTGCTAGTCGTCATATTTTCATTGTGGGGTGGGATGATTACAGGAGATGTTTTATTTCCATATGGAAAAAATGACTCAAGTGTACACAAAAGCTAGAAGATTGCACTGAATTGTGCAGCATTTATACGGAAAAGCTATGTTCCATGGACTTCAATAAACATTTTAGGGCTTTTTTGGCAAAATTGTTCAAAAAGTGGACATGTGTTCAAATTTTCTGACATGCACATTGCTAATCTGTGATCTAAAGTTGCTATGCAATGAAAAGATGGCACCTCCTAAGGAAGAGAAAAAAAGGTGCAAATCTGCTGCAGCTGTAATAGCAAGCAAACACAAGGATGCAGCAGCACTATATGGGCCCTGAGATAAATGCAAACATTTACATCTGCATTTTTGCATGTATAATGCAGTATTTGCTAATATTAAATGTTTTTTTGTAAATGCCTTGTATATACCTGTTTTAGTTAATGTGCCATTTGTGGATTGTTTGCCATCTTGGTTCATTCTTTCCTTCTAATATGGTTTCATTTCATTTCTCTGAGCCCAATCTAAAGGCAGCACTGATAGATAAGTGACATAGAACTGGTATACCCTCTGTAACATTGGCAGGTCACAAAGTAATTCTATCTAATGCAGCTCCAGCCTGTATTTCCTGCCTACATCTTGTGATAAGTTTCTCCATGTCAGCTCTTACAAGCAGGTGGCAGAGCAGGTGGACTGAAGGTGCACCTTGTAGACATAAATAAATCAAATTAAAAAATGTAAGACCAGCTCACTAGGTGTGGATTTTGCACTTATTCCAGGCACGTACTCCTCTCCTGCTCAGTGCTCCAGCATAAATAATGAGAAAAATCTTAAATCCAACTACATGGATTAAAAATAATGAGATTCTCATTTTCTGCCATGTATTATAGTGATTTCTCTCATGAATTTTATTAATATGATATTGTTTAAGGCATTTATATAAATTATTTTATGGCATTCCGAAGGTATAGCACATCTTTGTTTTTATCATGAAATATTAATTACTTTCTTTGTTAGATCAAAACCATCTGATTAGAATTATATTGTAAACTATGTGACTAAAGGTCACACGCGACCCATTTTGGGGAAGTGAGTGAAAGATGTGAGTATATATATATTTGATGTGTATTTGCACACTACATATCTCATGATTAACAGCTGTTTAACCACTCAAAATGCGTCGGTATGTTGTGCCTGCCTTTTGCACTCACCACTTTGCTGGGATTTCAATAAAAAAGAAAGAAGAATCTAATAGTTTTTCACCCGTGGACTTTTCTTAGCTCATATAGTTACAATGGACATGCAAGGAGTGGGACTGGGTGGGGATGGGGATAAGAGCTACTAAGGGGAATTTGCTAGTTGATGATGTGATCTGAAAATTAAGTATTCTAGTTAAACATTCACTATTGAGAAATAGACGCACCTGAACAAAGGTTTTCACTATATCTTATTCAAATTTAACAAAAATCTGGCACTCAGTTGACCACTAGCAATTGTCCCTGAACCATGCACTAGATAGGAGAGACAGAAGATAGCGGAAAGGTAGACAGGTCACTGGCTGGATAACTCTCACCTTATGCACTACTGTATCTCATTAAATCAAGTCTCGCTGTATAGACAGAGTGGCTTCATACTTGTAAGATTTATAACATTTCAAATGGCCACCTTGGTGACATAAGAAATATATATCTTACACCTTCCTTCACCAATAAATCCAACAATCGTTCATTATCAGTGTGTGTACAAGCAGTGAAAAACTAGCTTATATGCAAAAAACAGCAGTGTAGCATGCCAGTGTACTTGCAGAGTATCCCCCAGTCACATGTTGTGCATGGTACACACGTGGTCAAAATTGTTGGTATCCCTCGTTTAATGAAAGAAAAACCCACAATGGTCACAGAAATAACTTGAATCTGACAAAAGTAATAATAAATTAAAAATCTATGAAAATGAACAAATGAAAGTCAGACATTGCTTTTCAACCCTTTTCCACAGAATTTATGATGGTACCCCTGAAAATAATGTGACAAAAGGGACATGTTAAATCAAGTTCTGTCCACTAATTAGAATCACAGGTATCTACAATCTTGTAATCAGTCAATGGGCCGGTATATAGGGCTACAGATACTCACTGTGCTGTTTGGTGACATGGTGTGTACCACACTCAACATGGACCAGAGGAAGCAAAGGGAAGAGTTGTCTCAGGAGTTTAGAAAGAAAATTATAGACAAGCATGTTAAAGGTAAATTTAAGATCCATGGGACTGTAGCCAACCTCCCTGGACGTGGCCGCAGGAGGAAAATTGATGACAAATCAAAGAGACGGATAATACGAATGGTAACAAAAGTGCCCAGGAAAACTTCTAACGAGATTAGTGAACTTCAAGCTCAAGGAACATCAGTTTCAGATCGCACCATCCGTCGTTGTTTGATCCAAAGTGGACTTCACGGGAGACGACCAAGGAGAACACCATTGTAGAAAAAAAATCATAAAAAAGCCAGCCTGGAATTTGCCAAACTACATGTTGACAAGCCACAAAGCTTCTGGGAGAATGTCCTATGGACAGATGAGACAAAAATGGAAGATTTTGGCAAGGCACATCAGCTCTATGTTCACAGACAGAAAAATGAAACATATCAAGAAAAGAACACTGTCCCTACTGTGAAACATGGAGGAGGCTCTGTTATGTTCTGGGGCTGCTTTGCTGCATCTGGCACAGGGTGTCTTGAATCTGTGCAGAGTACAATGAAATCTCAAGACTATCAAGGGATTCTAGAGAGAAATGTACTGTCCAGTGTCAGAAAGCTTGGTCTCAGTCGAATATGATGGGTCTTGCAACAGGATAATGACCTAAAACACACAGCTAAAAACACCCAAGAATGGCTAAGAGGAAAACAGTGGACTATTCTGAAGTGGCCTTCTATGAACCCTCATTGACAGTTACAGGAATCATTTGATTGCAGTGATTGCCTCAAAAGGTTCTGCTTCCACAGAATTAAAAAAAAAATAAAGTCATGAAATAGGCCTGGACAGAAATGATGGCACTCTTAACTTAATATTTTGTTGAACAACCTTTTGAGGCAATCACTGCAATCAAATGATTCCTGTAACTGTCAATGAGACTTATGCACCTCTCGACAGGTATTTTGGCCCACTCCTTATGAGCAAACTGCTCCAGTTGTCTCATGTTTGAAAGTTGCCTTTTCCAGACGGCATGTTTCAGCTCTTTCCAAAGATGCTCAATACGATTTAGGTCAGGGCTCATAGAAGGCCACTTCAGAATAGTCCAATGTATTCCTCTTAGCCATTCTTGGGTGTTTTTAGCTGTGTGTTTTGGGTCATTATCCTGTTGCAAGACCCATGACCTGTGACTGAGACCAAGCTTTCTGACTCTGGGCAGCACATTTCTCTCTAGAATCCCTTGATAGTCTTGAGATTTCATTTTACCCTGCACAGATTCAAGACACCCTGTGCCAGATGCAGCAAAGCAGCCCCAGAACATAACAGAGCCGTCTCCATGTTTCACAGTAGGGACAGTGTTCTTTTCTTGATGTGCTTCATTTTTCCATCTGTGAACATAGAGCTGATGTGCTTTGCCAAAAACTTTCATTTTTGTCTCATCTGTCCATAGGACATTCTCACAGAAGCTTTGCGGCTTGTCAACATGTAGTTTGGCAAATTCCAGGCTGGCTTTTTTATGATTTTTTTCAACAATGGTGTTCTCCTTGGTCGTCTCCCGTTAAGTCCACTTTGGATCAAACAACGATGGATGGTGCGATCTGACACTGATGTTCCTTGAGCTTGAAGTCCACCTTTAATCTCGTTAGAAGTTTTCCTGGGCTCTTTTATTACCATTCGTATTATCCGTCTCTTTGATTTGTCATCAATTTTCCTCCTGCGGCCACGTCCAGGGAGGTTGGCTACAGACCCATCTAGCTGAGCCTGGTTGTTCTCCACTAGTTTAGGGGCCGGTCCTGTTAAGATCTGCAACATGTACTTAGGAAAGATAGGGGAAAGCAGTCCCTATAGTAAGACTAAGCTGAATCCCTACGATGTAGCGGGCTGCCTGTTCCTAGTGAACAAACCCGCATTAGTCCTCGGCTAGTCTGAACAAAGACCTATAGAATTAAGGGAGGGGTCCCTAAAAGAACTAAGGACTGGAACAAAAATGGGACACCTCCTAAACAGTGAGGGGAAATGCAGCAGTCTTGTGAGTAATACTGACCTTTTTTTTTTCTTTACTTAAACGGCGCTCACAATACTTAATCAAATGGTCAGCTTTACCAAAATGAAGACACAATCCCTCTGTAATCGTCTGGTCTCTTTCCTGAGAGCTTAGTGACATCGCCCCAACCTCCATTGGTTCTCTGCCGTCAGAGCAGATTTTCTGGAGACTAGGACCTGGCATTACAGGAGTCTTTACCTCATTGACCTGCACCTTAGTCTCCTGTCTATATGAACAGCTAACTGCATAGCATCCTGCAGAGTCTCAGGTGCAGGGAATGCAATTAGCAAGTCCTTAACCTTTTCACTCAGACCAGCAAGAAATAAACATCTCAGCGCAGGATCATTCCACTTAACTTCTGAAGCCCATCTCCTGAAGTGTGTGCAATAATTTTCAACATCATCTGACCCCTGATTCAGACGCCTGAGTTCTGATTCAGCAGATCAGATTCGATCAGAATCATCATATAATAGCCCCATAGCAGAAAAAAATTCTTCAACAGACCTTAAACACGGATCATTAGGCTGGAGAGAAAAGGCCTACCCCGGTGGTTCATTGCGCAAAAGTGACATAATGAAACCAATGCGCTGTGATTCATTCCCAGAGGACCTTGGTCTCAAACGAAAATATAACAAACAAGCATTTTTAAAGGAAAAAAAATCTTGCTGTTTACCATAAAAATCATTAGGCAGTCCTACCTTGGGTTCGACAAAATGCGCTCCAGAACAGCTACTCACGTGTTGCTGAAGCTCGGCCACTTCCAGAGACAATCCCTGCAGGCATTGAGCCAAATCCTGGATGGAAACCATACTGATCCCCGAATTTATTTCCTTTTAGTTTTTTGGGCTGGACTTACTGTTAAGATCTGCAACATATACTAAGGAAAGATAGGGGAAAGCTGTCCCTACAGTAAGACTAAGCTGAATCCCTACGATATAGCGGGCTGCCTGTTCCTAGTGAACAGACCCGCCTTAGTCCTCGGCTAGTCTGAACGAAGACCTATAGAATTAAGGTAGGGGTCCCTAAAAGAACTAAGGACTGGGACAAAAATGGGACACCTCCTAAGCAGAGAAGTTGTTGCAGAACACAAAAAGACAAACTGACAAAAATGTACTAGGGGTCCCAGAGGACCAAGCGAACTTGACAGAGAAAGGCACCAAAGCACCAGGCTAGAGAAACAGTCAAACACTGAAGTCCAGCACAGCCACAAGGGCGGAGCTGGAATATAAAGGCAGATGGTCATGTGACCGCAAAACACAAGATGGAAAAAACAAACAGGAGGGTTCTAACAGGTCCCCTCTGCGGCCTGATCCCTCCACGTCCGTGTAGATTAGGGTGCACGGGTGGCTCCTGCACTCCCCGTGCCCCTGGGACCCCCTCAGTCTCTGCAGCCTTCCCTCTGCTCCCCTCCTCTCTCTCCTGGGCCTCTCTTACCAGGCCCGCTCTCCTCTCTCCTAAGCGGAGCTCCTTCTGAGCTCCCTCTCGCTACTGTTTCTCCTCTGTACTCACACACTTCTAGATGGTTCCCCTTCTTCTTATACTATTTCTGACAGTGCTCCCCTGATCTACCTCCTCCACCCACACCCACTACATGGTTCCCCCCCTTCCAACTAGGGACAAGGCTCAGCAGTGGATAAGTGCATCTTGCCCCTACTGCTGGTCTGGAGTGGTGCAGTGTTGATTGTGGGTGTGTGGGTCCCGGGTAGTACTCCCTCCTTACCTGAGAGTGGGGTACCACACCTCTGGGTGAGATGCAGTACCTCTGTGGTGACTGAACCTGCAGGGGCGCCACATGGTACACACCATGTCACCAAACAGCACAGTGAGTATCTGCAGCCCTATATACAGGCCCACTGACTGATTACAAGATTGTAGACACCTGTGATGGTAATTAGTGGACAGAACTTGATTTAACATGTCCCTTTTGTCACATTATTTTCAGGGGTACCATCATTTCTGTCCAGGCCTATTTCATGAGTTTAATTTTTTTAAAAATTCTGTGGAAGCAGAGTTGAAAAGCAATGTCTGACTTTCATTTGTTCATTTTCATAGATTTTTAATTTATTATTACTTTTGTCAGATTCAAGTTATTTCTGTGACCATTGTGGGTTTTTCTTTCATTAAACGAGGGATACCAACAATTTTGACCACGTGTGTATAACCCACTTGGCTGGAAGTCAAAAACTGACCAGTAGAGCATGCATAGGACTAATGGTCAGACTGGAGATCACATGACACAACTATCACATGACACAGTTACATGCATCTGCTGACAAGATGAAAATCAATACACAGCCAGAGAGAGCACAGGAGTGTCTGGCCAAGCCAAGCTACTGATTAAGGTCTATGTGGTCCTTAAAGGGAATCCGTCAGTGAATGACAGCTATGTAATCTGAGGGCAGCATGAGGTAGTGGCTGAGACACTAATTTCAGCAATGTGTCACTTACTAGGCTGTGTTTTGCTGTTTCACAACAATGAGTGTTTTTTCAGCAGGTGATTATCACTGCCGGACTGGTACCCACATGCATCCTGGTCCAGCCACGCCCCCAGCACTGATTAGTAGCTTACTGTCAATATAAAATGCAGATATTACAGCAAGGGCATTAACTATATAAAATATAACTTTTAATAGATAAATTTAAAATAATTTTTGTAAGACAATTATAGTGGAGACAATGTGCAAGTACTCCCCAGGTCGGAGTAACAACTAAGTAGAAGAGTAAAGCACGTCACCCAGGTGGCGTACCAAACCCTGTTCATAGAGGATCATTAACATTTACCTAGATGAAACAGGGTCTCTGTGCAACATCCAACAATTAAGTGGACAAAGTTAGATGTTTCTCAAATAATCAAATAGTATCAGAGTGAAAATCCTACTCATAACAAAAAACGTCTTTGAATGATTGGAAAAATGTTTCTCATATGCGTTCAAGAATAGATAAGGTAGAACTATGACAATGACATCATTAATGGAAAACGTTTATCAACCATATAGAAAAACATTTAGAAAATTGAATAAAAGTAATGGAACGTCCTCACCCAATATGTGGAGTAGTACACGTCACAGTCGGGAAATAAGGACGAACTATTTCCTGAAGGGGAAACCGGTGGGTAGGCAATAGTCCAGGGGAGGCGTATTTTTCTGCCCCTATTATTTCCCTACAAGGAGTGCACTATCCCTGTGCCCCTTTACTCCTGCCCTAACAAGGACAGTCCACATCTAGACTGCTCTAGTAGCCCTCTGCTTGCCCTGTAGTCCCAACGCATTTCTTCCTTTTGGAGTCATCAGGGGACCCTATTGTGTAGCACCATAGAGGCTAAGCTGTCTCAACATGATAAAGCATAACTGTCTTCACTGATCTCAGGTGAAGCAGTGCTATAGCACAGAGGAGGAGTTTATAAATGAAGCTAATATTCAAATGATCAGGTGGATATAAGTCCACTTCTAATTGCCAATAGTGTCAAACCCATCAGTTTATTGTATAAGAGTAAATAACACCCCGGACAGTGGCATGCGGTAGTGTGTGGAACGCACGCTCACCTAGTGGAACCTGGAGTGATGATTGGGAGTATTGACCTTGAATCCCTCTACTCTTCCATTCCTCATGAGAAGGGTTTGCAAGCAGTGTGTTACTTTCTCAGCTCTAGGGGATGTCAATATCAGGCCCATAATAAGTTTGTCATTAAACTGTTGGAATTTTGCCTAACGCGGAACTACTTCGTGTTTGACCATAACGTGTACCACCAGCTCAGGGGCACCGCGATGGGTAGCCCTTGTGCGCCCACCTACGCAAATCTGTTCCTGGGCTGGTGGGAAGACACGAGGGTCTTTGGGGGTCTCCTGGATGATCACACCTCCAGACTAGAATTTTGGACATGTTACATTGATGATGTGTTTTTAGTGTGGAATGGTGGTCAGCAGGACTTTAGTAAGTTCATCTCTGCTCTCAATGAGAATGATATAGGAATGTCTTTTACCTCTGTACTAGAGACATCAGAATTACCTTTTCTGGATCTGCTGATTACCAAAAACAATGTAGGTGAATTATCCACATGTACCCACAGAAAGCCGACAGCGACAAACTCCCTATTACAGTGGGATAGCAGTCACCCCAAGCATTTAAAAATGGGTATACCCAAAGGGCAGTATCTGAGACTGAGGAGAAATTGCACTGACACCACTACTTTTAAACTTCAAGCCAGGGATCTGAGAGAGAGGTTCAGGGCTAGGGGCTATCCGGACTATATCTTGAGGAAAGCCTATCATCATGCTAGAGGTCAGATTCAATCGAGCCTGCTTGTACCCCGAGGAGATCTACTACCACTGAATCTTTCCGGTTCATTACCACTTTTGATAATGGAGCCCAACAGGTCAGGGAAATTTTTAACAAACATTGGGCTTTCCTAAAAATGGACTCTGATATTGGGACGTTACTGATGGACAATCCCTTAATAACATACAGAAAGGGAAGATCCCTCAGTGACCGACTCGTCCAAAGTCACTTTCAAATTTCTAGAACTCCTACATGGCTTGAAAACCATAAGGGGTGTTACAAATGCCGCGGTTGTGTGTCTTGCCGATTTGTCCAGACAGGTTCGAGCTTTGTGGGCAATGTCACCAAGAAAAATTATGACATAAGATCCTTTATTAATTGTCGAACCCAGGGTGTGATTTATAAAGCAACATGTATCTGTGGCCTTGAATACGTAGGCAAGACCATCCGGGAGTTTAGACGCCGTATAGGTGAACATGTTGGTGATGTTGAACATCAAAGAGACACTCCACTTGCTAGACACATGAACCTGTACCATAATGGAAATATGAAATTGATTAAATTGATCATATTCCTAAACCCCAGAGAGACGGAAATTGGGACAGATTGATATTGCAGGCTGAGACTAGATGGATTTTTCATCTTAATACAGTGTCACCATTAGGATTAAATGAGCAATGTACCTATAATTGCTTTATTTAAAGATCTATATCCTTCTGGTTGCCTTCCACTTTGTGATCTTACTCTTTTGTTTCTTCATCTGGATCAATATAATACTGGCTTACGCTGCACAACACTGGCTTATGTCGCACAATTATGTCTCTGTCTTTGGCCTTGTACCGCCAGAGGTAATCCTATTACTCTGTACTTATATGACTCTTAGTATGAACGTTCAATTTACCCTTTATTATACATATTGTCAATATAGTGTTAATCCCTAATCATTTTGGCGTGGACACTTTAACAATATATTATATCATGTGGCCCCCTTCCTCTGTATACACAGGAGGCAATAACTTGTTAATAATGCTATCCATTTTATAAACGAGCCATGTGTGTATACATGTGCGGTTTCTGCCCCCTCCATGTATTCTTATTGGGGTCAGCTGTGGATCTGCATTCTATGCGACGCCGGTGTGAATTGGGACATTGTGTGAATAGTCCCGCGCCTGTGTCTGGATATGGCCTTGAGCGACGCTGCTTTTTGAGCTCCTCTGGCTATGATGCTGCAACTGGTGCTGTGATTGCTTGACCGGCGATGAGGCCGCTCAGGGGAACGCCCCCGGGAATATCGTCACCGGAAGTGACGACCGGTGCGTTCCACAGCCTCAGCTTGCGTCTCACGCGCTGCTGCACTCACTCCACCGGATATGACATCACCGGAAGTGGCCTGCGTTCCACTAGGTGAGTGTGCGTTCCACACACTACCTCATGCCACTGTCCGGGGTGTTATTTACTCTTATACAATAAACTGATGGGTTTGACACTATTGGCAATTAGAAGTGGACTTATATCCACCTGATCATTTGCATATTAGCTTCATTTATAAACTCCTCCTCTGTGCTATAGCACTGCTTCACCTGAGATCAGTGAAGACAGTTATGCTTTATCATGTTGAGACAGCTTAGCCTCTATGGTGCTACACAATAGGGTCCCCTGATGACTCCAAAAGGAAGAAATGCCTTGGGACTACAGGGCAAGCACAGGACTACTAGAGCAGTCTAGATGTGGACTCTCCTTGTTAGGGCAGGAGTAAAGGGGCACAGGGATAGTGCAGTCCTTGTAGGGAAATAATAGGGGCAGAAAAATACACCTCCCCTGGACTATTGCCTACCCACCGGTTTCCACTTCAGGAAATATTTCGTCCTTATTTCCCGACTGTGACGTGTACTACTCCACATATTTGGTGAGGACGTTTCATTACTTTTATTCAATTTTCTAAATGTTTCTCTATATGGTTGATAAACGTTTTCCATTAATGATGTCATTGTCATATTTCTACCTTATCTATTCTTGAACGCATATGAGAAACGTTTTTCCAATCATTCAAACATGTTTTTTGCTATGAGTAGGATTTTCACTCTTATACTATTTGATTATTTGAGAAATGTCTAACTTTCTCCACTTAATTGTTGGATGTTGCACGGAGACCCTGTTTCATCTAGGTAAATTTGAATGATCCTTTGTGAACAGGGTTTGGTACGCCACCCGGGTGACGTGCTTTACTCTTCTACTTAGTTGTTACTCCGACCTGGGGAGTACTTGCACATTGTCTCCACTATAATTGTCTTACAAAAATGATTTTAAATTTATCTATTAAAAGTTATATTTTATATAGTTAATGCCCTTGCTGTAATCTCTTGATGACTGGGTATGAGATATATATTTGAAAACATATCTAAATATTGCTACTTACACAATATAAAATGTACACAGAAAGTTGTGATTCAGTGGTGTGGGCGGGGTTAGCTTTCTGAGCTCTGCTCCATGCTACATCTAAAAACTCTAATTGAATCATAACTGCTGCATCCAGTAAACTAAGTGATACAGTGTTGGAATCAGGGTCTCTTTCTCTATATTATGATGCTCTCAGATGAAGTAGCAAAAACCTGGTGACAGATTCTCTTTAAGTCACACCTGTACATTCAGGAAGACAATATTCTGAGGAAGAATAAGTTATCAGTTAACTTCTTGAGTAGAAATGATAGGATGGTGAGAATTGGTGCACAATGATTGGATGGTGCTGAAGACACTGTGGTTGGCATTTGGCCCATGTGGCTGACGCTAACAATACTTTATGCATGGATATTGATAACTGGTGAAGAAACTCTTTACTATGGTTTGGTTGGTGAGGCACCAGAAGAAAAGTTTGAGAGCTCCTTCTTGGCATATTGGGGCCTATCCAAGAAAGTGACTAAGAAGTCTGCCAGATAACATTTCAAAAGTTATTTCTAAAATGAGCGACAGACTGACGAAGTTGCCTGAAAACTACTCAAACTTCCAGATGTAATGTGACTTATTAGACAGGTAACCTACTTGTCTTTATTGGTGATATGACCTTGATGTGCAAAAAAAAAGGAGTTTACTATGCAATTTACGACCAATAGGTAGGGTACTATATTTTTTCCGTTGTTCGGCCAATTAGATGTAATTACTAATTATAGATCTCCTGAATGACACAATCACTGACAATCAATTCATTGTATATAAGCCAGAGGAACTAGTTGGCTGAGAAGGTCTATTGTAGCAAATGAGAAAAGTCTCAGGTCAAATTACCATAATTTCATATTGAAACTTATTTGTAAGTTCCAGCCCGTTCGCCAAATGGATCTTAAGAATATGCTTATTTCCTGTCAATGGGCAATGATAAATAGGGACAATTAATTTAGATATGACAAATCATTCAAAATAATTGTCAATGGAAGAACATTTTATGAAAATGAATAAAACTATTTTCAAAAATTATTTTCTTCCTTGCGCTTCTATCAGAACTGATATCATGAATGCTTTAAACCCTGTCAAACTTTATACCAATATACAGCGGTCATTTATCACAGGCTTCAGTATGAATATCCACTGATATAACATCACTGGTTTACTCTTGTCAAAGAAAATTATAGAAGACCAATGGATGAAATAATAAGTTTGACCTAGAAATAACATAAAGATAAAATAATAAAAAAATAAAATAAAAATAGACTGATAGTTGCAACACTAAAAATGTAATTCAAATTTCCTAAACTGGATCTAGACCTGTCTGGAAATTTCCGTACTCAATGATGCAAACACGTTGGACTGAGATAAATCACTTCTTGTAACATTTTCCTCTTGGAAAACCACATATGAGACTAAATGAGACGTTTTATATATATAGTAGCAAACAGTCATAGGTACATTTCATTTTGAGAATCCCATCTGTCTTACAAGCAGAACACTTTGTGACAGAGAAGAATGATTGCTGCACTTCATGTTATATTAAAAAGGAGATCACATGCTCATTCACGACGTGGACAGCTAAAATTATATTTGTGATTGGGGTAAGTCAAATGCAGATGGGATGGGAAATGCAATGTAATTAACAGAACTAACATGGTATAGCACTACTCATGGGAGAGATCAAGCTTGGTTTCTGTGATCAAATACTATTTATCTATGAGGGCATTAGTAAAAAACATTGGTACAGAAAAATCAAAAATATGTGAATTCATTATATGTAAATTGATGGGGTTACATGAATACAATATGGATAAAAGTTTCCTTAAAGAGAATCTGTCACCAGATCAAAGTGGCCAGTTTTTGAGTCTATTTTATTCCTGTTGGTCCCCTGAGTATTCTGTTTTTTGTAATCTTTAAATCCGCCATACGGTTCCCGAGATGTAGGCATTTTGATTTAGTGCTAATTTTTATGGTCTTTTCTGAGGAGGCGCGGCTCACAAGGTTCTGTGGGGGCGTGTCTTAGGGCTGCTCTGCATAATGAGCCTGTGCACCACACTCCCTTGATAAACAAATATTAAAATTAGAACTAAATAAAAAGGCTCATATCTCTGGAACCGTATGGAGGATTTGGAAACAAGAATAAAACAAATACTCAGGAGTGCATGGGAATAAAATAAGAGCAAAACTGGACACTTTTGACAGGTCCTCTTTAAAGGGAGCTTAAGGTAAGAAAATATAATACTACTGTGTGCGTTATGACCTTATTATGACATCATTATGTGCAATGTTTCCTATAACATCAGAGTGCTTATTATATGTTTATTGTAATATCACCACAATTGTGATTCTCTTCAAATTACACTTATCACCTTTCCTCAGAATAAAGGTAATTTCTTAGAAAAAAATCCCTTTAATTCTGTTTTGTGACATCACCTTGTATATTAACCCTGGCTAGTTGGAGAACCTAAGCAGATTTTGAATTGGGCTTAAAATGTTATGTCTCAAGATCTTCCACTTTATCTGCCAGTTAAAAAATAAAATTTTGCTTCCTCTTTCTTGATAGATAGCTGGCTGCACACAAATGACTTTTGTTTATTCCTGAGCCCTCGGATTGGGTAAGGGTTGGTCTTCCACTACCTATCCAATAGACAGAATGTTTATACCTGGAACAATTTTACTTAAACCACAATAATTAATCTTTGAGAAGAGTAAAACCTCCTGGGACACCAGGAACTGAAGGATCAACTACAGTAAGTAGACCCACTGATTTAATTTAGGTGCCACGTGTGTCAATGGGGTTTTCTAGAAATTAAAGGAACATTTTGGACCAAGACATTAAAATATTCAAATTTCCAGTATACCTACTTAACCAGTTCTTTCTCTCCACCTCTGCCCTACTTTTTCCCCAACCTCTTCATGTGTGCTTAGTGTTGTCCATAGTCAGTGGACACCAGTCGATTGGAACAATAGACTTATACCTACTATTGCTACCATAGCTGTGGATGACCTGTCAGCAAACACAATGGGAAACAAAAAGTTTCTGTTGACAATACACCAAAAAAAAAAGGTCAGCTAAATTATATTGGGTATGTTTTTCGGTGGTCAGTTGGTAACTTAAAAGGAACAAGTCTTTTAAAATTCAAATTCACCAGTTTCGCCAAATTTTCCTAGAAACTTCATTTTTGGCTAATCAATTTGCCGCAGATTGAAAGTACTCCAAATTCTTTAATTGCACCGAAAAGATGTGTATGACACAGTTCACTTTTCCTCACACAACTAATCTTCTTCATTGCTCTGCAGTCACACATTATCTGTACAATTTGTTCAGTGTTTTAACGATTTTCCTATTTATATGACTAAGCTGTTAGATGTGATGTCCTCTCACTATCCAGATTCCCCATAAAATAGTGTATTTCCTGCTTCTGCTTTTACATAGGCTATCATAGTCCTTCCTGTTTATCTATGATATACCAATTGATGTGATAGCTGCAAGGCATTATGGAGATGTGATGTCATATGATCATGGCAGATATGTAAAATCGGTATTTAAAACGGCGATGGCCATATTAGGCAATACGCTCAAAGATGGGTTCAGCGAGATCCTAAAAATTCTATATAATTTTAGACAGTCTAAGGACTTTGTTAGTGGTTGTTAGTGGTTGTTTCCCAGCATTGGAAACAATCAAAAACTTGCAGCAGACAAAAGGTTAACGGCAGACATGTAGGCTATCAGCAAGCAGATGATGAATGATAGAGATGTATGCAGTCAGCAGACAAATGGTTAACCAGTAGGCAGTAGAGATGAGAAAAAATTCAGGTAAACTTCAGAATTGGCTGGTCGTGTGGATTTTCCCAGGAAATTTAAGAAGAGAAACAGAGAAGTTATTCTCAGGTAATTGAAAGTCCCTTATTTTGCATTGTGGTCTTTACAGAACATAATAAACACAAGATGTAAGATATAAAAAATATTTATACTTACCTTACTGCTCAACTTTCTAACCCCTTCACTACTCATCATCACCTCTCCGATCCTCATTGCATCTTCTTATCACCACCACTAGTTATGAATCCTGAACCCTTCCAACTCCGATGAGGCCTGGGACAGTTATGCGCAAGCATGTGTAAGGTCACAACATGCGCCATGACCTTGAAAACACATGAGCAGAACTGTTACGTGGTGAAAAGAAGATGTGACGTGGACCGGATGGGTGATGGTGAGGAGCGTGGAAGCCAGAAATATGTGTTTTTTTTAACTTTTCGGTGGCCCTTTTTGGGCTCAGAAGTTCATTTGGCGAATGAAGACTTTTGTAGTAATTGAAAATTCAGTTCCACTTAAAAATATTTGCTCATCTCTACTAGGCAGCAGGGATCAACAGACAAAGTGGATACTTGCTGGCAGAGGAGATTACATACTGTTGCAGTAGACTTTTATATACAGCACCAGTATTAGCAGAGAACAGTTAATTGTAGTTATAGTAGACAAATGGTTAGCTGCAGGACAACAATGATGAACAGGTAAACTGGATACTTGCTTGCAGAGAAAATTACACACTCTTGAAGTAGAGTTGTGTGAACTGCACCAGTAATAGCAGACAAGATTTGCTTATGTTTATAGCAGACAAATGGTTAATTGCAGGCCTGCATTATGACGAAAATGCAGATAGTTTATAAACAAGCAGGAGTTTGTGTCACCGGTGTGTCAGGTATAATAGACAGTCACTCTGGATCTAGCTGTAGAAGGTCACTGCGCTTGGCATTGCAGACACCTTCTTAATCCTTCTTCCTTTCAGACCCAGCGGCGACCTCCCTCCTGCTGCTGATTGACACACCCTTGCATGGGAGCTAAAATCCCTCAGTTTGCTCCAGGCAATCGCCGGTGATGCTTCTATGTACAGGCTTGGAGCACTAGCAGTCGGCTAGCGTCTTCTCTGGTGCCCTTGGAGCACAGTTGGCGTTACTCCTCTGGTGTCTGCTCAAGCTAAGTTAATCCCCTTTGTTTGTCTTCCTTGTTGTCTTTAGTTTATAGTGGAGACTGACCAGTGTTTAACCCCCCTCCCTATCTAGGGCCTAGCTCTAGGGATATACAAGGATTAGGTTTCCTGTTCTTATATAGGTGCAGAACCTATATAAGAATGGTAGGTAGGGTGATATTAGATCTGCCTAGGGGTCTCCACTTCCCCTTTTCCTAGCATTTGGGCTACCCTCCCCTCATCCCTGCGTGTTGCACTTAGTCTTTCCCTCACTGTGCTTGCAAGTTTGCTGATGAGATTGTTAGACTGCTGAGTGAAGTGTATGGTGAGGCAAGCTCCTGAAGTACACGTGGTAACTGAATGCTATGCTTATGTTATAGCAGAAGATGAGGTCCCTCAAGTTTAAAGGCCCCATCTATGCTATATAAGTCTGACAGTTACTTTAGGTCAAAACAACACCAGCTAAAATGTTCCTTCCTTGTATCAATAGAGACTAACGTGTCCTTGCTAGCCATCAGAATGTATCTGATTAAATGTGACTAATCAAATGTGTCCGATTAAATGTTTCAACACAAGCATGAGAATAGAAATCAGTCTTTGTTTGCTAAATTGTATAATCGGACCATATATGGTAAATCCGTTTCCTGCCTTCAGGGTGTATTTAAACCCTATGCTTTGCAATAAAGTTAGAGCTTGTTTGACACATGCATCCTGTCCTGTGTCTCATTCTCTCCGATATCACAATCCAAGGATAGAAGACCCAGAAAGCAGTGACGTCAGCTGACGCCCGAACAGGGACCTTGAGTTAATCTACCCAGGGGTGCTCAACCGGTCCGAGCCGTGGGACGAGTGAAGCTCTCTGTTGGTGATATATACAGCGCTGAGGTAAGAATAACTGTTATATTCTACCTAAATTCTATCACTGCATAGAAGAGACTCCCTCACCCCCGAGCGGTCAGCTCCCCAGGTAATTCACAGATTGTTGTCTGGCTCAGGTCCCTTTAAACCAGTACAATCCCCTCAGATAAATTGTCAGTCCTGCCTTCTATCCTTTGGAAAAATTTAAGAATGAAAGTATGGATCCAATGATTGTGTTGTGGGTGTGTATCGGGATCGGTGTTTTTGGTCTGTTTTTCTGGTTGGCGTATAAGTCCTGGAGGGCAAGTAGTGGAATGGTTCAGAAACCTTTGTGGCCCATTGTCTAAGTGACTGAGGAGTCTACTCTAAGTGAGGAGAACCGAAAGAATGGGGAACCAAAATGCCAAGGAAGGCATTACTGCCAAAGACTTAGTAGTACGCAGAGAAGGGAAACAGGCACTGATTGGAATTGACAAAATATTGTTTAAAGCGGGAATGAATGAAAATGGAGAGATGAACGGAGAGAAATGGAAATCCTTCTTTAACTCCTACCATGGATGGCTGAAAGATAAGGGTCTGTTGAAGACAGTGGATGTATGGATGAATGCATGCACTCATTTTGAAGGAAAGATTGAAAAATTAGGAGACGGATGTTACAGACTGATAAAAACCGGAATGACAGATTTTCCTTCCTGTCCGCTCCCGACGTCACTCCCACCCCAATACCAGAATTCTCAGGAACCCAATTGCTGGGTTTGCCCCAGATGTGGACAGCAGAACCCCTTGACAGTAGACATCTGTGTGGCATGTGGAGGACCGAAACCCCACCCAGCTAGTCTATTCCCAATGAGAACGGTAGTTGTGCCAGAAGCACCAGGAGCAGCAGGAGTAGCAGCAGCAGCAGCAGGGGGGGGTGCAGGGGTTCCAGGTCAGGAAGCTCGCACAATGTTAATGTATAGACCATGGAGTCCTTCAGAGCAGTTGGCGTTGATTTCCCAGTTGCCAGATCCGTCCCAGTCCCCGATGGGTTTTGCCAGAATGATAAGAACCATACAGGATACGTACAATGCAACTAGGTTGGATTTACAAGGGGTAATTAAGGGAAAATTGGCAAATGAAGCCCGCTATGATAGGTTGATAGATGAGACAAAAAAACAGTATGCCAATAGGACCGGACCCGTAGATGCAGAATCTAATGATGCAGCAGCTGGAGTCCTATTCGCAGCAGCATTGGAAAAGGCATGTAAAGACAGACAGACAGAGAGGCAGGTTACACTAGAAGACCGGGTTCAAGGTAAGGAAGAAGATCCCAAAGACTACTTTTGGGCATTAAGGAGAACTTGGTCAGAAATGGGATTTATTCCCGAAAATAAGACTAGTGAGAGGGTATTAGCAAGTGCTTTCATGAATGGACTAAAGAAGGAGATTGCAGAGAAGGTAAAAGCAAGTAGACCAGACTGGAGATCAGTGAAAGCAGAGGATTTGGCTAGAATAGCCCAGGGGGCACAGCATGACATAGCGCAGGCAAAGAGAGCTGCCAGAGTACACATAGTAGAGACTACCCCTAGAAACAACAGAGACAAAGGACGGACTGCAGGAGGGGGACAGAGACTATGTTACGGATGTAAAAAGCCAGGACATTTTAGAAAGGACTGTAGGACCAACCCGTATCCAAATGCTCAGAGTACGGGTCCTCCAGCCGACCAAACAACACCCCCATAGGATGAGGGTAGCTTGCACATGAACCCCCTCATCTCCTTACCCCCAACTCCCAGTTGTATAGTGCAGGTGAACCTACCAGGGGGACATGAAAGCAATTTCCAAGTAGATACGGGGGCCGACAATTCAGTAATTACGCAAGGTGATTGGCCATACACTGACACAGATTTTTCACATCATGTCATTGCCACCCCCTTCAATTCCTCGTCTATCCTGCTCCCTGTCACTAAGAGAATTTCCCTGCAAATTCAAGGAGCTACTGTACATAGCCAGCTCATGGTATCGCCCCGAGGCCAATGTAATCTTTTGGGAAATGATGTGTTGTCCCAATTACAAGCACATATTGAATATCATCCCGATGGCACTGTCACCATGACCCCAGGTTTAAAACCAAGTGCCCTTTGCAAAATTATATCACTAGATATTGCCAGCATAGAAGAGACAAATGAGTTTCCCCCGATATTGGAGCAGGCTGTGCCACATGACTTTTGGGCCTCAGACAAAACAGATGTTGGTAGGTTAAGAGTTCAACCAGTAATGGTAAAATTAAAACCAGGAGCAATCTTACCTTGACAGAGGCAGTATCCCCTTAGCTCGGCTCAGGAGAATGCCATAGCCCAACAAGTCCAAAAATTACTACACAGGGGATTCCTAGTAAAAACCCAGTCCCCTTGCAATACTCCCCTGTTCCCAGTAAAGAAAAAGAGCGTGCCAGGACAACCAGCCGCATATAGAATGGTCCATGACCTCCGGTTGGTTAACAAAGCCACAGAACTTCTAACACCAGTTGTGCCCAACCCGCATACTCTCCTGTCACAGATACCTTCTAACTCTCTTTGTTTTTCAGTGGTCAATTTGGCAAATGCATTTTTCAGTGTACCATTACATCGTGACTGCCAGTACTTGTTTGCTTTCACATTCCAGGGTAGTCAATATACATGGACAGTGTTGCCACAGGGTGCCCAGAATTCACCCACAATGTACACTGCAAGTCTGCAGGAAAGATGGTCTGAACCACATATCATTGTTTTGCAATATGTCGATGACCTGCTCATTTGTGCCCCTTCTAGGAAACAATGTCATAGTGCAACTATATCACTTATGTTGTTTCTCTATCACGCTGGCTGCAAGGCATCGAAAGATAAGCTTCAGTTTTGTAAATCTTCAGTCACCTTTTTGGGACATTGCATTACACCAGGAGCCCGTCATTTAACAAATGCACGCAAACAAGCAGTACAGGCATTCACCGTCCCTAACAATGTTGCAGCCCTCAGAACTGTTCTTGGACTGGTCTCCTATTGCAGACAGTGGATTCATGCCGTCTCTGCTTTAATGCAGCCCCTCTATGACTGTCTTACCCCAACACCTTTTGTACTAACACCAGAGGCAATAGACTGTTTTTATTCTCTCAAAAACCGTATTTTGGCCGCTCCAGCTTTGGGTACCCCTAACTATGAGCTCCCATTTACTCTGTACCTTCATGAACAAGCTGGACATGCAGCAGGAGTTTTAACTCAAACACACAGTGATAATCAGAGACCTTTTGCCTACTTTAGTGGCAGATTAGACGCGGTAGCCAGAGGTGCGCCATCCTGCATACGTGCTCTGCATACTGTTGGACTATTACTCCATAAATCCGCAGACATTGTTCTTGACCACCCGCTCACCGTTCTAACACCTCATGATGTCTACACTATATTGAATCAAGTGCAACCCGCTCACCTCTCAGCAGCACGTCATCTCAGGTTACAATGTGCACTGTTAATGCCTCCCAATGTTTCTTTACAGAGGTGTACTACCCTGAATCCAGCAACTTTGTTACCTCTCTCGGATCTAAAGGAGGGGTCAGGTACTGTGCTTTTTAAGGAAGATCCAAGAGAGGAAGTTCCTCATGGCACAAGAAACTGCAGGTTTACCTACTGTATTTGAACATGAATTAGAAAATGCAGATTTTGAATTTTTTGTAGATGGATCCCGTCATCAGGATGATTCGGGTACTTTCCATACTGGATATGCAGTTGTCTCCCTCAATGCAGTAATCAAGGCAGAACCAATGCTCCCACACCAATTGGCTCAAGAGGCCGAACTTAGGGCCCTAACCGAGGCCTGTAAACTAGCAGAAGGTAATATTGTTAACATTTACACGGATTCTAGGTACGCATTCGGTATATCGCATGATTTTGGTCCCATATGGAAGTCAAGAGGTTTCCTGACGGCAGCAGGACACCCCATAAAGAATGCTGATGCGGTCCAGCAGTTAATTGATGCACTACAACTACCCAAAAAAGTAGCTGTCATAAAGATAAGAGCACATACCAGACGCACCGACCAGGTGAGTAGAGGAAACGCGATGGCAGATGCAGCAGCAAAAACAGCAACCTGTAAGCCGCAACAAGGGCCAACAGTACGTCAGTTAAGTGCCCCTAAAAACCCCTTTGTGTCGGAGGACATCTTATCCCAAATGCAGGCTCAGGCTAAAAAGGAGGATGTTGATAAGTGGTTAAAGGAAGGTGCATGCCTGAATGAAGCAAATGGGGTATGGGGGAAAGGGACACGACAATGCCTTCCAAGGGCACTGTACCCAGCGGCTGCCCAGATGCTACATGGACCGGTACACCAATCTAAAACGGCTGTGATGAGTGTGATGCAGAAACATTGGGTGGCACCAGGATTCTCCACCTGATACAAGGGTGCATGATATGTGCTACACATAATCAGGGTAGAGTAGTTAAAACACCACCCAAACACCCCCCCGGCCCCTCTATCCATTCCAGAGACTGCAAATTGATTATATTCAGCTGCCAAAGTCAGGATCATGGGAATATGTGTTGGTCTGTATTGATTTGTTCTCAGCATGGCCAGAGGCTTTCCCGATTGCCAAAGCCACGGCTGCGGCAACCGCAAAGAAACTGCTTGCGGAGGTGGTCTGCAAGTATGGGGTACCAGAGGTAATTGAGAGTGACAGAGGTACACACTTCACAGGTGAAATAATGAATGAAGTCATGTCAGCTCTAGGAATTCAACAAGCATTCCACACCCCATATCACCCGCAAAGTAGTGGTAAAGTGGAAAGACTGGATGGGACATTGAAATTAAAAATTCAGAAAGCCATGGCTGAGACAGGAAAACCATGGCCGGACTGTTTACCGCTTGCTCTGTTTTCAGTAAAATACACCCCTAATAAAAAGACTGGACTCTCTCCATATGAGATATTGTTTGGCAACGTACCCAGCCTAGGGTGTTTCTATCCGCAAGCATTAGAAATGAACAACCATGTGCTAAGTTCCTACGTGAGGGCTTTACACAAAAAGATTAAGCAAATACATGATAATGTCTTCAGTTCTCTTCCAGATCCAGATCAAGACTCTAGCAGCCATACGCTGCAACATGGAGCCTGGGTGGTTATAAAAAGACATGTGAGGAAAAGCCTAGATCCACGGTTTGACGGACCCTTTCAAGTTCTGCTGACCACAAGTACAGCCGTTAAGCTAGAGGGAAAAGAGACCTGGATCCACTCATCCCATTGCAAAAAGATACAAGGAGAACCAGCGGACAAAGAATGAAGACATTGTTTATACTTACCTGCATCCTTGCGACCACAGGTGCATGGACTACGTTGGGCACTACAGATGGAGGCGACAATAGATTCATTAAACACCATCTTGCTCTAATCGATGGACAAAAGGAGCAAAACTAGACCATTGCTAATTGTTGGATATGTACACATGCCCCTGTGACGTCCACTAGCATACCCTTTCTCGCTGTTCCAGTCTCATGGGAAGAGATAAACTTTTGGGTGAACTGTTCAGATAATAGGGCCCACATGCTGCCATTATATAGACAATTCTAGTGTATTGACGCTGAAACATAAGTTAGAAGACGTGGTAAAATCAGGATTCCTGGTGGGCACACACCTTTTCCTTTTTAAATCCCATTAATTGGTTTGGACGTATCTGTGGGTGGTTGGCTGGTATAGTGCAAGCTATTTTTAGGTTTTGCTAATGTGCCTTGCGGTTTATTTGGTTTTTAAGTTTTTTTCTAATGTGTATTCAGCGTTGTACTAAAAGAAAATATAGAAATTCATATTGATAAATGAAGGAACAAAAGGATGGAATGTTATAGCAGAAGATGAGGTCCCTCAAGTTTAAAGGCCCCATCTATGCTATATAAGTCTGACAGTTACTTTAGGTCAAAACAACACCAGCTAAAATGTTCCTTCCTTGTATCAATAGAGACTAACGTGTCCTTGCTAGCCATCAGAATATATCTGATTAAATGTGTCTAATCAAATGTGTCCGATTAAATGTTTCAACACAAGCACAAGAATAGAAATCAGTCTTTGTTTGCTAAATTGTATAATCGGACCATACATGGTAAATCCGTTTCCTGCCTTCAGGGTGTATATAAACCCTTTGCTTTGTAATAAAGTTAGAGCTTGTTTGACACATGCATCCTGTCCTGTGTATCATTCTCTCCGATATCGTAATCCAAGGATAGAAGACCCAGAAAGCAGTGACGTCACTTACTTAATACTAAGACGGCATTAAAAGGCCTTGGGGAATGATGTCAAAGGTGGTTGCTGGTCACAATAGTAACCCAGTAGAGACCTGCATAAGAGGAACTGGCCCCAGGGAAAGGAGCCAAGAGATAATGCCTGAGCCAGGACAAGTGATGTCAGTAATGAGATCTTTTGGTTTGAGAAATTATGGAGTAGTATATATTTTCTAACTTAAAGGGCTTGTCCAAGACATATATCAAAATAGGCCATCAATATCAGTTACAGGGGAACCCAACACCTGGCACCCCAATGGACAGTTGTTTGCAGCTCCTGCTGCGCATTGATGTATGCAGTGTATGAAGTTGGAACAGCACACCTTTGTGCAATGTGTAGTGCCTGTTCTTGGATACTAAATTTTAGCTTCTATTGAAGTGAGTGAGGGCTTAGCAGCACTACCCAAGAACAGCCTCTACACACTTTACAGAGCTGTGGTGTTCCAGCTCTGTACGTTGTGTACATCCAGGTTCCAGCAGTGGGAATGTTGGGTATTGGACCCCCAACGATTTGACATTGATGATATACTGTATGATAAGGATATACAATGGTGTGAAAAACTGTTTGCCCCCTTCCTGATTTCTTATTCTTTTGCATCTTTTTTACACTTAAATGTTTCAGATCACAGAACAAATTTAAATATAAGATAAAGATAACACAAGCAAACACAAAATGCAGTTTTTAAATGAAGGTCTTTATTATTAAGGGAAAAAGAAATTCAAACCTACAGGGCCCTGTGTGAAAAAGTGATTGCCCCTCCCCACCGTTAAAACTTAAATTAATTGTGGTTTATCACATCTTTGGGAAGCTCAATTCAATTTCCCTAGCCACACACAGACCTGATTACTGCCACACCTGTTCTCAATAAAGAAATCACTTAAATAGGACCTGCCTGACAAAGTGAAGTAGACCAAAAGATCCTCAAAAGCTAGACATCATGCTGCGATCCAAAGAAATTCAGGAACAATTGAGAAACAAATTAATTGAGACCTAAATTTCTAAAGGTTTGGGACTCCAGTGAATCACAGTGAGAGCCATTATCCACAAATGGCGAAAACATGGAACAGTGGTGAACCTTCCCAGCAGTGGCCAGCCGAGCAAAATTACCCCAAGAGCGCAGCGACAATTCATCCCTGAGGTCACAAAAGACCCCACAACAACATCCAAAAAACTGCAGTCCTCACTTGCCTCAGTTAAGGTAAAAATGGCATGCATGGCAGAGTTTCAAGATGAAAACCACTGCTGAGCAAAAATAACATAAAGACTCTTCTCAGTTTTGCCAGAAAACATCTTGATGATTGCCAAGACATTTGGGAGAATACTCTGTCGACTGATGAGACAACTTTTTGGAAGGTGTATGTCCCATTACATCTAACGTAGAAGTGACACAGCATTTCAGAAAAGGAACATCATACCAACAGTAAAATGTGGTGGTGGTAGTGTGATGGTCTGGGGCTGTTTTGCTGCTTCAGGACCTGGAAGACCTGCTGTGGTAAATGGAACCATGAAGTCTGCTGTCTACCAAAAAATCTTGAAGGAGAATGTCCTGCCTTCTGTTCATGACCTCAAGCTGAAGCGCATTTGGGTTATGCAGCAGGACAATGATCCAAAACACACCAGCAAGTCCACTTCTGAATGGCTTAAAAAAAAACAAAATTAAGACTTTGGCGTGGCCTAGTCAAAGTCCTGACCTTAATCCTATTTAGATGCTGTAGCATGACCTTAAAAAGGGCGGTTCATCCTCGGAAACCGTCCAATGTGACGGAATTACAATAATTTTGCAAAGATGAATGGCCAAAATTCCTCCAGAGTGTTGTAAAAGACTCATTATCAGTTATCACAAACGCTTGATTGCATTTGTTGCTGTTAGGGGTGGGCCAACCAGTTATTAGGTTCAGGGGGCAATCACTTTTTCACACCGGACCCTGTAGGTTTGGATTTCTTTTTCCTTTAACAATAAAGATCTTCATTTAAAAACTGCATTTTGTGTTTACTTGTATTATCTTTGTCAAATATTTAAATTTGTTTTGTGATCTGAAACATTTAAGTGTCACAAATAAGCAAAAGAATAAGAAATCAGGAAGGGGGCAAACACTTTTTCACACAGCTGTATAATCAATAATTAAGTCCTGAACAACCCCCTTAACTTGGTTCATGAGTACATATAGTTTCAATTGAAATTCATATACCTGAAATTACTGTACTAGTACAACTGCAAATTCTAAGGTAATAAACATCTACATGCAGAAAAAGCATGTAGCATACACCATTCCCTTCTCTCTGTTGTGCCACCATTAAGGTAATGTGTTTTCTTTATATCAATACAATCTTTTGCAATTTGTGCTTATAGACAAGACAATAGTATTTGATTAGTATTTGCATTTTCATCCACTATCATCAATTCTTCCACCCTGAATTTGTGCCATTTACCTAACATTTAGATTTAACAGCTGGGGTACTTTACTAACTCAACTATACACCATCTGTTGTAGTTTAGTTGAAGGTCTGTACAATCCATGATCTTGAAGGGTTACTGCAGATCAGCTAATATTGCAATTACTCCTTCCTCTGCCATCAACAGAATTACCTAATTTCAGACATTGCAATTTTGCAAACACACTAAAATCACAATATAAATTGTTATAGTCTCCTAAGAGCCGCAGCGTGCAACATATTGTTATTGTTGTCATTTGTGAGCAATGGATCACAAAGATTGTGCAAAAAGTGTAATAATTAAATTCTCAGAAACGTTATAAAGAAGCTGTTTGTGTTTTACAATGTGAGATAAAAATATTTCAAAAACATGTTGTCCTGACAAAGTATAATACATGTACAAACTAAGCAAATAACATCATGGCTCAGTGCTCTATGGAATCGGATGAGATTTTTTCATATCTGATTGGCCATTAAACCTACTGGCATTCCACACCATAAAGGTATATTTTGATTGGGAGGGACTTGCATCACAATGTACATCTGCATTTCAACAATAAAGTGCCATATATGATGTCAGCACTTGTTACAAATAGTGACATCACCGGTCTCACAGACCGACGTCTATCATTGGTGTCCATCAAAAAAGCAACCAGAACGGTGGTATGTTGTGGAGTGCCATGAGAGTCCAGAATGTGCCCTAAAAAGAACAATTTTTCAATTTAAAAATGGTAAAATTTAGTACCATTGCCAACTAAATTATGTCCATTCCTTTTAGCAGAAAGGACGTTTCATTGTCATTTTGTTGTGGAAAAGCTATATATATTTTACTATTAGGCACTTGTTAACACATGGAAACTTTAATCGAATCATAGGCTGCATGTAGTAGAAGACACTTTTGCCATGGTCTTCAGGTGCTGTCATCTTTATTAATCATTCTGGGGAACTCCTCTAAAGATACAGCATTCACTTAAAGGGCATCGGTCACCAGACTTTTGCTACTCTATCTGAGAACAGCATAATGTAGGGGTAGAGACCCTAATTCCAGCGATGTGTCACTTACTGGGCTGCTTGCTGCAGTTTTGATAACATCACTGTTTAATTTGCTGCAGATCTCTGAATGCTGAGCTGTGTATAACCCCGCCCACACCACTGATTAGCTGCTTTCTGTGTACACTGTGCATAGGCAGAAATCTTTTTATTTATGAACATATCCTACAGGTCTTAGAAGCAACAGATTGACATTTTATGGTATTGTTTATTCAATTATCTAAAGTTATAGACAGATAGTTCTCCTCTGGTGCAAACAGAAAATGGTAATCAAAAATGTTCCAAGCAACAATGGTACCATTAAGTCAGCAAGGTCTTTCTAAATACATGGGCTCTACTGTGTGTCCCCACATGTGACACTGTAATACAGAATAATAAATATGAAGATGAGCTTTAATGGTGTGTACTGTGTACAAAAATATTATAATTTGTGAAAATATAAT
This sequence comes from Phyllobates terribilis, assembly GCF_046119375.1. NCBI lineage: Eukaryota > Metazoa > Chordata > Amphibia > Anura > Dendrobatidae > Phyllobates > Phyllobates terribilis. Next base: position 105,201,474 of record NW_027362769.1, on the reverse strand, counting down.
ACATTGTCCCTTACAATCCATGTAAACTGGTCTAGAACCATGGAGATCCTAGAACCCATCAACGTGATGTACATTTATTCTTATACACAGGTATTGTCAATGGCACCATTGCTTGGATGGGCACACTGTGAGCAAACATTTATCACGTTCTAGCAAAACATCTCCTGTATGCAACACGTGACCCAATAGTGCATTAGTGGAAAGTTTAGCCAATACGTGATATATTATACTGCCGTATATACCTAGTCAAATCTTTCAGAGAATATATTTTGACTACATATAACTTCATAGATTGTATTCTTAACCCTCCGTCACATACAATAGGCCTGACAGGCACATCTCTTTTACTTTCATTTCTCCTTCCTCACCAGATTGTGAGGAAATCCCCTCCCTCCAGGTAGTCTCCTGTCTGTCTCTAGCAGCTCTGTGAAACCTCATACCACAGTTGGATTGCAGAGCTTCAGGAGGACAGATATAACTGCGCTAATCTCTCAGGCTCATTATATGTGAACACGTCACACTCAATAAGGTTGGTATTTTATGTTTTTATTCATCACAATTGTTTATTTAGCTTGTTTTATGAATGTATAGCACAAAGTGTGAGGATATTTCATAGAAATAAGGCAGATTAAAAAAGAAAGTGTGCTGCTCAGGCATATACAGTAGTTCCCTAACACATAATCCTTCTCTTGCTTCAGATTATCTGCTGAAATGGAGAGGAAAATGTACAATTTATCAAAAAACCTTGATGTTGAGGAAGTAACAAACATGCTGTTAGATGATGCAGACCCCACACTGAATGAGGATTTAGGAGAGGAAAGTGAGATTGATTCTCATGATGAGGTGGAAGTATGTGAAGTGGATTCTGAAACAGAGCAAGATGGTGACAGTGATGAGGATGAATATGTAGAATCTTATTATATGGGAAAAGATAAAAAAAAACAATGGAACAAGAAGCCACTCCAGAAAAAACGTAGGGAACCTCAAAACATTATTACTCACCTTCCTGCAGTTATAGGAACTGCAAGTAATGCAAAAACTGCAGTTGAATGCTGGAATAGTTTAGTCACAGATGACATTCTGGACTCTATTGTCACATATACCAACCAATATATAGACATTATAAAGGACAAGTTCATCTGCAACAGAACCATCAAGGCCACAGATGAAATATGTTAGAACCTTGCTCTTAGGTTTTTTCCTTTGCTGGTCACATGACCTTGTTGGCCTATTTAATCCTGCTCCGCCCTTCTGGCTTTGCTGGACTTCATTGTATAACTACTTTCTAGCTAGCCTGTGCTCTGTATCTAACTCTGTTAGTTTGCTTGGTCTACGGACCTCTATGTTCTATATATTTTGTTTGTTCGTCTGTCTGCTACTATTTCTGTTAGGAGGTGTCCCATTTTCCTCCCAGTCCTTAGTACTTGTAGGGATTCCTTCCCCACATCTATAGGTCTCCGTACAGACTAGCTTAGGACTTTAGCAGGTCTGATCGCAGGATCAGGTTCCCTGTTACATCGTAGGGATTCAGCTGAGTTCTATCGTAGGGACAGATCTCCTCTCTTTCCTTAGCTCTGGTAGCAGTACATAACAAAATAGAACTGCGTGCTTTTTTTGGATTATTATACCTTGCAGGAGCTTATAGGGCAAATAGACAAAGTTTGGAGGAACTTTGGAGTAAACATGGGGATGGAGTTGAAAAATTTGGCCTTGTTATGTCCATAAACAGATTCAAGCTTCTAATTCGTTGCCTTCGGTTTAACGACAGAACTACCCGAATCGAACGTAAAACACATGACCGACTTGCTCCAATTCGTGATATATTCCAAAAATTTGTTGAAAACTGTAAAAAAAGCTATTGCCCTGGGGAGAATCTCACTATTGATGAAATGCTCCCTGGTTTTCGTGGTAAATGTGCCTTTCGTCAATATATTCCATCAAAGCCTAACAAATATGGAATAAAAATGTATGCCCTTGTTGATGCCAGTAAGACCTACACTTACAACCTGGAAGTTTATGCAGGAAAACAACCAGAAGGTCCTTACTGTGTCAGCAACAAACCGAGTGGTGTTGTAAAAAGACTGGCTGAGCCCTTATTTGGATCGGGTCGCAATATAACAGCTGACAATTGGTTTTCAAATTGTGATCTGATTGATTATCTGAAAATGCCGAAGCTTTCATATGTTGGAACTGTAAGAAAAAAGAAAAAAGAATTGCCTACACAGTTTGTAAGTGTGAAAGGGAGACAACAGTACAGCAGTATGTTTGCATTCCATAATGGAAAGGTTTTGGTTTCCTATGTACCACAAGCAAAAAAAATTGTACTTCTTCTATCAACACTTCATGATGATGATGCCATCGATCCTGGGACTGAGGCACAAAAAACCCCGGAGATAATTACATTTTATAATGCAACCAAAGGGGGTGTTGATACAGCTGATCAGATGTGCTCAACTTTCAACGTCAGCAGAAACACCAAACGCTGGCCAATGGTCATATTTTTTGCTATGTTGAATTTGGGTGGTATAAATTCACAAGTCATTTACCTTGAAAACAAGCTTGAACCACTCCGTAGACGATTTTATCTGAAAAAATTGGCCCATGAACTAGTGCTTGGAGAGCTATGCAGGAGAAGTATGAAAACAATCGGTATTCCCTCTCGCCTTCAAGTTCAGCTCAAAAGATTCTGCCCAGAAGATGATAGTGAAAATTCACCACCTGCACCACCTCCCAAAAGAAGGAGATGCACCACCTGCACCACGGAAAGCGGAATCAGAAGGCTTTCTAATTATAAATGTCACAAATGTCATAATGTAATCTGCCTGACACATGCAAAAATGATGTGTAATTCTTGCTCTTTGCTCTGCAAGTGTAATTTTTCTGGGGAAACTTCAGGATCTAATTCTGATTGAATATGTGTTTAATAGTACTTAAGGTACCTTAAAATTAAGTTTGTTTCCATAAATTTTCTTTGTAGAGTTTTTTGACAGAGTCGAACTGGGGACTATTTGGCGGGAGTTTTGAAATGTTTGTATTTCAGAGTTATTAGTTTTATGTTAAGTAAATGGGGGTTTTTTGCACCTGATTATGTGTAGTCTCTTTTATTACATCCCTATGAAGGTCACTGATCACTTTTAGAGCACTGAAATTGCAAACATTAGATATTATAGGTATTTTTCTAGCCTGCGCCTGACAGTCACATTGTATGTGAACTCGTTAGAACCGATATTGTATGTGACGGAGGGTTAATAAGAAATGCAGCTGCTTCAAACCTGTGAATAAATATATTGCTGTTGAGTGCTAACAGATAGGTCTGCACTTTGTCATCAGGGTAGATGGTATCTCCATAGGAGCACACGTGTTACTCAAAGTTCTATATTTTCTGATCCCCTGTTATTTACATTACAAAGGATCTGTCACATCTCCTGACATGTATATTTAAGAAAAAACTTGTATCCTCTATGAAATATTTCTGGAGCATCTTTTCTTAGAACATTGTTCCTCAGATATTCTTCCTAGAAATCTATGCATAAATTGACAGCTGGGTATTTTCAGTCCTCTTTTCAAAGGGCATGTTCTTACACAGACTGACACAGTCAGCATTGATTAGATAGTGTACGGGCTCGTGCAGTCAACCGTATTATCGGTCCAAGTGCGATCTGACAAAACATCAGATTTCACCCGGATGAATTTTAGTGTATGGGGCCAAGCACATGACGCGCCCCCTGGGCCGTGGGGTACTCGCTAGCCGGGCCGGTCGATGCTGGGGGATGTCACACTGGCAGTGACCCGTTCCGTGACCCAGGGCGGTCAATAAAAGGGGAAAAGTGAAAGGGGAATGAAGTTTTTATAGAGATAATGTTCGTGACGCCACCTGTGGTATGCGGCTATATGGAACCGCCGCTGCGGTGCAGATCCTCTGGAGCTGATGGGGATGCAGCAGAGTTGGTTCAGCTCTCCAAAGGCAGAGCTAAGCCACAGGGCAGGATATAGTGATGCTATGAGGTAGATGTTGCTGGTGCGGTGTAGTGCAGGTGATGGCGAAGATAATGACCAGTCCACAACTTAATGGCGGTTTCCTCTTATCTTTACTTGCGGTTGTTAAGCAGACTGGGGCACGGGTACTAGCTGGTAGTAGAGGTCCGGGTGACCTGGGAGCAAGTTGGGAATTCACCTCACCAGGTGAAGTTGTAGGACTTCTCTCTGTGCTAATCTCTTTGGCCCTGTTGCTTGAAGCTATGCTGCGGCCCTCGTCCCTGAGTAAAACGTCTGTTCCTCACCCGTATGACAGGCAGCTTGGGCCTTCCTTATGTGTCACTCCCACGTGGCGGTGCTGGGCTCTATGATGCTGCTGAGCCTCCGGGCAGCTGATGGGGCCAGGAGACCTGCAGTCTCCTGCCCTCCGGTTTCTGCTGCTGGGCCTTCAGTGCCCCACAACCTCGGACTCCGGTGTCCGGTTCTTCTGCGCTCCTCTTCTCTGGGGTGAGCTTGTACACAGCTCCCTTCCCCAGGTCTTTCCTCGTCGCTGTCCTGTCTTCAACTCCTCTCAACTCACTCTTACTAGCCCCGCCTCTAGATTCCAGTTGCTAAGGGGAGGAACTCCTGACGCGCCCCCTGGGCCGTGGGGTATTCGGTGCCGGGCCGGTCGCTGCTAGGGGAGATGTCACAGTGGCGGTGACCCGGTCCGTGACCCAGGGCGGTCAGTAAAAAAAAGGGGATTTTATAGTTTTTATGTACAAAGTTTGTGACGCCACCTGTGGTATGCGGCTAAAGGGAGCCGCCGCTGCGGAGCAGGTCCTCTGGAGCTGATGTTATTGCAGCAAAGCTGGTGTGGCTCTCCACAGGTAGAGCTTAGCTCCAGGGCAGTGTAGATGTTATAGGTGATGCTGGGTGTTGTAGTGCAGGGGTTGATGGCGCAGCAATAATCAGTCCACAACTTAATGGCGATTTCCTCTTATCTTTACTGGCGGTGATTAGGCAAACCGGGACACGGGTACTGGCTAGAAGTGGAAGTCCGGGCAGCCTGGAAGGAAGTAAGGATTCCACCTCACCAGGTGAAGTTGGAGGCCTTCCCTTTCCACTAATCTCCTTGGTCCTACTGCTTGTAGCTGTGCTGAAGCCCTCGTCCCTGAGTGCAACGTTTCTGTGCTCACCCGTATGGCAGGCAGCTCGGGCCTTGCTGATGCGTCGCTCCCATGTGGCGGTGCTGGGCCCTCTGTGCTGCTGAGCCTCCGGTCGTCTGCTGGGGCCAGGAGACCTGCAGTCTCCTGCCCTCCGGTTTCTGCTGCTGGGCCTTCAGTGCCCCACAGCCTCGGACTCCCGTGTCCGGTTCCTCTGTGTTTGTTCCTTCTAGAGTGAACTGCCGCGCAGCTCCACTCCCCAGCTCCTCTCTCGTCGACGTCCTCACTTCAACTCCTCACACTAAGTCTAACTAACCCCGCCCCCAGATCCCAGTTGCCAAGGGGAGGGTCTCCCCTTGCTGGTCTCTAGCCAGGACAGTGTTGCACGCTTAGCAAAACCTAATTAGGGGACCCCCGCTTGCTTCCAGGCATGGCATCACCTTTTGTGAGGGAGGCAATGCCACTGTGGCAACCGGACTCCTGGGGTGCCACACTCCCCTTTCTGGTCTGGAGCCAGGAAAGTGTTGTATGCTGGTATGCCTGATTAGGGGACCCCTCCTTGCTTCCAGGCATGGCATCACCCCTTGTGAGGGAGGCAATGCCACTGTGGCAACCGGACCCCTTGGGTGCCACACACATGTCCGATTTTTTCCTCGAACAGAGTCCGACATGCAAGTCAATGAGTGTGTGGAAATCATCGGACTTCACTCAGATGACATCTGAGTGCAGTTTGATTTCCACCCCCTGACACAATGGAGAAGATGGAGGAATGTTGTTCGCCATCTTCTCCTCAGAGTGTACTCATATTCTCTCATTCAAGAGAATCGGATCACACTAGGCTGACACCTCTGATCAAGCCCTGATCAGTTTGATCAGCATGTCATTTGCATAATCAGTCTTATTCTCTTGGATGAGAGAATGAAGGGCCATCTGTACGAGCCCTAACAGTGTGTAGGGACACACCACCAACTGAGAACACCCAATTGTCAATTTTTTTATACCTTTCTAGGAAGAATAACAGAGCAATGGCACCGAATAAAAGACATATAAACTGTGTTATCTATATTTAAAGTAGCACTCTAGTTTTGTTTTATTCATTCCATCACTAGTCTCCATTATATACAATTATTCTTGCAATAACTTATTTTAGCTGTCTCTTTCTATCTGGAATTTCATGGTACCTTTTTCTTTAGTTAGGTCACATGACCACATTGTGACACTCTTTGAATTATGTGGCTTTATCTTCTCCAAAGGGTGTCACCATCTCAATCAACAGAAGTTCCTGAATAATGCAATTGCATGAAAGGTAGATTATGAGCTCTCCACATAGATGAGGAGAAAGAGGAAGAAGCTCATATCAAAGATCTTGATGATGACTGCACAGCTTCTATCACACAATTATAATGTACATTATACACCATGTATAAAAAAAGTGCAGAATGTGAAAGAAAATCAGATGGGAGAGGGTACAGTGATAGAACATAAAATTGGGACTGTTTCTTTAAGCAATAAAGTGGCTAGCACCTTGTAATAAGGTTACAATAAAAGAATGTTCCTTTAAAAAATAACTCAAGTTGAGTGAAGTTCATTTTCTACTTAAAAGTAGTGATGAGCGAGCATGCTCACTACTACATGGTGCTCGCCCGAGCATCTCACTGCTCGAGATGCTCGACGCTCGCCGAGTATTTACGAGGTTGCTCGGCGGGAGCTCAGGTCTCCTCCCTGCATGTTTGGTGCTCTTTAAAGAGCCAATGAGCATGCAGGGATTGCCTGCCACTCACTGTAATGCCCTAGCTATGTTGGTTGTGGCATTACAGTGATTGGCAGGCCGCACAGCGTCATCAGGTCTATATCAGACCTGGCGCCGTCATGCTCATCACAGTCACTCCAGAATCAGACAGTGTAGGAAGAGATGCTGAGCTAGGGAGAGATTCGCTTGTTTCTAGTTAGAGTAGGTATACCAAACTATATTAGAGACACATATCCATCTCAACAAACAGTCCTTCTGAGGACTAATCCATCTGCAGAGATATCAGGCAGGCAGTGTATATAGGCAGGCAGGCAGGGTATATAGCAGACTGCAGTGCACATAGCACAAGAGGCTCCATTCCAGTTTTGTCTGCTGCTGCTGTTAGATATTTCTAGAAATAGGCCCAGGTCTCAGGGGCCAGGAATAATTTTTTTTGGATCTTAATCCTCATTTTTGCTTAAAAAACAATCCAAAGAACACCGTTGTTCTGCCCATTTGCTTGTTGGCACTGCAGAATACAGCCAGGTCCTTTCCATATTACAGCGCTAAAAATCCAGCTATTTAAAACTGTGGTTTGTCCGTCACACGAATCACATATAATTGCGCTGAAAATACTGCCATTTCTGGCATACATTAAAAATTTGTTTCAGTGTGTCAGTGAAGCAATTGACACCAGTTTGATGTTCAAAATAGTTACCTACAGGCCAGGTATTTAAAACTGTGGTTTGTCCGTCACACGGATCACATATACATTTTCAGAAAATACTGCCATTTCTGACCTCCATTAAAAATTTGTTTCAGTGTGTCAGTGAAGCAGTTGACACCAGTTTGCTGTTCAAAATAGTTGCCTACAGGCCAGGTATTTAAAATTGTGTTTTCTCCGTCACACGGATCACATATACGTTTTCAGAAAATACTGCCATTTCTGGCCTCCATTAAATTTTTTTTTCACTGTGTCAGTGAAGCAATTGACACCTGTTTGCTGTTCAAAATAGTGACCTACAGGCCAGGTATTTAATAACCACTTCGCACCAGACCCTGTTTTTGCCTTCGTGACCGGGCCAATTTTTTCAATTCTGACCACTGTCACTTTATGAGGTAATTACTCTGGAACGCTTCAACAGATTCCCCTGATTCTGAGAATGTTTTTTCGTGACATATTGTACTTCATGATAGTGGTAAAATTTCTTCGATATCACTTGCATTTATTTGTGAAAAAATCGAAAATTTGGCAAAAATTTTGAAAATTTAGCAATTTTCAAACTTTGAATTTTCATGCCCTTAAATCAGAGAGATATGTAGCACCCTGAGGATTCGGCTGCTACAGGGGTATTACACCTCAAGCCAGAGGTGTGGTATTCCACTCCCGGGTAAGGATGGAGTGTGGAACTGAGCTTAGTAGGCTGCATGCACTACATACATCCCATTTCCGGGGGACAGAACAACGGTACTCCCACCAGTATATGTGCAGGTACGACAGCGTCTGTCCCTGGCTGGAGTGGGAGGGGGGTGGAACATCCCAGTAGTGTAGGGGCAGATAGGGGGAGTAGTCTGGGTAAAGCTAGGAGCCCATTGGGTGCTGGTCACCTGGGTTCACACATAGAGGGAGGTATATAAGGTGGGCACCATCTTAGATCAGGGTTCAGTTCAGGCAGGAGGAGAAGAGGAGAAGAGTTCAGCCAGGAGGGCTGACAGGGAGCTGTGGCTCCGGCTGGGCCCAGCTCCAGAGCCAAGCCTGCAGAGGAGAGAGGAGTAAGAAGGACCCAGAGAGAAAGACAGAGGGAACCCCAAGAACCCAGAAACAGACCAGAAAGGGTGAAGGGTTGGCGGACACGGGTACCGGAACCCGAACTGGTGGAGGCCACTTATCCTCAGCCAGGAACCGGAGGTCGTGGTCAAGATTTGCCACGACCCTCACCAAATCCACCAGAAAGGCACACCAAGCATAGGGTCAGGGAACCCAGAGGAGGTTGGACCACTAAGAGACCCGAGGGAGCCGGCCAAAGGTGGATCCCTGGTGGGAATGGCCAGAGACAGAGAGGGAGAAGGGAGCTCAGGACCACGCTCCAGAACTGCCTGGGGGTTAGCCGAGTCCAGGACCTGGTGGACGCAGCACGGCTCGGGTGGTCACTCAAGGCCAGAGTGACTGAGAGAACACTTGTGAGTAAAACCCCTGAAACTGCATCTCCTGACTCTGACTCTTCTTACTGCACCGTCACAACCCCTATCATCTTCATCTGCTGCCCTGAGGCCATACCCCTCCCGTTGGGGGTTATCTCATCATCGCTGCACCCATACCACCGGCCTCAGCGGACTGTTCTGCAGCGGCGGCTTCAAAGCCGCACTCAACGGGTGGCGTAGTCGACATCCAAGTTAACATCTACTGCCATAGACTGCCACTTAGTTTGACACCCTGGGCACGGACCGGGTCACCGCCACAAGGACTACTACCCCTACCCAGATCCGGCTCCGGGTATCCCCTGAACATGGCCCAGGGGGTGCGTCAACTTTTGGCGTAGTCGGCAGGATTACGTGCCCGCAACCACCGGGTACTGCGTGCCTGAAGAAAAGTTCGCATTTACCTCAAAAAGAAGTCTCCCGCCGGTTCCGGAGGGTCCCCGCCATCGGACGCCATCTCGGATCGGTTCCCGCCATTTGCCCGTCATCTGCAGTCTTTTCCCGCCATCTGCAGTGTTTCCCGCCACTGGAAAGCGATTCCCGCCATCTAAGAAGATTTCCCGCCCTGGCAGAGCGGACCCCATTATGGGCGTGCCAGAGGGTGGCAAGAGACCACCTCCCATCGTGGGCCAGGTCGAAGAATGGCGCCAAAAGCGGAGACCGCCCCCACCAGCAGAGACTGCAATGATTGAGATGTCCATCAGTGTGAGAGAACTGCCCCTGGAGCTGACAATCACCAAGTTGCCCCGGAACCACCCTGAATGGGGGCGGGGACAGAACAAAAGAGCGAAGATGGGTGCAGCCTGGAGGAGTCCAGAGAGAACACACCCGGAGATGGAGGGAGAGTCAGGCAGCACCGACCCTGTGGTCAGGAGCCTGTTGCAGGCCGCCACTCCAGAAGGCCTGCTGGAGATTCTGGCGCAGCTCCCCGGAGATCGGGAGCGTGCACAGACCGCGCTGGAGGGCCTTGCACGGAAGATGGCCCGGGTACAGCAGGAAGCGCTGGCGGAGTGGAGCAAGGAGATGGCCCAGCAGGCTGGAACCCGCCAGCGAAGCACGCCACCCAGAACGAGGAGCACGCCTGCCCCTGAAGAGGATGCAGAAGGGACGGAGGCCGGAGACGCCGCCGCAGAGGGAGCTGAAGAGACGGAGGCAAGTAAAGGGGACGTCACTACCCCAAGCCCAGCCACCGTAAGCCTACCCCCGCTCCACATCGAAGAGCCCGAAATCCCTCCGATCGTGCCCGTTGCCGCACCGCTACCGCTCCAGACTAAGCCCCAAGCAGGAGCCGCGACCACGCCCCTTGTGACGTCACGCGCCTCAACCCTGAGCGCGGCCAAGCAGGAGACGCCACCGGCCTGGTCGCAGGGCCGAGTGCCCCCGGGCGCCGCAGTACCAACAGCGCCCTCTACTGAGCCACCGGCCTGGTCGCAAGGCCAAGTACCCCCGGGCGCCGCCGTCTTCACAGCGCCCTCTACCTCCATCATGCCACCGGTCTGGTCGCAAGGCCTGGTAGACCCGGGCGCCGCAGCCTTTAAAGCGCCCTTTGTATTCAGACTACCTTCGGCCTGGACGCAAGGCCAGGAGCCCCTGGGCGCCGCAAACACCACAGCGCCCTCTGCCTCCACAGCACCCCGTCTGGGCGAAGACCGCTCCGCACAAAACACCACCCAGGACGGGCTGCTCTTCGTGTGGCCACCTGAATATATTCATCCTCGATTCCGGAGGGAACGGCCTCTGGATGAGCCTCTAATTCCGGCTCCTGCGCCCGCCAAACTCGATCCGCTTCCGTTGGAGGACGCCCAATTTGAGTGGGACCCTACCGGTGAGGACCTGATGGGATTCACCGAGGAGACCCGGGCAGCCGCAGCCCAGCGTACGGAGTGCTGCCGGCAACAATTGGAGGTTTTTGCTAAGGAGCGACGAGAGAGGCGGGTCCGCGAGGAGCGGCTCCAAGTCCAGAGCGCCGAGCAAAAGCGCCGGGCCCGCAGAAACCCCCGTACTGCCCACGGTCCCCGTGCCAGCGGGACTGTAATAAAATTCCAAATGGAGCACGGGTGGGGTTTTATACGGGACCACAGAACCCCCGGCGACGTCTTTGTCACCCGCAGAGACGTAGAAAGCCATCTGCCGGAGGGACACAGAGGTAGTGACCTTTACCTGGGAGATGAGGTCACCTTCACCCGGCACCAGTGTGCCAAAGGACCCTATGCCCTTCATGTACATCGCCTGACTGAGGAGGAGCTGCGGTGTGAGGAGGAACAAGAGGACCCGGACGGGTCTGAAGATTACCCTCAGGCAGGAGCAGGAGGACGTCGCCACTGATGTACAGTAGGAGCACTGTAAATAGTTACCCGTGAAGGTACAATAACTGTTGCCAGTAAGATATAGTCCCCGTTGGGACCAGTGAACTGTTCCAGTGTGTCCCATCTCCCCACAGGCTGAGAACTGTGAGCAGCCATCCCTTTTCCCCACTGGCCGAGGACTGAGAGCGGCCCTATCCCTTGTAAATAGTTGCGCTTCTTAAAGCGCCCCCTACTGGTTTTATAGGAAACTGTTTTTTTTTCTACCAGAGACTGTGGCACTTACCTGGTCACAATTTGCACAAGTGGCCAGAGGTCAAAAATGTTTTATATGAAAAGTTTTATTATGATGAAAGAGTTAATATTATTTTATGATGTGTCCGTAACATTTTAAAAGAGAAGTACCTCCCATAAAGGGATGATTGAAGGTTACTGTTTATATATTTTATATGTAGTGCACTTTAAAAAGCTTGTATGTTTTATGTTTTTGCTCTTTTACAGCCCGAGGACGTGCTGTGATTTACCAGGGGGGAATGTAGCACCCTGAGGATTCGGCTGCTACAGGGGTATTACACCTCAAGCCAGAGGTGTGGTATTCCACTCCCGGGTAAGGATGGAGTGTGGAACTGAGCTTAGTAGGCTGCATGCACTACATACATCCCATTTCCGGGGGACAGAACAACGGTACTCCCACCAGTATATGTGCAGGTACGACAGCGTCTGTCCCTGGCTGGAGTGGGAGGGGGGTGGAACATCCCAGTAGTGTAGGGGCAGATAGGGGGAGTAGTCTGGGTAAAGCTAGGAGCCCATTGGGTGCTGGTCACCTGGGTTCACACATAGAGGGAGGTATATAAGGTGGGCACCATCTTAGATCAGGGTTCAGTTCAGGCAGGAGGAGAAGAGGAGAAGAGTTCAGCCAGGAGGGCTGACAGAGAGCTGTGGCTCCGGCTGGGCCCAGCTCCAGAGCCAAGCCTGCAGAGGAGAGAGGAGTAAGAAGGACCCAGAGAGAAAGACAGAGGGAACCCCAAGAACCCAGAAACAGACCAGAAAGGGTGAAGGGTTGGCGGACACGGGTACCGGAACCCGAACTGGTGGAGGCCACTTATCCTCAGCCAGGAACCGGAGGTCGTGGTCAAGATTTGCCACGACCCTCACCAAATCCACCAGAAAGGCACACCAAGCATAGGGTCAGGGAACCCAGAGGAGGTTGGACCACTAAGAGACCCGAGGGAGCCGGCCAAAGGTGGATCCCTGGTGGGAATGGCCAGAGACAGAGAGGGAGAAGGGAGCTCAGGACCACGCTCCAGAACTGCCTGGGGGTTAGCCGAGTCCAGGACCTGGTGGACGCAGCACGGCTCGGGTGGTCACTCAAGGCCAGAGTGACTGAGAGAACACTTGTGAGTAAAACCCCTGAAACTGCATCTCCTGACTCTGACTCTTCTTACTGCACCGTCACAACCCCTATCATCTTCATCTGCTGCCCTGAGGCCATACCCCTCCCGTTGGGGGTTATCACATCATCGCTGCACCCATACCACCGGCCTCAGCAGACTGTTCTGCAGCGGCGGCTTCAAAGCCGCACTCAACGGGTGGCGTAGTCGACATCCAAGTTAACATCTACTGCCATAGACTGCCACTTAGTTTGACACCCTGGGCACGGACCGGGTCACCGCCACAAGGACTACTACCCCTACCCAGATCCGGCTCCGGGTATCCCCTGAACATGGCCCAGGGGGTGCGTCAACTTTTGGCGTAGTCGGCAGGATTACGTGCCCGCAACCACCGGGTACTGCGTGCCTGAAGAAAAGTTCGCATTTACCTCCAAAAGAAGTCTCCCGCCGGTTCCGGAGGGTCCCCGCCATCGGACGCCATCTCGGATCGGTTCCCGCCATTTGCCCGTCATCTGCAGTCTTTTCCCGCCATCTGCAGTGTTTCCCGCCACTGGGAAGCGATTCCCGCCATCTAAGAAGATTTCCCGCCCTGGCAGAGCGGACGCCATTATGGGCGTGCCAGAGGGTGGCAAGAGACCACCTCCCATCGTGGGCCAGGTCGAAGAATGGCGCCAAAAGCGGAGACCGCCCCCACCAGCAGAGACTGCAATGATTGAGATGTCCATCAGTGTGAGAGAACTGCCCCTGGAGCTGACAATCACCAAGTTGCCCCGGAACCACCCTGAATGGGGGCGGGGACAGAACAAAAGAGCGAAGATGGGTGCAGCCTGGAGGAGTCCAGAGAGAACACACCCGGAGATGGAGGGAGAGTCAGGCAGCACCGACCCTGTGGTCAGGAGCCTGTTGCAGGCCGCCACTCCAGAAGGCCTGCTGGAGATTCTGGCGCAGCTCCCCGGAGATCGGGAGCGTGCACAGACCGCGCTGGAGGGCCTTGCACGGAAGATGGCCCGGGTACAGCAGGAAGCGCTGGTGGAGTGGAGCAAGGAGATGGCCCAGCAGGCTGGAACCCGCCAGCGAAGCACGCCACCCAGAACGAGGAGCACGCCTGCCCCTGAAGAGGATGCAGAAGGGACGGAGGCCGGAGACGACGCCGCAGAGGGAGCTGAAGAGACGGAGGCAAGTAAAGGGGACGTCACTACCCCAAGCCCAGCCACCGTAAGCCTACCCCCGCTCCCCGTCGCAGAGCCCGAAATCCCACCGATCGTGCCCGTTGCCGCACCGCTACCGCTCCAGACTAAGCCCCAAGCAGGAGCCGCGACCACGCCCCTTGTGACGTCACGCGCCTCAACCCTGAGCGCGGCCAAGCAGGAGACGCCACCGGCCTGGTCGCAGGGCCGAGTGCCCCCGGGCGCCGCAGTACCAACAGCGCCCTCTACTGAGCCACCGGCCTGGTCGCAAGGCCAAGTACCCCCGGGCGCCGCCGTCTTCACAGCGCCCTCTACCTCCATCATGCCACCGGTCTGGTCGCAAGGCCTGGTAGACCCGGGCGCCGCAGCCTTTAAAGCGCCCTTTGTATTCAGACTACCTTCGGCCTGGACGCAAGGCCAGGAGCCCCTGGGCGCCGCAAACACCACAGCGCCCTCTGCCTCCACAGCACCCCGTCTGGGCGAAGACCGCTCCGCACAAAACACCACCCAGGACGGGCTGCTCTTCGTGTGGCCACCTGAATATATTCATCCTCGATTCCGGAGGGAACGGCCTCTGGATGAGCCTCTAATTCCGGCTCCTGCGCCCGCCAAACTCGATCCGCTTCCGTTGGAGGACGCCCAATTTGAGTGGGACCCTACCGGTGAGGACCTGATGGGATTCACCGAGGAGACCCGGGCAGCCGCAGCCCAGCGTACGGAGTGCTGCCGGCAACAATTGGAGGTTTTTGCTAAGGAGCGACGAGAGAGGCGGGTCCGCGAGGAGCGGCTCCAAGTCCAGAGCGCCGAGCAAAAGCGCCGGGCCCGCAGAAACCCCCGTACTGCCCACGGTCCCCGTGCCAGCGGGACTGTAATAAAATTCCAAATGGAGCACGGGTGGGGTTTTATACGGGACCACAGAACCCCCGGCGACGTCTTTGTCACCCGCAGAGACGTAGAAAGCCATCTGCCGGAGGGACACAGAGGTCGTGACCTTTACCTGGGAGATGAGGTCACCTTCACCCGGCACCAGTGTTACAAAAGGACTCTATGCCCTTCATGTACATCGCCTGACTGAGGAGGAGCTGCGGTGTGAGGAGGAACAAGAGGACCCGGACGGGTCTGAAGATTACCCTCAGGCAGGAGCAGGAGGACGTCGCCACTGATGTACAGTAGGAGCACTGTAAATAGTTACCCGTGAAGGTACAATAACTGTTGCCAGTAAGATATAGTCCCCGTTGGGACCAGTGAACTGTTCCAGTGTGTCCCATCTCCCCACAGGCTGAGGACTGTGAGCAGCCATCCCTTTTCCCCACTGGCCGAGGACTGAGAGCGGCCCTATCCCTTGTAAATAGTTGCGCTTCTTAAAGCGCCCCCTACTGGTTTTATAGGAAACTGTTTTTTTTTCTTCCAGAGACTGTGGCACTTACCTGGTCACAATTTGCACAAGTGGCCAGAGGTCAAAAATGTTTTATATGAAAAGTTTTATTATGATGAAAGAGTTAATATTATTTTATGATGTGTCCGTAACATTTTAAAAGAGAAGTACCTCCCATAAAGGGATGATTGAAGGTTACTGTTTATATATTTTATATGTAGTGCACTTTAAAAAGCTTGTATGTTT
Organism: Phyllobates terribilis; assembly: GCF_046119375.1. Taxonomy (NCBI): domain Eukaryota; kingdom Metazoa; phylum Chordata; class Amphibia; order Anura; family Dendrobatidae; genus Phyllobates; species Phyllobates terribilis. Next base: position 105,185,924 of record NW_027362769.1, on the reverse strand, counting down.
TATGTTTTTGCTCTTTTACAGCCCGAGGACGTGCTGTGATTTACCAGGGGGGAATGTAGAACCCTGAGGATTCGGCTGCTACAGGGGTATTACACCTCAAGCCAGAGGTGTGGTATTCCACTCCCGGGTAAGGATGGAGTGTGGAACTGAGCTTAGTAGGCTGCATGCACTACATACATCCCATTTCCGGGGGACAGAACAACGGTACTCCCACCAGTATATGTGCAGGTACGACAGCGTCTGTCCCTGGCTGGAGTGGGAGGGGGGTGGAACATCCCAGTAGTGTAGGGGCAGATAGGGGGAGTAGTCTGGGTAAAGCTAGGAGCCCATTGGGTGCTGGTCACCTGGGTTCACACATAGAGGGAGGTATATAAGGTGGGCACCATCTTAGATCAGGGTTCAGTTCAGGCAGGAGGAGAAGAGGAGAAGAGTTCAGCCAGGAGGGCTGACAGGGAGCTGTGGCTCCGGCTGGGCCCAGCTCCAGAGCCAAGCCTGCAGAGGAGAGAGGAGTAAGAAGGACCCAGAGAGAAAGACAGAGGGAACCCCAAGAACCCAGAAACAGACCAGAAAGGGTGAAGGGTTGGCGGACACGGGTACCGGAACCCGAACTGGTGGAGGCCACTTATCCTCAGCCAGGAACCGGAGGTCGTGGTCAAGATTTGCCACGACCCTCACCAAATCCACCAGAAAGGCACACCAAGCATAGGGTCAGGGAACCCAGAGGAGGTTGGACCACTAAGAGACCCGAGGGAGCCGGCCAAAGGTGGATCCCTGGTGGGAATGGCCAGAGACAGAGAGGGAGAAGGGAGCTCAGGACCACGCTCCAGAACTGCCTGGGGGTTAGCCGAGTCCAGGACCTGGTGGACGCAGCACGGCTCGGGTGGTCACTCAAGGCCAGAGTGACTGAGAGAACACTTGTGAGTAAAACCCCTGAAATTGCATCTCCTGACTCTGACTCTTCTTACTGCACCGTCACAACCCCTATCATCTTCATCTGCTGCCCTGAGGCCATACCCCTCCCGTTGGGGGTTATCACATCATCGCTGCACCCATACCACCGGCCTCAGCGGACTGTTCTGCAGCGGCGGCTTCAAAGCCGCACTCAACGGGTGGCGTAGTCGACATCCAAGTTAACATCTACTGCCATAGACTGCCACTTAGTTTGACACCCTGGGCACGGACCGGGTCACCGCCACAAGGACTACTACCCCTACCCAGATCCGGCTCCGGGTATCCCCTGAACATGGCCCAGGGGGTGCGTCAGATATGTCACACAAAATAGTTAATAAATAACATTTCGCACATGTCTACTTCACATCAGCACAATTTTGGAACCAAAATTTTTTTTGTTAGGAAGCTATAAGGGTTAAAAGTTGACCTGCGATTTCTCATTTTTACAACAAAATTTACAAAAAATTTTTTTAGGGACCACATCTTATTTGAAGTGACTTTGAGGGGCCTTTATGACAGGAAATACCCAAAAGTGATACCATTCTAAAAACTGCACCCCTCAAGGTGCTCAAAACCACATTCAAGAAGTTTATTAACCCTTCAGGTGCTTCACAGGAATTTTTGGAATGTGGAAGAAAACAATGAACATTTAACTTTTTTTCACAAAACTGCTACTTTAACCTCAAATTTTTAATTTTCACAAGGGCAGCCAGAAAAAATGGACCCCAAAATGTGTTGTGCAATTTCTCCTGAGCATGCTGATACCCCATATGTGGTGCAAAGCCACTGTTTGGGCGCACGGCATGGCTTGAAAGGTAAGGAGCGCCATTTGACTTTTGGAATGGAAATTTGACTGGAATCGATAGCGGACGCCATGTTGCATTTGGAGAGCCCCTGAGGTGCCTAAACAGAGGAAACCCCCAACAAGTGACCCCATTTTGGAAACTAGACCCCTCAAGGAACTTATCTAGATGTGTGGTGAGCACCTTGAACCCCCAGGGGCTTCACAGAATTTTATAATGTTGAAGTGTGAAAATAAAAAAACACATTTTTAACACAAAACTGCTATTTTAGTCTCAAATTTTTAATTTTCGCAAGGACAGCCAGAAAAAATGGACCCCAAATTGTGTTGTGCAATTTCTCCTGAGCATGCTGATACCCCATATGTGGTGCAAAACCACTGTTTGGGCGCACGGCATGGCTCGGAAGGTAAGGAGCGCCATTTGACTTTTGGAATGGAAATTTGGCTGGAATCGATAGTGGACGCCATGTTGCATTTGGAGAGCCCCTGAGGTGCCTAAACAGAGGAAACCACCAACAAGTGACCCCATTTTGGAAACTAGACCCCTCAAGGAACTTATCTAGATGTGTGGTGAGCACCTTGAACCCCCAGGGGCTTCACAGAATTTTATAATGTTGAAGTGTGAAAATAAAAAAACACATTTTTAACACAAAACTGCTACTTTAGCCTCAAATTTTTAATTTTCACAAGGGCAGCCAGAAAAAATGGACCACAAAATGTGTTGAGCAATTTCTCCTGAGCACGCTGATACCCCATATGTGGTGCAAAACCACTGTTTGGGCACACGGCATGGCTTGGAAGGTAAGGAGCGCCATTTGACTTTTGGAATGGAAATTTGACTGGAATGGATAGCGGACGCCATGTTGCATTTGGAGAGCCCCTGAGGTGCCTAAACAGAGGAAACCCCCAACAAGTGACCGAATTTTACAATCTACTCCTCTGTATAAATTAATCTAGTGGTGGGAAAATAAGTAAATAGGTAAATGGTCACTAAACCCATAGATGAATTCCCAGAGAGGTGTCATTTCCAAAATGGGGTCACTTCAGGGGGGATTCTGCTGTTCTGGCATTTTTCAGAGGCGCTAAGTACCAGAACTAAAGAATTCCCTCTGGGAATTCATCTATGGGTTTAGTGACCATTTTAACTCAATGGATGATTTCCAGAAACAAGCACGCAATGGAAGGTTTAGATTCTGGAGAACCCCCCCCCCGGAAATTAAGTGAGCTCTACTCGAATGTGTCATTCACTAAATGAGCCAAATGTTTGAATGACAAATTGGGATACATTTTTACAGTTTAAAAACATGGTTCTGTGTGGAAGATTTTAAAGCAGTCAGTGACGCATAAGGCTGGCAATGATGGGCATTGTGGGCAATAGTAGCGGGTATCACGCCTCATTCCTCTCTTAGCACATACACGACATATTTTCTGGGGGTTCCTTCTTGTTTCCGTTGCTGGAATAAGTGCAATAAAATGTTGCTCAGTGAGTCTTTTCACATCCTCAGATTCTAATGGATGAGTGGGGCTAACACTTTGAAAGACAAGATTTTCAATGACCTTTTCTTGATAATCAAGAAAAGGATCTGAATTTCCTGCTTTTTTGTACAACACAAAAGAATTGTATGTGGCCACCTGAAACAAATAAATAACCAACTTTTTATACCAGGTATAGGACTTTCTTGATACCTGGTATGGCTGTAGAACCTGGTCTGCAAGGTCCACACCCCCCATGTGTTTGTTGTAGTCAATGACTGACACAGGTTTTTGCTTCGGAGTGGTGGATCCTAGTTCTACAGTGGCCCTTGTGGCATCTGTGTGGATCGAGCTGAGGACAAAAATATCCCTCTTATCCCTATATTTCAGGGCAAGCAGCTCTCCGTTGCGTACAGCCCCTGACTGCCCCTTTTGAAACTTTTGGTTGACCAATGGTTGTGGAAACCCCTGACGGTTTTTACGGATGGTTCCACAAGCCCCGATGTTGTTTTCAACCAGACTTTTAAATAGGGGTATGCTGGTGTAATAATTGTCCACATATAGATTGTAGCCTTTTTGAAAAAATGGACTTATCAGCTCCCAAACAATTTTTCCAGATGTCCCCAGATAAGTAGGGCATCCTGGTGGGTTTAGTTTGCTCTTTCCCCTCATATATGCGAAAAGCGGATGTGTATCCGGTTGAACTTTCGCACATTTTATAGATCTTTATTCCAAACCTTGCCCTTTTAGATGGGATAAATTGCTTGAGGTGCAGTCTTCCTTTGAATTTTACAAGGGACTCATCTATAGAAATATTTTGTGTTGGGGTGTAGAGACTTAAGAATTTTTCTGCCAAATTTTCAATGATGGGTCTAATTTTATATAACCTGTCATATTCTGGGGCATTTCTGGGCAGGCATTGACTATTGTCGTTAAAATGCCAAAACCGCATGAGCATTTCATAACGGGTCCTAGTAAGAACGACTGAAAACATAGGGGTGGCTTGAACACGGTGGTTGAACCAGTAGGATCGAATGCTCGGTTTTTTAACAAGCCCCATGGCAAATGTAAGTCCTAAAAATATTTTTATTTCCGGGACATTAGTTGGTGTCCATAAATTTGCCCTAGCATAGTAACATCGGGGATTCTGGCTTATGAATTGGGACGCATATAAATTTGTTTGCACGGCAATATGCTCTAGCAAGCTGTCTGTAAAAAAAAAATAAAAAAAATGAATTGGTCCAAAATCTTCCACCTCCACATTTATACCAGGAATGGCGTTGAAATCAGGGCTGAATGGAGCAGCCGAATCCGAAGCCTCCCATCTGGGAAATGCTAGATCATGTGGCAAAGCCCCTTGTACACTGGCGTGCGCCAATTCACTAGTAGCAGGGACAGCGCTTGTACTGGGCAGTGTTCCCTGATTTGGAGACGTTTCTCCAGTAGCGCTATTTGCCCCTATTGCTGTACTGGTCCTTGGGCTTGAGGATGGAACAGAATCACTGCTCATTTCTGAGCTCTCAGTGTCGCCGCTACTAAAGCCCTCAAAATCCATATCTCCATCTGAGATTGCACTGTCATCAGTGTCAGAACATAGCAGGGCATACACCTCCTCTGCGGTATAAGTCTGATGGGCCATTTTATTTTTATATTTTTTGACTGGACTGAACGGACCGGACTAAACGGACCGTACTGAAAGGATGGGACCGGACTGGACTGACCGGACTGGACTGACCGGACTGACTGATCTGACAGGACTGACTGACTGATAGGACTGACTGATCTGACTGGACTGACTGACTGACAGGACTTACTGATCTGACAGGACTGACTGACGGACAGGACTGACTGATCTGACAGGACTGACTGACTGACAGGACTGACTGATCTGACAGGACTGACTGACTGACAGGACTGACTGACAAGACTGACTGATCTGACACGACTGACTGATCTGACAGGACTGACTGACTGACAGGACTGACTGATCTGACAGGACTGACTGACTGACAGGACTGACTAACCCTAACCTTACTTTCTTTTATTATTTTTATTTTTCACTTTCACAGTGGCAAGGCTGACAGCTCTTGTCACAGTGTTTCTCCTCTGCTTTCTCACTGAGATCGGAGGAGAAGCAATGTATTTATCAGGCAGATCGCCCGGGAAAGTTTGCTGCTAAAACAAACTTCCCTGGTGATCTCTCTGATTGGCTGGTGTGATGCTGACATCATCGAGACCTGAGCCAATCAGGTCTCGATGATGTCAGAGGTCACAGCACCGGGATCCCCGCCGCTGGTATGGTTTGTGGGGGGTTCCGATCGCCGACCACCGGCTGTCACTATCTTTTAAATGCCGCGATCGCTATGGATCGCGGCATCTAGAAGATAGGAACAGGTTAACATCATGGGGACCTGATACAATCAGGTCCCCATGATGCCACATGTCAGAGCTATCGCTCTGAACCGGTACCGCAGCGCTAGCAGGACCCTGGGGGTCCTGAGCGCTGTGGGACCACCCACCGTTTTTAAACGTCGGCGCTGCACAGAGTCCAGGCAGCGCCAACGTTTATGTACAGTGGGCGGTCGGGAACCGGTTAAAACTGTGGTTTGTCCGTCACACAGATCACATATAAGTTCACTTCAAATTCAGTCATTTGTAGTGAGCATAAAAGATATTGTCCTCCATTTAAAATGGGCAAGGCACGTGGCAAGGGACGGGTAACTGGACGTGATGGTGATGGTGCATGCAGAGGCCAAGACCGTGGGCAAGCCGAAATTGTGCCACAACAAACACCCACATCTTCTAACTCGACCTTCCTTTCCCAATTAATAGGGGACCACAGAATACCACTATTGAACACAGAGCAGTGTGAAAAGGTTATTGGTTGGATAGCAGATAATGCTTCCAGTCACTTAGCCACAACCACCACCACCTTGTCTTCCACACGGTCAAGTCTCAGTAGCTGTGAGTTTGGACCACATATTCCTCACCCTGAACCTTCTTCCTCCCACCATACTGAGTGCCCGGAGACAACTGATCCCACACTTGGACACTCCGAAGAGCTGTTCACTTTCCCATTTATAGATTCAGGCCTCACGCCTGGTCCACTTGAAGCGGGGCAAGAGGAGATCGCATGTAGCGATGCCCAAATATTTGAGCAGCCACGGTCACACGAAGGCGACGGTGGGAAAGTGTCACAAGAGGTGGACGATGATGAGACACAATTGCCAGAAAGTCAGGAGGAAGACCAGAGTGCGGAAGTGGAAGACGAGGTGGTGGATAATATAATAACTGACCCAACCTGGCAGGAGGACATGCAGAGCGAGGAGGGCAGCACACAGAGGGAGGGAGGCAGAGCACTCCAACAGTCAGGAAGAAGCAGTGTGGTGGCCGCAGAAATAAGGCAGGCAACCGTTCCCCATAACACCAGCACGAAGGAAGTTGCCAGTACAACTGTTAGGTCTTCTCGAGTCTGGTTGTTTTTTAAAGACTCTGCCGATAACCCCAAAAAGGCCATTTGCACCACCTGCCAGGCCAGCATCAGCAGGGGTGGCAAAATGACCACTGACCACCACCAGCATGATCAGACACATGGCAGCAAAGCACCCGACTTTGTTGGCCAAACCGCATGGTCCAGGAATAGTGTCTGCGGGTGGCACCACTGCTTCTTCCGCTGTTGTGCATGCAAGCCAATCCCTTGTCCATGGTGCATGCGACGATGCCTCCTGCCCTGCACCTGTCATTGCGCACTCTCAAGTAGCAGCATCAAGAAGCACATCCTTGTCTCAGCGCAGCATTCAGTTGTTCATACTAGAGATGAGCGTTGTTCTACTCGAACTGTTCGCCAATCTCAAATTCGAGCTGTTTTGGGCGGTGTTCGAGCCGTTCGGCGAACACGAACAATTTGAGAAAAATTCGGCTGTTCGAGGTTATGTTCGATAACTGTTCGTGCACCAAAATCATAACTGGATTTTTTCTCAGTAATGATGAAAATTAATGTTAATACGCAGTTTGAGTGTACAGCGGGGTGGGGGGAGGGGCAGGGGATGGATCTCTGCAGGAACAATGAAGATCTCCATTTTTTTTTTCTCTTTCCCGCATTTACAGTGGGGAGGTGCAATCTGTCAGCCTATCAGCAGCGCACACACGGAGCGAAGTGCTTTTTTTCACACAAGCAAGGGCATGTGTCATTGGCAGTGTATGTCACATGTCCTTGCCCTATAAGACCAAGCCATTTTCCCCGTCGCCACCATTTTCTCACTGCTGCAGCTGCGTGTTAGACGGCACTGCTGTTGCTGTGTGCGCTATACCTTGTTAATTTCAAGCCAATTTTCGCACAAATCTACAGATAGCTTGGGAGCAGGGAATAGTTGTGATTGCAGTCCTTTTAAGGACTAGGTTACAGCATTTCCTACGACTTTTATCAGGCAGGTCTGTGCTCTTAAATAGATAGATTGTGGGAGTAAAGACTAATTGTAATTGGAGTCCTTTTCAGGACTAGGTTATATCAGTTCCTATCAGTTTTTGCCAGGCAGGTCTGTGCCAGTGCTGTGCAAGTTTTTTTCACAGCATTTGGTTGAATCTAGCAAAGCTAATCCTTTTTGGCCTATTGCAGAGTGTGTTAGTCAGTGGAGTAGCCTATCTGTGTTGCAAGATATACCACCTGTGTATAGAATACCAATTTTTTTACTGCACCTAGTGAAGTAAAATCTTTTGGGCATAGCATCATTCTATTAGTCCATCTATACTGACCTCCATCAGGTTGCAAATTGAATATAATTTTTTTCTGCATCTACCTCTGAAAAAATATTGGGCTTCTAGCTGTGTGTGGGACTTGTTCTATTAATCCATCTATACTGACCTCCATCAGGTTGCAAACTGCATATATTTTTTTCTTCATCTACCTCTGAAAAAATATTGGGCTTCTAGCTGTGTGTGGGACTTGTTCTATTAATCCATCTATACAGACCTCCATCAGGTTGCAAACTGAATATATTTTTTTCTGCATCTACCTCTGAAAAAATATTGGGCTTCTAGCTGTGTGTGGGACTTGTTGTATTAGTCCATCTATACTGACCTCCATCAGGTTGCAAACTGAATATATTTTTTTCTGCATCTACCTCTGAAAAAATATTGGGCTTCTAGCTGTGTGTGGGACTTGTTGTATTAGTCCATCTATACAGACCTCCATCAGGTTGCAAACTGAATATATTTTTTTCTGCATCTACCTCTGAAAAAATATTGGGCTTCTAGCTGTGTGTGGGACTTGTTGTATTAGTCCATCTATACTGACCTCCATCAGGTTGCAAACTGAATATATTTTTTTCTGCATCTACCTCTGAAAAAATATTGGGCTTCTAGCTGTGTGTGGGACTTGTTCTATTAATCCATCTATACAGACCTCCATCAGGTTGCAAACTGAATATATTTTTTTCTGCATCTACCTCTGAAAAAATATTGGGCTTCTAGCTGTGTGTGGGACTTGTTGTATTAGTCCATCTATACTGACCTCCATCAGGTTGCAAACTGAATATATTTTTTTCTGCATCTACCTCTGAAAAAATATTGGGCTTCTAGCTGTGTGTGGGACTTGTTCTATTAATCCATCTATACAGACCTCCATCAGGTTGCAAACTGAATATATTTTTTTCTGCATCTACCTCTGAAAAAATATTTGGCCTTCTAGCAGTGTGTGGGACTTTCTCTATTAGTCCATCTATACTGACCTCCATCAGGTTGCAAATTAAAAATAATTTTTATCTGCATCTAGCTCTGAAAAAATATTTGGCCTTCTAGCAGTGTGTGGGACTTTCTCTATTAGTCCATCTATACTGACCTCCATCAGGTTGCAAATTAAAAATAATTTTTATCTGCATCTATCTCTGAAAAAATATTTGGCCTTCTAGCAGTGTGTGGGACTTTCTCTATTAGTCCATCTATACTGACCTCCATCAGGTTGCAAATTGAATATAATTTTTTTTTTGCATCTAACCCAGCCAATAGTTTTGGCCTAATACCACAGTTTGGCCACTCAGCTCTGCTCGGTTCCCATCCATTGTTTTTTTGTGCAAACAACTCCAGAGTTGTTAATTAGTTAACCACCAAAATGAGTGGAAAAAGGCCTGCTGCTGGTGGAAAGGGGAATAGGCGTGTTGGGAAGGGGAAAACAGGTTGTGTCCGTGGGGTAGGTGTTAAAGCAACAGTAACATCTGCAGAAGAAAGACCATCTTCCAGCCAAACTAAAATGTCTACTTCTTTTAGCGGACAATGTGATAAGATCCCTTTCTTACGGCCACGCCAATCGCTACAAATTCCAGATGAGGCACAAAAACAGCAGGTGCTTCAACGGATATCAAGTGCTCCTTTAAGTGGGCTCTCCTCCACATCAACTTCAACATCACAAATACTCCAGTCCTCAAAGGTGTCACCCCAATCGCACTTGCTTCCTCACAGCTCCCAAATCTCCAGCTGCCCGTCTGAGTATGAGGTAGAACAGATGGTTGAGTCTGCAGAGCTGTTTACTCATACTATAGCCTGGGAATCAGAGGTCGACTCCAGCGCTTCTGTGAATCCAGATGAGGAAATGATCTGCACTGATGCCCAGAATCTTTATGAGTCGGATCCAGGACCAGACGCAGAAGGTTCTGACCATAATGTAGACCCTCATTCCCAAACTGTAACTCCTGTTGGTGGAGACAATGAGGAAGATGATGATAAGACTCAAATACCTGATGGGAGCGACAACTTTAGTTTTTTGTCAGGGCAGGAACAGGTTGGCTCTGAGGACGACGGGTGTGATAACGCACAGGGTGATGATGATGAGGTTGGAGATCCCACTTACTGTCAACCCACAGTCAGCCAAGAGATGAGGTCAGCAGAGGAGGTGGAGGAAGATGCTAGTGACGACGAGGTCAGGTTGCGTCTTCCTGGACAGAGACGTAGCACTGGAAGCACGTCAACAACTGCATCCTCAAACACAACTCTGCCTCTCACCACAAGTCGTGGTGGCTCTTCAGGTCGCATGGGTGCTAAGCCTTGCATAGCCTGGGCATTTTTTCAGACCGATAAAGATGACCCAACTCGTGTTATCTGTAACATTTGTCAGCAAAAGCTAAGTAGAGGCCAAAAAATACATAGTTTGAGTACTTCATGCATGAACCGGCACATGGACATGAAGCATAAGTTGCAGTGGGAAGCTCAGTGTGCTACAATGCGGCCTAGCCGGCCGGGCCAACCACTGTCTGCCATATCTTTTGCATCCGCGGCCTCTTCATCCTCTGTGACTGGGGGGACAGCAGTCACACCTGTTTTGGGGCACAGACCTGCCACCTCTTTACCCGCAACAGCCAGCGTGATTGGCAGGTCATCATTTTCTTTGGAGGTGGTAACACCAGCTGGTGTTGAGCGCTGTCCGACATCAATAGCACCACCTTTGGATCAAGGCAACCTAACATGTCCGCCTGCATCTTCCTCACAGACCGGCAGTTTGCCGGGGACACCCTTATCAACCCCGTCTAAGCACAATAGCCAGCCCTCGGTCCCTCAGATGTGGACAAGTAAAAGACCATTTCCTCCTAGCCATGAGAAAGCTAAGAGGTTGAATTTCACCATCTGCAAGTTCTTGGCTACAGAAATGCTGCCTTTCCGCCTGGTGGACACAGAGGATTTTCGAGACCTTATGTCCGTCGCAGTGCCCCAGTACCAGATGCCCAGTCGGCACTACTTCTCAAAGAAAGGTGTGCCTGCGCTCCACCAGCATGTCGCACACAACATCACCGCTTCTTTGAGAAACTCTGTGTGTGACAGGGTGCATTTCACCACAGACACTTGGACGAGTAGGCATGGACAGGGGCGTTACATGTCGCTGACTGGGCACTGGGTAACTATGGTGACAGCAGGACAAGGGGCTGCTGTCCAAGTCTTGCCGTCCCCACGAGTTGTGCGTCAATCCTCTTTATGTCAAAGTTCCTCCACTGCTTCTGCCTCCTCAACCTCCTCTCGGTCTTCCACCTGCACCCAAAGCCTGTCTGGTCATGCCACAAGCTTTCTAACTGCGCAGAAGGGATCCTGCACACCTCCTTACTATGCTGGCAGTAGGGCTCAACGTCATCAGGCGGTTTTTACATTGAAATGTCTGGGAAATGTGAGTCACACAGCTGAGGAGTTGTGGTCAGCTCTGGAGAACCAATTTCATGAATGGTTGTCTTCACTGGACCTGAAACCAGGGAAGGCCGTGTGCGACAATGCTGCAAACCTGGGTGCGGCCCTTCGCCGGGGCAATGTCACACACGTGCCTTGTATGGCTCACGTGTTGAACCTGGTTGTCCAGCAATTTTTAGCCCACTATCCCAGACTAGATGGCCTTCTGCAGAGGGCACGGTCGCTGTGTGCTCACTTCCGCCGATCGCATCCCGCAGCTCAGCGACTTACATCTCTACAGAAGTCGTTGGGCCTGCCACTTCACCGGCTAAAATGCGATGTGCCTACCCGGTGGAATTCAACTCTGCACATGTTGCAGCGACTGTGGCAGCACCGACAAGCCCTGGTGCAATACGTTCTGACGTATAGCCTGGGCCAACGAGATCCAGAGGTGGGACAAATCACGCTGGAGGAGTGGTCTGAGATCAGGGACCTATGCACCCTTCTGCACAGTTTTGAAATGGCGACGAAGATGTTTAGTGCTGACGATGCCATTATCAGCATGACTATTCCGGTGATTTACATGCTGGAGCACATGTTAAACAGAATTCAGAGTCAGGTGGTGGCACAAGAGGAGGTGGAGGAAGTAGAGGAGGAGGAGTTGTATGCGGAAGGGCTAACATCTGCAAGGTCCAGATGGTCGGCAGCACCAAGGCGGCAGGCATGTGAGGGTGGGGGAGATGGTTTTACCAGGGCGCATGGTAGCAGCCAAACTAGTGAGGAAGGTGCAGGAGCCCAGGAAGAAGTGGAGGACGAACTGATGGAAGACTCGTCAGATGAGGGAGACCTTGATCACATTTCTGTTGTGCGAGGTTGGGGGGAGAGGACAGAGGAAGGAAGCATGATTGTTACCTCGCCACCAACACAACAGGGACTTGGTGCTCCTGGATGCGCAACACACATGAGTGCCTTCTTGCTGCACTACCTGCAACATGACCCTCGAATTGTGAGAATTAGAAATAATCCTGACTACTGGGTTGCCACACTGTTAGATCCCCGGTACAAAAGTAAATTTGCAGAAATTATTCCTGCCATAGAAAGGGATGCACGCATGCAGGAGTATCAGCAGAGACTGTTGCAGAACCTTACATGTGCTTTTCCACAAAATACCAGTGGTGCACGTAGTGAATCTCACAGTTCCAACTTGCCAACCGTGGGACCGTCAAGTGTTCAGCACTCAAACCGTAACAGAACCACAGTATCTGCTGGTAACATCAATTTTGCGGAATCATTTCACCACTTTTTTAGCCCATCCTTTGCAAGGCCACAGGAGACAAGAAGTCTGACACATAGTCAACGCCTAGAGACGATGGTACAGGAGTATCTCCAAGTAAACATTGAAGCCACGACTGTGTCACTGGACCCTTGCTCTTTTTGGGCTTCCAATCTGGATAAATGGCCGGAGCTAGCCACTTACGCCTTGGAGATCTTGTCATGCCCCGCAGCCAGCGTTCTGTCTGAACGTGTGTTCAGCGCTGCTGGTGGTGTGCTGACAGATAAGCGCACGCGGCTCTCCACTGATAATGTAGACAGACTCACGTTCATAAAGATGAACAAATCATGGATCCGAAACGACTTTTCTACCCCTGTGTCATCCTGGGGAGAGTAAAAGCTTGATGATTGGTTAAAATCACCCTACCAACCGTTTTAAGCTTTCAAATTACTAATCATGTTTATCTGTATCTTGGCTGGAAAATAATTTGGGCTTTGTAGCAGTGTGCAGCACTGATTCTATTAGGCCATCTATAATAAGCTCCACCAGATTTAAAATTACTAATCATGTTTATCTGTATCTTGACTGGAAAATAATTTGGGCTTTGTAGCAGTGTGCAGCACTGATCCTATTAGGCCATCTATACTAAAGCTTCACCAGATTTAAAATTAATAATAATTTTTAGCTGCATCTAGCCCGGAAAAAAATTTTGGGGCTCCGAGATGCGCAAGACACATAAGTGCCTTCTTGCTGCACTACCTGCAGCATGACCCTCATATTGTCAGAATTCGAAGTAATCATGACTACTGGGTTGCCACACTCTTAGATCCCCCAAACTTTTCGATCAACCTTTTCATTTTAATAAAGACCAAAAAAATGGTCATTTTTGAAATTATAAGCATTAGCAGGTTGTTAGAAACTGAAATCAAACAGTTTTCAACTCAAAACTTTATTCTAGGTGATGTTACATTTTCACATAGGACCCCTTGTTCGAAAGGAGCTTCTGAACTCTCTCGTCCATTGAATTTGTCAGGTTTTGGATGGTTTCTGCTTCAATTGTTTTGCATGAGGACAGAATACCCTCCCAGAGCTGTTGCTTAGATGTGAACTGCCTCCCGCCATCATAGACACTCCTTTTAATGATGCTCCAAAGGTTCTGAATGGGGTAGAGGTCAGGGGAGCATGGGGGTCACACCATAAATTTGTCCCCTTTTATGCCCATATCAGCCAGAGATGCAGATGTTTTATGTGCAGCATGAGATGGTGCATTATCATGCAGAAAAATGATCTTGCTGTGAAATACACGGTTCTTCTTCTTGAACCATGGCAGGAAGTGCTGTTTGAGAAAATTCACATACATTATGGAGTTCATCTTTAGCGCCTTCAGGGATCCTAAAGGGGCCGACAATCTCTCTCCCCATGATTCCAGCCCAAAACATTACTCCACCTCCTCCTTGTTGGCGCTGTAGCCGTGTTTGCGTGGGGTGTCCATCAACCAGCCATCCTCCACTCCATCCATCTGGACCATCGAGCGCTGCACGGCACTCATCCGTGAACAAAACAGTTTTGAAATCAGTCTTCATGTAATGTTTGGCCCACTGGAGCCGTTTCTGCTTGTGTGAAGTGGATAGAGGAGGTCGACAGGATGGTGTATGCACAGCTGCAAACCTCTGAAGGACCCTGCATCTTGTTGTTCGGGGGACGTTGGAGGCACCAGCAGCTTCAAAAACTTGTCTGCTGCTATGACAAGGCTTTTTTGCCGCTGCTCTTTCAACCTGACATAATTGCCTGTAGGAAAGAGTCCTCAATTTGCCCTTATCAGCACGCACACGTGTGTACTGTGAATCAGCTACATACTTCTTGATTGCCAAGACACTTCATCCTGATCATCGCACAATGTTGATTGTAGTCATGCCTTGACCTAAACACTCCACAATTTGTTGCTTCTCAGCAGCCGACACATCCTTTTTCTTTCCCATTTTGGCAGAAAATGTAGGCTGCTTAATAATGTGAGACAGCCTTCTCAAGTAGTCTTGCCTTTCATTGGACACACCTGCCAAACTAATTAGCACAGGTGTCTGCAATTGCTTACAGTGATATAAAGAGCCCTGACACACATCACCATCAATGAGTTTAACTGACAAACAAACAAATTCTTCCCTTATCACTCCTAAACACTTTTTGCATAATAATTTGAAACACAGTGTACATGTGCTTTTCCACAAAACACCAGTGGTTCACGTAGTGAATCTTACAGTTCTAACTTGCCAACCGTGGTCTGTATGGAGTTGTTCAATAAAGGGCCCAAAATTAAGATAACATAGATGGGAGAGGTCTCTATGAATAGGAATTCCTAAGTATTTGATACCCTGTGAGGGCCAGGCAAAGGGAAAGTTGGACTGGATGGAATCCTATATGGATTTGGGGAGGGAGACATCGAGGGCCTCAGACTTCGCTGCATTGATTTTAAAATTTGACCATGTAACAAAGTGATCTATTTCAGCCATAACAGGATGGATGGATATATGTGATTGAGTGATATATACTAGGACATCATCAGCAAATAGAGAGCACTTGTACTCGGTGCCTCCCACCTCAATCCACCTAATATTGGGGTTATGGCGAATTGATGAGAGCAGGTGCTCCGTCACTAGGATGTATAAGAGAGGGGACAGAGAACATCCCTGCCTTGTCCCATTGGTGATTGTGAAAGGTGATGAAAATGTTCTGACGCACCCCCTGGGCCTTGGGACACCCGGAGCCTGACCCTTTTTGGTGGATGCTGGTGTTTGTAGTCTCCGTGGCGGCAACCCGGTTCCGTGGCTCAGGGCGGTCAAACCAGTGGCGGAACTATTTATGTGGTTTTGATGTTTAAATGTCCGACTACGCCACCCGTGGATTGCGGTCAGAGTGAACCGCCGCTCCAGGGCAGACCGCTGAGGCTGGTGTTGTGGGTGCAGCAGAGCGTAGCATAACTCCCCACGGGAGGAGTATAGCCTCAGGGCAGTGTATGCGGAGGATGGGGGTGATGGTGCAGGGCAGCAGCAGTAATGACACGGAGTCAGTGATGCAGTCCAGGGCCTTTACTCACAGTTCTTATTATCCAGACCACGTCTGCAGGTAACGGCTGCCCACGTCATACTGTGCTCACCAGGTGAGGGGCTCAGACAACTCCCAGATAACTTTGGAGTGCTTCACAGGACCCCCTTTGTGTGTCCTTTGTCTGGCCTTTCTTACCAACCCTTCTGTCCGGCTGCCTCGGGCCTCCTCTTGGTAAACTTGGCGCCAGTTTCCCTGACCCTATGTGGTGCCTTCCTAGCGGGTGTAGCGAGGGGCTGCGCCACATAAAATGTCACAGCCTCCTGTTTCTAGCTGAGGGTCGTTTCCTGCCTCCACTAGTTTCGGGGACCGGTCTCCCCCTTTGGCCTGACCCCTCCACGCAGGTGGATTCGGGCGTGCGGTGGCGACTCGCCCGTCCGCACCCCTGAGATCCCTTCGTTCCTCGTTCCTGGAGCCTTCTCCGCTCCTCTTCCTTCCTTCTCCCTCTTCCAGGCCTGGGCCTCTGTTACTAGGCCCGCCTCCAGAGCAGAGCTCATGCAGAGCCCCTGCTCCCTGCCACTTCTGCTCAGACTTCTCTGCACTGAACTAAGATGGTGCCCACCTTTTATACTCCCTTCTCAATGCACCCAGGAACTGCTTCCTCCCTGCTCCTGCACTACAGGGTTCCCCTTCCTCAGTGTTCCCTCCCCCCACTCCAGCCAGGGACAGGGACTGTCGTGCCCATCTCAGGGGCATATTGGTCGCCCTGCCCCACGGCAATGTGGTGTAATGCATGCAGGTGTCGGGTCCTGATCCACACTACATCCTTACCTGAGAGTGAGATATCACACCTCTGGGTGAGGTGCAATACCTCTGTAGCAACCGAGCCCTCAGGGTGCTACAGTTCCATTTATCTTCAGCCTAGGTGACGTATTGCGATACAGGGCCGTGATTTTGGCTATAAAAGGGTCCCCTAGACCCCTACCCCAAGCTTTTTAAGAGAATCATATATGGCATGCCAGGAGACTCTATGGAATGCTTTCTCAGCATCCAACGAGAGTATCTAATTACAAATTTTTAACTGCATCTAGCCCAGGAAATACTTTGTGCCTAGTAGCAGGGTCTGCTAGTCAGCGGATTATCCCGGCTGTTAAGCAAGCTACACCACCTGTAGTTTGGACACTTAATTTTTTCAAAGGAAATGCTTCGGGACCACGGGATACTCAGTGAAGAGCATCAAGAGGCACCCCAAGGCATAGGGGCTCGGACTGGCAGTAGGATGCCTTGTGGTGGACAGCCGAGCTCGATCCTTATAAAAGCTTTTTAACTGCAGCAGCTTTAGTGGACGCTACTGGAGCTGGAATTACGCGGCTGCTGGCATGAGACTTGCCCTCCAATAGATCCTTGTAAATGGATTTAAAGTGTATTTATTCAAATTAGAGAGACAATTTAAATTAAAAAGCTTAGAGCTGCCTCCACCACAGGGGGGCTCGCTCGACCCACCAGCGGACAGGCACCAGTATTGGGAGAGGGGGGCTGGCCGTCAGGGTTCACCGCGGCTCTGGCACAAACCCGGCGACACGGAGGTGGCACGGGCAGGAGCGGACTGAACGTGTCGGCTTCTCACTTTTTGGATTTTAGAAGGGCATGACATGCCTATATCTGTGTCTCCCCCTCCTTTTACTCCTCCACCTCTTTTCTTTTCGCATGACTATATGTACTTGTCACTTTTCCATGTGTTAGTTGTGTCTTCTGAGCAGTTTGTCAGCTTTTGGACACCTTTGAAGGTGTTTTCTATGTGTTTCTATGTGTTTTTGTTTGCCTGCCATTGGTTTTAACGGTGTTCGAAGGTGTTCGACGAACAGTTCGACGAACAGTTCGGCGAACACACGGGTGTTCGACGAACCGAACCGAACTCGAACACTACGGGGGTGGCTCAACACTAGTTCATACCCCAGTCCTTGGAGCGCAAGCGCAAATACACAGCCAACACCCCACAGGCCACACTACTGAATACCCACATTTCGTGACTGCTTGCGATAGAAATGTTGCCTTTTAGGCTCGTAGATATGGAAGCATTCCGCAACCTGATGGCGGTGGCCGTTCCTCGGTACTCGGTCCCCAGCCGCCATTATTTCTCCCGGTGTGGCGTCCCCGCATTACACAAGCACGTGTCCCAAAACATTAGCCGTGCCCTCAACAACGCAGTTACCGGGAAAGTCCACCTAACCATGGACACGTGGACAAGTGCTTGTGGGTAGGAACGGTACATCTCGCTGATGGCACACTCGGTTAACATAGTGGAAGCGGGACCCAGTCGGACCTTGGGACGGAACACGTCCTCCCGACGCCAAGGATCGCAGGCCCTAGGTCAATCAGGGTTGCCCCCACAGTCTACAGCTCCTGCACCTCCTCCTCCTCAGCCTCCTCCTCCTCTTCAGCCTTCATTTCCGAAATGCCCACATTAGTCACAAGCTGAAAGCACTGCAGCACTGCCTTGGCCAAGCAGCAACAGGCTGTGCTGAAGATAACATGCTTAATGCTAAGGTGACAAACCGCCCAGCGCTGCAGAATTGTTGAAAGCTGTAACACAGCAGCCTGATCTGTGTCTCTCACCGCTGAACATACAGCAAGGCATGGTGGTGTGTGACAATGGGCGGAACCTGGTGATGGAGAAATGACAGCCGGATTAGATATGGTTTCCCTCTATGCCAGTCCTTTCACCGCACTAAAGAATATGGCTGTGGTGAAATACAACTCCCACTGAGAAACTGTTTCAGATTGAAAAACATTGGGCCCACCAGAGGATTTGATTCTGAGGGCTCACCTTTCTCCCCCGCTCAAGAGCCCCATAGCAGCTGCAAAGTTAGCGCTATCATGAACTCTCCTGATGTAGAAGCCAGGGCACACCAGAGGATTCTCTGGTGGGACCGTCCAACCCTCCCGAGAAGCAGTCCTGGCTAAGAAAAGTGTGTGGGAAGGTTTACGGACACTCTATGGCTGCTTTTTTACTGAGGTGGAAACCCACGCAAACACGGGGAGAACATACAAAATCCTTGCAGATGTTGTCCTTGCTGGCATTTGAACCCAGGATCCTAGCGCTGCAAGGCTTCAGTGCTAACCACTGATCCAATGTGCTGCCGTTCACCCTCTGATATCTAACAGGCTGGAGAAACTTGCACCTTCTGCCACTCTATCTTCAGCTCCTTTGTGAGAAATGTATTTGGGCAGCCACTCAGTCTACCAAATCAAATTCCTGAGAAGGAAAGTGCGGATGGCTTCGCTACTGGTACTGGGGGCAGTGCTAATACCATGGCGTCATACCATAGTTTACTGGAAATATTCCAGGCTGGTAGGAGGCAAGCAGATTCCCACAGAAAAGTACCAGCAGTTATGTTCAGGACCCGCACTTGTAGAAGGCGGAGACAACACGGGGAGAAATAGTGGCGGCTGGAGACCGAGTATGGAGGCATGAAGTTGTGAAAAGCTTCCTCCTCCACGAACCTAAAAGGCCACATTTCAAGTGAAAGCAGCTTTAGAGAACTTCCTGGGAGAAATGGCAGCTGGAGTAGATATAGTTTCCCAAGTTCTTTCACCAAGCTAAAGAATATGGCTGTGGTGAAATACAACTCACCAAAAAAAGCTGTGGACTGGCTCCGTACCGTCTCTGGCCACATTCACTTGACCACGTGCTTGTGGGTTGACGGTCCTTCCCAGTAAGTTCACTGGGGAGGGCACGGGTAATGTTGTAGGACCCATGCTTGTGGAAGGCGGAGACGACACCTGGATAAATAGTGGCGGTTGGGGACCGAGTATGCATACCCGGTCGCTGCCGCCATAAGATTGTGGACAGCTTCTGCCTCCATGAGCCTAAAAGGCCATATTTCAAGTGCAAGCAGCTGTCAAAAATTTGGCAGTATAGTATTGCAGCCTGTGGGTTGGTGGGTGGCTGGCTGTATACTTACGCTTGCATTCCAAGGAATGGGGTAGGGACAACTGAACGCTGCACTGGGACAAGGACGTGGACGGT
This sequence comes from Phyllobates terribilis, assembly GCF_046119375.1. Classification (NCBI taxonomy): domain Eukaryota; kingdom Metazoa; phylum Chordata; class Amphibia; order Anura; family Dendrobatidae; genus Phyllobates; species Phyllobates terribilis. The sequence goes on along the minus strand of NW_027362769.1, from coordinate 105,166,217 downwards.
GACTGTTGCAAGTCTGCAATGACAGGTGCATGGCGGGAGGCATCTTCGCATGCGCCAAGGATAAATCATGATGGCCACACTTTTAGGCAGTGACCTGGGAGTCAGAGATGCTTCCAGGGGTCTTCCCAATGCTGTTCCCATGTCTTTTCAGCACTGTATGCATGTGCTGATGATGTGTCACACACCACATGGCCAGATAAGGTTGTAAAATGGTAAAATGACATTTCCCAGTGAATGCATTTGTCTTGGTGAGAGCAATGCAAAAGTGCAAAAACGCATCAAAAATGCTACGTGTGAACATAGCCCAAGGTGTGGAGGAGTATTTTGGTTTTGGTTATTTATTTTGCCTTATATACAAGTCATTACCCTGGAAAGGATGTTCCTTAACATATTTCCCAGGAAAATCCATTTTGGATTCATTTTTGCATGTTTTAATGTGAGTCCGTAAAATTGGCGTAATACTCTGACAAAGTTGTTGACAGCAGTGACCTGGGAGTCAGATATGCTTCCAGGGGTCTTCCCCATGCTGTTCCCATGTCATTTGAGCACTATTCCCATCGATTTGGGCAATTTTTAGGCCCTCTGCAGACCGCCGGGGGGAGCCTCCTGAACAATGCTCGAGTTACATTGGGCTCGTTGCTCGGGTCGAGCACCCGAGTACTTCAATTTGATCGACCCGAGCAACGAGTACCCAAGCATTTTAGGGCTCGCTCATCGCTACTTAAAAGTATAAAACATTGGGGCCAATTAATCAGTTTTCACCAGAATTCTGGTGTAAAACTGTTTGAAATGTTGCAGCATTAAAAAAAATCAGAGCTTAGCTGTACTGGGCGTTCCCGAGAGCAGCTGACAAATTCACTACAAAGGTGTTAAAAATGATAACAGCAATGTACTCCAGCCCTTGTACAACAATCAATGTCCCTTCTGAGATCAGAACATAAAAATAGAATATATTGAATAGTAAACTTTAAATTTAGTTATAAATTTGCTTTGAAAAGACTAATCTATAATTAAATTTAAAAAAAGTTTAGTCACTATTTAGAACATCAATTCAATGAAGTCCTCCAGAAGAACTGCTTGCAAGAAGTTTTTAAAGTGAGATCCCCTAGATGGAACTGGAGTAAAGTGTTATGTAACAGTAATGGGATAAGATCATGGTGGAGTGGGAGAGGAGTGAAAAGACTAGTGGATAACAATAATTTTATATCTGTATTTGATATGTAACTCCTCCTTATGTACAGCACCATGGAATCAATGGTGCTATATAAATAAATAATAATAATAATTTCAAAATATATAATAGTAGAATATAATATAATAAAATAATATAAAATATAATAATAGAGAACGGTGTTTAGTTAAAGGGAATCAGTCAGCAGAGTTTTGCTATGTAATTTAGGACAGTATAAGGTAGGGGCCTGAGACACAGATTTCCACGATGTGTCACTTATTTGGCGGTGTGCTGTTGTTTAAGTACAACGAGTGTTTTATGAACAGTAGACTATTACTGCCTGGACTACAGCTCATGTGAGCCCTGGTCCGGCCTGATAAGCAGCTCACTATCAATACACAATGTACACAGAAAGCTGTGGTGTGGGCGGTGTTAGTTTTCTTCTTTCTTAACTTAATTGTGTCATAATTGCTTCACCCAGTAAGCTAAGTAATACATCATTGGAATCAGGGTCTCTTTTCCAACATTATGCTGCTCTCAGATGAGGTAGCAAAAACCGGCTGACAGATTCTCTTTAAGGAATTTGAATCAGGATGGACCGTGTTTCTGATAATAGATTTATATAAAAATTATTAGACAATACAAAACCAGCCTCAAGTCTCATCTCACTGGGTGGCAAAGCCCCTTACTGGTTTTAGTTATGGTTAACTGTTACGTTTTTGTAGATTTCCTTTCCTACAGTAGGAAATTAGTAGTTAGTAATTACCATATGTTTTAAAGTTTAAGTAACGTATGAATAAAATATGTAAAATGCTATAAAAATTCAATCATAATAAAATGACTAGCATGCTTAAAATGACAAAAACCCATTCTGATCTATAGTGGAAATAACTAAAGTCCTGGGCAGCAGATATACAGCAAGAATATGTGTGGGCTGAAATAAATGATCTACATCCAGGCATTTGTTTTACTTTATGTGTCGCCGACCTGTGAATTGGATTTGCAGATTAGATAAGTATCGGGAAGTGTCAGCCTATGGGGTCTGTGATCTCCATCGTACTCTGGGCACAGGTAACGGGACCTCGAGGTCATATGCCCATGGTTACCTTCTAACAAGAGGAAAAGGGAAGAACAGGAAATGGGACATATTTTATCATAAATGATGTGAAAGGAAACGACAAGGGGCCAACCCTATATAACAGAGGTCTGTTCGAGAGTGGAAGAGAAATCAGGAGAGAAAGAGAAATAGAAGCCTTTCCTATACGTTGAGTGGTGCCAGATCTCAGTAGGTGAGAATGATGACATAATAAAGTATTTCCCGTGTGTGTTTTTCATTAGCCTGGTTTTGTTTTTCTTCCAAGTGCTGTGGAAACAGAACAGAAGCCCCAAACTTCAGCCAGGAGGCAATGGTCCACTCCGATGGGAATAGCAGCTGCACAAATAGGAGGGAAAACCTTACAAGGATTGTTTCCAACACCTTTCTAATGGAAATAATGATTTGCAAAGCCCGACTTATACCTTTGCCACATAATTAGTCGTCAAAGGGGGCTTGAGATGAAAAACATCACTTCAGCTCCCAAATCTGTGAAATCCACAAAGACCTTAATGTTTCACTCTGTCTTCTGAATGTAAAGGTACATGATTATTAAATGGGCAACAGTGGTTACAGATTAAAATAGCATTTGAATCAGTCAGCACTTAATATTCACTTCTTTAATGTATTTTAATGGTTATTCCCTTAAGACCAAGATTTTTTTTTTCATTTTTTGAAAAATGATTGAAACCATGTTAAAAAAAAGAAGAAATTTGTAACAGGGCAATTTCTAAAGCACCTCTGTGCTGTGAACTCTGCTGCGATTCTACCAGGTTCCTCCTATAGAAATGCAAACTGCACAGAATGTAAAATAATTTCTGTCAATAAAAAAGTATATATATACATATATATATATATATATAAATATATATATATATATATACAGTACAGACCAAAAGTTTGGACACACCTTCTCATTTAAAGATTTTTCTGTATTTTCATGACTTTGAAAATTGTTCTTTCACACTGAAGGCATCAAAACTATGAATTAACACATGTGGAATTATATACTTAACAAAAAAGTGTGAAACAACTGAAAATATGTCTTATATTCTAGGTTCTTCAAAGTAGCCAATTTTGCTTTGATGACTGCTTTGCACACTCTTGGCATTCTCTTGATGAGCTTCAAGAGGTAGTAACCGGAAATGGTCTTCCAACAATCTTGAAAGAGCTTCCAGAGATGCTTAGCACTTGTTGGCCCTTTTGCCTTCACTCTGCGGTCCAGCTCACCCCAAACCTTCTCGATTGGGTTCAGGTCTGGTGACTGTGGAGGCCAGGTCATCTGGCGTAGCACCCCATCACTCTCCTTCTTGGTCAAATAGCCCTTACACAGCCTGGAGGTGTGTTTGGGGTCATTGTCCTGTTGAAAAATAAATGATGGTCCAACTAAACGCAAACCGGATGGAATAGCATACCGCTGCAAAATGCTGTGGTAGCCATGCTGGTTCAGTATGCCTTCAATTTTGAATAAATCCCCAACAGTGTCACCAGCAAAGCACCCCCACACCATCACACCTCCTCCTCCATGCTTCACGGTGGGAACCAGGTATGTAGAGTCCATCCGTTCATCTTTTCTGCATCGCACAAAGACACGGTGGTTGGAACCAAAGATCTCAAATTTGGACTCATCAGACCAAAGCACAGATTTCCACTGGTCTAATTTCCATTCCTTGTGTTCTTTAGCCCAAACAAGTCTCTTCTGCTTGTTGCCTGTCCTTAGCAGTGGTTTCCTAGCAGCTATTTTACCATGAAGGCCTGCTGCACAAAGTCTCCTCTTAACAGTTGTTGTAGAGATGTGTCTGCTGCTAGAACTCTGTGTGGCATTGACCTGGTCTCTAATCTGAGCTGCTGTTAACCTGCGATTTCTGAGGCTGGTGACTCGGATAAACTTATCCTCAGAAGCAGAGGTGACTCTTGGTCTTCCTTTCCTGGGGCGGTCCTCATGTGAGCCAGTTTCTTTGTAGCACTTGATGGTTTTTGCAACTGCACTTGGGTACACATTCAAAGTTTGCCCAATTTTTCAGACTGACTGACCTTCATTTCTTAAAGTAATGATGGCCACTCATTTTTCTTTACTTAGCTGTCTTTTTCTTGCCATAATACAAATTCTAACAGTCTATTCAGTAGGACTATCAGCTGTGTATCCACCTGACTTCTGCACAACACAACTGAAGGTCCCAACCCCATTTATAAGGCATGAAATCCCACTTATTAAACCTGACAGGGCACACCTGTGAAGTAAAAACCATTTCTGGTGACTACCTCTTGAATCTCATCAAGAGAATGCCAAGAGTGTGCAAAGCAGTCATCAATGCAAAAGGTGGCTACTTTGAAGAACCTAGAATATAAGACATATTTACAGCTGTTTCACACTTTTTTGTTAAGTATATAATTCCACATGTGTTAATTCATAGTTTTGATGCCTTCAGTGTGAATGTACAATTTTCAAAGTCATGAAAATGCAGAAAAATCTTTAAATGAGAAGGTGTGTCCAAACTTTTGGTCTGTACTGAATATATAATGTATATATTTAAATAAATTATACATATATATATTTACATACACATCCACATAATAGTTATGTATATTTTTATTAATTATATATTTATATATGCATATATAAAATATTAATTAATAAATTAACTACTTTTTATATATTGTTTATTTAAATATCCAAATATATGTATATACATATATATATATATATATATTCATAATTGTATATTGAAATAAATACTATATATATATTTAGATACCATATTTTTCGGACTATAAGACGCACCAGACCATAAAATGCACCTAGGTTTTAGAGGAGGAAAATAGAAAAAAATTTAAGCAAAAAATGTGGTCATGATACCCTGTTAAGGGTGAGGGTGTCTGCTGCTGACACTGTTATAGGGGTAATGTCCCCCAATTCTGTTAATATCCCCCATCCTGGTATATATGGCCCCCTCCTTCCTGTTATACGTGGCCCTCATCCCCATCCTGATATGCATGGCACTCCAATCCCCCATCCTGGTATGCATGGCCCCCCTCATCCCTCTTCCTGGTATGTACAGCCCCCCCTCACACCCATCCTGGTATGAATGGCACCTTCATCACTCTTCCTGGTATGTATGGCACCTTAATTCCTCTTCCTGGTATGTATGGCACTCTTCATCCCTGTATGTACGGCCCCCCTCATCCTAGTATGTATGGCACCCTTCATCCCTGTATGTATGTCCCCCCTCATCCTTGTATGTATGGCCCCCCTCATCCTTGTATGTATGGCCCCCCTCATCCCTTTATGTATGGTTCCCCTCTTCCCTCATCCCGGTATGTATGGCACCCTTCATCCCTGTATGTATGGCCCCCCTCACCCTGGTATGCTTGGCACCCAATGATCCCCGTCGCGCTGCACAGAGAAAAATAAACAATTATACTCACCTCCTCTCTCCTTCAGCGTTGTGTCCCGCTCTGTGCCGGAATAGTCACTGCTCCCCACACCGGGACTGTGTGCGTGGGGAGCAGTGACTATTCATTCTCCCTAATATCATGCACACTGTAGCCGCAGCGTGGCTCCTGCTGCACTCGGCGATCAGTGTGCCCGCTATTAAAGTCCATGAATATTTACCACTCCCATAGCGCTGCGGCTACAGTCATGGCATGGAGAGCAGTGACTATTCCGGCACAAAGTGGGACACAGTGCTGGAGGAGAGAGGAGGTGAGTATTATTGTTTATTTTTTTTCTGTGCAGCGTGACGGGGATCAGGGAGTGCCAAGCATACCAGGGTGAGGGGGGCCATACATACAGGGATGAAGGGTGCCATACATACAAGGATGAGGGGGGCATACATACCAGGATGAGGGATGAGGGAGGCCATACATACCAGGATGAGGGATGAGGGGGGCCATACATACAGGGAGCCGCACTGCAGCCACAGTGTGCCGGCTATTAAGGAAAATGAATATTCACTGCTCCCCACACCCATGGGTGTGGGGAGCAGTGAATATTCATTTTGTTTAGTATCGGGCACAGTGTAGGCTGCAGCAGGCCGTTGCTGCCTCCTGTGCGCCGATACTCCACCGCTGTCACTTTCCCCACACTCCCCACCACCCACAGCCACAGTATTTATGCATATCAGACTATAAAACGCACTCCCCACTTTCGTCCAAAATTTTGGAGGAAAAAAGTGCGTCTTATAGTCCGAAAAATACGGTACATACAGCATCATAATAGTCATGCATATTTTTATTACTTATATGTGTCTGTATATAAATATTAATTAATAAATAATATATATATATATTATTTATTTAAATATACAAATATATGTATATTAAAATAAATACTATATATGTATATATATTTATATATAGACACATAATAGCCATGTATATATTTTTTAATTATATATATGCATGTGTGTACATACAATATGAATTAATAAATTAATTTCAATATTTGACTCATGTATTTTTAAATATTTTTGTTTATATATAAACATATATGTTTTGATAACAGCATTCTATACAGTAAAAAAACAGCAATACTTCTACAAAACATTATCCATAGTTCAAGCAAGCATATCAAGTCAATACAGCACTTATCTTTTAATTGCTCCTTATTGCTCCTTATTTAATGACTATTTAATAATGGTATAAAGGCATATGTGTTGTTAGTTACCATCTTTAAACCATATAAGTGGTAACAGGAGCATGCCTCTTTATGAATCTGGAGTGTCTGATAAGTGACATGCGCCTGCATGCACTACACCAGAAATACTACTCCATTCGGGGACTGGAGTGAGATTTCTGGCATAAGGAATGCCCCAGTTCATCATGAATTAGACGAGCTGTGGCATCATGCCCCCGTCGAGCTCCTATAGTTCCCCAGCTCCGTCCATTTATGTGGAACTGTGAGAAAGTAGTCACAAAACGTTTTTGCACCTCCAAGTTGCACTTAAATTTTGAGACTTTTCAAAGTTTTTGTGCCAGAATTCTAGCATGAAACATTTGATGAATCGGGCCCTAAGTGTCAATGTAGCAAGCTAAGTACCCACATTTTTTTGCTTTGCCGCTCACTAAAGTTTTTTAATAAACCTGTTTACATCTAAGTATAGTTAACATTTGGGAGTGGATGTCTACATTAAGAAGTTGTAGCATAAATTATCCATATTGCCAATATATCAGTATGAAGAAAACTGTAAGGTTGATTGGTGATGTATTCGTAACAAACGTTTCTAACATTCATTTTCTCATAGGTCACCAGGAGGTGATGAAATTCATAGCTTATGACACCTAAAATGTAATACATTTAAACACATGTTATTCAGATTTTCATCTAAGAAACAAAACTTTAATAGACTTCTTTTGTATGGCATACTTACTGGAAATAAATACGTAATAAAAGTCTGAAAACACTTTCCAAACTTTTTGTTTCATGGTTCCAGTAAATTGCTTTGTAGGTTGTTATGCTATTTAACTGCCCAATATATCAATCTTACGATGTATCACAGTGCATAAGCTTTCACAACTAAACAAGCTTCTTCATCATCTTTTTTACAGCCACATTGTAACACATTTGCAAGATCGAATATTTTTGTAACACTACCAGAATCTTTGGAAAGAATCTTAACATTGTTCTTTTTCTGGGTTCTTTTTTTTACATAGGTCATACAGATTACTGAACACATAAAAGGCTGTAATTACCTCTGTTATCTGGATACTTACATCCAGATAGTCTGCTGGTTTTATCAAGGCTCAATGGGAAATTATTTATATAGTTTCTGTATAATAAGGAAATCACTTCAAATAAGCCCAAAATACGACTAGATATGTACAATATAATTTTCTGTAAAATGTCCAAAATATTGTTTGTATCAATTCCATAAGGTATTCAAGATTAGTGCTTGCAGTAATTCTGTGGGAACCTAAAGGCCACGTTCACACATTTAGTATTTGCTCAGTATTTTACATCAGTATTTGTAAGCCAAAACCAGAAGTGGGTGACAAATACAGAAGTGGTGACGTGTTTCTATTATACTCTTCCTGATTGTTCCTCTCCTCATTTTGGCTTACATATATTGATGTAAAATACTGATGTGTCCATCACAAGCCATGTTTCTATCCCTCGTCATTGCACAAAGGTTATTATTCAATGACAGCAAACAGAGATCCAAACTAGTGTTAGAAATTAATATTAGAGATAAGCAAAAAAATTTGCAGGACCATTGTCTGGCAGCCACGTCGGTACTACATAGCAGCAGAACCAGAATCCTGAATGAATTGTGGGTGGAGAGATGAGTGTCTGGCAGAGTTGAATAAATTGAATAACATCAAATAAATTTAGTGCAAATCAAATTTTCCGTGAAGGAGTTAAGAATTATAATGAAACTCTCATATTCCTCTCTCCTCCGCCATCTCCATACTGTTGCTGTTTTCCTTCCTACTTCCAAACATCTCCGCTTTCTTGTTCTCCTCCCTCCAGTCTATTGCAGGGCATCGCTGCTGACTAGGCTCCACATGGTCATGTGAGACTTCAAGCTTCTCAGCGATGTACATTGCACCCTAACGTGATTGTGTGGGGCGTAGTCTGTGGCAACCACTAGAAGAAAGAATAGAATATGTAAGAGGAGGCAATTGGAAGAAAGGAGACAGGTATGGGAAAGGTGGAGGAGAGGTGAGTAAAGGTATTTATGGATTTCTGCAGCTGACTCGCCGCTATTTTGATGGATTTGCACAAATGAAATCCCCAAAAATTCTTAATCTAAATTTTTTGGGAAATTCATAGCGCATTTTTATTTGTTTAATATTCGATTTGCTTATCTCTAGTCTCTGGTAGTACTGGTACGACGGGTGCTCAATAAGTTATCTACCTCAGCATGTGCTGTCTGTGTTAGAGAGCTGAGACATGTCTGTACATGGAGCAAACATAGTAGGGGATCAGTCTGATGAACGCACTGGAAGTGACAGGATGGCAAGTGGAGTACAGTGCGGCTCTACAAAGAAAGTGAGGGATTTGGAGCTTCGTTCCATCAATTAATTCCTTACAAAAGGAAGAAAAATAGCCTAAACAAATCCATGAAATGACGATTGCTGTATATGCTGATGATACACCTTTCTATTACCAAGTGAAGTTTTGGGCCAAGCAGTTTAACTTGTACAATCCTCATTCAATCACCTCCAAGACATCTCCCGAGTATGCCCCATCCTCAGGAATTCTGTGTCCCAACTCGTCCAATTATCCACCACAATCAGAACCTTCAGACGGAACTTGAAAACCGATCTCTTCAAGAAAGCTTACAGCCTGCAATGACCCTGTTGCCACCTCACCACCACCAGAGCTGCCGTAACCTCCCCAACCTACTGTCACCTTTCCCATTATCCTGTAGAATATATGTCCACAAGAGCAGGGCCCTCTCCCATCTGTACCTGTCTGTCATTGTTAGTTTTGTTCATTGTAATTTATTTTTGTATTTTGGTATGTAACCCCTTCTCATGTACGGCACCACGGAATCAATGGTGCTCAAAATATAAATAATAATAATTGAATATGACCCCTGTTCAGGGAGACCTGTCAAAGCATCTTCAGAGGTAATGTGCCGTGCAGTGGAGGTCATGATTTTGGAAGATTGTTAAGCCTAAGTCAGTGTTATAGTTCATGAATTAGACATAATCGTGAGACCAAACAAGAGTCCATGCAATGGAAGCTCAAGGGGTTTCCAACTCCAGAGACATTTCCTTTCCAGCAGTCAGCTGGAAAGATCATGGCAACAATTTTTTGGGATACAGAATGCGTTTTATTGCTAGAATTCATGCCACACAAGACAGCAATTACTGGAGACAACTATGCTTCAACAATCAAAAACCAAAATAGAAACAAAATAAATAAAATAAATAAAAACCCTCCTGTAAATAAATAAGTAAAAGCAATAGTGAATATGAATAACATTGAGTACTTAATAAACACGTTTTTTGATCAAAAAAAGTGTAGAAGCCATCCCACCAACGTCAAAGTGATCCAAGTTCGGGATGGTTCTAACCTCTAATATTAAAACCTTACCATGCATCATAGTAATGTCCTGTGTGAATAAGGGCCGAGCAGGACAGGGTCCCAAACATGGACACACAGCTAGCGAGATGCTTTTTAAATGTGATATCCAGCTCAAATGAAGGGTGGCCACAACCTTACCTGCACTCAATGCAGAAACCTACAGCTAAACCAAAAGAAATGAACTGGAGTCAAATTGGTATACATGCTTCAACAATAAAGGCATTAAGTGAGGCAATTAAAGAGAAACACGGTGGGAAGTTGTCGGCAGGCCATGGAATTTAACCAGCCACCCTACAGTCAAGACCTGGCTCCCAGTAATTACTCTCTATTTTTAAATTTCTGCATGGGCAATGATTTCCTGATGATAATGCAGCCAAAGAGGCAGTAACAGGGTTCTTGCAGCAGCAAGCAGTCTGCTTCTATTTTGAGGGCATCCGATCACTGGATGCGAAGTGGAATAAGTGTGCTGAAGTCAAGGTGGATTACACTGAAAAGTAGTAAGTTCAATTTTCTCAGAACATTTTGTTTTCATAATTAGGTAGATAAATTATTGAACACCCCTCTTACAATTAGTATAGAAATCCAAGTGAATAATATTGCCTTTTTGTGGCATGTGGGCTTATATAATTTGATCAAGAATTTGATATTTAAAATCCTGCAAATAAATAGGAAGTAGTTCAATTTAATATTATATATTCAATATGTGCATATTTAAACAGATCGATAAGATTTCTTAGGGCAAGTACTCAGATATTTACTTTACACTAAGTTAACCAATTGACCTTATGGCATTAATTCAGTAATATAAATATATTTTTCATGCACCAGCACAGTTATTGATGTTTGTTTTCAGATATAAACATACATACAAGTAAGAATCACATCCGTTAGTTTATAAGTAAAATGCTGAAATCCACCATTCTTGTTAAACACAGATCTTGATGGCGGATGAATATGTTCTGTTTAGAAGAGGAATATGATTTTAATTAAAGACAATGTAAACCCTTGTCTCATCTTACCAGACAAGGAAATATGATCAGATGGATACCATGATATATATACACTGCTATAAATTCTAATACATGCAAACCTATCCAGGATACATTTCTGATATATCTTGACATTTTAAAATATGTCCTTTTCTGTTCTGCCGACTAAACGCAGATTGTTCAGTCTTATATCACTGTCACAATGGTATTAGAACAGATGGCTGCTTCATCACAAAATCAAGAATTAGGATAATTTATGCTGTTCAGTCTTACAAGGATGTAGATATGTAAAGTGCTAGTAATATGCATACAGAACATGAGATTGACTGTACGCCTGACAGGCTGATGAAAAAGTTTTGCTTGGGTAGAATCTTAAAAGCAGCAATTAAAATAAGCAGTAGGTTATTTTGCAATACCATACCACACAATAACATACAATAATATCTACAAGATGATTGTTATCTTTATTACCATGCTAACTTCTGACAATTTTCACTGCCAGGGTATTTCGACTCCCATTGTTTCCTTCAAAAAACTTGGAGTAGGGGTGGTTAAAGCAACCTGTAATCTGTAATTAGTATTTTGATCAGTATTTGTCACTTTTTTGCCTTCCCTAATATCAAGCAGCTTTAATGGAGGCTTAAAATAATTTTACTATCGCTGCTGCAAAAATGACTGTCAATGGGAATCTTGGTTGGTAAATGCTGATCTATACTCATACATAAATGTTAGGTTCAGTACCCAATGACTTAGAAATTCTTCTCCCCCAACTTTGAACTAATTGTTCACTTCTTTTCTATTGATGACCTATGCCATGGATTCTTCCCCAACTACAGTATCTAACTGCTTTTTTTTCTTTTTTTTATAACTTCTATTTTGAAGGCACTTTTGTTTCAGAATCCCAGAGCATTTTGGGATACTTAAACAAAGCGTCATCAGGGGGCAGAGGCTTCAGTCACTGCCACAGCCCCTGCCCCCTCCCTGAAACCAAGTATTATCTGTGACCTTCATTTCAGGGGCTGGGCTAGTCCCTGGTCTGTCACTGTGCTGTGCGAACAATAACAGTGCGCTCTCTCGCCGGCTTAGATCAGTAGTAAAAAGCTGGCAATAGAGCGCACTGTCAATGTGAGTTGTAGTTAGGGAAGGATAGAGAATTTTAAATTAAAGTATATTAGAAAATAGATTAGATCACGGCATTAAATAGATAGGCATTTAGGATAAAAATTAGTTTGTATTTTGGACCACCCCTTTTAGGCATTTTGCATCGTCATATACAGGAATATTAAATAATAAAAAAGAGGTGAAGCTTGTCAAAATAAGAATTAAAAAAGACCTTAAAAACTACAGTAAGCATATTCTTTAAAAGTTAAAAAAGCTTCAAAAAAGTTAATAATATACCCCTAACTACTATTCCAATAATATTGTCAACAATAAAGTTATTATGTAATTTATCATGATCATCAACTGTCATAAAAAGTCTGTATGCAGTTAGAAAAAAATAAAAAAAAAGGTTATTTTAGGTTTTAGTAGAGTGTTCAAGTGGTTAAAACTATGTTATACAATGCTGTGTACTTTCTCTTAGCTTGAAATTCACATACTTTTTCAGTGGCTGACTATTTTTAAGAAGTTCATCAGAATGGAAGATAGTTGTTATGCAGAAGCAGTAAGTCGGATAATGTGAGATGCCATTTCTCTCAAACTCTTGCTGCTCTACTGCCTCTAATAGCAACCCTGAGCTCAATTTCCTTCCTCGAGAACATTGCATTTCATGTGGAATGTCAATTATTAAAAAGCATTGTCCCGTGTCTTACTTTCCACCAGATGAATTAATTTGCAAAACTTGCTAATTTAGGCAAGTAATCTGGGACTCTCACTACAAAATGGTTGGGGCTCGGTGCTAGGAATTCAAACAAATACATAAGGAAGATCGAATATCTCCTTTATTAACCAATATAAAGCAGAGCTTGCATGCAGTCTATTGTAAATATATACTTTGCATAAGAAGCAGATGCATTTGTGTGTGGTAAAACATACACAACTAAAATTGCTTTGTATATTATCTATTGTGTAAGAACAGCAGGAATGATAGGAATGCTTGAGAAAAGTACAAGTTATTTGGAACTTCCCAGAAAACAAAAAAAAGTAAAATGTTTATATATTGAGATTGTGTTAGGACATGGGAATTTTCCGATATTTACCAGTAGTAGAGACTATACGACATAACATAAGACAAACTAAGCACACAAGCAAATGGTATTTGCATGTTTTGTATGCACAGTGTTCCTCAAGGTGCAATAATATTTTGTTCAGGTACAACTATGAAAAGTTTTAAACATTGAGCCTAGAGACCATAACTATGGTAAGAATTAAATAAAAATAATAAAAATAAGCAATAGAGATAAGCATATTGATCTACGCAAATCCCCACAAGTACAAACAATTTGCAAATTGAGTCGCGAGGAACAGCGAAAAAAAAAAAAATCCCAGCACCATTTAGCACACGGATAAAGACTCAGGGGGCTAAAGACGTCAAACTCGGCTATTCGGGCTTTCCCATAATGCCCAACAGATAATACTTCATATGGTCTAGCACAGCCAATCAGAGGGAATGTCACAGGGAGTATAAAAGTTGAGGACCAGTCAAGCAACACCATTTTAGGCTTTTAAAGCATTGGGTAGGAGGTCAGAGTGCACAGATCATTCCCATAGAGATAAAAAAAGCCTAATCTGATTGTGATGTACTACTGCAGTGCTGAAGCATATTGAAAATTGAAGTGGTAGTCTCAATCTGTTAATAATAATCAAAAATTGATAAGTGCCGGACCTGCATAGCCAGTGTGAAGTGATTGATCTCAGAAATACTGCAGTAAGGAGGGCAGTTTAATACCCCTGTTTTTCCTTTTTGCTTTAAACTAAAATTCTGAAACCAAGCCTTGTTTGTCACAGAAAGTATACTTCCTGCATTGTAAGATGTGCAAGCCATATTTTTTTTAAGACAAAAGAAAAATCTTTATAATCCAGAGATTGAAACACAACTGTCTACCTCACAAAGTGTACACGTTATAAAAAATACATATAGGTTTGCACAATTCCTTGTTGTAATGATTGTAATAGTACAAATATCACTGTTGGTTACCACAGAATATCATCCGTTTTCTCATATCCATATAGGTTGAGGTCACTTGGACATTGCTAAGGCTGTTTTGCATCAAAGAGCTCAAATTGGGTCCAGTACAGTCCTAAGAGACCTCAAAGTCTTATATTTGTGTCTCCAAGGCAATTAGAATATTTGTAGTAATGCGATTCTGGGCAAATTTATTTTCCACAAATCAAATTTTTGGAGAAAATTCGCCAAGGTTAGCAAATTCTAATTTCAAAGGATCCTCCTAACTCTAACAAGCAGACAACTAATATAGGTTAATTAAAGTGGTTTTCCACTTTTAGAAAAGTGGATCCCAAACAAGTGATATAATGTAAAATACCAAAGACAGATACTACTTACCCTTCCTCTCTCTAGGACTGCCTCCCCACCAACCTCCAGGCTCTGTGTTTCAACTGCAGCAGTGACAATATGTCAAAAGCACAGATCATCGCTAGTGTTGAGCGAGCACTAAAATGCTCGGGTGCTCGTAGCTCGGGCCGAGCTCGCCGTGATACTCGGGTGCTCGACCCAAGCAACGAGCCCAATGTTAGTCTATGGGAGACTCGAGCATTTTTGCGGTGGCACCCCCGGCAGTCTTTTAAAAGCCTAACAAGTGCCCAAAACAATAGTGACAGTGCTCAAATGACATGGGGACAGCATGGGGATCGCCCCAGAAAGCATTTCTGACCCCCAGATCACTGCTGTCAACAACGTGGTCAGAGGTATTAAGCCACTTTTACGGGCTCACAATAAAATGTTCAAAAACGAAAGTGAAACTTTTTTCCTGTGAAATATGTTAAGGAAGTTCCTTTCCAGGGAAAAGACTTGTGTATAAGTTAAAATAAATCACCAAAAACAAAAATACTCCTCCACACCTTCGGCTATGTTCACAAGTAGCATTTTTTTGCATTTTTGCACTTTTGTATTGCTTTCAACTATGACAAATGCATTCACCGGGAAATGTCATTTTAACATTTCACAACCTTATCTGGCCATGTGCTGTGTGACACATGCATAAAGTGCTGAAAAGACATGGGAACAGCATGGGGAAGATCCCTGGAAGCATCTCTGACTCCCAGGTCACTGTCTAAAAGTGTGCCCATCATAAGTGATCCTTGCCGCATTAGAAGATGCAGACTTGCAACTATCCCCAAGCAAGTTCTAGTCCCAGGCCAGTGTTCAATTGTACCTCCCCCATTCCTTGCAACACAAGCGCAAGTATGCAGCCTGCCACCCACCCACCCCCAGGCTGCAATACCATACTGCTTGCTTGCTTGAACTTGAAATTGGGCCTTTTAGGCATGTGGAGGCGGAATCTGGCCACCACGTCATGGCTGTGTTGGCGGCCTGGAATCCATTCTCAGTCCCCAGCCGCCCGGCGGCCAGGTGTCCATACTCGGTCCTCAGCCGCCCCGCGGCCGGGTGTCCACACACGGTCCCCAGCCTCCTGGGGACAGCCAGGTGTCCATAAACGGTCCCCAGCCGCCCCTATTTCTCCTTGGAACATCCCCCCACACACTTTTCTTAGCCCGGCCTGCTTTAGGCAGCATTGGACGAGCCCACCAGAGAACCAGACTCCTCTGGTGGGCCCTGACTTCTCCATCGGTGGAGTTGAGAGTGCCAAGGTGAGGAGCATGATGATGATGACAGAAGTTAGCATCTGCTATGTTTTCTTTTAATGCAAGTGTAATTGTGCAGCCTGCCACCCACCCACCCCCAGACTGCAATTCCATACTGCTAGCTTGCACTTGAAATGGGGCCTTTTAGTTTGGAGGAGGGCGAAGCTGGCCACTACCTTATGGCTGCTTCGGCAGCGAGGTATCCATACTCAGTCCCCAGCCGCCCCTATTTGTCCTGGTGTGCCTTATACATAAGATTAAGCGCGTATACCAAAACATTACCTGTGCCCTCCCCAGTGCATTTAGTGGGAAGGAGAGCCTATTCCGCTGTAGTGTGTGCATGCCAAACCCCTGTTCATGGTACATGCGAAGATGCCTCCCACCTTGCACCTGTCGTTGCAGACTTGCAACTATCCCCATTCAAGTCCTTGTCCCAGGGCAGTGTTCAATTGTACCTCTCCCATTCCTTGCAATGCAAGCGCAAGTATGCAGCCTGCCACCCACCCACCCCCAGGCTGCAATACCATACTGCTTGCTTGCACTTTAAATTGGGCCTTTTAGGCATGTGGAGGCGGAATCTGGCCACCACGCCATGGCTGTGTCGGCGGCCTGGTATCCATACTCAGTCCCCAGCCGCCTGGTGGCCGGGTGTCCCCACTTGCTCCCCAGCCTCCAGGGGGTGGCCGGGTGTCCATACTCGGTCCCCAGCCACCCCTATTTGTCCCGGTAACCTTTCCCACACTTTTCTTAGCCTGGCCTGCTTTAGGGCAGCATTGGCCGAGCCCACCGGACTATCAGACTCCTCCGGTGGGCCCTGGCTTCTCCATCAGGGGAGTTGAGAGTGCCAAGGTGAGGAGCATGATGAGGATGATAGAAGTTAGCATCTGCTTTGTTTTGTTATAATGCAAGCGCATGTATGTAGTAGCGGCTAGGCCTGAGGTGGTCAGCGTTTTGGCGCATATCCTACCTCCTCCGAGGATTGCTGGATGTTTTCCTGCTACTATCCAAGTTCTATGACTCCCGTTAAAACAAAGCTTCAGGTGATAAATGATGGATGAGGTAGTGTCAAAGGAGAAAGAGCAGGAGGAACAGGGACCATTCACATCAATATCAGGCCAGTCAACCAGATATGTCTTGTAGGATATGTTTCTGTAACAAAAGGAGCGGTTCGGCTACACAGTTATAGGGCATACAGTGAGTGCAATGCCTACCAAAAATTTCGAGCCACTCCAATGCCCCTTGGAAATGACATGGAGGTCAGAGGGCGTTAACTAAACCTTTTTTTCCATTTATAGCAACTGGGTCTCCTGTGCACTGTTGGCCTAAACAGTGAATGGAAGGCTTTCCAAAAATTATGAGGAACTGCAATGCCCCTTACAAGAGCCATGTGTGGCACCCCAGGGGTCTGGTCACCACAGTAATAGAGATATTACGTCGGAGAGCAAGTGGGAGGTTTCCTGGTCAGGATCCCTTAAACATGCAACATCCTCCTGCCCCAGTCCTGGGAGGGGAGAATTCTGCCCTTATAAACTGGATCTGGGGCGGGGTTGAGTGAGTCAGAGAACAGAGAACAGTCAGAGTCAGAGTGAGAGCAAGGGAAAGTAACAGCAAGGAGCTCTGTAGGAGCTAGGAGTTAAAGACCAGGGGCTGGAAGCTGAGCAGAGCTCGCCCTGGCAGAAGACAATAGGAACCGGACACAGGAGTCCGAGGCTGTGAGGACTTATATATCCAGCAGCAGAAACTAGCCGGCAGGGGATTTCAGGTCCTCTGGCCATAGAAGCCCGGAGGCTCAGTCACACGCAAGGGACTAGCACCGCCGTCGTGGAGCGGAGGCTAACAGAAGGCCCCAAGTCACCAGCCATACGGGTGAGCACTACATGGTACACTCAGGGATGTGGGCTACTTCTACCCGCTTACAGCAAGGTAGCCAGGAAGAGTGCAGACAGACGGAGAGGCCTACAACTCCACCTGGCCAGGTGAACTCCTGCTTGCTCACAGACTGACCAGGCCTCTTATGCTAGCCAGTACTCCCGGGAGGGTCTACCTTATAATCATCAGTAAAGACCCTGAACTGCACTGCAAAGACTCAGAGTCGTTCCTGCTGCGCTCGTGCACCATCACCCCCATCATCCACACTCACTGCCCTGAGGCTATACTCCTCCCGTGGGGAGTTATCCCATTCTCTGCTGCGCACACAACACCAGCCTCAGCGGTCTGCCTCGCAGCGGTGGTACTCCTTGACCGCAATCCACGGGTGGCGCAGTCGGACAATTAACCTCAAAACCTAAGAAAGACTGCCACTGGCTTGACCAGCCTGAGCCACGGGACCGGGTCACCGCCACGGAGACTACAGACCCCAGAGACCCGGCACCAGGTATCCCACACACGTGTACACACGGCCCAGGGGGCGCGTCACATGCAGTACAGCATATTACAAACATAAGTCCCATTATTGGGGAGAGGGTGTCCCATAGTATTTGCTTATGCCTTGCAAGCAAAAGCTGCCAAAAATTAGGACGGAGCAACTTGCAATGCCCCTTACAAGAGCCATGCAGTACAGCATATTACAAACATAAGTCCCATTATTGGGGAGTGGGTCTCCCAAAGTATTTGCTTATGCCTTGCAAGCAAAAGCTGCCAAAAATTAGGACGGAGCAACTTGCAATGCCCCTTACAAGAGCCATGCAGTACAGCATATTACAAACATAAGTCCCATTATTGGGGAGTGGGTCTCCCATAGTATTTGCTTATGCCTTGCAAGCAAAAGCAGCCAAAAATTAGGATGGAGCAACTTGCAATGCCCCTTACAAGAGCCATGCAGTACAGCATATTACAAACATAAGTCCCATTATTGGGGAGTGGGTGTCCCATAGTATTTGCTTATGCCTTGCAAGCAAAAGCTGCCAAAAATTAGGACGGAGCAACTTGCAATGCCCCTTACAACAGCCATGCAGTACAGCATATTACAAACATAAGTCCCATTATTGGGGAGTGGGTCTCCCATAGTATTTGCTTATGCCTTGCAAGCAAAAGCTGCCAAAAATTAGGACGGAGCAACTTGCAATGCTCCTTACAAGAGCCATGCAGTACAGCATATTACAAACATAAGTCCCATTATTGGGGAGTGGGTCTCCCATAGTATTTGCTTATGCCTTGCAAGCAAAAGCTGCCAAAAATTAGGACGGAGCAAATTGCAATGCCCCTTACAAGAGCCATGCAGTACAGCATATTACAAACATAAGTCCCATTATTGGGGAGTGGGTGTCCCATAGTATTTGCTTATGCCTTGCAAGCAAAAGCTGCCAAAAATTAGGACGGAGCAACTTGCAATGCTCCTTACAAGAGCCATGCAGTACAGCATATTACAAACATAAGTCCCATTATTGGAGAGTGGGTCTCACATAGTATTTGCTTATGCTTTCCAAGCAAAAGCTGCCAAAAATTAGGACGGAGCAACTTGCAATGCCCCTTACAAGAGCCATGCAGTACAGCATATTACAAACATAAGTCCCATTATTGGGGAGTGGGTGTCCCATAGTATTTGCTTATGCCTTGCAAGCAAAAGCTGCCAAAAATAAGGACGGAGGAACTTGCAAGGCTGGCACCCTGGTGGTATAGTGGTGGTGGAGGCTGAGGATAAGGAGAAGAAGATAAAACAGCCGAAACGAGGAAGCGTATACCCATGTGTGGGTGTGAAGCGGTGCATGTGAATACACCTCCCGAAATAACACAGTGGATTTGACTTTATGTTACTCTGCTGTCATTTGGTGGTGATGAGAAGTCTGGCCCAATCCAGCCCTTGTTCATTTTGATAAGGGTCAGCTTGTCAGCATTGTCAGTTGACAGGCGAGTGCGCTTATCAGTTATAATTCCCCCAGCGGCACTAAAAACACGCTCCGATAACACGCTAGCGGCAGGGCAGGCCAGGACCTCCAAGGCGTACAGAGCGAGTTCATTCCAAGTGTCCAGCTTGGATACCCAATAATTAAAAGGCACAGAGGAATCACGGAGGACGCTGGTACGGTTGGCAAGGTACTCCCTCACCATCTTTTGAAACTTTCCACTCCTTGTGAGAGTACCCCGCGCCTCAGGGCCTGTAAGCTGGGCGGGTGTCAGAAAACTGTCCCAGAACGTTGATAGTGTTCCCCTGCCTCTGCTGGATTGGAGTTGCATCTCTCTCGCCTGTACGCCTTGGTTGGGCAACGAACTGTGACCTCTGCCGCTAGCGTGTTCAGATGGGAATTTTTTTAAGAGTTCTGCAGCAAGGGCCTTCTGGTACTGCCCCATTTTTGTAGACCTCTCCACCTCAGGAATAAGAGAGTGAAAGTTCTCCTTGTAGCGGGGGTCTACAAGTGTCACCAACCAGTAATGACTGTCACCCAACATTTTGACAGTGCGAGGGTCACGGTTAAGGCAGCGTAACATAAAGTCAGCCATGCGTGCCAGACTGGTAACGGGCAAGATTTCCGTGTCCTCACCAAGATGACGACTGACCATGCTCTCCTCCTCCTCCTCCTCCTCTTCCTCCTCCTCCCCTGTCCTCAGGCCACCCACGCTGAACCGACGGTTGTTATGTTCTGCTACCAGAGCTAAGGAAAGAGAGGAGATCTGTCCCTACGATAGAACTCAGCTGAATCCCTACGATGTAACAGGGAACCTGATCCTGCGATCAGACCTGCTAAAGTCCTAAGCTAGTCTGTACGAAGACCTATAGATGTGGGGGAGGAATCCCTACAAGTACTAAGGACTGGGAGGAATATGGGACACCTCCTAACAGAAATAGTAGCAGACAGACGAACAAACAAAATATAAAGAACATAGAGGTCAGTAAACCAAGCAAACTAACAGAGCAAGACACAGAGCACAGGCTAGCTAGAAAGTAGATATACAATGAAGTCCAGCAAAGCCAGAAGGGCGGAGCAGGATTAAATAGGCCAACAAGGTCATGTGACCAGCAAAGGAAAAAAAAACTAACAGCAAGGTTCTAACAGTACCCCCCCTTCTAAGAGGATCCTCCGGATCCCCTAGGACCAGGCTTATCAGGAAATCTCCTGTGAAACGCTCTGATAAGTCTGGACGCGGAAACATCATCTGACCTCACCCAAGAGTTATCCTCGGGTCCGAAACCTTTCCAGGCCACAAGATACTGCAAACTACCTCTATACCGTCTAGAGTCAAGGATGCGAGAAATTTCATATTCCCCGTCCTCCACCACCGGAGGAACAGAGGCAGAGGCGTCACCATCCGACACAACAGCTTTTTTTAACAGAGAGACATGAAAGACCGGATTAATTCTCCAGGAGGTAGGAACCTCCAACCTAACAGCAGATTGGTTGACAACCTGAAGCACCTTAAAGGGCCCTACAAACTTGGGACCCAATTTCTTAGAAGGAATCCTCAACCGCAGATTCCTAGAGGACAACCAAACCATGTCACCAACAGCGAACAAAACCTCCTGTCGTTTCCTATCAAAGTAGTCTTTAGATTTTCTGTTGGCCTCCTGAAGATTACCACGCACATCCGTCCAAACTCTTTCCAAATCACCGGAAAAATTCTCCTCCTCAGGCACGGCAGATCCCAACTTGGAGAACGACCCAAACGACGGATGTCTCCCAGAACAACAAAAAAAAGGCGAACAACCAGCAGAAGAAGATGTATGATTGTTCAGAGCAAATTCGGCAAGTGGCAGAAACTCAGACCACCCCTCTTGATTGTCTGCCACAAAACAACGCAAGAACTGCTCAACATCCTGGTTTTTCCTTTCTGTCTGGCCATTAGATTCAGGATGATATCCGGACGAAAACGACAAATGAATTCCCAACCTGTCACAAAAGGCACGCCAAAAACGAGCCACGAACTGAGGACCCCTATCAGAAACAATGTCAGTAGGAACGCCATGAAGTCTGATAATTTCCTTGACAAAGGCCTTAGCGAGAGTTTTAGCGCAGGGCAGTTTGATGAAGGGAACCAAGTGACACATCTTACTAAAACGGTCCACGACCACCCAGATGACAGTAAAACCCTCAGAGGGGGGAAGGTCAGTTATAAAGTCCATAGCCAAATGTGTCCAAGGAACACTGGGGACCTCCAAAGGACAAAGCAACCCCGCAGCAGGAGTATGTGAGGACTTAGATCTAGCACATACAGTACATTGGCGTACCCACTTAATGACTTCCTTCTGCCATCCAGGCCACCAAAAACTGCGACCCACCAGTCTCTTGGTCTCAGAGATTCCGGGATGACCTGCCAACCGAGATTCGTGACACTCAACAAACAAATCTCTCCTAAAGGTCCCAGGCACAAACAACCTCCCATGAGGAGTGTTAGATGGGGCATTCTCCTGAGCTTTAAGAATCTCATCTTCCAAAACGGAGTCTAAAGCAGCTATCACAACACCTTCTTGTAAAATGTTTTCCTCTTTCTCAGCACCGACTATGGGAGAAAAACTGCGAGACAAGGCATCCGCCTTAACATTCTTAGTACCAGGGATGTAAGTAACGGAGAAATTAAACCGCGAGAAAAACAGTGCCCACCTAGCCTGACGGGCATTCAGGCGCTTGGCAGCGTCAAGATATATCAGATTTTTATGATCCGTAAGAACCTGAACGGGAAATTCCGCACCTTCCAAGAAGTGGCGCCAGTGTTCAAATGCAAGTTTAATAGCCAATAATTCCCGATTACCAATATCGTAATTCAATTCAGTCTCCGAAAATTTTTTTGAAAAAAAGGCACAGGGATGTAATCCATCCCCGTTATCCTGAGACAATACTGCGCCAACCCCCACAGAGGAAGCATCAACCTCAACCAAAAACGGCCTAGTAACATCAGGCTGCATAAGGATGGGAGCAGAGGCGAACCTCTCCTTGAGATACACAAAAGCTTCAATGGCCTCAGAAGACCACTGAACCGCATCAGCACCTTTCCTGGTGAGATCAGTCAGAGGTTTGACAATACTAGAAAAATTTTTTATGAATTTTCTATAGTAATTGGCGAAACCCAAAAACCTCTGTATCGGTTTCAAACCAATAGGCCTAGGCCATTCCTGCACAGCCTGAACCTTAACCGGATCCATCTCAAAACCTTTGCTGGAGATAATGTAGCCCAAAAAACTAATTCTCTGTACAGCGAACTCACATTTCTCCAGCTTAGCAAAAAGCGAATTGTCCATTAATAACTGTAATACCTCACGCACGCTCCGCCAATGAGACTCCAGATCTGGCGAATAAATCAAAATGTCATCCAAATACACAACCACATTTTTACCGATCAAAGGTCTAAGGATGTCATTAATCAGATTCTGAAAAAATGCAGGAGCATTAGTAAGACCAAAAGGCATAACCAGATTCTCAAAATGACCCACAGGAGTGTTAAAAGCAGTCTTCCATTCATCACCCTCCTTCATGCGCAACAGATTGTATGCCCCCTTAAGGTCAATTTTAGAGAACCACTTGGCCCCCAATAACTGGTTAAACAGATCAGGAATCAATGGCAGTGGGTAAGGATTGCGTACCGTAATTTTGTTAATCTCACGAAAATCCAGACAAGGACGTAAACCGCCGTCCTTTTTTTTTACAAAAAAAAATCCAAGCGCCACAGGAGACTTAGAGGGCCTAATGTGACCGGCGGCCAAACTTGTCTGTATGTATTCCTCCAAAGCCTTCCTCTCAGGAATAGTAAGGTTAAATAAACGACTTTTAGGAAGAGTCGCTCCAGGGACAAATTCAATAGAACAATCATAGTCTCTATGGGGAGGCAAAACCTGCGATTCCTTCTCAGAAAAAACTCTCCAAAAATCCTGAATAGGAACAGGCAATTCTCCCCTATCCAAAGCTGCAATACGCCCGTTACAACACTTGTCATAACATTTATGGCTCCAGGATTTAATTTCACTGGTAGACCAATCCAGTACAGGATTGTGAAATTTTAACCAAGGCAATCCCAATATTACTGGAGAAGGCAAGTTATTCAACACTACCAAATCCAATTTCTCATGGTGAACACCATTAATAGTGAGAGGAAATTCACAGACCTTGAGAGTAATATTCTTCAAAGGGGAGCCATCCACAGAAACCACAGCAATGGGGGATGATAAAGGTTCAGGTTTTAAATTGAGTTTTTCCACGAATCCCCCATCAATTACATTCAGTGTAGACCCGCAATCAACAAACACCCGAAATTCCATTAATTTTTCCTGAGCAATCGTGGAAGCAGCTAAAAATATACCCTTGGAATTTAAACAGGCAATACGGGCGTGACTGACCATTTTTTTTTCTTTCTTCATACGAAGCTCACAGCCTTTAATCAAATGACCAGATTTTCCGCAATAGAAACACAAGCCTTTCGAAAAACGACGGTCTTTTTCTTGAGAGCGAGGTGCCACCGATCCAATCTCCATCGGTTCACCACTGTTAGTACACACATTATCATAACCAGAAACTGACATAGCAGAGGATTTGCTCTCATTAACCCTAGCACGCAGTCTTCTATCCACCCGTATAGCTAATTGCATAGCCTGTTGCAAATCCTCAGGTGTAGGATAAGCAATTAGCAGGTCTTTAACCCTTTCACTGAGCCCAGCAAGAAATAGACTTTTCAGAGCAGAATCGTTCCACCCTGTTTGAGTGGACCAACGACGAAAATGTGTACAATATTTTTCGACATTACCTGATCCTTGTTTTAAACGTCTCAACTCAGTCTCAGCTGATGCGACACGGTCAGGATCATCATATAATAGTCCTAAAGCAGAAAAAAAACTATCCACTGATCTGAAGCATGTATCACTAGGTTGCAAAGAAAAGGCCCACTCCTGAGGCTCTTTGCGCAAAAGTGACATTATGAACCCTACGCGCTGGGATTCATCCCCAGAGGACTTGGGTCTCAAACGAAAATACAATAAGCAAGCATTTTTAAATGAAAAAAATTCTCGATGTTCACCAAAAAATAAATCCGGCAAACATACCTTAGGCTCCAAGAAATGTGCTCCAGAACAGTTACTCACGTGCTGACGGAGCTCGGCCACTTCCAGAGAGAGTCCCTGCAGGCGATGAGCCAAATCCTGAACCGACACCATGATGGAACAGAAAAATCTTTCCTTAGAGAATTTGCTGGCTGGACTTACTGTTATGTTCTGCTACCAGAGCTAAGGAAAGAGAGGAGATCTGTCCCTACGATAGAACTCAGCTGAATCCCTACGATGTAACAGGGAACCTGATCCTGCGATCAGACCTGCTAAAGTCCTAAGCTAGTCTGTACGAAGACCTATAGATGTGGGGGAGGAATCCCTACAAGTACTAAGGACTGGGAGGAATATGGGACACCTCCTAACAGAAATAGTAGCAGACAGACGAACAAACAAAATATAAAGAACATAGAGGTCAGTAAACCAAGCAAACTAACAGAGCAAGACACAGAGCACAGGCTAGCTAGAAAGTAGATATACAATGAAGTCCAGCAAAGCCAGAAGGGCGGAGCAGGATTAAATAGGCCAACAAGGTCATGTGACCAGCAAAGGAAAAAAAACCTAACAGCAAGGTTCTAACAACGGTATGACACTTGTACAGGTACTACCGTCTACAACGCATGATAGCAGCTCCTGTTCTTCCTAATCCTCCTCCTCCTCTCCCTCATTGTCCCCCAATGCACGTTGGGATGAGATGAGGCTGGGCTGTGTGTAATCGCCCGCTACGGCTTCTTGATCCATCTCATCATACTCTGGCTGCAATGCCTCCTCTTTAATTCTCTGCAGAGAGCGTTGCAAAAAACAGACAAGTGGGATGCTGACACTAATGATGGCTTCATCGCCACTCACCATCTTGGTGGCCTCCTCAAAGTTTGTCAGGATGGTACATATGTCAGACATCCAGGTCCACTCCTGAGGTCTTATGTGTGGAGTCTGACCTGAATATCGACGGCCTTGTTGCAGCTGGTACTCCACAACTGCTCTCTTCTGCTCACAAATCCTTTGCAACATGTGGAGGGTAGAGTTCCAACGTGTGGGGACATCACACACCAGTCGGTGTGCCGGAAGCTGCAAACGCTGCTGCAACGCAGCAAGGGCGGCGGAAGCTGTAGCCGACTTGCGAAAATGAGCTGACAGGCGGCGTACTTTCACGAGCAGATCTGGCAACTCGGGGTACAATTTAAGAAACCGCTGAACCACGAGGTTAAGCACATGAGCCAGGCATGGTTCGTCTGTGATCTCACCTCGCCTCAGAGCCGCCACCAGGTTACGGCCATTGTCACACACGACCATGCCGGGATGTAGGTTCAGCGGTCTCAGCCACAAATCTGCCTGCTCTTTCACAGCTGTCCACAACTCACAAGCAGTGTGAGGTTTATCACCTAAGCTTATGAGTTTCAGCACAGCCTGTTGCCGCTTGGCGGAGGCAGTACTGCAATGCTTCCAGCTTGTAACTGACGTGGTGATATCTGAGATGGAGGCTGAACATGAGGAGGAGGAGGAGGAGGATGCGCAGGAGCTGTACACTGTGGGGGCAACTCTGACTGACATAGGGCCCGCAATCCTCGGTGTAGGGATGATGTGTTCCGTCCCAAGGTCCAACTGGGTCCCGGCTTCCACTATGTTTACCCAGTGTGCCGTCAGAGAGATGTACCGTCCCTGGCCACAAGCACTTGTCCACGTGTCCGTTGTCAGGTGGACTCTCCCAGTAACTGTGTTGTTGAGGGCACGGCAGATGCTTTGGGACACGTGCTTGTGTAGTGCGGGGATGGCACACCGGGCAAAATAGTGTCGGCTGGGGACCGAGTACCGAGGGACGGCCACCGCCATAAGATTGCGGAAGGATTCCGTCTCCACCAGCAGTTCCAATGCAAGCAGTCGTGAAATGTGCGAATTTAGGACTGTGGCCTGTGGGGCGTTAGCCGCGAATTTCCGCTTTCGTTCAAAGGTCTGGGATATGGACAATTGAACGCTGCGGTGGGACGTGGACGTGGACGTTGATGCTGTTTCTTGAGAAACTGCCATAACAAGTGAAGACTGAGAGGAGGGGGCATCTTTACATGCAGTATGGATAGGGGATTACCTTGCACACACAACAGGGGGTTCTATTGCACGCACAACAGTGGAAGAAGCAGTGGTGACACCCGCTGACACTGGTCGTGGACCCTGGGTTTCGCCCCACAAAGTCGGGTGCTTTGCTGCCATGTGCCTGATCATGCTGGTGGTGGTCAGGCTGGTAGTTTTGTCACCCCTGCTGATGCTGGCATGGCAGGTGGAACATATGGCCTTTTTGGGGTTATCAGCAGAGTCTTTAAAAAAATTCCAGACTCTGGAAGACCTACCGCTTGTACTGGCAACGTCCCTCGTGTTGGTGTTACGGGGAACGGTTGCCTGCCTTCTGTCTGCGGCCACCACACTGCTTCTTCCTGCCTGTTGGGGTACTCTGCCTCCCTCCCCCTGTGTGCTGCTGGCCTCACCCTGCATGTCCTCCTTCCACGTTGGGTCAGTTACTAGATCATCCACCACCTCCTCCTCTTCCACTTGCGCACCACGATCCTCCTCCTCCTCACTTCCTGGCAATTGTGTCTCGTCATCGTCCACCTCTTGTGACAGATTGCCAACGTCGACTTCCTGTGGCCGTGGCTGTTCAAATATTTGGGCATCGCAACATGGGATCTCCTCTTCCACCACTTCAAGCGTATCAGGCAAGGGGCCCAAGTATGGAAATGGACCAGTGAGCAGCTCTTCAGAGTGTCCAAGTGTGGGATCACTTGCTGTCTGACGACACTCGGCATGGTGGGAGGAAGGAGCATCAGGGTGAGGAGGAGTATGCGGTGAAGACTCACGGCTACTAAGAGTTGACCGTGTGGAAGACAGACCGGAGGTGGTGGTGCCCAGGTAACTGGAAGTATTATCTGCTATCCAATTAATAACCTGTTCACACTGATCAGTTCTCAATACTGGTGTTGTTCTGTGCTTCCCTAGTAATTCGGTCAAGAAGTGGGAGGGAGAAGATGTGGCTGTTGGTTGTGGCACATTTTCACCTTGGCCATGGCCCCGTCCTCTGCACAAACCATCACCAGAACGTCCACTTCCACGTCCCTTGCCACGCGCCTTGCCCATTGTAAATGAAGTGAAATAGCTTACACTTGCACTATCAATGAAAAAAGGGTAATAAAGAGTAGATTAGAACCGTGGAAGAGGAAAACCACAGTTATTGCTTACTGGGGTATACCACATTTTATTAAATAGAGATATTTGCGGCTGAACTTTGAGCGACACACTCAAACTGCTTTTTTTTTAGATACCAAAGGCCCAAAACTGGATAGTACAGCGATTTGACCCATGGAACTGCGAAACCACACTGGGATGTCGGGCCTACACAAGACTATTTTCAACAGATATATTTTTGTGTCACAACAGTCAGGAGACACTAGTGTTTTTCTTTACGGAAAAAACTACCAAAAGCTGAATAATAGAGATTTTTTACCGTGGGATGGCAAAACCAAAGTTATTGTTTACTGGGGTATACCACACTTTTTTAAATAGAGATATTTGCGGCTGAACAGTGAGCGACACACTCAAACTGCTTTTTTTTTAGATACCAAAGGCCCAAAACTGGATAGTACAGCGATTTGACCCATGGAACTGCGAAACCACACTGGGATGTCGGGCCTACACAAGACTATTTTCAACAGATATATTTTTGTGTCACAACAGTCAGGAGACACTACTGTTTTTCTTTACGGAAAATATACCAAAACCTGAATAATAGAGATTTTTTACCGTGGGATGGCAAAACCACAGTTATTGTTTACTGGGGTATACCACACTTTTTTAAATAGAGATATTTGCGGCTGAACAGTGAGCGACACACTCAAACTGCTTTTTTTTTAGATACCAAAGGCCCAAAACTGGATAGTACAGTGATTTGACCAATGGAACTGCGAAACCACACTGGGATGTCGGGCCTACACAAGACTATTTTCAACAGATATATTTTTGTCTCACAACAGTCAGGAGACACTACTGTTTTTCTTTACGGAAAATAAACCAAAACCTGAATAATAGAGATTTTTTACCGTGGGATGGCAAAACCACAGTTATTGTTTACTGGGGTATACCACACTTTTTTAAATAGAGATATTTGAGGCTGAACAGTGAGCGACACACTCAAACTGCTTTTTTTTTTAGATACCAAAGGCCCAAAACTGGATAGTACAGCGATTTGACCCATGGAACTGCGAAACCACACTGGGATGTCGGGCCTACACAAGACTATTTTCAACAGATATATTTTTGTGTCACAACAGTCAGGAGACACTACTGTTTTTCTTTACGGAAAAAACTACCAAAAGCTGAATAATAGAGATTTTTTACCGTGGGATGGCAAAACCACAGTTATTGTTTACTGGGGTATACCACACTTTTTTAAATAGAGATATTTGTGGCTGAACAGTGAGCGACACACTCAAACTGCTTTTTTTTTAGATACCAAAGGCCCAAAACTGGATAGTACAGCGATTTGACCCATGGAACTGCGAAACCACACTGGGATGTCGGGCCTACACAAGACTATTTTCAACAGATATATTTTTGTGTCACAACAGTCAGGAGACACTACTGTTTTTCTTTACGGAAAATATACCAAAACCTGAATAATAGAGATTTTTTACCGTGGGATGGCAAAACCACAGTTATTGTTTACTGGGGTATACCACACTTTTTTAAATAGAGATATTTGCGGCTGAACAGTGAGCGACACACTCAAACTGCTTTTTTTTTAGATACCAAAGGCCCAAAACTGGATAGTACAGCGATTTGACCAGTGGAACTGCGAAACCACACTGGGATGTTGGGCCTACACAAGACTATTTTCAACAGATATATTTTTGTGTCACAACAGTCAGGAGACACTACTGTTTTTCTTTACGGAAAAAACTACCAAAAGCTGAATAATAGAGATTTTTTACCGTGGGATGGCAAAACCACAGTTATTGTTTACTGGGGTATACCACACTTTTTTAGATAGAGATATTTGCGGCTGAACAATGAGCGACACACTCAAACTGCTTTTTTTTTAGATACCAAAGGCCCAAAACTGGATAGTACAGCGATTTGACCCGTGGAACTGCAAAACCACACTGGGATGTCGGGCCTACACAAGACTATTTTCAACAGATATATTTTTGTGTCACAACAGTCAGGAGACACTACTGTTTTTCTTTACGGAAAATATACCAAAACCTGAATAATAGAGATTTTTTACCGTGGGATGGCAAAACCACAGTTATTGTTTACTTGGGTATACCACACTTTTTAAATAGAGATATTTGCGGCTGAACAGTGAGCGACACACTCAAACAGTTTTTTTTTTAGATACAAATGGCCCAAAATGGATAATACAGAGGTTTGAACCGTGGAAGTGCAAAGCAACACTTCTGTTTCTCTAGCCTACACCAGACTATTTTCAACAGATATATTTTTGTGTCTGAAAAATCAGAGACACGCTTTTTTTTTGGGGGGGGGGGACACACCAAAAGGTTAATAAGACGGGTATTTTTACAGTGTGAAGGAGGAAAAAAAAGGAGGATTTAGATGAAAAAAAAAGGATTTTTCCTGGCCCCCGACACCTGGTGCTAAGTCCAACAATTTCAGCAGCAGGAGCACACAGGACTGTAATGCAGCGTTTGCTGGTATGACCACTGTGTCTCCTATACAGCCTGCCTGCCTGGTATCTGGGATGGATATTAGTCCTGAAAAGGACTGTTTGTTTGTTCTGGTAGCCTTTACAGACCCTACACTAACTATTTCGCAGTTTATATCTCTCCCTAAATCAGCAGCGCTGTCCCTACACTGTCTAATCCGGAGCGACTGTGTCCAAGATGGCGGCGCCCGGTTTTAAATACTCGAGGTGACGCTGTGCGGCCAGCCAATCACTGTAATGCCCACAACCAACATGGCTGCAGCATTACAGTGACTGGCTGGCAATCCCTGCATGTTCATTGGCTCTGTAAAGAGCGCCAAACATGCAGGGCGGAGACCCGAGCTCCCGCCCGAGAAACCCGTAAATGCTCGGTGCTCGCCGATCATCCCGAGTAGCGTGATGCTCGGGCGAGTACCGAGCAGTGTCGAGCATGTTCGCTCAACACTAATCACCGCCAATCACTAAGTTCAGTGGCTTTGCCTATATAGATGATATGAGCTCCTGAGCTCAGTGATTGGTTGCAATGGTGATTTGCACAGTTGACTGGACATTACCACTGTAGTCAAGCTACAAAGAAGAGAGAAGATGCGGGGAGCCGGTGCTACAGCTTGGGAGGGTGTGTATAATCTGTTAAGGTAGTTTTATATTGCATTAATCATTTGGGATCCACTTTTCTAAAAGTGTAAAACCCCTTAGTCTTTCCATAAAAATAATATAGAGACTCTCTCACCTGGTGTCCAAAGGAGCAGTTCATCCTGGCACAGGTAAAAAGTAGTGTAGCATATGTAGTACCAGACTGTACTGCAGAGACGCAGTACTACCAATAGCACTAGGTGACTGATTAAAAAGCCATGATATTACCTGGATCTTTCAAAGTCAATAGGCTCTGGACAGAATTAGTCTCCTCCCCCCTCTGGCAGCTGACAATATGGCTCTTTTTCACATCCTGTGCAAAATAAGTAAGTTCAGCTATACTGCTATGTTAGAAGAGGTGGCACTAGCAAATCCCTTTGCTTTAGCTAGGATATTTAGGTACAGCACTAGTGCAGCAAGCTACTCCTTCGTTTGAGGTAAAAATAGGCCAGCTATTACTCATTGATACTTTCCTGACAAGCAGGACAGAATACTGTTTATAGGCTACTCTAGAGTGAACAGACAGTGGGAGAGTGATGAGACTTGCATGTCCACAAATGTGTAAGGTGCCCCAGCGAGGTAGTCGTGGGCGAGCTGTAGCCCATGCTCGCTCTGGCGCCCTACAGACAAAGTGTGTCCTCCCTCTGATGTGCTGTGATGTGTTCCACTTACTTCTAACCAGCTGGTCCCCTCTGACACCAGGCGTTTCTCTTCTGGAACCAGGGCAGCAATGAATTCAGAGGACCCAAGGTTCATAACAATAACTGGGACTTTGCTGGGTAACTGGGAATATTTAAAATATTTACAGGCAGGTATAAAGGATAAGGCCCAACAGGTTGTCATCTTTCCCACAGATACAACTTCAGTCCTGGTTCCCAATTTAGGTGAAGCATCTCTGTTACTCTGTTCTGTAGCCCTAGAGAATCTTCCTTACCAAAGACAGTATATCCGGATCATAGTTCTCCTAGACTGGAGTCCTAACTTCTGCAGCCTGCAGACAGAATGTGCCCCCAGATCCTTGACGACTCTCTCCAGGTACCCAGGCCGGCTAAGGAGACTATTGTGGAGGGATCTGATGATCCACTTTCTGGGGTCCGAGGCCCACGTCTTCTCTAGTAGCCAGTATATGGAGCCTGTCTTCTCTCGAGTACTGTACATAACTGAACTCTCTTCCTGCTTCTGGAAACTATCCAGAGATTCCTAAAGTGCCCACCCACTATGGGCTGTCCTCAGACTTAGTTAAATCTCACACTGTCATAAATGCCTGCTATGCTACTGGTAAACTTCAACTTTCACCTACATTCTAGACAGTGGCATCTTATGGCCGTTTGTTAATACTACAGCCCACAAGGAATCACATCAGGAACAAAACTTATTCACATTCTATACCACAGCAACTTTGATGTCTTCAGGGGCAGCATGACACCTGGTCATCTCCTTACATTTCCCCCTTCTTTAATGATGGTCATCCTCGACCATCCAGAAAACCTGCAAGACACCAATGCATAAAACCAAACCAAAACCAAACATTAATTCCTTGCTTCTCTGGAAGGCAGATGTTTTCTTTTCTGTTTCTGTGGGTCAGCATGACCCCGGTTTGACTAGGTTGAGACCCCGGAACCAAGTGTCTATGTCCATATTTGACAGAGCGCCCAACATAACAACAGCCCTTCCTGTCCAAGGTCACAGTCCTCAAGGTTCCTGATCTGTCTGGAACATCAGGTCATCCGTTTCCCCCTCCCTGAAATGTTGATCCTTATGACCAGGACACAATCCATGAGAGGTAGAGTCCCTTGTACCTCACCAGCCCATAGGATGGGGATACAGTCCATACAGAACCAAGTCCATAGGGGCATTGGGACAAAGTCCCCAACTAGTTGGGCAAGGTCCCCGGAAAAGGGTGTAGCACCCTTTCACAAGGCAAAGCCCCTCAACCAGCGGGGGGATAAGCAAGTGGCAAACCAACCTTCAGCCGTCTTCGGCTACTACAGGCCCACCTGGCCTCGAGGGTATCTCGAACAGTTCCTCCGATTCCTTTTAGGAGAAACAAACAGGCCTTCTGGCAATGAAGGTACCAACAGTCCTTCCAAAAATAACAACGGTGAAGTGCCTTAAACTTTGTTTCTTGAGACTCGACTCGTCTTCAGCCTTCAAATAGGGGTTCCTCGGAATTCGACCCCTAAAAATAGCCTGCTGGACCAATTGTGCAACTGCAACTGCCCAGAGGGCACCTTGGTCACTGATCAGGTGTCTCCTGGAATTTCTCCATCTTCTTGAAGACTCATCTCAAACAGAACCAAGCCACGTCCAGACGAAGTCATCACTAGAACTACCAGCACATCTGCATCAGGCTTACAGAGTGAAATTAAAGCCCAAGGTCCTTCCTGAAGCTTCTCTACCATCTTCCTCCCCTCAACATACCACTGCTCAACAGTTTTGAGAAATTAACCGCAGCTTCTTTGGGTTGGCTAATGAGCAGCATGCAATAGTTGCTGGCCTGTGTCCGGCCTTACTGAACAGGATGGAGCTGAGGCTTGCATACCTTCGGCAGTGGGCTCCACCTCTTCTTGGTACTCTGGAGTGGTCACGGTCTCTCTAGTCCCCCCAAGCGGTCTCCCTTCAGGCTGAGCCACAGTAACTGGGGATGGTAGTATCTCTGGAACTACTTGATCGCGATCATCAGGTCCCCAGAGCAGGCAAAAGGCTCCAAATCCCCGCCAGTACTCGTCCACTGCATACGGGTCCACATATTGACTCTCCCTGCTCTTATCTTCCATCTCTTCGTCATCACCGCCAATGCTCATTCACCATGCAGACTGGGCTCTTGCCTTGCGATCACTGTGTGTCATCACAACTGATGTCTTCCCCAGCTCCTTACCTCCCATGTGCTGGGACAAAAATGGCACCAGTCGCTCTCTGACTATGCGCTTCCTGCACGTATGGCTCCTCCTCTTTCTGAGCCGACCTTCTAACGCGTCTGCCGCCACACGCTTCACTCTAGGCGGCTCCGTTTTCAGCTGCGCCTCTTTCCTTGGCGCACTGCCACTCGCTGGGCCGGACTTTACTCTGAGCCGTGTCCTCTTCTCCAATGTACCTCCCATCCTGGGATGAATCTTGACTGCTGGGCCCATCCTCCTTTGGGCCGGGACTTGCAAGGGCTGGACACCAGTTTGCACTCTCGGCCACCGTCCACTCCCATGATAGGTGGTTCTTCTCCTGTTCTTTACCGCCACTGTCGCAATCTTGGAGTTCATGCTTCTGGCCGCCATCTTAGGCCACATGTCTTCCAGCACTTTTTCATCTGTGTTCTGAGTTGGCTCTTCCCCGTTTTCTTCGTGCGAGGAGCTTGCCTCCTGCCGACTACACCAAATGTAAGGTGCCCCAGCGAGGTAGTCGTGGGCAAGCTATAGCCCATGCTTGCTCTGGTACCCTTCAGACAAATTGTGTCATCCCTCTGATGTGCTGCGGTTTATGTGGTGTATTCCACTTACTTCTGACCAGCCGGTCCCTTCTGGCTTCAGGCGTTTCTCTTCTGGAACCAGGGCAGCAATGAATTCAGAGGACACAAGGTTCATAACAATAACTGGGACTTTACTGGGTAACTGGAAATATATACAATATTTACAGGCAGGTATAAAGGATAAAGCCCAAAGGGCTGTCATCTTTCCCACAGGTACTTAATACAACTTCAGCCCTGGTTCCCAATTTAGGTGAAGCATCTCTGTTGCTCTGTTCTGTAGCCCTAGAGAATCTTCCTCACCAAAGACAATATATCCGGATCACAGTTCTCCCCGCGTCCTAGACTTGAGTCCTAACTTTTTCTGCAGCCTGTAGAGAGAATGTGCCCCCAGGTCCTTGACGACTCTCTCAAGGTTCCCAGGTCGGCTAACGGGACTCTTGTGGAGGGATCCACTTGTCTGATGATCCACTGTCTGGGGTCCTAGGCCCACGTCTGCCATAGCAGCCAGTATATGAAGCCTCTCTGTCTTCTCTTGAGTACTGTACACAACCGAACTCTCTTCCTGCTTCTAGAAACTACTCAGAGATTCCTAAAGTGCCCACCCACTATGGGCTGTGCTCACACATAGTTAAATCTCACACTGTCATAAATGCCTGCTATGCTACTGGCCAACTTCAACTTTCACCTACATTCTAGACAGTGGCATCTTGTGGCTGTTTGATAATACTACAGCCCACAAGGAAACATACCAGGAACAAAACATTATTCACATTTTATACCACAGCAGCATTGATGTCTTCAGGGGGAACATGGCACCTGGCCATCTCCTTACAAAGCACAGCTTAAAGGGCGTCTTTGGTCCAAATCGATAAGTCTGCAGTCACTCTGTGTGACTGCAGACTTATGAATACCCCCAGCGCATGCATTGTGCGCTGGGGGGATTCGCTGTTTTCTGACCCGGGACCAGAGGGTATGTATGAGTGAAACGTACTCCCAGCCAGAGCCTGTCTAGTGGCCGCGGCCTCACTCCATACACTTCTATAGAGAGAGGACACGCCCCATCTAGTGATGCGGCTCAGGAGATCCAATGCCGACAACGCTGAAACGATGGCCGTACTGGAGGTGAGTGTAGGGTATATACAGAGGTGTGAAAAAGTGTTTGCCCCCTTCCTGATTTCTTATTCTTTTTTATGTTTAGCACACTTAAGTGTTTCAGATTACAAAACAAATTTAAATATTAGACAAGGATAACACAAGTAAACACAAAATGCAGTTTTTAGACAAAGGTCTTTATTATTGAGGGAAAAAGAAATCCAAACCTACAGGGCCCTGTGTAAAAAAATGATTGCCCCCCCCCCTTAAAACATAAATTAACTGTGGTTTATCACATCTTTGGGAAGCTGAGTTCAGTTTCCCTAGCCACACATACACCTGATTACTTCCACACCTTTTCTCAATCAAGAAATCAGTGAAATAGGCCCTGCCTGACAAAGCAAAGAAGGCCAAAAGATGCTCAAAAGCTAGACATCATGCTGCAATCCAAAGAAAATCAGCAACTAATGAGAAACAAAGTAATTGAGATCTATTAGCCTGGAAAAGGTTATAAAGCCATTTCTAAAGCTTTGGGACTCCAGCGAACCACAGTCAGAGCCATTATCCACAAATGGTGAAAACAGTGGTGAACCTTCCCAGGAGTGGAAGGATGACCAAAATTACCCCAAGTGCGCAGCGACGACTCATCCAAGAGGTCATAAAAGACCCCACAACAACATCCAAAGAACTGCAGGCCTCACTTGTCTCAGTTAAGGTCAGTGTTCATGACTCCACTTTAAGAAAGAAACTGAGCAAAATTGGTATGCATGGCAGAGTTCTAAGACTAAAACCACTGCTGAGCAAAAAGAACATAAAGGCTCTTCTCAGTTTTGCCAGAAAACATCTTGATGATCGCCAAAACTTTTAGGAGAATATTCAGTGGACTGACGAGACAAAAGTTGAACTTTTTGGAAGGTGTATGTTCCATTACGTCTGGCATAGCAGTAACACAGCATTTCAGAAAAGGAACATCATACCAACAGTAAAAGATGGTGGTGGTAGTGTGATGGTCTGGGCTGTTTTGCTGCTTCAGGATCTGGAAGACTTGCTGTGGTAAATGGAACCATGAATTCTGCCATCTACAAAAAATACTGAAGGAGAATGTCCGGCCATCTGTTTGTGACCTCAAGCTGAAGCATACTTGGGTTATGCAGCAGGACAATGATCCAAAACACACCAGCAAATCCACCTCTGAATGGCTTAAGAAGAACAAAATTAAGACTTATGAGTGGCCTAGTCAAAGTCCTGACCTTAATCCAATGATGCTTTGACATGACCTTAAAAAGGTCGGTTCGTGCTCAGAAACCCTCCAATGTGGCTGAATTACAACAATTTTGCAAAGACGAGCGGGCCAAAATTCCTCCAGAGCGTAAAAGACTCATTGCCAGTTATCGCAAACGCTTGATTGCAGTTGTTGCTGCTGAGGTTGGCTCAACCAGTTATTAGGTTTAGGGGGCAATCACTTTTTCACACAGGGCCCTGTTGGTTTGGATTTCTTTTTCTCTTAATAATAAAGACCTTCATTTAAAAACTGCATTCTTTGTTTACTTTTGTTATCTTTGCCTAATATTTACATTTGTTTTGTGATCTGAAACAATTAAGTGTGACAAACATGCAAAAGAATAAGAAATCAGGAAGGGGGAAAACACGTTTTCACACCACTGAATAGTTTACATTGGGGAATATAGTATTTCATAAGTGGTTGTCCTAGTAATGGACTAAAACTTTAACATTTTTCTCTGCCCTGGAAAACTAGGGATCACAATATTTATATTCTCCACTTAAAGGTATTCTGTCAGTAGGATTTACCCTCCTTAGACGTCTATATAGGCCATAGGAAGCTGAATAAAATAATACCTTGATATCTGTGATCCGATGTCTTATTCCTGAGAAATCCATGTTTTTCTTGGTATGTAAATGAGCTGTTAAGATGAGCCAGACATAGATCTCACTGATAATCTGCCTCAATGAAAGGGGGCATTACCAGTGTGATGTGCAATGGCAGCTCTCTGCTCTCACTGCAGAGCTGTGTGTGATTAAAACTGACACATCTGCAGGTTCCTCTCTTCATGTCTGCTTCAGCTTCCATCTTACAGGCAGATAGGGTTCCAGTACATCAGAGCTGTGAGAGCTGAAGCTACTAACGTGTTTTTAATTAGACAAATTTCAGTTATACTGTCCTGTGTTAATTACATGTCTCACACTGTTAACGCCCCCCTTCATTTAAAATAATCTCTGGAGGCAGATTCTCACGGAGATCTATGTCCGGGCAATAGGTCTTCACAGGCATTAAATGTTAAAAAATGTATCCATTTCGGCTGTGGCTGCAGACAAAGATTGTTCTATACCGCTAAAACATCGCAGCGAAATACAGATGAATGGGGTCGCACTGTGATCCGCAGGGTACTGAGAGATCATCAAGCAATTCGGAAAAAGTCAGAATCAATTGGATTTTTTGTCGAGGCCGCAATAGCTTGGGGGTCACAATGAGACCTCATTCTTTTGCCTTAAACTGCGATGTATTAGCAGTACAGAAGAATCTTTGGCCACATGACCTGTGCCCCAGCTTTAACGGGGTTGTCCAGTCTAAAATGATAAGTCTGCAGTCACTCTGTCTGACTGCAGACTTTTGAATTCCCATAGTGCACGCACTGTGCGTTTCGAGGATTCGCCGGTGTCTGAGTGGGGAACGGTGGTGATGAGTACAGACCAAAAGTTTGGACACACCTTCTCATTTAAAGATTTTTCTGTATTTTCATGACTATGAAAATTGTACATTCACACTGAAGGCATCAAAACTATGAATTAACACATGTGGAATTATATACTTAACAAAAAAGTGTGAAACAACTGAAAATATGTCTTATATTCTAGGTTCTTCAAAGTAGCCACCTTTTGGTTTGATGACTGCTTTGCACACTCTTGGCATTCTCTTGATGAGCTTCAAGAGGTAGTCACCGTAAATGGTCTTCCAACAATCTTGAAGGAGTTCCCAGAGATACTTAGCACCTGTTGGCCCTTTTGCCTTCACTCTGCGGTCCAGCTCACCCCAAACCATCTCAATTGGGTTCAGGTCTGGTGACTGTGGAGGCCAGGTCATCTGGCGTAGCACCCCATCACTCTCCTTCTTGGTCAAATAGCCCTTACACAGCCTGGAGGTGTGTTTGGGGTCATTGTCCTGTTGAAAAATAAATGATGGTCCAACTAAATGCAAACCGGATGGAATAGCATGCCGCTGCAAGATGCTGTGGTAGCCATGCTGGTTCAGTATGCCTTCAATTTTGAATAAATCCCCAACAGTGTCACCAGCAAAGCACCCTCACACCATCACCCCTCCTCCTCCATGCTTCACGGTGGGAACCAGGCATGTAGAGTCCATCCGTTTACCTTTTCTGCGTCGCACAAAGACACGGTGATTGGAACCAAAGATCTCAAATTTGGACTCATAAGACCAAAGCACAGATTTCCACTGGTCTAATGTCTATTCCTTGTGTTCTTTAGCCCAAACAAGTTTCTTCTGCTTGTTGCCTGTCCTTAGCAGTAGAGATGAGCGGTGTTCGACTAGAACTGTTCGCCAATCTCAAATTCGAGCTGTTTTGGGCGGTGTTCGAGTTGTTCGACGAACCCGAACGATTTGCAAAAAATTCGGCTGTTCGAGGTTATGTTCGATAACTGTTCGTGCACCAAAAGCGTGTCCTGCATGTCTGGTGCTATTTAGAGCACCAATCATGCAGGGATTGTCTGCCACTCACTGTAATGCCACAGCCATGGTGGTTGTGGCATTACAGTGATTGCCCAAATCGATGGGAACTGTGCTCACAGTGAAACACGAAAAGCCGGCAATTCAGCAGCGGCATACACCGGTACCCGACAATTTAGAACCGAAAGAATAGAGCTTCACACATAGATTAGATAGATATAAACATGTCAGCCACATATATACGAAGTACAGTGAAAGTGCTGCTTACTGTACTTGTCATTTAGCGCAAAGGATTTATCAAAAAAAATAATAGTGTTTTCATGCACCGTCTCTTTAAAAAAGCCGGCCGGCAATTCAGCAGCAGTACCCGACAATTTAGAATAGAAGGAATAGAGAATCACACATAGATTAGATAGATAGAAACATGTCAGTCACATATATATGAAGTACAGTGACAGTGTTGCTTACTGTACTTGTCATTTAGTGTAAAGGATTTATTAAAAAAAATAATAGTGTTTTCATGCACCGTCTCTTTAAGAAAGCCGGCCGGCAATTCAGCAGCGGTACCCGACAATTTATAACAGACAGAATAGAGCTTCACACATAGATTAGATAGATAGAAACATGTCAGTCACATATATATGAAGTACAGTGATAGTGTTGGTTACTGTACTTGTCATTTAGTATTAAAATAAAGGATTTATTATTTAAAAAATTGGCGTGGGGTTCCCCTTAATTTTAGGCTCTAGCGGAGGTTAAGCAGACAGCTGGGGCAGATGTTTGAAGCCTGGGAAGGGGGTAATACCCACGGAGCTTCCCAGGCTACTAATATCAGCCCCCAGCTGAATACATAGCCTTTACTAGCTATTAAAATGGGGGACCCCCCCAAAAAAATGACGTGGGGTCCCCCTAATTTAATAGCTAGCAAAGGCTAGGCAGACAGCTGGGGGCTGATATTAATAGCCCAGGAAGGGAGCCATGAATATTGGCCCCCTCCCAGGCTAGAAACACCAGCCGTCAGCCGCCCCAGAAATGGCGCATTCATAGGATGCGCCAATTCTGGCACTTAGCCTCGCTCTTCCACACTGCCCTGGTGCGGTGGCAGGGGGTAATAGGGCTGGGGTTGATGTCAGCTTATAATGCCAGCTGACATCAAGCCCAGGTTAGTAATGGAGAGGCGTCTATAAGACACCCCCATTACTAACCCCATAGTCAAAGTTAAAAAAAACACAAACACCCAGAATAAAGTCCTTTAATTAAAATAAAGACACAATTCTTTATTGTTCTAAATTAAACCATACTTACCACCACGCCCATTCCAGCTGAAGCCAACGATCTCCTGCAATAAAAGTAAAATAATAAAGCAACCTCATCCTTACCTTTCCATGGTTCCCACGACAGCTTCAGCTCTGCTACATCGAGATGACAGGCTGGACCGCAGCAGAACGCCGCCATCCAGCCTGTCATCCCGCAGACACTGAGAAGAGCAGGCTTGGTTGCGCTCTGCAGTGTCTGGCTGTGACGGCATAAAGATGAGCCGAGGTCATGTCCAATGAACTCGGCTCACCTCATGCACGTCACTGACAGCGTGGGAGAATTCTCACGCTGAAGCGCTGAGTGCAGGAGAATTTTCCCACGCTGTCAGTGAGGTGCATGAGGTGAGCTGAGTTCATTGGACATGAGCTCACCTCATGCACGTCACTGACAGCGTGGGAGAATTCTCCTGCACTCAGCACTTCAGCGTGAGAATTTTCCCACGCTGTCAGTGACGTGCATGAGGTGAGCCGAGTTCATTGGACATGACCTCGGCTCATCTGGATGCCGTCACAGCGAGACACTGAGGAGCGCAAGCATGCCTGCTCTTCTCAGTGTCTGCGGCATGACAGGCTGGATGGCAGCGTTCTGCTGCGGTCCAGCCTGTCATCTCGATGTAGCAGAGCTGAAGCTGTCGTGGGAACCATGGAAAGGTAAGGATGAGGTTGGTTTATTATTTTTCTTTTATTGCAGGAGATCGTTGGCTTCAGCTGGAATGGGTGTGATGGTAAGTATAGTTTAATTTAGAACAATAAAGAATTGTGTGTTTATTTCAATTAAAGGACTTTATTCTGGGTGTTGTGTTTTTTTTAAATACTTTACTAGAAATTCATGGCGGTCATGTCTAATACTGGCGTGACCCCATGAATTTTGGGCTTGGGGCCAGCTGATAATACCAAGCTGGCCCTAACCCCTTTATTACCCAGTGAGCCACCGCACCAGGGCCCTGGATGAGTTGGGTACAGCGCCAGAAGATGGCGCTTCTATGAACGCGCCATTTTCCGGGGTGGCTGCGGACTGCAATTTGCAGCGGGGGGGGCCCAGAAAGCTTGGGCCTCCCTGCGCTGCAGATTCCAGCCCCCAGCTGCCTAGTTGTACCTGGCTGGACACAAAAATAGGGCGAAGCCCCACG
This sequence comes from Phyllobates terribilis, assembly GCF_046119375.1. Taxonomy (NCBI): domain Eukaryota; kingdom Metazoa; phylum Chordata; class Amphibia; order Anura; family Dendrobatidae; genus Phyllobates; species Phyllobates terribilis. Next base: position 105,124,171 of record NW_027362769.1, on the reverse strand, counting down.
TATTTTTTTTTTAATTATTTCATGAAATTCATGAAATAATTAAGAAAAAAAGGCCTTCCCTATATTGTTGTGTCCGGCCAGGTACAAATAGTCAGCTGGTGGTTGGGGGCAGCCCGTTCCTGCCTGCTGTACCTGGCTGGACACAAATATAGTGCGAAGCCCCACTTCAATTTTTTTTAATTATTTCAGGAAATTCATGAAATAATTTAAAAAAAATTGACGTGGGGCTTCGCACTATATTTGTGTCCAGTCAGGTGCAGCAGGCAGGAACGGGCTGCCCCCAACCACCAGCTGCCTATTTGTACCTGGCCGGACACAACAATATAGGGAAGCCCTTTTTTTCTTAATTATTTCATGAAATAATTTAAAGAAAATTGACGTGGGGCTTCGCCCTGTTTTTGTGTCCAGCCAGGTACAACTATGCAGCTGGGGGCTGGAATCCGCAGCGCAGGGAGGCCCAAGCTTTCTGGGCCACCCCCGCTGCAAATTGCAGTCCGCAGCCACCCCGGAAAATGGCGCGTTCATAGAAGCGCCATCTTCTGGCGCTGTACCCAACTCATCCAGGGCCCTGATGCGGTGGCTCACTGGGTAATAAAGGGGTTAGGGCCAGCTTGGCATTATCAGCTGGCCCTAAGCCCAAAATTCATGGGGTCACGCTAATATTAGACATGACCACCATGAATTTCTAGTAAAGTATTTTAAAAAAACACAACACCCAGAAAAAAGTCCTTTAATTGAAATAAACACACAATTCTTTATTGTTCTAAATTAAACCATACTTACCGTCACGCCCATTCCAGCTGAAGCCAACGATCTCCTGAAATAAAAGAAAAATAATAAAGCAACATCATCCTTACCTTTCCATGGTTCCCATGACAGCTTCAGCTCTGCTACATCGAGATGACAGGCTGGACCGCAGCAGAACACTGCCATCCAGCCTGTCATCCCGCAGACACTGAGAAGCGCAGGCTTGCTTGCGCTCCACAGTGTCTCTCTGTGAGGGCATCCAGATGAGCCGAGTTCATGTCCAATGAACTCGGCTCACCTCATGCACGTCACTGACAGCGTGGGAAAATTCTCCTGCACTCAGCGCTTCAGCGTGGGAGAATTCTCACACTGAAGCGCTGAGTGCAGGAGAATTCTCCCACGCTGTCAGTGACGTGCAGGAGGTGAGCTGAGTTCATTGGACATGAGCTCACCTTATGCACGTCACTGACAGCGTGGGAGAATTCTCCTGCACTCAGCGCTTCAGCGTGAGAATTTTCCCACGCTGTCAGTGACGTGCATGAGGTGCGCCGAGTTCATTGAACATGAACTCGTCTCATCTTTATGCCGTCACAGCCAGACACTGCAGAGCGCAAGCATGCCTGCGCTTCTCAGTGTCTGCGGGATGACAGGCTGGATGGCAGCGTTCTGCTGCGGTCCAGCCTGTCATCTCGATGTAGCAGAGCTGAAGCTGTCGTGGGAACCATGGAAAGGTAAGGATGATGTTGCTTTATTATTTTTCTTTTATTGCAGGAGATCGTTGGCTTCAGCTGGAATGGGCGTGATGGTAAGTATGGTTTAATTTAGAACAATAAAGGATTGTGTCTTTATTTCAATTAAAGGACTTTATTCTGGGTGTTTGTGTTTTCTTTTAACTTTGACTATGGGGTTAGTAATGGGGGTGTCTTATAGACGCCTCTCCATTACTAACCTGGGCTTGATGTCAGCTGGCATTATAAGCTGACATCAACCCCAGCCCTATTACCCCCTGCCACCGCTACAGGGCAGCGTGGAAGAGCGAGGCTAAGTGCCAGAATTGGCGCATCCTATGAATGCGCCATTTCTGGGGCGGCTGACGGCTGGTGTTTCTAGCCTGGGAGGGGGCCAATATTCATGGCTCCCTTCCTGGGCTATTAATATCAGCCCCCAGCTGTCTGCCTAGCCTTTGCTAGCTATTAAATTAGGGGGGACCCCACGTCATTTTTTTTGGGGGGTCCCCCATTTTAATAGCTAGTAAAGGCTATGTATTCAGCTGGGGGCTCATATTAGTAGCCTGGGAAGCTCCGTGGGTATTACCCCCTTCCCAGGCTTCAAACATCTGCCCCAGCTGTCTGCTTAACCTCCGCTAGAGACTAAAATTAAGGGGAACCCCACGCCAATTTTTTTTAATAATAAATCCTTTATTTTAATACTAAATGACAAGTACAGTAACCAACACTATCACTGTACTTCATATATATGTGACTGACATGTTTCTATCTATCTAATCTATGTGTGAAGCTCTATTCTGTCTGTTATAAATTGTCGGGTACAGATGCTGAATTGCCGGCCGGCTTTTTTAAAGAGACGGTGCATGAAAACACTATTATTTTTTTTAATAAATCCTTTACACTAAATGACAAGTACAGTAAGCAACATTGTCACTGTACTTCATATATATGTGACTGACATGTTTCTATCTATCTAATCTATGTGTGAAGCTCTATTCTGTCTGTTATAAATTGTCGGGTACAGATGCTGAATTGCCGGCCGGCTTTTTTAAAGAGACAGTGCATGAAAACACTATTATATTTTTTAATAAATCCTTTACACTAAATGACAAGTACAGTAAGCAACACTGTCACTGTACTTCATATATATGTGACTGACATGTTTCTATCTATCTAATCTATGTGTGAGGCTCTATTCCTTCTTGTCTAAATTGTCGGGTACCGGTGTATGCCGCTGCTGAATTGCCGGCCGTTTTTTTTAAAGAAAGCGTCTTCTGAGCAGTTTGTCAGCTTTTGGACACCTTTGAAGGTGTTTTCTATGTGTTGCTATGTGTTTTTGTTTGCCTGCCATTGGTTTTAACGGTGTTCGACGGTGTTCTAAGGTGTTCGACGAACAGTTCCTCGAACATCCCGGTGTTCGACGAACCGAACCGAACCCGAACACTACGGGGGTGGCTCAACACTACTTAGCAGTGGTTTCCTAGCAGCTATTTTACCATGAAGGCCTGCTGCACAAAGTCTCCTCTTAACAGTTGTTGTAGAGATGTGTCTGCTGCTAGAACTCTGTGTGGCATTGACCTGGTCTCTAATCTGAGCTGCTGTTAACCTGCGATTTCTGAGGCTGGTGACTCAGATAAACTTATCCTCAGAAGCAGAGGTGTCTCTTGGTCTTCCTTTCCTAGGGCGGTCCTCATGTGAGCCAGTTTCTTTGTAGCGCTTGATGGTTTTTGCAACTGCACTTGGGGACACTTTCAAAATTTGCCCAATTTTTCGGACTGACTGACCTTCATTTCTTAAAGTAATGATGGCCACTCGTTTTTCTTTACTTAGCTGCTTTTTTCTTGCCATAATACAAATTCTAACAGTCTATTCAGTAGGACTATCAGCTGTGTATCCACCTGACTTCTGCACAACACAACTGATGGTCCCAACCCTATTTATAAGGCAAGAAATCCCACTTATTAAACCTGACAGGGCACACCTGTGAAGTGAAAACCATTTCCGGTGACTACCTCTTGAAGCTCATCAAGAGAATGTCAAGAGTGTGCTAAGCAGTCATCAAAGCAAAAGGTGTCTACCTTGAAGAACCTACAATACAAGACATATTTTCAGTTGTTTCACACTTTTATGTTAAGTATATAATTCCACATGTGTTAATTCATAGTTTTGATGCCTTCAGTGTGAATGTACAATTTTCATAGTCATGAAAATACAGAAAAATCTTTAAATGAGAAGGTGTGTCCAAACTTTTGGTCTGTACTGTATACATAGTATATGTGCCTGTGTATATGTATAGTATGTGTGCCTGTGTGTATGTGTGTGCCTGTGTGTATATATAGTATATGTGCCTGTGTGTGTATGTATAGTATATGTGCCTGTGTGTATGTGTGTGCCTGTGTGTGTATATATAATATATGTGCCTGTGTATGTATATGTTGTATATGTGCCTGTGTGTATATATTTGTGCCTGTGTTTGTGTATGTATAGTATATGTGCCTGTGTGTATATATAGTATATGTGCCTGTGTGTATATATAGTATATGTGCCTGTGTGTATATATAGTATATGTGCCTGTGTGTATATATAGTATATGTGTCTGTTTGTATGTGTATGTGCGTATATATAGTATATGTGCACGTGTGTATATATAGTACTAGCTATTGAACCCGTTCTATGCCCGGATGGCAAGCATTTTTATTGGTATATGCTCCCCCATCCTGCTACGTGCCGCCCCCATCCTTTTACGTGCTGCCCCCATCCTGTTACGTGCCTCCCCCATCCTGTACGTGCCGCCCCATCCTGTTATGTGCCCCCCCTATCCTGTTGCGTGCCGCCCCCATCCTGTTACGTGCAGCCCCCATCCTGCGCCCCTTCCTGTTATGTGCAGCTCCCATCCTGTGCCCCCATCCTGTTATGTACAGTCCCATCCTGTTATGTGCAGCCCCCATCCTATTATGTGCAGCCCCCATCCTGTTATGTGTAGCCCCCATCCTGTTATGTGCAGCCCCCATCCTGCGCCCCCATCCTGATATGTGCTGCGCCCATCCTGTTATGTGCTGCCCCCATCCTGTTATGTACAGCCCCCACCTTGTTATGTGCAGCCCCCATCCTGTTATGTGCTGCCCCCATTCTGTTATGTGCTGCCCCCATCCAGAGGCCATGGGAGGAGTGTGGCGCCAGAGTACGTGTGTGCCCATACTGCGCTGTCCGGCGCCCATGTGTCTTCACTAAAATGGCGCCAGATAGCACGTTATGTGCATTCGCCGATTCAGACGCCGCACTCCTCCCCCGGACCAAAACAGAGGTGCCGCGGCAACATTCCTTTGGGTCAGGTATGTACTTATGGCACTGGAGCTCGCGGTATGCATTCGGTGTCTACGCATACCGCAATCTCCAGCGCCATATAATTCTCTTACCTGTAATGGCTGGATGCGTTCTTCTGTCTGGAGCCAGACTGCGCAGGCGCGTCGCGCATTTGCAGTCTATAGAGGCTTCTGACAGAAGGACACATCCCCGGTTATATTATAGATGTCCCCCAATTCTGTTAATATCCCCCATCCCGGTATGCATGGCACCCCTCCATCCCGGTATGAATGACACCCCTCCATCCCGGTATGCATGACACCTCTGATTCCCTTCCTGGTATGCAAGGCACCCATCATCCTTATCCTGGTATGCAAGGCCTCCCTCATCTCTATCCTCACATGCATGGCACCCCTCATCCCTATCCTGGTATGCATGGTACCCCTCATTCCTATCCTGGTAAGCATGGTACCCCCTCATCCTCACTCCTGGTATGTATGGCACTCCTCATCCTTATCTTGGTATGCATGGCCCCCTCATCCCCAATCCTGGTATGTATGGTACCTCTCATCCCTATCCTGGTATGGATGCCGCCCCTCATCCCTATAATGGTATGTATGACCCCTCATCCCTATCCTGGTATGCATGGTACCCCCTCATCTCTATCCTGGTATGCATGGTACCCCCCTTATCCCTATCCTGGTATGTATGGCCCATCATCCCTATCCTGGTAAGCATGGTACCCCTCATCCCCCAATCCTGGTATGTATGGCCCCTCACCCATATCCTGGTATGCATGGTACCCCTCATCCCTATCCTGGTAAGCATGGTACCCCTCATCCCTATCCTGGTATGCATGGTATCCCCTCATCCCTATCCTGGTATGCATGGTACCCCCTCATCTCTATCCTGGTATGCATGGTACCCCCCTTATCCCTATCCTGGTATGTATGGCCCGTCATCCCTATCCTGGTAAGCATGGTACCCCTCATCCCCCAATCCTGGTATGTATGGCCTCTCACCCATATCCTGGTATGCATGGTACCCCTCATCCCTATCCTGGTAAGCATGGTACCCCTCATCCCTATCCTGGTATGCATGGTATCCCCTCATCCGTATCCTGGTATGCGTGGTACCCCTCATCCCTATCCTGGTATGCATGGTACCCCTCATCCCTATTCTGGTATGCATGGTACCCCCTCATTCCTATCCTGGCATGAAGGTATCCCCTCATCCCTAATCCTGGAATGCATGGTACCCCCTCATCCCCAATCCTGATATGTATGGCCCCCTCATCCCTATCCTGGTATGTATGGCACCCCTCATCCCTATCCTGGTACATATGGGCTCCTCATCCCCCAATCCTGGTATGCATGGCACCCCTCATCCCCAATCCTGGTATGCATGGCCCCTCATCTGTATCCTGGTATGCATGACCTCTCATCCCCCAATCCTGGTATGTATGGCCCCCCTCATCCATATCCTGGTAAGCACGGTATTCCTCTTCCCCCAATCCTGGTATGCATGGCCCCTCATCCCCATCACGCTACACACACACAAAAAAACACTTCTACTCACCTTTCTTCCCTGTGCTCCATGGCTGAATCCCCTTCTGCTGGAGGCCGGGGGAGGAGTGTGGCGCTGGAGTACGCGTGTGCCCATACCGCACTGTCCGGCGCCATTTTGTGGAAGACACACTGCAAATGTGTCTTCAGTAAAATGGCGCCGGATAGCATGCTATGCGCATGCACTGATTCCGACGCGACAGTCCACTCCTGGCCAGAATAGAGGCGCCGCGGCAACACTCCTCCGGGTCAGGTAAGTATGTCCTTATGGCGCCGGAGATCGCGGTATGCGTTCAGTGAGTGCGCATACCGCGATCTCCGGCGCCATGCACACTCCTCTTACCTGTAACAGCTGGATGCGGTCTTCAGTCTGGAGCCAGACTGCGCAGGTGCATTTATAGAGGCTTCGGACAGAGGGAGGTATCTAGCGTTATATTATAGATGTGTGCCTGCGTGTTTATATAGTATGTGCCTGTGTATATGCCTGTGTTTATATACAGTATGTGTACCTATGTGCATGTCCCTGTGTGTTTATGTATGTGCCTATGTGTATATATAGTATGTGTGCCTGTGTATGTGCCTGCATTTATATATAGTACAGGTGCATCTCACTAAATTAGAATATCATCAAAAAGTTAATTTATTTCAGTTCTTCAATACAAAAAGTGAAACTCATATATTATATAGAGTCCTTACAAACAGAGTGATCTATTTCAAGTGTTTATTTCTGTTAATGTTGATGATTATGGCTTACAGCCAATGAAAACACAAAAGTCATTATCTCAGTAAATTAGAATACTTTATAGCAACAGCTTGAAAAATGATTTTAAAATCCGAAATGTTGGCCTACTGAAATGTATGTTCAGTAAATGCACTCAATACTTGGTCGGGGCTTCTTATGCATCAATTACTGCATCACTGGGGCGTGGCATGGAGGCGATCAGCCTGTGGCACTGCTGAGGTGTTATGGAAGCCCAGGTTGCTTTGATAGCAGCCTTCTGCTCATCTGCATTGCTGGGTCTGGTGTCTCTCATCTTCCTCTTAACAATACCCCATAGATTCTCTATGGGGTTAAGGTTAGGCGAGTTTGCTGGCCAATAAAGCGCAGTGATACTGTTGTTTTTAAACCAGGTATTGGTACTTTTGGCATTGTGGACAGGTGAAAAGTCCTGGTGGAGAATGAAATTTCCATCTCCAAAAAGCTTGTCGACAGAGGGAAGCATAAAATGCTCTAAAATTTCCTGGTAGATGGCTGCGCCAACCTTGGTCTTGATAAAACACAGTGGACCTACACCAGCAGATGACATGGTTCCCCAAACCATCACTGATTGTGGAAACTTCATACTAGACCTCCAGCAGCTTGGATTGTGACCTCTCCACTCTTCCTCCAGACTCTGGAACTTTGATTTCCAAATTAAATGCAAAATTTACTTTGCATTTGCTTAGTGTCAATGACTGCCTTCTGGACATCTGTCAAATTAGCAGTCTTCCCCATGATTATGGAGCCTACTGAAACAGACTAAGGGACCTTTTTAAATGCTTAGGAAGCCTTTGCAGGTGTTTTTTGTTAATTATTCTAATTTACTGAGTTAATGACTTTTTGTTATAATAATAATAATAATCTTTATTTATATAGCACCAACATATTCCGCAGTGCTTTACAATTCAGAGACTCATATACAACCGTCATAAGTAACATAGCTAAAGATAATACAATAATTAAAACAAATGCTCGTAAGAGCTTAAAATCTACAATGAGGTGGGGTTGACACAAAGTACAGGGGCTTATTTACAATGAAGGTCCAGCCATCTTGAGGGGATGAGGGATAGATAAAGGCCGCATGAGCTAGTCACCAGCCAGTATTTGTAGTGCTTTTGGGTGCGGTGGAGTTTGGTGGAGACTTATGTTTGGAGAAATAATGAATGGGCTACAACAATATAAAAAGACTTCAATTAGGGAACGTGAAAGGCCACCCTAAACAGATGTGTTTTTAGATAGCGCCTAAAACTGTGTAAGTTGTGGTTCGTCCTAATTTCTTGGGGTACAGCATTCCAAAGAATAGGTGCAGCTCGGGAGAAGTCTTGGAGCTGAGTGTGGGAGGTACGGATTAGTGCAGATGTTAGTCAACAGTCGCTTGGGGAGCTGTCACGGGTGTGTCAGAGGTGACAGACAGTCGCCCTGCAGTGGGTTGCAGGAGATCTCTACGTTTGGCATTGCAGACAGTTTCTTAGATAAGATGCTGTCTTTAGGACCGAGTGGCTACCTCTCTCTTGCTAATTAGCTCTCTGGCCTGGGTGTATATATATCTGGTGTGTCTGAGAGGGAGTCGCCGGCTATATCCATTTTTACTTGTGAAGCTTAGCAGGAGCAGTACTTCGTCCTCTCTGGAGCTTGAGGCCATGTGCTTATTTGGAGTTCATCTAAAGCTAAGCCATTTTCCCTGTTTTGTCCACCTTTGTTGTCTATAGAGTTTAGTGGAGGTTGACTAGTGCTCATCTCCTTCCATCCCTAGCCGTAGCCATACGCCAGGGAGAGTAGGATGAGGCACGCGTGCGGTGATTGCTGAGGAGACAATATAGGGACGATAGTTGAGACAGGCTGACGCTAGACCAGACTAGGAGGTCTCCACTTCCCCCCTTTCCCTAGTGTCTGGGCTCCCTTTCCCTTTTCCCCCTGTGTTGCACTGAGTCTTCCCCACACTTGGCGTGACATTATAGTCGACCGAGCACGTTTTGAAAAGGAAAAAAAAAAAAGGGAACTGTCATTTATTTTTTTTCTTTGTGTGTTTTTGGGTGTGCACCTTTTTTCTTCCTTTCTCACTTTGGTGTGGGTTCAGTTGCAGAGCTCGCAGAGCAGTTCCGCTGTCTGTCTCTGGAGGTGAATGACCTGAGGTGAATGTGAGGTTCAGCAGCAGCATCAGCGGTTACAGGTCACCAACATGGGGGTCTCTGCAGGAAGGCCTGTCCAGCCTGAGCCCAAGGTAGCCCTTCCGGACAGGTTTTCAGGAGGTAGAGACAAGTTTTTTGTGTTTAAGGAGACATGCAAATTGTATTTTAAACTTTGTCCCTACTCCTCCGGTAATGGGTAGCAACGGGTAGGTATTGTGATCTCTCTATTGCAGGGCGGTCCTCAGTCATGAGCGTTTTCATTACCGCAGGACTCGGTTTGTCTCCAATCTGTGGAGGGGGTTTTCGGAGCTCTGGCCCTCATCTATGATGACCCTGACAGAGTCACCCTGGCTGAGTCTAGGCTACGTCGCATTCAGCAGGGGTTTCGGTCAGTTGAAACATACAGTTAAGAATTCCATAGAAGGTCAACGGATTCCAAATGGAATGACTCAGCCCTTAAAAGTCAATTTTGTGAGGGGCTTACTGAAAGGTTGAAAGATGCCTTGGTTGTATATGAAACTCCTCAGTCCTTGGAGGCTGCAATGTCTTTGGCCATACATCTTGATAGACGCCTTCGGGATAGATGGGTGCGACCACCTTCTCCGAGCCCTTCTTGCCGGAGTTGTGTACCTCTGCCAGGGGAGCGGTGTGTGGGTGAACCAGTACTGGGGGAGGTGGAGGAACGCATGCAGTTCGGGGGTGTCTCTACATCATACATCTCGGCGGAAATTTGCAAGAAAAAAGGCGTTTGTTTTTTTGTGGGAAAAAGGGACACCTTGTTGGGACCTGTCCTTCAATTCCTAAACAAAAGGAGACTCGATTAACTCATGGTAGTCTGGAGTTGGATAAACAATTGGTGCATCTGTGGCCAAACTGCAGTTACCGCTTTGTCCTGACAGCAGAGGCAGTGCTAGAGAGCAAAACTGAAAAAACTTCTGTGTTTGTTGACAGTGGAACTGGAGTCAGTATGGTTGATGCTGAGTTTGTGAAAACTCATGGTCTTGCTTGCTGTGCTTTAGCTGAACCTATTCCCATCTTTGCTACTGACTCGGCGCCACTTCCACAGAAAGCATTTACTCAGATTGTACATAATGTAAACCTGAGGGTGGGGTCAGTTTATTGTGAAATCATCCCTTGCTATGTTCTGGACAATTTTCCTACTCCGATTGTCTTGGGTATACCTTGGCTTGTTAAACATAATCAGTTGGTGGATTGGCAAGCCGGGGAGATTATTGAATGGGGAGATTACTGCCATGAGAACTGTCTAGATATTTCCATTGCTACTGTCTCTACGGAAATATTACCTGCTTTTCTGTCTGGTTTTGAGGACGTCTTTTCTGAGAAGGGGTGTCAGGATTTGCCTCCTCATCGTGCTTATGACTGTCCTATTAACCTGACCCCCGGAGCTAAACTACCGAAGTCCAGACTGTATAATCTTTCTGTCCCTGAGAGACAAGCCATGAAGGATTTCATTGCGGAAAGTCTGGAAAAGGGACATATTAGACCCTCATCTTCGCCCGTGGTGGCAGGGTTCTTCTTTGTGAAGAAAAAAGATGGCAGTCTATGTCCCTGTTTAGATTTCTGGGATTTAAATCAAACTGCCATCTGTGATCCATACCCTCTTACTCTGATTTCTGATTTGTTCAGCCAGGTTGTGGGAGCTAAGGTATTCTCCAAGTTGGATTTAAGGGGAGCCTAAAATCTGGTTAGAATCAGAGAAGGGGACGAATGGAAGACAGTGTTCAATACTCCAGAAGGACATTTCGAGAGTCTGGTTATGCCTTTTGGTTTGACAAATGCACCTGCGGTATTCCAGCATTTCATAAATGATATTTTCCATCATTTGGTGGGGAGGTTTGTGATGGTCTATTTGGACGATATTTTGGTTTATTCACCTGATTTTGAGACTGGGGGGCATGTTAAGCAGGTGCTCCAGATATTAAGGGATAGCAAACTTTATGCCAAACTAGAAAAATGTGTTTTCGCTGTTCAGGATGTGCCGTTTTTGGGGCACCTTGCTATCTTCAGGTTTTCGGATGGATCCGTGCAGTTCTTGACTGGGAACGTCCCGAGAACCTGAAGGCTCTACGTTTTCTGGGCTTTACTAATTTTTACAGGAAATTCATCCAAAATTACTCTGCTATAGTGAAACCCCTTACTGACATAACTAAGAAGAGGTCTGATTTTTCTAAATGGTCGGATGCTTCCCTCCAGGCTTTTTCTGCCTTAAAGAATCATTTTGCCACTGCACCTATACTCAGTCAACCCAATGTTTCTCAACCCTTTAATGTGGAGGTCGATGCTTTGGATGTCGGGGTTTGGGCTGTGTTGTCTCAGGGTTCGTCCCCTGGTAAATGGTGTCCATGCACCTTCTTTTCTTAAAAATTGTCTTCGGCTGAGAGAAATTATGACGTGGGTAATAGGGAACTTTTGGCAATCAGATTGGCGTTCGAGGAATGGTGACATTGGTTGGAAGGGGCTGTCCATCCTATTACTGTTATTACTGACCATAAGAACCTGTCTTATCTCCAGTCAGCTAAACGTCTCAACCCTAGGCAAGCCAGATGGTCCCTGTTTTTTACTAGGTTCAATTTTGTTGTCACTTTTCGTCCAGGGGTCAAAAATGTCAAGGCTGATTCTTTGTCCTGGAGCTTCCCTGGTGGTGGTGACCATGAGAACCCTTCCCTGATATTGCAGAAAGGGTTCGGCTCTTTATCCTGAACTGGAGGGTGAGGTGTTGGAGGCTCAGGGGACGCCCCTGCCTCCTGCCCTTCAGGAAAGTTATTTGTACAATCTGATCTGCGCCTCAAAGTAATCAAGGAACATCATAACTCTGTGCTTGCTGGGCATGCAGGTGGTAAGGCAACCGAGAACCTCCTCTCTCGTCATTTTTGGTGGCCGGGGCTGCATCGGGATGTAATTGAACATGTAGCTGCTTGTAGTATTTGCGCGCGTTCTAAGGTTTCACATACCCATCCGTCTGGTACTCTTCTTCTGCTACCTATCTCTAGTAGGCCATGGACACACTTGTCCATGGATTTTATTACTGACCTACCGGTTTCTGCGGGCAAAACAGTGGTTTTGGTCGTAGTAGATAGGTTCAGTAAAATAGTTCACTTCGTCGCATTACCTGCACTTCCCAATGTCAAGACACTTGCTTAGGTGTTCATAAAATGAGATTGTGACGCTTCACGGGGTTCCCGCCAATGTGGTGTCTGATCGGGGGACCCAGTTTGTTTCCAAGTTCTGGAAGGCATTCTGTTCTCGATTGGGTGTTCAGCTGTCCTTTTCCTCTGCCTTCCACCCTCAGTCGAATGGTCAGACCGAGCGTGTCAATCAGAACTTGGAGACATACCTCAGGTGTTTCGTCTTCGAAAATCAGGATTGGGCATCCTACTTACCACTGGCAGAATTTGCCATCAATAATCATCGTCAAGAATCCACTGGCAGGTCACCGTTCTTCGGTGCATACGGTTATCATCCACAGTTTGGTACCTTCAGTGGGGGAAGAGCTTCAGGAGTTTCTGAGGAGGAATGGTTTGCTTTGTCGCTCTCCTCGGTATGGCAGGGTGTTCTGTGTAATTTAAAGAATATGGGAGAAAGGTATAAACGTATGGCTGACAGAAAACGCTTGCCGGGTCCGGACCTGAATGTGAATGACTTTGTTTGGTTGTCTTCCAGGAATATAAGATTGAAAGTTCCTTCTTGGAAGCTGGGACCTAGGTTTATTGGTCCCTATAAAATAACCGCCATCATTAACCCAGCAGCGTTTCGTCTTGAACTTCCTCAGGCCCTTAAGTTCCACAATGTGTTCCACAGATCCTTACTCAAAAGGTATGTGGAACCTCTTGAGCCCTCACCTCTACCACCACCCCCAGTATTGGTTGATGGTAATCTGGAGTTCCAGATTTCGAGGATTGTAGATTCTCGTCCCCAGCTTCATTCTCTACAATACTTGGTGCACTGGAAAGGCTATGATCCAGAGGAGAGGATGTGGGTTTCAGCATCAGAGATGAACGCTCCCCAATTGATTCGCTCATTCCACACCTCTTTTCCTGAGAAACCTGGTCCTGAGTGTCCAGAGGCCACTCATAGAGAGGGGGTACTGTTATGGGTGTGTCAGAGGTGACAGACAGTCGCCCTGCAGTGGCTTGCAGGAGATCTCTATGTTTGGCATTGCAGACACCTCTCTCTTGCTAATTAGCTTTCTGGCCTGGGTGTATATATATCTGGTGTGTCTGAGAGGGAGTCGCCGGCTATATCCATTTCTACTTGTGAAGCTTAGCAGGAGCAGTACTTCGTCCTCTCTGGAGCTTGAGGCCATGTGCTTATTTGGAGTTCATCTAAAGCTAAGCCATTTTCCCTGTTTTGTCCACCCTTGTTGTCTACAGAGTTTAGTGGAGGTTGACTAGTGCTCATCTCCTTCCATCCCTAGCCCTAGCCATATGCCAGGGAGAGTAGGGCGAGGCACGCGTGCGGTGATTGCTGAGGAGACAATATAGGGATGATAGTTGAGACATGGTGACGCTAGACCAGACTAGGAGGTCTCCGCTTCCCCCCTTTCCCTAGTGTCTGGGCTCCCTTTCCCTTTTCCCTCTGTGTTGCACTAAGTCTTCCCCACACCTGGCGTGACAGGAGCGTAGAGAACATAAATAAGGGAGGAGATGTAGGGGGGTGGAGAGCTTTGTGGGTGAGGACAAGCACCTTAAATTGGATCCTATAATGTATGGGCAGCCAGTGCAATGACTGGCACAGAGCGGAAGTGTTAGAGTAACGATTAGCCAGATTGATGACCCTGGCTGCTGCATTAAGGATGGACTGGAGAGGGGAAAGTCGAGTGAGGGGGGCGGGAATTAATAGAGAGTTACAGTAGTCAAGGCGGGAGTGGATCAGGGCAACAGTGAGGGTTTTTGTTGTTTCCAAGGTGAGAAAGGGGCGGATTCTAGAGCTGTTCTTCAGGTGCAAGTGACAAGAGCGGGCAAGAGATTCTATATGGAAGGTGAAGGAAAGACTGGTGTCAAACACAACGCCCAGACAGCGTGCCTGCTGACTCGGCATTATTGTGGTGCCACACACGGGGAGGGAGATGTCGGATTTAGGTAGGTGAGTAGACGGTGGGAGCAGAATAAGTTCAGTTTTGGAAAGGTTGAGTTTCAGATAGAGAGCGGACATGATGTTGGAAACTGCGGCCAGACAGTGACTGGTGTTCTGTTGTACAGAGGGGGTAAGGTCAAGGGATAAAGTGTATAATTGTGTGTCATCAGCATAAAGATGGTACTAAAAGCCAAATTTGCTGATGGTCTGTCCAATTGGGGCCGTGTAGAGAGAGAAGAGAAGAGGGCCAAGGACTGAACCCTGAGGAACCCCAATAGTAAGAGGAAGGGGGGAAGGAGTGGAGCCAGTGAACGATACACTGAAAGAGCGGTCAGATAGGTAGGAGGGAAACCAGGAGAGAGCAGTGTCCTTTATGGCAATTGAGTGGAGCATAGAGAGTAGGAGGTGGTGGTCAACGGTGTCGAAAGCTGCAGAGAGGTCAAGAAGAATGAGCAGGGAGCAGTCACCATTACGTTTTGCTGTCAGAAGGTCATTGGTTACTTTTATGAGTGCAGTTTCTGTAGAATGTAGAGGGTGCAAGCCGGACTGTGATGGGTATAGAAGAGAGTGAATAGAGAGGTAACGAATAAGTAGTAGACCAGGTGCTCCAAGAGTTTAGAGATGAAGGGGAGATTGGAGACTGGTCTGTAGTTGTTTGTGCAGGAAGGGTCAAGAGAGGGCTTTTTTAATAATGGAGTAATGATGGAGTGTTTGAAGGAGGAGGGGAAGATACCAGAAGAGAGGGAGAGGTTGAAGATTTTAGTTAGGTGAGTAGTGAGGACTGAAGAGAGAGACTGGAGTAGGTGTGAGAGAATGGGGTCAGTGGTGCATGTAGTGGGATGGGAAGAAGAGAGGAGTCTGGAGACTTCTTCTTCTGCGACTGGGTCAAATGTGGAGAGTGATCCAGAGGAGATGTGGGGAGGGATGGGAGTCACGACACTTGGTGTCTGGGAGCTGATTTCCTCATTGGCTGTAAGCCATAATCATCAACATTAACAGAAATAAACACTTGAAACAGATCACTCTGTTTGTAATGACTCTATATAATGAGTTTCACTTTTTGTATTGAAGAACAGAAATAAACTCACGTTTTGATGATATTCTAATTTAGTGAGATGCACCTGTATATGTGCCTGTGTGTATATGTGCATATACCAGTGTGTATATATAGTATATGTGCCTGTGTGTGCATATGCCTGTGTCTATATATAGTATGTGTTCCTGTGTGCATATGTGTATGTCCCTGTGTGTTTATGTATGTGCCTATGTGTATATATAGTATGTGTGCCTGTGTGTATAGTATATGCACCTGTGTATATATTGCATGTGTGTATGTGACTGTATATATGGTATGTATATATATATATATATATATATATATGTAGGTGCCTGTCTATATTGTATTTAAGGACATGTGTGTATGTGCTTGTATATCTGGTATGTTTGTGACTGTATATATGGCGTGTGTACCTGCCTGTTGCAAATATTCTTAGCAGTGTGACTGACTTGTTTTTTGATGTAGTTTGTGCACTAATTATTGTGCACATATTTTGTGTGTTTGTGCTTGTCTCATGTATGTGTTCATTGTGTGTCCTGCACTCATGTGATGTGTGCGCTGCACTCATGTGATGTGTGCGCTGCATTCGTGATAGTTATATGTGCACTTTATCTGTGTGATGTGTGCGCTGTGTTTGTGTAATGTGAATGTATGTGCTGTACTGATGTGATGTATGTGCAGTATACTTTGTACTTATATGGCATGACATGTTTTTGTTGTGTTAAATAATGTTACAAAAAGGGGTTTTCTGTTTTAATTCTTTAATGCTCCAAGGCTTACACTAAGGAAAAACAATAAAATCAGGGATACTCATCCTCCTTGGGGCCAGCAATTCCTCTTTCCTACTGCACTTGTCTATGATTTCAGACTGCAGCCGTGATGTCATGACTAAAACATGAGTACTGGGCCCCATCGCTGAGCTCAGCAGTCGTGCTAAGGTAGATGGAACAAGCCCTGCGATTGGCTAAAGTGGTCACGTCTGACATCACCACTGCAGACTGTAAACATACAGTAGATGGAGCAGAGAGTTATCACTGGACCAGGTGTAAATGAGTAACTTTAATATTATCATTTTTTCCCTAGCGCAAGCCGATGAGCACAAAAAAAACATGAAATTGGAAGACCCCTTTAATGGGGGGTGGGGCCCAGGCACAATTCTTGCACAGGGGCCCTTTGCTCTCAGTGTCCACCCCTGCAAAAAGTAATATCAGTATTTTTTTAATTTGGGCTTCATGCCGTGTCCATGTCCATCCTCAACTCCAGCTTTATTGCAGCATCACGGTTCGCTGGTTCTTACAGTATAAATACCAGATCGTTTATGGTCTGTCTGACAAAGCTAGCTAGTATAAGATGCATACCTCTTGCATACCTAATCTCTTCTGCCCTCACCGAGCCCCAGCCAGGAGCAGTGCATGAAATTAAAATAAAATATTTGAGTACTACGCAGATCTGACATACTATAAGAATGGACAAATACCAGTATAACCACGCTCTCACGTGGCTCACATAGTGATTGATATCAAGCATTTTCATAATTAAACACTTGTTTCAACCTTGCTGTTGATCGTGACCTTGTGGAGGGTATTAATCTCTTTAGTAATTCAGGACATTTGTTTCTGCCACATTACTACCCCATGATTTAAATTTACAATCTTGTTCTATAGGAAAATATATAAATGCAAACAAAGCAGCACGTGGATATACAACTCATGAAATATTTCATCATGAGATTATTGTCTGTGCCATAAGCATTTGATGGTAATCCTATTAGTTATTTAAATTCAATTTTGCTAACAAATTAGTCGTATGGTATTATATTTATCCTTATCACTGGGCGTAAGTACTACAATTCCCAGCATAGCATAACTACTGTAGATGGGTAATCTGTAGTGTTATTCTAATATACAATAACGGTCAAAATTTGGATAAATCTGTTCATGTAATGGTTTTTCTTGTTCTTATTGGAATGTGCCCATTGTAAATCCAGACAGAAGGAAGAAAAACCACAAAGAAGCACATATAGAAACAAGGAGTAAAGAAACACTAAAGTTTGTTAAACAGTAAAGTTTGTTAAACATTAGATCCCTGATAGTACCCCCTTTTACTCTAATGAGAACTTCATAACCCCTTGGCATTCTCTAAAGTAGCTTCATCAGGATGTCACTTGGAATGGCTTCCCGTGAACAGGTATGCCTCATCAAGAGTTCATTACACAACTTTTCTAAGCCAGAATATGGCAAGAACCGCTCATCTTGGTAAAGTGAAATGACAGTCCATGATTACTTTAAGACATGAAGTCAATCAATCTGAAAAATTGCTAGATCCTTGAAGGTATCTTCAAGTGCAGTCATGAAAACCACCAATCGTTATGATGAAATTGACTCAGCTGAGGACCTCCCCAGGAAAGGAAGACCAAGAATTATCTATATTGCAGAGGATAAGTTCATCAGAGTTACCAGACTCGGAAACGGCAAATTGACAACACCTCAGATTAGAGCATTCTCAAATGATACATAGACATCAAGTAGCAGATACATGTCAACAGGAGACTGTGAAAAGCAAGCTTTTATGTTCGAATTGCTGCAAAGAAGTCACTTCTGAAGACTGCAAACTAGAAGAAGAGACTTGTTTAGGCCACACAAGGACTGGACATTAGATCAATGGAAATCTGTACTGTGATCTGATGAGTCAACATTTAAGATTTTTGGTACCAATTGTCAGAGCGGATAGTTTCTAAAGCAATTGTGTCCACTGTGAAGCATGCAGAGGCATGTGTGATGGTTTGAGGGGGGCTTTTCTGATGACTCTTATGGTGATTTATTCCAAATTCAAGGCACAATTACCCCACATGGTTGCCACAGCATTTTGCAATGACATGCCATCAAATATGGTTTGCACCTAGTTGGACCATCAATTGTGTTGAAAACAAAACACATCTCAGGTTTTGTAAGGGCTAAGTCACCAACAAGGAGAGGGATGGAGTGCTGCATTAGATGACATGGCCTCCACAATCACCCAATCTTAACCCAATTGAGATACTGTGTGATGAGTTGGATGCAGAGAGAAAAGCAAAACAGCCAAAGCGTTCAGCACCTCTGGGAACATCTTCAAGACTAGCCATTCTGGGTGACTCCCTAATTAAACTGACTGAAATAATGCCAAAGGGGTGTAAAGCTGTCATCAGAAAAAAAGGAAAATACTTTGAAGAAGGTAAGGTTTAAAGCATATTTTTGTTTTTTTAACACTCCTTGCTTTACTCTTTGCTTCCATATATGTACATTCTTGGTTTCGCTGCCTTCAGTCTGAATCTATAATGTTCACATTCTAATTACAATAAGGAAAACCATTGCATGAACAGGTGTGTCCAAAATTTTAAATAATTATGTATATTTTCAAATAATGAAACTATTATTACTAAATATTTATCCTGGTGTTGACACAGGGAGGGCATACATGTTACAGTCCCACCAATGGACTGGTACTCTAGGAGGACCTCTTGTCCACATAACAATAAACATGCCATATGCTTGTCACAAAATAGTTGGGAAGCCAGTTGCCAATTTTACATTATGCTCAATCCACAATGTAAAGGGTTCCAGTAATCTCATTAGTATCTCAGGAGACTCTAACCATTGTTTGAACAGCGACTAGGCCCATTGTGTGAGTGTTGAAAGTAGATCTGGTGGATCCGTCACCACAGAGAGTCTCACATGCAGACCCAGGTGATGGATTCGACCTGAGAAAGATACCTCCACTAATGCACACTTAGTTTGGGGGGGAGGGTGAGAGCAGTTCTGCCCATTCAGGGGGCTGATCCCAGTCAAGGAGAAAAGAAGCCACATGTTTAGTGGGGAGTTGGTGGAATGCCGTCGAAGGGATAGGATCTAGTCTGAGGACCTGGACCATGGATGAATCGATGTCTTATGTAGAGATTGGCTGCCGTCTAGGCTTGATAAACATGTTACAGTTGTGGGATCTGTCATCTGGATTTGATAAACTTTCTTAAAGGACTGTTGCTACTGGATAACTTTGCTTCTATCGTTTTAACTGTCATATAGAGGATTGTGGACTGTGACTACAGACTATATTGGCTGGAGATACGAAATCTGTGGGCCAACCAAAAGTTGGGGGATAGTGAGTATCGCCTAGCACAAAGGCAGTGTAACTACCACCCCGGGGAGAGGATTTTGTGGACTGAGACAATTGTATGTTGGACATTTACCTGGAATTGCTGTATTACCATGAATGAAAGGAATAAAATATTGTTGCATTGTTAACCTGCCTAGGTGATTATTAAAACCTACAATCTCAGATCTTCACAATGGCCCAAAGCTTTGAACTATGTAAAGTGTAACTATCAGGCTACGTTCCCACCATCCGGAGCCTGCTGCTGCCCTGACGCTGCGGAGAAGACGCCGGCAGCTTCCGCTCAATATGCTCATGAGCGACACCATTTTTTTTTCCCACATGTGGATTTTCTTCATAGAGTTTAGGTCTAAGGGGAAAGCTCGCATGCGGACCCGTCGGAGAAATTTACATGCTGCGGTCTGGAGCCCCCACCGATCAGTCAAAATGCTGCTTGAGCAGCGCACACAGGACCCAGACCCCACTGATCAGCAACAGTGTAGCTCCTAAAATATATTAAAACATTTACAAAATGATAGCTACACTTATAAAATAACAAAGTCAGTCTTACGCACAGACTGCTGCCCAGCACTACCTCCCTGCTGCTGCCTGATCGTCTTTGTTAACTGCAACCTTGATGCCACATCTATAGCATAGGACTGCTGCAGCCAATCACTTGACTTAGTGGTCATGCTCTAGACCTCAAGATTTTCAAGCTGCACCTCAGATCATACTATTCACAGGGTAATAGTTGATGGTATTGTCACTAAAAACGCAATTATGATCAGACTAAGGCCACTTTCTGACAGTTGCATTATGGGCACATTTTACTGTACAGATTGCAGCTTTAATACTAAAACTTCTCACAATTATACTGCATTAAGCTTATATAAAGATTTGAAAAACAGAATTCTCATATTTTTTAGCTGGCTCTCACTAGTCCTACTACTGGGATGTCTTGGTGTCACCAATGATCAAATATCCATGCAGAAATTAGTACACTCAGGTGTAATATGGATTGTGCGATCTGTTACACACCTGTCCTCACTCTAGCACCAGCTCCCCCATTTGCCTCCTGCTCCAAATGGCCCCTTCTGCTCCTGAGTATTCAGGTACAGTATTTGGTGTTCTCAGCACTTCTACAGATTTTATGCTGTACTGTTCAATATATAGTCTCCTAACCAACCCAAGACTGCTATATCTTTACAGTGAGTCTTCGGACATATCCACTCTGCTATATCATTGGGCTCTGCCACATGTCCATAGTGGGTCTCCTGTACTATTCACCTCTGCTACATCATTGGCTCTCCTACATTGCTACAGTTACCTTATTCAACTCTGCTACATTGCTGTGCTCTGCTACATCACTACATTGAGTCTCATGACCTATTCAATTTTGCATACAATGCTGTGCTTTGCTACATCATTGCAGTTACTCACCCTACCTTATTCAACTCTGCTACATTGCTGTGCTCTGCTACATCACTGGGCTCTGCTACATCACTGCATTGAGTCTCATGACCTATTCAATTTTGCATACAATACTGTACTTTGCTACATCATTGCAGTGAGTCTGCTGTCCCATTCAACTCTGCTTGATCACTGAGCTTTGCTACATCGCTACAGGCAGTCACCTGATCTACTCAAGTCTGCTACATCACTGCACTCTGCTACATTAATACAGTCAGTCACTTGACCTACTCAACTGTGTGACATCGCTGATGTGAGTCTCCTGACCTACTTGGATCTGCTACATTGATGGAGTCTTCTCTTCTGTGGCATTATTTTGGCTCTGCTTCTTTGGTCTCCCTTGCTGAGACTCTGACTTCCTCGTTGTCTACTACACTACCCTTCCTGTTACCTTCCAGCCATTACAGCCTCCTCTGCTCCCGCCTATCCCTGTGCGACACCAACGTCATCTATCCATACTGCACAGCAGCCATCTGAACCAATGATTTTGAGAATCCACTAAGTACCACCATAATAATATTTACACTAGTAACACAATTATATGGGTGTTTATATATATCAACAGCCACAGTTCAACCCTGCAAACCACACCCCTGATAAGAGGACCCGATTCTTTAATTGGACTGTATTTAAAGTTTCAGCACTAAACATGATTCTTTATTTCAGCTATAATTGTATACAGCTGAAAAAGACATTGTCTTGTTTAGGATTTGATTTTTTCTTTCACTTTTTTTGTAGCAAGTTTTCCATCATTTGCCTTCAGAACTAAGAGTCAACTAGAAATATGATCCGATTGTCTCTCCATGGAATCTTCTTCCTTCGCCTCTTGCATACAGCTGTGCTTACTGAAGTGTGACTTTAATTTGCAGCCCCATGCCAGGGTATTAATAGACAATTATTTATTGCAAATCTCAACCATTTATAATGTTTACTATCTGACAAGATGTAAAATTTTGATCCAAATGTTAATGTGTTCATGACATTGCATAATTCTGCTCCACAACCAAGGAGTTTTCGTAACCTCTCTTGTAAATGAAATCAGAGTTCTTAGAGAAAGAAATGGTGTTTTTAATGGATGATTGATTTACAGCTCACAACAATGTGATCACTGAACTGTATTCCCCGGTAGCAATTGCCTCACCAAATATCATTACAAAGTTGAAACTAGAAATATCCATGAGAAATTGCAAAGAATATTTCGATTTGCAATGCAAGAGAGAGAAATAGTGACGTTCTCTTCACATTACTTTCCTGATTAAATGTTAACTTAACAGATACAAGGATGTAATGTTCCCTGGCTGAGCCAAGGTAAACCCAGTTCTTGTATGGTTAATTTTTAACATTTCTCATATGAACTCCACTAACTCATAACAACCTCGAAGATATTTTCCTTCGTTGTCCAATTTGAATTCAGCAGATAAAAGCTAATTGCTTTCTATGGTATAATGCAGATGTGTTCTTTCCAGAAGTGTTAATAAATATCCTTCAAATCTCATATACTGTAAGTAAAGGGGATCTCTGTGTCCTAGCGAATAACATTTACTATATAACAGTTATAAAGGTATAGTAGGTAGGTATAGTGGATAGGATGTACACTAGGTTTCTGAAAATGGCAACATAAGCGAAGTTTTTTTTTCTTACAAATTTCCGATTTTTTTTCCCCACTGAAAAATAAAAAATGTATACAAGTTTGGTATCTGCATACTCGTTCTGACCTGGAAAATCCCATTGCCAGGTTAGTTTTACCATATAGTTAACATGGTAAATAAAAAGAACAAAAAAACATTTGTGGAATTTTTTACAATTTCAACGCACTTGGATTTTTTTCCCTGCTTTCCAGTGCAAAACATGATAAAATGAATGATGTTGTTAACCTCAGAGGGGGCCAGGATCTATGGCCCTTTCCCTGGCATTTATTATCAGCCGGCAGCTATCTGTTTATCCCTTGCTGGGTAGATTTTATAGGGGGACCTTACATTAATTTTTTTTCTGGGGTCCCCCTGTAATCTAGCCAGTAAACCCTAATCAAACAGCTGTTGGCTGTTATTAATAGCCAGGGAACATTTTTGGCTAATGGCCCCTTTCCTGGCTAGTAATATCAGCACCCAGTGGTCGGCTTTCCTTCTGCTGGTTGTGAAAATGAAGCGGGAGCCCAAGCCATTTTTTTATTTAATTCTTCATTTTACACTGAATGTACTCAGCGGGGCTAAATACAACTCTCATCATTGTCTCCTGCTCGCACTGATCTCAGAGCGAGCAGGGGACAATGATAAGAGTTGCCTTCAGCAGCCGGCTCGAACTGAGAGAGCACATTTTTGTCCCGTTCGCCAGCTCAAAATGGAAATTTGAGACCCCTCATTCTCAGCAATGATTGGGGACTCAGAGGTCAAACCCCAATCCAACATATTTTTAAAACTTAACAGGTTTATGGATAATACTATGGCATCTAATAGCTAGTGTTTATGTCATTTTAACAGCATTTATTGACAAAAACCTGCAGCCAATAATTAAATGTCTACAGTAAATTATTAAAAAGTATATACAGTACAGACCAAAAGTTTGGACACACCTTCTCATTTAAAGATTTTTCTGTATTTTCATGACTATGAAAATTGTACATTCACACTGAAGGCATCAAAACTATGAATTAACACATGTGGAATTATATACTTAACAAAAAAGTATGAAACAACTGAAAATATGTCTTATATTCTAGGTTCTTCAAAGTAGCCACCTTTTGCTTTGATGACTGCTTTGCACACTCTTGGCATTCTCTTGATGAGCTTCAAGAGGTAGTCACCAGAAATGGTTTTCACTTCACAGGTGTGCCCTGTCAGGTTTAATAAGTGGGATTTCTTGCCTTATAAATGGGGTTGGGACCATCAGTTGTGTTGTGCAGAAGTCTGGTGGATACAAAGCTGATAGTCCTACTGAATAGACTGTTAGAATTTGTATTATGGCAAGAAAAAAGCAGCTAAGTAAAGAAAAACGAGTGACCATCATTACTTTAAGAAATGAAGGTCAGTCAGTGCGAAAAATTGGGAAAACTTTGAAAGTGTCCCCAAGTGCAGTTGCAAAAACCATCAAGTGCTACAAAGAGACTGGCTCACATGAGGACCGCCCCAGGAAAGGAAGACCAAGAGTCACCTCTGCTTCTGAGGATAAGTTTATCCGAGTCACCAGCCTCAGAAATCGCAGGTGAACAGCAGCTCAGATTAGAGACCAGGTCAATGCCACACAGAGTTCTAGCAGCAGACACATCTCTACAACAACTGTTAAGAGGAGACTTTGTGCAGCAGGCCTTCATGGTAAAATAGCTACTAGGAAACCACTGCTAAGGACAGGCAACAAACAGAAGAGACTTGTTTGGGCTATAGAACACAAGGAATGGACATTAGACCAGTGGAAATTTGTGCTTTGGTCTGATGAGTCCAAATTTGAGATCTTTGGTTCCAACCACCGTGTCTTTGTGCGACGCAGAAAAGGTGAACGGATGGACTCTACATGCCTGGTTCCCACCATAAAGCATGGAGGAGGAGGCGTGATAGTGTGGGGGTGCTTTGCTGGTGACACTGTTGGGGATTTATTCAAAATTGAAGGCATACTGAAACAGCATGGCTACCACAACATCTTGCAGCGGCATGCTATTCCATTCGGTTTGCGTTTAGTTGGACCATCATTTATTTTTCAACAGGACAATGACCCCAAACACACCTCCAGGCTGTGTAAGGGCTATTTGACCAAGAAGGAGAGTGATGGGGTGCTATGCCAGATGACCTGGCCTCCACAGTCACCAGACCTGAACCCAATCGAGATGGTTTGGGGTGAGCTGGACTGTAGAGTGAAGGCAAAAGGGCCAACAGGTGATAAGCATCTCTGGGAACTCCTTCAAGATTGTTGGATGACCATTTCCGGTGACTACCTCTTGAAGCTCATCAAGAGAATGCCAAGAGTGTGTAAAGCAGTCATCAAAGCAAAAGGTGGCTACTTTGAAGAACCTAGAATATAAGACATATTTTCAGTTGTTTCACACTTTTTTAAGTGTATTTTTTTTTAAGTATATAATTCCACATGTGTTAATCCATAGTTTTGATGCCTTCAGTGTGAATGTACAATTTTCATAGTCATGAAAATACAAAAAAATCTTTAAATGAGAAGGTGTGTCCAAACTTTTGGTCTGTACTGTATATTTAACGGTTTTGGTGTTTTGGCGGCTTGTAGTATTTTTCAAAAGAAGCATGCCTTGAATTTTTTCCCCATAGGCTTCTCAGGAGGACTTAAAAATAGTAGGAAAAAAACTCATGTAAAAAATGCCACATTTTTTGGGTAAAGGCTAATCTGATGTGGGAGGGGGCATAACAGGGCACAGTGAATAATGCATCTAATTTAGTATGCATTTTGTAAATTTGATCCAACATTGATATATTTACTCCTGTGACCCTTTGCATTAATTGGCCTGGATATAATGAGTGGTCAGAAAATGGAAATGCTTTAGGATTTTACAAAGGTCCATTTTACAAATGAGGAAAAATGTATCAAGTTGTAATTAGCCAGAGTGATAAAAGAATAATGTTCACATATAGATAAAGTATTACCTTGTTAAATTCATCTGCATTCACAGGTCGTTACATTTTACTCTAGGATTATACAAATCATACTCGACTAAAATGCCTTTCGGCAGAACTTCATTACCTTAGGCTTCCATGTTTGTAACATTTTTAGATCATTATTCTGTTAAATTTATCTGTAGATACTTTAGATCGATAAATGTTATGAACCCGCTCTGGATTCCCTTCTTCTGACTGTACTTTATTATCAGTTCTAGGTGTGTTATTAACATATGAATGTTAATGTATTCTGCGCACAAATGAGAAATAAAGGAAAACTATGATTTTTTTTTAATTAATGTATATTACGTTTTTGCTTGATAGAACTTTTCTAACATGGTGAATATAGATCTTATTTATATAGGATGGTGCCCTGCCCATATGAGCTACAATCTGTAAGAGAAGATGGATAAATGTTCAAAGTCTTCAACAAGATCCTTAGAAATTCTGGTCCAGGAATGTAAAATCTATCAAGGTCACAGGGTTACTTTACATCAACTTAATCAACATTTTGCACTAACTTATGTTCATATTTGTTGAGCCAGTCGAATTAATTTTTGTGATAATATGGTGCAAAATTCTCCTAGAAAAAAAGCCACTAGAAGATTAATAAATTATGGCCATCAAAGATCAAAGCATGCACAATGGATGGCAAAAATTCCCAGGTACGCTCGGGTGTTTTAGAGTTGTCGGATGTCATTATTAAGCAACCTAATTTTTGGCTACCTACAAATATATGTTCCCGCCTAGTTATGGTCGCTATACAGTACCACTCCTTCTACAATGTGCAGTATGACCAGTTTACTTTGCAAACACAATATTGCCATAATTTTCTACTATGACCTCTCAACTAGCTTTACTGGATTGGATCTGACATCCTCATTTTCCTATAGACCTCTCATTAGCTTCCTATCATGACATGACATGAATATGGTATTGTAAACTTGGTTTATGAAGATTGTATTATACTCATGGTACATCATTGTTTTGTTTCCAGGTCATGATCAAGTTCTTGAAAAGACCAAAACATTTGCCATCCTTACCATCTGTCCATGTGATGACGCATTTATTAAAATCTGAACTTGAATTGAAGCCAAAGAAGCTTTGTTAGGTTTTTATTCATTTAACAGGTCTTTATATCACAACTCTGAGTGGTATGCATATAACTCGTATAATCCCTACTAGAGATGAGTCGACGGATTCTGAATGATTTAAATTCACTACAAATTTCCCCTAAAATTTGGATTCCAGCTAAACTAGATTTTCTGAGATTGGATTTGCCCGAATACAGCAAAATGGTGAGCGCCGCTGCTTACTTGGACCCATGCGGTTTCATGAGGTGCACCCATGTCATTGACATTCATTGCACCCCAAGAGATTGCATGGGGCTTAGTCAGCAGAAGCACCCACAGAAGACCCAGATGGAGAAGACTGAAAAAGAGCTGTGCGACAGGTATGGAGAGAGCACAGAGAGGTGAAATTTATTATTTTTTAAACCTTTCTAGGCAGATTCAGTACACAATGAATTTATTCAATAGGAATCAAATTTTCCCTGCTGAACTTAGGCAATCTACCCAAATCGAATTTTGAGCGATTCACTCATCTATAATCCTTATGGTTCATTAAGGTTTTCCAAAGTGTATGTAAAAATGTTTGTTATCTGTAGTTTTTGGTTACATTGTCCAAAAAAAGGGTAAACAATCTGATTGGTAACCCTGTTTGATTAGTTAGATTGTGCCCAAAACAAGACTATGGCCATGACAGAAAGCTCAATTTTCAAATTCCTCCAATGACCAGCATTTTGTTCCTTATCATCTGACTCTTGACTGAGGAATGGCTGAGCTCTGCCTGACCAAACCACCAAATGACCCCAACCACTTTTCTCTACCTCCTTCCCTCCATCTACCAAAAGCAACAAACACTATAGATTTGGATAAAATGGCCACAGCAGCCTTTATTAATAACTAGAACATTAACAATATAATTTCTTTTATTGACCTAACTTATAAGGAAAGGGTCTTTGGAAGCTGAACCAATAAAACCTGGCATCGTCAGCGACTCCTCAAATCTCAATGCGCCGATTCAGGGGCCATCCAGCTGAATAGTGTCCCTTTATTTGTTCATCTGAGACCTCGGCTCAGCAAAGACCCCCCCAAGATTTTCTTAACACTTATAAAAGAGGGAAAAGAGTTGACCCTATCAAAAAGAGTCACTTATCCCCCCTCCTTTTCCATACCACCAATTGTCTTTCCAAAGACCCATTCCTGCAGCAGCCAAACAATAATTAAATCTTGACCTTTAATCCTCCATACCAAAGGAATGGAGCCAACCTTAGTACGCTTATCCACTAATGGACTGTCATTCACCACCCAGATACCCCTATATACTCTGCTACAACTACCAATCAGGTAAGAACACATCATGATGACACTCACATTATAAACCCCAAACTTTTCTGTGTGGCCCTGCCCTCAACAAACTAAAACGCCATCTTAGAATAACTGTTAAGGATCCTATAATTGGGTACTCCACCCTGGCCCCTGGCCCCGGCATACATCCTAGTCATGCGGTCCTCCCTTTCACCCCCTTTGGGTCATATTACGAGACTATGGAAAATTTGCCTTTTTTGTACATTTAAAACTGACCTGCAATTTCAGACACAATCCATCAACTATTAAAAAGCTGTTTTTGCGGAAAAAGTAGAGGCATTTTTTTCAGCTTGGACAACCCCTTTTGATACATTACTAATAATGATTTATTTCCTTAAATCCACTTTTATACATCATTATTTATATATAGGTAATGCACATCTTTAGCCAGGTAATAAGTTAGTGATTACTTTAAAGGAGCCCAATTACAATTATATGTTTGCCATCTAAAGCCATCCATTATCTTGCAGACTGATAGGTTACGCACTGTGAATCGGAGACATAACGAGGGGCTTTCTAGACAAACATACTTTATTTAGATAAATATAAAGCAAACAGCTGGCAGGAACAGCTCTCCCTCTTGCCAAACTGTGTTTTCCAGGACAGAACATAGCCGTTCACTACAGTACTGCCATAAAATGGAAAGTGTTTAAAACCAGCAGATGGTACTCTGTGCAGTGCATGGAATAAAAGAGAGAATTAAGGTGCCCTAAGGTGTGCATAGGAAAGGCAATTACATGAAACAAATGGGCCCGAGGCCTAGCTGACGTTCTAGTATGCTACACAGGAGACAGATACTACATCTGGTGAGCAGATTTTATCACACACTAGAAAGCCATAAAGCGCCTCGTCCAAGTTCAGACCTTGGTCTCACAATGACATTTTACCTAGGTTGGCATTCACTCGGCGTTGGTTTAAAAAGGTGTCGTAACGGCAAATTGTGATTTAAACCACTTCTTAAAAAAGTGCTGTAATGACTCCTACTTTTTAAACGGGATGATAAAATGCAAAGGTTTCCCAGGAATAAATCTAAAGGAGTCCAATACAGATTGTGTTTTTTTTTGTTTAATATTGTATATCAGTATCACCGTGAATGAAAGAATCCAATACATGCATGGTAGATAGGAAAGTCTGGTGCACACTGGCAATAGTAGGTGTCATTGTCTTTCTTGACCCATACGCAATCTCCTACATATCTCTTCTAAATAGATTATTCATATTTGTATAGAAATTATACTTTATATTCAGAATATAGATACAGAATCTGCGAAATCTGTAACATGAGCCCCGTCTATCACGTATCATTTATAATGCTGCTTTCTTCTATGGTCCTTTGACCTTCCTCTGGTGCATATTTACTTTTTTAGTTGTCCTTCTTCTTCTGATTTGTACGGAGAAGCATATAAGTATGAAAAAGTACATGTTAGGTGTAACATCCATGTGTGAACACGCTCCAGCCACGCCGGCTACGTCTACTAGGTGGCGCGGTGTTAAGTCCGCATTTGCAAGTGGGCACTATAAACGCTGCTCAGATAAATCCTAGGCCTGCTGCATTGGTGCTCTTTCTGTTATCTGTTTAGTTTGGTACTTTAGGGGTTAACCTTGATTAATTTTTTGCTGGAGCCATGGGTGGGGTTCCTGGTTATTTAAACCTTCAGCAATCAGCCCATGGCAGCCAATTATAGCATTGCCATCAGCCCTGCTACCTGGTTGTGTTGTTCTGCTGTTTTTGGGTATCTTCTGTTATTGACCCCGGCCTGTTGTCTGACTACCCTCTCGTCTGACGATTCTGCCCTTGTTCCTGGGTTTCCTTGTTTTTGACATGGCTTTCCTAACCTTCCATTGCCTGCCTGCTTGCCCTTCTGATCTGCCATCTGGCAGTTCTGTCCGTTACAATAGGGCTCTCCAGTTGAGGTGGATCCTCTAAGTCCGGGTAGGCACATGGACCCCAGGCGTTGATGCAGCAAGCAGGAAGGCATGTAAGGAGGGAGGACTAGGCATGCCCAAGAATCATAGGAGAAGCAGGCCATATGAAGTGGAACCCAGCAGGGAAGGAAGCCAGGAAAAAAAATCACAGATGGTGGAGCACACCAAACATAGGACTAAAGTCTTAATCCCAAGAAATAGGTGTGTGTCTAAATGGGCCTTAAATAGGTTTAGGGAGATGATGTTCTTGATCCACTCTGGGCAACCTATAAAACCATAACATGGAGCACAGCAGATGGCAGCGGACATAGGGGAAGGAAACGGAGCCTTGAATACCTGGGATTGGTGTGTAACAGTACACCTAGAGCTTACTGGGAATTTAAAAATACTACACCAAAAGCTTTAAAAAAGCCACAAGAAATGAAAATATTTGTAGGGTGCTTTGTATTCCTCTTTTGAGTCATAGCAAACATTTAGCATTGTTTTGCAATAAAATAAAGACGGCAGAAAAAAAATATGCAAAAAGGGAATCTTTGCCCAAAAAAATACTGTGCGTGACACGACACTAATAAAAGACAAGATGTATTTAACTTTATAGCAGACGTGCCACAATACTATAATGCCCTGTTTACAGTGAGTCAAAATGGCAAAATAGTTTTCTCTCGAAATCTGGTGTAAAACTGTTTGAAATGTCGCAAAATAAATTTTTGACTTTTGGGGATTTTACACCAGCCTCACCAAGTTTTTGAAAGTGGACATGGCTTAGCAAAGTGGGCATGGCTGATTGCAACCCAACATATTCATCATAATAAACACCATAAAAGTTGAGTATAATTATGACAGAAATGAGCACCAGTCCACAGCTGAAATGTATTTCTTGTTATGCACTTCGCAGAGGGACCCAGCACAACCTGCACCAAACCAGCAAAGGTGCATCCACAGATGCACTTTGCTCAAGCAGCCCAGCTAGTCGAACCCTTGAGAACCAGGAATATTCTTCACCCAGCTCCCAGTAAATGGAAGGAGGACTGTTGCAGAGCCCTTCCCAGGCCCGCAGCTAGTGCCTAGTCGAGGACCAGGTGAGAAAATCCCTGAAAAGATAGCAAAACCTAATGCTAACACCACTCACCACCAAGCACATAGGGAACTGCAATAAACAGCAAAGGACTGAGCAGGGAGCAGGATTATATAGCCCACCTAATGAGCAGGTGTTGATTACCTCCCAATCATTCCCAGACAGCCACTCCCTGCTAGCTTCAGCATCAGACTGAACATAATCCCACCAGTGCTTAGTACCAGACACAACAGTGTCCTGTGTTGCCTGACAACTGGGGAAGACGGCATCCCATAACACCAGAATGCGGTGCTCCATAAGATTGGGACCGTTTCCCTGCATACATAGTAGCCCCGCCTGCAGGGTCAGGACAATCGTGGCTCTTGCGCCTAGAGTGGCATAGCACCAGACCTGCTCCATTCCCAGGTGGGAGCACAGAACCACAAATCGTAACATTTCTATTGTTGTTGCATGATAGATGAAATAATGCGCCATGGTCATTGAGTGGGGTACGTCTATTAATGAATTTAGCGCATATTACCCCAGGGCACCCTGGAACCAAGAGAGGTGCACAAAATTCCATTTTGATGACTTGGTCATATTGTGTCAATTGGCTTTTTGCATTTATCAAAGAACCATCACTGTGTCCTGACCACTGCTCTTGTGTTGATCATTTAATATTACACCTGTTACCTTTTTGTTGGATCCCATGATAATGACTTTGATTTACTCTCTGGTGCTGCTGTACAGCTCTTACTGTACTATGCTGGATTTCTCTAAGGTTAAACTCATTAATCCAAGGTGGCCGAGGTTCTGTTATTGGTGGTAATCAACTAACAGAACAATTACAAAATAAAGCACCATTCACCACTTTCTCTTTTGGGAAGAGATATTTTGCATTCTGTTGTGGGGTGGAGCCTTAAAGTATGATGTAAATAATAGCAATCTCTGTAGAGGGCAGCAGAATATATATTTGCTGTATACGTAAAAAAATAAAATAACATTGCTCTATTCTAAATATATGTTCTTTGTCACTCCAAATACACAATAGTAGCTCCTAATTGTCACCATCAACCTGTTGCAAAATTTCATTTAACTCCTCTGGTGACTATTATCCTTCTATTGCAAGATTAAATGGCCAATCCCGCATGTTCTGAGGTACAGTTACTGGAAGTGACAGCCCGATTGAGTTAAAATGCATCATAAAAGTCTCATTCACTAAACTGTCTGTTTCCATATGGCCTTTCCAGAACTGGTGTATATCTGTCATAGTCCTTTTAAGTTTATTGTTAGAGTAACCTGTATTTCTGTCACCTTTAAGACAGAAGACAGCTGATTTTTAGGTTTACTAATCTAATAACACACAGTTATGCAGACAGTTCATTCAATTACAATTCATTATGTTTGGTGAACATTTTTATTAGAGTAAGTTGGATGCAAAATGTTTTTTTTTTAATTATTATTTTGATAATATTATTATTTTTAATTATTATTGATATAGAATCATTTATTTATCATTTTACATAGCAAAATCTTGTAGTAATATTATGGAACAATCACAGAAAACACAAATAAAACATTTACTTATAAGTAATATTTGGTAGGAGCCCTTCCCATATGACCTTACAACTTAAAGAAGCAATCCAGCAAAAAAAAAGAATTTCATCCCTGCATCCCCACCTGATTGTCGATCACACTCTGAATGTCTCTTACATATGGTATACTCACTGCACTGCAGTTCAGCCTGCTTTTTGCTTCTCGTCAGCCTCCATTGTGATTCCCAGACTTCTCTGTGGGTTTTTTCCTCTATGTACTGTCATCCATCCCATGATATAGCTGTACAACATCACATGGGCATCCAAAGTCAGTACCTTGTCTTCTTCCAGGGATGGTACTTTCATTATTTTCCCATCTATATTCTCCTGAATAAAATGATATATTGTCAATATTTTGTAAGTGAGGCTGAACTGTGATCTCCTTTATTATAATTGTGTGACAGGAGCTGTGAAATCATCATCAGCAACCGCGATAGGATTTTATTGTTCTCTAACCTTATGAAAAACATGTGTAGTACAATTTATACAAGAAGCTCCATCAGAGAACAGTCATTTCTAAGGTGTCACCATGAGATCACATGACCCAACTGAAGAGAAAAATCCATGAAGTTTCAAACAGAAAAGAACAGTTAAACAGAGTTATAATAGATTAACAATATATTTTATAGAATAAATAAAAAAAAATCACAGGTCTTCTCCTTTTAAAAAACAGGTACAGCAGGTCAGGGAATGTAAATACGGTATATGTGCTCTTCCTTACATTGTAAAAGTTCTGATCACTCATAGGTTTCTATTTCCTCTGATTTTAATAGATTGGGGGGCTACCTATTTAATGGCTTTTTTTTTAATATAGACCAGAGAAAATATACTTCTATTCTTAACATTTTTGGGGATCCCAGATGTTGGATCCTCGCCACCTATAACTCTTAAGGTTTTATTAAGGTTATAATTAGAGATGAGCGTTGTTCTACTCGAACTGTTCGCCAATCTCAAATTCGAGCTGTTTTGGGCGGTGTTCGAGCCGTTCGGCGAACACGAACAATTTGAGAAAAATTCGGCTGTTCGAGGTTATGTTCGATAACTGTTCGTGCACCAAAATCATAACTGGATTTTTTCTCAGTAATGATGAAAATTAATGTTAATACGCAGTTTGAGTGTACAGCAGGGTGGGGGGAGGGGCAGGGGATGGATCTCTGCAGGAACAATGAAGATCTCCATTTTTTTTTCTCTTTCCCGCATTTGCAGTGGGGAGGTGCAATCTGTCAGCCTATCAGCAGCACACACACGGAGCGAAGTGCTTTTTTTCACACAAGCAAGGGCATGTGTCATTGGCAGTGTATGTCACATGTCCTTGCCCTATAAGACCAAGCCATTTTCCCCGTCGCCACCATTTTCTCACTGCTGCAGCTGCGTGTTAGACTGCACCGCTGTTGCTGTGTGCGCTATACCTTGTTAATTTCAAGCCAATTTTCGCACAAATCTACAGATAGCTTGGGAGTAGGGAATAGTTGTGATTGCAGTCCTTTTAAGGACTAGGTTACAGCATTTCCTACGACTTTTATCAGGCAGGTCTGTGCTCTTAAATAGATAGATTGTGGGAGTAAAGACTAATTGTAATTGGAGTCCTTTTCAGGACTAGGTTACATCAGTTCCTATCAGTTTTTGCCAGGCAAGACTGTGCCAGTGCTGTGCAAGTTTTTTTCACAGCATTTGGCTGAATCTAGCAAAGCTAATCCTTTTTGGCCTATTGCAGAGTGTGTTAGTCAGTGGAGTAGCCTATCTGTGTTGCAAGATATACCACCTGTGTATAGAATACCAATTTTTTTACTGCACCTAGTGAAGTAAAATCTTTTGGGCATAGCATCATTCTATTAGTCCATCTATACTGACCTCCATCAGGTTGCAAATTGAATATAATTTTTTTCTGCATCTAGCTCTGAAAAAATATTGGGCTTCTAGCTGTGTGTGGGACTTGTTCTATTAATCCATCTATACAGACCTCCATCAGGTTGCAAACTGAATATATTTTTTTCTGCATCTACCTCTGAAAAAATATTGGGCTTCTAGCTGTGTGTGGGACTTGTTCTATTAATCCATCTATACAGACCTCCATCAGGTTGCAAACTGAATATATTTTTTTCTGCATCTACCTCTGAAAAAATATTGGGCTTCTAGCTGTGTGTGGGACTTGTTGTATTAGTCCATCTATACTGACCTCCATCAGGATGCAAACTGAATATATTTTTTTCTGCATCTACCTCTGAAAAAATATTGGGCTTCTAGCTGTGTGTGGGACTTGTTCTATTAATCCATCTATACAGACCTCCATCAGGTTGCAAACTGAATATATTTTTTTCTGCATCTACCTCTGAAAAAATATTGGGCTTCT
The DNA here is from genome assembly GCF_046119375.1 of Phyllobates terribilis. Lineage (NCBI taxonomy): Eukaryota > Metazoa > Chordata > Amphibia > Anura > Dendrobatidae > Phyllobates > Phyllobates terribilis. Next base: position 105,089,232 of record NW_027362769.1, on the reverse strand, counting down.
AGCTGTGTGTGGGACTTGTTCTATTAATCCATCTATACAGACCTCCATCAGGTTGCAAACTGAATATATTTTTTTCTGCATCTACCTCTGAAAAAATATTGGGCTTCTAGCTGTGTGTGGGACTTGTTGTATTAGTCCATCTATACTGACCTCCATCAGGTTGCAAACTGAATATATTTTTTTCTGCATCTACCTCTGAAAAAATATTGGGCTTCTAGCTGTGTGTGGGACTTGTTGTATTAGTCCATCTATACTGACCTCCATCAGGTTGCAAACTGAATATATTTTTTTCTGCATCTAGCTCTGAAAAAATATTGGGCTTCTAGCTGTGTGTGGGACTTGTTCTATTAATCCATCTATACAGACCTCCATCAGGTTGCAAACTGAATATATTTTTTTCTGCATCTAGCTCTGAAAAAATATTGGGCTTCTAGCTGTGTGTGGGACTTGTTCTATTAATCCATCTATACAGACCTCCATCAGGTTGCAAACTGAATATATTTTTTTCTGCATCTACCTCTGAAAAAATATTGGGCTTCTAGCTGTGTGTGGGACTTGTTCTATTAATCCATCTATACAGACCTTCATCAGGTTGCAAACTGAATATATTTTTTTCTGCATCTACCTCTGAAAAAATATTGGGCTTCTAGCTGTGTGTTGGACTTGTTCTATTAATCCATCTATACAGACCTCCATCAGGTTGCAAACTGAATATATTTTTTTCTGCATCTACCTCTGAAAAAATATTGGGCTTCTAGCTGTGTGTGGGACTTGTTCTATTAATCCATCTATACAGACCTCCATCAGTTTGCAAACTGAATATATTTTTTTCTGCATCTACCTCTGAAAAAATATTGGGCTTCTAGCTGTGTGTGGGACTTGTTCATTTAATCCATCTATACAGACCTCCATCAGGTTGCAAACTGAATATATTTTTTTCTGCATCTACCTCTGAAAAAATATTGGGCTTCTAGCTGTGTGTGGGACTTGTTCTATTAATCCATCTAAACAGACCTCCATCAGGTTGCAAACTGAATATATTTTTTTCTGCATCTACCTCTGAAAAAATATTGAGCTTCTAGCTGTGTGTGGGACTTGTACTATTAATCCATCTATACAGACCTCCATCAGGTTGCAAACTGAATATATTTTTTTCTGCATCTAGCTCTGAAAAAATATTGGGCTTCTAGCTGTGTGTGGGACTTGTTCTATTAATCCATCTATACAGACCTCCATCAGGTTGCAAACTGAATATATTTTTTTCTGCATCTACCTCTGAAAAAATATTGGGCTTCTAGCTGTGTGTGGGACTTGTTCTATTAATCCATCTATACAGACCTCCATCAGGTTGCAAACTGAATATATTTTTTTCTGCATCTACCTCTGAAAAAATATTGGGCTTCTAGCTGTGTGTGGGACTTGTTCTATTAATCCATCTATACAGACCTCCATCAGGTTGCAAACTGAATATATTTTTTTCTGCATCTACCTCTGAAAAAATATTGGGCTTCTAGCTGTGTGTGGGACTTGTTCTATTAATCCATCTATACAGACCTCCATCAGGTTGCAAACTGAATATATTTTTTTCTGCATCTAGCTCTGAAAAAATATTGGGCTTCTAGCTGTGTGTGGGACTTGTTCTATTAATCCATCTATACAGACCTCCATCAGGTTGCAAACTGAATATATTTTTTTTCTGCATCTACCTCTGAAAAAATATTGGGCTTCTAGCTGTGTGTGGGACTTGTTGTATTAGTCCATCTATACAGACCTCCATCAGGTTGCAAACTGAATATATTTTTTTCTGCATCTACCTCTGAAAAAATATTGGGCTTCTAGCTGTGTGTGGGACTTGTTCTATTAATCCATCTATACAGACCTCCATCAGGTTGCAAATTGAATATAATTTTTTTCTGCATCTAACCCAGCCAATAGTTTTGGCCTAATACCACAGTTTGGCCACTCAGCTCTGCTCGGTTCCCATCCATTGTTTTTTTGTGCAAACAACTCCAGAGTTGTGAATTAGTTAACCACCAAAATGAGTGGAAAAAGGCCTGCTGCTGGTGGAAAGGGGAATAGGCGTGTTGGGAAGGGGAAAAAAGGTTGTGTCCGTGGGGTAGGTGTTAAAGCAACAGTAACATCTGCAGAAGAAAGACCATCTTCCAGCCAAACTAAAATGTCTACTTCTTTTAGCGGACAATGTGATAAGATCCCTTTCTTACGGCCACGCCAATCGCTACAAATTCCAGATGAGGCACAAAAACAGCAGGTGCTTCAACGGATATCAAGTGCTCCTTTAAGTGAGCTCTCCTTCACATCAACTTCAACATCACAAATACTCCAGTCCTCAAAGGTGTCACCCCAATCGCACTTGCTTCCTCACAGCTCCCAAATCTCCAGCTGCCCGTCTGAGTATGAGGTAGAACAGATGGTTGAGTCTGCAGAGCTGTTTACTCATACTATAGCCTGGGAATCAGAGGTCGACTCCAGCGCTTCTGTGAATCCAGACGAGGAAATGATCTGCACTGATGCCCAGAATCTTTATGAGTCGGATCCAGGACCAGACGCAGAAGGTTCTGACCATAATGTAGACCCTCATTCCCAAACTGTAACTCCTGTTGGTGGAGACAATGAGGAAGACGATGATAAGACTCAAATACCTGATTGGAGCGACAACTTTAGTTTATTGTCAGGGCAGGAACAGGTTGGCTCTGAGGACGACGGGTGTGATAACGCACAGGGTGATGATGATGAGGTTGGAGATCCCACTTACTGTCAACCCACAGTCAGCCAAGAGATGAGGTCAGCAGAGGAGGTGGAGGAAGATGCTAGTGACGACGAGGTCAGGTTGCGCCTTCCTGGACAGAGACGTAGTACTGGAAGCACGTCAACAACTGCATCCTCAAACACAACTCTGCCTCTCACCACAAGTCGTGGTGGCTCTTCAGGTCGCATGGGTGCTAAGCCTTGCATAGCCTGGGCATTTTTTCAGATCGATAAAGATGACCCAACTCGTGTTATCTGTAACATTTGTCAGCAAAAGCTAAGTAGAGGCCAAAAAATACATAGTTTGAGTACTTCATGCATGAACCGGCACATGGACATGAAGCATAAGTTGCAGTGGGAAGCACAGTGTGCTACAATGCGGCCTAGCCGGCCGGGCCAACCACCGTCTGCCATATCTTGTGCATCCGCGGCCTCTTCATCCTCTGTGACTGGGGGGACAGCAGTCACACCTGTTTTGGGGCGCAGACCTGCCACCTCTTTACCCGCAACAGCCAGCGTGATTGGCAGGTCATCATTTTCTTTGGAGGTGGTAACACCAGCTGGTGTTGAGCGCTGTCCGACATCGATAGCACCACCTTTGGATCAAGGCAACCTAACATGTCCGCCTGCATCTTCCTCACAGACTGGCAGTTTGCCGGGGACACCCTTATCAACCCCGTCTAAGCACAATAGCCAGCCCTCGGTCCCTCAGATGTGGACAAGTAAAAGACCATTTCCTCCTAGTCATGAGAAAGCTAAGAGGTTGAATTTCACCATCTGCAAGCTCTTGGCTACAGAAATGCTGCCTTTCCGCCTGGTGGACACAGAGGATTTTCGAGACCTTATGTCCGTCGCAGTGCCCCAGTACCAGATGCCCAGTCGGCACTACTTCTCAAAGAAAGGTGTGCCTGCGCTCCACCAGCATGTCGCACACAACATCACCGCTTCTTTGAGAAACTCTGTGTGTGACAGGGTGCATTTCACCACAGACACTTGGACGAGTAGGCATGGACAGGGGCGTTACATGTCGCTGACTGGGCACTGGGTAACTATGGTGACAGCAGGACAAGGGGCTGCTGTCCAAGTCTTGCCGTCCCACGAGTTGTGCGTCAATCCTCTTTATGTCAAAGTTCCTCCACTGCTTCTGCCTCCTCAACCTCCTCTCGGTCTTCCACCTGCACCCAAAGCCTGTCTGGTCATGCCACAAGCTTTCTAACTGCGCAGAAGGGATCCTGCACACCTCCTTACTATGCTGGCAGTAGGGCTCAACGTCATCAGGCGGTTTTTACATTGAAATGTCTGGGAAATTTGAGTCACACAGCTGAGGAGTTGTGGTCAGCTCTGGAGAACCAATTTCATGAATGGTTGTCTCCACTGGACCTGAAACCAGGGAAGGCCGTGTGCGACAATGCTGCAAACCTGGGTGCGGCCCTTCGCCGGGGCAATGTCACACACGTGCCTTGTATGGCTCACGTGTTGAACCTGGTTGTCCAGCAATTTTTAGCCCACTATCCCAGACTAGATGGCCTTCTGCAGAGGGCACGGTCGCTGTGTGCTCACTTCCGCCGTTCGCATCCCGCAGCTCAGCGACTTACATCTCTACAGAAGTCGTTGGGCCTGCCACTTCACCGGCTAAAATGCGATGTGCCTACCCGGTGGAATTCAACTCTTCACATGTTGCAGCGACTGTGGCAGCACCGACAAGCCCTGGTGCAATACGTTCTGACGTATAGCCTGGGCCAACGAGATTCAGAGGTGGGGCAAATCACGCTGGAGGAGTGGTCTCAGATCAGGGACCTATGCACCCTTCTGCACAGTTTTGAAATGGCGACGAAGATGTTTAGTGCTGACGATGCCATTATCAGCATGACTATTCCGGTGATTTACATGCTGGAGCACATGTTAAACAGAATTCGGAGTCAGGTGGTGGCACAAGAGGAGGTGGAGGAAGTAGAGGAGGAGGAGTTGTATGCGGAAGGGCTAACATCTGCAAGGTCCAGACGGTCGGCAGCACCAAGGCGGCAGGCATGTGAGGGTGGGGGAGATGGTCTTACCAGGGCGCATGGTAGCAGCCAAACTAGTGAGGAAGGTGCAGAAGCCCAGGAAGAAGTGGAGGACGAACTGATGGAAGACTCATCAGATGAGGGAGACCTTGATCACATTTCTGTTGTGCGAGGTTGGGGGGAGAGGACAGAGGAAGGAAGCATGATTGTTACCTCGCCACCAACACAACAGGGACTTGGTGCTCCTGGATGCGCAACACACATGAGTGCCTTCTTGCTGCACTACCTGCAACATGACCCTCGAATTGTGAGAATTAGAAATAATCCTGACTACTGGGTTGCCACACTGTTAGATCCCTGGTACAAAAGTAAATTTGCAGAAATTATTCCTGCCATAGAAAGGGATGCACGCATGCAGGAGTATCAGCAGAGACTGTTGCAGAATCTTACATGTGCTTTTCCACAAAATACCAGTGGTGCACGTAGTGAATCTCACAGTTCCAACTTGCCAACCGTGGGACCGTCAAGTGTTCAGCACTCAAACCGTAACAGAACCACAGTATCTGCTGGTAACATTAATTTTGCGGAATAATTTCACCACTTTTTTAGCCCATCCTTTGCAAGGCCACAGGAGACAAGAAGTCTGACACATAGTCAACGCCTAGAGACGATGGTACAGGAGTATCTCCAAGTAAACATTGAAGCCACGACTGTGTCACTGGACCCTTGCTCTTTTTGGGCTTCCAATCTGGATAAATGGCCGGAGCTAGCCACTTACGCCTTGGAGATCTTGTCATGCCCCGCAGCCAGCGTTCTGTCTGAACGTGTGTTCAGCGCTGCTGGTGGTGTGCTGACAGATAAGCGCACGCGGCTCTCCACTGATAATGTAGACAGACTCACGTTCATAAAGATGAACAAATCATGGATCCGAAACGACTTTTCTACCCCTGTGTCATCCTGGGGAGAGTAAAAGCTTGATGATTGGTTAAAATCACCCTACCAACCGTTTTAAGCTTTCAAATTACTAATCATGTTTATCTGTATCATGGCTGGAAAATAATTTGGGCTTTGTAGCAGTGTGCAGCACTGATTCTATTAGGCCATCTATAATAAGCTCCACCAGATTTAAAATTACTAATCATGTTTATCTGTATCTTGACTGGAAAATAATTTGGGCTTTGTAGCAGTGTGCAGCACTGATCCTATTAGGCCATCTATACTAAAGCTTCACCAGATTTAAAATTAATAATAATTTTTAGCTGCATCTAGCCCGGAAAATAATTTTGGGGCTCCGAGATGCGCAAGACACATAAGTGCCTTCTTGCTGCACTACCTGCAGCATGACCCTCATATTGTCAGAATTCGAAGTAATCATGACTACTGGGTTGCCACACTCTTAGATCCCCCAAACTTTTCGATCAACCTTTTCATTTTAATAAAGACCAAAAAAATGATCATTTTTGAAATTATAAGCATTAGCAGGTTGTTAGAAACTGAAATCAAACAGTTTTCAACTCAAAACTTTATTCTAGGTGATGTTACATTTTCACATAGGACCCCTTGTTCGAAAGGAGCTTCTGAACTCTCTCATCCATTGAATTTGTCAGGTTTTGGATGGTTTCTGCTTCAATTGTTTTGCATGAGGACAGAATACCCTCCCAGAGCTGTTGCTTAGATGTGAACTGCCTCCCGCCATCATAGACACTCCTTTTAATGATGCTCCAAAGGTTCTGAATGGGGTACAGGTCAGGGGAGCATGGGGGTCACACCATAAGTTTGTCCCCTTTTATGCCCATATCAGCCAGAGATGCAGATGTTTTATGTGCAGCATGAGATGGTGCATTATCATGCAGAAAAATGATCTTGCTGTGAAATACACGGTTCTTCTTCTTGAACCATGGCAGGAAGTGCTGTTTGAGAAAATCCACATACATTATGGAGTTCATCTTTAGCGCCTTCAGGGATCCTAAAGGGGCCGACAATCTCTCTCCCCATGATTCCAGCCCAAAACATTACTCCACCTCCTCCTTGTTGGTGCTGTAGCCGTGTTTGCGTGGTGTGTCCATCAACCAGCCATCCTCCACTCCATCCATCTGGACCATCGAGCGCTGCACGGCACTCATCCGTGAACAAAACAGTTTTGAAATCAGTCTTCATGTAATGTTTGGCCCACTGGAGCCGTTTCTGCTTGTGTGAAGTGGATAGAGGAGGTCGACAGGATGGCGTATGCACAGCTGCAAACCTCTGAAGGACCCTGCATCTTGTTGTTCGGGGGACGTTGGAGGCACAAGCAGCTTCAAAAACTTGTCTGCTGCTATGACAAGGCTTTTTTGCCGCTGCTCTTTCAACCTGACGTAATTGCCTGTTGGAAAGAGTCCTCAATTTGCCCTTATCAGCACGCACACGTGTGTACTGTGAATCAGCTACATACTTCTTGATTGCCAAGACACTTCATCCTGATCATCGCACAATGTTGATTGTAGTCATGCCTTGACCTAAACACTCCACAATTTGTTGCTTCTCAGCAGCCGACACATCCTTTTTCTTTCCCATTTTGGCAGAAAATGTAGGCTGCTTAATAATGTGAGACAACCTTCTTAAGTAGTCTTGCCTTTCATTGGACACACCTGCCAAACTAATTAGCACAGGTGTCTGCAATTGCTTACAGTGATATAAAGAGCCCTGACACACATCACCATCAATGAGTTTAACTGACAAACAATCAAATTCTTCCCTTATCACTCCTAAACACTTTTTGCATAATAATTTGGAACGCAGTGTACATGTGCTTTTCCACAAAACACCAGTGGTTCACGTAGTGAATCTTACAGTTCTAACTTGCCAACCGTGGTCTGTATGGAGTTGTTCAATAAAGGGCCCAAAATTAAGATAACATAGATGGGAGAGGTCTCTATGAATAGGAATTCCTAAGTATTTGATACCCTGTGAGGGCCAGGCAAAGGGAAAGTTGGACTGGATGGAATCCTATATGGATTTGGGGAGGGAGACATCAAGAGCCTCAGACTTCGCTGCATTGATTTTAAAATTTGACCATGTAACAAAGTGATCTATTTCAGCCATAACAGCATGGATGGATATATGTGATTGAGTGATATATACTAGGACATCATCAGCAAATAGAGAGCACTTGTACTCGGTGCCTCCCACCTCAATCCACCTAATATTGGGGTTATGGCGAATTGATGAGAGCAGGTGCTCCGTCACTAGGATGTATAAGAGAGGTGACAGAGGACATCCCTGCCTTGTCCCATTGGTGATTGTGAAAGGTGATGAAAATGTTCTGATGCACCCCCTGGGCCTTGGGACACCCGGAGCCGGACCCTTTTTGGTGGATGCTGGTGGTTGTAGTCTTCGTGGCGGCGACCCGGTTCCGTGGCTCAGGGTGGTCAAACCAGTGGCGGAACTATTTATGTGGTTTTGATGTTTAAATGTCCGACTACGCCACCCGTGGATTGCGGTCAGAGTGAACCGCCGCTGGAGGGCAGACCGCTGAGGCTGGTGTTGTGGGTGCAGCAGAGCGTAGCATAACTCCCCACGGGAGGAGTATAGCCTCAGGGCAGTGTATGCGGAGGATGGGGGTGATGGTGCAGGGCAGCAGCAGTAACGACACGGAGTCAGTGATGCAGTCCAGGGCCTTTACTCACAGTTCTTATTATCCAGACCACGTCTGCAGGTAACGGCTGCCCACGTCGTACTGTGCTCACCAGGTGAGGGGCTCAGACAACTCTCAGATAACTTTGGAGCGCTTCACAGGACCCCCTTTGTGTGTCCTTTGTCTGGCCTTTCTTACCAACCCTTCTGTCCTGCTGTCTCGGGCCTCCTCTTGGTAAACTTGGCGCCAGTTTCCCTGACCCTATGTGGTGCCTTCCTAGCGGGTGTAGCGAGGGGCTGCGCCACATAAAATGTCACAGCCTCCGGTTTCTAGCTGAGGGTCGTTTCCTGCCTCCACTAGTTTCGGGAACCGGTCTCCCCCTTTGGCCTGACCCCTCCACACAGGTGGATTCGGGCGTGCGGTGGCGACTCGCCCGTCCGCACCCCTGGGATCCCTTCATTCCTCGTTCCTGGAGCCTTCTCCGCTCCTCTTCCTTCCTTCTCCCTCTTCCAGGCCTGGGCCTCTGTTACTAGGCCCGCCTCCGGAGCAGAGCTCATGCAGAGCCCCTGCTCCCTGCCACTTCTGCTCAGACTTCTCTGCACTGAACTAAGATGGTGCCCACCTTTTATACTCCCTTCTCAATGCACCCAGGAACTGCTTCCTCCCTGCTCCTGCACTACAGGGTTCCCCTTCCTCAGTGTTCCCTCCCCCCACTCCAGCCAGGGACAGGAACTGTCGTGCCCATCTCAGAGGCATATTGGTCGCCCTGCCCCACGGCAATGTGGTGTAATGCATGCAGGTGTCGGGTCCTAATCCACACTCCATCCTTACCTGAGAGTGAGATATCACACCTCTGGGTGAGGTGCAATGCCTCTGTAGCAACCGAGCCCTCAGGGTGCTACAGTTCCATTTATCTTCAGCCTAGGTGACGTATTGTGATACAGGGCCGTGATTTTGGCTATAAAAGGGTCCCCTAGACCCCTACCCCAAGCTTTTTAAGAGAATCATATATGGCGTGCCAGGAGACTCTATGGAATGCTTTCTCAGCATCCAACGAGAGTATCTAATTACAAATTTTTAACTGCATCTAGCCCAGGAAATACTTTGTGCCTAGTAGCAGTGTCTGCTAGTCAGCGGATTATCCCGGCTGTTAAGCAAGCTACACCACCTGTAGTTTAGACACTTAATTTTTTCAAAGGAAATGCTTCGGGACCATGGGATACTTAGTGAAGAGCATCAGGAGGCACCCCAAGGCATAGGGGCTGGGACTGGCAGTAGGATGCCTTGCGGTGGACAGCCGAGCTCGATCCTTATAAAAGCTTTTTAACTGCAGCAGCTTTAGTGGACGCTACTGGAGCTGGAATTACGCGGCTGCTGGCATGAGACTTGCCCTCCAATAGATCCTTGTAAATGGATTTAAAGTGTATTCCTTCAAATTAGAGAGACAATTTAAATTAAAAAGCTTAGAGCTGCCTCCACCACAGGGGGGCTCGCTCGACCCACCAGCGGACAGGCACCAGTATTGGGAGAGGGGGGCTGGCCATCAGGGTTCACCGCGGCTCTGGCACAAACCCGGCGACACGGAGGTGGCACGGGCAGGAGCGGACTGGCCGTGTCGGCTTCTCACTTTTTGGATTTTAGAAGGGCATGACATGCCTATATCTGTGTCTCCCCCTCCTTTTACTCCTCCACCTCTTTTATTTTCGCATGACTATATGTACTTGTCACTTTTCCATGTGTTAGTTATGTCTTCTGAGCAGTGTGTCAGCTTTTGGACACCTTTGAAGGTGTTTTCTATGTGTTTCTATGTGTTTTTGTTTGCCTGCCATTGGTTTTAACGGTGTTCGAAGGTGTTCGACGAACAGTTCGGCGAACACACGGGTGTTCGACGAACCGAACCGAACTCGAACACCACGGGGGTGGCTCAACACTAGTTATAATATCTGTGGTTTATGATGGCCCTATATAAGCAAAGCATAATAATAACCTGCAAATAAAAGTTAGATTGTAGAACACTTGCTTATCTAGTCTATACAGCAGATAAGTTGCCCTTGTAATTTTTAAGCATATTTATTTCTTAATCATTAAAATGTATACAGTTTTTTGTCCAAAGCCCTTATGCAGATCTTATGTTTCTCCATAGTAGCAGACTACAAACAAACCATGTGTGTTCTGATCCTTTAATCATATGCCCTTCCATTTGTCACCTTTTTCTAAACACTGGAAAATCACTTATTTGGCATTTTCTGCACTGAAGATTTTCTGTCTGTTTGAAATAAGTATTGAACACGTCACCAATTTACAAAGTAAATATATTTCTAAAGGTGCTATTGAATTGAAATGATCACAGATGTGAGTAACTGCCAATCCAATCAACACAGACAAAGAAATCAAACCATAGATGTTCATAAATTAAGTTATGTGTAATAATGAGAAATGACACAGGGAAAAGGTTGAACACATGAAGAGAGGTGCAAACAGCCATGGAAAGTCATGACACCAACTTAAATCTGTCAGTAATTATAAAGCAATCCTGCCACTTAGTGAAAAATAATATCAGCTGGTTCAACTGATCGCCTTTTAAAAAGTGTCTCATTACCAAGGTGCCAAACAAGAAACATCTCATGATCGGTAAAACCAGGGAGCTTTCTCAAGACCTTCGCAACCTTATTGTTTCAAAAAATACTGATGGCATTGATTACAGAAGAATTTATAAACTACTGAAGGTTCCAGTGAGCACTGTTGGGGCCAAAATCCAGAAGTGGAAAGAACAACATTTCACCATAAATCAACCATGACTAGGTGCTCCCCCAAGATTTCAGACAGAGGCGAGAAAATAATTATCAGAAGAGTTTTCCAAGAGCCAATGACCACCTGTGGAGAGTTAAAGAAAGACCTGGAATCAGCAGGTACAATTGTTTCAAAGAAAACTATAAGCAATGCATTTAACCTCCATGGCCTCTTTGCGCTCTCACCATGCAATACTCCATTGCTGAACAAAAAGTATGTTTAAGGGCGTTTAAAGTTTGCTCAACAACATGTAGACAAGCTTGTGAAATACTAGGAGAATATAGTCTGGTTAGATGAGACCAAATTTGAACTTTTGGATGCCATAATACATACCAGGTTTGGAGGCCAAAAGGCACTGCATATCACCCCCAAAAAAAACATAACAACAGTGAAGTTTGGAGGTGGGAAAATCATGGTGTGGGGCTGGTTTTCAGCATGCGGCAATGGCAAACTTCATATAATTGAAGGAAAGTTGACTGGAAAAAATATGCTGCCATGTACAAGGATGATGAAGATGAAATGAGGGTGGACATTTCAGCAAGACAATGATCGCAAACACACAGCCATGGAAACTCTCAATTGGTTTCAGAGACAGAGACAATAAATCTTCTAGAATGGCTGAGCCAATCACCTGACCTGAAGCCAATAGAAAATTTATGGAAGTAACTAAAGCTCAGAGTTCATAGAAGGAGCCCACGGGACCTTCAGTATGAATAGTGTTTATGTGGAAGAATGGGCTAAAATCACACCTGAGCAATGCATGTGACTAGTTTCTCCATACAGGAGGCGTCTTGAAGCAATCATCACAAACAAAGGCTTTTGTACGAAGTATTAAATAAATTTCACTAAGCGTGTTCAATAATTTTTCCCTGTGTCATTTCTCATTATTACACATAACTTAATTTATGGATATCTATGGTTTGACTTCTTTGCCCGTGTGGATTGGATGGGTTGTTATCGACACCTCATGAGAATTTCATATCAATAGCATCTTTAGAAATATATTTACTTAGTAAATTGGAGATGACTAGTGATGAGCGAGTATGTTCTGTTCACCCTTTCGGCGAGTATGCTCGAGTGCTCGCCGAGTGTCTTCAGCGTGCTCGGGTGTTATGTTTTAGTCACTCCGTGCGCATGATTTGCAACTGTTTGACAGTTTTAATACATGTGAGGAATGCCTAAGAAACAAGCATTCCTCACATGTATTAAAGCTGTAACACAGTCGCAAATCATGCTATTCAAACATATCACTGAGTACGCTGAAGATACTCGGAACTCGCCCGAGCATACTTTCCGAAAGGGTTAACTGAACATACTCGCTCATCACTAGTGATGACGTGTTCAGTACTAATTTCACCCACTGTATGTCTTCATCAAATCCAAAAAAAGATAAATCACAAAATTCTAGCTTCCTATATGAGCACAGAATGTCACTGCATATTGTTTTTACAGTGAACACATTGATAAAATAATATGCAATGTGGTCTCAAAGGGGTTGTCTGGGACTTTAACATTGATGCCCTATCCTTAGAATAGGGCATCAATGTCTGATTGGTGGGAGTACAATACACGGCACCCCCACTGATCTGCGGTTCTCGGTGTGGACGGCAGCTGGAACTGCTCAGTTACAGAGCTGCATAGCTCCATTGATTGTATAGTGGCCACTGCCGGGTACTTAACATCCGCCGCTATTCAAATTAATAGGGGGCGGATGTGCAGTGCCCGGCCGTGACCACTATTCCGACAACAGAGCTGTGCAGCTCCATAACAGAGCAGTTCCGACTGCTGCTGACACTGGGAACAGCTGATTGCCGGGGGTGCCGGGTGTAGTACCCCCACAGATCAGAAGTTGATGACTTATCCAAAGGATAGGACATCAATGTTAAAGTCCCAGACAATCCCTTTAAAGGAAGGCAATATTTTTGGGGGGAAAATGACCTATTGTTAAATCAAGTTTTCATGTTAAACATATTTTTCAAGAATTTTTGGTGATTCTTTTTTTAAGTTTCTATGTCACTATATAGTATATATATGTATATATGTATAATGGCCCATGTTTTGGTTATCCGTGGACCTTGGTCATGGCCTGTCTGTATCAAGGAGCCTATCCTGCAGTGCTAACCATAAGATTATTATGGTCAAGGCTGTTAGATACGCTTCTTGATACAGACAGGCTGTGACCAAGGTCCACAGATGACCGAAACGTTGGCCAGTAATCATGCTGAAGCTTTATGCTGAGACCTCAATAAAGTTAAAATTCGGGATACAGAAGAAGACCACAACACTCTACCATGGTCAGTAGAGAATAGTCAAGAAACACTTCCAGTCTATAATTTCAGATGGTCCATGTAGCTGCTGTAAAGCATTTTTAAGATAATAGTACAGGCAAAATTTCTGCACCCAAAATTACAATAGATAATAATAAAAAAAATTGATCTAAAAAATTACCAGTAGTATTTAGTCTTACTTAGTAACATATACAGTATAGGCGATACTTTCCATTTAAGACCACCCAAGTGGTGCCTTTAAGCAGCCGGAATCATTTAATTTCAATCTATAGAAGTGACATGTAGCTCTGTATCATGGAAAGAGATCACTGACTACAATACAGATATCTCATGGAATAATCAGCACAGAATTGTGGACCTATTTAGTGTGTCAGGTGGACTTCTCTAGTGATGCCACTGGTCATAATGATATCATTAATGTCACCGTGAAGGCTCCTGTAATCTCTTACCATGCCTAATGTCTATACATATTAATTATTCCATTGTAAACACTAGATACCAAGGTTTTTTTCCAGCTCTTCATAGTCACTGCATTGAGGAATACAATTTTATGTTCTCGATATTTTCTTTCTCTTTTAAAAATAAGACTGTCTTCATTTTTTATTTCTCAGCAAATTCATATCAAAAGATTTTATATCTATAATCCCAAGTATGACCCTGCAGAAAAAAAAAACTCCAAATACTGCTAAAAATGTCATTAATTTATACTGTTAGACGAATTACAGTATGAAGACAAAGAAAGCCTATAATCTGAATTTCTCTTTAGATATCTCAGTCTCATAAAACTGAATGAGAGGTGAAATTGAGAACTTCATTTCTGCAGAATGTTATTAGCGATACATGTGTTGGGGGTTGGGGGCCTAGGAAATGGATCTCGTGTCTCTTTTGAAGATTTACCTTAAAAATAGATTTATAGCAATTCAAGTGCACATGTGCAGTACTTGCAATTCTGATTGGAAATAAAAGACCTGATATATTGAGCTTTCTAATTTGTAGTTTTTGATGAGGCAAGAAATCTGCATTTTGAGTTTAATTGACCACGATATTATTTCTCATTTCTCTCTCATATAAAGTCTCTAATAGAACAGTCGTAGAACAGCCAAATAAGCATATAACACTTTTACAGTATAAAATTAAGTTCACTGTAAAATCCGCCTGCTCTAAAGACAGTCACACATTATGCTCTTATACATTATGTATCCAGTGTCAAGGCCAGAGAGAGGTTGGAGCTCGATTTTCTCCCTCTCCTTGATAGATAATAATGAGATGAGAAGCTAAAGGAGAATGTTAAAGGGGTATTCTTATGTTTGGAAATTATTTTCTACCTGTGGAATAGGGATAACTTCCCAATCACTGGGGGTCCCACCTCTGGGAGCCACACCAGTCCAAAGAAAAGTGAATGGAACGGTGGTAGAACATGTGCACCTGTCACAGATGTGTCAGATGTGACAGACAGTCGCCCTGCAGTTGGTTGCAGGAGATCTCTTCATTTGGCATTACAGACACCTTCTTAGATCTGTCTCACTGTAGGACCAAGCGTCTACCTCCCTACGGATAATTAACACCCAGGCCTGGGTGTTTAAATACTTCCAGTTTGCTACAGAGAGGTGCCAGTGATATTCACATGACCACTTGTGAAGGCTTGTGTTAGAACCCTCCTGTTTGTTTTTTTTCCATCTTGTGTTTTGCGGTCACGTGACCATTTGCCTTTATATTCCAGATCCGCCCTTTTGGCTGTGCTGGACTACAGTGTTTGACTGTTTCTCTAGCCAGGTGCTTCTGTGCCTTTCTCTGTCAGTTCGTTTGGTCCTTCTGGGACCTCTAGGACTTTTTTATCTATTTGTCTTTTTATGTTCTGCAACAACTTCTCTGTTTAGGTGGTGTCCCATTTTTGTCCCAGTCCTTAGTTCTTTTAGGGACCCCTCCCCTTATGCTATAGGTCTTCGTTCAGACTAGCTGAGGACTAAGGCGGGTCTGTTTGCTAGGAACAGGCAGCCCACTACATCGTAGGGATACAGCTTAGTTTTACTGTAGGAACAGTTTTCCCTTATCTTTCCTTAGTACTTGTTGCAGATCATAACAGCTTGGAGCTGTTGCAGTCTGCTTACTTCCTCTTTGGTGCTAAGAGGCCATGTGTGTAATCTCTCCGAAGTCGGCTCAAGCTAAGTTACTTCCCCTGTGTCTGTCTCCCCTTGCTGTCTTTAGTTGTTAGTGGGGACTGACTAGCGCTGATCCCCCCTTCCCTAGCTAGGGCCTAGCTCTAGGGAGATACAGGGTTTTAGGTTCCTGATCGGTGATTGGTGAGAAACCAATATAGGGACGGTAGGGAAGACAGGGTGATATCAGATCAGCCTAGGAGGTCTTCACCCCCTCTTTCCTTAGTGTCTAGACTCCCTTCCCCTCATCGTATTGCACTTTGTCTTTCCTACACTGTGTGTGAAAGCACCTCCACTCCATTAATTTTTGATGGGATTGGGGAGATAGTAGTGCTGTGTAGTCAACCACCGCTTAATTCATATGATCCCAGTTCTAGGGATTGGTGGGGATCCCAGCTGTTGAACCTCCAATGATGGGAAAGTTATCTCTTATCTTATGGATATCGAATAACTTCCAAACTTGAAACTACTCTTTTAAAGGAGTTGTCCAGTTTAAAATGATAAGTCTGCAATCACTCTGTGTGACTGCAGACTTATGAATCACCCCATCGCACGCAGTGTGCGCCTACGAGGATTCACTGGTTTCTGAGCCGGGAACGGCGGCGATGTATGTGATATGCATACTCCCGGCCAGAACCTGACTAATGGACGCAGCTTCGCTCCATACACTTGTATAGAGCAAGGCTGCGCCCACTAGATGGGTTCTGTCCGGGAGTATGCATATGACGCGCCCCCTGGGCCTGTGTTGTGCAGGGAATACCCGGAGCCGGATCGCTGAGGGTTGTAGTCTCCGTGGCGCTGACCCGGTCCGTGCCCAGGGTGGTCAATTCAGTGGCATTCTTAGTGTAATAACAAGTGTCCGACTACGCCACCCATGGATTGCGGTCAGTGGGGACCGCCGCTGCGCTGCAGACCGCTGAGGCTGATGTTGTATGCGCAGCCAAGTATGGGATAACTCCCCACGGGAGAAGCATTGCCTCAGGGCAGCTAGTGTGGATGATGAGAGTGATGGTGTGAGTGTCCCAGCACTAATGGTGCTGGTGCGGCGATGAAACACAGAGACGTGTGGTTGCAGTTTCCAATGCTTTACTCACAGTTCTTTACTGGTCCTAGTCACCTCGGTACCGGCGGTGACTGCCCAAGCCGTGCTGCGTCCACCAGGCAAGGGGCTCGACAAACTCCCAGGCAATTCCAGAGTGTGGCACAGGGCTCCCTTCTCTTCCTTTCTCTGGCCGTCCCCACCAGTGACCCACCTTTGTCCAGCTTCCTCGGGCCTTCTTAAGGCGCTGGGGATTCTTAAGTCTGCAGTCACACAGAGTTACCGCATACTTATCATTTTAGACTGGACAACCCCTTTAAGTATATTATAATTATGTTCTGTACTCTAAAGAAGTTTTCAATTTTAAAAAAATTAATTTAAATTAATATGGAGTTGGGTCCAATGATCAGGATTCTAATTTCTTGTCCAGAGTGAAGAACTTTTACAAAGAACATTTCTCACTTTGGAAATAGCAACAAGACCAGTAGCTAATGACAGAAACCAGAATAGGGCTGAAGCAACCAGAGAAGTCTTGAGTTAGGTCAGTGTCTTGTTGGGGAGCTAGTTACCCTGTGGCCATCAGGGATTGCTAAGCCTCCTGCTGTACCTCCTGCACCTATGCATTTTCAGGCTCCAACCCTTCTTGCTTGGAATCTTCTTTCTTTTCCGTCTGTTATTGTGCCAAAAGTCAGCAGCATTGCGACCTATGGTGTAGGAAGCTGGTGACTAATGATGAGCGAACGTGCTCGCCACTACTCGGTACTCGCCACTACTCGGTACTCGCCCGAGCATCATGGTGCTCGACAAGCTTGGCGCTCGGCGAGTATTTCTGGGTTGCTCGGGCGGGAACTCGGGTCCCCTCCCTGCATGTTTGGTGCTCTTTAGAGATTGTGCCACCCACATCTTCTCGCCTGACCTTCCTGTCCCAATTTCTAGGGGACCACAGCACACCACTATTGAACCCAGAGCAGTGTCAAAAGGTTGCTGGTTGGATAGCGGATAATGCTTCCAGTCACTTAGCCACCACCACCACCACCCTGTCTTCCACAAGGTCAAGCCTCAGTAGCCGTGAGTCTGGACTGCATATTCCTCACCCTGATCCTCCTTCCTCCCACCATGCCGAGTACCCAGAGACAACTGATTCCACACTTGGACACTCTGAAGAGCTGTTCACTTTTCCATTTATAGATTCGGGCCTCTCGCCCGGTCCAATAGAAGCGGTGCAAGAGGAGATCGAGTGTAGCAATGCACAAATATTTGAGCAGCCACGGTTGCAAGAAGGCGACGGTCGGAAAGTGTCACAAGAGGTGGACACAATTGCCAGAAAGTCAGGAGGAGGACCAGGGTGCAGAAGTGGAAGACGAGGTGGTGGATGATATAGTAACTGACCCAACATGGCAGGAGGACATGCAGAGCGAGGAAAGCAGCACACAGGGGGAGGGAGGCAGAGCACCCCAACAGGCAGGAAGAAGCAGTGTGGTGGCCGCAGACAGAAGGCAGGCAACCGTTCCCCGTAACACCAACACGAAGGAAGTTGCCAGTACAACTGTTAGGTCTTCCCGAGTCTGGTTGTTTTTTAAAGACTCTGCCGATAACCCCAAAAAGGCCATTTGCAACACATGCCAGGCCAGCATCAGCAGGGGTGGCAAAACGACCAGCCTGACCACCACCAGCATGATCAGGCACGTGGCAGCAAAACACCCGACTTTGTGGGCCGAACCCCATGGTCTAGGAACAGTGTCTGCGGGTGGCACCATTGCTTCTTCCGCTGTTGTGCATGCAAGCCAATCCCCTGTCCATGGTGCATGCGAAGATGCCTCCTGCCCTGCACCTGTCGTTGCACACTCTCAAGTAGCAGCATCAGGAAGCATGTCCATGTCTTTGTCCCAGTGCAGCGTTCAGTTGTCCATACCCCAGTCCTTGGAACGCAAGCGCAAATATGCAGCCCACGCCCCACAGGCCACACTACTAAATTCTCACATTTCACGACTGCTTGCGCTCGAAATGTTGCCTTTTAGGCTCGTGGAGACGGAAGAATTCCGCAACCTGATGGCTGCGGCCGTCCCTCGGTACTTGGTCCCCAGCCGCCACTATTTCTCCCGGTGTGCCGTCCCCGTATTACACAAGCACGTGTCCCAAAACATTAGCCGTGCTCACAACAGCGCAGTTACCGGTAAATCCACCTAACCACGGACACGAGGACAAGTGCTTGTGGGCAGGGATGGTACATCTCGTTGATGGCACACTGGGTTAACATAGTGGAGGCCGGGACCCAGTCGGACCTTGGGATGGAACACGTCCTCCCGACGTCAAGGATTGCAGGCCCTAGGTTAATCAAGGTTGCCCCCACGGTCTACAGCTCCTGCACCTCATCTTCCTCAGCCTCCTCCTCCTCTTCAGCCTCCATCTCCGAAATGACCACATCAGTCACAAGCTGGAAACACTGCAGCACTGCCTCTGCCAAGCGGCAACAGGCTGTGCTGAAGCTAATATGCTTAGGTGAAAAACCGCACAATGCTGAAGAGTTGTGGACAGCTCTGAAAGAGCAGGCAGATCTGTGGCTCACACCGTTGAACCTACAGCCAGGCATGGTCATGTGTGAACCTGGTGGTGGCTCTGAGGCAAGGCGAGGCGAGCTCACACACGTACCATGCCTGGCCCATGTGCTTAACCTCGTGGTTCAGCGGTTTCTCAAATCCTACCTGGAGCTGCCGGATCTGCTTGTTAAAGTACGCCGCCTGTGTGCCCATTTTAGAAAGTCAGCTACAGCTTCCACCGCCCTTGCAGTGTTTCAGCAGCGTTTGCAGCTTCCGGCTCACAGACTGGTGTGTGATGTCCCCACGCGTTGGAACTCTACACTGCAGATGTTGGGAAGGATTTGTGAGCAGAAGAAGGAAGTTGTTGAGTACCAGCATCAACAAGGCCGTCGGTATTCAGTTCAGACTCCACACATAAGACCTCAGGAGTGGACATGGATGTTAGACATATGTACCATCCTCCAAAACTTTGAGGACTCCACCAAGATGGTGAGCGGCGATGATGCCATAATTAGCGTCACCATCCCGCTTCTCTGTCTTCTGAAACGCTCTTTGCTCACAATCAAAGAGGATGCATTGCAGGCGGAGCACGATGAGATGGAGCAAGGAACCATACATGGTGATTACACACAGCCAAGCCTCATCTCATCCCAACGTGGATTGGGTGGCAATGAGGAAGAAGAGGAGGAGGAGGAAGGACAGGAGCTAGTTTCATGTACTATAGACGGTAAAAACCTGCACAGCTGTCATACCGTCTGTTCAGCGTGGATGGCCAGAGGACAGAGAGGAGGAGGAGAGCATGGTCAGTCATCCTCTTGGTGAGGACACCGAAGTCTTGCCTGTTAGTAGTCTGGCACGCATGGCTGAGTTTATGTTACGCTGCCTTTCCCATGACCCTCGTGTTCTCAAAATTTTGTCATTACTGGTTGGTGACATTTCTAGACCCACGCTACAAGGAGAACTTTATATCCCTTATTCCTGAGGTGGATGGGTCTACAAAAATGGGGCTGTACCAGAAGGCCCTTGTTGCGGAACTATTAAAAAAATTCCCATCTGAAAACGCTGGCTGCAGAAGGCACACTTCCTTGGCCAACCAAGGAGTACAGGCGAGAGAGACACAACTTCAATCCAGCAGAGGCAGGGGAACACTGTCAAAGTTCTGGGAGAGTTTGCTCAGACCCTCCCATGGACAGGCCCTGAGGCGCGGGGTACTTTCACAAGGAGTGCAAAGTTTGGGAAGATGCTGAGGGAGTACCTTGCCGACCGTACCAACGTCCCCTGTGGTTCCACTGTGCCTTATAATTATTGGGTATCCAAGCTGGATACGTGGAATGAACTGGCTCTCTATGCCTTGGAGGTCCTGGCCTGCCCTGCCGCCAGCGTTTTATCAGAGCGGGTTTTTAGTGCCACTGGTGGAATTATAACTGATAAGCGCATCCGCCTGTCAACTGAAAATGCTGACAGGCTGACTCTTATAAAAATTAACAAGGGCTGGATTAGGCCTGACTTCTCAACACCACCGAATGATAGCAGCATAACATAAACTCCAATCCAGTGTCTTTTTTTGGGAGGTGTATTCCCATGCACCTTTTCACACCCACACATGGGTATGCGCTTCCTGATTTTGGCTATTTGCTCTTGTCCTCCTCCTTCTCCTCATCCTCCACCACCATATCACCAGGGTGACCGTGGTCCGTGATGCAACACCCACCTAATTTTTTTAAAGGGTGTTTATGATGCCCATAAAAAATTTTTTTATACAGTATGTTCATGTATACCCCCCAGGGGTAAATGTTTGTCAGCCCATACAC
Organism: Phyllobates terribilis; assembly: GCF_046119375.1. Lineage (NCBI taxonomy): Eukaryota > Metazoa > Chordata > Amphibia > Anura > Dendrobatidae > Phyllobates > Phyllobates terribilis. The sequence goes on along the minus strand of NW_027362769.1, from coordinate 105,068,229 downwards.
TTAGTGCATGGGCATTACAAGTATAGGAGGCCCGCTCCTTTCTAATGGGAACATTTTTTTATGAGGCCCTCCTCCACATCTCTTCCAATGGGCTTTGAAGTGCCTCCAAATTTTTGGCAGCCCTTGCATTCACTGCATAGGCCAACACTATGGGAGACTCTCTCCTTTCTAATGGGAATTTGTGGTTACTGTGGCCCTGCTCTATGTGTCTTTAAATTCTTAGTGGGTTTTTTACTAAAATTGGTCAGCCGTTGGACTCACTGCATACCCTGTAACTGTATAGCAGACTCACTCCTTTCTAATGGGAACATGTCGTACCTTGTTACTGTGGCCCTGCTCTGTGTGTATTTAAATTCTTAGTGGTGTTTTTCCTAAAATTGTCAGCCGTTGGACTCACTGCATACCCTATAACTGTATAGCAGACCCTCTCCTTTCTAATGGGAACATGTTGTACCTTGCTACTGTGGCCCTGCTCCATGTGTCTTTAAATTCTTAGTGGTGTTTTTACTAAAATTGGTCAGCCGTTGGACTCACTGCATACCCTATGGCTATGTGCCCACGATGCAGAAATGCTCAGGATTTTTTCCTGAGCTTTTCTGCATCTCCATGGCAGAAAAAAACGCATGCTGATTTTACATGCGTTTTCCTGCCAGGGACATGCGGAAAAGGAGCGTTATTCACTGACATTTCCGCATGCGGATTGACAAGCGCTTTCCAAGCGATTAGCATCACTTGGAAAGTGCTTGTGACAACTAGGTCACACTATATAAATCCATGCAAACTGCATGGATTTATATAGTGTGACCCGAGAGAGTGGTTAAAAAAAAGTATATATATATATATATACTTACCCTTCGATGGCCCGCACTGGCTTGCTTCGCTCGGTGCCGGCAGCGGTGGATTGAAAGACCTGCCGACGTCAGCGTCGCGTGACCCGTCACATGACTCTGACGTCAGCGCAGGTCCTTCAATCCACTGCAAAGTGCCGAGAAGCAAGGAGGAGCGCAGCGCGGGCCGCCGGAAGGTAAATATACATTTATTTTTTATTTTATTCTTTTTTTACAGATTTTTTAATGGTACCTGGGTCCGGAGGAGAGTCTCCTCTCCTCTAGACCTGGGTACCATCCGCACATTAGAACGCGCCAATTACGCAAGTACAGATGCAGTCTTGCGGAATTGGCGCATTCTAATGAAAGTCAATGGCGGCAAAAATGCAGCATTTCCGCAAAATAATTGGTAGTGCTGCGTTTTTTTCCGCAATGATAATCCGCAGCGGAAATTTCAGCAGCATGTGCACAGCACATGCGGATTATCATTGGGGAACATTACTGCCCTTCTACCATGCGTTTTTAATGCGTTTCCGCAGCGTTTCCGCAGCTGCAAACACGCTGCAGAAACGCATTAAAAACGCATTGTATAGCAGACCCTCTCCTTTCTAATGGGAACATGTCGTACCTTGTTTCTGTGGCCCTGCTCCGTGTGTCTTTAAATTCTTAGTGGGGTTTTTCCTAAAATTGTCAGCCGTTGGACTCACTGCATACCCTATAACTGTATAGCAGACCCTCTCCTTTCTAATGGGAACATGTCGTACCTTGTTACTGTGGCCCTGCTCTGTGTGTCTTTAAATTCTTAGTGGTGTTTTTACTAAAATTGTCAGCCGTTGGACTCACTGCATACCCTATAACTGTATAGCAGACCCTCTCCTTTCTATTAGGAACATGTCGTACCTTTTTACTGTGGCCCTGCTCTCTGTGTCTTTAAATTCTTAGTGGAGTTTTTCCTAAAATTGTCAGCCGTTGGACTCACTGCATACCCTATAACTGTATAGCAGACTCTCTCCTTTCTAATGGGAACATGTCGTACTTGTTACTGTGGCCCTGCTCCATGTGTCTATAAATTCTTAGTGTGGTTTTTCCTAAAATTGGTCAGCCGTTGGACTCACTGCATACCCTATAACTCTATAGCAGACCCTCTCCTTTCTAATGGGAACATGTCGTACCTTGTTACTGTGGCCCTGCTCTATGTGTCTTTAAATTCTTAGTGGGGTTTTTTCCAAATTTTGGCAGCCCTTGCAATCACTGGATACGCAATAATAGTATAGGAGACCCACTTGTTAATAATGGGAACAACAAAGCATAGCCGGCTGATGGCTCTCTAACAATAGCTAGGGCCGACTGCTGGTCTTTTAAGAATAGTAAGGGCAGTCTGATGTCCCTATAAAAATAGGCTTTATGACTTTCAGAGTCCCTCCATCATAAATAAAACAGGATGTGTCTGATGATGTGTCACACACCACATTGCCAGATAAGGTTGTAAAATGTTAAAATGACATTTCCCGGTGAATGCATTTGTCTTAAAAAAAAAACGTAAAAAAACCCAAACAATAGGATCTTTCTTTAGTATAAAAAACAGCGTCACCAATTTAACAACAATGTAATCACATTGTTCAGCTCATGCACCTCCTCCTCCATCTCCGAAATGACCACATCAGTCACAAGCTGACAGCACTGCAGCACTGCCTTGGCCAAGCGGCAACAGGCTGTGCTGAAGATAACATGCTTAATGCTTAATTGACAAACCGCCCAGTGCTGCAGAGTTGTTGAAAGCTGTAACACAGCAGCCTGATCTGTGGCTCTCACCGCTGAACATACAGCCAGGCATGGTCGTGTGTGACAATGGGCGAAACCTGGTGACAGAGAAATTACAGCCGGGGTAGATACGGTTTCCCTCTTTGCCAGTCCTTTCACCGAGCTAAAGAATATGGCTGTGGTGAAATACAACTCCCACTGAGAAGCTGTTTCAGATTGAAAAACATTGTTCTCACCAGAGGATTTGATTCTGAGGGCTAACCTTTCTCCCCCGCTCAAGAGCCCCATAGCAGCTGCAAAGTTAGCGCTATCATGAACTCTCCTGAGGTAGAAGCCAAGGCACACCAGAGGATTCTCTGGTGGGACCGTCCAACCCTGCCAAAAAGCAGTCCTGGCTAAGAAAAGTGTGTGGAAAGGTTCCCGGACACTCTATGGTTGCTTTTTTACTGAGGAAGAAACACACGCAAACACGGGGAGAACATACAAAGTCCTTGCAGATGTTGTCCTTGCTGGGATTTGAACCCAGGATCCCAGTGCAGCAAGTCTTCAGTGCTAACCACTGATCCAATATGCTGCCGTTCACCCTCTAATATCTAACAGGCTGGAGAAACTTGCACCTACTGCCACTCTATCTTCAGTTCCTTTGTGAGAAAATGTATTTAGGCAGCCACTCAGTCTACCAAATAAAATTCCTGAGAAGGAAATTGGGGATGGCTTCGCTACTGGTACTAGGGGCAGTGCTAATATCATGGTGTCATACTATAGTTTGCTGGAAATATTCCAGGCTGGTAGGAGGCAAGCAAATTCTCATAGAAAAGTACCAGCAGTAATGTTCAGGGACCCGCGCTTGTAGAAGACGGAGACAACACCGGGAGAAATAGTGACGGCTGGGGACCGAGTATGGACATGAGGCATGAGGCATGTGGTTGTGAAAAGCTTCCGCCTCTACGAGCCTAAAAGGCCACATTTCAAATGAAAGCAGCTTTCCAGGACTTCCTGTGAGAAATGACATGCAGGGTAGATAGGGTTTCCCTCTATACCAGTCCTTTCACCGAGCTAAATACAACTGTCAGCAAAAAAAGTTGTGGACTGGCTCCGTACCGTCCCTGGCCACATTCACCTGTCCACGTGTTTGTGGTTAAGCGGTCCTTCCCAGTAAGTGCACTGGGGAGGGCACGTGTAATGTTGTGGGACCCGTGCTTGTGGAAGGCAGAGGCGATACCGGAAGATATAGTGGCGGCTGGGGACCGAGTATGGACACCCGGCCACCTCCGGCAGGAGGTTGTGAAAAGCTTCCGCCTCCACGAGCTTAAAAGGCCATATTTCAAGTGCAAAAAGCTGCCCAGAAATCTGGCAGTTTAGTGTTGCAGCCTGTGGGTGGGTGTCTGGCTGCATACTTGCACTTGCATTACAAGTAACAGAAAACTAAGCAGATGGTGGCCTCTATCATCATTATGGCCTCACCTCGGCACTATGAACTCTCCTGAAGGAGAAGCCAGGGCCCGCTGGAGGAGTCTCCGATTCTCTGATGGGCCCATCCAACCCTTCCGAAAAGCAGCCCTGGCTAAGAAAAATGTGGGGGAAGGTTCCCAGACACTCTATGGCTGCTTTTTTTAATGTGGATCGGCCATGCTTACGCATGTTATTTCTCAAACCGCATTACAGATCAGGCCATTGTCCAACTCTGTATTCAAGAAATTAAATGCGCAAAGAAAGATGTGTGTGTGTCAAAGCACCACCCACAAGGGCGAATTGATGTTGGACGGGCTGCCATTGCTTCTGCAACAAGCTGCTGCATTACAGGACTTCCTGTGAGAAATGACATGCAGGGTAGATAGGGTTTCCCTCTATGCCAGTCCTTTCACCGAGCTAAATACAACTGTCAGCAAAAAAAGTTGTGGACGGGCTCCGTACCGTCCCTGGCCACATTCACCTGTCCACGTGTTTGTGGTTAGGCGGTCCTTCCCAGTAAGTGCACTGGGGAGGGCACGGGTAATGTTGTGGGACCCGTGTTTATGGAAGGCGGAGGCGATACCGGGAAATATAGTGGCGGCTGGGGACCGAGTATGGACACCCGGCCGCCGCCGGCAGGAGGTTGTGAAAAGCTTCCGCCTCCACGAGCTTAATAGGCCATATTTCAAGTGCAAAAAGCTGCCCAGAAATCTGTCAGTTTAGTGTTGCAGCCTGTGGGTGGGCGTGTGGCTGGCTGCATACTTGCACTTGCATTCCAAGTAACAGAAAACTAAGCAGATGGTGGCCTCTATCATCATCATGGCCTCACCTCGCTACTATGAACTCTCCTGAAGGAGAAGCCAGGGCCCGCCGGAGGAGTCTCCGGTTCTCTTGTGGGCCCATCCAACCCTGCCGAAAAGCAGCCCTGGCTAAGAAAAGTGTGGGAGAAGGTTCCCGGACACTCTATGGCTGCTTTTTTAATGTGGATCGGCCATGCTTATGCATGTTATTTCTCAAACCGCATTACAGATCAGGCCATTGTCCAACTCTGTATTCAAGAAATTAAATACGCAAAGAAAGATGTGTGTGTGTCAAAGCACCACCGACAAGGGCGAATTGATGTTGGACGGGCTGCCATTGCTTCTGCAACAAGCTGCATTACAGGACTTCCTGTGAGAAGTGACTTGCAGGGTAGATAGAGTTTCCCTCTATGCCAGTCCTTTCACCGAGCTAAATACAACTGTCAGCATAAAAAGTTGTGAACTGGCTCCGTACCATCCCTGGCCACATTCACCTGTCCACGTGTTTGTGGTTAGGCGGTCCTTCCCAGTAAGTGCACTGGGGAGGGCACAGGTAATGTTGTGGGACCCGTGTTTGTGGAAGGCGGAGGCGATACCGGGAAATATAGTGGCGGCCAGGGACCGAGTATGGACACCCGGCCGCCGCCGGCATGAGGTTGTGAAAAGCTTCCGCCTCCACGAGGTTAAAAGGCCATATTTCAAGTGCAAAAAGCTGCCCAGAAATCTGGCAGTTTAGTGTTGCAGCGGGTGGGTGGCTGGCTGCCTACATACTTGCGCTTGCATTCCAAGGAATGGGGTAGGGACAACTGAACGCTGCACTGGGACAAGGACGTGGACGGTGATTGTTGCAAGTCTGCAACGACAGGTTCATGGTGGGAGGCATCTTCGCATGCGCCAAGGATCACTTATGATGGGCACACTTTTAGGCAGTGACCTGGGAGTCAGAGATGCTTCCAGAGGTCTTCCCCATGCTGTTCCCATGTCTTTTCAGCACTGTATGCATGTGTCTGATGATGTGTCACACACCACATGGCCAGATAAGGTTGTAAAATGTTAAAATGACATTTCCTGGTGAATGCATTTGTCTTGGTTGAAAGCAATGCAAAAGTGCAAAAACACATCAAAAACGCTACGTGTGAACATAGCCCAAGATGTGGAGGAGTATTTTTGTTTTTGGTTATTTATTTTGCTTTATATACTTTGTACATGTCATAGAAAGGATATTCCTTAACATATTTCCCAGGAAAATGCATTTTGGTTTCGTTTTGGTATGTTTTATTGTGAGTCCGTAAAAGTGGCGTAATACCTCTGACAACGTTGTTGACAGCAATGACCTGGGAGTCATAAATGCTTCCAGTGGTCTTCCCCATGCTGTCCCCATGTCATTTGAGCACTGTTCCCATCGATTTGGGCAATTTTTAGGCCCTCTGCGGGCCGCCGGGGTGAGCCGCCTGAAAAATGCTCGAGTTTCCCATAGACTTACATTGGGCTCGTTGCTCGGGTCGAGCACCCGAGTATTCCAATTTGCTCAACCCGAGCATTTTAGTGCTTGCTCATCACTACTGATGACGTCTTGCTCCACCATGGTTTTAAACTATATTTGCATCCAGAGATGCTTGCCAGAACTCTGTCGCAGCTGTAGATGCTCCCCAGGACTCTGTATGCCATAGTTCCACCCTGCACTCCTGGGTTTAGCTAAGAATTGCTGAATCCTCCCTAAATATGGAAAAGGCAAAGTTTTTAAAATGATAATTTGTGCATTCATTGATTTTACAAATGGAATAATAGCAGTGATGTGGCTTAGTGGAGTAGCTCGCTTGGCAAATATGCCATATGTGCTTGTTGCCAGAGGGGGCACCGACGAGGCACTCTGCCTTGGCCAGGGTATTTATATACAGACCTATATTTAAAAATGCCAACCTCTTAACAGCTGAGGGACACTGACGGTAGAACTGATCCAATTGTCTTCTATGGGAGTAATTTTGACATCTGGCTCATCAGTTGTTGCACTGGACTGGTCCAGGAGCCGGATTAATAAAAGTTGCATGCAACATTTTTCTGTCTGAATATGGACATTGAACCATTGCACAAACTGCCCTCTTTTCTACAAGCATGTCTGCTGTACATATCCTGTATACCGGCATTTTGAGTCAAGTGAGAGAAAAAAATCAATAAAGCAAAGCAGGATAGGCCAAAATAAATGTAAGGAGGAGGGAGGGGGAGAGGGATAGTGACTCGCCCCCTGGGCCGTGGGGTACTCGGAACCGGGCTTCTGTACGATGCTGGGGGTAGTAGTGGTAACCCGATCCCGTGGCTCAGGGTGGTCAGAACAGTGGCGGATTTACTGGTATTGTCCGACTACGCCACCCGTGGATTGCGGTCAGGGATAACCGCCGCTGCAAGGCAGACCGCTGAGGCTGGTGTTGGTGTGCAGCACAGGGGTAGGATAACTCCCCACGGGAGGAGTGTAGCCTCAGGGCAATGTAATAGGATGCTGGGGGTGATGGTGCAGGCCGCAATAATAAGGGTTCAGAGTCTGCTTCAAACAGTCCAGGGTCTTTATTGTAGTTAGTACTAATGACCCAACAGGAGTACAGGGTAGGAATGGGCCTGGGTGTCTGAGAGCATTCGGGCGAGCCCCACTGGTCAGGGTGAGTGGGTAGGCCTGCTGTTCTCTCTCTACCCTTGCTGACTATCCCCCTTTTCGTGGTGTGATAGCCCACGTCCCTGAGCTGGCCGTGTACTACGCCCGTATGGCTTGCGACTCGGGCCTTAGGTACCTGTTGCTTCTCCGTGCTGTACCGGTCCCTCTGTGTGGCGGAGCATCCAGGCTTCTCAGGCCAAGGGACCTAAAATCCCTCACAGGTTGGTTATCTGCTGCCGGGTTTGCAACCCTGACAGCCTCGGACCCTAGTGTCCGGTTGTGTAGTTCTCTCTCAGCCAGGACCGGCTCTTGTCGCCTCTGTCCCTGGCTCACTGCTGCTCCTCTGCCTCCCGGATTCCTCAGCTGCTGCTGACCTGTCCCTTTCCTCTGGGAACCCTTCTGGATGCTTCAGAAGTGGGTCCTGGTCTCCTCTAACCCTGCCCTCAGTTCCAGTTTTTATAGGGGCAGCCTGCTCCCCCTACTGGCCTGGGACAGGAGGTGCTGCATGCTAATGGTCCCTGACCAGGGAACCTCCCTCCTGCTCTCAGACACAGCCTTGGATATTTGTGGCATCCAGGCCTGGGGTGACACATTCCCTAGTAAAATCTAGTACTCCGGGACTAAACAAGAAACACAAATACAGGGTAAAAATGCATGACCATAAACACAACAGGGAAAGAAATAACAAACAACACCACATATTGAGTTGTTTAGGTCACAGTGTGGTCTGTGACCGGGTGTCCATATCACCAACAAAAGAAGAGGGTCACAGTATGATCCGTGACCGGGTGTCCATTTCACCAACACAACGGGAGCCTTAACCAGGTGGGGGTCTGTCCTTGCCCCGAGTCCTTGACAGTCTTTATTCATTCCTTTGGTTAGGATCCGAACATATTTACAAGGAAGTCCCTGTTACTCAAAGTTCATTACCTGTTAGTCCATATATCTAGAAAAACTGGGAAAACAGTATTAATAACCAGGGTACAAACATAAAACATTAAATATATACATTGTGCATTTAGATCTTCCAGCGAGCTGGTATTTGACCCCTAGTGCTCCGGGTTGACCTCCGTAACCCACTGTCTGGTGGTGGTCTAACCTGGCTTTTCCCACTAGTATTAAGTGTACAGCTACTAGCTGGGTTTACAGGCAGGGCAGGCAGCTGTCTGCGGGTCCTTAGGCTTACCGCAGGCATGGCAGGCTCACTGTCAGCGGAGGGTTGACTCTCCTGGGCTGCTGGAAAGGGTTCTTCGGCCTCTGGGGCTGCTTGTTCTTCTTGTTCTTCTGTAGGCTCCTGCTGGGTAGGCTGAAGGAAGTGTAGGACGGGTACCACTATGGCATCGTTTATTCGAGTCCAGGTCCGGGGGAACTCTCCGAGAACTGTGCTGATCATTCCCTCCTTGTCCTCTGCGGGTTCAAGGTCATCTTGATCTTCACTTGGACTCTGTAGCTGCTCGGGGCACTGTTTTAGGTTGTCTCTGGAGACGGTGCTAGTGGTTTCAACTCCATCCTTGGTAATCACACATACCTTTGGGTTGTTGTGGTCGGACTGCAGTACTGTGTACGGGTCTCTCTCCCACTGGTCGTCCAGCTTGTGAAGCCTTCTCTTCCGCTTCAGGACCTGCTCACCAGGTTCCAGGGGACCAGCAGGGGCGTGTTGGTTGAAGAGCCTCTCTTGCTTTTCTCTCGCTTGAGCCAGACTCCTCTCCACACTCTCCTGTACCTTCTTGTACTGTAGCCACCGTTCCGTATCCCAGTCCGCGTCTGGGGAGGTGTCCTCGGGTGTCAGGACTCCCATCTCCAGGTCTATCGGCAGCTTACCTGGTCTTGCTCGCATCAGGTAAGCTGGGGTGCAATTTGTAGCATTCACCGGGATATGGTTGTACAAGTCAATCAGGTCTGGCAGCTTCTCCGGCCACAGGCTGCGTTCTTCCAGGGGCAACGTCTTGAGGAGATCAATGACGATATTGTTCATTTTCTCACACAGCCCGTTGGTTTGCGGGTGGTAAGGCATTGTTAGAATCTTCATACAGCCATAGAGGTTGCAGAACTCCTGGAATACTTCAGCCTCAAGCGCTGGACCTTGATCTGTCAAGACCTGTTCCGGATACCTGTGTGGACGGCAGAAGTGTTGTTGGAAGGCTCTGGCTGCTGTTTGGGCTGTCAGGTCTTTAACAGGAACCACCGCCAGGAACCGGGAGTAATGGTCCACAATCGTGAGGGCATAGGTGTAGCCGGACCGGCTTGGAGCCAACTTCACATGGTCCAGAGCTACTAGCTCAAGAGGCTGCCTGGTGACGATGGGCCTCAAGGGTGTCTTCTGGCTGGTACGGTCCTTCCTTCTGAGGTGACATGGGCCGCAGTCCCTGCTCCACTTCTCTATGGCCCTTCTCATGCCGACCCAGTAGAACCGCTCTCTCAGTAGGAACTCCAGTTTCTTCCACCCGAAGTGTCCCGCTCTGTCATGGTAGGCCTCCAGGACCATCGCTGCATCTCGCCTTGGGACCACTATCTGCCAGGTCAGCTCGTGCGTCCGGTGGTTGACAAGCCTTCTGCACAGCTTACCCTCGTAGAAGAATAGCCTACTTTTCTCCTTCCATATCTGCTTGGCTTCCTCTGGAGCGTCCGGGCCAGGGCTAGCGTCTGCCTGGGTTAACAGGTCTTTCACCAGGCGAATTGCAGGGTCACTATCTTGCGTTTCAGCCCAGCCGTGGTGGGGTAAGGGATTGAACATGACGGTGGTTAGGTCTTTGTCTCTTACCCAGTGAGAATACTGAGTGGCCCCATACCGGTGGAATGCAGGGAGCTCTACTTCCTCCAGCTCTTCCGAGTCTTCTTCTCCTTCGGGGAGGTGAGGAATTCTTGATAGGGCATCTGCGTTGGCGTTGGTTCTGCCTGCCCGGTATTTGATTGTGAAGTCATAATTTGATAGCCGGGCCATCCACCGCAGTTCTAGGGCACCTAGTCTTGCATTGTCCAGGTGTGTCAGCAGGTTGTTGTCTGTGTACACAGTGAACTTTGCGGAGGCCAGGTAATGCTTAAACCATTCTGTGACGGCCCACACCACTGCCAAGAATTCTAGCTTGAAGGAGCTGTAATTCTCCGGGTTTCTTTCAGTGGGCCTCAGCTTCCGGCTGGCGTACGCGATCACCCTTTCTCTGCCCTGCTGGTTCTGTGACAATACGGCTCCCAGCCCCACATTGCTGGCGTCTGTGTGGAGGATGAAAGGCTGGCCATAATCGGGGTAGGCCAGGATCTCATCCCCCGTGAGGGCCATCTTCAACTGGCGGAAGGACTCCTCTTCCAGCTTGTCCCACTTGAAGGGTGGCTTGTGACTTCTGGATTTAGACTGGCCTATCAGGAGGTCCTGCATTGGAGCTGCCATCTTTGTGAACCCGGGGATGAACCTTCAGTAGTAGCCTACCAACCCGAGGAATTGCCTCACTTCTTTGATGTTAGAGGGGCTTGGCCAGCTCTTGATGGCTGTAACTTTGTCGGGGTCGGGGCCTACTCCCTCAGCACTCACCACGTGTCCTAGGTACTGGACCTTCGGTTTCAACAGGTGACACTTTGAGGGTTTCACCTTCAGGCCATTGCCTGCCAGGGCTTCGAACACCTCTGCCAGGTGTTTTAGATGGTCCTCGTAGGTCTTCGAATAGATGATCTCGTCGTCCAGGTAAAGTAGGACCGTCTCGAAGTTTCGGTGCCCTAGACAGCATTCCATCAGCCTCTGGAAGGTCTCGGGCGCGTTGCAGAGCCCGAATGGCATACAGTTGAATACGCTCAATCCCATCGGGGTGGTGAAGGCGGTCTTCTCCTTGTCAGCCTCTGCCACAGGAACCTGCCAGTACCCGCTAGTAAGGTCCAAAGTAGAGAAGAAGTTAGCTGATTTTAGGGCTGCTAAAGACTCCTCTATCCTAGGTAATGGGTACACGTCTTTATGGGTGATACGATTGATTCGTCTATAGTCCACGCACATTCTCATGGTACCGTCTTTCTTTTTTACCAGAACCAAGGGGGCTGCCCAGGGGCTACAGCTATCTCTAATGACCCCAGCTTCTTTCATTTCTCTCAGCATGCCCTTTGCATTCTGATAATGTGCAGGGGGTACAGGTCTGTGTCTCTCTTTTATTGGTGGGTGGCTCCCCGTGGGGATGTGGTGTTCTACTCCCTTTACTCGGCCAAAGTCTAGCGGGTGCTTACTAAAAATTCTCTCGTACTCCTGAACCACCCGGTAGACTCCTTGTTTTTGGTGCGAGGGAGTGGAGTCAGCACCCACGTGGAGTTTCTGGCACCAGTCCTCCTTAGGTTTCTGGGAGCCATTACCCTCCACCGGGGAAGATGGAGGCAAGGGTTCCACGACCCTGATAGCATTGTGTTCAACGGCAAACAATTTGGCTAGAGTAGCGTACCGGGGCAAGTGTACTTCCCTTTCCCCGATGTTTAAGATCCGGACGGGCACCCTTCCATGGCGGACATCAACCACCCCCCTGGCTGTCAAAATGGTGGGCCTGCTGTCTGAGTACACGGGTTCTACCATGGCTTGGTAGTCTCTCCCTCTTAACCCGATTGCAGTCCGACACCAGATCATCATTTCACTCTTGGGAGGCATGGCAATGGGGAACGGGTCGCTCATCCTCACGCTACCGATCTCACCACCAGACAGTTCTACCTGTTGCCGTCTCATCAGGGCTCTTATCTCTTTCTGGAGGACACTCTTTTGGCTGGAGCTCGCATTCATCGCCACCTACTGTAAAATCACAATTACTTCTGAAAGACAGTTTTCAATCACATTAGTACCCAAGGTTATTTTAGGGTGACTTTCACGACGGTCAATGTCCACAATGATCACTCCCTGTGCCGGCAGTTCAACCTTACCAATCTTGATAGTCATCTCTCTGAACCCCACCTGCGGCACGGGTTGGCCATTGCTGGCGATGATGTTTAAGTCATCATCTGGATAACGTGTTATATCAGTGTCACTCCAGTACTGCTTGAAAAGTAGGTAGGGGATGGTAGTCACTTGAGACCCGGTGTCCAGTAGTGCACTCATGGGGATACCGTCCAGCACTACGGGTAAGACCGGGCATCTCCCCTAGTACTTATCGCGCTAATTAGACGGGCCTGATGACCTTATGCCTGGGGGTTGGCCCTCTACCCCAGGTCGGACCCATTTAAAGTACAGTACCTTTCTATGTGTCCTGGCTGACTGCAACGGCGGCAAATCGGCTGTCAATCCTCAGTGTAACGGTCGGCCGTCCTCCCTCTGAACGACGGGATCCTCCTCTGTCTACGCCACGGGACATCCTCCGGACTGGAAGCCAGCTTGATTGGTCTTGACGGTTCCACCTGCAATGACTGTACGGTCCTGGTCAATGCAGCCACACTCTTTCTTAGTTCTTGGACCTAATGGTGCAGGTTTGCGGGCTGGGATGGATTTAGGGCCTGTGCATCAGCCCCCACAAGGTCTGCGGGGTAGGGCGCTGGCTCCTGGTGGTAAGTGATGGCAGGGCGCCGGGGAACTACAGCGCCACTTGGTGCGGGTTCTCGGAGCACCCGGATGGCCCTATCCTTGAACTGCGCAAAAGTCAGATCGGGGTTCTGTAGGGCCATGAGGCACAGCTGGGTTCTGTGGGCGCTGGACAGCAGACCTTCTATGAACTGGTCAGTCAACAGTTTATCGGTGTCCTGCACGCTGCCAGAGTCAGCTTGTTTAATTGCTCCCAGAGCTTCTTGCAGGTTCAAGGCATAGTCTCTGATACTATCTTGGGCTCGCTGCTTACAGCCATAGAACCGCATTTTGATTTCGGCTGAGGTACGGGTATCAAAGGTACTCCGCAGCCGGGTCAGAATGTCCTTTACAGTCCTTTTCTCCTCATCTGACCATGATTTCACTTCCCGCTGGGCTGCACCGGTTAGCTGCCCCGTCAGAATGCTCACTTTCTGTTCTTCTGTCAGGGGATAAACTTTAAATAAACTGTGCAGTCTTCTGTCAGGGGATAAACTTTAAATAAACTGTGCAGTCTTTCCTTAAAGTCAGTTAACGTATGGGATTCCCCTGAGTATTGGGGCAGCCAGGCTGCTCCAGGGATGTAGGGCATGGAGAACGGCATCACCGCTGCTGCAGCCACGCTGGTGGTAGAAGGTCCCTCCGCGTCCGTCATCTTCCTCCCCTCTAGTTAACCGTGGCCTACCTTCCGTTGATCCTCTTCCGTAGGCCGCGGCTCCGCTGGTGCTGCTCCGGGCGAGGACCTTGCGTCACGTCCTGGTGACGTCAGCGTCGCTCTCTCTCCTTCCAGGACCATGCGCAGCGTCGGTGCGTAGGGCGGGGCTTCAGGTCTCGCGCGGTTTGGACGTTCACGCCCCTCTTCTTCCCGCGTGGCGTCCCGAAGATGGCGTCTGATGGTGGGAAAACGGCTGAGGATGGCGGGAAACGACTGAAGATGGCGGGAAACGACTCCGGATGGCGGGAAACCTCTTTTTAAGGTACGTGTACAGTCTTTTTCAGGCACGCAATACCCGTTTGTGGCGGGTTGGTCACAATCCTGCCGACTACGCCAAAGCTGACTCGCCCCCTGGGCCGTGGGGCACCCGGAACCGGGCTTCTGTACGATGCTGGGGGTAGTAGTGGCAACCCGATCCCGTGGCTCAGGGTAGTCAGACCAGTGGCGGATTTACTGGTATTGTCCGACTACGCCACCCGTGGATTGCGGTCAGGAATAACCGCCGCTGCGAGGCTGGTGTTGGTGTGCAGCACAGGGGTAGGATAACTCCCCACGAGAGGAGTGTGGCCTCAGGGCAGTGTAATAGGATGCTGGGGGTGATAGTGCAGGCCGCAATAATAAGGGTTCAGAGTCTGCTTCAAACAGTCCAGGGTCTTTATTGTAGTTAGTACTAATGACCTAACAGGAGTACAGGGTAGGAATGGGCCTGGGTGTCTGAGAGCATTCGGGCGAGCCCCACTGGTCAGGGTGAGTGGGTAGGCCTACCGTTCTCTCTCTGCCCTTGCTGACTATCCCTCTTTTCGTGGTGTGATAGCCCACGTCCCTGAGCTAGCCGTGTACTACGCCCTTATGGCTTGCGACTCGGGCCTTAGGTACCTGTTGCTTCTCCGTGCTGTACCGGTCCCTCTGTGTGGCGGAGCCTCCAGGCTTCTCAGGCCAAGGGACCTAAAATCCCTCGCATGTCGGTTATCTGCTGCCGGGCTTGCAACCCTGACAGCCTCGGACCCCAGTGTCCGGTTGTGTAGTTCTCTCTCAGCCAGGACCAGCTCTCGTCGCCTCTGTCCCTGGCTCACTGCTGCTCCTCTGCCTCCCGGACTCCTCAGCTGCTGCTGACCTGTCCCTTTCCTCTGGGAACCCTTCTGGATGCTTCAGAAGTGGGTCCTGGTCTCCTCTAACCCTGCCCTCAGGTCCAGTTTTTATAGGGGCAGCTTCCTCCCCCTACTGGCCTGGGACAGGAAGTGCTGCATGCTAATGGTCCCTGACCAGGGAACCTCCCTCCTGCTCTCAGACACAGCCTTTGATATTTGTGGCATCCAGGCCTGGGGTGACACAATAGCGCTCACCACACTGTGTACTTCTAAGATCTACAGTTGAAATCTGGGTGGAGGGTGCCATTCCTGCTGGTGTAGCACAGCCAATAGAGGGAAAATGAGGAAGAGATTCGGAACGACCAACCAACAATAAAACCACGATTTATTTACAAATCATTAAAAAAAGAAGGATCCAAAAAACATGTTAAAACCTGACGCGTTTCTAGAGCAACAAAGTCACCCTTAGGCATAAGATATAGAAAATAATCATGGAGAAACTATTTAAATATGCAAGAACCAATCATATGCATAAGATATTAATTACATTTGGAAAACAAAAGCTATCTGCTGCAACACATCAATATGATGACTTTGAACAATAAAAAAAGTAAAAAAACAACAACTTGCGCTTATATTAGAAAAATGGTACACAGAATGTTATTTTTTTTAAACATACATATTCAATAAAAGTAGAATAAATCATTTTTAGAATTCATCCTAAACTTGGTGCTTAAACTTAAAATCCAGAATGCTTCTCACAAAGTGAGTTGTTTCTGCCAGTTACCTCATCTAGGAGGACATACTAGGGGAGCATATAAATGTAGACTATTCTAACATTTCATGCCAATAATAACTGTAAAAATAGGAAACCGCCCACTCTACTTATTATTAAACATAGCTCTGACAGTTAGAAGGAAATAAAGTATATCTCACAATACAGTACATGTAGTAGTATCAACATAAGTGAGAAGAATAAAGCATAGGCAATATACCGACCGATTATGGACAGAGTGATAATCCCAATTCATGTTTCGCTATTGCTTCTTCAGGGAATCTTACCCACATAATAAAAAAGAACAGTTTAATTGGAGAATATTATGTCACAAGTAGTGATGAGCGAGTATGTTTTGTTAACCCTTTCGCCAAGTATATACGGGCGAGCACCGAGTAGTTACAGCATGCTCGGTGTTATGTTTGAATTACTCCCGTGTGCATGATTTGTGACTGCTTGACAGCTTTAGTACATGTGAGGAATGTCTGCTTCTTAAACATTCCTCACATGTATTAAAGCTGTCAAACCGTTGCATATCATGCACATGGGAGTGATTCAAACATATCACCGAGCAGCTGTAAATACTCAGCGCTCGACCCGAGCATACTCGCCAAAAGGGTTAATAGAACATACTCGCTCATCACTAGTCACAAGTCAAATGAGCTTGGCTGAAATGTTCTGCTTCTCTACAGTGAATACACACATGGAGTATTTGCTGCAGATTTTTCATGTGTCTTAGCTACAGAATTAGCTAAGTACATGAGACTTTTAAAATCACATCTAGGTTATGTTTGCACAAATAATCCATGTCAAATTAGCCCACTAAAAGTGTTCCATTGTTGTCAATAGAAAGCAGTGTTATCCGTAATACAGTTTTTTTCCATGTGGTTTTCAAAACTGCTTTAATAATTGACAGTCAAAGTGGTTTCCAGATGGATTCCTCCACTAGAAAACCGTGAAGGTAGCTGTATGTGTATAGGCTTCACTCAAAGATATAGCTTGAGGTTCAGCAATTGGGGACTGCAAAATATATGATTGGGCCCCCAACCCATGTAATACATGTTTACAAATGTTTTTGGATCTAAGCACTAATGTTTCTACTTGTGAAGAGTGACATGCCCAATCTGGCATGCCAGTGTGAGGAGGTTTATAAGCCATGCAATGCTCCTTTGGAAAATTAAATATGCAAATTGCCTCTTCAGAGAGGAAGAGGACTTGAACTCTAGTGCCACTTACTGGAAATAGCAATCCTTAAAGTCAGTATAGACTGTTATTGATTTCTAGAATTGCTACTTCCCGTAGGGGGCACTAGAATTCTAGTCCTTTTCCACTCTGAAGAGGCAATTTATAACTGTTTTGGTGCACCTTAATGATAGTGGCTATTCTAAGCACCTCTTTGGATGACAATTCTGTTACTTAATAAAAATCACTATACAAAGATTAAAACTAATATTACTCCCATACAGTGACAATATAACGGTAGATATCAGTTCTGAAAACCTTATAAGGGTTACAGTAGAGATAAATCCAGTAACTTAAGTAAACCTCAGTTAATGACCTTTCTGATTGGAGTCGTTCACTTTTCCCTTCTTTTACATATGGCCAAGATCACCATGACATCTTCTTCTATCCACAACTCATTTCTACAAAGTTTGCTATCTTTTCCATAGCAAAGCAAACTCCCAACCCTGGAATCTGAGACTCTTGCTGCCCCATTTTCCCCTATTACTGCTCCTGTCATATGGAACAATGCCCACAAATACATCAAAATTAATGGTATCTTTACTATCTTTACTTCTAAATTATAGTCCCAAACAGACAACATCATGAAAACAAGAGATGCTGCACATCTCATATCTTGATGGTATGGTGTGGTATATGGGGTACAAAGATAGTGGGGCCATTCTTCATCAATGGAAACCTCAATGCCACTGGATATCTGAAATTGCTACATGATGATGTGTTGCCCTCTTTATGCACTGAAGATGGCACGTTCCCTGAGTTTTTCCAACAAGATGTTGCACCACCACATTATGGGTGTCAGGTCCGAGTATTCCTACATGAGCAGTTTCCTGGAAAGTGGATTGATTGTCGTGGGCCAGTTGAATGGCCACCAAGGTCTCCCGATCTGACCCCCTTAGACTATTATCTTTGGGGTCATCTGAAGGCAATTGTCTATGCTGTGAAGATACGAGATGTGCAGTGTAACGGGTCTGGGAGGTGGAACCTCTGAGCAACTATACAAGGGGGCAGTCCTTGTAAGGAAGCGGGTGGCTCCCAGGGAAGACGGGCAGGTACTCACGGCAAGTGACAGGGACAGTCTCTGGGTAGAAGGGCAGGTAGTCACGGCAGGTGACAGGGACAGTCTCTGGGTAGAAGAGCAGGTAGTCACGGCAAGTGACAGGGACAGTCTCTGGGTAGAAGGGCAGCAGACAGGTGGCTGGTGAGTGCTCCCAGGTGAGTGGGCGAGAGTCTCTGGACAGGCAGGTGGTCACGGCAAGTGACGGCAAAACCTCCAGGTAGACTAGCAGACAGGTAGCAGGTGGACGCTCCCAGGTGAGCGGGCAAGAGTCTCTGGACAGGCAGGTGGTCACGGCAAGTGACGGCAGGGCCTCCAGGTCAGCTAGCAGGCAGGTAGCAGGTGAACGCTCCCAGGTGAGCGGGCAAGAGTCTCTGGACAGGCAGGTGGTCACGGCAAGTGACGGCAGAGCCTCCAGGTAGGCTAGCAGGCAGGTAACAGGTGAGCGCTCCCAGGTAAGCGGGCAAGAGTCTCTGGACAGGCAGGTGGTCACGGCAAGTGACGGCAGAGCCTCCAGGTAGGCTAGCAGGCAGGTAACAGGTGAGCGCTCCCAGGTGAGCGGGCAGGCTGGTCCATAGACAGACTGACAGGTGTCGGAAGGCAGACCGTCGGACCGCAGGCTTGCAAGCAGGTAAGCGGATATCAGGCAGGTATCAAGCAGGAAACTGGCAGGTGACTGGCAGGTAACAGGCAGGAATCTGGCAGGTGACTGGCAGGTAACTGGTAACGGGACCTGAGGGCTGAAGCAGACTGAAGGCTTTGCAACAACATTGCTCGGGCACCTCCATTTTGGAGGAGGTGCCTTATATATGGCCATTGGCCGGGGACTCCTTAGGACGGCGCACGCGGCCCCTTTAAGAGAGGGGGAGCGCGTGCGCGCGCGCCCTAAGCACAGAGGCCGGGAAGCAGCGCGCGCTGCCAGCAGAGCGGGAGGAAGCCGCCGGGCACGGAGCGGAGAGGTGAGGGGAACGGCGTCCCTGCCTAGCAGGGGGCAGGGACGCCGACGCTACATACAGCATCTGAAACCACTGATACTGGAAGCCTGTGCTAGCATTTCTTCTGCGGTGTTGCTATCAGTGTGTCAAGAGTGGGAGAAGAGGGTTGCATTGACACAATGGGCAGCACTTTGAACACATTTTATAAGTGGTCATAAACTTGTAAAACACTTATGAAAGAATAAAATTACGTTAAAACCAAGCACACCACTGTTTTTCTTATGAAATTCTCAATAAGTTTGATGTGTCACATGACCCTCTTCCCATTGAAAAAAATAAAGCTGGATCCAAAATGGCCGACTTCAAAATTGCCGCCATGGTCACCACCCATCTGGAAAAAGTTTTCCCCCTCCCATATACTAATGTGCTACAAACAGGAAGTTGATATCACCAACCATTCACATTTAATTTAGGTGTATCCATATAAATGGCCCACCCTGTATAATATTGTTCCCCAGATGGTATTAGTGGGCCACATAGTAATAGAGTCATCTTTTTGTGCCCCACGGAGAAATGAACATCTTCTTGGTGCCTCTAAACAGTAATAGTGCTTCACATACTGATAATGCCCTCTTAACCACTTCGCACCAGAGCCTGTTTTTGCCTTCGTGACGGGGCCAATTTTTTCAATTCTGACCACTGTCACTTTATGAGGTAATTACTCTGGAACGCTTCAACGGATTCCCCTGATTCTGAGACTGTTTTTTCGGGACATATTGTACTTCATGATAGTGGTAAAATTTCTTCGATATCACTTGCGTTTATTTGTTAAAAAAATCGGAAATTTGGCGAAAATTTTGCAATTTTCAAACTTTGAATTTTCATGCCCTTAAATCAGAGAGATATGTCACACAAAATAGTTAATAAATAACATTTCCCACATGTCTACTTCACATCAGCACAATTTTGGAACCAAAATTTTTTTTGTTAGGAAGCTATAAGGGTTAAAAGTTGACCAGCGATTTCTCATTTTTACAACAAAATTTACTAAAACATTTTTTTAGGGACCACATCTTATTTGAAGTGACTTTGAGGGGCCTTTATGACAGAAAATACCCAAAAGTGATACCATTCTAAAAACTGCACCCCTCAAGGTGCTCAAAACCACATTCAAGAAGTTTATTAACCCTTCAGGTGCTTCACAGGAATTTTTGGAATGTGGAAGAAAACAATGAACATTTAACTTTTTTTCACAAAACTGCTACTTTAACCTCAAATTTTTAATTTTCACAAGGGCAGCCAGAAAAAATGGACCCCAAAATGTGTTGTTCAACTTCTCCTGAGCACGCTGATACCCCATATGTGGTGCAAAGCCACTGTTTAGGCGCACGGCATGGCTTGGAAGGTAAGGAGCGCCATTTGACTTTTGGAATGGAAATTTGACTGGAATCGATAGCGGACGCCATGTTGCATTTGGAGAGCCCCTGAGGTGCCTAAACAGAGGAAACCCCCAACAAGTGACCCCATTTTGGAAACTAGACCCCTCAAGGAACTTATCTAGATGTGTGGTGAGCACCTTGAACCCCCAGGGGCTTCACAGAATTTTATAATGTTGAAGTGTGAAAATAAAAAAACACATTTTTAACACAAAACTGCTACTTTAGCCTCAAATTTTTAATTTTCACAAGGGCAGCCAGAAAAAATGGACCCCAAAATGTGTTGTGCAATTTCTCTTGAGCACGCTGATACCCCAAATGTGGTGCAAAACCTCTGTTTGGGCGCACGGCATGGCTCGGAAGGTAAGGAGCGCCATTTGAATTTTAGAATGGAAATTTGTCTGGAATCGATAGCGGACGCCATGTTGCATTTGGAGAGCCCCTGAGGTGCCTAAACGGAGGAAACCACCAACAAGTGACCCCATTTTGGAAACTAGACCCCTCAAGGAACTTATCTAGATGTGTGGTGAGCACCTTGAACCCCCAGGGGCTTCACACAATTTTATAATGTTGAAGTGTGAAAATAAAAAAAACACATTTTTAACACAAAACTGCTATTTTAGCCTCAAATTTTTAATTTTCACAAGGGCAGCCAGAAAAAATGGACCCCAAAATGTGTTGATCAATTTCTCCTGAGCACGCTGATACCCCATATGTGGTGCAAAACCACTGTTTGGGTGCACGGCATGGCTCGGAAGGTAAGGAGCGCCATTTGACTTTTGGAATGGAAATTTGGCTGGAATTGATAGCGGACGCCATGTTGCATTTGGAGAGCCCCTGAGGTGCCTAAACAGAGGAAACCCCCAACAAGTGACCCCATTTTGGAAACTAGACTCCTCAAGGAACTTATCTAGATGTGTGGTGAGCACCTTGAACCCCCAGGGGCTTCACAGAATTTTATAATGTTGAAGTGTGAAAATAAAAAAACACATTTTTAACACAAAACAGCTACTTTAGCCTCAAATTTTTAATTTTCACAAGGGCAGCCAGAAAAAATGGACCCCAAAATGTGTTGAGCAATTTCTCCTGAGCACGCTGATACCCCATATGTGGTGCAAAGCCACTGTTTGGGCGCACGGCATGGCTCGGAAGGTAAGGAGCGCCATTTGACTTTTGGAATGGAAATTTGACTGGAATGGATAGCGGACGCCATGTTGCATTTGGAGAGCTCCTGAGGTGCCTAAACAGAGGAAACCCCCAACAAGTGACCGAATTTTACAATCTACTCCTCTGTATAAATTAATCTAGTGGTGGGAAAATAAGTAGATAGGTAAATGGTCACTAAACCCATAGATGAATTCCCAGAGAGGTGTCATTTCCAAAATGGGGTCACTTCAGGGGGGATTCTGCTGTTCTGGCACTTTTCAGAGGCGCTAAGTACCAGAACTAAAGAATCCCCCCCTGAAGTGACCCCATTTTGGAAATGACACCGCTCTGGGAATTCATCTATGGGTTTAGTGACCATTTTAACTCAATGGATGATTTCCAGAAACAAGCACGCAATGGAAGGTTTAGATTCTGGAGAACCCCCCTGGAAATTAAGTGAGCTCTACTCAAATGTGTCATTCACTAAATGAACCAAATGTTTGAATGACAAATTGGGATACATTTTTACAGTTTAAAAATGGGGTTTTGTGTGGAAGATTTTAAAGCAGTCAGTGACGCATAAGGCTGGCAATGGTGGGCATTGTGGGCAATAGTAGCGGGTTTCACGCCTCATTCCTCTCTTAGTACATACACGACATCTTTTCTGGGGGTTCCTTCTTGTTTCCGTTGCTGGAATAAGTGCAATAAAATGTCGCTCAGTGAGTCTTTTCACATCCTCAGATTCTAATGGATGAGAGGGGCTAACACTTTGAAAGACAAGATTTTCAATTACCTTTTCTTGATAATCAAGAAAAGGATCTGAATTTCCTGCTTTTTTGTACAACACAAAAGAATTGTATGTGGCCACCTGAAACAAATAAATAACCAACTTTTTATACCAGGTATAGGACTTTCTTGATACCTGGTATGGCTGTAGAACCTGGTCTGCAAGGTCCACACCCCCATGTGTTTGTTGTAGTCAATGACTGACACAGGTTTTTGCTTCGGAGTGGTGGATCCTAGTTCTACAGTGGCCCTTGTGGCATCTGTGTGGATCGAGCTGAGGACAAAAATATCCCTCTTATCCCTATATTTCAGGGCAAGCAGCCCCTGACTGCCCCTTTTGAAACTTTTGGTTGACCAATGGTTGTGGAAACCCCTGATGGTTTTTACGGATGGTCCCACAAGCCCCGATGTTGTGTTCAACCAGACTTTTAAATAGGGGTATGCTGGTGTAATAATTGTCCACATATAGATTGTAGCCTTTTTGAAAAAATGGACTTATCAGCTCCCAAACAATTTTTCCAGATGTCCCCTGATAAGTAGGGCATCCTGGTGGGTTTAGTTTGCTATCTTTCCCCTCATATATGCGAAAATCGGATGTGTATCCGGTTGAACTTTCGCACATTTTATAGATCTTTATTCCAAACCTTGCCCTTTTAGATGGGATAAATTGCTTGAGGTGCAGTCTTCCTTTGAATTTTACAAGGGACTCATCTATAGAAATATTTTGTGTTGGGGTGTAGAGGCTTAAGAATTTTTCTGACAAATTTTCAATGATGGGTCTAATTTTATATAACCTGTCATGTTCTCAGGCATTTCTGGGCAGGCATTGACTATTGTCGTTAAAATGCCAAAACCGCATGAGCATTTCATAACGGGTCCTAGGCAGAACGACTGAAAACATAGGGGTGGCTTGAACAGGGTGGTTGGACCAGTAGGATCGAATGCTCGGCTTTTTAACAAGCCCCATGGCAAATGTAAGTCCTAAAAATTTTTTTATTTCCGGGACATTAGTTGGTGTCCATAAATTTGCCCTAGCATAGTAACATCGGGGATTCTGGCTTATGAATTGGGATGCATATAAATTTGTTTGCACGACAATATGCTCTAGCAAGCTGTCTGTAAAAAACAAATTAAAAAAATGAATTGGTCCAAAATCTTCCACCTCCACATTTATACCAGGAATGGTGTTGAAATCAGGGCTGAATGGAGCAGCCGAATCCGAAGCCTCCCATCTGGGAAATGCTAGATCATGTGGCAAAGCCCCTTGTACACTGGCATGCGCCAATTCACTAGTAGCAGGGACAGCGCTTGTACTGGGCAGTGTTCCCTGATTTGGAGACGTTTCTCCAGTAGCGCTATTTGCCCCTATTGCTGTACTGGTCCTTGGGCTTGAGGATGGAACAGAATCACTGCTCATTTCCGAGCTCTCAGTGTCGCCGCTACTAAAGCCCTCAAAATCCATATCTCCATCTGAGATTGCACTGTCATCAGTGTCAGAACATAGCAGGGCATACACCTCCTCTGCGGTATAAGTCTGACGGGCCATTTTATTTTTAGATTTTTTGACTGGACTGAATGGACCGGACTGAACGGACCGGACTGAAAGGACGGGACCGGACTGGACTGACCGGACTGGACTGACTGATCTGACCGGACTGACTGACTGACCGATCTGAATGGACTGACTGATCTGACAGGACTGACTGATCTGACAGGACTGACTGACTGACAGGACTGACTGACTGACAGACAGGACTGACTGACTGGACTGACTGATCTGACAGGACTGACTGATCTGACAGGACTGACAGGACTGAATGACTGACAGGACTGACTTATCTGACAGGACTGACTGACAGGACTGACTGATCTGACAGGACTGACTGACTGACAGGACTGACTGACTAACAGGACTGACTGATCTGACAGGACTGACTGACTGACAGGACTGACTGATCTGACAGACTGACTAACCCTAACCTTACTTTCTTTTTTTATTTTGATTTTTCACTTTCACAGTGGCAAGGCTGACAGCTCTTGTCACAGTGTTTCTCCTCTGCTCTCTCACTGAGATCGGAGGAGAAACAATGTATTTATGAGGCAGATCGCCCGGGAAAGTTTGCTGCTAAAACAAACTTCCCTGGTGATCTCTCTGATTGGCTGGTGTGACGCTGACATCATCGAGACCTGAGCCAATCAGGTCTCGATGATGTCAGAGGTCACAGCACTGGGATCCCCGCCGCTGGTAAGGTATGTGGGGGGTCCCGATCGCCGACCACCGGCTGTCACTATCTTTTAAATGCCGCGATCGCTATGGATCGCGGCATCTAGAAGATAGGAACAGGTTAACATCATGGGGACCTGATCCAATCAGGTCCCCATGATGCCACATGTCAGAGCTATCGCTCTGAACCGGTACCGCAGCACTAGCAGGACCCTGGGGGTCTTGAGCGCTGCGGGGCCACCCACCGTTTTTAAACGTCGGCGCTGCACAGAGCCCAGCAAGCGCCGACGTTTATGTACAGTGGGCGGTCGGGAACCGGTTAAAGTAATTATGTCCCCTTGTCCCCTTCTTAAAAGTAATCATGCTTCCACTGTGCCCTCCTAAATGTAATTTTACCTCATAGTGCCCGCTTAAAAGTAATTATGCATCTACAGTGGCCTCTTAAAAGAAATTATTGTAACACCTGTGCCGGTTTCTGCTTAAACCGCTAGGCGGCACCATACCTTTTTTGCTGTTGATTCTTGACAGCATCAGTCTTGTTTTATTCTTGGGACTTTTGGTGCCAAGAGAACATGGACTATGGGGTTAATTGTTTGGTTTTGATTACTCCTTTCTAAGAGACCTGGGCAGCGATGCCTGCTGTTCCAGCCATTGTAATTCACTGCGTATCGCTAGGCTCTCATTTGCTGATCTGCGGTGGTCCAACCACTGGGAGCAGGAATGAAGGTGGTGCAGTCTTCTTACCATGGCTGCAATAACTCTTTATTTTTAAGACATTGGTCTTTTGGCTACAGCGAGGGGCTACACATTTTGTAACATATCAACAGTCAGAACAGGAGTTCACATCCACTTTGGATTTACTATTAGTTTCAGGCGATACATAGTTTTAGGTTCCCCTGCACGATATAATATTAGAAGTTGATTTATAGTTCTTTATGTATGATTTTGAAAATCTCACTGTATTATATTACTTAAATACTGGAGATAATAAATATGTCTCCAGTCGGAAATCTGAGAGACAGTGAAATACAGACCTTTTTGTCTGTACGTTTCTTCAGTATTGCTGACGAAGACATCCACAATCCATAAGAGAGTTGTAAACCTGAAATCTCCTCATTGTCTACAATATGGTGTATTTGCCTCTTATGGCTTCTTTCTACATTAGAATTTTTCATCTGTAGATAGGCACTAATATATAATCGAAATGAAACATTAAAAATGTAGGAAAAAGCAGAGAATACAGAATATATTTGTAAATTCAGTTTTTATATCACTTTTACACTCTATTGCTAAAACATACAATAAACATTACATTTGTTACACAATAATCCCTTGATTTACAATAATTCCACAATGGCTCTTCCTTAACCATTTCACAGATGGGGAAAAATCTGAGCAAACTTCTCTTCTTTTCCGACAGGTTTCTGCTGCTTTGCATGCTAAAGAAAAAATGTAAACCGGATTTATATTAGAATCATAAGGATCTGTTCCTAGATGGATCATAATGGATCTATAATATACAGCAGTCAATGTGCAGTAAATATGACCTTGCAGCATGAGTTTCCATGTCAGGTTGATCACGGTAATACCAAATTTATAACATTCTTTATATTTTACTAGTTTTAATATAGTCAGAACTTTGTAAAACCTAATAATTTTCTCAGATCATTGTTTTATTTTTCTGTTAATGGAGCTTGTTTTTTGCGTGCCGAGATGTGGTAACATAACATTTTGATCACTTTTTATTGCATTTTTGAGTGGATGTGGCTAAAAAACAAGCAGCTTGGTATTTTTTATTTTATTTCTTTACAGCATTTACAATATGTGTTCATTTTTCATTTTCATTTTCATAGATGAAACTTTTTTTTAGAAGCGATTATCAGATATGCTTATCTTTTATTATTTTATAAATTTTGGATTAAGAAAAGGTTGTTGATTTAAACTTTGTGCCAGATGCTACAAACCAGCCCCAAAACATAACCGAGCCTTGTCCATTTTTCACAGTAGGTACAATGTTTTTTATATTTGTATGCTTCTTTTTTGCATCTGTGAACATAGAGCTGATGTGACTTGCCAAAAGCTCCAGTTTTGTGTCTTGCCCAAAGGATATTCTCCCAGAGGTTTTGTGGCTTGTCAATATGCATTTTGGAAAATTCCAATTACACTTTTTTTATGATTTCAACAGTGGTTTCCTCCTCAACTGTCTTCCATGAAATCCACTTTGGCCAAGACAGTGATCTGACACTGATGTATCTTGATCTTGGAGTTCACCTCTAATCTCTAGTTGTTCTGGGCTCTTTGGTTACCATTTGTATTATCCATCTCTTAAATTTGTCAGCAATTTTCCTCTTGTGGCCACATCCAGAAAGGTTGGCTACAGTCCTTAAACTTCTGAATAATATGTGCAACTGTATTAACAGGAACATCCAGCTGTTTGGAGATGGTCTTATATCCTTTACCTTTAACATGCTTGTCTATCATTTTCTTTATAGTTTCCAGAGACAACTCTCACCTTAGCTTTCTTTGGTCCATGTTCACTATGGTACACACCATGATACCAAACAGCACAGTGACTACTTTTCACCCTCTTAATAGGCAGACTGACTGATTACTAGTTTATTAACACCCGTGATGCTAATTATAGGACACAACCTAGTTTCACATGTCCTTATGGTCAAATTATTTTCAATCTTTTCTAGGTGTAACACCATTTTTTTTTTTATTAGTTTTTTTTCTGTTGAACCCCACTTCAAAAGCAATGCCTGATTTTCATTAGTTGATATTCAGTAAATTTACATGAAAAATTACTTTTGAGATTTTTGAGTTATTTTAGTGACCATTGTGGGTTTTTCTTATTTTAACAGAAGGGTACCAAAAATGTAGTCCATATGTGTAAATGTTGCTGTCAAAGATTAACAACGGCATCTAAATAGTAAACAACAGTTGATGATAGAGGTAGGTACCAGATATATAACTCAACTCTTGAGCCCACTCCATATACCCGCAACCGATGTGGGATATACACATGTCCTATGTCAGGAAGGAGTTAAAGTGTTATCTAAATTAGACAACTTTTTTTGACTAGTGCTGGTGCAAATTGATTCACAGGACCCAGTCCATCAGCCTGGTCAGTGATCTGAGGCTGTCAGGCTGAAGCCCTGAGAACTGCCTCCTATCTTCTGGCATCCTTGGCTTATCTTTTGACTAGCCAGCTTAGCACAGCATCGCATAACTATCAATCTGCAATGATTATATTGCACTAGGCTGGCTAATCAAAAGGAGAGTCATGGATGCCAGGAGGCAAGAGGTGGTTCTCAGGGCTCCCATCTAGGGACCAAAGATTACTGATGTGGCCAATGAACTGTCAATCGGTTTAGACCAGCTCTAGCATTGACCAATCTCTACATATGTCTCTCCAAATACAAAGATGTCAGATCTGCAACAGGAAGTAGTGACTGGCCAGTTTCTTAACGGGAGTGTAAAGGGATTGATCAGGTGAGTATTGGTTACTTTTTAGATAATATTAAAGATATTAATTAATTTTTAATTAATGTTTAAGAAAACTTATAAGAATTCAAAGACCATCACAAAACGTAAACATTTTTTACTTTCTAAAATGAAATGTTAATTAATTTGGCACTTCTTTTGTCTGTCGAGTGCCATTACAAGAAACATACTCCTAGACTGGGGTATTTTTCTGATGTGATTTACACCCCTTTTGTGGGATAAATTATGATAGATTTGTAGCCACACTGGACCACGCTCCATTCCCATGAAGCTTTACCTACTTTTTAAAAAGTTATTTAGAACTTGAGTAAAAATGGCAAAAGTCACAAATTTTTGCGCAACTATGAAAAACTGATAAATCAGAACCTTTGCGTTAGTCTGGATCAAAACATACAAGATTCACAAACCTACCTTTCTTGAGCAAATTTGATGGAACATTAATATATTTGGTCATTTTAATCCTTACAATGTTTTTTTGTCCGTCTCGCATCTTACAAAAATCAGAAGAAACTTACACTGTAGCTCTCATAATCTGTCCTGTAGTGCAGTGTCAGATAATTTAGCTCAATAATATCTTAGAATATAAAAAATATATGTTTTCATTTCTCCAATTTTTTAAGAAGGGTTCACAGACTTCTCCTGAAAATTCTGGTATAAAAATTCCCTAGGTGTGATACCTGAAGGTGTAATAATCCCCCAAATTTTCCAATACTTGATGACATGCCCTTTACCAGTCTAATAAACCCTTTAATTTGCTGACAATGTGTTTCGTGGTAACAACTGTCAGATGGTTTAAAGGAAAAGACCACTTTATATTTATTTTAATAAATGTGTCAAGGACATGATTTTGCGGCACTTACTAATATAGGTTCTTCTCTTAAACTTGCTCCTCGCAGACTGCACAGCTCTCCTGTTCTCAGAATAGTTGCTGGTGGAGTAGCATGTGACCAGATCTGTCCAATTGACAATCATCTTTCCCATGTAAGAGGCCTTTCAATTGGAGGAGACTGATGGGTGGGTCTGGTCACACGTTCCTCCATCAGCAGACATTCTGAGAACAGAAGTCTGTGCAGTCTATGAGGAAGGAGGAGAAGAACCTGTAAAACTTATATATTCGCAAGTGCCACAAAAGATGTCCCCAACACATTTCTTAAAATAAATATGAAATGGTCATCAACCATGTAATTTTTTACTGATGTGACATTCCCTAGAAGGTAAGTGGTGGAGGTATCTAGCTGCTACCTTTTGTACCCCCCTATAAACACCCCTTATGTAGTCCCCCTATAGAAACACCATGCCTAGTTCACTGGGTTAAAAGGCATATTCATGAGGGAGTCGGAGAGACAGTTTTCAGCTTTCCTCTATCTAAGACTAGGTTCACATTTGTATATCTGCAAACCTATACGTAGGACGTATACATCGCAAACGGTACAAGCATTTGTCATACATCAAACTATGTCTGTTTGAATTGTGTCACCTAAGACTATATACAGTGCCTACAAGTAGTATTCAACCCCCTGCAGATTTAGCTGGTTTGATAAGATGCAAATAAGTTAGAGCCTTCAAACTGCAAACGAGAGTAGGTTTTATGAACAGAAGCATAAATCTTACAAACCAAAAAGTTATGTTGCTCAGTTGAATTTCATTAAATTTTAAACATAAAAGTGTGGGTCAATTATTATACAACCCCTATCTTTAATATTTTGTGGAATAACCCTTGTTTGCAATTACAGCTAATAATCGTCTTTTATAAGACCTGATCAGGCCGGCACAGGTCTGTGGAGTTATCTTGGCCCACTCCTCCATGCAGATCTTCTCCAAGTTATCTAGGTTCTTTGGGTGTCTCATGTGGACTTTATTCTTGAGCTCCTTCCACAAGTTTTCAATTGGGTTAAGGTCAGGAGACTGACTAGGCCACTCCAACACCTTGACTTTTTCCCTCTTGAACCAGGCCTTGGTTTTCTTGGCTGTGTGCTTTGGGTCGTTGTCTTGTTGGAAGATGAAATTACGACCCATCTTAAGATTCTTGATGGAGGAGCGGAGGTTCTTGGCCAAAATCTCCAGGTAGGCCGTGCTATCCATCTTCCCATGGATGCGGACCAGATGGCCAGGCCCCTTGGCTGAGAAACAGCCCCACAGCATGATGCTGCCACCACCATGCTTGACTGTAGGGATGGTATTCTTGGGGTCGTATGCAGTGCCATCCAGTCTCCAAACGTCACGTGTGTGGTTGGCACCAAAGATCTCGATCTTGGTCTCATCAGACCATAGAACCTTGAACCAGTCTGTCTCAGAGTCCTCCAAGTGATCATGAGCAAACTGTAGACGAGCCTTGACATGACGCTTTGAAAGTAAAGGTACCTTACGGGCTCGTCTGGAACGGAGACCATTGCGGTGGAGTACGTTACTTATGGTAATGACTGAAACCAATGTCCCCACTGCCATGAGATCTTCCCGGAGCTCCTTCCTTGTTGTCCTTGGGTTAGCCTTGACTCTTCGGACAAGCCTGGCCTCGGCACGGGAGGACACTTTCAAAGGCTGTCCAGGCCGTGGAAGGCTAACAGTAGTTCCATAAGCCTTCCACTTACGGATGATGCTCCCAACAGTGGAGACAGGTAGGCCCAACTCCTTGGAAAGGGTTTTGTACCCCTTGCCAGCCTTGTGACCCTCCACGATCTTGTCTCTGATGGCCTTTGTCTTTCCCATGTTGACCATGTCTGAGTGCTGTTCACAAGTTTGGGGAGGGTCTTAAATAGTCAGAAAAGGCTGGCAAAAGAGATCTTTAATCCACACATGTGAAGCTCATTATTCTTGGTGCCTGAACTACTTCTTAATACTTTAGGGGGACCAAACAGAATTCTTGTGGTTTGAGGGGTTGAATAATAAATGACACTCTGAATTAACTTTTAACGTTTTAAAAAAAACAAAAAAAAAAAACAAAAACAAAATTTGCTGCAGTGCATTTCCCACTTCCAGGCTGATCTACAGTACAAATGTCACAATGCCAAGTTAATTCCGCATGTGTCAACCAGCTAAATCTGCAGGGGGTTGAATACTACTTGTAGGCACTGTATGTCTAAAAAAAACCTTAATTTAATTTTTTTAATTCTTTTCTCAACTAGCTTTAGAAGAGAATCTGTCACCAGGCTTTTGCTAGCTCATCTGAGAGCAACATAATGTAGGGAAAGAGACCCTGATTCCAACGATGTATCACTTAGTTCACTAGGTGCAGCAGTTTTGATACAATCAGATTTTTCTCTGCTGTAGATGTAGCAGAGCTCAGAAAGGTGACCATACCCTCACCACTGATTAGCAGCTTTTTATGTACATAGTATATTAACAGAAATCTGCTACTCAGTCCTGGGGGTGTGGTTAGACCAGGAGGCACATGGGCAGCTAGTCCGGCAGTGATAATCTCCTTTTGATAAAATACTGATTATATTGATGCAACAGGTCACAGCCAGATAAGTGACATATCATGGAAATCAGTGTCTCAGCCCCATAACTCATGCTACTCATAGATTACATAGCAAAACCTGCTCACAGATTCCCTTTAGTGGTACAGACAGGAAAAAGTATGTTTTAGATGCATTTAAATGTACTGCTATGGGTTTTAATACATCTCCCATGGAAAATAATGGAGCAAAAAACTCATATGTCGTTCATACGTTTTTTTGGGGGGGAGAAAAAAACATGGTCAACTATGTTTTTTCTTGTACATCCAGAAAGAAAAACGCAATACGTTTTAAAAAATACAGTTTTTTACTACATATTGCCCATGTTAGTCTATGGATTTGCAGCCATATATTTCTGAATACAGTTTTTTTTGCAATTCAGGTGTATATGTCCAGCGGAATGCACAGTATCAATGTGAACCAAGCCTTATTTGTACGGCAAGTTTTGATTACTTTCCACATTGTCGTGAAGACCATTATAGAAACATTGTGAGGCTGATAATATTATTTTATTACTTTTGTCGCTGGGGCCAATTCCCATCATAAACATTAAGGCGGCTTATGTGTTCAGCTTTATAGGCTTTAACTGAAGTGAGGAAAAACAATTTCCTACAAGACTTTTCTTTTCCCTTCTCCTCTTCCCTAATCTGCTAGTATCTCTCATTTGGCAAAACAGCTCATCATATCCTAAGAGGTTTTGTTTGGCAGAATATGACACCATATGGGTGTTATTAACAATCCACAAATTAAGCTCATTATGTGGTGCTTGATTTTATAAACATTTCTCAATAGCATGCACAAATAAAATTAGTTTTTATGGAAATGTTTGCCAATAACGATGCCTGCTACTAAGTGATTTATGTCGAAAGAAAATGTAATCAAAACACGTTCATTACTTTTAAATCACTATTTCCAAACATAATTTCTGTTCTCGTAGTGTGCCATGTCTCTGTGGCAAGGGAAGTGGACCCCTTTTCTTGGTAAAAGGCAATCAACCAATTATTGGAAGACAAGCCAGCTGTTTTCTTATGGAAGTTATAACACGTCAGTGTTACAAGTAGCTATTACAGATTTTCTTATAGTATATCCTGTCACATTTAAAAGATATGGCCACTTTTATAATCATTTTTGTTTTATTTTACTCCAATGCATCATAAATGGAAAATGAAGCAACTTTGAAATTAGTCTTCAAAAAAGGTTTCTACCGTTTCGGGTTTACCGGACAATGCAGATGGATGAGTCTCTATGATAACAGATTGTATTATTTATATAGTGTCATTAATTCCACAGCGCCATTCAGACATTGTCATCACTGTCCCCATCAGGGCTCACAGTCTACATTCCCTATCAGTATGTCTTTCGCGTCTGAGAAGAAACCAAAGCACCCGGAGGAAACCCACGTAAACACGGGGAGAACATACAACTTCCTTAGATGTGTCCTTGGTGGGATTTGAGCCCAGGATCCTAGATCTGAAAGGCCACCGTGCTGACCACTGAGCCACCGTGCTAACCACAGAGCCACCGTGCTAACCACTGAGCCACCGTGCTAACCACTGAGCCACTATGCTAACCACTGAGCCACCATGTTAACCACTGAGCCACCATGCTGCCCAATAATTAGATTGATATCATGATATTGTGATAAAAAAGCATCCTTGCAAAGCACTAAATAAGACATGTCACAGCACATGAGCAATAATCAAATTAAGGCTGAATTCACACATCAGTTTGGGGCTTTTTTTTTTTGCAAAAATATTTCTAGACCTGATTTTCAACCATTTTTGGTCTTTGTGACCTTTTTTAATCATCCATTTGTCATCAATTTTTTTTCCCAAACTTCTAGCATTAGGTCTAGTGTTGAGAGAGCACTAAAATGCTCGGGTGCTCGAAGCTCGGGCCGAGCTCACCGTGATACTCGGGTGCTCGACCCGAGCAACGAGCCCAATGTTAGTCTATGGGAGACCCGAGCATTTTTGTGGTGGCACCCCCGGCAGTCTGTAGAAAGCCTAAAAAGTGCCCAAAACGATAGTGACAGTGCTCAAAAGACATGGGGACAGCATGGGGATCGCCCCAGGAAGCATTTCTGACCCCCAGGTCACTGCCGTCAACAATGTTGTCAGAGGTATTAAGCCACTTTTACGGGCTCACAATAAAACGTTCAAAAACGAAAGTGAAACGGTTTTCCTGTGAAATATGTTAAGGAAGTTCCTTTCCAGGGTAAAGACTTGTGCATAAGGTAAAATAAATAACCAAAAACAAAAATACTCCTCCACACCTTGGGCTATGTTCAAAAGTAGCATTTTTGATGCGTTTTTGCACTTTTGTATTGCTTTCAACCGTGACAAATGCATTCACCGGGAAATGTCATTTTAACATTTTACAACCTTATCTGGCCATGTGCTGTGTAACACATGCATACAGTGCTGAAAAGACATGGGAACAGCATGGGGAAGACCACTGGAAGCATCTCTGACACACAGGTCACTGCCTAAAAGTGTGCCCATCAGAAGTGATCCTTGCCGCATCAGAAGAAGCAGACTTGCAACTATCCCCATGCAAGTCCTTGTCCCAGGGCAGTGTTCAATTGTACCTCCTCCATTCCTTGCAATGCAAGTGCAAGTATGCAGCCTGCCACCCCCCACCCCCAGGCTGCAATACCATACTGCTTGCTTGCTTGCACTTGAAATTGGGCCTTTAAGGCATGTGGAGGCGGAATCTGGCCACCACGTCATGCCTGCGTCAGCAGCCTGGTATCCATACTCAGTCCCCAGCCGCCCGGCGGCCGGGTGTCCACACTTGGTCCCCAGCCGACAGAGGGCGGCCGGGTGTCCATACTCGGTTCCCAGCCACCCCGCGGCCGGGTGCTCACACACAGTCCCCAGCCGCCTGGGAGAGGCCAGGTGTCCATAAACGGTCCCGAGCCGCCCCTATTTGAAGGACAGCCTAACCACAAACACGTGGACAAGTGAATGTGGCCAGGGATGGTCCAACTCACTGACGCCTTCACACTGGGTTAATATTGTGGAAGCCAGGACACAGTTGGACACTGGGATGCAACACGTCCTCCAGACTTAGAGGATTGCGGGTCATGGGTCAATCAGGCTTCAACACAAAGTTCAGAAGGTAGACAGCAGCAGTGGTCGGCCTCCTACACAACGAGTAAATTATTCATGATCATGAGGCCATCCATCTCCTTAGCTTTCTGTTCCTTGGAATGCAAGAGCATGTATGTAGTAGCGGCTAGGCCTGAGGAGGTCAGCGTTTTGGCGCATATCCTACCTCCTCCGAGGATTGCTGGATGTTTTCCTGCTACTATCCCAGTTCTATGACTCCCGTTAAAACAAAGCTTCAGGTGATGAATGATGGATGAGGTGGTGGCAAAAGAGAAAGAGCAGGAGGAACAGGGACCATTCACATCAATATCAGGCCAGTCAACCACACATGTCTTGTAGGATATGTTTCTGTACCAAAAGGAGCGGTTCGGCTACACAGTTATAGGGCATACAGTGAGTGCAATGCCTACCAAAAATTTCGAGGCACTCCAATGCCCCTTGGAAGTGACATGGAGGTCAGAGGGCCTTAACTAAACCGTTTTTTCCATTTATGGCAACTGGGTCTCCTGTGCACTGTTGGCCTAAGCAGTGAATGGAAGGCTTTCCAAAAATTATGAGGAACTGCAATACCCCTTGAAACAGACGTGGATTACAGCGTACTAAAAACCTTCTACCCATTATTGGGGAGTGAGTCTCTCTTAGTGTTCGCCTATGCATTGAAAAGCAAAAGCTGACTAAAATTAGGAGGAAATGCAATGCCCGTTGGAAGAGTCGTGGAGGTTATAGTTAATTAAAAACAACATTTCAATGCCCCTTGGAAGAGCTGTGGAGTTCAGAGCGGTTTAACAAGACAGTTTTAATGCCCCTTGGAAGAGACGTGGAGGTCACAGTAGCGTAACAAGACGATTTTAATGCCCCTTGGAAGAGACGTGGAGGTCACAGTGGAATTAAAAGACAATATCAATGCCCCTTGGAAGAGTGGTGGAGGTCACAGTAGCTTAAAAAGACGGTTTTAATGCCCCTTGGAAAAGTGGTGGAGGTCGCAATAGCTTAACAAGACGGTTTTAATACCCCTCGGAAGAGACGTGGAGGTCACAGTAGCTTAACAAGATGGTTTTAATGCCCCTTGGAGAAGTGGTGGAGGGCGCAGTGGAATAAAAAGACAATATCAATGCCCCTTGGAAGAGTGGTGGAGGTCGCAGTAGCTTAACAAGACTGTTTTAGTGCCCCTTGGAAGAGTGGTGGAGGTCCCAGTGGAATAAAAAGACAATATCAATGCCCCGTGGAAGAGACGTGGAGGTAACAGTAGCTTAGCAAGACGGTTTTAATGCCCCTTGGAAGAGTGGTGGAGGTCACAGTCGAATAAAAAGACAATATAAATGCCCCTTGGAAGAGTGGTGGAGGTCACAGTAGCTTAACAAGACGGTTTTAATGCCCCTTGGAAGAGACGTGGAGGTCACAGTAGCGTAACAAGACGGTTTTAATGCCCCTTGGAAGAGCGGTAGAGGTCACAGTGGAATAAAAAGACAATATCAATGCCCGTTGGAAAAGTGGTGGAGGTCGCAGTAGCTTAACAAGACGGTTTTAATGCCCCTTGGAAGAGACATGGAGGTCACAGTAGCTTAGCAAGACGGTTTTAATGCCCCTTGGAAGAGTGGTGGAGGTCACAGTGGAATAAAAAGACAATATCAATGCCCCTTGGAAGAGTGGTGGAGGTCACAGTAGCTTAACAAGACGCTTTTAATGCCCCTTGGAAGAGACGTAGAGGTCACAGTAGCTTAACAAGATGGTTTTAATGCCCCCTGGAAGAGTGGTGGAGGTTGCAGTGGAATAAAAAGACAATAACAATGCCCCGTGGAAGAGACGTGGAGGTCACAGTAGCTTAACAAGACTGTTTTAATGCCCCTTGGAAGAGTGGTGGAGGTCGCAGTAGAATAAAAAGACAATATCAATGCCCTGTGGAAGAGACGTGGAGGTCACAGTAGCTTAACAAGACGGTTTTAATGCCCCTTGGAAGAGTGGTTGAGGTCACAGTGGAATAAAAAGACAATATCAATGCCCCTTGGAAGAGAGGTGGAGGTCACAGTAGCTTAACAAGATGATTTCAATGCGCCTTGGAAGAGACGTGGAGGTCACAGTAGCTTAACAAGACGGTTTTAATGCCCCTTGGAAGAGTGGTGGAGGTCGCAGTGGACTAAAAAGACAATAACAATGCCCCGTGGAAGAGACGTGAATGTCACAGTAGCTTAGCAAGACGGTTTTAATGCCCCTTACAAGAGCCATGCAGTATAGCATATAAAAACATTATTTCCATTATTGGGGAGTGGGTCTCCCATAGTCTTTGCCTATGCCTTCCAAGCAAAAGCTGCCAAAAATTAGGACGGAGGAACTTGCAATGCTGGCAACACGGACTACGGTCACCCTGGTGGTATAGTGGTGGTGGAGGCTGAGGATAAGGAGAAGAGCAAAAAACAGCCGAAATGAGGACACGTATACCCATGCGTGGGTGTGAAGCGGTGCATGGGAATACACCTCCCGAAACAACACAGTGGATTTGACTTTATGTTACTCTGCTGTCACATGAGGTGATGAGAAGTCTGGCCCAATCCATCCCTTGCTCATTTTGATAAGGGTCAGCTTGTCAGCCTTCTCAGTTGACAGGCGAGTGCGCTTATCAGTTATAATTCCCCCAGTGGCACTAAAAACACGCTCCGATAACACGCTAGTGGCAGGGCAGACTAGGACCTCCAAGGCGTTCAGAGCGATTTCATTCCAAGTGTCCAGCTTGGATACCCAATAATTAAAAGGCACAGAGGAATCACGGAGGATGCTGGTACGGTCGGCAAGGTACTCCCTCACCATCTTTTGAAACTTTCCACTCCTTGTTAGAGTACCCCGCGCCTCAGGGCCTGTAAGCTGGGCGGGTCTCAGAAAACTGTCGCAGAATGTTGACAGTGTTCCCCTGCCTCTGCTGGATTGGAGTTGCATCTCTATCGCCTGTACGCCTTGGTTGGGCAATGAACTGTGACCATAGGCGGATTATAATGAGGATGATCTGGGCTACCGTCCTGGGCCCCGAACCTCCAGGGGGCCCAGGGCTCCGGGGTGTCTATGGCCAGATTGTCCTCATTATTGTCCAGCAGACAGTGGCGGGGGGGGGCCCCGGACCGCTCCCCCAGCAGCGGCGCACGGCCGCTGCTTCTTCTTTGGCCGTGCCAGCAATGCAGCAGTTAACTTCCCTATGCTGGCCTGGCCGCGTCACTGCTAGTAGACACGGCCCTGTGCACGGCCGTGTCTCCTAGCTGTGACGTCACACAGTGCGCACCCGGCCTGCAGTGCTGCATTGGAAAGGAGCAGGACCACTGGAGTCAGGAGCTGGACCACTGGAGCAGAGCCGGGGGATGGTGAGTGTGTGTGTGTGTGTTTGTGTGTGTGTGGTGTGTGTGTGTGCGCGTGTGTGTGTGTGTGCAGGCTGATATCATTGTGTGATGTCTGTTTATATGTACTTTTGTGTTTCAAATGTGTTTATGTGTGTATGTATATGTCTGTATATATTTGTGTGTGTGCGTGACTGCGTGCGGCCTGCTGCTGAGTATAGATGGCGCCATGCGGCCTCTTGCTGTCTCTGGGGGGGGGTGCCGTGCGGCCTCCCGCTGTGTATAGATGGCGCCGTGCAGCCTCCCGCTGTGTATAGATGGCGCCGTGCGGCCTCCTGCTGTGTACAGATGGCGCCGTGCGGCCTCCCGCTGTTTATAGATGGCATCGTGCGGCCCCCTGCTGTGTATAGATGGTGCCGTGCAGCCTCCCGCTGTGTATAGATGGCGCCGTGCGGCCTCCTGCTGTGTACAGATGGCGCCGTGCGGCCTCCTGCTGTGTATAGATGGCATCGTGCGGCCCCCTGCTGTGCATAGATGGCACCGTGCGGCCCCTTGCTGTGTATAGATGGTGCCGTGCGGCCTCCCGCTGTGTATAGATGTCATTGATCGGCCTCCCGCTGTGTATAGATGGCGCCGTGAGGCCTCCCGCTGTGTATAGATGGCATTGTGAGGCCTTCCGCTGTGTATAGATGGCGCCGTGCAGCCCCCTGCTGTGTATAGATGGCATTGTGCGGCCTCCCGCTGTGTATAGATGGCGCCATGCGGCCTCCCACTGTGTATAGATGGCGCCGTGCGGCCTCCAGCTGTGTATAGATGGCGCCGTGCGGCCTCCCACTGTGTATAGGTGGCGCCGTGCGGCCTCCCACTGTGTATAGATGGCGCCATGCGGCCTCCCGCTGTGTATAGGTGGTGCCGTGCAGCCTCCCGCTGTGTTTAGGTGGCGCCGTTCGGCCTCCCGCTGTGTATAGGTGGCACCATGCGGCCTCCCGCTGTGTATAGGTGGCACCATGCGGCCTCCCGCTGTGTATAGATGGCACCGTGCGGCCTCCCGCTGTGTATAGATGGCACCGTGCGGCCTCCCGCTGTGTATAGATGGTGCCGTGAGGCCTCCCGCTGTGTATAGATGGCGCCGTGCAGCCTCCCGCTGTGTATAGGTGGCGCCGTGCAGCCTCCTGCTGTGTATTGATGGCGCCGTGCGGCCTCCCGCTGTGTATAGATGGCACCGTGCGGCCTCCCACTGTATATAGATGGCGCCGTGCGGCCCCCTGCTGTGTATAGATGGCATTGTGCGGCCTCCCGCTGTGTATAGATGACGCCGTGCGGCCCCCTGTTGTGTATAGATGGCATTGTGCGGCCTCCCGCTGTGTATAAATGGCGCTGTAGGGCCTCCCGCTGTGTATAGATGGCGCCGTGCGGCCTCCCGCTGTGTATAGGTGGCGCCGTGCGGCCTCCCGCTGTGTATAGATGGCGCCGTGCGGCCTCCCGCTGTGTATAGATGGCGCCGTGCGGCCTCCCGCTGTGTAGAGGTGGCGCCGTGAGGCCTCCCGCTGTGTATAGATAGCGCCGTGCGTCCTCCTGCTGTGTATAGATGGCTACGTGCGGCCTCCTGCTGTGTATAGATGGCTACGTGCGGCCTCCTGCTGTGTATAGATGGCTACGTGCGGCCTCCTGCTGTGTATAGATGGCTACGTGCGGCCTCCTGCTGTGTATAGATGGCTACATGCGGCCTCCCGCCGTGTATAGATTGCTACATGTGCTCAATATTGAGTCATACAATTAATGTAAGGCTATGCGCCCACAATGCAGAAATGCTCCGGATTTTTTTTGAGCGTTTCTGCATCTCCCTCGAAGAAAAAACGCATGCGGATTGTACAGGGACATGCTGATGTGAAGCGTTCTTCACATGCATTTCCGCATGCGGGTGTCAAGCGCTTTCCAAGCGATTTTAGCATCACTTGGAAAGTGCTTGACAACTTGGTCACACTATATAAATCCATGCAACCGGCATGAATTTATATAGTGTGACCGTAAAAGAATGGTAAAAAATAAATATATAATTACCTTCTGATGGCCTGCCGACGTCAGCGGTCGCGTGACCCATCACATGACTAAATGATGTCACGGCAGGTCCTTTTCAGACCATCGCGAGCAGACGGCAAGCCAGGACGCATCGGATAAAGACACCGGGGGCCATCAGAAGGTAAGTATAATATTTATTTTTTATTTTATTCTTTTTTTACAGGTTCTATGGTACCCGGGTCCGGAGGAGAGTCTCCTCTTCTCCAAACCCGGGTACCATCCGCACATTGAAACGCATGGATTCTGCATGTACAGATGCAGTGATGCGGATTCCATGTGTTCCAATGCAAGTCAATGGTGGCGAAAATAATTGGTAGTGCTGCGAATTTTTCCACAATGATAATCCGCACATGCGGATTATCATTGGGGAACATGGCAGACCTTCTACCAAGCCGCTGCGGGAACGCTTAAAAAACGCATAGTGGGCACACAGCCTAAAATA
This sequence comes from Phyllobates terribilis, assembly GCF_046119375.1. NCBI lineage: Eukaryota > Metazoa > Chordata > Amphibia > Anura > Dendrobatidae > Phyllobates > Phyllobates terribilis. The sequence continues at coordinate 105,027,919 of NW_027362769.1, read as the reverse complement.
AATTATTATAATTAATATTGTGCCAAATTAATTTCACGTGAACTATCACATGATCTATCACAGGGGATCATGTGACATGTCATGTGATACATCAGGTGTGTGTGTGGCGGGGGGGGGGTCCGCGCCTTCTAAACTGCCCGGGACCCTTGCTACACTTAATCCACCCCTGACTGTGACCTCTGCTGCTAGCGTGTTCAGATGGGAATTTTTTTAACAGTTCTGCAGCAACGGCCTTCTGGTACTTTTTGTAGACCTCTCCACCTCAGGAATAAGAGAGTGAAAGTTCTCCTTGTAGCGGGGGTCTAAAAGTGTCACCAACCAGTAATGACTGTCACCCAACATTTTGACAACGCGAGGGTCACGGTTAAGGCAGCATAACATAAAGTCAGCCATGCGTGCCAGACTGGTAACGGGCAAGGCTTCCGTGTCCTCACCAAGATGACGACTGACCATGCTCTCCTCCTCCTCCTCCTCCTCCTCCTCCCCCCTGTCCTCATGCCACCCACGCTGAACAGACGGTATGACAGTTGTACAGGTACTACCGTCTACAGCGCATGATACCAGCTCCTGTTCTTCCTCCTCCTCTCCCTCATTGTCCCCCAGTGCACGTTGGGATGAGATGAGGCTGGGCTGTGTGTAATCGCCCGCTACGGCTTCTTGATCCATGTCATCATACTCTGGCTGCAATGCCTCCTCTTTAATTCTCTGCAGAGAGCGTTGCAAAAGACAGACAAGTGGGATGCTGACGCTAATGACGGCGTCATCGCCACTCACCATCTTGGTGGATTCCTCAAAGTTTGTCAGGATGGTACATATGTCAGACATCCAGGTCCACTCCTGAGGTCTTATGTGTGGAGTCTGACCTTAATATCGATGGCCTTGTTGCAGCTGGTACTCCACAACTGCTCTCTTCTGCTCACAAATCCTTTGCAACATGTGGAGGGTAGCATTCCAAAGTGTGGGAACATCACACACCAGTCGGTGTGGCGGAAGCTGCAAACACTGCTGCACCACAGCAAGGGCGGCGGAAGCTGTAGCAGACTTCCGAAAATGAGCTGACAGGCGGCGTACTTTGACGAGCAGATCTGGCAACTCGGGGTATGATTTAAGAAAGCGCTGGACCACGAGGTTAAGCACATGAGCCAGGCATGGTACGTGTGTGATCTCGCCTCACCTCAGAGCCGCCACCAGGTTAAGGCCATTGTCACACACGACCATGCCTGGCTGTAGGTTAAGCGGTCTCAGCCACAGATCTGCCTGCTCTTTCACAGCTGTCCACAACTCACAAGTAGTGTGAGGTTTATCACCTAAGCTTATGAGTTTCAGCACAGCCTGTTGCCGCTTGGCTGAGGCAGTACTGCAGTGCTTCCAGCTTGTAACTGATGTGGTGATATCTGAGATGCAGGCTGAACATAAGGAAGAGGAGGAGGAGGAGGATGATGCGCAGGAGCTGTACACTGTGGGGGCTACTCTGACTGACATAGGGCCCGCAATCCTCAGTGTGGGGAGGATGTGTTCTGTCCCAAGGTCCGACTGGGTCTTTGCTTCCACTATGTTTACCCAGTGTGCCATCAGGGAGATGTACCGTCCCTGGCCACAAGCACTTGTCCACGTGTCCGTTGTCAGGTGGACTCTCCCAGTAACTGCGTTGTTGAGGGCACGGCAGATGTTTTGGGACACGTGCTTGTGTAGTGAGGGGATGGCACACCGGGCAAAATAGTGTCGGCTGGGGACCGAGTACCGAGGGACGGCCACCGCCATAAGGTTGCGGAAGGATTCCGTCTCCACCAGCTAAAAGGCAGCATTTCCAACGCAAGCAGTCGTGAAATGTGCGAATTTAGGACTGTGGCCTGTGGGGCATTGGCTGCGAATTTGTGCTTTCGCTCAAAGCTCTGGGATATGGACAATTGAATGCTGCGGTGGGACGTGGACGTGGACGTTGATGCTGTTTCTTGAGAAACTGCCATAACAAGTGAAGACTGAGAGGAGGGGGCATCTTTGCATGTAGTATGGACAGGGGATAGCCTTGCACGCACAACAGGGGGTTCTCTTACACGCACAACAGTGGAAGAAGCAGTGGTGACACCCGCTGACACTGGTCGTGGACCCTGGGGTTCGCCCCACAAAGTCGGGTGCTTTGCTGCCATGTGCCTGATCATGCTGGTGGTCACCCCTGCTGATGCTGGCCTGGCAGGTGGTACAAATGGCCTTTTTGGGGTTATCAGCAGAGTCTTTAAAAAAAAAAATTCCAGACTCTGGAAGACCCACCGGTTGTACTGGCAACGTCCCTCGTGTTGGTGTTACGGGGAATGGCCTTCTGTCTGCGGCCACCACACTGCTTCTTCCTGCCTGTTGGGGTACTCTGCCTCCATCCCCCTGTGTGCTGCTGGCCTCGCTCTGCGTGTCCTCCTGCCACGTTGGGTCAGTTACTAGATCATCCACCACCTCCTCCTCTTCCACTTCCGCACCACGGCACTCCTCCTCACTTCCTGGCAATTGTGTCTCGTCATCGTCCACCTCTTGTGACAAATTGCCAGCGTCACCTTCCTGTGGCCGTGGCTCTTCAAATATTTGGCCATTGCTACATGGGATCTCCTCTTCCACCACTTCAAGCGGAGCAGGCGAGGGGCACAAATATGGAAATGGACCAGTTAACAGCTCTACAGAGTGTCCAACTGTGGGATCAGTTGCTGTCTGACAACACTCGGCATGGTGGGAGGAAGGAGCATCAGGGTGTGGAGGAGTATGCAGTCGAGACTCATGGCTACTCAGACTTGACCGTGTAGAAGACAGACCGGAGGTGGTGGTGCCCAGGTGACTGAAAGTATTATCTGCTATCCAATTAATAACCTGCTCACACTGATCAGTTCGCAATAGTGGAGCTGTTGTGTGCTTCCCTAGTAATTCGGTCAAGAACTGGGAGCGAGAAGATGTGGCTGTTGGTTGTGTCACATTTTCACCTTGGCCACGGCCCCATCCTCTGCACGCACCATCACCAGAACGTCCAGTTCCACGTCCCTTGCAATGCGCCTTACCCATTGTAAATGAAGTAAAATAGCTTACAGTTGCACTATCAATGGCAAAAGGGTAATATAAAGGAGATTTGAACCATGGAAGAGGAAAACCACAGTTCTAGTTATCTGGCCTACACCAGACTCTTTTAAACAGATATATTTGTGTCTGAACAGTCAGCGAGACACTGAAAATGTTTTTATTTATGCAAAAAAGACCAAAAAGTGGATAATACAGAGATTTGAACCATGGAACTGCAAAACCACAGTTATAATTTCCTGGTGTATACCAGACTTGTTAAAATAGATATATTTGAGTCTGAACAGTCAGTGACACACTCGAAATGTTTTTTTTATGGAAAAAAGGCATTCAGGTTAATAACACCCAGATTTGAACCGTGGAAGAGGAAAAACACAGTTCTAGTTCTCTGGCCTACACCAGACTCTTTTAAACAGATATATTGGAGTCTGAACAGTCAGCGAGACACTCAATTTTTTTTGGGGGGTGGGGGGGGGGAATACCAAAAGGTTAATAAGATGGGTATTTGTACAGTCTGACTGAGGAAAAACAAAAAACAAAACAGGATTTAGATGAAAAAAAAAGATTTTTCCTGGCCCCTGAGACCTGGGGATAAGTCTAGCAATTTGACCAGCGGTAGCACACAGGACTGTAATGCAGTGTTTGGCTCCTATACAGCCTGCCTGCCTGCCTGATATCTGGGATGGATATTAGTCCTGAGAAGGACTGTTTGTTTGATTTGGCAGGCTTTAGAGACCCTACACTAACTATTTCTCAGTATAAATCTCTCCCTATCTCTGCAGCACTGACCCTACATACACTGTCTAATCCGGAGCGACTGTGTCCAAGATGGCGGCGCCCCGTTTTAAATACTCGAGGTGACGCTGTGCGGCCAGCCAATCACTGTAATGCCCACAACCAACATGGCTGCGGCATTACAGTGACTGGCTGGCAATCCCTGCATGTTCATTGGCTCTGTAAAGAGCGCCAAACATGCAGGGCGGAGACCCAATCTCCCACCCGAGTAACCCAGAAATGCTCGGTGCTCGCCGAACATCCCGAGTAGTGAGATGCTCGTGCGAGTACCGAGCAGTGTCGAGCATGCTCGCTCAACACTAATTAGGTCTCATTCAGATGTCTGTTTTTAACATACGTGTTGTATCTGTGATTATTACGGATAGGTTATAATTGGTGCGTGTTCTATGGAGCTGTTCTCGTGTTTGTGCTTTTTGCAAAAAAAAAATCAAAGTGACATGTTTGTTTTTAATCCACGTCACGGATGAAAAATCACCCATAGAAATCTATGTGTCTGTGGAAATCATGGACAGCACATTGATGGCATCAGTGTAAGGTCCGTGTGCTGTCTGTGATTAACATTGCAATGAACCGAATAACTTTTGCACATTATTTTTCCATAAGTGAAAATCTCTGTTGAGAAACTGATGGTAAAAAGTGACAGACGGACGAAACACTGATAAAACCCGGATCCCAAACACTGATTGTACCATTTTTTACATACGTGAAAAATCATTGACATCTGAATGAGGCCTTAATTAGCCAAAAACTGACAGCACACGGATGACATATGTGTGTTGCCAGTGGTTTTGCTGATCCATTCACTTGAATGGGTGAATTTGATCTGCAGATCTAATCGAACATGGCTTCATGCCCAATTATTACAGATAGGCCCATAATCTATAATGGGAATGCGCTGCATCTGGTAAAAAAAAAAAGGATACAATATGTATGTCAAACTCAAATGTGTGAATGGGGCATAAAGCAGAACAGGAAGTGTTCAGAGATGATGCGCAGAGACCATGGTTGCAGAGATATGGCTAAGCACAGTGATATGACAGCACTTTACAGCACAAATCAGATGCCTCAGCAGAATGCAGGTGACCCCCATGATAAACGGGGCAGCACAGGTGCCAAATACTAATAAAGTAACCAATCACAAACCTACCAAACATGGAGGAGACGGCTGCCTAGTATTGCGAATGCACACAGACAAGGCTTGTGACGCGCCCCTGGGCCTGTGTCGCGCTGCGTTGCGCACGCGGGAGCTTACCCGGAGCCGGATCTCTTGAGGGTTGTAGTCTCGTGGCGGTGACCCGGTCCGTGCCCAGGGAGTCAAACTGAGCGGCGATGTAACAGCGGTAGATGCAGGACGACTACGCCACCCGTTGAATGCAGCTATGGAGCTGCCGCTGCAGGACAGTCCGCTGAGGCCGGTGGATGGATGGTGCAGCGTAGATGGTATAACCCCCAACGGGAGGGGTATGGCCTCAGGGCAGCAGATGTGGATGATGGGGGTAGCAGGAACCACTCAGAGACGGTGCGGTGTAATTCAGGGTCTTTACTGGTAACAACGATAGACCCTCCCGGAGTACTTGCTAGTGAACGGGGCCTGGTCAGTCCTTGAGCAGATGGGATCTCCCCTGGCCAGGCGGAGTTGTAGGCCTCCCAAACTGACTGTACTCTTCTGGCTACCTTGCTAGAAGCGGATATAAGTAGCCCACGTCCCTGAGTGTACCGTGTGGTGCTCACCCGTATGGCTGGTGACTCGGGGCCTTCTAATGGCTTCCGCTCCACGATGGCGGTGCTGGTCCCAAGCGTGTGACCGTGCCTTCGGGTTTCTGGGCCTGAGGACCTGAAATCCCCTGCCGGTCGGCTTCTGCTGCTGGGTAAGAGTTAGTCCCCACAGCCTCGGACGCCGGGTCCGGTAAGAAAGCTTCTCAGTCAGGGCGAGCTCTGCAGCTGCCAGCCCCTGACTCGTAGTAATATTGCTCCCACTGAGCTTCTGCTGTTTCTTCCTATGCTGCTTCTCTGTCTCTACTCTCCTTGACTCACTAACCCTGCCTCAGCCCAGGGTTTATACAGGGGAAGTTCTTCCCCTCCCAAGACTGGGCAGGAGGTGTGGCATGCACAGGATCCCTGACCAAAGGACCTCCCACCTGCTCTCAGACATAACATTACATTACTGTGGAAAACCAGACCCCTGGGGTGCCACATTCCCCCCTAGTGAAATTTAGTACTCCGGGACTAAACATATTTTAGAAAAACATAACAAGATATAACAACAATAACAGTACAATAAGAAGAAACACATAAAGGTGGTCACGGCATGTCCGTAACCGGGTGTAGTCTTTGAAGAAAGCAAGGTGTCCATTTCACCAAAACAGGGAGACGTAACCAGGTAGGGGTCTGTCCTACCCCGAGTCCTTAACAGTCTCTAGTCCATCCTGGGTTACGCTCCAACTATGTACAAGGGTTTCCCGGTAAATCCACCAAGGACTCCTACAAATAACTAGAAACACAAAATTATACACAAGCAACAATACACAGGTAAACATAAATAAAACAACTTACACACTTCAAATCCTCCAACGTGCGGGTAACTGGCCTCTAGTGGCCCTAGTGGACCTACGGAGCTGACTGCCTAGCCCTGAACTACAGGGTGTAGGAGCTGTCAAGGGTAAACTGGGCAGCTGTCTACCGGCTCTTTTGCTCTCTAGGGATATGGCAGGCTCACTGCAAGCAGAGGGTTGATCCTCCTGGTCTGCGGGTGTGGGGTCTTCTGCCTCCTGGACCGGCTGTTCTTCCAGCTCTACCTGTTGCTCCGTAGGTGCTTGGGATGCTGGTTGGAGGAAGGTGAGTACGGGTACCACAACTGCACCATTGACTTGAGTCCAAGACCGAGGGAAGTCCCCGAGCACAGTACTAACCATATCTTCCCTTTCCTCTACGGGTCGATGGTCTTCTTGTTCCTCTTCAGGGTTCCTCAGTTGTTCGGGACACTTCTTCAGGTGGTCCCGGGATACAATAGCTGTGGTTTCCCCTCCGTCTTTACTGATAGTACAAACCTTCGGGTTCTCGTGGCTTGAGGGCAGTACGGTGTACGGGTCCTTTTCCCACTGGTCGTCCAACTTGTGGAGCCGTCTCTTCCTCTTCAAGACCTGCTCTCCGGGTACCAGGGGAACAGCGGGAGCATACTGGTTGTAAGTTTTCTCTTGTCTTTCCCTAGCCTGACAGAGACTTCGCTCCACGCTCTCCTGTACTCTCCGGTACTGCTGCTGCCTCTCGGTGTCCCAGTCTGTTTCTGGTGAAGTGTCCTCGGGTGTCAGGACTCCCATTTCCAGGTCAACAGGTAACTTACCAGGTCTTGCCCTCATTAGGTAAGCCGGGGTACAGTTGGTGGAACCTACCGGGATGTGGTTGTATAGGTCCACCAGATCGGGCAGCTTCTCAGGCCACAGACTGCGTTCTTCCAGGGGCAACGTTTTCAGAAGATCCATTACCACCTGGTTCATTTTCTCACAAAGTCCATTAGTTTGCGGATGATGGGGTGTCGTCCTTATCTTTCGGCAGCCATACAGAGTGCAGAATTCTTGGAAGACCTCCGCTTCAAAGGCAGGTCCCTGGTCTGTCAACACTTGGTCCGGGTACCCGTGTGGACGGCAGAAATGCTGCTGGAAGGCTCTCGCTGCTGTTCGAGCTGTTAAGTCCTTGACGGGGACGACAACCAAGAACCGGGAGTAGTGATCCACGATGGTTAGTGCGTAGACGTAGCCACTTCTGCTTGGGGTCAGTTTTACATGATCCAAGGCTACCAGTTCCAACGGCTGCCGGGTGACGATGGACTGCAGGGGAGTCTTCTGGCTGGCACGATCCTTCCTTCTTAGGTTGCACGGGCCACAGTCTCTGCACCACTTCTCAATGGTTCCCCTCATGCCTACCCAGTGGAATCGCTCGCGCAGCAGGAACTCCAGCTTCTTCCACCCGAAGTGTCCAGCTCCGTCGTGGTATGCCTCCATCACCATGGCTGCGTCTCTTCGTGGCACCACTACTTGCCAGAGTAGTTCATGCGTCCGGGAGTTAACCATTCTGCGGCACAACTTCCCCTTGTAAAGGAACAGTCGACTCCTCTCTGCCCATAGTTGTTTGGCTTCCTCCGGAGCGTCTGGTTCAAGGCAAGCCTCCGGGCGAGTCAGCATCTCCTTCACCAGTCGGACGGCAGGGTCGCTGTCTTGCGTTTCCGCCCAGTTGTAGTGAGGTAAGGGGTTCAACGTAGCAGCCTGCTTACTCCTTACCCGGTGGGAGTACTGGATAGTCCCATGACGGTGGAACGCAGGGAGTTCAACTTCTTCCAGTCCCTCCGGATCTTCTCCTTCGTCCGGCAGGTTGGGCATCCTGGACAGGGCGTCCGCGTTGGTATTGGAGCATCCGGCCCGGTATTTGATTGTGAACTCGTAGTTGGACAGACGGGCCATCCACCTCTGCTCCAGGGCACCGAGTCTTGCCGTGTCCAGGTGTGTCAACGGGTTGTTATCCGTGTACACGGTGAACCGGGAAGAAGCGAGGTAATGCTTAAAGCGCTCGGTGACTGCCCATACTACGGCCAGGAACTCTAGCTTAAATGAGCTGTAATTCTCGGGATTCCTTTCGGTGGGTCGCAGCTTTCGGCTGGCGTAGGCGATTACTCGTTCCTTCCCCTGCTGGATCTGGGACAGTACGGCTCCTAGCCCGATGTTACTGGCGTCGGTGTAGAGGATAAAGGGCTGGCTATAATCCGGGTACGCCAGGATTTCGTCCCCCGTGAGGGCCATCTTCAGCTGGCGGAAGGACTCTTCTTCCAGCTCCTCCCATTTGAAGGGCGGCTTCTGGTTCTTGGCCTTCCGGGACTGGCCTATCAGGAGGTCCTGCATAGGTGCTGCCTTTTTGGTGAAACCGGGAATAAACCTTCGGTAGTAGCCTACCAACCCGAGGAACTGCCGCACTTCTTTTACGCTGGAGGGGCTTGGCCATTCCTTAATTGCGGTGATCTTATCAGGGTCGGGAGCCACTCCGTCAGCGCTCACCACGTGTCCCAGGTACTGCACCTTTGGTTTCAGGAGGTGACACTTGGAGGGTTTCACCTTTAGGCCGTAACTCGCCAGAGCTTCGAACACTTCCGCCAGGTGTTTCAGGTGGTCCTCATACGTCTTGGAATATACGATGACATCGTCCAGGTACAACAGGACCGTCTCGAAGTTTCTGTGGCCCAGACAACACTCCATTAGTCGTTGGAAGGTTCCTGGTGCGTTGCAGAGTCCGAACGGCATGCAGGTGAACTCTCTAAGTCCCATCGGGGTGGTGAATGCGGTCTTCTCCCGGTCCGCCTCTGCTACAGGAACCTGCCAGTACCCGCTAGTGAGATCCAAGGTAGAGAAGAAGTTAGCAGATCTTAAAGCAGCCAATGACTCCTCTATCCTTGGTAAGGGGTACGCATCCTTGTGTGTGATACGGTTGATTTTCCGGTAATCTACACACATCCTCATGGTGTTGTCTTTTTTTCTGACTAAGACTAGTGGAGCTGCCCAGGGGCTACAGCTATCCCTGATCACCCCAGCCTCCTTCATGTCTCTAAGCATCCCCTTGGCGTGTTGGTAGTGTGCAGGGGGTACGGGTCGATACCTCTCTTTTATGGGAGGATGGTCTCCCGTGGGGATGTGGTGTTCTACCCCCTTGACTCGCCCGATGTCTAACGGGTGTTTACTAAACACTCTCTCGTACTCTTGAACCACCCGATAGACTCCCTGTTTCTGATGTGAGGGAGTGGAGTCAGTACCCAAATGTAGTTGCTGACACCAGTCCTCCTTTGTTTTCTTAGAGCCGTTACCTTCCTCCGGGTGAGATGGAGGCAAGGGTTCCACAGATTGTATAGCATTTTGGTTAATGGTATATAATTTGGCTAGCGTGGCATACCGGGGCAGGTACACTTCCCTCTTCCCGATATTGATTATGCGAACGGGCACCCTCCCATGGCGTACATTAACCACCCCCCGTGCTGTCAAGATGGTGGGCCTACTGTCTGAGTAAACTGGTTCTACCATTGCCTGGTAATCTCTACCTCTCAGACCAATAGCTGCCCGGCACCAAATCATCATTTCACTTTTTGGGGGCATGGCAATAGGAAAAGGGTCACACATTCTTACGCTACCAATCTCACCGCCGGAGAGTTCCACCTGTTGCCGTCGCATCAGTGCCCGGATCTCTTTCTGGAGCACCCGCTGCTCGCCGGAGCTGGCGTTCTTGGCAACCTGCTGTAAAAGGAAAATCACCTCTGCAAGACAATTTTCAATTACATTAGTTCCTAGAGTTATTTTTGGGTGACTCTCATGTTTGTCAATATCTACAATGATCAGTCCCTGTGCTGCCAGTTCGACTCTACCGATTTTGATGGTCACCTCTTTAAATCCGATCTGTGGCACGGGCTGGCCATTGCTGGCGATGATACTCAAGTCGTCGTCAGGGTAGCGGGTAATATCCGAGTCATTCCAGTACTGCTTAAAGAGCACGTACGGGATGGTGGTGACCTGTGACCCGGTGTCCAGTAGGGCACTCATGGGAATGCCATCCAGTACCACAGGCAAGACTGGACGTCCTCCCACATATCTGTCGCGCCAGTTCGATGGGCCTGGTGATCTTTTTCCTGGGGGTTGGCCCTCTACCCCAGGTTGTGCCCGTTTAAAGAACAGTACCTTGCCATATGTCCGGGTTGATTGCAGCGGCGGCAGATGGGTCGTCCGTCTTCGCTGTATCGGTCACTGGGTCTTCCTCTGGCCGGTGGGGTCCTCCTTGGTCGACGCCACGGGATGTCCTCCGGTCCGGATGCCAGCTGGATCTTCCCTGGGGTGGAAACCTGTAAAGACTGCACAGTTCGGGTTAGCGCAGCAACGCTCTTAGCTAGCTCTTGGACCTGATGGTGTAGGTCTGGAGCCGGGTCATTGTCCAAAGCCTGCGCATCAGCTCCCACAGGCCCTGCCGACAAGGGCGCCGCCTCCTGGTGGTAAGTGATAGCAGGGCGCTTGTGGGTCACAACGCCACCCGGTGCCGGTTCTCGGAGCACCCGGATGGCTCTGTCCTTGAACTGTGCAAAGCCCAGATGGGGATCCTGTAAGGCCATTGCCCGCAACTGGGTTCGGTGGGTATTACAATGCAGTCCCTCTATAAACTGTTCGGTCAACAGCCTGTCCTCGTTTCCCACTCCATCAGGGTCGGTCTGCTTAATGGCCCTCAGGGCCTCTTGTAGGTTTAGTGCATAGTCCCTTATACTCTCATGCGCTCGCTGCTTGCACCCGTAGAATCTAAGCTTAATCTCGGCTGAGGTGCGGGTATCAAAGGTGTCCTTCAGCCGGGTTAGTATCCCTGCGACAGTCTTCCTCCCAGGTGGCCAGGATTTTACTTCCCTTTTGGCTGCCCCGGTTAGTTGGGCCACCAGGATGCTCACTTTTTGCTCTTCTGTGAGGGGGTACACCTGGAAGAGGCTATCCAGCTTTTCTCTAAAGTCATGCAGGGTATGTGACTCCCCTGAGTACTGGGGTAGCCAAGCTGCTCCCGGGATATAGGGCATGGTGAAGGGCATAACTGCAGCAGCGGTAGCGCTGGCGGGGGTTGAGGCAGTGAAGCTCTCCTCCGTATCCGACATCTTCCTCCCCCCTAGTGGACCGTGGCCTACCTTGCGATGATCCTGTTCCGTAGGCCGCGGCTCCGCAGTGGATCGTCAGGGTTGAGGACCTTCCGTCGCGCTCCTGTGACGTCGGCGTCTGCTGGGCTCCTTCCAGGACCTTACGCAACGTCCGGACGTGAGGCGGGGCTTCAGTTCTCGCGCGCTTTCGGAGTCCACGCCCCTCTTCTTCCCGCGCGGCGTCCTCAAGATGGCGTCCAACGGCGGGAAAACTCCACGGATGGCGGGAAGAAGGCTGAAGATGGTGGGAATCTTCACAGATGGCGGGAAGAAGGCTGAAAATGGCGCTGGATGGCGGGAATCTTCACCGATGGCGGGAAAACTTCACGGATGGTAAGTTTTAAAAGTCTCTTTTTCAGGCACGCAGTACCCGGTGGTTGCGGGCACGAAATCCTGCCGACTACGCCAAAGTTGACGCGCCCCTGGGCCTGTGTCGCGCTGCGTTGCGCACGCGGGAGCTTACCCGGAGCCGGATCTCTTGAGGGTTGTAGTCTCGTGGCGGTGACCCGGTCCGTGCCCAGGGAGTCAAACTGAGCGGCGATGTAACAGCGGTAGATGCAGGACGACTACGCCACCCGTTGAATGCAGCTATGGAGCTGCCGCTGCAGGACAGTCCGCTGAGGCCGGTGGATGGATGGTGCAGCGTAGATGGTATAACCCCCAACGGGAGGGGTATGGCCTCAGGGCAGCAGATGTGGATGATGGGGGTAGCAGGAACCACTCAGAGACGGTGCGGTGTAATTCAGGGTCTTTACTGGTAACAACGATAGACCCTCCCGGAGTACTTGCTAGTGAACGGGGCCTGATCAGTCCTTGAGCAGATGGGATCTCCCCTGGCCAGGCGGAGTTGTAGGCCTCCCAAACTGACTGTACTCTTCTGGCTACCTTGCTAGAAGCGGATATAAGTAGCCCACGTCCCTGAGTGTACCGTGTGGTGCTCACCCGTATGGCTGGTGACTCGGGGCCTTCTAATGGCTTCCGCTCCACGATGGCGGTGCTGGTCCCACGCATGTGACCGTGCCTTCGGGTTTCTGGGCCTGAGGACCTGAAATCCCCTGCCGGTCGGCTTCTGCTGCTGGGTAAGAGTTAGTCCCCACAGCCTCGGACGCCGGGTCCGGTAAGAAAGCTTCTCAGTCAGGGCGAGCTCTGCAGCTGCCAGCCCCTGACTCGTAGTAATATTGCTCCCACTGAGCTTCTGCTGTTTCTTCCTATGCTGCTTCTCTGTCTCTACTCTCCTTGACTCACTAACCCTGCCTCAGCCCAGGGTTTATACAGGGGAAGTTCTTCCCCTCCCAAGACTGGGCAGGAGGTGTGGCATGCACAGGATCCCTGACCAAAGGACCTCCCACCTGCTCTCAGACATAACATTACATTACTGTGGAAAACCAGACCCCTGGGGTGCCACATTTGCATAGGGCGCCAGTCACACAGATAGATGTGGTGCACAGTGAATGGCTTATAGTCCATTAATGACGTCCATAATTTAAAAACAGGGGTGCTGCCCAGTATTATATAAGTGCACCCCAAAAGGACAGAACACTATATACTCAGCAAAAATAAACCCTATTTTGGCCAAAATATTTACCAATACCTCATTTATTTATATATTTTTCCATAATTGTGGATGTATCTTATTCTTTTTATGCTGGATGCAGCCAGTTCGCACGTTCAGTATTTGGTCAGTATTTGACCTCAGTATTTGTAAACCAAAACCAGGAGAGGAACAATCAGAGGAAAAGTATAATAGAAAAACGCCACCACTTCTGTATTTATCACCCATTCCTGGTTTTGACTTACAATTACAATTACTGATGTAAAATACTGACCAAATACTAATAGTGTGAACATGGCCCTATCAGTATTTTGTAGCTGTGGAGCACCTGCCTTTATCATGGGGGTCGCCTGCATCTTTTTAAGGTATTTGAATTGCGAATTTGCAGGAAGTAAGGTCACTTTTTTTGGGTTGTTGTTTGTTGAATTTATGCCCTTTGTTTTATGGCTTTCTTCCAGTGATTTATAATTTTTGCAACTTTTTTATTTTAGCAAAAAGTCATAACTTTTCTAAGATGTTAAAAAAGATACAACTTTTTTTAATTATGTACAGAAAATCACTCCAGAAGGCTGGGTGGAAGGGGGACTGGAGTAGAGTTTTTAAAAATTCGCAATTGATGAATCAAAGACATCTGGAATCGCTAGACCTCGGCCCAGAAAGTGGGTGACATAAAAAAAAACAGGCAATCACATATAAAATAGACTTCAAAAAAGGGTCGAAATAGAATAATGAATTTGATGCAGCAAAAAGAAGCACAAAATTAATAAAAAAAACAGGCAATAATGAATTGAAGCCATAGTGACTTCGCACTACGGGGAGAAATAATGCTGTGATGTCACAGCTCAGTGGTGACACAGTGATGACAAAGCTAAATGATAATGCTCACAGTAATGTCACAGAACCTGGATAACATGGAAAATAATACATCAAGTGGAGAGAAAGAAGGAAAAATTGGACATATTGTAACAAAAATAACCAATCTTTATCTGTATGTGTTAAAAAAATGAGTACATTGTGAAATAATTATACTGTGGCACTTAAGCAGGTAAAGAACCAACAAGCACAGTATAATGAACCATGGAATAAATTATTTATACTGTCTAGTTATAAAATAACAATATTGTTTACATGTCTCCACAATTTTACCCGGAATAGTTAGTAATTATAGGTACGAGTGTTATCAGTGAAAAACACAGATAGTTTTTCTCGTACGAGTGCGGTCATGTGAATCAGCCCTAAGGCTACATTCACACTTCCATGTGATACAACCTAGTGATGTCTGTTTTTTTTTTTAGAGCCATACTCACATTGAGTAATACTCACATCTGTTTTAAAAACGGGTCCATATCTCCGATCGGTGAGGCTCAGATCATGTCCTATTTTCATCCATTTTCTGGATCAGACTCAGCCGTTAAAGACTGTGGGGATCCATGAGACGTAGATGGAACACTGAAGACAGACTTTGTACAGAGTTATATCCGAGTTTCATCCATTTTTAACCAGATACATTGTTAAGAGTTTGGATTTCAAAAGTTCAGACAGTTTACCAGCTTCAGTGAAAAAAAGGATGAAAAAAAAAACTAATGCTACTAGGATGCAACTAGGATAATTCCTGAGAACTGCCCCTTCTCCCACACTGTATATCAGGAGATGAGCCACACTTATGTTCCTTGTGCACAAAGCAACTTTTGAGCACAGTAGACATAAGTGTGATTACTGACACAGCTACTGACTGGCAGTGTGGAGGAAAGGGCAGTGGAGCAGATCTCACAGTGCTATTAGAGGAGGAGAGCTGATAGAAGGGTTTGTAAAGTGGCACAGCTAAACTCAGTTGAGCTGCCCTTCTCCCACAAGGACCTCATCTGACAGGTGTGAGTTTTCTGTGCTCTAATCTCCCAGAACTTTCTCATTATGCTGAATGCTCGACCAAGAGATCAGAGCTGTAACATCATACACTGCTCAAAAAAAAAAAGGGAACACTCAAATAACACATCCTAGATCTGAATGAAATATTCTCATTGAATACTTTGTTCTGTACAAAGTTGAATGTTCTGACAACAAAATCACACAAAAATCATCAATGGAAATCAAATTTATTAACCAATGGAGGCCTGGATTTGGAGTCACCCCCAAAATTAAAGTGTAAAAACACACTACAGGCTGATCCAACTTTGATGTAATGTCCTTAAAACAAGTCAAAATGAGGCTCAGTATTGTGTGTGGCCTTCATGTGCCGGTATGACCTCCCCACAACGCCTGGGCATGCTCCTGATGAGGTTGCAGATGGTCTCCTGTGGGATCTCCTCCCAGACCTGGACTAAAACATCCGCCAACTCCTGGACAGTCTGTGGTGCAACGTGACGTTGGTGGATGGAGCGAGACATGATGTCCCAGATGTGCTCAATCGGATTCAGGTCTGGGGAACGGGCGGGCCAGTACATAGCTTCAATGCCTTCATCTTGTAGGAACTGCTGACACACTCCAGCCACATGAGGTCTGGCATTGTCCTGCATTAGGAGGAACCCAGGGCCAACCGCACCAGCATATGGTCTCACAAGGGGTCTGAGGATCTCATCTCGGTACCTAACGGCAGTCAGGCTACCTCACCTGAGCACATGGAGGGCTGTACGGCCCTCCAAAGAAATGCCACCCTACACCATTACTGACCCACTGCCAAACCGGTCATGCTGAAGGATGTTGCAGGCACAGATCGCTCTCCACGGCGTCTCCAGACTCTGTCACGTCTGTCACATGTGCTCAGCGTAAACCTGCTTTCATCTGTGAAGAGCACAGGGCGCCAGTGGCGACTTTGCCAATCCTGGTGTTCTGTGGCAAATGCCAAGCGTCCTGCACGGTGATGGGCTGTGAGCACAACCCCCATCTGTGGACTTCAGGCCCTCATACCACCCTCATGGAGTCGGTTTCTAACTGTTTGTGCAGACACATGCATATTTGTGGCCTGCTGGAGGTCATTTTGCAGGGCTCTGGCAGTGCTCCTCCTGTTCCTCCTTGCACAAAGGTGAAGGTAGTGGTCTTGCTGCTGGGTTGTTGCCCTCCTATGGCTCCCTCCATGTCTCCTGGTGTACTGGCCTGTCTCCTGGTAGCACCTCCAGCCTCTGGACACTACGCTGACAGAGACAGCAAACCTTCTTGCCACAGCTCGCATTGATGTGCCATCCTGGAGGAGATCCCACAGTAGACCATCCGCAACCTCATCAGGAGCATGCCCAGGCGTTGTAGGGAGGTCATACAGGCACGTGGAGGTCACACACAATACTAAGCCTCATTTTGACTTGTTTTAAGGACATTACATCAAAGTTGGATCAGCCTGTAGTGTGTTTTTACACTTTAATTTTGGGGGTGACTCCAAATCCAGGCCTCCATTGGTTAATAAATTTGATTTCCATTGATGATTTTTCTGTGATTTTGTTGTCAGCACATTCAACTTTGTACAGAACAAAGTATTCAATGAGAATATTTCATTCATTCAGATCTAGGATGTGTTATTTGAGTGTTCCTTTTATTTTTTTGAGCAGTGTATATCACACACTAAGAAACCTAAGCTATTGTGCATGTTCTTTTTCTGCGGTATTGACGCGCCCCCTGGGCCGTGGGGTACTCGGTAATGGGCCAGTCAGTGCAGGGGATGTCACAGTGGCAGTGACCTGGTCCGTGACCCAGGGTGGTCAATAAAAGGGGATTATAGTTTTTATAGTTTAATGTTCGTGATGCCACCTGTGGTATGCGGCTATATGGAGCCGCCGATGCGGTGCTGATTCTCTGGAGCTGATGGTGACGCAGCAGAGTTGGTTCAGCTCTCCACAGATAGAGCTAAGCTCCAGGGTGGTGCAGTGATGTTATAGATGAGGTAGATGTTGCTGTGCAGTGTCGTGCAGGGGATGGCGCAGATAATAATTCTAGGACACAGTGGGGTGCAGTCTTCAGGGTTTACTCACAGTTGTTGAGCTCCAGGTTACCAGTACTAGAGTAACCTCCCATGTCGTTCTGCGTTCACCAAGGAAAGGGTTCAGCAATCTCTCAAGTAACTCAGGAGTACTTAAACAGGACCCCGTTCTATGTGCCTTCCTCGGTCGTCTTCCTGCGCTGGCTCTCACCCTCCTGCCCTGCACCTCACAATCAGTGTCCAACGCCAGTAGCCTCGGATCTTGTCGAGCGACCTGCAGTCCCCTGAACCCTCTGTGGCCACCTTTTCGGCAATGTAATTGTGGTGGTTGGCAGCTGCACCTTGCAAGTAAAACAGCCTCAGGTTTCTAGCTGAGCCTTGTAGTTCTCCACTAGTTTAGGGGCCGGTCCCCTCTGCGGCCTGATCCCTCTATGTTCCTGCAGATTTGGGCTCACGGGTGGCTTCCTGCACTCACCATGCCCCTGGGATCCCCTCTGTCTCTGGAGCCTTTCCTCTGCTCCCGTCCTCTCTCACTCTCTCTCCTGGGCCTCTCAGACTAGGCCCCACTCCTCTCTCTCTCCTCTCAACTCCTGCTCCAAGCACTGGAGCCAGGAGCCTGGACCTCCTCCACTGCTCTCCTGAGAAGGACTGGCTGCTTCTAGATGGTTCCATTCCTTCTTATACTACTGCTGAAGTGCCCCCCTAAACTCCTTCCTCCACCCACACACACTACATGGTTCCACCCTCCAGCTAGGGACCAGGGACTGTGCTCTCACTTAGGAGCAATCTCACCCTTCCCTCCTGAAGTGTAATGGATGCAAGTCTGTGGGTCTCGGGCAGTACTCCCTCCTTACCTGAGAGTGGGATACCACATCTCTGGGTGAGATGCAGTACCTCTGTGGCAACTGAACCCGCAGGGGCGCCACAGTATCATTGTCTGCTTATGATTAGGCGACTTGTACAGGGATAAGAAGTACACACCTCTAGTGAAAACTCCCACTTGGATGTTACAAAAATTAACTTATCAGATGCCAAATACTTGCTAATATCTCCACAATGGAGAGTCAAAATTAAAATAAAAAAAAAATGTATTTCTCTCTGGAGCCACTATTACTTTTTGTTTGCAGTTCAACATGAACAATTTGGTGAAAGGTCTTCTTTAAAGAGAATTTGTCAGCAGGTTTTTGCTACCTCATCTGAGAGCAGCATGATGTAGGCAAAGAAACCCTGAATCCAACAATATATCACTTAGTTAACTGGTGCAGCCGTTCTGACACAATCAGAGTTCTTAGATATGGTTACCTGGGAATTTAATGCTGCTGTGGATCTGAGACAATATGCACTCTAAGGAAGAAGCTAGGGAGGCAAAGCGCGCGTTGGGACAGTGGGATACACCAGCCTGTCATATTGTGTCAGATCCATAGTAGCAGTAAATTCCCAGGTGACCATACCATTTACATCTAAATAAATATTAATTAGGGAGCTAGCTTTTTTAGCTTCATTTACCGACTTTATTTTGTGATCTCTGCAAACCATTAGCTTTTTTTGTGAAGGATGGATGTTCTATATATGCACTAGCATTATATTATAATGTACATTTGTAAGGATTTAGCTTATTGGTCGATACTATTGTCATCATACACAGGTTTAGGCCACGTTCACACGTTCAGTATTTGGTCAGTATTTTACATCAGTATTTGTAAGCCAAAACCAGGAGTGGAACAATCAGAGGAAAAGTATAATAGAAACACGTCACCACTTCTGTATTTTGCACCCACCCCTGGTTTGGCTGAAAAATACTAAATACTGAACGTGTGAATGTGGCCTCATGGTGTTCCTCTATTGGCATTCCTTGTTTTACATATTTATTTATCTAGGATTTTATATTTAATTCTAACAAACTTTGAATTTTTTATTATCTCATGAATCTCTTCGGTTCATATAGTATCAAAGAATTTTGGTCTATCTGTATTTATATTGTCTATTGACAGTGAGCTGCTTATCACAGGAGGGGCAGAGCTGGACCAGGAGGCACTCGCCAGCTCGTATAAGTAATAACAATGTCCTGATGATAAAACCTTCACTGTAAGTAAATAACAGCACACAGCTTGATAAGTGACACATCATTGAAATCTGTTTTAACCCCTACCTCCTATTGTCCTCAGATTACATAGGAAAAGCCAGCTGACAGAATCCTTTTAACTTTTACATTAAAAAACCTTGCCCATATCAGTGTATGTGACGCGCCCCCTGGGACATATTCCTTTTTGAGGGGAATACCCGGCACCGGATCAGATGGGGGGTTGTAGTCTCCGAGCGGCTGTGACCCGGCCCCGTGCCCAGGGCGTCAAGCTCAGTGTTATGTGGCAGTCCTACAGATGTTATTAAGTTCTTAATGTCGACTACGCCACCCGTTGTGTTGCGGTCACTATGGCCGCCGCTGCAGCAGGGTCCGCTGAGGCTGATGGTGTAGGTGCAGCTTGTGATGGTATAACCCCCAACGGGTGGGGTATAGCCTCAGGGGGTCAGGTGCAGAGGATGGGGGTTGTAGTGGTGCAGCATAGATGTTAAAGGAAGACAGAGTCGGGTTGTGCAGTTTAGGGTATTTACTCACTGCTGATGTTCCGGTCACTCCAGCTTCAAGTGACCACCCGAGCCGTGCTGCGTCCACCAGGTCCTGGATCCAGCCAACCCTCAAGCGAGTCCGGAGCGTGACCCTGAGCTCTCCTTCTGTCCTTTCTCTGGCCGTCCCCACTAGTGATCCACCCAGGTCCAGCTCCCTCGGGCCTTCTGTTGGGTGACCCTTGGCCTTGGGTTCCCTGACCCTCCACGTGGTATGCCTTTGTGGTGGATGTGGTGGGTGGCCGTGGCAGACGCTGCCCACGGCCTCCGGTCTCTGGCTGGGGTGTGTTTTTGCCCCCACCAGCTTGGGTTCCGGTACCCTGATGCCGACTCTTCACCCGGTGCTTTTAGTTGGGGTCTTAGAGTCCTTTCTTCTGTTTCCCCCTCTGGGTCTCTCTTTCTTTCTCCTCTCTCTCTCTGGATCTGCTCTGCTCCTCTTCCTATGACTCCTCTGCAAAGGCTGACAGACTGACCCTGTTCTTTGATGGTGCCCACCTTAAATACTCCCTCTATGTGTGAGCTCAGGTGACCAGCACCCAATGAGCTCCTATCTTTACCCAGGCTGCTCCCCCTATCTGCCCCTACACTACTGGGATGTACCACCCCCCTCCCACTCCAGCCAGGAACAGACTCGGTCGTACCTGCACATTTCTAAGTGGGAGTACCGTTGGTCTGTTCCTCGGAAATGGGATGTGTGTAGTGCATGCAGCTTTCTGAGCTCAGTTCCACACTCCATCCTTACCCGGGAGTGGAATATCACACCTCTGGTTGAGGTGCAATACCCCTGTAGCAGCCGAATCCTCAGGGTGCTACATTCCCCCCTGGTAAATCACAGCACGTCCTCGGGCTGTAAGATATAAAACATCATCCAAAACATACAATTTTTGCATAAACATATAAAACATCATATAAAACATTATATATATATATATATCAATAAAACTTTTCATATAAAACATTCTTGTAGACTTTTCCTCGCTTCCAGCTCCTCCTCCGGACACTGTGCAACGTGTGCCCGGGAAAAGTGCAACAGTTTCTCTAGAAAACCGGTAGGGGGCGCCTTAGGAAGCGCAACTATATACAAGGGATATGGCCGCTCTCAGTCCTCGGCCAGGTAATGGGAATAGGGATGACCGCTCTCAGTCCTCGGTCAGTGGGATTAAGGGAAATACGGGTAACAGTTCAATTTGCTGGTCCCAACGGGGACTATATTAGCAACAGTTCACTGTGCCCCGACGGGCAACTATATACAGCTTGTACTCTGCTGTACTTAACGACGACGTCCTCCTGCTCTTTCTTTGTGGTTACCTTTAGCTTCAGACCCGTCCGGGTCCTCTTGTTCTTCCTCCTCACACCGCAGCTCTTCCTCCGTCAGGCGATGCACATGGAGGGCGTAGGGTCCTTTGGCACTCTTGTGCCGGGTAAAGGTGACCTCGTCCCCGATGTAAAGGTCACGACCTCTGTGTCCCTCCGGTAGGTGGGACTCAACGTCTCTCCTGGTCACGAAGACGTCGCCTGGGGTGCGGTGGTCTCGGATGAAGCCCCACCCATGCTGCATGTTAAACTTGATCACAGTCCCGGTGGAAGGGGGACCATGAGCTGCACGGGGACTCCTCCTGGCCCGGCTCTTCTGCTCCGCGCTCCTTATCTGGGCTTGTTGTTCCCGGACCCGCCTCTCTCTCCGCTCCCTCTCAAAGACCTCGAGCTGCTGGCGGCAGCACTCTGCACGCTCCGCTGCGGCTGCCCGAGTCTCTTGAGTGAACCCCATGAGATCTTCTCCGGTGGGGTCCCACTCAAACTGCGCTTCTGCTAGCGGGGACGAGATCCTCTTAACGGGCTTTGGAGCCGGGATCAGGGGTTCATCTAGGGGTCTCTCTTTCCGGAGTCGGGGATGGTGAAACTCCGGTGGCCATGTAAAGGGCTGCCCATCCGGGCACGTATGTTGGGCGAACAGATCTTCTCCCAGATGCGGCACTCTTGGTTTTATGGGCGCGGTGGTGGTGGCGCCCGGGTTGCCCACGCCTTGCGGCCAGGCCTGGGGCACCTGGAAAGTGAAGGGCACCGTAAGGACGGCGGCGCCCTGGGCTACTTGGCCCTGCGACCAGGCCGGTGGCTCCGCGGAGGTAGGGGGCGCTGTTGGTATTGCGGCGCCCGGGGGTACTAGGCCTTGCGACCAGGCTGGTGGTACTTCCTGCTTGGTCACGCTCGGGGTCGAGGCGTGTGACGTCACAGGGGTCGCGGCTGCGGCTTCCGGTTGAGGCCTAGTCTGTGGCGGTGACGTTGCGTTTACGGGCACGGCAGGGGGTACTTCGGGCTCTGCGACGGGGAGCTGGGGCAGGTACGCGGTTTCCGGTTTGGGGTAGTGACGTCCCCTTTACCTGCCTCCTTTCGTTCGGCTCCCTTCTCGGCGCCGTCTCCGGCCTTGAGTCCTCCTGCGCCATCCTCAGAGGCGGTCTGTCTCCTCGTCTCGGGTGGCGTGCTCCGCTGACGAGTCTCGGTCCGCTGGGCCATCTCTCGGCTCCACTGCGTCAACGTCTCTCGTTGCACCCGGGCCATCCTCCTTGCGAGGCCCTCCAGAAAGGTCTGCGCACACTCCCGGTCTCGGGGGAGCTGTGCTAGGACCTCCACTAGGCCTAGTGGGGTCGTTGCTTCTAGCAGGCTCCTGACCAACGGGTCGGTGCTGCTCTGCTCTCCTTCTGCTGTTCCCGGCAGGCTCCTGGCCAGCGGGCCGGTGCTGCTCTGCTCTTCTCCCATCTCCGGGTAAGCTTCTTCTGGACTCAGCTCTAGGCTTCTTGTCTCCGGGTGCGCTCTCTCCAGACTGCTCCAGGCGACACCCATCTTTGCTCTCTTCTTCTCAGTCCTCCCACTTCGAGGGCGGTCCCGGGGCCACTTGGTGATTGTCAGCTCCAGGGGCAGTTCTTTCACGCTGACAGACACCTCTAGCATCACAGTCTCTGTTGGTGGGGGCGGTTTCCACTTTTGGCGCCATTTTCGGTCCTGGCCCACGATGGGAGGTGGCCTCTTGCCACCCTCTGGCACGCCCATAATGGCGTCCGCTCTTCCAAGGCGGGAAACCTTTGGAAATGGCGGGAATCGTCTCCCAGTGGCGGGAAACTCTGCAGATGGCGGGAAAAAGCTGTTAATGGCGGACAACCGGCGGGAATCGACCTGTGATGGAGTCCGATGGCGGGGACCCTCCGGAACCGGCAGGAGACTTCTTTTTGAGGTAAACTCGTTCTTTTCTTCAGGCACGCAGTACCCGGTTGTTGTGGGCACGTAATCCTGCCGACTACGCCAAAGTTGACGCGCCCCCTGGGACATATTCCTTTTTGAGGGGAATACCCGGCACCGGATCAGATGGGGGGTTGTAGTCTCCGAGTGGCTGTGACCCGGCCCCGTGCCCAGGGCGTCAAGCTCAGTGTTATGTGGCAGTCCTACAGATGTTATTAAGTTCTTAATGTCGACTACGCCACCCGTTGTGTTGCGGTCACTATGGCCGCCGCTGCAGCAGGGTCCGCTGAGGCTGATGGTGTAGGTGCAGCTTGTGATGGTATAACCCCCAACGGGTGGGGTATAGCCTCAGGGGGTCAGGTGCAGAGGATGGGGGTTGTAGTGGTGCAGCATAGATGTTAAAGGAAGACAGAGTCGGGTTGTGCAGTTTAGGGTATTTACTCACTGCTGATGTTCCGGTCACTCCAGCTTCAAGTGACCACCCGAGCCGTGCTGCGTCCACCAGGTCCTGGATCCAGCCAACCCCCAAGCGAGTCCGGAGCGTGACCCTGAGCTCTCCTTCTGTCCTTTCTCTGGCCGTCCCCACTAGTGATCCACCCAGGTCCAGCTCCCTCGGGCCTTCTGTTGGGTGACCCTTGGCCTTGGGTTCCCTGACCCTCCACGTGGTATGCCTTTGTGGTGGATGTGGTGGGTGGCCGTGGCAGACGCTGCCCACGGCCTCCGGTCTCTGGCTGGGGTGTGTTTTTGCCCCCACCAGCTTGGGTTCCGGTACCCTGATGCCGACTCTTCACCCGGTGCTTTTAGTTGGGGTCTTAGAGTCCTTTCTTCTGTTTCCCCCTCTGGGTCTCTCTTTCTTTCTCCTCTCTCTCTCTGGATCTGCTCTGCTCCTCTTCCTATGACTCCTCTGCAAAGGCTGACAGACTGACCCTGTTCTTTGATGGTGCCCACCTTAAATACTCCCTCTATGTGTGAGCTCAGGTGACCAGCACCCAATGAGCTCCTATCTTTACCCAGGCTGCTCCCCCTATCTGCCCCTACACTACTGGGATGTACCACCCCCCTCCCACTCCAGCCAGGAACAGACTCGGTCGTACCTGCACATTTCTAAGTGGGAGTACCGTTGGTCTGTTCCTCGGAAATGGGATGTGTGTAGTGCATGCAGCTTTCTGAGCTCAGTTCCACACTCCATCCTTACCCGGGAGTGGAATATCACACCTCTGGTTGAGGTGCAATACCCCTGTAGCAGCCGAATCCTCAGGGTGCTACATATGCACATTACATGTTTATATGTAGACTAGATGGTGGCCCGATTCTAACGCATCGGGTATTCTAGAATATGTATGCGGCTGACCGGGCGCGACTAATCAGCGAAGCAGTGTTTAAATGGGTTGTGCACTACTTTGTTTAAATTTGGCGCCAATATCGCTGATTGGTCGCGGCCGGCGGCGGCGACCAATCAGCGAACCATGTTAGTGAGGACCGGGGAGCGGCGCTGCCTGTGCGGGTACTTCCGCTGCGAGCAGCCGGGAGATGACCGGCTAGCGCCGGTCATCTCCCGGCTGCATCGCCGCTGACCTCCATGCGACTACCGTCGGGAGATCAGCGGCTAGGGCCGCTGATCTCCCGACAGCAAGTGTGAAGAGAGGACCGGGGAGGGAGGCCACCGGTCGTGGTACTTCTGCTGCGAGCAGCCGGGAGATGACCGGCTAGCACCGGTCATCTCCCGGCTGCGTCGCCGCTGATCTTCCGACGGTGGCCTGCATGTTTCAAATCCAGCGCCAATTCGCGGCCGGGCTGCACCAGTCGCTGATTGGTCGCGGCCGGCTGGCCGCGACCAATCAGAGAAGCGGTGTTTTAAATTAAGCGCCAATATCGCTGATTGGTGTTTAAATTTGGCGCCAATCAGCGAACCGTGTTAGTGAGGACCAGGGAGCGGCGCTGCCTGTGAGGGTACTTCCACTGACTGCAGCTAGGGCCGCTGATCTCCCGATGGCAAGTGTGAAGGGAGGACCAGGGAGCTGCGCCGCCTAGGCCGCCGGTCGGGGTTCTTCTGCTGCGAGCAGCCGGGAGATGACTGGCTAGGGCCGGTCATCTCCCGGCTGCATCGCCGCTGACCTAACGGCCGCTAACGGCCGCCATCTTGTTCTGAAATCCCGCGTCGCTGATTGGCCGCGGCCAAACCAATCAGCAACGCGGGATTTCCTGGACGGACAGACAGACGGGATAAGCCGATTATATAGTAGATGTGTCTATTTTATTATTGTCTGTATTGCACTGGATAATGAATAATGTGGACTACTTTTATAATATATGGGGTGGTGTTTGCTCTTGCTGTATAACAATTGTTCAATAGTAAAAAAAATGCTGAACATTTTGAAAAAGTTGCAAATTTCATGATTTGTTGGATTTTCTCTATTCGGAACTGGATCCTTTTTGGAGAGAACAAAGATTGACGAAGTTGTAAATAAATAGAAAAACAAGTCTGCTTCCTTCTCAGCAGAGTGCCACACCTGTACACAGGCTGGGTCTGGTATTGCAACTGTGCTCCACTGAAATAAATAGCTGCAATATCCCACACAATATATGGACAAGAATGTTTTACCGGTCCTGTACATCTCCTGAGAAAAGTGACATCTTATAATTATTGCAACTGTTGGAATTAAGAGTCCATCTCTCACATTTACCTCCAATATTGAGTTTCTCATTTTTGCTACTATAAAATCTCCCTGTTAATGAAAATTAAATGTGACTTATGTGTGATTTCTATAAGAAAAACAGCTAGAATTCCTGTTCGCCTTTGTTTTTAACCTACATCCAGCATGCAGAATAAATAGCATTAATATTCAGACATATAGTGAAACATGAAGTCATTGAGCAGGCAAATATTTCACAGGGATTCCAGATAAATGTGATTGTTTCAGTGTGGTCATTTTCCTGTCTATATTCAGAGTGTTTTGCTCTCACGCTAGGCTATGCTTGGGTTACCCTGCAGTTGGTATTAGGGTTGGATAACATTCCAGGTCATAAATTACCGGGCAGCCAGCGTTAAACAAATAATGGAGACAGTCAGACACAGAGACTGATTCCATAAGCAGTACTATGATTACTAGTCCAATAAAAAATTTATACAGCTTTGTGTCCCAAGACATTAGGAAATGTATATATTTTAAAAACAGACTTCTGAAATACAACATAACCTATGGCTTGTTTGAACATTATTTGGCTTTTATGGTTTCATCAAACTTCAAGGTCCAGGATAACATGGTCGTCTTTAACAGATGGCTTTACACAGTCAACAGAGTTTACCTCACATAATTCAGCAGGACGTCACATGTCATTCCAAATACTTCACCGAGTATAAAATATTACAATAAGGCTACACCCAAAACCAAGGATACTTCAGTGCCTACTATTGCTTAAAACACTAGGCCCATGGGTTCAAATTCAACCGGAATATTATCCGCAGAGAACATCTATCCCATGAGTTTTCTATTTTGTACAGAGCACTGTACGATGGCAATGTACAATGAATAGTCATAAATAGAAACTTCAGCATTAGGCTAAGTGCCCACGATGCAGAAATGCTCCGGATTTTTTCCTGAGTGTTTCTGCATCTCCCTGGCAGAAAAAACGCATGCGAATTGTACATGCGGATTGTACATGCGTTTTTCCTGCCAGGGACAAGCGGAAGTGAAGCGTTCTTCGAATGCATTTCCGCAGGTATATACTTACCTTCTGATGGCCCCCGGTGTCTTTATCCGAAGCGTCCTGGCTTGCCGGCAGCTCGCGGTAGACTAAAGGACCTGCCGACGTCAGCGGTCGCATGACCCGTCACATGACTAAATGACGTCATGGCAGGTCCTTAAGACCATCGCGAGCTGCCGACAAGCTAGGACGCATCAGATAAAGACACCAGGGGCCATCAGAAGGTAAGTATAATGTATATTTTTTATTTTATTCTTTTTTTTACAGGTACTATGGTACCCGGGTCCGGAGGAGAGTCTCCTCTTCTCCAAACCCGTGTACCATCCGCACATTGAAACGCATGGAATCCGCATGTACAGATGCAGTGATGTGGATGTCCTGCGATCCAATGCAAGCTAATGGCGGCAAAAATGCAGCGCTTCAGCAAAATAATTGGTAGTGCTGCGTATTTTTCCGCAATGATAACCCGCAGCGGAAATTTCCGCAGCATGTGCACAGCACATGCGGATTATCATTGGGGAACATGACAGACCTTCTACCAAGCGTTTTTTAAGCGTTTCTGCAGTGGAATTGCTGCTGCGGAAACGCTTAAAAAACGCATAGTGGGCACACAGCCTTAAACTATCTATTAGAGATGAGTGAATTGATTAGAACCAAATAAATTCACTACAAAATGTTGAGTGTTTAAGGGGTAACATCTCCCCTTGTGGAGAGTGACATGTTAGTGTAAGGAGACTTAAAGGCCATGAAGTGCTCCTGTGGGAAATTAAGGACTTGAACTCTAGCACCACCTATCTTAAAAGTCAATATCAAGCCTTTAACAAGCCTTGCCACATGACTTAGGCTAGAAGTTGAACCAGAATCTCAATTTTTGGACACGTGTTTTGGGGTATTGCACCTTGTCAATGCAAAAAATGAGATCTGATTTGGCTGTACGAGAGGATTCTTACTATGGTCTAAGGGGTAATGTCTCTGCTTGTGGAGAGTGACATGCCAGTGTAAGGGGACTTATAGGCCATGCAATGCATGCCTCTTTGTCATATGGCAGGGCTCATTAAAGAGTCAATATTAACTTTTAGGATTGCTATTTCCAATAGCTGGCACTACCGTTCAAGTCCTCATCTTCTTTGAAGATACAATTTGCCTACAAAATTTTTGCTATTCTATTTACTCAAATCCAGCAAAATGGAGGTCATTTTGCTGGACTCTTTAGAACTCGGAAGAGGTAAAAAATTAATACATTATATGTGTCACCCTGGCCTGGATGCCACAAATATAATAAAGCTGTGTCTGAGAGCAAGGGGGAGGTTCTCTGGTCAGGGGAGCATTAGCATGCAATACCTCCTGTCTCGGGCCAGTAGGGGGAGCAGGCTGCCCCTATAAAAGCTGGAACTGGGGGCAGGGTTAGGGAGAACTGGACGACTTGTCTCTGGATTGAGAGGTGTCCCAGAGCAGAGAGAGACAGTTGTATTGCACACTAAGAGGACGTGTGGTGGTAGGAGAGCCACAAGCCAGGGACAAGAGGTGAAGTGCGCCTGTCCTGGCAGACAAAGAACCCAATTTACCAGACTTTGGCATCTGAGGCTATGAGGACTCCACGTCCTACAGCAGATAACCAGTCCGCAGGGGACTGTATGTTCCTTGGCCTAAGAAGCCCGGAGGTTCCGCCACACCAGAAGGGACCAGCAAAGCCGTACCAGGCCGGGAATAGAAAGGGACCCAAGTTGCAGGCCATACGGGCGAGAAGACACGGTGAGCTCGGGAACGTGGGCTGTTACCCTATAAGGAGGAAATAGCCAGAAGGAGCGCAGAGAGCACAGTAGGCCTACACCCTCACCCTGACCAGGGCCAATTTCCCGTTTGCTCTCAGACGTCCAGGCCCCCCTTTCTAGCCGGGCCTGTTTGTGGGTCAGTTCACCTGTTCTAGTAAAGACCCTGGACTGCAACCTGTTGTCTGTGTGCTCCTTGCTCCTCCAGCACTAACGGCGCTGGGACGCCCTACACCATCACCCCCATCTTCTACTATACTGCCCTGGGGCCGCACTCTTCCCGTGGGGAGTCACACTACCCCAGCTGCATACACCATCAGCCCCAGCGGTTTGCCTTGCAGCGGCGGTTCGCACTGACCGCAATCCACGGGTGGCGTAGTCGGACATTACCAACAGCGCATGGCAGACTACCACTGGTCTGACCACCCTGAGCCACGGAACCCGGGTTGCCACTACTACCCCCATCGTTTCCCGATTGCCCGGCTCCGAGTGCCCCACGGCCCAGGGGGTGAGTCAGCTTTGGCGTAGTCGGCAGGACAGTAACCAACCCGCCACAAACGGGTATTGCGTGCCTGAAAAAGACTATACACGCACCTGAAAAGAGGTTTCCCACCATCCGTAGCCATCCCCCGCCATCTTCCGTCGGTTGCCGCCATCTTCAGCCGTTTTCCCGCCAACGGACGCCATCTTCAGGATGCCGCGCGGGAAGAAGAGGGGCGTGGACGTCCAAACCGTGCGAGACCCGAAGCTCCGCCCCACGCACCGACGCTGCGCATGGTCCTGGAAGGGAGAGAGAGCGACGCTGACGTCACCAGGACACGACGCAAGGTCCTCGTTCGGAGCAGCATCAGCGGAGCCGCGGCCTACAGAAGAGGATCGTCGGAAGGTAGGCCACGCTTAACTAGGGGGGAGGAAGATGTCGGACACAGAGGCGCCCACTACCACCAGCGCAGCTGCCGCAGCGGTGATGCCATTTTCCCTGCCTTACATCCCTGGAGCGGCCTGGCTGCCTAAGTATTCAGGGGAGCCCCATGCCCTAACTGACTTTAAGGAAAGGCTGTACAGTTTATTCCAAGTTTACCCCCTGACAGAGGAACAGAAGGTTAGCATACTGACAGGGCAGTTAACTGGCGCAGCCCAGCGGGAAGTAAAGTTATGGCCCGCTGAGGAGAAAAGAACTGTGAAGGGTATTCTGGCCCGGCTGCGGGGTACCTTTGATACCCGTACCTCCGTTGAAATTAAAATGCGGTTCTATGGATGTAAGCAGCGGGCACAGGACAGCATCAGGGACTATGCCCTAAATTTGCAGGAAGCCTTGAGGGCCATCCAACAAACTGACCCTGGCAGCGTGCAAGATACGGATAAGTTACTAACGGAACAGTTTATAGAAGGCCTGCTGTCTAGCGCCCACAGGACCCAGCTGCGCCTCATGTCCTTTCAGAACCCTGGTCTGACCTTTGCCCAATTCAAGGACAGGGCCATAAGGGTGCTCCGTGAACCCGCAACAAGTGGCGCTATAAACCCCCGGCGCCCTGGTCTCACCTACCACCAGGGGGCGGCACCCTCCTCTATGGACTCCGTGGGGGCTGACGCACAGGCCTTGAACCAAGCCCCGTCGAAAGATCTGCATCACCAAGTCCAGGAGCTGACCAGGAGCGTCGCGGCGTTGACCAGGACTGTCCAGGCGTTACTAGTGGACCTGTCAAGACCCATCGAGCTGACTTCAAGTCCGGAGGATGTCCCGTGGCGTCGACAGAGGAGGATCCCGTCGTTCCGAGGGAGGCCCACAGACCACTACGCAGAGGATGGACAGCCCATTTGCCGTCGATGCAACCAGCCCAGACACATTTCCAGGTACTGTAATTTAAACGGGTCCAACCTGGGGCAGAGGGCCAACCCCCAGGCATAAGATCACCAGGCCCTTACAATTGGCGTAATAAGTACATTGGGGGGCGCCCGGTTTTACCCGTGGTGCTGGACGGTATCCCCATGAGCGCCTTGCTGGATATCGGGTCGCAAGTAACCACTATCCCTTATGTACTTTTTAAGCAGTATTGGACTGATGCTGATATAACACGGTATCCAGACAGTGACTTGAGCATCATCGCCAGTAATGGCTTGCCTGTGCCGCAGATGGGGTTCAAAAAGATGACCATTAAGATTGGTAAAGTTGAACTGCCGGCACAGGGAGTGATTATTGTGGACATTGACCATCGTGAAAGTCACCCTAAAATAACTGTGGGTACTAACGTGATTGAAAATTGTCTTTCAGAGGTAATTGTAATTCTACAACAGGTGGCGGTGAAAGCTAGTTACAGCCAAAAGAGAGTCCTCACCAAAGAGATAAAAGCCCTGATGAGACGGCAGCAGGTAGAACTGTCTGGTGGTGAGATCGGTAGCGTAAGAATGAGTGACCCATTCCCCATTTCCATGCCTCCCAAAAGTGAAATGATGATCTGGTGTCGGACTGCAATCGGGTTGAGAGGTAGAGACTACCAAGCCATGGTAGAACCCGTGTACTCAGACAGCAGGCCCACCATTTTGACAGCACGGGGGGTGGTTGATGTCCATCATGGGAGGGTGCCCGTTCGCATTCTCAACATTGGGGAGAGGGAGGTACACTTACCCAGGTACGCTACACTTGCCAAACTGTTTGCTGTCGAACAAAAAGCTATCAGGGCCGTGGAGCCTTTGCCTCCATCTCCACAGGCGGAGGGTAATGGCTCCCAGAAACAAAAGAAGGACTGGTGCCAGAAACTCCATGTGGGTGCTGACTCCACTCCCCTGCACCAAAAACAAGGAGTCTACCGGGTGGTCCAGGAGTACAAGAGAATTTTTAGTAAGCATCCGCTAGACTTCGGCAGAGTAAAAGGGATAGAACACCATATCCCCACGGGGAGCCACCCACCAATAAAAGAGAGAAACAGGCCTGTACCCCCTGCACATTATCAGAACACCAAGGGTATGCTACGGGAAATGAAAGAAGCTGGGATCATTAGAGATAGCTGTAGCCCCTGGGCAGCCCCCCTGGTTCTGGTAAAAAAAAAAGACGGCACCATGAGAATGTGCGTGGACTATAGACAGATCAACCGTATCACCCACAAAGACGCATATCCGCTGCCTAGAATAGAGGAGTCTTTAGCCGCACTAAAATCAGCTAACTTCTTTTCTACTTTGGACCTTACTAGCGGGTACTGGCAGGTTCCTGTGGCAGAGGCTGACAAGGAGAAGACCGCCTTCACCACCCCGATGGAACTGAGCGAGTTCAACTGTTTGCCCTTCGGGTTCTGCAACGCACCAGGGACCTTCTAGAGGCTGATGGAATGCTGTCTAGGGCACCGAAACTTCGAGACGGTCCTCCTTTACCTGGACGACGTGATCGTCTATTCGAAGACTTACGAGGACCATCTGAAGCACCTGGCCGAGGTGTTTGAAGCCATGGCAGGCTATGGCCTGAAGGTGAAACCATCGAAGTGTCACCTGCTGAAACCGAAGGCCCAGTACCTAGGGCACGTGGTAAGTGCGGAAGGAGTAGCCCCCGACCCTGACAAGGTCACGGCAATAAAGAGCTGGCCAAGCCCCTCGAACATCAAAGAAGTGAGGCAGTTCCTCGGGTTGGTAGGCTACTACCGAAGGTTCATCCCCGGGTTCACTAAGATGGCAGCTCCTATGCAGGACCTCCTGATAGGACAGTCTAAGTCCAGAAGCCAAAAGCCACCCTTCAAGTGTGATAAACCGGAAGAGGAGTCCTTCCGCCAGTTGAAGATGGCCCTCACAGGGGATGAGATCCTGGCCTACCCTGATTATGGCCAGCCTTTTATTCTCCACACAGATGCCAGTAATGTGGGACTGGGAGTCGTACTGTCACAAAACCAACAGGGCAGAGAAAGAGTGATCGCGTACACCAGCCGTAAGCTGAGGCCCACTGAGAGGAACCCGGAGAATTACAGCTCCTTCAAGCTATAATTCTTGGCGGTGGTGTGGGCCATAATGGAACACTTCAAGCATTACCTGGCCTCTGCAAAGTTCACTGTGTACATGGACAACAACCCGTTAACACACATAGACAGTGCAAGACTTGATGCCCTGGAACAGCAGTGGATGGCCCGTCTCTCCAATTATGACTTCGTGATCAAGTACCGGGCAGGCAAAACCAATGCCAACGCTGACGCCCTATCGAGAATGTCTCACTTACCTGAAGGTGACGAAGACCCAGAAGAGCTGGAGGAGGTAGAACTCCCCGCGTTTCACCGGTATGGGGCCGCTCAATACTCCCACCACGTGAAGGAGGAAGATTTAACAACCGTTATGATCAATCCCCTACCTCACCACAGCTGGGCTGAGACCCAAGATAGTGACCCTGCAATCCGCCTGGTGAAAGATCTGCTGACCCAGGAAGACGCCCGCTTAGGTCCGGATGCTCCAGAGGAAGCTAAGCAGCTATGGAAAGAGAAGAGCAAGCTGTTCCTCTATGAAAGCAAGCTGTGCAGAAGACTTGTCAATCACCAGACACACGAGCTGACCTGGCAAGTCGTGGTCCCAAGGCGGGATGCAGCTATGGTCCTGGGGGCTTACCATGACAGAGCGGGGCACTTCGGTTGGAAGAAACTGGAGTTCCTGCTAAGAGGACGGTTCTTTTGGGTCGGCATGAGAGGGGCTGTAGAGAAGTGGTGCAGGGACTGTGGCCCTTGTAACTTAAGGAGAAAAGACCGCACCAGCCAGAAGACACCCTTGAAGCCCATCGTCACCCAGCAGCCTCTTGAGCTGGTAGCTCTGGACCACGTCAAATTGGCTCCAAGCCGGTCGGGATACATCTACGCCCTGACAATCGTGGACCACTATTCCCGTTTTCTAGTGGTGGTCCCGGTAAAAGACTTGACAGCCCAAACGGCGGCCAGAGCCTTCCAGCAATATTTCTGCCGCCCACACGGGTATCCAGAACAAGTTCTGACAGACTAGGGTCCAGCGTTCGAGGCCGAAATCTTCCAAGAGTTCTGCAACCTCTATGGCTGTAAGAAGATTCGGACAACGCCTTACCACCCACAAACCAACGGGATGTGTGAGAAAATGAACAATATAGTCATTGATCTCCTGAAGACGTTGCCCCTGGAAGAACGCAGCCTGTGGCCAGAAAAACTGCCGGACCTGATAGACTTATACAACCATATCCCGGTGAATGCTACAAACTGCACCCCAGCTTACCTGATGCGAGCCAAGCCAGCTAAGCTGCCCGTAGATCTGGAGATGGGAGTCCTAACACTTGAGGACACCTCCCCGGAGGCGGACTGAGATACGGAGAGGTGACTGCAGTACAAGAAGGTACAAGAGAGTGTGGAGAAGAGCCTGGCCCAGGTGAGAGAAAAGCAAGAAAGACTCTTCAACCAACACGCCCCTGCTGGTCCCCTAGAACCTGGTGAGCAGGTCCTGAAGCGAAAGAGAAGGCTACATAAGTTGGACGACCAGTGGGAAAGGGCACCATACACCGTACTGCAGTCTGACCACGACAACCCGAAGGTGTGCGTGATCACCAAGGACGGAGGAGAAACCACTAGTACTGTCTCCAGAGACCACCTGAAAAGATGCTCCGAGCAACTCCGTAGTGCAGAAGAGGATCAAAGTGACCTTGAACCCGCAGAGGACAAGGAAGAAATGATCAGCACTGTCCTCGGAGAGTTCCCTCAGTCCTGGACTCGAATAAACGATGCAATAGTGGTACCCATCCTGCATTTCC
This sequence comes from Phyllobates terribilis, assembly GCF_046119375.1. Classification (NCBI taxonomy): domain Eukaryota; kingdom Metazoa; phylum Chordata; class Amphibia; order Anura; family Dendrobatidae; genus Phyllobates; species Phyllobates terribilis. Next base: position 104,993,869 of record NW_027362769.1, on the reverse strand, counting down.
TGCAACCGGCTCAGCAACAACCTACACCAGAGCCGGAAGGTGAAGAAGAGCAAGCAGTTCTAGAGGCAGAAGAGCCGGTACCAGCAGCACAGGAGAGTCAACCCTCTGCTGACAGTGAACCTGCCATGCCTGCGGTGAGCCAAAGGACCCCCAGACAGCTGCCTGCCCTACCTGTACACCCAGCTGGTAGCTGTACCCCTAACGCTAGTGGGGAAAGCCAGGTCGGTCCACCACCAGACAGTGGGTTAAGGAGGTCAACCAGGAGCACGAAGGGGCAGATACCCGCAGCTGGAGAATATAGGGTGCACTAAAATTGTAAATAACCCTGTTGCCAAGTGTTGAAATGTTTGCAAAGTTACATGCATGATTGGTAATTCTGTGTTTCAGTTTCTTACAGTTACCGTACGGACTCAAAGGTTATGGACTTTTAATAACCGTGACTTTGTATGGACTGCGTTCAGAGCCTAACCAAGGAATGAACTAAGACTGTGAAGGACTTGGGGTAGGACAGACCCCCACCTGGTTAAGGCTCCCCGTTGTGTTGGTGATATGGACACCCGGTCACAGACCACACTGTGACCTTAAGAACTCAATCGGTGCGTCGTTTGTCTACTAATGTTTTATAGTCATGTATATTATCTTTGTTTACTGTTTAGTCCCGGAGTACTAAATTCTACTAGGGGGGAATGTGTTACCCTGGCCTGGATGCCACAAATATAATAAAGCTGTGTCTGAGAGCAAGAGGGAGGTTCTCTGGTCAGGGGAACATTAGCATGCAATACCTCCTGTCTCGGGCCAGTAGGGGGAGCAGGCTGCCCCTATAAAAGCTGGAACTGGGGGCAGGGTTAGGGAGAACTGGACGACCTGTCTCTGGATTGAGAGGTGTCCCAGAGCAGAGAGAGACAGTTGTATTGCACACTAAGAGGACGTGTGGCGGTAGGAGAGCCACAGGCCAGGGACAAGAGGTGAAGTGCGCCTGTCCTGGCAGACAAAGAACCCAATTTACCAGACTTTGGCGTCTGAGGCTATGAGGACTCCACGTCCTACAGCAGATAACCAGTCCGCAGGAGACTGTATGTTCCTTGGCCTAAGAAGCCCGGAGGTTCCGCCACACCAGAAGGGACCAGCAAAGCCGTACCAGGCCGGGAATAGAAAGGGACCCAAGTTGCAGGCCATACGGGCGAGAAGACATGGTGAGCTCGGGAACGTGGGCGGTTACCCTATAAGGAGGAAATAGCCAGAAGGAGCGCAGAGAGCACGGTAGGCCTACACCCTCACCCTGACCAGGGCCAATTTCCCGTTTGCTCTCAGACATCCAGGCCCCTCCCTTCTAGCCGGGCCTGTTTGTGGGTCAGTTCACCTGTTCTAGTAAAGACCCTGGACTGCAACCTGTTGTCTGTGTGCTCCTTGCTCCTCCAGCACTAACGGCGCTGGGACGCCCTACACCATCACCCCCATCTTCTACTATACTGCCCTGGGGCCGCACTCTTCCCGTGGGGAGTCACACTACCCCAGCTGCATACACCATCAGCCCCAGCGGTCTGCCTTGCAGCAGCGGTTCGCACTGACCGCAATCCACGGGCGGCATAGTCGGACATTACCAACAGCGCATGGCAGACTACCACTGGTCTGACCACCCTGAGCCACGGAACCGGGTTGCCACTACTACCCCCATCGTTTCCCGATTGCCCGGCTCCGAGTGCCCCACAGCCCAGGGGGTGAGTCATATACTCACCTCGTTGTCACCTGTCATGCTGCTGCAGCTCCTTGCCTGATTCTTCATTTGCTCCCTCTGGTCTTTGGTGCTGACTCATAGGCCTCCAGAAGTTTCCATGCTGACTAGACATCAAGCATTTCATTGACATCTACAATGTATTGCGTGATTATCATGTTGAGCACTATGCAAGTCATAGACGTTCTTGACATGTTTATGCCCTAGTCAGAATGGAATCTGCTGGAGGCCTATGAATCAGCGCTGATAGACCAGAGGGAGTGAGTAGAGGACTGGACAGAACCAATGAAGGGCAAGGTGAGTATAATATTTAATATCTTTTAACTCTTTTCTGGCCTTCTGCTATTATGCTTAAAGGGAATCTGTCTGCAGGATTTTGCTATGTAAGCTGAAGACAACATGCTGTAATGGTTAAAACACAGATTACAATGATGCCTCTCTTATCAGGCTCTGTGGTTTTGTTTACTTGCAATAATTGTTTTAGCACCAGAAGCTTATCTTTGCTGGGATACAGCAGAGTGCCTCCTGGTCCAACTCCGCCCCTTCTGTGATAAGCAGCTCTCTGTCTATAGACATTGTATATGCAGAGCCTGGTTTGGCTAGACCTAAAATCTATGATTGTGTCAGAACTGCTCCACCAAGTAAACTACTGTACATCATTGGAATCAGGGTCTCTTTGCCTACATCATGCTGCTCTCAGATGAGGTAGCAAAAACTTGCTCACAGCTTCCCTTTAAGGGTCTGGGGAGAACATAGAGAATGCTTAACATCTTTTAATGTCAATCGAGACACTTTCAATTTACATTGAATACATTCAATGCAAATAAATTTTCCAGGAATTTTGAGAGATTTGCTCATTGTTTCTGAATATTTTAATATCTTCCAATGTCTTTTTGGGGGGGCTAATTGAAATGTACTTTTTACTACACTTAAATTACATTGAATATAAAAAAACCTACAACTAAAACTATATGGCTAACATAGTAATGATATTTCAACATGGGACTTAAAGGGGTTGTCCGGCCTTAGGCTACAAGTCTGCAGACATTCTGTGACTATAGACTTGTGAATCCTCACATTTCACGCACTGCAAGTCTCATCTTAAATAGGGAATCAAATAGTACATGCTGCAATTTTTTTGCACGCAGACATTCAGTCCAGTTAAAAAATAAAAAAATAAAAAACAATCATCTATATAGCTCAATTGAATAATATTGGTCTGAGTCCTGTCCATTTTTTTCAAAAAATACGGTCTTATGAACTTGGTCTAATTGCTTAAAAAATGATTATGCTATACAAGTTTTTAAACCGTACTGCAAGTTGCTTATTTTTTTTTAGCTAATCTAAATGGCTGAATCCTTTAATTTAATTCAACTAAAGATTTTTACCTACAGAGAGACACCGCAGACTTCATTTTTAAACTCAATCACTTAGAATCCATATAACTGTAAGGACCGGTGATGTCACTGATCAAGAAGATGTCTTCGTGTAATTGTATGGGTCATAAAATTCAAAGGCCAATTTTGAATGCCTTCGGACCCTGCATTGAAGGTGGTCTGTTAGATAAATAGGGTGCAATTGCTTCTTTATGACCAGGTGTATGCGTGGCAAGAAATGTGAGACAGACGGAAAGCTTGGGAAGACAGGTGAGGAGGAATTATTGAGCGGAAGCTGAGTATAAGGTTACAAGAATATTGTTTATTAGCGGACAGTGATTCACACAGTAATTGCTGGAACAAAACTGTCTCTAGAAGAAGTTATGCTTGTCTCACAATTATTTCAATGTGTTTTCTAATAAAATATATTGAAGAAATATCCACAAATGTATGCAACTAAAATGTGTATAAAAAAACACGGGTAGGCATTCCAGCTTCTGAATAAAATGTTCAATTTTATTAGATAATTTAAAATTCCATTACATGAAATACAAAGCAGAAAAACAGGTGAAAAAAGTGACACGTTTCGAACGTTGTCCTGCGTTCTTTGTCAAAGCTACCTTCGAAGCGCATCACTTTTTTTTTCATATACACACACGTACATTTTCAAACATAATGCAATGTGCTTGCAAAGTTGCTCAGCTGTTAAATATATGTATTCTAATTTTAAAGTGGGGTCTCAAAAAGACAATGTGGACAGTAAAAACTTCCGGAGGGTTACCTGAGCTGGACGTGTAGCAATCAGTTGATCGGTTGTCTTTATTTGAAAAATGGGACATACCTCTAAAGGAAATCTGTCAGCAGATTTTCATACCCCAAACTATTTATATGTGCATGTAGCTCTTTCATAGACAAGTCCAGCCAGGCCCGTCCCTTCCTCTGTTACTGAGAAATCTGTGTTTGAATTGATTTGTAAATGAGACTAAAGTGATATGGTAGAACTACAGCCTCTGTCACTCCAGCTCTATTCTCCACTCAGCACAATCTCATCTTGCTTAACTGAATAGTCCATTAATAATAACAATGTTTATTTTTATATAGTGCCAACATATTCCACAGCTCTTTACATACATTATCATGGCTGTCCCCACTGGGGAGTGACAAAGGCTTCAGATCTACCTTATCCATTTGCATATCAATTCAAACCTCAATTTCTCAGTAATGGAGGAATAGACTGGCCATGTAAAGGTATTGCTGGACTTGTCTTTGAAGAGCTACATGAGAATATAAATAGTTTGGGGGGGGGGGTGAAATACTGCTAACAGATCCTTTTTAAAACTGGAAAATAACATTTAGAGTTGGAAATATGCTTTCAATTGAACTTTTTTTAATGTTTTATTTTTATATAACTAATACAGATTATATATTTTTACATTTTGAGCTGGAATCTCTTCTTATTGGGGCAGCCATCTAATTTATTCACTGTTGCTGATATTTGACCTTCTACAATTATTTGAAGTGTGAACTGATCTTCAAATCACACCTGCCTGGGAAAGATTCAAAGCTTGAATAATTGTCTTACTACAATGGAGAGCGTATGAAGGCAGTCGATCATTACGGGGAGGTGTGATTAGAATATTCAAGGCAAGACTAGTCCGGGGGAAGAGATGTATCACCAGACTAGTCCTATCTTATTAGCATATGTGACATAGAAGAATAAAACGACATTTTTCAAACATTGTAGAGTTAGTAAGTATCATAACCTCAATAACAAATTGCCAAAAGCGAATAGACCCTAACTAAAGACTATTAAAATATAACTTTTAATTAATTATTTATTAAAGGAACAATTTTAAAATTAGCATGAGTCAGTCCATGTATTGGGACGGACAATCCAATGTCTTTTCTTTTTCTTTCCTCTATTACATCATAATTATCACCATTCATATATCACTTCATGAACAGCATTTATTTGAGTAGTATTGAGTAAGTAACATAAAACACTTTATTGAATTAAAGAAATCTACAGCCGTACTGCTATAGTAGTGGACAGTTTGGGGTCAGTCTGGGAACCTGATAGATTCCCTTTAAATTAAAGAATTGTCCATTGTGAGACTATGTCTTTCCACATTACTTATTGGGGATTTTTGATGAAGAGGAGGGAGGTCCTCTGCTCTTGAAGATTGCTTTGCAAGGATTTTTATTATATGTACACGGCATGAAAAACGCTTTGTAAAATACCGGAGCTTCTTGAAGAAGAGCTCTAGGGATAAAATAATAAACTAAACTTACATTCCCCAGGTCCGGTGCTGCATCTCCATCACTACCCGGTCTTTATTCATAGGCTGCAGCCACGATATCACGACTGTTTCAGCCGCTCATTGGTTTCGGCAGCTTATCGACAAAGCAGCTGAGTTCAGTGATTGGCTGCTGATGTCACATGAGCTGTATTCCTGAAACCATAATTGGTACCTGCCAGAGACTGAGGGAAGCGGTAGGAAAGCAGTGTTGGACCTGGGGAGGGCATGGAATCCATTATTCCTAGAGAACCCCAGTACATAACAAAAGTGAAGCAATTAATTCCATCCTCAGATTGTAAGGTCCACTAAACATTGTGATATTTGACACAATGTCGATCAGGACCCAAAAGAGAGATTTGCCAAATTTAAAATCTTTTTATACCCACTTTTGAAGCTCGATACTAATATTTTTTTTATTACGCCTGAATTTAGTAAAAGACTCCTTCACGTCCGATCACATACTTCAAGAATCCACTGATCTCACATTTTCCTATATTAGCAATTCAGCAAGAACAGATGGAGATATTTTTGTAGAATCTTATCATTTCAACATGTGCTCCCTATTACACGCATGCAGGTGATCTGTCACCTGGCTTTGCTCACAGAACACAATTCTTGGAATTCTATGGCACAGAGATAATATATTCATGCTATTATCTAAAGAGTTTGGCAGGTCCCTCTAAGTGTTGTCAGAATATGTTTATTCAGCTCTGTACCAAGAATAAAATACAAAGTCATCACTTTCACACTGCTGTGGTATTAACTTGCAAATACTATGATGGAGAAAAATCATCTCACATGCTATAGAGGGTTGTATGATATAATCAATATTCCTATAGGATGATGATTATTAAAGGGCTTTAGTCTGTTTCGAATGGACAAAAATCAGCTGTTCAGGAAAAAATAATATTTATTTCTGTTGCCCCATTGTTGTCTGACTCATCAGCTTCCTTTCTAGGATTCTTGACTCCATGGCAAGCATGTTGGCAGAATTTCCATGTTTTTCAGTACTGACCTGGAATTCCAAAAGTTATTCCTTATAGAAGCGATTAATAGTAGATTGCTCCTGGATACTTACCAATATTCTCAATCTCAATCAGTAAATTCAAACTCTACCCCCGGGACCATCCGGGAATGCTCCCAAATGGCTACTTTTGGGACTGGTTTTGTCAAGAACTGCCCAGTTTGCAGAACAATCCTGTCAAAATTGAGACTGTTGACAAGTAAGCATTTGCCCAATGTCCAGTGAGGATCTTATACTGCACAGATTTGAAAATTGAGATAACTAGTATTTACATTTGAGTGGTGGCCATGGTTGTTTTGTTTGTAGGGTAGTTTGGCCCAGAGCTCAGGGAGCTTTGTCTAGCAGCAGGGGTGCTTTTGAGTATCTGGGGGGCTCTCCCTGTAGGAGCAGTGTTGAGGTGGCTGCCATGCACAACTACTCTTAGAAGAGCAGGGAACCACTGCAATGGTAGCTGTGATGTGGCAATGGCTTATACACTTTGATGAAAACGTTAAATAAGACCCTCATGCTCATGTTTGAAAAATTTTGCTCAGAGTCAGTCAGAGGTCAGCTGTGGCCCGGACTTCATCTTAATGTTCAATCTGTACATAAGCGGGGACAGTGACACCAGCCCTGATTGGGCGCCGGCGTCACTTATGTCACAACAATAGCACGGCAGCCCCGAGACCGCGAGTGCCGACACCGTGGGAACGGCGCCAGCATGGGAGGAGAGTATAGATTTTTTTATTTCATCGGGGCCAAAGATTTTGTTCAAGAAGAGGCTGTCCTAGTAGTGGACAACCCCTTTAATATGCATAGAGAAAAAGCTGTCAATCAGTGATGGTGATGAAGGCAAGGCAGGGGAAGCTGCAGCTTCTAAATATGAAGAAATACTGACAGCTGGAGTCAGGTCTCTGTCCCCACTTTATGTTGCTTTCAGATCTGGTAACATAATCCTGGTGGTGACAGATTCTCTCTAACGGAGGTAACAATAGTTGTCTTAGAAGTTTTTGTCTCCATTCTACACATCACATGAACATGTTTAATATCAAAAACAGTTCTGTCTCATCGTGTAACTTTATTCTCCAGTGCATGTGGTCTAACACTATTATTATTTTTCCCTTTTAGTTATCTGCAGCAGACTCAGGAAACGTGTAATATGAGTAAATTGTTGCCACCTCTTCAATTCACCTTCCAGGCTGCTAGTTCCTTCCCTTCGCACTGATACAATTCAGCAGTTGTCAAAGATCTTCTGTCATTGTAAAGCTTCTATCATGTGCAAAAATTTGGCAGCGGCGATGACCACTGGGATTTGCCTATATCCTCTCAGTGTTATTGTATTTCTTTGGCATTCACTAAACAGAACGTGTGCAGTCTTTTCTTTGATTCTGCTGCCAGCAGTGGATGAAAAAACAATAACTTACACTTTAAAGCACAGAATCCTATTGATGGCAAGCAACCTACTTCTATAACAATCTGAAAACAACAATCCCGTTGCTGAAATCTAGGCCAACAGTCCTTTGTGACCTATTCTGCTTTTCCTTTCATCCTTAGCATGCAATGGGATTAAAAATTGTCGCTGAAGGAAATATTTAGTTTCATTGTAAGTCAGATAACATCTAGATCAATTGTTTTCGTTAAACATATTGTCCTATCTCCTATGTCGGATTTTAATATGAGGATGCACATATTACACTAACTTGATCCAAATTCCATTCTGCAACATTAAACCTTTTTTCAGCTGGATACATCAAAGAGCCGAATCAGAAAAAGCTAAATGTTTCACTTTTTGGTCCAACACACTAGTTTTGTAGTACAGACAGGAAAAGAAGCCAGATGACATCAGTTGTGATCAGTTGAGGAACAAGAAAACTGATTCTAATGCCATATTCATATTGAGAAATGTTCTTTAACCCCTTTAACCCCGAACGTTGTTTGCATGTTAATGACCAGGCCAATTTTTACAATTCTGACCAGTGTCACTTTATGAGGTAATAACTCTTCAACGCTTCAACAGTTCCTACAGATTCTGAGAATGTTTTTTAATGACATATTGTACTTCATGATAATGGTAAAATTTATTTGATATGACTGGTGTTTATTTATGAAAAAATCAGAAATTTGGTGAAAATTTGGAAAATTTAGCAATTTTCAAATTTTGAATTTTCAAATTTTGAATTTTCATGCCATTTAATCAGAGAGATATGTCACAGAAAATAGTTAATAAATAACATTTCCCACATGTCTACTTTACATCAGCACAATTTTGGAATCAAATTTTTTTTTTGTTAGGAAATTATAAGGGTTAAAAGTTGACCAGTGATTTCTCATCTTTCCAACATCTTTTTTTTATTTTTGCAAGGGTAACAGGAAAAAATGGACCCCAAAATTTATTGTGAAATTTCTCCCGAGTAAGCTGCTACCCCATATGTGGGGGAAAACCACTGTTTGGGTCCACGGCAGGGTTCGGAAGGGAAGGAGCGTCATTTGACTTTTTGAATGTAAAATTTGCTTGAATAATTAGCGAACGTCATGTTGCGTTTGGGGAGCTCCTGATGTGCCTAAACAGTGGAAATCCCCCACAAGTGACACCATTTTGGAAACTAGACTCCTCAGGAAACTTAACTAGATGTATGGTGAGCACCTTGAACCCCCAGGTGCTTCACATAAGTTTATAACATTGAGCCATAAAAATAAAATTTTCACATTTTTCTCACAAAAATGTTTTTTCAGCCCCCAGTTTTGAATTTTAGTAAGGGTAAAAGGAGAAATTGCACCATACAATTTGTTGTGCAATTTCTCCTGAGTAAGCCGATACCACATGAGTGGAGGAAAATCACTGTTTGGGCACACGGCAGGGCTCGGTAGGGAAGGAGCGTCATTTGACTTTTTGAATGTAAAATTTGCTTGAAAATTAGCAGACACCATGTTGCATTTGGAGAGCCCCTGATGTGCCTAAGCAGTGGAAACCCCACACAAGTGACCCCATTTTGGAAATTAGACCCCTTAAAGAACTTATCTTGATGTGTGGTGAGCACTTTGAACCCCCAGGTGCTTCACAAAAGTTTATAACGTAGAGCCGTGAAAATAAAAAAATCACTTTTTTTCCACAAAAATGATCTTTTAGCCCCAATTTTTTTTTATTTTTACAAGGGTAACAGGAGAAATTGGACCCAAAAAGTTGTTGTGCAATTTCTATTGAGCACGCAGATACTTCTTATGTGGTTGAAGAGTGCAAAGCTCAGAAGGGAAGAAGCGCCATATTGGAGCCCCTAACATGCCAAAACAGCAGAATCCCTCATTTTACAGTGATCATGTTGACACCACATGTGCCTCATAGAATTTTACACCATTGGGCGGTGAAGAAATAATAATTACATTTTTACCACCAAAGTTTTGTTTTAGCCACAGATTTTACATTTTCACTCTGGGAAATGGGTAAAAATGGCACCAAAATTTGTCACATAATTTTTGCTGAATGTAGAAATACCCAATATGTGGTTGTACAGTACTGCTTAGCCACACGGTGAGACTCGGGAGGGATGGAGCACTATCTGCCTCCTGCATAGAATAGTATGCAGACTCCATATACACAGCTCCTACATAATTCAGATGAACCCCCGAGGGATCCATTCACTATAATGAGGCAGCAGTTAGGCCTCTTTCACACGTCAGTGTGTCCGGTACGTGTGGTGACAGTTTTCACACGTACTGGAGACACATACACACGCAGACCCAAATGAATGGGTCTGTGCACATGTCAGTGTGTTCCCAAGGACCGTGTAGCCGTGGGCAAAACACGTTGACATGTCCATTTTTATCACGCTGCATGGGCCGCAAAATGTCTCACACTGATGACACACGGATGACAGCCATGTGTCATCAGTGTGACACGTAATGGCCCCTGGGAATCAGTGTACAGTTAGCACTGTTCCCAAGCGCCGGGTGCTGAACGCTGCCCTCTTCATTGTCCCCTCCTTGCGCTGCGATCAGCACGAGCAAGGGACAATGATAAGAGTAGTGTCCTGGTGTAAAAATAAGAATGAAATAAAAAAATCCTTATACTCACCTGTCTGAAGATGTCCCCTGCTGTAATCCACCTGACCGCTAACGCGGAGCAGTCGGGGAGAATGACTCACTCCAGCGAGTGAGCCCCGGAGCTGCGCTGAGCTCAGTGAGTGACAGGACACAACTCGCTGAGCACACCTCTGGGGCTCGCTCCCTGGAGCGAGTCATTCTTCCCGGCTCCTTGGCGTAAGCATTCAGATGGGTTACAGCAGGGGACATCTTCAGACATGTGAGTATAAGCTGTGCCATCACGCTGTCAATATTTTGTCCGGAATCGCGAGCTCACGATCCAGACTACTCACTCCTTAGGTATCGGCAAGTGACCAGTGAGCATATGGCGTCACACCTCTGGGTTCCAAAGCATGGAATACGTGTTTACGCCCTTCGTACTGTCACTGTCAGATTTCACGATAGCCCAATTATTATTATTCTCTGCCACCACCGTTTAAAATATTATACAGGCCTGGCCAGATGCCTGCGTTTTGGTAGCTTATATGGCTTCGGGGAAGGGAACGAATACAGGACAAAAGAAACAGAACTATTAAATTTTATATTTAATCCAAAAGGGAGGCAGTGTTTAGGAAAAATATATACAAGGATTTTACAAAGGAGACATTAAAATACATAAGCTGTTACATAAAATAAACAGGATAAAATAAGGCAACTTACTATACGATCGCTGAGACGATTCAATATAGGTGGAGGGGAGACACTCCGTTTAAACTGTTACCGAACAGGGTCCTCCACTATGATAGACATATACTCCCCGACAGAGCACATGGCTTCAGCCTCAACAAACTATTTTATGCTGAAAGGAGAGACCCCCCCTGTGATGACATCACAGGGGCTGGGCCCACCCTTCAGATTTGTATTAAAAACCTGGTTCTTGGGATAACTTATCACGCGTTGATCCCAGAAGCCCAAAAGTGATATCATATTTTCTATTATGATTTTACTTTCATGTAGAGACCACACATCACATAGTTGCAGTCTGCTATCCTGGTGTTTTTGCGCTACAGCTCCCTGATTTTGCTTACAGCAATGAAATATTATTGCCGGACGTATGGAACTCACAATATTTCATATTTCCTTTTGGAGTCGAATTGTCTATAAACTTCTTTTTGAAGCTCGGGAAACCAGCTTTCCCAGTTACACGCAAATTATGGCAATCCTGCATTTTAATCACCTCCTGCATCTTCCAGGGACAAGAGGCCCGCATTCTAAGTAGCTTGTAACACTTCTTGGCTGGCATTTGTTTGTGTAACCTATTTTGGCTGTGGGTGATAATTTGCAGGAAGACACTGTAGAATACTTTCCGTACCCACTGTAGACTCTGCAAAAACTCCAGTGCATGCCCTCATCATCTCCCACCTCGACTACTGCAACCTCCTGCTCTGTGGCCTCCCCTCCAACACTCTTGCGCCCCTCCAATCTATCCTAAACTCTACTGCTAATGCACCTGTCCCCCCGCTATTCCCCGGCCTCTCCCCTCTGCCAGTCCCTTCACTGGCTCCCCATTGCCCAGAGAATCCAGTTCAAAACCCTATCCCTGGCATACAAAGCCATTCACAACCTGTCTCCTCCATACATCTGTGACCAAGTCTCCCGGTACCTGCCTGCACGCAACCTTCGATCCTCACAAGATCTCCTGCTCTACTCCCCTTTTATCTCCTCTTCCCACAATCAACATATCAGACTCTCGCCTACCACGGAAACCTTCAAAAGAAACTTGAAGACTTACCTCTTCCGATAAACCTACAACCTGCAGTAACCACCGCTCCACGACACTGCTGCACGACCAGCTCTACCCTCACCTACTGTATCCTCACCCATCCCTTATAGATTGTGAGCCCTCGCGGGCAGGGTCCTCTCTCCTCCTGTACCAGTTGCTGACTCGTTTTGTTAAGATAATTGTAAGTGTTTTTGCTATGTATACCCCCTTTTTCACATGTAAAGCGCCATAATAATAATAAGGTACAGGGCACAGGGTCGTGTTATTACGTACCATGTCAGAAAGGGGTTAAAGGACCTCATGACGACAATCTGTTATTTCTCACCTGGTGAAATGGATCCTCAAAGTCCTTGGTCCACATAACTGTCTGATATGCATCACTGACATATGACGTCGGTGCAGCAGGGAGGTCTAAAAGGAACAAAGGAGACAGTGGTGGCGAAACAACAAGAGGTGGAGCAAACAAGAATCACAAGATCTGATGAAGCCTAGATGAGAAAACAGAAACAGACCCCAAGGAAGCAGAGTAGACTCAGCGATGGGGAACTGTTGTAACTCAGAAAAATTACACATGTGGCTCTAAGGCAGAACTGGATGAGCAGTGTAGCAGAGCTGAGTCAGTGATATAGCAGAGCTGATGTTGTCACAGAGTCCAATGCAGAAATGACAGCGGTATGGCAGGGATGACTCGCAGAGTCCAATGAAGCAGAGCTGGTCAATTGTATAGGAGAGCTGGGTTTGTCTTAGAGTCCTCATATAGAAACGATGTAAAGCAGTATAGTAGAGTATCCAGCAATGTAGCAGAATTAATCTAAACATGCTACCATGACCTGCAGCGTCTCTGGACTTGTCTCCCATTAAGCCCATCTGGGATGTCATTTACTTTTCTTTTTTGGTGTTGCATTTCAATGCCAAGGAGTGTATGTACAGTATATACATATACAAACATATATATATATATATAAAAGTTTAAAGTTAACCTACATTATATATATGTATTGTAGGTGAACTTTAAACCTTTTCTTACCTTAAAAATTTTGTTAAGCCAAAACAAGGTCGTTTTCCATAAACTTTCATAAATAAAGGTGTCACATTCTTCATATACTTGTGTATGAAAGCATTGTAACTGTGCTACATTATAAAGATCTGACTCAATAACTGAGAAAATGCCAGAAACTGGTGTGAAAGTCATTGACATTGCCAAAACCTTACTCTTACTCCTACACTTAATTTCTCACAATTCAAAATAAATGATGAAATGAAGCCTGGATCGCACAGGTACGATTAGACGGTTGGATAGATGGGGTATAGCCTACTATTTGCATACCGAGATGTGGAGATGACAAAAATCACGTTCTAATATCCTATTCAGGCTAATTAACACGTACCAAAATGCTTCTTTGATATTATTAATGGTGATGAAAAGAGTATGATGTCATCAGCAGGGGGAATTTCCTATTTCCTGGACTATGTTGTTCTTTCCCTCTTCCTACCTTACTGCAATGACTATTACTCTACAATAATATTTTCCCACCTCCTACGTACACGTTTTGTTTAGCTATCTATCATATACAACACTGACATCATGTGGGCACATGCAAAAAACACAACTGTACACACGTATGTCATAGAGTATGTTTTTACAAAGAAACATATTTTTATTCATATGTCAGGAAACACATAAAGTCAGCCTGAAATAATTTTAATCTGTCCATAAGCTTGTACTCACTAATTGGGATCTACATTGTGCAAATAAGTGTCCTATACAGAGCTTAAATAATAGTGTTAGTTATGGCCATGTAATACAGAGCCTAAATAATGCTTCTATCTCATGCCTACATAATACTGCCATACAGTGACTAAACCATACTTTCACACACTGTGTATATCCAGTGGCTTTACTAGAGTCAGATGGGCCCCCACATGCATGATGATGAGATGTATGGGCCCTTTCAGTGTTCTAGAACCTATAAAGACATAACTGTTCTCCCACCGTGTATTAATGTGTCCCATCTTGGTCCCTTCCTGTAACAATGTCCCCCATCCTGGCCCCTTCCTATAATAATGTCCCCCATCCTGGCTCCTTCCAGTAATACTGTTCCTATCCTGTAATAAGGTCCGTCATCCTGGGCCCCTTCCTGTAATAATGTCCTCCATTCTGGCCCCTTCCTGTAATAATGTCCCCCATCCTGGCCCCTTCCTGTAATAATATCGCCGGTCCAGGCTTCTTCCAGTTATAATGTCCCCATCCTGTAATAATGTCCCCCATCCTGGGCCCCTTCTTGTAATAATGTCCCCCATTCTGGCCTCTTCCTGTAATAATGTCTCCATACTGATCCCTTCCTGTAATAATGTCCCCCATTCTGGGCTCCTTCCTGTGATAATGTACCATGTCCTGGGCCCCTTCCAGTTATAATGGCTTCATTCCTTAGCCCCTTCCAGTTATTTTTGCCCCATCCTGAGCTCCTTAAGTTATAATGTCCCCCTCCTGGGCCTTCCTGTAATAATGTGCCCCACACTGGGCCTCTTCTTGGTATAATGTCCCCATCCTGGTCCCCTTCCAATAATAAGGTCCCCTATCTTGGTCCCCTTCCAGTAATAATGTCCCCCATTCTGGGTCCCTTCCTGTTAATATGGCCCCTATACCGGACCCCTTACTATAATAATGTTTCCCATCCTAGACCCTTTTCTGTAATAATGTCCCCTTTACTGGCCTCTTTCAGTAATAATGTCCTTCATTCTGCTTCTCTTCTCCAACACATTTAAAAAAGAAATAAACAATTGTTCTTACCTTCCCTCACTCCCACAACGTGCGGCATCCTCTTCCATAACCAGTGCAGAGGCCAGCAGCTTACTTTTTACGCGCCCATGACTGCCATGCTCCATTATTATCTGCCCTGCTTACTGTTTCTATTAGCTGAAGAGATCAGAGTGCTGACAGTGGAGAGAGTGGGACTGAGCATGTGTGACCAACAGCACTCTGCTTATTCTGTGGTCGTAGACATATCTATGTACGGTACTTTAAACACTAGGCGGCTCATTACTGAGATACTGGGTGACGCAAGCCTTTGTTAGATCTGTATACAGTGGATGTAAAATGTAATTGTGGGCCAACCAGTTTAATATCAGCAAATTTGTACTTCTTTGCATCATGGCGTTCCTAAAGCCATCGTTTTTTTTATTTCTAATAGTCTTGTTTTTTTGTACTTAGGGAAATATTTTTATATACAGCCTATTGATTTATTTTTAGTGACATGCCAAAAACAATTTCATTGTGCCATTTTTGTATTTCTGTCTCTAAACCCTCTTAATTTCATGGGAACTTTAATGTACAGGTTATAAGAGGTTAAACAGCAGCAATCAGTGGGCGCCAATCACTGCTGTTAGGGGCAGATAACAGCTGTATAATATAGGCGACATCTGCCCTCTGTGGAGCAAGCTGTGCTTCTGAGACGCTCCAAAGTCCCTGACATGCTTCATGACACATACTGTATATCCATCATGGAGTGTGAAGTACTTAAAGTGGTTATCCCCTTTCGGAAAACATTTTCGTGCCCGCTCTGTTCTTTGTATGAAAAAAAAACCACACCACGCCTTACTTAACCTCCCTGGGTCTAGTGCTACATATGTCTTTGCAGCTGCTCAGGTGATTATGTATAGGCTGCAGAAGTGACGTCATGTCAACATCACTGCAGTCAATCACAGAGCTCAGTGACTGGCTGTAGTGCTGTTGCTATAACATCACCGTTGCAGCCAAACAAAGCCGCAGAACCGGACCCACAGAGGGTATGTGAAGTGGAGCTTGTTTTTTTTAACAACTTTTTACAAAATCCTCAGCCAAAAGTTTTCTGAAAGGCTACAGCCCCTTTGAGTTGCATATAAAATAAAATTTTCCTTATCTATAACAGTAAAATTATATACAAGTAGTCACTATCGATATTCCAGCCATATCCT
The DNA here is from genome assembly GCF_046119375.1 of Phyllobates terribilis. NCBI lineage: Eukaryota > Metazoa > Chordata > Amphibia > Anura > Dendrobatidae > Phyllobates > Phyllobates terribilis. Next base: position 104,977,704 of record NW_027362769.1, on the reverse strand, counting down.
GTATTGATTTTTGCTCAAAACTGTCACGTTTTTTTGTCCTATAATTGTCTTCCACTCAGGAAAATCTCTTTTTCTCCCACAGAATAAATCAGTCTGTTTAATATTGTAGATTTATGAAGAGATCTTATGTTTTTGCAATTTTATTGAATCCATATATATATAGAAGCCTAATAAAATATATTCTTGCCAGATAAAAATACAGTGAAAGATTTTGCTTTATGAGCGCGGTATAATTTTTATGTTCAGAATTGTCTGGGTTTATTAGGGCTATACATATTGAAGCATCTGTCTTTAAAATATTGTGTGTGTGCCGTAGGCAGGGCTCCTGATTTGCAGGGCATCGCCTTAGAATATTTAGCTATTGGTCGCCACATTAGGCTTATTTTTTGAGTTAAATAATTGCAACTGGTAATGTTAGAACCCATAAAGGGTCCCAGCTTTAAGTATAATTTTTTTTTTACTTCAAGACTTATTTCCCCTATAATCACGGTTCCCTGCACACTAATATTTCCTCTGATACAATATGATCAATGCGGTGGAAAAACATTTATTATATTTCTTGCAGCTACTTAGAGACATTACTGAATTATGGCTACGGAGAAATGAATCTGCAATGCATTCCTCCTTCATGTGACGTTTTTACAATCTTCATTTCAGTTCTGCTACCACCGAGCTTGAGGAAATGCAGAGTCCGCTCTCCGACGTGTGCCACAGAGGCGAAGATAACGTTAGGTTTATTCATAGCCTTCCCTGTGCCCCTCACATCGCGTATTTTCATTCGGTCTTAGATGTCATTTGCAGAAAGGAGATGACAGCGCAATTGAGGCAGCCGTGTCTTTAGCAACATTAAAACATACTTCTTGAGTTTGTGCTCAGCAAATGTGGAGGTCTTGAGTGGAAAAGTGTAGGGGACACACGCGGGAAGAGAAGAATAGAGTTTTGTTTGGAAAAATAATAATGGAATGTGCTGATCTTGCAATAATATGTGTGGTAGTGAATGGGGAATGTGATACAATGTTAGAACCTTGCTCTTAGGTTTTTTCCTTTGCTGGTCACATGACCTTGTTGGCCTATTTAATCCTGCTCCGCCCTTCTGGCTTTGCTGGACTTCATTGTATAACTACTTTCTAGCTAGCCTGTGCTCTGTATCTACTCTGTTAGTTTGCTTGGTCTACGGACCTCTATGTTCTATATATTTTGTTTGTTCGTCTGTCTGCTACTATTTCTGTTAGGAGGTGTCCCATTTTCCTCCCAGTCCTTAGTACTTGTAGGGATTCCTTCCCCACATCTATAGGTCTCCGTACAGACTAGCTTAGGACTTTAGCAGGTCTGATCGCAGGATCAGGTTCCCTGTTACATCGTAGGGATTCAGCTGAGTTCTAACGTAGGGACAGATCTCCTCTCTTTCCTTAGCTCTGGTAGCAGAACATAACAGTAAGTCCAGCCAGCAAATTCTCTAAGGAAAGATTTTTCTGTTCCATCATGGTGTCGGTTCAGGATTTGGCTCATCGCCTGCAGGGACTCTCTCTGGAGGTGGCCGAGCTCCGTCAGCACGTGAGTAACTGTCCTGGAGCACATTTCTTGGAGCCTAAGGTACGTTTGCCGGATTTATTTTTTGGTGAACACCGAGAATTTTTTTCATTTAAAAATGCTTGCTTATTGTATTTTCGTTTGAGACCCAAGTCCTCTGGGGATGAATCCCAGCGCATAGGGTTCATAATGTCACTTTTGCGCAAAGAGCCTCAGGAGTGGGCCTTTTCTTTGCAACCTAGTGATACATGCTTCAGATCAGTGGATAGTTTTTTTTCTGCTTTGGGACTATTATATGATGATCCTGACCGTGTCGCATCAGCTGAGACTGAGTTAAGACGTTTGAGACAGGGATCAGGTAATGTGGAAAATATTGTACTCATTTCCGTCGTTGGTCTACTCAAACAGGGTGGAACGATTCTGCTCTGAAAAGTCTATTTCTTGCTGGGCTCAGTGAAAGGGTTAAAGACCTGCTAATTGCTTATCCTACACCTGAAGATTTGCAACAGGCTATGCAATTAGCTATACGGGTGGATAGGAGACTGCGTGCAAGGGTTAATGAGAGCAAATCCTCTGCTATGTCAGTTTCTGGTTATGAGAATGTGTGTACTAACAGTGGTGAACCGATGGAGATTGGATCGGTGGCACCTCGCTCTCAAGAAAAAGACCGTAGATTTTCTGAAGGCTTGTGTTTCTATTGCGGAAAATCTGGTCATTTGATTAAAGGCTGTGAGCTTCGTATGAAGAAAGAAAAAAAAATGGTCAGTCATGCCCGTATTGCCTGTTTAAATTCCAAGGGTGTATTTTTAGCTGCTTCCACGATTGCTCAGGAAAAATTAATGGAATTTCGGGTGTTTGTTGATTGTGGGTCTACTCTGAATGTTATTGATGGGGGATTCTTGGAAAGACTCAACTTAAAACCCGAACCTTTATCATCCCCCATTGCTGTGGTTTCTGTGGATGGTTCCCCTTTGAAGAATATTACTCTCAAGGTCTGTGAATTTCCTCTCACTATTAATGGTGTTCACCATGAGAAATTGGATTTGGTAGTGTTGAATAACTTGCCTTCTCCAGTAATATTGGGATTGCCCTGGTTAAAATTTCACAATCCTGTACTGGATTGGTCTACCAGTGAAATTAAATCCTGGAGCCATAAATGTTATGACAAGTGTTGTAACGGGCGTATTGCAGCTTTGGATAGGGGAGAATTGCCTGTTCCTATTCAGGATTTTTGGAGAGTTTTTTCTGAGAAGGAATTGCAGGTTTTGCCTCCCCATAGAGACTATGATTGTTCTATTGAATTTGTCCCTGGAGCGACTCTTCCTAAAAGTCGTTTATTTAACCTTACTATTCCTGAGAGGAAGGCTTTGGAGGAATACATACAGACAAGTTTGGCCGCCGGTCACATTAGGCCCTCTAAGTCTCCTGTGGCGGTTGGATTTTTTTTTGTAAAAAAAAAAGGACGGCGGTTTACGTCCTTGTCTGGATTTTCGTGAGATTAACAAAATTACTGTACGCAATCCTTACCCACTGCCATTGATTCCTGATCTGTTTAACCAGTTAATGGGGGCCAAGTGGTTCTCTAAAATTGACCTTAAGGGGGCATACAATCTGTTGCGCATGAAGGAGGGTGACGAATGGAAGACTGCTTTTAACACTCCTGTGGGTCATTTTGAGAATCTGGTTATGCCTTTTGGTCTTACTAATGCTCCTGCATTTTTTCAGAATCTTATTAATGACATCCTTAGACCTTTGATCGGCAAAAATGTGGTTGTGTATTTGGATGACATTTTGATTTATTCGCCGGATCTGGAGTCTCATTGGCGGAGCGTACGTGAGGTATTACAGTTATTAATGGACAATTCGCTTTTTGCTAAGCTGGAGAAATGTGAGTTCGCTGTACAGAGAATTAGTTTTTTGGGTTACATTATCTCCAGTGAAGGTTTTGAGATGGACCCGGTTAAAGTTCAAGCTGTACAGGAATGGCCTAGGCCTATTGGTTTGAAATCGATACAGAGGTTTTTAGGTTTCGCCAATTATTACAGAAAATTCATAAAAAAAATTTCTAGTATTGTCAAACCTCTGACCGATCTCACCAGGAAAGGTGCTGATGCGGTTCAGTGGTTTTCTGAGGCCATTGAAGCTTTTGTGTATCTCAAGGAGAGGTTCACCTCTGCTCCCATCCTTAGGCAGCCTGATGTGACTAAGCCGTTTTTGGTTGAGGTTGATGCTTCCTCTGTGGGGGTTGGCGCAGTATTGTCTCAGGATAACGGGGATGGATTACATCCCTGTGCCTTTTTTTCAAAAATTTTTTCGGAGACTGAACTGAATTACGATATTGGTAATCGGGAATTATTGGCTATTAAACTCGCATTTGAACACTGGCGCCACTTCTTGGAAGGTGCGGAATTTCCCGTTCAGGTTCTTACGGATCATAAAAATCTGATATATCTTGATGCTGCCAAGCGCCTGAATGCCCGTCAGGCTAGGTGGGCACTGTTTTTCTCGCGGTTTAATTTCTCCGTTACTTACATCCCTGGTACTAAGAATGTTAAGGCGGATGCCTTGTCTCACAGTTTTTCTCCCATAGTCGGTGCTGAGAAAGAGGAGAACATTTTACAAGAAGGTGTTGTGATTGCTGCTTTGGACTCCGTTTTGGAAGATGAGATTCTTAAAGCACAGGAGAATGCCCCATCTAACACTCCTCATGGGAGGTTGTTTGTGCCTGGGACCTTTAGGAGAGATTTGTTTGTTGAGTGTCACGAATCTCGGTTGGCAGGTTATCCCGGAATCTCTGAGACCAAGAGACTGGTGGGTCGCAGTTTTTGGTGGCCTGGATGGCAGAAGGAAGTCATTAAGTGGGTGCGTCAATGTACTATATGTGCTAGATCTAAGTCCTCACATACTCCTGCTGCGGGGTTGCTTTGTCCTTTGGAGGTTCCCAGTGCTCCTTGGACACATTTGGCTATGGACTTTATAACTGACCTTCCCCCCTCTGAGGGTTTTACTGTCATCTGGGTGGTCGTGGACCGTTTTAGCAAGATGTGTCACTTGGTTCCCTTTGTCAAACTGTCCTGCGCTAAAACTCTCGCTAAGGCCTTTGTCAAGGAAATTGTCAGACTTCATGGCGTTCCTACTGACATTGTTTCTGATAGGGGTCCTCAGTTCGTGGCTCATTTTTGGCGTGCCTTTTGTGACAGGTTGGGAGTTCATCTGTCGTTCTCGTCCGGATATCATCCTGAATCTAATGGCCAGACAGAAAGGAAAAACCAGGATGTTGAGCAGTTCTTGCGTTGTTTTGTGGCAGACAATCAAGAGGGGTGGTCTGAGTTTCTGCCACTTGCTGAATTTGCTCTGAACAATCATACATCTTCTTCTGCTGGTTGTTCGCCTTTTTTTTGTTGTTCTGGGAGACATCCGTCGTTTGGGTCGTTCTCCAAGTTGGGATCTGCCGTGCCTGAGGAGGAGAATTTTTCCGGTGATTTGGAGAGAGTTTGGATGGATGTGCGTGGTAATCTTCAGGAGGCCAACAGAAAATCTAAAGACTACTTTGATAGGAAACGACAGGAGGTTTTGTTCGCTGTTGGTGACATGGTTTGGTTGTCCTCTAGGAATCTGCGGTTGAGGATTCCTTCTAAGAAATTGGGTCCCAAGTTTGTAGGGCCCTTTAAGGTGCTTCAGGTTGTCAACCGATCTGCTGTTAGGTTGGAGGTTCCTACCTCCTGGAGAATTAATCCGGTATTTCATGTCTCTCTGTTGAAAAAAGCGGTTGTATCGGATTGTGACGCCTCTGCCTCTGTTCCTCCGGTGGTGGAGGATGGGGAATATGAAATTTCTCGCATCCTTAACTCTAGATGGTATAGAGGTAGTTTGCAGTATCTTGTGGCCTGGAAAGGTTTCGGACCCGAGGATAACTCTTGGGTGAGGTCGGATGATGTTTCCGCGTCCAGACTTATCAGAGCGTTTCACAGGAGATTTCCTGATAAGCCTGGTCCTAGGGGATCCGGAGGATCCTCTTAGAAGGGGGGGTACTGTTAGAACCTTGCTCTTAGGTTTTTTCCTTTGCTGGTCACATGACCTTGTTGGCCTATTTAATCCTGCTCCGCCCTTCTGGCTTTGCTGGACTTCATTGTATAACTACTTTCTAGCTAGCCTGTGCTCTGTATCTACTCTGTTAGTTTGCTTGGTCTACGGACCTCTATGTTCTATATATTTTGTTTGTTCGTCTGTCTGCTACTATTTCTGTTAGGAGGTGTCCCATTTTCCTCCCAGTCCTTAGTACTTGTAGGGATTCCTTCCCCACATCTATAGGTCTCCGTACAGACTAGCTTAGGACTTTAGCAGGTCTGATCGCAGGATCAGGTTCCCTGTTACATCGTAGGGATTCAGCTGAGTTCTAACGTAGGGACAGATCTCCTCTCTTTCCTTAGCTATGGTAGCAGAACATAACATACAAAACATAAAATGTAACATTGGCAATAATTCTTCAAAGCAGGACAGAAGTTTTATTTTGGATATTTTAGAAGTAAAAAAAATCAGGAAATTGTTTCATAGTAGTTCAGTCACGCAGAGGGAAGACACAAGTGTACAACGATGGGAAGGGGGGGGGAGGGAGGAAACTCATCAACTAGAGAAAGGGGAAGTGGAGACCAGTAGTCAGATCTAATGTCACCCTGCCTACCCTATCATCCCTATATAGGTTCTACACCTATCGCCGAGCAGGAACCTAAGCCTTGAATGTCCCTAGAGCTTGGCCCTAGACAGGGAGGGGACGAAGTGAGCACTGGTCAGGCCCCACTACAAACTAAAGACAACAAGGTAAACAAACAAAGGGGATACACTTAGCTTGAGCAGACACCAGAGCGATAATGCCAACTGTCCTCCAAGGGCACCAAAGAAGAAACTAGCCGACTGCTAGTGCTCCAAGCCTGCACAAAGGTACATAGAACTATCACCGGCGACTCTCTGGAGAAACTGATAGTTTTTAACTACCAAGCAAGGGTGTGTCAATCAGCAGCAGAAGGTGGAGGTCGCTGCTGGGTCCTTAAGGAAGAAGGATATAACTATACTACAGATATAAGAGGATCAAGAAGGTGTCTGCAATGCCAAGTGCAATGATCTTCTACAGCCGAATCCAGAGCGACTGTCTGTCACACCTGACACACCCGTGACAAGCTCAGGGTGATCATGTGGTACCCAGAAATCATAGTGGAGCCTCCAAAATACAAAGTGCCACCATGGTTTCCTAGCGACACTGTCACGCTAGCAAATAGCAGGGACACAGTGGTCAGTTGTTATTGGCAAATTCTGTACCTTTAAAGGGGTTGTCTGTTAAAAAATTATTCTACAAATAAATAATAAATACAAATAAATAATAAAAAAAGATACCTACAGGAACCCCGTAATTTCTCACATTGGCTGGTCCTGTCCTCTGTCGGCCTTCTTGCTTTCTCTCCCGGCAAGGGATCTCACGTGATTGCTGCAGTCAGTCAACGTTTACTGGCGTAACAGGGTTATCTCACCAAAAATAGGACATAGGCTAGGTGATAATTGTTTGATTACTGCCTGCCTTTCTGATCACTAAAGCAGGGGTCCCGAGGAGTGGTGCTCATATATGCGCCCTCCCTGAAGAGAGAAGTAGCTGGCCGTTCTATTTTTTCAACCCCCTAGAAATATAATAGAGAGGCAGAGCAAATGTGTGACCGCTTCTCCATTTATTGGGGTTCTCCATGAGCAAAAAACAATAAAGACAGAAAGGAAATATCATTATGAATCAATTCCTAAATCCTTTTAATTAGCAATCCAAATAGCCTATTCAGACAGAAAGAGGACAGTCATTTTAGTGCTACCTATTAGAGGCATCATTCCTAAAAGCCAATATTGATCCCTTAATAAGTCTTGTCATATGAAATTTCATTTGTAGACATCTGTTTCTCCAGTTCTCCTACTTTGCACTGATGAGGGGCAAACACCCCAAAACACGTCTGCAAATTGAGTTTCTGGTTTGACTTATTATCCTAAGTCATATGGCAAGTCTTGTAAAGGGGTCGATAATGACTTTTAGGATTGCTATCTCCAATAGGTGGCGCTAGAGTTCCTGTCCGCCTCCTCTCTGAATAAGCTATTTACATTGCTAATTAAAGGTATTTAGGAATTTATTTACGTACATTATTTTTTTTCCTGTTCCCAGAGATCCCTTTAAACTGCTCCTTATTAAGCAGTGAGAGCGAATGGGAGGCATTACTGATCGTAGGGGACCATCAGCAACCAGAAATTTATCTGTTACCAGATACAGGCACATCCACATTAGAAAACATATCCGTCACAACTGCTGACTAGAGATGAGCGTTGTTCTACTCGAACTGTTCGCCAATCTCAAATTCGAGCTGTTTTGGGCGGTGTTCGAGCCGGTCGGCGAACACGAACAATTTGAGAAAAATTCGGCTGTTCGAGGTTATGTTCGATAACTGTTCGTGCACCAAAATCATAACTGGATTTTTTCTCAGTAATGATGAAAATTAATGTTAATACGCAGTTTGAGTGTACAGCGGGGTGGGGGGAGGGACAGGGGATGGATCTCTGCAGGAACAATGAAGATCTCCATTTTTTTTTTCTCTTTCCCGCATTTACAGTGGGGAGGTGCAGTCTGTCAGCCTATCAGCAGCACACACACAGAGCGAAGTGCTTTTTTTCACACAAGCAAGGGCATGTGTCATTGGCAGTGTATGTCACATGTCCTTGCCCTATAAGACCAAGCCATTTTCCCCGTCGCCACCATTTTCCCACTGCTGCAGCTGCGTGTTAGACGGCACCGCTGTTGCTGTGTGCGCTATACCTTGTTAATTTCAAGCCAATTTTCGCACAAATCTACAGATAGCTTGGGAGTAGGGAATAGTTGTGATTGCAGTCCTTTTAAGGACTAGGTTACAGCATTTCCTACGACTTTTATCAAGCAGGTCTGTGCTCTTAAATAGATAGATTGTGGGAGTAAAGACTAATTGTAATTGGAGTCCTTTTCAGGACTAGGTTACATCAGTTCCTATCAGTTTTTGCCAGGCAGGTCTGTGCCAGTGCTGTGCAAGTTTTTTTTCACAGCATTTGGCTGAATCTAGCAAAGCTAATCCTTTTTGGCCTATTGCAGAGTGTGTTAGTCAGTGGAGTAGCCTATCTGTGTTGCAAGATATACCACCTGTGTATAGAATACCAATTTTTTTACTGCACCTAGTGAAGTAAAATCTTTTGGGCATAGTGACGCGCCCCCTGGGCCAGTGCTGTTAGGGATACCCGGAGCCGGATCAGATGGGGGTTGTAGTCTCCGAGTGGCTGTGACCCGGTCCGTGCCCAGGGTGTCAAACTCAGTGTGTGGCAGTCCTACAGATGTTATTAGAGTTCTTTGTGTCGACTACGCCACCCGTTGATTTGCGGTCAAAAGGCCGCCGCTGCAGCAGGGTCCGCTGAGGCTGTTGGTATGTGTGCAGCTTTGGTAGTATAACCCCCAACGGGAGGGGTATAGCCTCAGGGGGTCAGCCGTGGAGGATGGTGGTTGTGAAGGTGCAGCAAGGAGACTCAGAGGCATAAAATGCAGTTCCAGGGTTTTACTTACTGGTGTTGCTCGGGTCACTGTGTACAGCAGTGACCACCCAAGCCGTGCTGCGTCCACCAGGTCCTGGACTCGGTCAACTCCCGGGCAATTCTTGAGTATGGTCCTGAGCTCCTTTCTGACTCTCCCTTCTTCTGGCCGTTCCCACCAGGGATCCACTTTTGGCCGGCTCCCTCGGGTCTCTTGGTGGTCAAGCCTCCTCTGGGCTCCCTGACCCTATGCTTGGTATGCCTTTCTAGTGGATTTGGTGAGGGTCGTGGCAGATCCTGCCCACGACCTCCGGTTCCTGGCTAAGGTGTGCTGTAGCCTCTGCCAGCTTGGGATCCGGTACCCTTTTGCCGACCCTTCACCCTTTTGTCCTTATTCTGGGATCTTGGGGTCCCCTCTGCGCCTCTGGGTCTCTCTTCCTTCTCCTCTGCTCTGCTTCTCAGGCTCTCAGACAGACTGTCTGACTGGCTGACTGACAACTGACTGACCCTGATCTAAGATGGTGCCCACCTTATATACTCCCTCTATGTGTGAGCTCAGGTGACCAGCACCCAATGAGCTCCTAGCTTTACCCAGGCTGCTCCCCCTATCTGCCCCTACACTACTGGGATGTTCCACCCCCCTCCCACTCCAGCCAGGAACAGACACTGTCGTACCTGCACATTTCTCTAGTGGGAGTACCATCGGTCTGTTCCCCGGAAATGGGATGTGTGTAGTGCATGCAGCTAACTGAGCTCAGTTCCACACTCCATCCTTACCCGGGAGTGGAATACCACACCTCTGGCTTGAGGCGTAATACCCCTGTAGCAGCCGAGTCCTCAGGGTGCTACATTCCCCCCTGGTAAATCACAGCACGTCCTCGGGCTGTAAGATATAAAAAACATCCAAACATACAATTTTTTTTTTTTTCATAAACATCAACATATAAAACATCATATATATATCTGCATAAAACTTTTCATATGAAACTTTTCATAAATAACATTCTTGTAAACATTCCTGTCTCTGATTCCTCCGGTCACGGTGCAACTTGTGACCGGGTAAAGTGCGACAGTCTCTTGAAGAAAAACGGTTTCCTTATAAAACCGGTAGGGGGCGCCTTAGGAAGCGCAACTATATACAAGGGAAATATGGCCGCTCTCAGTCCTCGGCCAGGTATTAGGAACTAGGGACACACGGGCATCAGTTCACACTTTGTCCCAACGGGGAACATATTTTAAATAAGTAACAGTTCTTGGTACCCCGACGGGCAACTTTATACAGTCTCTCTCTACCGTACTTCAACGACGGCGTCCTCCTGCTCCTTCTTTATCTTCAGACCCGTCCAGGTCCTCTTGCTCCTCCTCACACCGCAGCTCCTCCTCCGTCAGGCGATGCACATGGAGGGCGTAGGGTCCTTTGGCACACTTGTGCCGGGTGAAGGTGACCTCGTCCCCTACATACAGGTCACGACCTCTGTGTCCCTCCGGCAGATGGCTTTCTACGTCTCTGCGAGTTACAAAGACGTCGCCGGGGGTCTGATGGTCTCTGATAAAGCCCCATCCGTGCTGCATATTGAATTTTATCACAGTCCCGGTGGCACGGGGACCATGAGCTGCACGGGGTTTCCTCCTGGTCCGGCTCTTCTGCTCCGCGCTTCTTATCTGCATCTGCTGTTCCCGGACCCGCCTCTCTCTCCGCTCCCTCTCGAAGACCTCGAGCTGCTGGCGGCAGCACTCTGCACGCTCCGCTGCGGCCGCCCGAGTCTCCTGAGTGAACCCCATGAGGTCTTCTCCAGTGGGGTCCCACTCGAACTGTGCCTCCTCCAGCGGGGGCGAGGTCCTCTTTACGGGCTTCGGAGCCGGAATCAGGGGCTCGCACATGGGCCTTGCTCTCTGGAGTTCCAGCTGAATGTACTCCTGGGGCCATATGAAGGGCTGCCCATCCGGGCACGTATGCTGGGCAAATAGATTTTCACCCAGGTGCGGCACTCTAGATGTTGAGGGCGCGTTGATGGTAGCGGCGCCCGGGTTAACCAGGCCTTGCGACCAGGCCTGGGGCACCTTAAAGGCAAAGGGCACCGTAAGAACGGCGGCGCCCTGGGTTATTCGGCCCTGCGACCAGGCCGGTGGCTCCGCGGAGGTAGGGGGCGCTGTTGGAATAGCGGCGCCCGGGGGTACTAGGCCTTGCGACCAGGCCGGTGATATTTCCTGCTTGGCCACGCTCGAGGTCGAGGCGTGTGACGTTACAGGGGTCGCGGCCGCGGTTTCCGGTTGAGGCCTAGTCGGCGGCGGTGACGATGCAGCGACGGGCACGGCAGGGGGGACTTCGGGCTCTGCGACGGGGAGCTGGGGCAGGCACGCAGTTTCCCGGCTCGGGGTAGAGACGTCCCCTTTACCTGCCTCCGTCCGTTCTGCTCCCTTCTCGGCGCCGTCTCCGGCCTTCAGTTCTCCTGCACCATCCTCAGAGGCAGTCTGTCTCCTCGTCTCGGGTGGCGTGCTCCGCTGACGGGTGCCGGTCTGCTGGGCCATCTCTCGGCTCCACTCCGCCAACGTCTCCCGCTGCACCCGGGCCATCCTCCGTGCGAGGCCCTCCAGCGCGGTCTGTGCACACTCCCGGTCTCGGGGGAGCTGTGCTAGGATCTCCAGCAGGCCTTCTGGAGTGGCGACCTGCAACAGGCTCCTGACCACTGGGTCGGTGCTGCCTGACTCTCCCTCCATCTCCGGGTAGGCTCTCTCTGGACTCGCTTCCAGACGTCTTGTCTCCGGGTGCGCTCTCTCCAGACTGCTCCAGTCGACACCCATCTTCGTTCTCTTCTTCAGTCTCCGCCCACATTGAAGGTGGTCCCGGGGCAATTTTGTGATTGTCAGTTCCAGGGGCAGTTCTCTTACGCTGATGGACACTTCCAGCATCACAGTCTCTGTTGGTGGGCGCGGTTTCCGCTTTTGGCGCCATTCTTCGACCTGGCCCACGATGGGAGGTGACCTCTTGCCACCCTCTGGCACGCCCATAATGGCGTCCGCTCTTCCAAGGCGGGAAATCTTTGGAAATGGCGGGAATCGTCTCCCAGTGGCGGGAAACTCCATGGGTGGCGGGAAAAAGCTGCAAATGGCGGACAACCGGCGGGAAACGACCTGTGATGGGGTCCGTTGGCGGGGACCCTCCGGAACCGGCGGGAGACTTCTTTTTAAGGTAACGATGAACTTTTCTTCAGGCACGCAGTACCCGGTTGTTGCGGGCACGTAATCCTGCCGACTACGCCAAAGTTGACGCGCCCCCTGGGCCAGTGCTGTTAGGGATACCCGGAGCCGGATCAGATGGGGGTTGTAGTCTCCGAGTGGCTGTGACCCGGTTCGTGCCCAGGGTGTCAAACTCAGTGTGTGGCAGTCCTACAGATGTTATTAGAGTTCTTTGTGTCGACTACGCCACCCGTTGATTTGCGGTCAAAAGGCCGCCGCTGCAGCAGGGTCCGCTGAGGCTGTTGGTATGTGTGCAGCTTTGGTAGTATAACCCCCAACGGGAGGGGTATAGCTTCAGGGGGTCAGCCGTGGAGGATGGTGGTTGTGAAGGTGCAGCAAGGAGACTCAGAGGCATAAAATGCAGTTCCAGGGTTTTACTTACTGGTGTTGCTCGGGTCACTGTGTACAGCAGTGACCACCCAAGCCGTGCTGCGTCCACCAGGTCCTGGACTCGGTCAACTCCCGGGCAATTCTTGAGTATGGTCCTGAGCTCCTTTCTGACTCTCCCTTCTTCTGGCCGTTCCCACCAGGGATCCACTTTTGGCCGGCTCCCTCGGGTCTCTTGGTGGTCAAGCCTCCTCTGGGCTCCCTGACCCTATGCTTGGTATGCCTTTCTAGTGGATTTGGTGAGGGTCGTGGCAGATCCTGCCCACGACCTCCGGTTCCTGGCTAAGGTGTGCTGTAGCCTCTGCCAGCTTGGGATCCGGTACCCTTTTGCCGACCCTTCACCCTTTTGTCCTTATTCTGGGATCTTGGGGTCCCCTCTGCGCCTCTGGGTCTCTCTTCCTTCTCCTCTGCTCTGCTTCTCAGGCTCTCAGACAGACTGTCTGACTGGCTGACTGGCAACTGACTGACCCTGATCTAAGATGGTGCCCACCTTATATACTCCCTCTATGTGTGAGCTCAGGTGACCAGCACCCAATGAGCTCCTAGCTTTACCCAGGCTGCTCCCCCTATCTGCCCCTACACTACTGGGATGTTCCACCCCCCCTCCCACTCCAGCCAGGAACAGACACTGTCGTACCTGCACATTTCACTAGTGGGAGTACCATCGGTCTGTTCCCCGGAAATGGGATGTGTGTAGTTCATGCAGCTAACTGAGTTCAGTTCCACACTCCATCCTTACCCGGGAGTGGAATACCACACCTCTGGCTTGAGGCGTAATACCCCTGTAGCAGCCGAGTCCTCAGGGTGCTACAATAGCATCATTCTATTAGTCCATCTATACTGACCTCCATCAGGTTGCAAATTGAATATAATTTTTTTCTGCATCTAGCTCTGAAAAAATATTGGGCTTCTAGCTGTGTGTGGGACTTGTTGTATTAGTCCATCTATACTGACCTCCATCAGGTTGCAAACTGAATATATTTTTTTCTGCATCTACCTCTGAAAAAATATTGGACTTCTAGCTGTGTGTGGGACTTGTTCTATTAATCCATCTATACAGACCTCCATCAGGTTGCAAACTGAATATATTTTTTTCTGCATCTACCTCTGAAAAAATATTGGGCTTCTAGCTGTGTGTGGGACTTGTTGTATTAGTCCATCTATACTGACCTCCATCAGGTTGCAAACTGAATATATTTTTTTCTGCATCTACCTCTGAAAAAATATTGGGCTTCTAGCTGTGTGTGGGACTTGTTCTATTAATCCATCTATACAGACCTCCATCAGGTTGCAAACTGAATATATTTTTTTCTGCATCTACCTCTGAAAAAATATGTGGCCTTCTAGCAGTGTGTGGGACTTTCTCTATTAGTCCATCTATACTGACCTCCATCAGGTTGCAAACTGAATATAATTTTTTTCTGCATCTAGCTCTGAAAACATATTTGGCCTTCTAGCAGTGTGTGGGACTTTCTCTATTAGTCCATCTATACTGACCTCCATCAGGTTGCAAATTAAAAATAATTTTTATCTGCATCTATAGTACCTCTGAAAAAATATTTGGGCTTCTAGCTGTGTGTGGGACTTGTTCTATTAGTCCATCTATACTGACCTCCATCAGGTTGCAAATTGAATATAATTTTTATCTGCATCTAGCTCTGAAAAAATATTTGGCCTTCTAGCAGTGTGTGGGACTTTCTCTATTAGTCCATCTATACTGACCTCCATCAGGTTGCAAATTGAATATAATTTTTATCTGCATCTAGCTCTGAAAAAATATTTGGCCTTCTAGCAGTGTGTGGGACTTTCTCTATTAGTCCATCTATACTGACCTCCATCAGGTTGCAAATTAAAAATAATTTTTATCTGCATCTACCTCTGAAAAAATATTTGGGCTTCTAGCTGTGTGTGGGACTTGTTCTATTACTCCATCTATACTGACCTCCATCAGGTTGCAAACTGAATATATTTTTTTCTGCATCTACCTCTGAAAAAATATTGGGCTTCTAGCTGTGTGTGGGACTTGTTGTATTACTCCATCTATACTGACCTCCATCAGGTTGCAAATTAAACATAATTTTTATCTGCATCTACAGTACCTCTGAAAAAATATTTGGGCTTCTAGCTGTGTGTGGGACTTGTTCTATTAGTCCATCTATACTGTCCTCCATCAGGTTGCAAATTGAATATAATTTTTATCTGCATCTAGCTCTGAAAAAATATTTGGCCTTCTAGCAGTGTGTGGGACTTTCTCTATTAGTCCATCTATACTGACCTCCATCAGGTTGCAAATTAAAAATAATTTTTATCTGCATCTACAGTACCTCTGAAAAAATATTTGGGCTTCTAGCTGTGTGTGGGACTTGTTCTATTAGTCCATCTATACTGACTAGAGATGAGCGTTGTTCTACTCGAACTGTTCGCCAATCTCAAATTCGAGCTGTTTTGGGCGGTGTTCGAGCCGTTCGGCGAAGACGAACAATTTGAGAAAAATTCGGCTGTTCGAGGTTATGTTCGATAACTGTTCGTGCACCAAAATCATAACTGGATTTTTTCTCAGTAATGATGAAAATTAATGTTAATACGCAGTTTGAGTGTACAGCGGGGTGGGGGGAGGGGCAGGGGATGGATCTCTGCAGGAACAATGAAGATCTCCATTTTTTTTTCCCTTTCCCGCATTTACAGTGGGGAGGTGCAATCTGTCAGCCTATCAGCAGCGCACACACGGAGCAAAGTGCTTTTTTTCACACAAGCAAAGGCATGTGTCATTGGCAGTGTATGTCACATGTCCTTGCCCTATAAGACCAAGCCATTTTCCCCGTCGCCACCATTTTCTCACTGCTGCAGCTGCGTGTTAGACGGCACCGCTGTTGCTGTGTGCGCTATACCTTGTTAATTTCAAGCCAATTTTCGCACAAATATACAGATAGCTTGGGAGTAGGGAATAGTTGTGATTGCAGTCCTTTTAAGGACTAGGTTACAGCATTTCCTACGACTTTTATCAGGCAGGTCTGTGCTCTTAAATAGATAGGTTGTGGGAGTAAAGACTAATTGTAATTGAAGTCCTTTTCAGGACTAGGTTACATCAGTTCCTATCAGTTTTTGCCAGGCAGGTCTGTGCCAGTGCTGTGCAAGTTTTTTTCACAGCATTTGGCTGAATCTAGCAAAGCTAATCCTTTTTGGCCTATTGCAGAGTGTGTTAGTCAGTGGAGTAGCCTATCTGTGTTGCAAGATATACCACCTGTGTATAGAATACCAATTTTTTTACTGCACCTAGTGAAGTAAAATCTTTTGGGCATAGCATCATTCTATTAGTCCATCTATACTGACCTCCATCAGGTTGCAAACTGAATCTAATTTTTTTCTGCATCTAGCTCTGAAAAAATATTTGGCCTTCTAGCAGTGTGTGGGACTTGTTCTATTAGTCCACCTATACTGACCTCCATCAGGTTGCAAACTGAATATATTTTTTTCTGCATCTACCTCTGAAAAAATATCAAGCTTTTAGCTGTGTGTGGGACTTGTTGTATTAGTCCATCTATACTGACCTCCATCAGGTTGCAAACTGAATATATTTTTTTCTGCATCTACCTCTGAAAAAATATTGGGCTTCTAGCTGTGTGTGGGACTTGTTCTATTAATCCATCTATACAGACCTCCATTAGGTTGCAAACTGAATATATTTTTTTCTGCATCTATCTCTGAAAAAATATTGGGCTTCTAGCTGTGTGTGGGACTTGTTGTATTAGTCCATCTATACTGACCTCCATCAGGTTGCAAACTGAATATATTTTTTTCTGCATCTACCTCTGAAAAAATATTGGGCTTCTAGCTGTGTGTGGGACTTGTTCTATTAATCCATCTATACAGACCTCCATCAGGTTGCAAACTGAATATATTTTTTTCTGCATCTACCTCTGAAAAAATATGTGGCCTTCTAGCAGTGTGTGGGACTTTCTCTATTAGTCCATCTATACTGACCTCCATCAGGTTGCAAACTGAATATAATTTTTTTCTGCATCTAGCTCTGAAAACATATTTGGCCTTCTAGCAGTGTGTGGGACTTTCTCTATTAGTCCATCTATACTGACCTCCATCAGGTTGCAAATTAAAAATAATTTTTATCTGCATCTATAGTACCTCTGAAAAAATATTTGGGCTTCTAGCTGTGTGTGGGACTTGTTCTATTAGTCCATCTATACTGACCTCCATCAGGTTGCAAATTGAATATAATTTTTATCTGCATCTAGCTCTGAAAAAATATTTGGCCTTCTAGCAGTGTGTGGGACTTTCTCTATTAGTCCATCTATACTGACCTCCATCAGGTTGCAAATTGAATATAATTTTTATCTGCATCTAGCTCTGAAAAAATATTTGGCCTTCTAGCAGTGTGTGGGACTTTCTCTATTAGTCCATCTATACTGACCTCCATCAGGTTGCAAATTAAAAATAATTTTTATCTGCATCTACCTCTGAAAAAATATTTGGGCTTCTAGCTGTGTGTGGGACTTGTTCTATTACTCCATCTATACTGACCTCCATCAGGTTGCAAACTGAATATATTTTTTTCTGCATCTACCTCTGAAAAAATATTGGGCTTCTAGCTGTGTGTGGGACTTGTTGTATTACTCCATCTATACTGACCTCCATCAGGTTGCAAATTAAACATAATTTTTATCTGCATCTACAGTACCTCTGAAAAAATATTTGGGCTTCTAGCTGTGTGTGGGACTTGTTCTATTAGTCCATCTATACTGTCCTCCATCAGGTTGCAAATTGAATATAATTTTTATCTGCATCTAGCTCTGAAAAAATATTTGGCCTTCTAGCAGTGTGTGGGACTTTCTCTATTAGTCCATCTATACTGACCTCCATCAGGTTGCAAATTAAAAATAATTTTTATCTGCATCTACAGTACCTCTGAAAAAATATTTGGGCTTCTAGCTGTGTGTGGGACTTGTTCTATTAGTCCATCTATACTGACTAGAGATGAGCGTTGTTCTACTCGAACTGTTCGCCAATCTCAAATTCGAGCTGTTTTGGGCGGTGTTCGAGCCGTTCGGCGAAGACGAACAATTTGAGAAAAATTCGGCTGTTCGAGGTTATGTTCGATAACTGTTCGTGCACCAAAATCATAACTGGATTTTTTCTCAGTAATGATGAAAATTAATGTTAATACGCAGTTTGAGTGTACAGCGGGGTGGGGGGAGGGGCAGGGGATGGATCTCTGCAGGAACAATGAAGATCTCCATTTTTTTTTCCCTTTCCCGCATTTACAGTGGGGAGGTGCAATCTGTCAGCCTATCAGCAGCGCACACACGGAGCAAAGTGCTTTTTTTCACACAAGCAAAGGCATGTGTCATTGGCAGTGTATGTCACATGTCCTTGCCCTATAAGACCAAGCCATTTTCCCCGTCGCCACCATTTTCTCACTGCTGCAGCTGCGTGTTAGACGGCACCGCTGTTGCTGTGTGCGCTATACCTTGTTAATTTCAAGCCAATTTTCGCACAAATATACAGATAGCTTGGGAGTAGGGAATAGTTGTGATTGCAGTCCTTTTAAGGACTAGGTTACAGCATTTCCTACGACTTTTATCAGGCAGGTCTGTGCTCTTAAATAGATAGGTTGTGGGAGTAAAGACTAATTGTAATTGAAGTCCTTTTCAGGACTAGGTTACATCAGTTCCTATCAGTTTTTGCCAGGCAGGTCTGTGCCAGTGCTGTGCAAGTTTTTTTCACAGCATTTGGCTGAATCTAGCAAAGCTAATCCTTTTTGGCCTATTGCAGAGTGTGTTAGTCAGTGGAGTAGCCTATCTGTGTTGCAAGATATACCACCTGTGTATAGAATACCAATTTTTTTACTGCACCTAGTGAAGTAAAATCTTTTGGGCATAGCATCATTCTATTAGTCCATCTATACTGACCTCCATCAGGTTGCAAACTGAATCTAATTTTTTTCTGCATCTAGCTCTGAAAAAATATTTGGCCTTCTAGCAGTGTGTGGGACTTGTTCTATTAGTCCACCTATACTGACCTCCATCAGGTTGCAAACTGAATATATTTTTTTCTGCATCTACCTCTGAAAAAATATTGGGCTTCTAGCTGTGTGTGGGACTTGTTGTATTAGTCCATCTATACTGACCTCCATCAGGTTGCAAACTGAATATATTTTTTTCTGCATCTACCTCTGAAAAAATATTGGGCTTCTAGCTGTGTGTGGGTCTTGTTCTATTAATCCATCTATACAGACCTCCATCAGGTTGCAAACTGAATATAATTTTTTTCTGCATCTAGCTCTGAAAAAATATTTGGCCTTCTAGTAGTGTGTGGGACTTTCTCTGTTAGTCCATCTATACTGACCTCCATCAGGTTGCAAACTGAATATATTTTTTTCTGCATCTACCTCTGAAAAAATATTGGGCTTCTAGCTGTGTGTGGGTCTTGTTCTATTAATCCATCTATACTGACCTCCATCAGGTTGCAAACTGAATATAATTTTTTCTGCATCTAGCTCTGAAAAAATATTTGGCCTTCTAGTAGTGTGTCGGACTTTCTCTATTAGTCCATCTATACTGACCTCCATCAGGTTGCAAATTAAAAGTAATTTTTATCTGCATCTACAGTACCTCTGAAAAAATATTTGGGCTTCTAGCTGTTTGTGGGACTTGTTGTATTAGTCCATCTATACTGACCTCCATCAGGTTGCAAACTGAATATATTTTTTTCTGCATCTACCTCTGAAAAAATATTGGGCTTCTAGCTGTGTGTGGGACTTGTTGTATTAGTCCATCTATACTGACCTCCATCAGGTTGCAAACTGAATATATTTTTTTCTGCATCTACCTCTGAAAAAATATTGGGCTTCTAGCTGTGTGTGGGTCTTGTTCTATTAATCCATCTATACAGACCTCCATCAGGTTGCAAACTGAATATAATTTTTTTCTACATCTAGCTCTGAAAAAATATTTGGCCTTCTAGCAGTGTGTGGGACTTGTTCTATTAGTCCACCTATCCTGACCTCCATCAGGTTGCAAATTCAAAATAATTATTTGTATGCATCTAGCTCTGAAAAAATATTTGGCCTTCTAGAAGTGTGTGGGACTTTCTCTGTTAGTCCATCTATACTGACCTCCATCAGGTTGCAAACTGAATCTAATTTTTTTCTGCATCTAGCTCTGAAAAAATATTTGGCCTTCTAGTAGTGTGTGGGACTTTTTCTGTTAGTCCATCTATACTGACCTCCATCAGGTTGCAAACTGAATATATTTTTTTCTGCATCTACCTCTGAAAAAATATTGGGCTTCTAGCTGTGTGTGGGTCTTGTTCTATTAATCCTTCTATACTGACCTCCATCAGGTTGCAAACTGAATATAATTTTTTTCTGCATCTAGCTCTGAAAAAATATTTGGCCTTCTAGTAGTGTGTCGGACTTTCTCTATTAGTCCATCTATACTGACCTCCATCAGGTTGCAAATTAAAAATTATTTTTATCTGCATCTACAGTACCTCTGAAAAAATATTTGGGCTTCTAGCTGTGTGTGGGACTTGTTGTATTAGTCCATCTATACTGACCTCCATCAGGTTGCAAACTGAATATATTTTTTTCTGCATCTACCTCTGAAAAAATATTGGGCTTCTAGCTGTGTGTGGGACTTGTTGTATTAGTCCATCTATACTGACCTCCATCAGGTTGCAAACTGAATATATTTTTTTCTGCATCTACCTCTGAAAAAATATTGGGCTTCTAGCTGTGTGTGGGTCTTGTTCTATTAATCCATCTATACAGACCTCCATCAGGTTGCAAACTGAATATAATTTTTTTCTGCATCTAGCTCTGAAAAAATATTTGGCCTTCTAGCAGTGTGTGGGACTTGTTCTATTAGTCCACCTATACTGACCTCCATCAGGTTGCAAATTCAAAATAATTTTTTGTATGCATCTAGCTCTGAAAAAATATTTGGCCTTCTAGCAGTGTGTGAGACTTTCTCTGTTAGTCCATCTATACTGACCTCCATCAGGTTGCAAACTGAATCTAATTTTTTTCTGCATCTAGCTCTGAAAAAATATTTGGCCTTCTAGCAGTGTGTCGGACTTTCTCTATTAGTCCATCTATACTGACCTCCATCAGGTTGCAAATTAAAAATAATTTTTATCTGCATCTACAGTACCTCTGAAAAAATATTTGGGCTTCTAGCTGTGTGTGGGACTTGTTGTATTAGTCCATCTATACTGACCTCCATCAGGTTGCAAACTGAATATATTTTTTTCTGCATCTACCTCTGAAAAAATATTGGGCTTCTAGCTGTGTGTGGGTCTTGTTCTATTAATCCATCTATACAGACCTCCATCAGGTTGCAAACTAAATATAATTTTTTTCTGCATCTACCTCTGAAAAAATATTGGGCTTCTAGCTGTGTGTGGGACTTGTTGTATTAGTCCATCTATACTGACCTCCATCAGGTTGCAAACTGAATATATTTTTTTCTGCATCTACCTCTGAAAAAATATTGGGCTTCTAGCTGTGTGTGGGACTTGTTCTATTAATCCATCTATACAGACCTCCATCAGGTTGCAAACTGAATATATTTTTTTCTGCATCTACCTCTGAAAAAATATTGGGCTTCTAGCTGTGTGTGGGACTTGTTGTATTAGTCCATCTATACTGACCTCCATCAGGTTGCAAACTGAATATATTTTTTTCTCCATCTACCTCTGAAAAAATATTGGGCTTCTAGCTGTGTGTGGGACTTGTTGTATTAGTCCATCTATACTGACCTCCATCAGGTTGCAAACTGAATCTAATTTTTTTCTGCATCTAGCTCTGAAAAAATATTTGGCCTTCTAGTAGTGTGTGGGACTTTCTCTGTTAGTCCATCTATACTGACCTCCATCAGGTTGCAAACTGAATATATTTTTTTCTGCATCTACCTCTGAAAAAATATTGGGCTTCTAGCTGTGTGTGGGTCTTGTTCTATTAATCCTTCTATACTGACCTCCATCAGGTTGCAAACTGAATATAATTTTTTTCTGCATCTAGCTCTGAAAAAATATTTGGCCTTCTAGTAGTGTGTCGGACTTTCTCTATTAGTCCATCTATACTGACCTCCATCAGGTTGCAAATTAAAAATTATTTTTATCTGCATCTACAGTACCTCTGAAAAAATATTTGGGCTTCTAGCTGTGTGTGGGACTTGTTGTATTAGTCCATCTATACTGACCTCCATCAGGTTGCAAACTGAATATATTTTTTTCTGCATCTACCTCTGAAAAAATATTGGGCTTCTAGCTGTGTGTGGGACTTGTTGTATTAGTCCATCTATACTGACCTCCATCAGGTTGCAAACTGAATATATTTTTTTCTGCATCTACCTCTGAAAAAATATTGGGCTTCTAGCTGTGTGTGGGTCTTGTTCTATTAATCCATCTATACAGACCTCCATCAGGTTGCAAACTGAATATAATTTTTTTCTGCATCTAGCTCTGAAAAAATATTTGGCCTTCTAGAAGTGTGTGGGACTTGTTCTATTAGTCCACCTATACTGACCTCCATCAGGTTGCAAATTCAAAATAATTTTTTGTATGCATCTAGCTCTGAAAAAATATTTGGCCTTCTAGAAGTGTGTGGGACTTTCTCTGTTAGTCCATCTATACTGACCTCCATCAGGTTGCAAACTGAATCTAATTTTTTTCTGCATCTAGCTCTGAAAAAATATTTGGCCTTCTAGTAGTGTGTGGGACTTTCTCTGTTAGTCCATCTATACTGACCTCCATCAGGTTGCAAACTGAATATATTTTTTTCTGCATCTACCTCTGAAAAAATATTGGGCTTCTAGCTGTGTGTGGGTCTTGTTCTATTAATCCTTCTATACTGACCTCCATCAGGTTGCAAACTGAATATAATTTTTTTCTGCATCTAGCTCTGAAAAAATATTTGGCCTTCTAGTAGTGTGTCGGACTTTCTCTATTAGTCCATCTATACTGACCTCCATCAGGTTGCAAATTAAAAATAATTTTTATCTGCATCTACAGTACCTCTGAAAAAATATTTGGGCTTCTAGCTGTTTGTGGGACTTGTTGTATTAGTCCATCTATACTGACCTCCATCAGGTTGCAAACTGAATATATTTTTTTCTGCATCTACCTCTGAAAAAATATTGGGCTTCTAGCTGTGTGTGGGACTTGTTGTATTAGTCCATCTATACTGACCTCCATCAGGTTGCAAACTGAATATATTTTTTTCTGCATCTACCTCTGAAAAAATATTGGGCTTCTAGCTGTGTGTGGGTCTTGTTCTATTAATCCATCTATACAGACCTCCATCAGGTTGCAAACTGAATATAATTTTTTTCTACATCTAGCTCTGAAAAAATATTTGGCCTTCTAGCAGTGTGTGGGACTTGTTCTATTAGTCCACCTATACTGACCTCCATCAGGTTGCAAATTCAAAATAATTTTTTGTATGCATCTAGCTCTGAAAAAATATTTGGCCTTCTAGAAGTGTGTGGGACTTTCTCTGTTAGTCCATCTATACTGACCTCCATCAGGTTGCAAACTGAATCTAATTTTTTTCTGCATCTAGCTCTGAAAAAATATTTGGCCTTCTAGTAGTGTGTGGGACTTTCTCTGTTAGTCCATCTATACTGACCTCCATCAGGTTGCAAACTGAATATATTTTTTTCTGCATCTACCTCTGAAAAAATATTGGGCTTCTAGCTGTGTGTGGGTCTTGTTCTATTAATCCTTCTATACTGACCTCCATCAGGTTGCAAACTGAATATAATTTTTTTCTGCATCTAGCTCTGAAAAAATATTTGGCCTTCTAGTAGTGTGTCGGACTTTCTCTATTAGTCCATCTATACTGACCTCCATCAGGTTGCAAATTAAAAATTATTTTTATCTGCATCTACAGTACCTCTGAAAAAATATTTGGGCTTCTAGCTGTGTGTGGGACTTGTTGTATTAGTCCATCTATACTGACCTCCATCAGGTTGCAAACTGAATATATTTTTTTCTGCATCTACCTCTGAAAAAATATTGGGCTTCTAGCTGTGTGTGGGACTTGTTGTATTAGTCCATCTATACTGACCTCCATCAGGTTGCAAACTGAATATATTTTTTTCTGCATCTACCTCTGAAAAAATATTGGGCTTCTAGCTGTGTGTGGGTCTTGTTCTATTAATCCATCTATACAGACCTCCATCAGGTTGCAAACTGAATATAATTTTTTTCTGCATCTAGCTCTGAAAAAATATTTGGCCTTCTAGCAGTGTGTGGGACTTGTTCTATTAGTCCACCTATACTGACCTCCATCAGGTTGCAAATTCAAAATAATTTTTTGTATGCATCTAGCTCTGAAAAAATATTTGGCCTTCTAGCAGTGTGTGAGACTTTCTCTGTTAGTCCATCTATACTGACCTCCATCAGGTTGCAAACTGAATCTAATTTTTTTCTGCATCTAGCTCTGAAAAAATATTTGGCCTTCTAGCAGTGTGTCGGACTTTCTCTATTAGTCCATCTATACTGACCTCCATCAGGTTGCAAATTAAAAATAATTTTTATCTGCATCTACAGTACCTCTGAAAAAATATTTGGGCTTCTAGCTGTGTGTGGGACTTGTTGTATTAGTCCATCTATACTGACCTCCATCAGGTTGCAAACTGAATATATTTTTTTCTGCATCTACCTCTGAAAAAATATTGGGCTTCTAGCTGTGTGTGGGTCTTGTTCTATTAATCCATCTATACAGACCTCCATCAGGTTGCAAACTAAATATAATTTTTTTCTGCATCTACCTCTGAAAAAATATTGGGCTTCTAGCTGTGTGTGGGACTTGTTGTATTAGTCCATCTATACTGACCTCCATCAGGTTGCAAACTGAATATATTTTTTTCTGCATCTACCTCTGAAAAAATATTGGGCTTCTAGCTGTGTGTGGGACTTGTTCTATTAATCCATCTATACAGACCTCCATCAGGTTGCAAACTGAATATATTTTTTTCTGCATCTACCTCTGAAAAAATATTGGGCTTCTAGCTGTGTGTGGGACTTGTTGTATTAGTCCATCTATACTGACCTCCATCAGGTTGCAAACTGAATATATTTTTTTCTCCATCTACCTCTGAAAAAATATTGGGCTTCTAGCTGTGTGTGGGACTTGTTGTATTAGTCCATCTATACTGACCTCCATCAGGTTGCAAACTGAATCTAATTTTTTTCTGCATCTAGCTCTGAAAAAATATTTGGCCTTCTAGTAGTGTGTGGGACTTTCTCTGTTAGTCCATCTATACTGACCTCCATCAGGTTGCAAACTGAATATATTTTTTTCTGCATCTACCTCTGAAAAAATATTGGGCTTCTAGCTGTGTGTGGGTCTTGTTCTATTAATCCTTCTATACTGACCTCCATCAGGTTGCAAACTGAATATAATTTTTTTCTGCATCTAGCTCTGAAAAAATATTTGGCCTTCTAGTAGTGTGTCGGACTTTCTCTATTAGTCCATCTATACTGACCTCCATCAGGTTGCAAATTAAAAATTATTTTTATCTGCATCTACAGTACCTCTGAAAAAATATTTGGGCTTCTAGCTGTGTGTGGGACTTGTTGTATTAGTCCATCTATACTGACCTCCATCAGGTTGCAAACTGAATATATTTTTTTCTGCATCTACCTCTGAAAAAATATTGGGCTTCTAGCTGTGTGTGGGACTTGTTGTATTAGTCCATCTATACTGACCTCCATCAGGTTGCAAACTGAATATATTTTTTTCTGCATCTACCTCTGAAAAAATATTGGGCTTCTAGCTGTGTATGGGTCTTGTTCTATTAATCCATCTATACAGACCTCCATCAGGTTGCAAACTGAATATAATTTTTTTCTGCATCTAGCTCTGAAAAAATATTTGGCCTTCTAGCAGTGTGTGGGACTTGTTCTATTAGTCCACCTATACTGACCTCCATCAGGTTGCAAATTCAAAATAATTTTTTGTATGCATCTAGCTCTGAAAAAATATTTGGCCTTCTAGCAGTGTGTGAGACTTTCTCTGTTAGTCCATCTATACTGACCTCCATCAGGTTGCAAACTGAATCTAATTTTTTTCTGCATCTAGCTCTGAAAAAATATTTGGCCTTCTAGCAGTGTGTCGGACTTTCTCTATTAGTCCATCTATACTGACCTCCATCAGGTTGCAAATTAAAAATAATTTTTATCTGCATCTACAGTACCTCTGAAAAAATATTTGGGCTTCTAGCTGTGTGTGGGACTTGTTGTATTAGTCCATCTATACTGACCTCCATCAGGTTGCAAACTGAATATATTTTTTTCTGCATCTACCTCTGAAAAAATATTGGGCTTCTAGCTGTGTGTGGGTCTTGTTCTATTAATCCATCTATACAGACCTCCATCAGGTTGCAAACTAAATATAATTTTTTTCTGCATCTACCTCTGAAAAAATATTGGGCTTCTAGCTGTGTGTGGGACTTGTTGTATTAGTCCATCTATACTGACCTCCATCAGGTTGCAAACTGAATATATTTTTTTCTGCATCTACCTCTGAAAAAATATTGGGCTTCTAGCTGTGTGCGGGACTTGTTCTATTAATCCATCTATACAGACCTCCATCAGGTTGCAAACTGAATATATTTTTTTCTGCATCTACCTCTGAAAAAATATTGGGCTTCTAGCTGTGTGTGGGACTTGTTGTATTAGTCCATCTATACTGACCTCCATCAGGTTGCAAACTGAATATATTTTTTTCTCCATCTACCTCTGAAAAAATATTGGGCTTCTAGCTGTGTGTGGGACTTGTTGTATTAGTCCATCTATACTGACCTCCATCAGGTTGCAAATTGAATATAATTTTTTTCTGCATCTAACCCAGCCAATAGTTCTGGCCTAATACCACAGTTTGGCCACTCAGCTCTGCTCGGTTACCATCCATTGTTTTTTTGTGCAAACAACTCCAGAGTTGTGAATTAGTTAACCACCAAAATGAGTGGAAAAAGGCCTGCTGCTGGTGGAAAGGAGAATAGGCGTGTTGGGAAGGGGAAAAAAGGTTGTGTCCGTGGGGTAGGTGTTAAAGCAACAGTAACATCTGCAGAAGAAAGACCATCTTCCAGCCAAACTAAAATGTCTACTTCTTTTAGCGGACAATGTGATAAGATCCCTTTCTTACGGCCACGCCAATCGCTACAAATTCCAGATGAGGCACAAAAACAGCAGGTGCTTCAACGGATATCAAGTGCTCCTTTAAGTGGGCTCTCCTCCACATCAACTTCAACATCACAAATACTCCAGTCCTCAAAGGTGTCACCCAAATCGCACTTGCTTCCTCACAGCTCCCAAATCTCCAGCTGCCCGTCTGAGTATGAGGTAGAACAGATGGTTGAGTCTGCAGAGCTGTTTACTCATACTATAGCCTGGGAATCAGAGGTCGACTCCAGCGCTTCTGTGAATCCAGACGAGGAAATGATCTGCACTGATGCCCAGAATCTTTATGAGTCGGATCCAGGACCAGACGCAGAAGGTTCTGACCATAATGTAGACCCTCATTCCCAAACTGTAACTCCTGTTGGTGGAGACAATGAGGAAGACGATGATAAGACTCAAATACCTGATTGGAGCGACAACTTTAGTTTTTTGTCAGGGCAGGAACAGGTTGGCTCTGAGGACGACGGGTGTGATAACACACAGGGTGATGATGATGAGGTTGGAGATCCCACTTACTGTCAACCCACAGTCAGCCAAGAGATGAGGTCAGCAGAGGAGGTGGAGGAAGATGCTAGTGACGACGAGGTCAGGTTGCGCCTTCCTGGACAGAGACGTAGTACTGGAAGCACGTCAACAACTGCATCCTCAAACACAACTCTGCCTCTCACCACAAGTCGTGGTGGCTCTTCAGGTCGCATGAGTGCTAAGCCTTGCATAGCCTGGGCATTTTTTCAGATCGATAAAGATGACCCAACTCGTGTTATCTGTAACATTTGTCAGCAAAAGCTAAGTAGAGGCCAAAAAATACATAGTTTGAGTACTTCATGCATGAACCGGCACATGGACATGAAGCATAAGTTGCAGTGGGAAGCTCAGTGTGCTACAATGCGGCCTAGCCGGCCGGGCCAACCACCGTCTGCCATATCTTGTGCATCCGCGGCCTCTTCATCCTCTGTGACTGGGGGGACAGCAGTCACACCTGTTTTGGGACGCAGACCTGCCACCTCTTTACCCGCAACAGCCAGCGTGATTGGCAGGTCATCATTTTCTTTGGAGGTGGTAACACCAGCTGGTGTTGAG
Organism: Phyllobates terribilis; assembly: GCF_046119375.1. Taxonomy (NCBI): domain Eukaryota; kingdom Metazoa; phylum Chordata; class Amphibia; order Anura; family Dendrobatidae; genus Phyllobates; species Phyllobates terribilis. The sequence continues at coordinate 104,949,696 of NW_027362769.1, read as the reverse complement.
CGCTGTCCGACATCGATAGCACCACCTTTGGATCAAGGCAACCTAACATGTCCGCCTGCATCTTCCTCACAGACCGGCAGTTTGCCGGGGACACCCTTATCAACCCCGTCTAAGCACAATAGCCAGCCCTCGGTGCCTCAGATGTGGACAAGTAAAAGACCATTTCCTCCTAGCCATGAGAAAGCTAAGAGGTTGAATTTCACCATCTGCAAGCTCTTGGCTACAGAAATGCTGCCTTTCCGCCTGGTGGACACAGAGGATTTTCGAGACCTTATGTCCGTCGCAGTGCCCCAGTACCAGATGCCCAGTCGGCACTACTTCTCAAAGAAAGGTGTGCCTGCGCTCCACCAGCATGTCGCACACAACATCACCGCTTCTTTGAGAAACTCTGTGTGTGACAGGGTGCATTTCACCACAGACACTTGGACGAGTAGGCATGGACAGGGGCGTTACATGTCGCTGACTGGGCACTGGGTAACTATGGTGACAGCAGGACAAGGGGCTGCTGTCCAAGTCTTGCCGTCCCCACGAGTTGTGCGTCAATCCTCTTTATGTCAAAGTTCCTCCACTGCTTCTGCCTCCTCAACCTCCTCTCGGTCTTCCACCAGCACCCAAAGCCTGTCTGGTCATGCCACAAGCTTTCTAACTGCGCAGAAGGGATCCTGCACACCTCCTTACTATGCTGGCAGTAGGGCTCAACGTCATCAGGCGGTTTTTACTTTGAAATGTCTGGGAAATGTGAGTCACACAGCTGAGGAGTTGTGGTCAGCTCTGGAGAACCAATTTCATGAATGGCTGTCTCCACTGGACCTGAAACCAGGGAAGGCCGTGTGCGACAATGCTGCAAACCTGGGTGCGGCCCTTCGCCGGGGCAATGTCACACACGTGCCTTGTATGGCTCACGTGTTGAACCTGGTTGTCCAGCAATTTTTAGCCCACTATCCCAGACTAGATGGCCTTCTGCAGAGGGCACGGTCACTGTGTGCTCACTTCCGCCGTTCGCATCCCGCAGCTCAGCGACTTACATCTCTACAGAAGTCGTTGGGCCTGCCACTTCACCGGCTAAAATGCGATGTGCCTACCCGGTGGAATTCAACTCTGCACATGTTGCAGCGACTGTGGCAGCACCGACAAGCCCTGGTGCAATACGTTCTGACGTATAGCCTGGGCCAACGAGATCCAGAGGTGGGGCAAATCACGCTGGAGGAGTGGTCTCAGATCAGGGACCTATGCACCCTTCTGCACAGTTTTGAAATGGCGACGAAGATGTTTAGTGCTGATGATTAGTGTTGAGCCACCCCCGTATTGTTCGAGTTCGGTTCGTCGAACACCCGTGTGTTCGCCGAACTGTTCGTCGAACTGTTCGTCGAACACCTTCGAACACCGTTAAAACCAATGGCAGGCAAACAAAAACACATAGAAACACATAGAAAACACCTTCAAAGGTGTCCAAAAGCTGACAAACTGCTCAGAAGACATAACTAACACATGGAAAAGTGACAAGTACATATAGTCATGCGAAAATAAAAGAGGTGGAGGAGTAAAAGGAGGGGGAGACACAGATATAGGCATGTCATGCCCTTCTAAAATCCAAAAAGTGAGAAGCAGACACGGCCAGTCCGCTCCTGCCCGTGCCACCTCCGTGTCGCCGGGTTTGTGCCAGAGCCGCGGTGAACCCTGACGGCCAGCCCCCCTCTCCCAATACTGGTGCCTGTCCGCTGGTGGGTCGAGCGAGCCCCCCTGTGGTGGAGGCAGCTCTAAGCTTTTTAATTTAAATTGTCTCTCTAATTTGAATGAATACACTTTAAATCCATTTACAAGGATCTATTGGAGGGCAAGTCTCATGCCAGCAGCCGCGGTAATTCCAGCTCCAGTAGCGTCCACTAAAGCTGCTGCAGTTAAAAAGCTTTTATAAGGATCGAGCTCGGCTGTCCACCGCAAGGCATCCTACTGCCAGTCCCAGCCCCTATGCCTTGGGGTGCCTCCTGATGCTCTTCACTAAGTATCCCATGGTCCCGAAGCATTTCCTTTGAAAAAATTAAGTGTCTAAACTACAGGTGGTGTAGCTTGCTTAACAGCCGGGATAATCCGCTGACTAGCAGACACTGCTACTAGGCACAAAGTATTTCCTGGGCTAGATGCAGTTAAAAATTTGTAATTAGATACTCTCGTTGGATGCTGAGAAAGCATTCCATAGAGTCTCCTGGCACGCCATATATGATTCTCTTAAAAAGCTTGGGGTAGGGGTCTAGGGGACCCTTTTATAGCCAAAATCACGGCCCTGTATCTCAATACGTCACCTAGGCTGAAGATAAATGGAACTGTAGCACCCTGAGGGCTCGGTTGCTACAGACGTATTGCACCTCACCCAGAGGTGTGATATCTCACTCTCAGGTAAGGATGGAGTGTGGATCAGGACCCGACACCTGCATGCATTACACCACATTGCCGTGGGGCAGGGCGACCAATATGCCCCTGAGATGGGCACGACAGTCCCTGTCCCTGGCTGGAGTGGGGGGAGGGAACACTGAGGAAGGGGAACCCTGTAGTGCAGGAGCAGGGAGGAAGCAGTTCCTGGGTGCATTGAGAAGGGAGTATAAAAGGTGGGCACCATCTTAGTTCAGTGCAGAGAAGTCTGAGCAGAAGTGGCAGGGAGCAGGGGCTCTGCATGAGCTCTGCTCCGTAGGCGGGCCTAGTAACAGAGGCCCAGGCCTGGAAGAGGGAGAAGGAAGGAAGAGGAGCGGAGAAGGCTCCAGGAACGAGGAATGAAGGGATCCCAGGGGTGCGGACGGGCGAGTCGCCACCGCACGCCCGAATCCACCTGCGTGGAGGGGTCAGGCCAAAGGGGGAGACTGGTCCCCGAACTAGTGGAGGCAGGAAACGACCCTCAGCTAGAAACCAGAGGCTCTGACATTTTATGTGGCGCAGCCCCTCGCTACACCCGCTAGGAAGGCACCACATAGGGTCAGGGAAACTGGCGCCAAGTTTACCAAGAGGAGGCCCGAGGCAGCCGGACAGAAGTGTTGGTAAGAAAGGCCAGACAAAGGACACACAAAGGGGGTCCTGTGAAGTGCTCCAAAGTTATCTGGGAGTTGTCTGAGCCCCTCACCTGGTGAGCACAGTACGACGTGGGCAGCCGTTACCTGCAGACGTGGTCTGGATAATAAGAACTGTGAGTAAAGGCCCTGGACTGCATCACTGACTCCGTGTCGTTACTGCTGCTGCCCTGCACCATCACCCCCATCCTCCGCATACACTGCCCTGAGGCTATACTCCTCCCGTGGGGAGTTATGCTACGCTCTGCTGCACCCACAACACCAGCCTCAGCGGTCTGCCCTGTAGCGGCGGTTCACTCTGACCGCAATCCACGGGTGGCGTAGTCGGACATTTAAACATCAAAACCACATAAATAGTTCCGCCACTGGTTTGACCGCCCTGAGCCACGGAACCGGGTCGCCGCCACGAAGACTACAACCACCAGCATCCACCAAAAAGGGTCCGGCTCCGGGTGTCCCAAGGCCCAGGGGTGCGTCAGAACATTTTCATCACCTTTCACAATCACCAATGGGACAAGGCAGGGATGTCCTCTGTCCCCTCTCTTATACATCCTAGTGACGGAGCACCTGCTCTCATCAATTCGCCATAACCCCAATATTAGGTGGATTGAGGTGGGAGGCACCGAGTACAAGTGCTCTCTATTTGCTGATGATGTCCTAGTATATATCACTCAATCACATATATCCATCCCTGCTGTTATGGCTGAAATAGATCACTTTGTTACATGGTAAAATTTTAAAATCAATGCAGCGAAGTCTGAGGCCCTCGATGTCTCCCTCCCCAAATCCATATAGGATTCCATCCAGTCCAACTTTCCCTTTGCCTGGCCCTCACAGGGTATCAAATACTTAGGAATTCCTATTCATAGAGACCTCTCCCATCTATGTTATCTTAATTTTGGGCCCTTTATTGAACAATTCCATACAGACCACGGTTGGCAAGTTAGAACTGTAAGATTCACTACGTGAACCACTGGTGTTTTGTGGAAAAGCACATGTACACTGCGTTCCAAATTATTATGCAAAAAGTGTTTAGGAGTGATAAGGGAAGAATTTGTTTGTTTGTCAGTTAAACTCATTGATGGTGATGTGTGTCAGGGCTCTTTATATCACTGTAAGCAATTGCAGACACCTGTGCTAATTAGTTTGGCAGGTGTGTCCAATGAAAGGCAAGACTACTTAAGAAGGCTCTCTCACATTATTAAGCAGCCTACATTTTCTGCCAAAATGGGAAAGAAAAAGGATGTGTCGGCTGCTGAGAAGCAACAAATTGTGGAGTGTTTAGGTCAAGGCATGACTACAATCAACATTGTGCGATGATCAGGATGAAGTGTCTTGGCAATCAAGAAGTATGTAGCTGATTCACAGTACACACGTGTGCTTGCTGATAAGGGCAAATTGAGGACTCTTTCCTACAGGCAATTACGTCAGGTTAAAAGAGCAGCGGCAAAAAAGCCTTGTCATAGCAGCAGACAAGTTTTTGAAGCTGCTTGTGCCTCCAACGTCCCCCAAACAACAAGATGCAGGGTCCTTCAGAGGTTTGCAGCTGTGCATACGCCATCCTGTCGACCTCCTCTATCCACTTAACACAAGCAGAAACGGCTCCAGTGGGCCAAACATTACATGAAGACTGATTTCAAAACTGTTTTGTTCACGGATGAGTGCCGTGCAGCGCTCGATGGTCCAGATGGATGGAGTGGAGGATGGCTGGATGATGGACACCCCACGCAAACACGGCTACAGCGCCAACAAGGAGGAGGTGGAGTAATGTTTTGGGCTGGAATCATGGGGAGAGAGATTGTCGGCCCCTTTAGGATCCCTGAAGGCGCTAAAGATGAACTCCATAATGTATGTGGATTTTCTCAAACAGCACTTCCTGCCATGGTTCAAGAAGAAGAACCGTGTATTTCACAGCAAGATCATTTTTCTGCATGATAATGCACCATCTCATGCTGCACATAAAACATCTGCATCTCTGGCTGATATGGGCATAAAAGGGGACAAACTTATGGTGTGACCCCCATGCTCCCCTGACCTCTACCCCATTCAGAACCTTTGGAGCATCATTAAAAGGAGTGTCTATGATGGCGGGAGGCAGTTCACATCTAAGCAACAGCTCTGGGAGGGTATTCTGTCCTCATGCAAAACAATTGAAGCAGAAACCATCCAAAACCTGACAAATTCAATGGACGAGAGAGTTCAGAAGCTCCTTTCGAACAAGGGGTCCTATGTGAAAATGTAACATCACCTAGAATAAAGTTTTGAGTTGAAAACTGTTTGATTTCAGTTTCTAACAAGCTGCTAATGCTTATAATTTCAAAAATGACCATTTTTTTGGTCTTTATTAAAATGAAAAGGTTGATCGAAAAGTTTGGGGGATCTAAGAGTGTGGCAACCCAGTAGTCATGATTACTTCGAATTCTGACAATATGAGGGTCATGCTGCAGGTAGTGCAGCAAGAAGGCACTTATGTGTCTTGCGCATCTCGGAGCCCCAAAATTATTTTCCGGGCTAGATGCAGCTAAAAATTATTTTTAATTTTAAATCTGGTGGAGCTTATTATAGATGGCCTAATAGGATCAGTGCTGCACACTGCTACAAAGCCCAAATTATTTTCCAGTCAAGATACAGATAAACATGATTAGTAATTTGAAAGCTTAAAACGGTTGGTAGGGTGATTTTAACCAATCATCAAGCTTTTACTCTCCCCAGGATGACACAGGGGTAGAAAAGTCGTTTCGGATCCATGATTTGTTCATCTTTATGAACGTGAGTCTGTCTACATTATCAGTGGAGAGCCGCGTGCGCTTATCTGTCAGCACACCACCAGCAGCGCTGAACACATGTTCAGACAGAACGCTGGCTGCGGGGCATGACAAGATCTCCAAGGCGTAAGTGGCTAGCTCCGGCCATTTATCCAGATTGGAAGCCCAAAAAGAGCAAGGGTCCAGTGACACAGTCGTGGCTTCAATGTTTACTTGGAGATACTCCTGTACCATCGTCTCTAGGCGTTGACTATGTGTCAGACTTCTTGTCTCCTGTGGCCTTGCAAAGGATGGGCTAAAAAAGTGGTGAAATGATTCCGCAAAATTGATGTTACCAGCAGATACTGTGGTTCTGTTACGGTTTGAGTGCTGAACACTTGACGGTCCCACGGTTGGCAAGTTGGAACTGTGAGATTCACTACGTGCACCACTGGTGTTTTGTGGAAAAGCACATGTAAGATTCTGCAACAGTCTCTGCTGATACTCCTGCATGCGTGCATCCCTTTCTATGGCAGGAATAATTTCGGCAAATTTACTTTTGTAACGGGGATCTAACAGTGTGGCAACCCAGTAGTCAGGATTATTTCTAATTCTCACAATTCGAGGGTCATGTTGCAGGTAGTGCAGCAAGAAGGCACTCATGTGTGTTGCGCATCCAGGAGCACCAAGTCCCTGTTGTGTTGGTGGCGAGGTAACAATCATGCTTCCTTCCTCTGTCCTCTCCCCCCAACCTCGCACAACAGAAATGTGATCAAGGTCTCCCTCATCTGATGAGTCTTCCATCAGTTCGTCCTCCACTTCTTCCTGGGCTCCTGCACCTTCCTCACTAGTTTGGCTGCTACCATGCGCCCTGGTAAAACCATCTCCCCCACCCTCACATGCCTGCCGCCTTGGTGCTGCCGACCGTCTGGACCTTGCAGATGTTAGCCCTTCCGCATACAACTCCTCCTCCTCTACTTCCTTCACCTCCTCTTGTGCCACCACCTGACTCCGAATTCTGTTTAACATGTGCTCCAGCATGTAAACAATACGGGGGTGGCTCAACACTAATCATCAGCACTAAACATCTTCGTCGCCATTTCAAAACTGTGCAGAAGGGTGCATAGGTCCCTGATCTGAGACCACTCCTCCAGCGTGATTTGCCCCACCTCTGGATCTCGTTGGCCCAGGCTATACGTCAGAACGTATTGCACCAGGGCTTGTCGGTGCTGCCACAGTCGCTGCAACATGTGCAGAGTTGAATTCCACCGGGTAGGCACATCGCATTTTAGCCGGTGAAGTGGCAGGCCCAACGACTTCTGTAGAGATGTAAGTCGCTGAGCTGCGGGATGAAAACGGCGGAAGTGAGCACACAGCGACCGTGCCCTCTGCAGAAGGCCATCTAGTCTGGGATAGTGGGCTAAAAATTGCTGGACAACCAGGTTCACCACGTGAGCCATACAAGGCACGTGTGTGACATTGCCCCGGCGAGGGGCCGCACCCAGGTTTGCAGCATTGTCGCACACGGCCTTCCCTGGTTTCAGGTCCAGTGGAGACAGCCATTCATGAAATTGGTTCTCCAGAGCTGACCACAACTCCTCAGCTGTGTGACTCACATTTCCCAGACATTTCAAAGTAAAAACCGCCTGATGACGTTGAGCCCTACTGCCAGCATAGTAAGGAGGTGTGCAGGATCCCTTCTGCGCAGTTAGAAAGCTTGTGGCATGACCAGACAGGCTTTGGGTGCAGGTGGAAGACCGAGAGGAGGTTGAGGAGGCAGAAGCAGTGGAGGAACTTTGACATAAAGAGGATTGACGCACAACTCGTGGGGACGTCAAGACTTGGACAGCAGCCCCTTGTCCTGCTGTCACCATAGTTACCCAGTGCCCAGTCAGCGACATGTAACGCCCCTGTCCATGCCTACTCGTCCAAGTGTCTGTGGTGAAATGCACCCTGTCACACACAGAGTGCATTTCACAGAGTGGCGACCAGGCAGGCAGTCACAGCAAATGACCGGGACAGTCTCTGGGTGTACGGGCAGTAGGTCACGGCAAGTGATCAGGGCAGTCTCTGGAAGAACGGGCTGGAGGTCACGGCAAGTGACCGGGGCAGTCTCTGGAAGAACGGGCTGGAGGTCACGGCAAGTCACCGGGGCAGTCTCTAGGTAAAGGGTAGGTACGACCTGTGATGGCTGAACCTTCAGGTAGGCTAGCAAGGCAGATGGAGGATGTGTGCTCCCAGGTGAGCAAGCGAGAGTCTCTGGAATAGCAGGTGGTCACAGCACGTGACGGCGGAGCCTCCAGGTAGGCAAGCAGGCAGGTAGCGGAGAAGCGCTCCCAGGTGAGCGGGCAAGAGTCTCTGGAATAGCTGGTGGTCCCAGCACGTGACAGCGGAGCCTCCGGGCAGGCAAGCAGGCAGGTAGCGGAGAAGCGCTCCCAGGTGAGCGGGCAAGCTGGTCCATAGACAGACTGACCGGAGTTGTAAGGCAGACCGTCGGACCTCAGGCAAGCAGGCAGGTAGCTGATGTGCGCTCCCAGGTGAGCGGGCAAGTTGGTCCTTAGACAGACTGACCGGAGTTGTAAGGCAGACCGTCGGACCTCAGGCAGGCAGGCAGGTAACAGGAAATCAGGCAGGATTAGGACAGCAAGCTGGCAGGAATCTGGCAGGTAACTGGCAGGTAACTGGCAACGGGACCTGAGGGCTGAAGCAGAGTAGAACGGTGCAACAACATTGCTCGGGCACCTCCATTTTGGAGGAGGTGCCTTATATATGGTAAAGTCCTCCGGCCATTGGCCGGGGACTCCTTAGGACGGCGCGCGCGGCCCCTTTAAGAGGGAGGGAGGGCGCGCGCCCGAAGCACAGTGGCCGGGAAGGAGCGCGCGCTGCCAGCAGAGCGGGAGAGGGACGCCGGGCACGGAGCAGAGTGGTGAGGGGAACAGCGTCCCTGCCTAGCAGAGGGCAGGGACGCCGGCACTACAGTACCCCCCCCTTTAGGCCCCCCCTTTTTTAGGCCAGATAGAAATTTAGCTAGGATGAGAGGGGCATGGATGTTCTCCCGGGGCTCCCACGTTCTCTCCTCAGGACCAAACCCCCTCCAATCTACCAGAAAAAAGGTCTTTCCTCTTACTCTTTTGGTGGCAAGAATGTTCTCTACCTCAAACTCGTCCTCAGCAGAAACCGGAGCAGGAGGCGTACCTGTAGACTTGGAAAAAGAGTTAAGCACCACGGGTTTGAGGAGAGATACATGGAAGGAGTTAGGGATCCGTAAGTTGGCCGGGAGTTTCAATTTATAGGCCACCGGGTTGATCTGACTGATGACCTCCAGAGGACCGATGAACCGAGGCCCTAACTTGTAAGAAGGTATCTTGAGTCGAACATATTTAGATGAGAGCCAGACTTTATCTCCTGGACGAAATTGTGGAGGATCCAGGCGTTTTTTGTCAGCGTGTCTTTTCATACGCTCGGATGACAGAAGGAGTGCGGACCGGGTACTCTCCCATATGGAGGAAAATTTGCTAACGAGAGATTCCGCAGCCGGGTTGTCCACAGAGGTGGAGACAGGAAAAGGAATCCGAGGATGCTGACCAAAGACTACAAAAAACGGGGATTTGGAGGAGGATTCGCTCTCGTGATTATTATAAGAGAACTCGGCCCATGGTAGGAGATCCACCCAGTCAGAATGGTGGGCATTAACGAAGTGCCGGAGGTAACTGGTCAGGTTCTGATTGATCCGCTCCACTTGACCATTGGACTGTGGGTGGTAAGCGGAAGAGAAGTCCAGGGTGACGTCTAGTAGTTTACAAGTGGCTCTCCAGAAACGTGAGGTGAACTGTACCCCACGATCCGACACGATGTGGAGGGGCAGGCCATGAAGACGGAAGATGTGGCGGATAAAGTCTTTAGCCAGCTCGGGTGCAGACGGAAAGCCTGGCAGGGGAATAAAGTGAGCCATCTTGGAAAAGCGGTCAGCGACCACCCAAATGACCGTACAACCGGCAGAGACGGGGAGATCAGTTATAAAGTCCATTGCTATATGCTGCCAGGGGGCAGCAGGTACAGGAAGCGGAAGGAGGCGTCCGGCTGGCAGATGTCTCAGGACTTTGTTGCGGGCGCAGGACACACAGGCAGAAACAAAGTCTATTATGTCCTTGTGCAGGGTAGGCCACCAATAGTGCCGGGCAATAAGCTGGAGGGTCTTTTTCTGACCGGCGTGGCCAGCTAGTTTAGACGAATGGCCCCAGTGTAGGATCTTCTCCCGATCAGGTACTGAAACAAACGTCTTACCGGGAGGGAGACGATTTAGACTCACGGGAGCCACCTGCATTACTCTGGCGGGATCGATGATATGTTTAGGTTCTTCCTCGAGATCAGACACCAGAAAGGATCGGGACAAGGCGTCTGCTTTGACGTTTTTGTCAGCCGGGCGAAAATGAAGAACAAAATCAAAGCGAGCAAAAAACAAGGACCACCGGGCTTGGCGCGGGTTAAGTCTCTGGGCATGCTGGAGGTAAGCCAAGTTCTTGTGGTCAGTGTAAATTATTACCGGATGAAGAGCCCCCTTGAGTAGGTAACGCCACTCCTCCAATGCCAGCTTGATGGCCAATAACTCTCGGTCTCCTATGGAATAGTTGCGCTCAGAAGAGGAGAAGAGTTTGGAGAAGAAGCCACAAGTTACCATTCTCCCGGAAGATGATTTTTGAGTAAGTACCGCTCCGGCTCCAGAGGAGGAGGCGTCAACTTCCAGGAAGAACTGCTTGTTGCCGTCCGGGCGATGCAGCACCGGGGCGGAAGAGAAGGCCTGTTTTAGGGAAAGAAAGGCCTCCTCTGCTTCGGGCGGCCACTCTTTGGGATTAGTACCCTTACGGGTGAGCGCGGAAATTGGGGCAGTCCGGGAAGAGAAGTGCGGGATGAAGAGGCGGTAATAGTTGGCGAAGCCCAGGAACCGTTGAATAGCCTTCAACCCCTCTGGTCGGGGCCATTTCTCGATGGCAGACAGTTTCTCAGGATCCATTTGTAGGCCGGTCTGAGAGATAATGTAGCCCAGAAACGGAAGCGAGGTCTGCTCAAAGAGGCACTTCTCATATTTAGCGTAGAGATGGTTCTGCCTGAGCCTGAGCAGGACTTGACGAACATCCCTCCGGTGAGTCTGGAGATCCGGAGAGAAGACCAAGATGTCGTCCAGGTACACCACTACGCAGGAGTAGAGAAGGTCCCGGAAGATGTCATTGACCAACTCTTGAAAGACGGCAGGAGCGTTACAGAGGCCAAAGGGCATTACCAGATATTCATAGTGGCCGTCCCGGGTGTTGAATGCCGTCTTCCATTCATCCCCCTGACGGATACGAACCAGGTTGTACGCCCCACGGAGGTCCAGTTTGGTGAAGATTCTAGCCCCCCTCAGACGATCAAATAACTCCGGAATGAGCGGAAGGGGGTACTTATTCTTCACCGTGATCTGGTTAAGGCCTCTATAGTCTATACAGGGACGGAGAGAGCCGTCCTTCTTTTTGACGAAAAAGAAGCCTGCTCCCGCCGGGGAGGTAGATTTCCGGATGAATCCCCTGGCCAGATTCTCCTCAATATATTCGGACATCGACCGGGTCTCAGCAGCGGATAATGGATAAATACGCCCACGGGGAGGAGAAGTACCAGGTAACAGGTCGATAGGGCAGTCGTATGGTCTATGAGGGGGTAGTGTCTCTGCCTCCTTTTTATTAAAGACATCAGCATAAGACCAATAAGGAATCGGAAGTCCAGGTAGATTAGCTGGGGTAGGAGAAGGACGGACGGGATGAACGGGAACCAGACAGGTCTTATGGCAGCCCTGTCCCCAGCGAAGGACTTCTCCGGTCTGCCAGTCAAGAACGGGTGCATGTTTCTGGAGCCAAGGTAGGCCTAGCAAGAGGGCGTGAGAGAGTCCAGGCAGAACATGGAAGGAGATACTTTCAGAATGCAGCATTCCCACCTGCAGAGTAATGGATTCGGTGATGAGTTGGATGGGGCGTGGTAAGAGCCCCCCATCCACGGCAGCAACAGACAAGGGTACAGCCAGAGGTTTGGTGGGGATGCGGTATTTCTCTACCAGGGACTGTGAAATAAGATTCCCGGCTGCTCCAGAGTCCAGTTGGGCTAGTTCGAAATAACGGTTCTCCCCGTAGACGATTGAAACTGACAACAGCAGGGATGGAGAGGATTTATTCTTGTCTAGGTGGACCTCTCTGAGCGAACCTAGACACAGGCGTTTCCCAACCTCTCCGGGCAGGCACGGATCCGGTGCTCCTTACTGCCACAGTAGAAGCAGGTCCCCTCGGCACGGCGTAAGTCCTGACGGGTCTTGACCATCTTGGTCTGGTCGACCTGCATAGGCTCAGGAGGGTGTACCTGGTTAGAGACAGAAGGAGTGACGGGTTTCTGAAAAGTAGGAGCTAGACGTGGTAACCTCCTCTCACGGGTGACCTCTCTGGCACGCTCCTGGAACCGTAGGTCAATCCGGGTGGCAAGAGTTATTAAGTCATCGAGAGTGGTAGGAATGTCCCGACCGGCAAGTTCATCTTTAATACGGCCGGACAGACCCTCCCAGAAGACGGAAACCAGAGCGTCGTTATCCCAGGCCAGCTCCGAGGCAAGGGTACGGAACCGTATGGCATATTGGCCCACGGTGAGACTTTCCTGACGGAGGCGTAGCAACGATGATGCGGATGAGGTCTTCCGTCCGGGTTCGTCGAAGACTTTCCGGAAAGCCGTGAGAAAAGCAGGCAAGTTGGACACCAGGGGGTCTCCTCTCTCCCATAGAGGATTTAGCCAGGCCAGGGCCTCCCCGGTGAGATGGGACATGATGAATGCAATTTTGGCTCGGTCGGAGTTAAACTGGTGGGACAATAGTTCAAAGTGCAGGGTGCACTGATTTATGAAGCCCCGAGCCTGGGCTGAGTCGCCCCCGAAGCGAGGAGGTGCAGAAAGCCGAGGTCCGGGGTAGGATATCATGGTGTTAGTGGACAGCGGAGCTGCCGGATTGTGAGACATGGCACTGGCGGAGGTTGTTGGTGGGACAGTCAGAGTGTCCAGGCGAGTATTGACATTCCGCAGGTGACCCAGGATGGACTCCTGTTGGGACGTTTGACGGGACAGTTCATGACACAGGTCCGAGAGCGAGGGAGCTTGGGTGCCACCGGGTTCCATGGCCCGAGCAAACTGTAACGGGTCTGGGAGGCGGAAAATCTGGGCTACTATACAAGGGAGCGGTCCTTGTAAGGGAGCGGGTGGCGACCAGGCAGGCAGTCACAGCAAATGACCGGGACAGTCTCTGGGTGTACGGGCAGGAGGTCACGGCAAGTGATCAGGGCAGTCTCTGGAAGAACGGGCTGGAGGTCACGGCAAGTGACCGGGGCAGTCTCTGGAAGAACGGGCTGGAGGTCACGGCAAGTCACCGGGGCAGTCTCTAGGTAAAGGGTAGGTACGACCTGTGATGGCTGAACCTCCAGGTAGGCTAGCAAGGCAGATGGAGGATGTGTGCTCCCAGGTGAGCAAGCGAGAGTCTCTGGAATAGCAGGTGGTCACAGCACGTGACGGCGGAGCCTCCAGGTAGGCAAGCAGGCAGGTAGCGGAGAAGCGCTCCCAGGTGAGCGGGCAAGAGTCTCTGGAATAGCTGGTGGTCCCAGCACGTGACAGCGGAGCCTCCGGGCAGGCAAGCAGGCAGGTAGCGGAGAAGCGCTCCCAGGTGATCGGGCAAGCTGGTCCATAGACAGACTGACCGGAGTTGTAAGGCAGACCGTCGGACCTCAGGCAAGCAGGCAGGTAGCTGATGTGCGCTCCCAGGTGAGCGGGCAAGTTGGTCCTTAGACAGACTGACCGGAGTTGTAAGGCAGACCGTCGGACCTCAGGCAGGCAGGCAGGTAACAGGAAATCAGGCAGGATTAGGACAGCAAGCTGGCAGGAATCTGGCAGGTAACTGGCAGGTAACTGGCAACGGGACCTGAGGGCTGAAGCAGAGTAGAACGGTGCAACAACATTGCTCGGGCACCTCCATTTTGGAGGAGGTGCCTTATATATGGTAAAGTCCTCCGGCCATTGGCCGGGGACTCCTTAGGACGGCGCACGCGGCCCCTTTAAGAGGGAGGGAGGGCGCGCGCCCTAAGCACAGTGGCCGGGAAGGAGCGCGCGCTGCCAGCAAAGCGGGAGAGGGACGCCGGGCACGGAGCAGAGCGGTGAGGGGAACAGCGTCCCTGCCTAACAGAGGGCAGGGACGCCGGCACTACACATTTCACCACTTTTTTAGCCCATCCTTTGCAAGGCCACAGGAGACAAGAAGTCTGACACATAGTCAACGCCTAGAGACGATGGTACAGGAGTATCTCCAAGTAAACATTGAAGCCACGACTGTGTCACTGGACCCTTGCTCTTTTTGGGCTTCCAATCTGGATAAATGGCCGGAGCTAGCCACTTACGCCTTGGAGATCTTGTCATGCCCCGCAGCCAGCGTTCTGTCTGAACGTGTGTTCAGCGCTGCTGGTGGTGTGCTGACAGATAAGCGCACGCGGCTCTCCACTGATAATGTAGACAGACTCACGTTCATAAAGATGAACAAATCATGGATCCGAAACGACTTTTCTACCCCTGTGTCATCCTGGGGAGAGTAAAAGCTTGATGATTGGTTAAAATCACCCTACCAACCGTTTTAAGCTTTCAAATTACTAATCATGTTTATCTGTATCTTGACTGGAAAATAATTTGGGCTTTGTAGCAGTGTGCAGCACTGATCCTATTAGGCCATCTATAATAAGCTCCACCAGATTTAAAATTAAAAATAATTTTTTAGCTGCATCTAGCCCGGAAAATAATTTTGGGGCTCCGAGATGCGCAAGACACATAAGTGCCTTCTTGCTGCACTACCTGCAGCATGACCCTCATATTGTCAGAATTCGAAGTAATCATGACTACTGGGTTGCCACACTCTTAGATCCCCCAAACTTTTCGATCAACCTTTTCATTTTAATAAAGACCAAAAAAATGGTCATTTTTGAAATTATAAGCATTAGCAGCTTGTTAGAAACTGAAATCAAACAGTTTTCAACTCAAAACTTTATTCTAGGTGATGTTACATTTTCACATAGGACCCCTTGTTCGAAAGGAGCTTCTGAACTCTCTCGTCCATTGAATTTGTCAGGTTTTGGATGGTTTCTGCTTCAATTGTTTTGCATGAGGACAGAATACCCTCCCAGAGCTGTTGCTTAGATGTGAACTGCCTCCCGCCATCATAGACACTCCTTTTAATGATGCTCCAAAGGTTCTGAATGGGGTAGAGGTCAGGGGAGCATGGGGGTCACACCATAAGTTTGTCCCCTTTTATGCCCATATCAGCCAGAGATGCAGATGTTTTATGTGCAGCATGAGATGGTGCATTATCATGCAGAAAAATGATCTTGCTGTGAAATACACGGTTCTTCTTCTTGAACCATGGCAGGAAGTGCTGTTTGAGAAAATCCACATACATTATGGAGTTCATCTTTAGCGCCTTCAGGGATCCTAAAGGGGCCGACAATCTCTCTCCCCATGATTCCAGCCCAAAACATTACTCCACCTCCTCCTTGTTGGCGCTGTAGCCGTGTTTGCGTGGGGTGTCCATCAACCAGCCATCCTCCACTCCATCCATCTGGACCATCGAGCGCTGCACGGCACTCATCCGTGAACAAAACAGTTTTGAAATCAGTCTTCATGTAATGTTTGGCCCACTGGAGCCGTTTCTGCTTGTGTGAAGTGGATAGAGGAGGTCGACAGGATGGCGTATGCACAGCTGCAAACCTCTGAAGGACCCTGCATCTTGTTGTTCGGGGGACGTTGGAGGCACAAGCAGCTTCAAAAACTTGTCTGCTGCTATGACAAGGCTTTTTTGCCACTGCTCTTTCAACCTGACGTAATTGCCTGTAGGAAAGAGTCCTCAATTTGCCCTTATCAGCACGCACACGTGTGTACTGTGAATCAGCTACATACTTCTTGATTGCCAAGACACTTCATCCTGATCATCGCACAATGTTGATTGTAGTCATGCCTTGACCTAAACACTCCACAATTTGTTGCTTCTCAGCAGCCGACACATCCTTTTTCTTTCCCATTTTGGCAGAAAATGTAGGCTGCTTAATAATGTGAAAGAGCCTTCTTAAGTAGTCTTGCCTTTCATTGGACACACCTGCCAAACTAATTAGCACAGGTGTCTGCAATTGCTTACAGTGATATAAAGAGCCCTGACACACATCACCATCAATGAGTTTAACTGACAAACAAACAAATTCTTCCCTTATCACTCCTAAACACTTTTTGCATAATAATTTGGAACGCAGTGTACATGTGCTTTTCCACAAAACACCAGTGGTTCACGTAGTGAATCTTACAGTTCTAACTTGCCAACCATGGTCTGTATGGAATTGTTCAATAAAGGGCCCAAAATTAAGATAACATAGATGGGAGAGGTCTCTATGAATAGGAATTCCTAAGTATTTGATACCCTGTAAGGGCCAGGCAAAGGGAAAGTTGGACTGGATGGAATCCTATATGGATTTGAGGAGGGAGACATCGAGGGCCTCAGACTTCGCTGCATTGATTTTAAAATTTTACCATGTAACAAAGTGATCTATTTCAGCCATAACAGCAGGGATGGATATATGTGATTGAGTGATATATACTAGGACATCATCAGCAAATAGAGAGCACTTGTACTCGGTGCCTCCCACCTCAATCCACCTAATATTGGGGTTATGGCGAATTAATGAGAGCAGGTGCTCCGTCACTAGGATGTATAAGAGAGGGGACAGAGGACATCCCTGCCTTGTCCCATTGGTGATTGTGAAAGGTGATGAAAATGTTCTGACGCACCCCCTGGGCCTTGGGACACCCGGAGCCGGACCCTTTTTGGTGGATGCTGGTGGTTGTAGTCTTCGTGGCGGCGACCCGGTTCCATGGCTCAGGGCGGTCAAACCAGTGGCGGAACTATTTATGTGGTTTTGATGTTTAAATGTCCGATTACGCCACCCGTGGATTGCGGTCAGAGTGAACCGCCGCTACAGGGCAGACCGCTGAGGCTGGTGTTGTTGGTGCAGCAGAGCGTAGCATAACTCCCCACGGGAGGAGTATAGCCTCAGGGCAGTGTATGCGGAGGATGGGGGTGATGGTGCAGGGCAGCAGCAGTAACGACACGGAGTCAGTGATGCAGTCCAGGGCCTTTACTCACAGTTCTTATTATCCAGACCACGTCTGCAGGTAACGGCTGCCCACGTCGTACTGTGCTCACCAGGTGAGGGGCTCAGACAACTCCCAGATAACTTTGGAGCGCTTCACAGGACCCCCTTTGTGTATCCTTTGTCTGGCCTTTCTTACCAACACTTCTGTCCGGCTGCCTCGGGCCTCCTCTTGGTAAACTTGGCGCCAGTTTCCCTGACCCTATGTGGTGCCTTCCTAGCGGGTGTAGCGAGGGGCTGCGCCACATAAAATGTCAGAGCCTCCGGTTTCTAGCTGAGGGTCGTTTCCTGCCTCCACTAGTTCGGGGACCGGTCTCCCCCTTTGGCCTGACCCCTCCACGCAGGTGGATTCGGGCGTGCGGTGGCGACTCGCCCGTCCGCACCCCTGGGATCCCTTCATTCCTCGTTCCTGGAGCCTTCTCCGCTCCTCTTCCTTCCTTCTCCCTCTTCCAGGCCTGGGCCTCTGTTACTAGGCCCGCCTCCGGAGCAGAGCTCATGCAGAGCCCCTGCTCCCTGCCACTTCTGCTCAGACTTCTCTGCACTGAACTAAGATGGTGCCCACCTTTTATACTCCCTTCTCAATGCAACCAGGAACTGCTTCCTCCCTGCTCCTGCACTACAGGGTTCCCCTTCCTCAGTGTTCCCTCCCCCCACTCCAGCCAGGGACAGGGACTGTCGTGCCCATCTCAGGGGCATATTGGTCGCCCTGCCCCACGGCAATGTGGTGTAATGCATGCAGGTGTCGGGTCCTGATCCACACTCCATCCTTACCTGAGAGTGAGATATCACACCTCTGGGTGAGGTGCAATACGTCTGTAGCAACCGAGCCCTCAGGGTGCTACAGTTCCATTTATCTTCAGCCTAGGTGACGTATTGCGATACAGGGCCGTGATTTTGGCTATAAAAGGGTCCCCTAGACCCCTACCCCAAGCTTTTTAAGAGAATCATATATGGCGTGCCAGGAGACTCTATGGAATGCTTTCTCAGCATCCAACGAGAGTATCTAATTACAAATTTTTAACTGCATCTAGCCCAGGAAATACTTTGTGCCTAGTAGCAGTGTCTGCTAGTCAGCGGATTATCCCGGCTGTTAAGCAAGCTACACCACCTGTAGTTTAGACACTTAATTTTTTCAAAGGAAATGCTTCAGGACCATGGGATACTTAGTGAAGAGCATTAGGAGGCACCCCAAGGCATAGGGACTGGGACTGGCAGTAGGATGCCTTGCGGTGGACAGCCGAGCTCGATCCTTATAAAAGCTTTTTAACTGCAGCAGCTTTAGTGGACGCTACTGGAGCTGGAATTACCGCGGCTGCTGGCATGAGACTTGCCCTCCAATAGATCCTTGTAAATGGATTTAAAGTGTATTCATTCAAATTAGAGAGACAATTTAAATTAAAAAGCTTAGAGCTGTTTCCACCACAGGGGGGCTCGCTCGACCCACCAGCGGACAGGCACCAGTATTGGGAGAGGGGGGCTGGCCGTCAGGGTTCACCGCGGCTCTGGCACAAACCCGGCGACACGGAGGTGGCACGGGCAGGAGCGGACTGGCCGTGTCGGCTTCTCACTTTTTGGATTTTAGAAGGGCATGACATGCCTATATCTGTGTCTCCCCCTCCATTTACTCCTCCACCTCTTTTATTTTCGCATGACTATATGTACTTGTCACTTTTCCATGTGTTAGTTATGTCTTCTGAGCAGTTTGTCAGCTTTTGGACACCTTTGAAGGTGTTTTCTATGTGTTTCTATGTGTTTTTGTTTGCCTGCCATTGGTTTTAACGGTGTTCGAAGGTGTTCGACGAACAGTTCGACGAACAGTTCGGCGAACACACGGGTGTTCGACGAACCGAACTCGAACACTACGGGGGTGGCTTAACACTAATACTGACCTCCATCAGGTTGCAAATTGAATATAATTTTTATATGCATCTAGCTCTGAAAAAATATTTGGCCTTCTAGTAGTGTGTGGGACTTTCTCTATTAGTCCATCTATACTGACCTCCATCAGGTTGCAAATTAAAAATAATTTTTATCTGCATCTAGCTCTGAAAAAATATTTGGCCTTCTAGCAGTGTGTGGGACTTTCTCTATTAGTCCATCTATACTGACCTCCATCAGGTTGCAAATTAAAAATATTTTTTATCTGCATCTACAGTACCTCTGAAAAAATATTTGGGCTTCTAGCTGTGTGTGGGACTTGTTCTATTAGTCCATCTATACTGACCTCCATCAGGTTGCAAATTGAATATAATTTTTATCTGCATCTAGCTCTGAAAAAATATTTGGCCTTCTAGCAGTGTGTGGGACTTTCTCTATTAGTCCATCTATACTGACCTCCATCAGGTTGCAAATTGAATATAATTTTTATCTGCATCTAGCTCTGAAAAAATATTTGGCCTTCTAGCAGTGTGTGGGACTTTCTCTATTAGTCCATCTATACTGACCTCCATCAGGTTGCAAATTAAAAATAATTTTTATCTGCATCTACAGTACCTCTGAAAAAATATTTGGGCTTCTAGCTTTGTGTGGGACTTGTTCTATTAGTCCATCTATACTGACCTCCATCAGGTTGCAAATTAAAAATAATTTTTATCTGCATCTACCTCTGAAAAAATATTTGGGCTTCTAGCTGTGTGTGGGACTTGTTCTATTAATCCATCTATACAGACCTCCATCAGGTTGCAAACTGAATATAATTTTTTTCTGCATCTAGCTCTGAAAAAATATTTGGCCTTCTAGCAGTGTGTGGGACTTGTTCTATTAGTCCACCTATACCGACCTCCATCAGGTTGCAAATTCAAAATAATTTTTTGTCTGCATCTAGCTCTGAAAAAATATTTGGCCTTCTAGCAGTGTGTGGGACTTTCTCTATTAGTCCATCTATACTGACCTCCATCAGGTTGCAAACTGAATATATTTTTTTTCTGCATCTACCTCTGAAAAAATATTGGGCTTGTAGCTGTGTGTGGGACTTGTTCTATTAATCCATCTATACAGACCTCCATCAGGTTGCAAACTGAATATAATTTTTTTCTGCATCTAGCTCTGAAAAAATATTTGGCCTTCTAGCAGTGTGTGGGACTTGTTCTATTAGTCCACCTATACTGACCTCCATCAGGTTGCAAATTCAAAATAATTTTTTGTCTGCATCTAGCTCTGAAAAAATATTTGGCCTTCTAGCAGTGTGTGGGACTTTCTCTATTAGTCCATCTATACTGACCTCCATCAGGTTGCAAACTGAATATATTTTTTTTCTGCATCTACCTCTGAAAAAATATTGGGCTTGTAGCTGTGTGTGGGACTTGTTCTATTAATCCATCTATACAGACCTCCATCAGGTTGCAAACTGAATAAAAAATTTTTCTGCATGTACCTCTGAAAAAATATTTGGGCTTCTAGCTGTGTGTGGGACTTGTTCTATTAGTCCATCTATACTGACCTCCATCAGGTTGCAAATTGAATATAATTTTTCTCTGCATCTAACCCAGCCAATAGTTTTGGCCTAATACCACAGTTTGGCCACTCAGCTCTGCTCGGTTCCCATCCATTGCTTTTTTGTGCAAACAACTCCAGAGTTGTGAATTAGTTAACCACCAAAATGAGTGGAAAAAGGCCTGCTGCTGGTGGAAAGGGGAATAGGCGTGTTGGGAAGGGGAAAAAGGTTGTGTCCGTGGGGTAGGTGTTAAAGCAACAGTAACATCTGCAGAAGAAAGACCATCTTCCAGCCAAACTAAAATGTCTACTTCTTTTAGCGGACAATGTGATAAGATCTGTAACATACCTGGCGGCGTCCTTGCATGGTGGTCCATCTCCCACTGTGCAAGAGGGCGCACTTGATCTCCTGTCCAGAATGTCTCTCTGGCTTCCCTCCATGCTGTCTGTTTGTGTCTGTTTCTGCTGCTTAAGGGCGGCGCCCGATCACTTCCTGCCTTTTGTACCTGCTGTGGGTCACACCCCTTGTGCGTCCTCAGCCTATTGCTGTCTGTCACTTGGTATATAGCTCAGCAGCTCCCTTCTATCCCTGCCTGAGCATAGTGTTTCTTTCAGTGTGTGCTTGCACTCTGAAGGTGCCAGGTCCCGTTCTGTGTTCTCTTGTCTGCCTATCCTGGAGGCTGTATTTCCAGGCCTGTCTGAACACGCTCCTAGCCTGTTCCTCCTGCCTTCTAGGGGCCGATTACCTAGACCTGTTCCTGTATCTTGTCTGACCTGTCTGAACACGCTCCTAGCCTGTTCCTCCTGCCTTCAAGGGGCCGGTTCCCTAGACCCGCTCCTGTATCTTGTCTGTCCTGTCTGAACACGCTCCTTGCCTGTTCTTCCTGCCTCTCTGGGGGCCGTATTCCCAGACCCGCTCCTGTATCCCTCTGCAGTGTCGGTCTCCTCCGTACACTCAGTTCCAGTCTGAACTCTCTCCTGTCCTTTACCTGTTTTGCCTCTATGTCCGTTCCCTTCCTTTTTCTGCAGAGTCTGAACTCGTACCTAACTCCTGCTTGTTGTCTCTGCAAGTACTGTGTGAGTATCTGGCTCTGTCTTTCCCTTCCTGTCTGTTCCGTGTGAACAGAGCCCTGTCCTCCCTGCTCAGCCTTGTCTGCACTCTAGCTGTGCTTGCCTGTAACCCTCTGCCTGTATTGTTCCTGAGTCCCGGTGTGTACTGGGTCCTATCCCGCCTGTGTTCCTACCTGCTAGTGCCTCCCTGTCTGCACTCTAGCTGTGCTTGCCTTTACCCCCCTGCCTGCATACCCGCCTGCCTGCATACCAGTCGTGCCTGCCTATACCCTCCAGTCTGTGTGCCAGCCTACCAGCCTGTTCCTGTATTTCCCTGTGTGGGTCAACAGCCGTGTCCGGGGTCTGTCCTGGAGTAGCACCTGGTCCCTCTGCTCGGTTCCTCCTTGGTGCACTGGCGTCGTATGCCGTCGTGCGACCCTGGTCGGATCGGGTGAATACTTAGTCACGCCCCTCCAGGCATTCACTCTCCGGCACGGTCCAGTGGAATCACTACCAATCACACGCACACGCCGCTTAGCCCGGGCGTGTGCATAACAGCATGCTCAGGCCATGGTTCCCGTTGAGCCCCACGGCCTTCGCTCTTTGAGAATTTTTTCCAGCGAATACATGCATTAAAATAAAATAAATAAATTTTTTTTCCCCCCTTTAGCTGAGTTCCAGGCGAATTACGCACCCGTCCAGATGGATCTATCAGCCCTCGTTCCTGCGGATCCGCCACGTTACTATGGGGATCCAAGACAGTGTCGTGCATTTGTGGAGCAATGCATGCTACACTTTAAGGCCTACCCTCTCTATTTTCCTTCCGATTGGGCTAAAGTGGCCTTTATGATTGACTACCTAGCGGGTGATGCCTTGAAATGGGTCACCCCCCTATGGGAAGCATGGGATCCTGTCATCCTTGACCTGCAGGCCTTCCTGGTGGCCTTTCGTATGGTCTTCGAGGACCCTAACTCTGAAGCCCCTGCTGAAGCTTCACTTCCCAATATCCCGGAGCAGCCCCGACGGGTAATGTGTGTGGGTAGCGCAATAGTCCTCCAGCCCAATGAGACTACTGCCCACCCAGAATCCTCACAGGGTGACTACGCTTTCCGGAATACTTCTCTCAACCTCAAGAGGCAGTCCAGACGTGCTAGACTTAGAGGCAAGCCGTCACGCCAGGGTCTGTCCTCCCTGAGACCTCCTGACCCCAGCCTTGGAGTCCCTACTGAAGCTTCATCTCCCTGTATCCCGGAGAAACCCCAATGGGTAATGTGCGTGGGTAGTGCACCAGTTCTCCTGGCCGAAGAGACTTCTGCCCATCCAGACTCCACACAGGAGAACTTCCTGCACCCGGCATCAGATGCTTCTTTCTCTTTAACCGGTGTGCATGTCCAAGGATGCTCCAAAGCTGTGGTTACCTCAGAGTCTGTGCACCTCTACTACCTGGCGGAGGATCCCCTGTTGCCTCCTGAACCCTCCGGGATACCACTCGATGACAAATGGAGAGAGACTTCTCTACACCCGGTACTCAATACTTTGTCCGCTTCGTTCTGTGAGCCTGACAATGGGTACCCCAAAGTGGTAGTTACCTCCGAGTCTCTACACCCCTCCGACCAGGCGGAGGATCTCCAGTTGTCTCCTGAACCCTTCGGGGTGCTACCTGGTAGCGAAAGGACAGAGACTCTCCTATACTCTGTACCTGATACCTCGCTCGCTTCGTCCAGTGAGTCCAACTTAGTGTACTCCGAAGCAGAGGTTACTCCTGAGTCTCTACACCCCTCCGACCAGGCGGAGGACCTCCAGTTGTGTTCAGAATCCTTCGGGGTGCCACCTGGTGGTGAATGGACAGAGACTTTCCTATATCCTGGATCTGATACCTCGCTTGCTTCGTCCAGTGAGTCCGACCTAGTGTACTCTGAAGCAGAGGTTACCCGTGAGTCTCTACACCCCTCTGACCAGGCGGAGGACCGCCAGCTGTCTCCAGAACCCTTCGGGGTGCCACCTGGTGGTGAATGGACAGAGACTTTCCTATACTCGGTACCCGATACCTCGCCTGCTTCCTCCAGTGAGTCCGACCTAGTGTACTCTGAAGCAGAGGTTACCCGTGAGTCTCTACACCCCTCTGACCAGGCGGAGGACCGCCAGCTGTCTCCAGAACCCTTCGGGGTGCCACCTGGTGGTGAATGGACAGAGACTTTCCTATACTCGGTACCCGATACCTCGCCTGCTTCCTCCAGTGAGTCCGACCTAGTGTACTCTGAAGCAGTTGTTTTCTCTGAGCCTCTGCACTCTTCTGACCCGGCGGAGGACCTCCAGTTGTTTCCTGAATCCTCCGGGATACCACCAGATAACAAAGAGACAGTGACTTTTCCTCATTATGTACGTGATAACCCGTCTATTTCTTCCTGTGAGCTTGACAAGATGTACCTCGAAGCAGAGATTACCCTTAAGTCTCTGTCCCCCTCCAACCCAGTGAACGACTGGCCCTCGAATTCCCTGCGGAAGATTCTGGCAGGCCTGAAGAAGAGGGGGCGTAAGGGGGGAGGTACTGTAACATACCTGGCGGCGTCCTTGCATGGTGGTCCATCTCCCACTGTGCAAGAGGGCGCACTTGATCTGTCCAGAATGTCTCTCTGGCTTCCCTCCATGCTGTCTGTTTGTGTCTGTTTCTGCTGCTTAAGGGCGGCGCCCGATCACTTCCTGCCTTTTGTACCTGCTGTGGGTCACACCCCTTGTGCGTCCTCAGCCTATTGCTGTCTGTCACTTGGTATATAGCTCAGCAGCTCCCTTCTATCCCTGCCTGAGCATAGTGTTTCTTTCAGTGTGTGCTTGCACTCTGAAGGTGCCAGGTCCCGTTCTGTGTTCTCTTGTCTGCCTATCCTGGAGGCTGTATTTCCAGGCCTGTCTGAACACGCTCCTAGCCTGTTCCTCCTGCCTTCTAGGGGCCGATTACCTAGACCTGTTCCTGTATCTTGTCTGACCTGTCTGAACACGCTCCTAGCCTGTTCCTCCTGCCTTCTAGGGGCCGGTTCCCTAGACCCGCTCCTGTATCTTGTCTGTCCTGTCTGAACACGCTCCTTGCCTGTTCTTCCTGCCTCTCTGGGGGCCGTATTCCCAGACCCGCTCCTGTATCCCTCTGCAGTGTCGGTCTCCTCCGTACACTCAGTTCCAGTCTGAACTCTCTCCTGTCCTTTACCTGTTTTGCCTCTATGTCCGTTCCCTTCCTTTTTCTGCAGAGTCTGAACTCGTACCTAACTCCTGCTTGTTGTCTCTGCAAGTACTGTGTGAGTATCTGGCTCTGTCTTTCCCTTCCTGTCTGTTCCGTGTGAACAGAGCCCTGTCCTCCCTGCTCAGCCTTGTCTGCACTCTAGCTGTGCTTGCCTGTAACCCTCTGCCTGTATTGTTCCTGAGTCCCGGTGTGTACTGGGTCCTATCCCGCCTGTGTTCCTACCTGCTAGTGCCTCCCTGTCTGCACTCTAGCTGTGCTTGCCTTTACCCCCCTGCCTGCATACCCGCCTGCCTGCATACCAGTCGTGCCTGCCTATACCCTCCAGTCTGTGTGCCAGCCTACCAGCCTGTTCCTGTATTTCCCTGTGTGGGTCAACAGCTGTGTCCGGGGTCTGTCCTGGAGTAGCACCTGGTCCCTCTGCTCGGTTCCTCCTTGGTGCACTGGCGTCGTATGCCGTCGTGCGACCCTGGTCGGATCGGGTGAATACTTAGTCACGCCCCTCCAGGCATTCACTCTCCGGCACGGTCCAGTGGAATCACTACCAATCACACGCACACGCCGCTTAGCCCGGGCGTGTGCATAACAAGATCCCTTTCTTACGGCCACGCCAATCGCTACAAATTCCAGATGAGGCACAAAAACAGCAGGTGCTTCAACGGATATCAAGTGCTCCTTTAAGTGGGCTCTCCTCCACATCAACTTCAACATCACAAATACTCCAGTCCTCAAAGGTGTCACCCCAATCGCACTTGCTTCCTCACAGCTCCCAAATCTCCAGCTGCCCGTCTGAGTATGAGGTAGAACAGATGGTTGAGTCTGCAGAGCTGTTTACTCATACTATAGCCTGGGAATCAGAGGTCGACTCCAGCGCTTCTGTGAATCCAGACGAGGAAATGATCTGCACTGATGCCCAGAATCTTTATGAGTCGGATCCAGGACCAGACGCAGAAGGTTCTGACCATAATGTAGACCCTCATTCCCAAACTGTAACTCCTGTTGGTGGAGACAATGAGGAAGACGATGATAAGACTCAAATACCTGATTGGAGCGACAACTTTAGTTTTTTGTCAGGGCAGGAACAGGTTGGCTCTGAGGACGACGGGTGTGATAACGCACAGGGTGATGATGATGAGGTTGGAGATCCCACTTACTGTCAACCCACAGTCAGCCAAGAGATGAGGTCAGCAGAGGAGGTGGAGGAAGATGCTAGTGACGACGAGGTCAGGTTGCGCCTTCCTGGACAGAGACGTAGTACTGGAAGCACGTCAACAACTGCATCCTCAAACACAACTCTGCCTCTCACCACAAGTCGTGGTGGCTCTTCAGGTCGCATGGGTGCTAAGCGTTGCATAGCCTGGGCATTTTTTCAGATCGATAAAGATGACCCAACTCGTGTTTAGTGTTGAGCCACCCCCGTAGTGTTCGAGTTCGGTTCGGTTCGTCGAACACCCGTGTGTTCGCCGAACTGTTCGTCGAACTGTTCGTCGAACACCTTCGAACACCGTTAAAACCAATGGCAGGCAAACAAAAACACATAGAAACACATAGAAAACACCTTCAAAGGTGTCCAAAAGCTGACAAACTGCTCAGAAGACACAACTAACACATGGAAAAGTGACAAGTACATATAGTCATGCGAAAAGAAAAGAGGTGGAGGAGTAAAAGGAGGGGGAGACACAGATATAGGCATGTCATGCCCTTCTAAAATCCAAAAAGTGAGAAGCCGAGACGGCCAGTCCGCTCCTGCCCGTGCCACCTCCGTGTCGCCGGGTTTGTGCCAGAGCCGCGGTGAACCCTGACGGCCAGCCCCCCTCTCCCAATACTGGTGCCTGTCCGCTGGTGGGTCGAGAGAGCCCCCCTGTGGTGGAGGCAGCTCTAAGCTTTTTAATTTAAATTGTCCCTCTAATTTGAATGAATACACTTTAAATCCATTTACAAGGATCTATTGGAGGGCAAGTCTCATGCCAGCAGCCGCGTAATTCCAGCTCCAGTAGCGTCCACTAAAGCTGCTGCAGTTAAAAAGCTTTTATAAGGATCGAGCTCGGCTGTCCACCGCAAGGCATCCTAGTGCCAGTCCCAGCCCCTATGCCTTGGGGTGCCTCCTGATGCTCTTCACTAAGTATCCCGTGGTCCCGAAGCATTTCCTTTGAAAAAATTAAGTGTCCAAACTACAGGTGGTGTAGCTTGCTTAACAGCCGGGATAATCCGCTGACTAGCAGACACTGCTACTAGGCACAAAGTATTTCCTGGGCTAGATGCAGTTAAAAATTTGTAAGTAGATACTCTCGTTGGATGCTGAGAAAGCATTCCATAGAGTCTCCTGGCACGCCATATATGATTCTCTTAAAAAGCTTGGGGTAGGGGTCTAGGGGACCCTTTTATAGCCAAAATCACGGCCCTGTATCACAATACGTCACCTAGGCTGAAGATAAATGGAACTGTAGCACCGAGGGCTCGGTTGCTACAGACGTATTGCACCTCACCCAGAGGTGTGATATCTCACTCTCAGATAAGGATGGAGTGTGGATCAGGACCCGACACCTGCATGCATTACACCACATTGCCGTGGGGCAGGGCGACCAATATGCCCCTGAGATGGGCACGACAGTCCCTGTCCCTGGCTGGAGTGGGGGGAGGGAACACTGAGGAAGGGGAACCCTGCAGTGCAGGAGCAGGGAGGAAGCAGTTCCTGGGTGCATTGAGAAGGGAGTATAAAAGGTGGGCACCATCTTAGTTCAGTGCAGAGAAGTCTGAGCAGAAGTGGCAGGGAGCAGGGGCTCTGCATGAGCTCTGCTCCGGAGGCGGGCCTAGTAACAGAGGCCCAGGCCTGCAAGAGGGAGAAGGAAGGAAGAGGAGCGGAGAAGGCTCCAGGAACGAGGAATGAAGGGATCCCAGGGGTGCGGACGGGCGAGTCGCCACCGCACGCCCGAATCCACCTGCGTGGAGGGGTCAGGCCAAAGGGGGAGACCGGTCCCCGAACTAGTGGAGGCAGGAAACGACCCTCAGCTAGAAACCGGAGGCTCTGACATTTTATGTGGCGCAGCCCCTTGCTCCACCCGCTAGGAAGGCACCACATAGGGTCAGGGAAACTGGCGCCAAGTTTACCAAGAGGAGGCCCGAGGCAGCCGGACAGAAGTGTTGGTAAGAAAAGCCAGACAAAGGACACACAAAGGGGGTCCTGTGAAGCGCTCCAAAGTTATCTGGGAGTTGTCTGAGCCCCTCACCTGGTGAGCACAGTACGACGTGGGCAGCCGTTACCTGCAGACGTGGTCTGGATAATAAGAACTGTGAGTAAAGGCCCTGAACTGCATCACTGACTCCGTGTCGTTACTGCTGCTGCCCTGCACCATCACCCCCATCCTCCGCATACACTGCCCTGAGGCTATACTCCTCCCGTGGGGAGTTATGCTACGCTCTGCTGCACCCACAACACCAGCCTTAGCAGTCTGCCCTGTAGCGGCGGTTCACTCTGACCGCAATCCACGGGTGGCGTAGTCGGACATTTAAACATCAAAACCACATAAATAGTTGCGCCACTGGTTTGACCGCCCTGAGCCACGGAACCGGATCGCCGCCACGAAGACTACAACCACCAGCATCCACCAAAAAGGGTCCGGCTCCGGGTGTCCCAAGGCCCAGGGGGTGCGTCAGAACATTTTCATCACCTTTCACAATCACCAATGGGACAAGGCAGGGATGTCCTCTGTCCCCTCTCTTATACATCCTAGTGACGGAGCACCTGCTCTCATCAATTCGCCATAACCCCAATATTAGGTGGATTGAGGTGGGAGGCACCGAGTACAAGTGCTCTCTATTTGCTGATGATGTCCTAGTATATATCACTCAATCACATATATCCATCCCTGCTGTTATGGCTGAAATAGATCACTTTGTTACATGGTAAAATTTTAAAATCAATGCAGCGAAGTCTGAGGCCCTCGATGTCTCCCTCCCTAAATCCATATAGGATTCCATCCAGTCCAACTTTCCCTTTGCCTGGCCCTCACAGGGTATCAAATACTTAGGAATTCCTATTCATAGAGACCTCTCCCATCTATGTTATCTTAATTTTGGGCCCTTTATTGAACAATTCCATACAGACCACGGTTGGCAAGTTAGAACTGTAAGATTCACTACGTGAACCACTGGTGTTTTGTGGAAAAGCACATGTACACCGCGTTCCAAATTATTATGCAAAAAGTGTTTAGGAGTGATAAGGGAAGAATTTGTTTGTTTGTCAGTTAAACTCATTGATGGTGATGTGTGTCAGGGCTCTTTATATCACTGTAAGCAATTGCAGACACCTGTGCTAATTAGTTTGGCAGGTGTGTCCAATGAAAGGCAAGACTACTTAAGAAGGCTCTCTCACATTATTAAGCAGCCTACATTTTCTGCCAAAATGGGAAAGAAAAAGGATGTGTCGGCTGCTGAGAAGCAACAAATTGTGGAGTGTTTAGGTCAAGGCATGACTACAATCAACATTGTGCGATGATCAGGATGAAGTGTCTTGGCAATCAAGAAGTATGTAGCTGATTCACAGTACACACGTGTGCGTGCTGATAAGGGCAAATTGAGGACTCTTTCCTACAGGCAATTACGTCAGGTTGAAACAGCAGCGGCAAAAAAGCCTTGTCATAGCAGCAGACAAGTTTTTGAAGCTGCTTGTGCCTCCAACGTCCCCCGAACAACAAGATGCAGGGTCCTTCAGAGGTTTGCAGCTGTGCATATGCCATCCTGTCGACCTCCTCTATCCACTTCACACAAGCAGAAACGGCTCCAGTGGGCCAAACATTACATGAAGACTGATTTCAAAACTGTTTTGTTCACGGATGAGTGCCGTGCAGCACTCGATGGTCCAGATGGATGGAGTGGAGGATGGCTGGTTGATGGACACCCCATGCAAACACGGCTACAGCGCCAACAAGGAGGAGGTGGAGTAATGTTTTGGGCTGGAATCATGGGGAGAGAGATTGTCGGCCCCTTTAGGATCCCTGAAGGCGCTAAAGATGAACTCCATAATGTATGTGGATTTTCTCAAACAGCACTTCCTGCCATGGTTCAAGAAGAAGAACCGTGTATTTCACAGCAAGATCATTTTTCTGCATGATAATGCACCATCTCATGCTGCACATAAAACATCTGCATCTCTGGCTGATATGGGCATAAAAGGGGACAAACTTATGGTGTGACCCCCATGCTCCCCTGACCTCTACCCCATTCAGAACCTTTGGAGCATCATTAAAAGGAGTGTCTATGATGGCGGGAGGCAGTTCACATCTAAGCAACAGCTCTGGGAGGGTATTCTGTCCTCATGCAAAACAATTGAAGCAGAAACCATCCAAAACCTGACAAATTCAATGGACGAGAGAGTTCAGAAGCTCCTTTCGAACAAGGGGTCCTATGTGAAAATGTAACATCACCTAGAATAAAGTTTTGAGTTGAAAACTGTTTGATTTCAGTTTCTAACAACCTGCTAATGCTTATAATTTCAAAAATGACCATTTTTTTGGTCTTTATTAAAATGAAAAGGTTGATCGAAAAGT
Organism: Phyllobates terribilis; assembly: GCF_046119375.1. Lineage (NCBI taxonomy): Eukaryota > Metazoa > Chordata > Amphibia > Anura > Dendrobatidae > Phyllobates > Phyllobates terribilis. Next base: position 104,919,414 of record NW_027362769.1, on the reverse strand, counting down.
TTGGGGGATCTAAGAGTGTGGCAACCCAGTAGTCATGATTACTTCGAATTCTGACAATATGAGGGTCATGCTGCAGGTAGTGCAGCAAGAAGGCACTTATGTGTCTTGCGCATCTCGGAGCCCCAAAATTATTTTCCGGGCTAGATGCAGCTAAAAATTATTTTTAATTTTAAATCTGGTGAAGCTTATTATAGATGGCCTAATAGGATCAGTGCTGCACACTGCTACAAAGCCCAAATTATTTTCCAGTCAAGATACAGATAAACATGATTAGTAATTTGAAAGCTTAAAACGGTTGGTAGGGTGATTTTAACCAATCATCAAGCTTTTACTCTCCCCAGGATGACACAGGGGTAGAAAAGTCGTTTCGGATCCATGATTTGTTCATCTTTATGAACGTGAGTCTGTCTACATTATCAGTGGAGAGCCGCGTGCGCTTATCTGTCAGCACACCACCAGCAGCGCTGAACACACGTTCAGACAGAACGCTGGTTGCGGGGCATGACAAGATCTCCAAGGCGTAAGTGGCTAGCTCCGGCCATTTATCCAGATTGGAAGCCCAAAAAGAGCAAGGGTCCAGTGACACAGTCGTGGCTTCAATGTTTACTTGGAGATACTCCTGTACCATCGTCTCTAGGCGTTGACTATGTGTCAGACTTCTTGTCTCCTGTGGCCTTGCAAAGGATGGGCTAAAAAAGTGGTGAAATGATTCCGCAAAATTGATGTTACCAGCAGATACTGTGGTTCTGTTACGGTTTGAGTGCTGAACACTTGACGGTCCCACGGTTGGCAAGTTGGAACTGTGAGATTCACTATGTGCACCACTGGTATTTTGTGGAAAAGCACATGTAAGATTCTGCAACAGTCTCTGCTGATACTCCTGCATGCGTGCATCCCTTTCTATGGCAGGAATAATTTCTGCAAATTTACTTTTGTACCGGGGATCTAACAGTGTGGCAACCCAGTAGTCAGGATTATTTCTAATTCTCACAATTCGAGGGTCATGTTGCAGGTAGTGCAGCAAGAAGGCACTCATGTGTGTTGCGCATCCAGGAGCACCAAGTCCCTGTTGTGTTGGTGGCGAGGTAGCAATCATGCTTCCTTCCTCTGTCCTCTCCCCCCAACCTCGCACAACAGAAATGTGATCAAGGTCTCCCTCATCTGATGAGTCTTCCATCAGTTCGTCCTCCACTTCTTCCTGGGCTCCTGCACCTTCCTCACTAGTTTGGCTGCTACCATGCGCCCTGGTAAAATCATCTCCCCCACCCTCACATGCCTGCCGCCTTGGTGCTGCCGACCGTCTGGACCTTGCAGATGTTAGCCCTTCCGCATACAACTCCTCCTCCTCTACTTCCTCCACCTCCTCTTGTGCCACCACCTGACTCCGAATTCTGTTTAACATGTGCTCCAGCATGTAAATCACCGGAATAGTCATGCTGATAATGGCATCGTCAGCACTAAACATCTTCGTCGCCATTTCAAAACTGTGCAGAAGGGTGCATAGGTCCCTGATCTGAGACCACTCCTCCAGCGTGATTTGCCCCACCTCTGAATCTCGTTGGCCCAGGCTATACGTCAGAACGTATTGCACCAGGGCTTGTCGGTGCTGCCACAGTCGCTGCAACATGTGCAGAGTTGAATTCCACCGGGTAGGCACATCGCATTTTAGCCGGTGAAGTGGCAGGCCCAACGACTTCTGTAGAGATGTAAGTCGCTGAGCTGCGGGATGCGAACGGCGGAAGTGAGCACACAGCGACCGTGCCCTCTGCAGAAGGCCATCTAGTCTGGGATAGTGGGCTAAAAATTGCTGGACAACCAGGTTCAACACGTGAGCCATACAAGGCACGTGTGTGACATTGCCCCGGCGAAGGGCCGCACCCAGGTTTGCAGCATTGTCGCACACGGCCTTCCCTGGTTTCAGGTCCAGTGGAGACAACCATTCATGAAATTGGTTCTCCAGAGCTGACCACAACTCCTCAGCTGTGTGACTCACATTTCCCAGACATTTCAATGTAAAAACCGCCTGATGACGTTGAGCCCTACTGCCAGCATAGTAAGGAGGTGTGCAGGATCCCTTCTGCGCAGTTAGAAAGCTTGTGGCATGACCAGACAGCCTTTGGGTGCAGGTGGAAGACCGAGAGGAGGTTGAGGAGGCAGAAGCAGTGGAGGAAAAATGACATAAAGAGGATTGACGCACAACTCGTGGGGACGGCAAGACTTGGACAGCAGCCCCTTGTCCTGCTGTCACCATAGTTACCCAGTGCCCAGTCAGCGACATGTAACGCCCCTGTCCATGCCTACTCGTCCAAGTGTCTGTGGTGAAATGCACCCTGTCACACACAGAGTTTCTCAAAGAAGCGGTGATGTTGTGTGCGACATGCTGGTGGAGCGCAGGCACACCTTTCTTTGAGAAGTAGTGCCGACTGGGCATCTGGTACTGGGGCACTGCGACGGACATAAGGTCTCGAAAATCCTCTGTGTCCACCAGGCGGAAAGGCAGCATTTCTGTAGCCAAGAGCTTGCAGATGGTGAAATTCAACCTCTTAGCTTTCTCATGGCTAGGAGGAAATGGTCTTTTACTTGTCCACATCTGAGGGACCGAGGGCTGGCTATTGTGCTTAGACGGGGTTGATAAGGGTGTCCCCGGCAAACTGCCGGTCTGTGAGGAAGATGCAGGCGGACATGTTAGGTTGCCTTGATCCAAAGGTGGTGCTATCGATGTCGGACAGCGCTCAAGACCAGCTGGTGTTACCACCTCCAAAGAAAATGATGACCTGCCAATCACGCTGGCTGTTGCGGGTAAAGAGGTGGCAGGTCTGCGCCCCAAAACAGGTGTGACTGCTGTCCCCCCAGTCACAGAGGATGAAGAGGCCGCGGATGCACAAGATATGGCAGACGGTGGTTGGCCCGGCCGGCTAGACCGCATTGTAGCACACTGAGCTTCCCACTGCAACTTATGCTTCATGTCCATGTGCCGGTTCATGCATGAAGTACTCAAACTATGTATTTTTTGGCCTCTACTTAGCTTTTGCTGACAAATGTTACAGATAACACGAGTTGGGTCATCTTTATCGATCTGAAAAAATGCCCAGGCTATGCAAGGCTTAGCACCCATGCGACCTGAAGAGCCACCACGACTTGTGGTGAGAGGCAGAGTTGTGTTTGAGGATGCAGTTGTTGACGTGCTTCCAGTACTACGTCTCTGTCCAGGAAGGCGCAACCTGACCTCGTCGTCACTAGCATCTTCCTCCACCTCCTCTGCTGACCTCATCTCTTGGCTGACTGTGGGTTGACAGTAAGTGGGATCTCCGACCTCATCATCATCACCCTGTGCGTTATCACACCCGTCGTCCTCAGAGCCAACCTGTTCCTGCCCTGACAAAAAACTAAAGTTGTCGCTCCAATCAGGTATTTGAGTCTTATCATCGTCTTCCTCATTGTCTCCACCAACAGGAGTTACAGTTTGGGAATGAGGGTCTACATTATGGTCAGAACCTTCTGCGTCTGGTCCTGGATCCGACTCATAAAGATTCTGGGCATCAGTGCAGATCATTTCCTCGTCTGGATTCACAGAAGCGCTGGAGTCGACCTCTGATTCCCAGGCTATAGTATGAGTAAACAGCTCTGCAGACTCAACCATCTGTTCTACCTCATACTCAGACGGGCAGCTGGAGATTTGGGAGCTGTGAGGAAGCAAGTGCGATTGGGGTGACACCTTTGAGGACTGGAGTATTTGTGATGTTGAAGTTGATGTGGAGGAGAGCCCACTTAAAGGAGCACTTGATATCCGTTGAAGCACCTGCTGTTTTTGTGCCTCATCTGGAATTTGTAGCGATTGGCGTGGCCGTAAGAAAGGGATCTTATCACATTGTCCGCTAAAAGAAGTAGACATTTTAGTTTGGCTGGAAGATGGTCTTTCTTCTGCACCTACCCCACGGACACAACCTTTTTTCCCCTTCCCAACACGCCTATTCCCCTTTCCACCAGCAGCAGGCCTTTTTCCACTCATTTTGGTGGTTAACTAATTCACAACTCTGGAGTTGTTTGCACAAAAAAACAATGGATGGTAACCGAGCAGAGCTGAGTGGCCAAACTGTGGTATTAGGCCAAAACTATTGGCTGGGTTAGATGCAGAAAAAAATTATTTTTAATTTGCAACCTGATGGAGGTCAGTATAGATGGACTAATAGACCAAGTCCCACACACCGCTAGAAGCCCAAATATTTTTTCAGAGCTAGATGCAGAAAATTTTTTTATTCAATTTGCAACCTGATGGAGGTCAGTATAGATGGACTAATAGACCAAGTCCCACACACTGCTAGAAGCCCAAATATTTTTTCAGAGCTAGATGCAGAAAAAAATTATTTTTAATTTGCAACCTGATGGAGGTCAGTATAGATGGACTAATAGACCAAGTCCCACACACTGCTAGAAGCCCAAATATTTTTTCAGAGCTAGATGCAGAAAAAAATTATATTCAGTTTGCAACCTGATGGAGGTCAATATAGATGGACTAATAGAATGATGCTATGCCCGAAAGATTTTACTTCACTAGGTGCAGTAAAAAAATTGGTATTCTATACACAGGTGGTATATCTTGCAACACAGATAGGCTACTCCACTGACTAACACACTCTGCAATAGGCCAAAAAGGATTAGCTTTGCTAGATTCAGCCAAATGCTGTGAAAAAAACTTGCACAGCACTGGCACAGACCTGCCTGGCAAAAACTGATAGGAACTGATGTAACCTAGTCCTGAAAAGGACTCCAATTACAATTAGTCTTTACTCCCACAATCTATTTATTTAAGAGCACAGACCTGCCTGATAAAAGTCGTAGGAAATGCTGTAACCTAGTCCTTAAAAGGACTGCAATCACAACTATTCCCTACTCCCAAGCTATCTGTATATTTGTGCGAAAATTGGCTTGAAATTAACAAGGTATAGCGCACACAGCAACAGCGGTGCCGTCTAACACGCAGCTGCAGCAGTGAGAAAATGGTGGCGACGGGGAAAATGGCTTGGTCTTATAGGGCAAGGACATGTGACATACACTGCCAATCACACATGCCCTTGCTTGTGTGAAAAAAAGCACTTCGCTCCGTGTGTGCGCTGCTGATAGGCTGACAGATTGCACCTCCCCACTGCAAATGCGGGAAAGAGAAAAAAAAATGGAGATCTTCATTGTTCCTGCAGAGATCCATCCCCTGCCCCTCCCCCCGCCCCGCTGTACACTCAAACTGCGTATTAACATTAATTTTCATCATTACTGAGAAAAAATCCAGTTATGATTTTGGTGCACGAACAGTTATCGAACATAACCTCGAACAGCCGAATTTTTCTCAAATTGTTCGTCTTCGCCGAACGGCTCGAACACCGCCCAAAACAGCTCGAATTTGAGATTGGCGAACAGTTCGAGTAGAACAACGCTCATCTCTACTCGTGTTATCTGTAACATTTGTCAGCAAAAGCTAAGTAGAGGCCAAAAAATACATAGTATGAGTACTTCATGCATGAACCGGCACATGGACATGAAGCATAAGTTGCAGTGGGAAGCTCAGTGTGCTACAATGCGGCCTAGCCGGCCGGGCCAACCACCGTCTGCCATAACTTGTGCATCCGCGGCCTCTTCATCCTCTGTGACTGGGGGGACAGCAGTCACACCTGTTTTGGGACGCAGACCTGCCACCTCTTTACCCGCAACAGCCAGCGTGATTGGCAGGTCATCATTTTCTTTGGAGGTGGTAACACCAGCTGGTGTTGAGCGCTGTCCGACATCGATAGCACCACCTTTGGATCAAGGCAACCTAACATGTCCGCCTGCATCTTCCTCACAGACCGGCAGTTTGCCGGGGACACCCTTATCAACCCCGTCTAAGCACAATAGCCAGCCCTCGGTCCCTCAGATGTGGACAAGTAAAAGACCATTTCCTCCTAGCCATGAGAAAGCTAAGAGGTTGAATTTCACCATCTGCAAGCTCTTGGCTACAGAAATGCTGCCTTTCCGCCAGGTGGACACAGAGGATTTTCGAGACCTTATGTCCGTCGCAGTGCCCCAGTACCAGATGCCCAGTCGGCACTACTTCTCAAAGAAAGGTGTGCCTGCGCTCCACCAGCATGTCGCACACAACATCACCGCTTCTTTGAGAAACTCTGTGTGTGACAGGGTGCATTTCACCACAGACACTTGGACGAGTAGGCATGGACAGGGGCGTTACATGTCGCTGACTGGGCACTGGGTAACTATGGTGACAGCAGGACAAGGGGCTGCTGTCCAAGTCTTGCCGTCCCCACGAGTTGTGCGTCAATCCTCTTTATGTCAAAGTTCCTCCACTGCTTCTGCCTCCTCAACCTCCTCTCGGTCTTCCACCTGCACCCAAAGCCTGTCTGGTCATGCCACAAGCTTTCTAACTGCGCAGAAGGGATCCTGCACACCTCCTTACTATGCTGGCAGTAGGGCTCAACGTCATCAGGCGGTTTTTACATTGAAATGTCTGGGAAATGTGAGTCACACAGCTGAGGAGTTGTGGTCAGCTCTGGAGAACCAATTTCATGAATGGTTGTCTCCACTGGACCTGAAACCAGGGAAGGCCGTGTGCGACAATGCTGCAAACCTGGGTGCGGCCCTTCGCCGGGGCAATGTCACACACGTGCCTTGTATGGCTCACGTGTTGAACCTGGTTGTCCAGCAATTTTTAGCCCACTATCCCAGACTAGATGGCCTTCTGCAGAGGGCACGGTCGCTGTGTGCTCACTTTCGCCGTTCGCATCCCGCAGCTCAGCGACTTACATCTCTACAGAAGTCGTTGGGCCTGCCACTTCACCGACTATAATGCGATGTGCCTACCCGGTGGAATTCAACTCTGCACATGTTGCAGCGACTGTGGCAGCACCGACAAGCCCTGGTGCAATACGTTCTGACGTATAGCCTGGGCCAACGAGATCCAGAGGTGGGGCAAATCACGCTGGAGGAGTGGTCTCAGATCAGGGACCTATGCACCCTTCTGCACAGTTTTGAAATGGCGACGAAGATGTTTAGTGCTGACGATGCCATTATCAGCATGACTATTCCGGTGATTTACATGCTGGAGCACATGTTAAACAGAATTCGGAGTCAGGTGGTGGCACAAGAGGAGGTGGAGGAAGTAGAGGAGGAGGAGTTGTATGCGGAAGGGCTAACATCTGCAAGGTCCAGACGGTCGGCAGCACCAAGGCGGCAGGCATGTGAGGGTGGGGGAGATGGTTTTACCAGGGCGCATGGTAGCAGCCAAACTAGTGAGGAAGGTGCAGGAGCCCAGGAAGAAGTGGAGGACGAACTGATGGAAGACTCATCAGATGAGGGAGACCTTGATCACATTTCTGTTGTGCGAGGTTGGGGGGAGAGGACAGAGGAAGGAAGCATGATTGTTACCTCGCCACCAACACAACAGGGACTTGGTGCTCCTGGATGCGCAACACACATGAGTGCCTTCTTGCTGCACTACCTGCAACATGACCCTCGAATTGTGAGAATTAGAAATAATCCTGACTACTGGGTTGCCACACTGTTAGATCCCCGGTACAAAAGTAAATTTGCAGAAATTATTCCTGCCATAGAAAGGGATGCACGCATGCAGGAGTATCAGCAGAGACTGTTGCAGAATCTTACATGTGCTTTTCCACAAAATACCAGTGGTGCACGTAGTGAATCTCACAGTTCCAACTTGCCAACCGTGGGACCGTCAAGTGTTCAGCACTCAAACCGTAACAGAACCACAGTATCTGCTGGTAACATCAATTTTGCGGAATCATTTCACCACTTTTTTAGCCCATCCTTTGCAAGGCCACAGGAGACAAGAAGTCTGACACATAGTCAACGCCTAGAGACGATGGTACAGGAGTATCTCCAAGTAAACATTTAAGCCATGACTGTGTCACTGGACCCTTGCTCTTTTTGGGCTTCCAATCTGGATAAATGGCCGGAGCTAGCCACTTACGCCTTGGAGATCTTGTCATGCCCCGCAGCCAGCGTTCTGTCTGAACGTGTGTTCAGCGCTGCTGGTGGTGTGCTGACAGATAAGCGCACGCGGCTCTCCACTGATAATGTAGACAGACTCACGTTCATAAAGATGAACAAATCATGGATCCGAAACGACTTTTCTACCCCTGTGTCATCCTGGGGAGAGTAAAAGCTTGATGATTGGTTAAAATCACCCTACCAACCGTTTTAAGCTTTCAAATTACTAATCATGTTTATCTGTATCTTGGCTGGAAAATAATTTGGGCTTTGTAGCAGTGTGCAGCACTGATTCTATTAGGCCATCTATAATAAGCTCCACCAGATTTAAAATTACTAATCATGTTTATCTGTATCTTGACTGGAAAAAAATTTGGGCTTTGTAGCAGTGTGCAGCACTGATCCTATTAGGCCATCTATACTAAAGCTTCACCAGATTTAAAATTAATAATAATTTTTAGCTGCATCTAGCCCAGAAAATAATTTTGGGGCTCCGAGATGCGCAAGACACATAAGTGCCTTCTTGCTGCACTACCTGCAGCATGACCCTCATATTGTCAGAATTCGAAGTAATCATGACTACTGGGTTGCCACACTCTTAGATCCCCCAAACTTTTCGATCAACCTTTTCATTTTAATAAAGCCCAAAAAAATGGTCATTTTTGAAATTATAAGCATTAGCAGGTTGTTAGAAACTGAAATCAAACAGTTTTCAACTCAAAACTTTATTCTAGGTGATGTTACATTTTCACATAGGACCCCTTGTTCGAAAGGAGCTTCTGAACTCTCTCGTCCATTGAATTTCATAGAATCATAGAATCATAGAATGGTAGAGTTGGAAGGGACCTCCTGGGTCATCTGGTCCAACCCCCTGCTCAAAGCAGGATTCACTAGATCATCTCAGACAGATGTCTGTCCAGCCTCTGTTTGAAGACGTCCATTGAAGGGGAACTCACCACCTCTCGTGGCAGCCTGTTCCACTCATTAATCACCCTAACTGTCAAAAAGTTTTTTCTAATATCTAATCTGTGTCTCCTCCCATTTAGTTTCATCCCATTGCTTCTAGTCTTTCCTTGTGCAAATGAGAATAAAGATGATCCTTCTACAATGTGACAGCCCTTGACATATTTGTAGACAGCTATTAAGTCTCCTCTCAGTCTTCTTTTTTGCAAGCTAAACATTCCCAAATCCTGCAACCGTTCCTCATAGGACATGGTTTGCAGACCAGTCACCATTCTGGTCGCTCTTCTCTGAACTTGCTCCAGTTTGTCTATGTCTTTTTTAAAATGTGGTGCCCAAAACTGTACACAGTATTCCAGATGAGGTCTGACCAAAGAGGAGTAAAGACCGATAATGACTTCACGTGATCTAGACTGTATGCTTCTGTTAATACATCCCAGAATTGTATTTGCCTTTTTTGCTGCTGCATCACACTGTTGACTCATGTTCAGTCTATGATCTATTAGTATACCTAAGTCTTTTTCACATGTACTGTTGCTTAGCTCTATTCCTCCCATTCTGTATATGTTTTTTTCATTTTTATTGCCCAGATGTAGTACTTTGCATTTTTCCCTGTTAAAAACCATTCTGTTGGTTGCTGCCCACTGCTCCAGTTTATTTAGGTCTTTTTGAATCCTCTCTCTCTCTTCTCTAGTATTAGCTATCCCTCCTAGCTTTGTGTCATCAGCAAATTTAATCAGTTTACCCTCAATTCCTTCATCTAAATCATTGATAAAGATGTTGAACAATACAGGTCCCAGGACGGAGCCCTGTGGTACCCCACTTGAGACATTCATCCAGCTGGATGTGAAGCCATTTACAACCACCCTTTGAGTCCGATCACTAAGCCAGTTATGAATCCACCTAACAGTTGCCTGGTCCATTGCATACTTGGTCATTTTTTCAATAAGGATGGTGTGAGATACTTTGTCAAATGCTTTGCTGAAGTCAAGATATACTATATCTACAGCATTTCCCTGATCCACCCAGTCAGTGATTCTGTCATAGAAGGAAATTAAGTTAGTCTGACATGACTTGTTAGTTACAAACCCATGCTGACTCTGGTTAATCACTTCATTCTTATCCATGTACTTACATACATGTTGTTTAATAATTTGTTCAAAGATCTTTCCTGGTATAGAAGTCAGACTCACCGGCCTATAGTTCCCTGGGTCCACCTTCTTCCCCTTTTTGAAGATAGGAACAACATTTACTCTTCTCCAGTCTTCTGGGACTTCTCCTGTTCTCCAAGAATTTTCAAAGATTATGGAGAGTGGTTCTAAAATTTCTTCTACGATCTCCTTCAGTACTCTGGGGTGTAATTCATCTGGACCTGGAGACTTGAACTCATTTATGTTAGCTAAATATTCCCTCACAATCTTTCTGTTTACAGATAACTTGGATTCCTCTATTCCTTTAAAAGGACAGTGAAAATCAGTTGATGTTACATTTTCTTTCTGAGAGAAAACAGATGCAAAATAGGAATTAAAAAGTTCGGCCTTCTCAACATCCTCTCTTACCATTTCTCCATTTTTATCCTGTAAAAATCCTATAGCATCTTTGACTTTTCTTTTACTTCTGACATACCCCCAAAATCCTTTTTTATTGCTTTTGACATCTCTTGCAAGCCTTAATTCATTGTCAGCTTTAGCTAACCTGATACGTGCCCTACAGGATCTGCAGACTGCATTATAATCTTCTTTAGATATGCCTCCCTCTTTCCATTTAATAAACATTTCTTTCTTTCTTTTTAGCATGTGTTTAAGTTCTGTGTTCATCCATCCTGGTTTCCTTAAATGCTTCCCATTCTTCCTACTTTTCGGGATTGTTAACGATTGTGCTTTGAGAATCTCATTTTTAAAAATTTCCCATCCTTCCTGGACATTTTTGTCCTTAAGGACATCCAGCCATTGGATCCCTCCTATTCTCTTTCTGAGTCTCATAAAATCTGCCTTTCTAAAATCTAACCTTGAAGTTTGAGTCTTCACATGTCTTCCTCCTCTAGTTATCCAAAATTCTATAATAGCATGATCGCTGCCTCCTAGGGTCCCAGCCACCTTTACCTCCTCAACCATTTCCTCCCTGTTTATAAGGATTAGATCCAAAGTAGCAGATCCCCTTGTTTTCTCCCCTACCTTTTGGAAGATAAAGTTGTCAGCAAGAGAGGATAAGAATTTGCTTGACCTGTTAGTTTTACTTGAGAGAGATTCCCAACAAATGTCTGGATAGTTGAAATCTCCCATGACCACTACGTCATATTTTTTGGAGAACTTGGTCATTTGATACATAAAGAGTTCATCCATATCTTCAGCTTGCCCAGGTGGCCTGTAGTAAATGCCTACAATGGTGTCCTTTCCGTTGTTCTCTCCTTGTATTCTTACCCAAACAGTTTCCACAGAACTCCCAGTCTCTGAAGCTTCAATCTCTGTGCAGATATACGCTTTTCTAACATACAATGCAACACCTCCTCCTCGTTTATCAAGTCTGTTTCTTGCAAATAAGTTGTATCCTTTTAGCCTTTTATTCCAATCATGTGTATCGTCCCACCAAGTTTCAGTGATTCCAATGACATCATATTCCTTTTCCTGCATTAGTAGTTCCAATTCTCCTTGTTTGTTGCCCATGCTTTGTGCATTTGTATAAAAACATTTTATACAAATGCACAATTTGTCAGGTTTTGGATGGTTTCTGCTTCAATTGTTTTGCATGAGGACAGAATACCCTCCCACAGCTGTTGCTTAGATGTGAACTGCCTCCCGCCATCATAGACACTCCTTTTAATGATGCTCCAAAGGTTCTGAATGGGGTAGAGGTCAGGGGAGCATGGGGGTCACACCATAAGTTTGTCCCCTTTTATGCCCATATCAGCCAGAGATGCAGATGTTTTATGTGCAGCATGAGATGGTGCATTATCATGCAAAAAAATTATCTTGCTGTGAAATACACGGTTCTTCTTCTTGAACCATGGCAGGAAGTGCTGTTTGAGAAAATCCACATACATTATGGAGTTCATCTTTAGCGTCTTCAGGGATCCTAAAGGGGCCGACAATCTCTCTCCCCATGATTCCAGCCCAAAACATTACTCCACCTCCTCCTTGTTGGCGCTGTAGCCATGTTTGCGTGGGGTGTCCATCAACCAGCCATCCTCCACTCCATCCATCTGGACCATCGAGCGCTGCACGGCACTCATCCGTGAACAAAACAGTTTTGAAATCAGTCTTCATGTAATGTTTGGCCCACTGGAGCCGTTTCTGCTTGTGTGAAGTGGATAGAGGAGGTCGACAGGATGGCGTATGCACAGCTGCAAACCTCTGAAGGACCCTGCATCTTGTTGTTCGGGGGACGTTGGAGGCACCAGCAGCTTCAAAATCTTGTCTGCTGCTATGACAAGGCTTTTTTGCCGCTGCTCTTTCAACCTGACGTAATTGCCTGTAGGAAAGAGTCCTCAATTTGCCCTTATCAGTACGCACACGTGTGTACTGTGAATCAGCTACATACTTCTTGATTGCCAAGACACTTCATCCTGATCATCGCACAATGTTGATTGTAGTCATGCCTTGACCTAAACACTCCACAATTTGTTGCTTCTCAGCAGCCGACACATCCTTTTTCTTTCCCATTTTGGCAGAAAATGAAGGCTGCTTAATAATGTGAGACAGCCTTCTTAAGTAGTCTTGCCTTTCATTGGACACACCTGCCAAATTAATTAGCACAGGTGTCTGCAATTGCTTACAGTGATATAAAGAGCCCTGACACACATCACCATCAATGAGTTTAACTGACAAACAAACAAATTCTTCCCTTATCACTCCTAAACACTTTTTGCATAATAATTTGGAACACAGTGTACATGTGCTTTTCCACAAAACACCAGTGGTTCACGTAGTGAATCTTACAGTTCTAACTTGCCAACCGTGGTCTGTATGGAGTTGTTCAATAAAGGGCCCAAAATTAAGATAACATAGATGGGAGAGGTCTCTATGAATAGGAATTCCTAAGTATTTGATACCCTGTGAGGGCCAGGCAAAGGGAAAGTTGGACTGGATGGAATCCTATATGGATTTGGGGAGGGAGACATCGAGGGCCTCAGACTTCGCTGCATTGATTTTAAAATTTGACCATGTAACAAAGTGATCTATTTCAGCCATAACAGCATGGATGGATATATGTGATTGAGTGATATATACTAGGACATCATCAGCAAATAGAGAGCACTTGTACTCGGTGCCTCCCACCTCAATCCACCTAATATTGGGGTTATGGCGAATTGGTGAGAGCAGGTGCTCCGTCACTAGGATGTATAAGAGAGGGGACAGAGAACATCCCTGCCTTGTCCCATTGGTGATTGTGAAAGGTGATGAAAATGTTCTGACGCGCCCCCTGGGCCTTGGGACACCCGGAGCCGGACCCTTTTTGGTGGATTCTGGTGGTTGTAGTCTCCGTGGCGGCGACCCGGTTCCGTGGCTCAGGGCGGTCAAACCAGTGGCGGAACTATTTATGTGGTTTTGATGTTTAAATGTCCGACTACGCCACCCGTGGATTGCGGTCAGAGTGAACCGCCGCTCCAGGGCAGACCGCTGAGGCTGGTGTTGTGGGTGCAGCAGAGCGTAGCATAACTCCCCACGGGAGGAGTATAGCCTCAGGGCAGTGTATGCTGAGGATGGGGGTGATGGTGCAGGGCAGCAGCAGTAACGACACGGAGTCAGTGATGCAGTCCAGGGCCTTTACTCACAGTTCTTATTATCCAGACCACTTCTGCAGGTAACGGCTGCCCACGTCGTACTGTGATCACCAGGTGAGGGGCTCAGACAACTCCCAGATAACTTTGGAGCACTTCACAGGACCCCCTTTGTGTGTCCTTTGTCTGGCCTTTCTTACCAACCCTTCTGTCCGGCTGCCTCGGGCCTCCTCTTGGTAAACTTGGCGCCAGTTTCCCTGACCCTATGTGGTGCCTTCCTAGCGGGTGTAGCGAGGGGCTGCGCCACATAAAATGTCACAGCCTCCTGTTTCTAGCTGAGGGTCGTTTCCTGCCTCCACTAGTTTCGGGGACCGGTCTCCCCCTTTGGCCTGACCCCTCCACGCAGGTGGATTCGGGCGTGCGGTGGCGACTCGCCCGTCGCACCCCTTTGATCCCTTCGTTCCTCGTTCCTGGAGCCTTCTCCGCTCCTCTTCCTTCCTTCTCCCTCTTCCAGGCCTGGGCCTCTGTTACTAGGCCCGCCTCCGGAGCAGAGCTCATGCAGAGCCCCTGCTCCCTGCCACTTCTGCTCAGACTTCTCTGCACTGAACTAAGATGGTGCTCACCTTTTATACTCCCTTCTCAATGCACCCAGGAACTGCTTCCTCCCTGCTCCTGCACTACAGGGTTCCCCTTCCTCAGTGTTCCCTCCCCCCACTCCAGCCAGGGACAGGGACTGTCGTGCCCATCTCAGGGGCATATTGGTCACCCTGCCCCACGGCAATGTGGTGTAATGCATGCAGGTGTCGGGTCCTGATCCACACTACATCCTTACCTGAGAGTGAGATATCACACCTCTGGGTGAGGTGCAATACCTCTGTAGCAACCGAGCCCTCAGGGTGCTACAGTTCCATTTATCTTCAGCCTAGGTGACGTATTGCGATACAGGGCCGTGATTTTGGCTATAAAAGGGTCCCCTAGACCCCTACCCCAAGCTTTTTAAGAGAATCATATATGGCGTGCCAGGAGACTCTATGGAATGCTTTCTCAGCATCCAACGAGAGTATCTAATTACAAATTTTTAACTGCATCTAGCCCAGGAAATACTTTGTGCCTAGTAGCAGTGTCTGCTAGTCAGCGGATTATCCCGGCTGTTAAGCAAGCTACACCACCTGTAGTTTGGACACTTAATTTTTTCAAAGGAAATGCTTCGGGACCACGGGATACTCAGTGAAGAGCATCAGGAGGCACCCCAAGGCATAGGGGCTGGGACTGGCAGTAGGATGCCTTGCGGTGGACAGCCGAGCTCGATCCTTATAAAAGCTTTTTAACTGCAGCAGCTTTAGTGGACGCTACTGGAGCTGGAATTACGCGGCTGCTGGCATGAGACTTGCCCTCCAATAGATCCTTGTAAATGGATTTAAAGTGTATTCATTCAAATTAGAGAGACAATTTAAATTAAAAAGCTTAGAGCTGCCTCCACCACAGGGGGGCTCGCTCGACCCACCAGCGGACAGGCACCAGTATTGGGAGAGGGGGGCTGGCCGTCAGGGTTCACCGCGGCTCTGGCACAAACCCGGCGACGCGGAGGTGGCACGGGCAGGAGCGGACTGAACGTGTCGGCTTCTCACTTTTTGGATTTTAGAAGGGCATGACATGCCTATATCTGTGTCTCCCCCTCCTTTTACTCCTCCACCTCTTTTCTTTTCGCATGACTATATGTACTTGTCACTTTTCCATGTGTTAGTTGTGTCTTCTGAGCAGTTTGTCAGCTTTTGGACACCTTTGAAGGTGTTTTCTATGTGTTTCTATGTGTTTTTGTTTGCCTGCCATTGGTTTTAACGGTGTTCGAAGGTGTTCGACGAACAGTTCGACGAACAGTTCGGCGAACACACGGGTGTTCGACGAACCGAACTGAACTCGAACACTACGGGGGTGGCTCAACACTACTGCTGACATACGTGTTAATTTAAAATGTGATGTTTTACTGTAAGTTGCGTGTCTTTTTCTAAGTTCCTTACATGGTTTATTTATCAAATTTTTGCTCTTTTAATTGAACATTGCATCACTTAAAATCTGATTCATTGCAATTTCTTATCTTGCAATAACTTTTCTCAGAGAGCTGTAAAAAACAGCCACAAAACGTATTTCCTTGCTCATAGCTGAGACTGCCCATTTCCCGAATCCAATGTGTCACCTTTGTGAACAGTTCTGACCAGGAAACAAAATGCATTACTATAACCCACACACTTCTCTATATATTGTAATGTATCTTTGAAGTGGTAAGACTGAACTGGCTAGATGTGAGGTCTGTGGTCACACTGCTCAATCTGGAAGACATATAAGCTTTTATATGGTGGACCCCTCCAAGAGGTGGCGGTGGGGGGGATAAATCTACCTTGAGTTAGGGATTTTGAGAGCAATGGTCTTATATTTAATTAATTCATTTGTTTTTATATTCAAAAACAAAAAAGTGAGTGAATTATAGTGGAACATAACTCGAAACATCCTGGCCCAGCACCACTGCCAGTCTACATCCAAAGGTGTTACCTGTGAACCTTCTGCTTGTCAGCTTTTATCTCTATTGCACATACACCCACAAATACACAACAAACACACAATGGCAATACACACGCAACACAACACACATACACAAATCACTTGCACACAATACACAAAAGCAATAAACAAACAACACAATCCACACAAGCACAACATACAACACAAATATAACCCACAGAAACACAACATGCACATATACACACAACACACATACAAAACATACAAGCACAACACACACAAACACAACTCACACACAACAAAACACACAAACACAACATACACACACAACTACACACACATTACACACGATACACACACACAAAACACAGACAAGCACAACACACACAAAGCCAACACAGACATACACAATGCACTCAAACACAGCACACACAAACAATATACACACAAACACAACATACACAATACACAAACACAACACCCAAACAAAACCCACAAAACAGAACCCACACAAGCACAACACACAAACACAACCCTCAAAAACACAACACACACAAACAAACACAAGACACACACAAAAGCTACACACAAACACAACACACATTACACACAAAGCACACATAAGTTCAACACACAGATTACCAACACAAACACAACACATAAACACAACCCACAAACACAACCCCCAAGCACAACACACATAAACACAACCCACATACACACAAAAACAACACACATACACAACCACAAGACACTCATAAACACATACACAACATATACACAATGCACACAAAAACAACACACACGATACACAAACACAACACATACAAACCCAACACATGCATAAGAGACAAAAACACAACCCACACGCAACACACACAAACACAAACACACAAACACAACATGCTTAAACAACACAAACACAATATACACAAACACAACACAATCCCCACACAACATACTCACATACAAAACCACACATACACAAGCACAAAACGCTCACAACTCAGACAAACACAACACACAAACACAACCCACACGCAAACACAATACACAAACACAGCACACATACACAATACACATTACTCCCATTACATGATACACAAACACAAAACAACCACAAGCTCAACACACACCTAACCAATACAGACAAACACAACAAAGACAAACATAACACACACAAACACATCCATCAAACACAACACACAAACACAACCCACACAAACAACATATGCACAAACATAACACACATACATAACATACATACACAACCACAAGAGACTCAAAAACACATACACAATAAACATATACGTAAGATACATATACCGAGCACAGTAAGGTATGCTTGGGACTGCAACTCTCCGTAGCTCAGTCTCATTTAAGTAAATAGGGCTGAGCTGCAATACCAGACATAATCACTACGAAATGTTTGGAGTCTTGCAAACAATCTAGGAGCCGAATGGTGACTGTAGCTCCTTTGGTTAGCCCAGCGGTGTGGCAAGTCAGAACCCTGCCAAACTCACGTCGTTGGTCATTCATATCAAAGTCATGGAAAAAATAGTTTAAAGGGAATGTATCATCATAACATGACCTATTGTATAAATCAGGTTTTTGTGTTACATGTATTTTTTAGAAAATGTTAGCAATGTTTATATTTTCATATCACTTTCTTTATTAAAAAACAAAATGAGTATTCTTGCAATTTTCACACTGGCTTTTTTAGATTCATGCTTGCTTTCCTTTCAGGTAGAGTTTTCAGCAGTTTCCTTATCATCAGAGGCAGAGTTTCAATGACAGGTAACACCTCTACATACAGTTGATAACACAGGATCCACCCATCACAGCAGGTGATGTGACGACTCCCCCTCCCTTCACAATGAACTTTCTCAGGCTCATTAGATGTTTCAATACAAATGGTAGGGTCGGGATCTGACCATCCTGGCTAATGTATATGTTCCTGAAACAACAGGAGCTTAAAATGTAAAGAAAGATCTGGAAAAAAAAATTGAAAAATGTAAAAAAAAAACATTTACAAACAAAAACCTGATTTAAACAGTACGTCATTTTCTAACAATACATTCATTGTAAATGTTATTACATATTCCAGAGGCTAAATAGAGCCTGGAAAGGAGGAGCGCAAGAATGTGGGATAAGTAACTACATAAGTGACACTGACATAAACAAATCTAGATCAGCAAAGTTAGCAAAACAAAAGCTAACATTTGTCTATTCATATATGATCAATCATCTATGCAAAACTGCACATCAATTTTATGCAATGCCACTTCCACTAACATATTGGAACACATCATCTGCATTATGCAAATGGAAGCAAGTTATGCAGATTATGCAGATGTGAAAATTGAATCATTCTATTATAACACAGTAACAAGTTACATGTTGAACACTGAATGCACATTAGATTCATCACAGATTTGTTAATACTTTTGTATAAACTAATGTATATATGTTTATAATGCAGAAAGTAACTAAAATGTCACTAATTTTTAAACTGTATAATGAATTTCCTTTTAGTTTGTGTAGGTGCTACAGTGGTGGCCAAAGTATTGGCACCCCTGCAATTCTGTCAGACAATACTCAGTTTCTTCCTGAAAATGATTGCAATCACAAATTCTTTGGTATTATTATCTTCATTCAATTTGTCTTCAATGAAAAAACACAAAAAGAATTGTCCTAAAGCCAAATTGGATATAATTCCACACCAAACCTAAAAAAGGGGGTGGACAAAAGTATTGGCACTGTTTGAAAAATCATGTGATGCTTCTCTAATTCGTGTAATTAACAGCACCTGTAACTTACCTGTGGCACCTAACAGGTGTTGGCAATAGCTAAATCACACTTGCAGCCAGTTAACATGGATTAAAGTTGACTCAACCTCTGTCCTGTGTCCTTGTGTGTACCACATTGAGCATGGAGAAAAGAAAGAAGACCAAAGAACTGTCTGAGGACTTGAGAAACCAAATTGTGAGGAAGCCTGAGCAAGCTCAAGGCTACAAGTCCATCTCCAAAGACCTGAATGTTCCTGTGTCTTCCGTGCGCAGTGTCATCAAGAAGTTTAAAGCCCATGGCACTGTGGCTAACCTCCCTAGATGTGGACGGAAAAGAAAAATTGACGAGAGATTTCAACACAAGATTGTGCGGATGGTGGATAAAGAACCTCGACTAACATCCAAACAAGTTCAAGCTGCCCTGTAGTCCGAGGGTACAACAGTGTCAACCCATACTATCCGTCGGCATCTGAATGAAAAGGGACTGTATGATAGGATACCCAGGAAGACCCCACTTCTTACCCCGAGACATGAAAAAGCCAGGTTGGAGTTTGCCAAAACTTACCTGAGAAAGCCTAAAACGTTTTGGAAGAATTTTCTCTGGTCAGATGAGACAAAAGTAGAGCTTTTTGACAAAAAGCATCAACATAGAGTGTACAGGAAAAAAAAGAGGCATTCAAAGAAAAGAACACGGTCCCTACAGTCAAACATGGCGGAGGTTCCGTGATGTTTTGGGGTTGCTTTGCTGCCTCTGGCACTGGACTGCTTGACCGTGTGCATGGCATTATGAAGTCTGAAGACTACCAACAAATTTTGCAGCATAATGTAGGGCCCAGTGTGAGAAAGCTGGGTCTCCCTCAGAGGTCATGGGTCTTCCAGCAGGACAATGACCCAAAACCCACTTCCAAAAGCACTATAAAATGGTTTGAGAGAAAGCACTGGAGACTTCTAAGGTGGCCAGCAATGAGTCCAGACCTGAATCCCATAGAACACCTGTGGACAGATCTCAAAATGGCAGTTTGGAGAAGGCACCCTTCAAATATCAGGGACCTGGAGCAGTTTGCCAAAGAAGAATGGTCTACAATTCCAGCAGAGCATTGTAAGAAACTCATTGATGGTTACCGGAAGCGGTTGTTTGCAGTTATTTTGGCTAAAGGTTGTGCAACCAAGTATTAGGCTGAGGGTGCCAATACTTTTGTCTGCCCCATTTTTGGAGTTTTGTGTGAAATGATCAATGATTTGATTTTTGCATCATTCTCTTTTGTGTTTTTTCCTTGCAAGCAAATTAAATGAAGATAGTAATACCAAATAATTTGTGATTGCAATCATTTTCAGGAAGAAACTGAGTATTATCTGACAGAATTGCAGGGGTGCCAATACTTTTGGCCACCACTGTAAGTAACAAATCTTCATATTAATATTCTATGAAACCAATCGCCACAATAGCATGCAGTCACTAGGGCACTCAGTCTTGGAAGTTAGTGCTAAATGCAGTCACCAGAGCACTCGGTCTTGGAAGTTAGTGCTAAATGCGGTCACAAGAGCACTCGGTCTTGGAAGTTAGTGCTAAATGCGGTCACAAGAGCACCCGGTCTCAGAAGTTAGTGCTAAAAGCAATCACCAGAAGTGTGAAAATTTAGCACTAACTTCCAGGATTGGGTACTCTGGTGACTGCATGCTACAATGTTGACTGTATCAATAATAATAACTATTATGGCAACTCAGTACCACTGACCAACATAAAATGGGTTCTAATAGACAATATGTACAGCTCTTATTAAGGAATTAGACAAAAATTAATACAGGGATGAATGGTCAACCTACAACCTTTACAGTGTGCTTTCATATCTTCTCAATAAAGACCCACCTGAAGCCGTTTTTCTTGTTCATTTTTGGAAAAAAAGCCCTATAGACTCCATCAATAGAGAAGCACAGTGCATAGTGAATCTTAAACTGAAAACCTGATGCCAAATTGGTAATTATAGAGATATACAGTACAGACCAAAAGTTTGGACACACCTCATTTAAAGATTTTTCTGTATTTTCATGACTTTGAAAATTGTACATTCACACTGAAGGCATCAAAACTATGAATTAACACATGTGGAATTATATACTTAACAAAAAAGTGTGAAACAACTGAAAATATGTCTTATATTCTAGGTTCTTCAAAGTAGCCACCTTTTGCTTTGATGACTGCTTTGCACACTCTTGGCATTCTCTTGATGAGCTTCAAGAGGTAGTCACCGGAAATGGTTTTCACTTCACCGGTGTGCCCTGTCAGGTTTAATAAGTGGGATTTCTTGCCTTATAAATGGGGTTGGGACCATCAGTTGTGTTGTGCAGAAGTCAGGTGGATACACAGCTGATAGTCCTACTGAATAGACTGTTAGAATTTGTATTTTGGCAAGAAAAAAGCAGCTAAGTAAAGAAAAACGAGTGGCCATCATTACTTTAAGAAATGAAGGTCAGTCAGTTCGAAAAATTTGGCAAACTTTGAAAGTGTCCCCAAGTGCAGTTACAAAAACCATCAAGCGCTACAAAGAAACTGGCTCACATGAGGACCGCCCCAGGAAAGGAAGACCAAGAGTCACCTCTGCTTCTGAGGATAAGTTTATCCGAGTCACCAGCCTCAGAAATCGCAGGTTAACAGCAGCTCAGATTAGAGACCAGGTCAATGCCACACAGAGTTCTAGCAGCAGACACATCTCTTCAACAACTGTTAAGAGGAGACTTTGTGCAGCAGGCCTTCATGGTAAAATAGCTGCTAGGAAACTACTGCTAAGGACAGGCAACAAGCAGAAAAGACTTGTTTAGGCTAAAGAACACAAGGAATGGACATTAGACCATTGGAAATCTGTGATTTGGTCCAATGAGTCCAAATTTGAGATCTTTGGTTCCAACCACCGTGTCTTTGTGCGACGCAGAAAAGGTGAACGGATGGACTCTACATGCCTGGTTCCCACCTTGAAGCATGGAGGAGGAGGTGTGATGGTGTGGGGGTGCTTTGCTGGTGACACTGTTGGGGATTTATTCAAAATTGAAGGCATACTGAACCAGCATGGCTACCACAGCATCTTGCAGCGACATGCTATCCCATCCGGTTTGCATTTAGTTGGACCATCATTTATTTTTCAACAGGACAATGACCCCAAACACACCTCCAGGCTGTGTAAGGGCTATTTGACCAAGAAGGAGAGTGATGGGGTGCTACGCCAGATGACCTGGCCTCCACAGACACAAGACCTGAACCCAATTGAGATGGTTTGGGGTGAGCTGGACCGCAGAGTGAAGGCAAAAGGGCCAACAAGTGCTAAGCATCTCTGGGAACTCCTTCAAGATTGTTGGAAGACCATTTCCGGTGACTACCTCTTGAAGCTCATCAAGAGAATGCCAAGAGTGTGCAAAGCAGTCATCAAAGCAAAAGGTGGCTACTTTGAAGAACCTAGAATATAAGACATATTTTCAGTTGTTTCACACTTTTTTGTTAAGTATATAATTCCACATGTGTTAATTCATAGTTTTGATGCCTTCTGTCTGAATGTACAATTTTCATAGTCATGAAAATACAGAAAAATCTTTAAATGAGAAGGTGTGTCCAAACTTTTGGCCTGTACTGTACGTCAGACCTTTTCAGTTGTCTGACCCAACTGAGGATCCTAAATTGTCAATTTAACTGTACATACAAACATCCTGTAATAAAAAAATCTGATAATTCAGCCCTAATTTTGACCCTTAAAAAAAATCCAATAATTTAAGGCTAGCACACCATCCCAGTTGTAAGTATACAGCTGCTATGGGGACTGAAAAGTCAATTGCAGTTTAAAAGCTATAGGGAAATTCATCATGCAACTTACTGCACTTTTCTGGCATATAAAAGTCACAAGTTTTGCAACTTTTGCCATTTATATGCCCACACTTCCATTTCTCTACTAAGTGGGTGAGACTTCACCCGAGGAGCTGGTCCTTGAGAAGCCTGAGTAAGTAAAACTAATTTATGCCAGAAATTGGTGTAAATTGTCTTAGGAATCTACTCCAGTTCATCTTACTTTGTTATTAATATTGGAAATGTAGACATAAATTGAGAATTGGTTGTCACCATTCTTCTAGTAAAGAGGGTGTTCTCCAATAAACTTTTGACATTTTTCAATCAGTGTTGACATTGCCAGATCTCATAAGGACCCTATTCTCAAGGTAGATGGTTAAGACCAGTTGACAATGTATTTGTACATTTCTAGGAAAAATAACAGAAGAATGGCTCAATGCATAGTGAAATGTCATGAGAAATGACTGGTCATCCTAAGGGCTTGTACAGTTGACTGTATTTTTGGTCCAAGAGTGATCAGACAAAACATCGGATCTCACCCAGACCAATGTTCATCTATGGGGTCATACACATGTCCAATTTTTTTCTTAGACAGATTCTGTCCAAGGAAAAAATTTCAGTATTCATGATTTGAATCTGTAAAACAGATCCTACTCGACCATGCAAGTCAATGGGTCTGTCAAAATAATTGGACTGCATTCAGATGATACTCGAGTATGGTCCAATTTTCACGGTCTGACAGAATGGAGAAGATAGGAGATTTTTTTTTTCTCATCTTCTTCGTGTCAGAGAAAATCAGATCACACTGTGATCACACTCTGATCAAACTCTGATCAGAGTGTGATTAGCATAAATCGGACTGAATTTCCCAGATGATAGAAAATATGGTCGCGTGACCCCTAAATATGTAAAATAGGAAAAATACCTCGAACATACATACAAAAAACACCCATAGTTCATACATTTATCATAAAACTCTATATTCAATAGAAAACCTAATTTCCTAAGTGTCCTAAATCTAATTTTGCAGCTATTTATAAGAATGTAAAAAAAAATTCCCAGTATTTTTTTTTACCAGATTTTTTTTCACCTGGAACTTTTATACATTGCCCCCCATATTACTAAAAGCCACACAATAAATACAAAAAAAATTCCTGTGGTTTTTTATCTACTAGACTTTTTTCTCCTGGAACTTTTATGCAATGCCCCCATATTACTAAAAGCCACACAATAAAAAGTAACACATGTATTAGAACAAGGGTTTGAAAAGCAGTAGAATAATACATTGAATTCCATAGACGAAACTTAGTCACCATCCGGGAAACTTATAGCCTGCTGAGAAATGTTCACGTAATGCTAAATTAGGACATAACAGATAGCTCTCTAGTGAGTAAAGTTGGCATCTTGTAAAAGCTTATTAAAAGAGATGCTAATAACATTCACATGTATATAAGGATCTACTCACACTAGTGTTAATGGTGTCTATTGGGATTTCTGTCTGCTTTCAGGTATTTTTGACTATCGTTCTGGAGCGAAGAAGAAGATGCCAGAGCGCCTATAAAAATAACAGATGCAGGTGGAATCCCATCAAATGTATATGAATCCCGACAAAAACCTGATCCCATTAAAGGTAGGATTCAAGAAGTGGTTAGCACGGTGGCTCAGTGGTTAGCACGGTGGCTGAGTGGTTAGCATGATGGCTCAGTGGTTAGTACTATAGCCTTGCAGCACTGGGGTCCTGGGTTTAACATCTGCAAGGAGTTTGTATGTTCTCCCCGTGTTTGCGTGGGTTTCCTCCGGGTTCTTCAGTTTCCTTCCGGCACTCCAAAGACATACTGATAGGGAATGTAGATTGTGAGCCCCAATGGGGACAGTGCTGATGATGTCTGTAAAGCGCTGTGGGATTAATGGTGCTATATAAGTAAGTAAAATAATAAAAATAAATCTAGAAAGTTATGACCCTAGTGTGAAAAGAGGCTTAAATGAGGTGGGTACGTTCTGATGAAATTTAAAAAATGCCATAAACTGATGTGTAAT
The DNA here is from genome assembly GCF_046119375.1 of Phyllobates terribilis. Taxonomy (NCBI): domain Eukaryota; kingdom Metazoa; phylum Chordata; class Amphibia; order Anura; family Dendrobatidae; genus Phyllobates; species Phyllobates terribilis. The sequence continues at coordinate 104,894,573 of NW_027362769.1, read as the reverse complement.
GACATATAAAATTCTTAAACATGGCAAGCATCTATACACAATGCCCAAGGGCAGAGAGAGGGATTTAGTGTGGATGCTAAGGTAAGGCATTATTGCATTATTACAATATAAATTCCAATTATCAGGTTCTCGTTTTTCTATTCTTCAATGCAAACTTTCATTGTTGTCCTATGTAAGAAGCAAAAAGACATTTCTTGTTAGTGACAGCGATCAGAGATCTTAAAAACAATAAAGAATTAATGTACTGAATATGATAGAAAATTACATTATTTATAATTATACCAATACATTTTAATTGCAGAAAATGAAACTCCCCCTTAAGACTGTAGTTAAAATGAGTATATGTCAGACATGGGATATTTATCTATAGACAATTAAATCCAGCTAAATTGACCCATATATAAATATTTTCTGAAATATCATATTTTGAGAATTTAGAATGAAAATTTTGATCTATCTGGTTGTATTTTGTTCAGCCGATGCCAGCGGAAAATAAAAGCATATGGAATGAAGAAAACTGTAAAAAAAACAAAGGAGGAAGAAAACAGGTGATACATTGCATTAGTGTATGTTTTGGTAAAGATAGGAAGAATAAAGCAAGGCATAGGTGAGTGCTCACATTACACGGTTGTAAATGGAGGGGCACAACACTGTTTAAGCGTATATACACAGTAAATGGATGAGTGCAGCTGGTGCTCAGATCCCTATGGATGTAGGGTGCCAACCTTGCCAGCGGTGACAACGTCGAGAGAATAACTTATGGTAGACAGTTCAGTTAGCAAAAAATTGAGCACCATATGTAGTCAATCAACATCAAGTAGTCATAAAAGGTCCAGTTTATTAGTAACTTTCATAAAACAACACATTTTGGGGATTTGGATCAACTTTGTAAATTTTACTGGAAATAACATCACTTTCTGTTAACTTGACAAAGGGGATTAAGGTCCCAAAAACACATTGTTTTATGGAAGTGACGAATTAAAGGGGTACTCCAGGGAGATAAAAAAATGTTGTACTGTCTCTGCCCTCATAAACTATAAAGATGAAAAGCCCAGTACATTTTTATTATCTTTAGAACACTTGTAATTCCGTGTGCCAGGAGCTGCTCCTCATTGCTCCCCCCTCCTGTCTGGGACATTATGTCACACAGCAGTGTGCAGCTCCCCACTGTAACAGCCAGCCTGAGAAAATGGGGTGTGGCCACACCCCTTATTATCTACAGAGAAACAGCTATTATCAGGAGACTGTCTGATAGTAACAGCATGGAGCTGCACACTGCTGTAATGTCCCAGACGGAGGGGTGAGCAGTGAAGAGCAGCTCCTGTCACACCAGCCTCCTGATAATGTCTCTTTGTCTGCAGACTTAGGTGAGGGTGCATGACAGGGGCGTGGCCTACATCCTGCTAGTAGCCCTGCTGTGAAGGAGACATTATCAGGGGGCTGGCTGCTACAAGTAGCCGGGTTGAAGGCCATGCCCCACCACACCCCCTCACCTCGGCCTGCAGACAGGGAGACAGTGATTATCAGCCAGCCTACTGATAATCACTGTTTCTCTGTAGAGAACAGGGGGCGAGCAGCTCTTGTCACACTAAAAGTGCTATAAAGATATTAGAACTGCACTGGGCATCTCATATTTATAGTCTATGAGGGCAGGGACAGTACAATTTTTTTTTTATCTCCACGGAGTGCCCTTTTAACTGGACCTTTTATGACTGCTGGATGTTGAGCGCCTCTGTATATGGTGCTCAATTTATTGGTAACCGATTCGGCTACCATACGGTATTATCTCTGAGTGCGTTGTGTGACTGTCTGAATTTAACCAGTCTTTTATAGAGATGAGCGGATTGATCCATGGAGGATCAAGTTTGAGTCCAATTTCCTTTAATGTGAATTGAAACATTTTGGAATTTGAGCTGCAAGTTCATAAAAAAAAAACTTGCCTAACTCCATTGCCCACACTGCTGAAGCGGGCTATCCTCATTTTGTGGTCATGCGGGTTTCCCCATCATGCACTGCAGCTATGTCATCTTATGGATTATCATACCTTGCACAGCGGTGGTCAGGACCAGGGCCATCACAGATCAGCCGCTCCCAGTGGATCACAATTTGTACAGCAGAAACGTTTTCCATCACTAGAGTCACTGGGTAAGTCTCTCTCTCCTGTAGAGTGTAAGCTTGTATGTACAGCAGAGTCCTGTCTCTCTCCAATAAAGTTTAAGACGTTATGGTCACTGGAGATCCTCTCTTTCTCTCCTATGAAGTATAAGTTCTTATGGCCAGTGGGATCCTCTCTCTCTCCTGTAGAGCAGTGTTCCCCAACTCCAGTCCTCAAGGCCCACCAGAAGTTCATGTTTCAGGATTTCCTTAGTATTACACAAGTGATGTAATTATTGCCTGTGCAATACTAAGGATATCCTGAAAACATGATCTGTTGGTGGTCCTTGAGGACTGGAGTTGGGGAACCATGCTGTAGAGTGTAAGCTCTTATGGTCAGTGGGGTCCTCTCTCTCTCTCTCTCCTGTAGAATGTAAGCTCTTATGGTCAGTGGGATCCTCTATCCCTTTCTCTCCTGTAGAGTCTAAGTTGTTATGGTTAGTGGGATCCTCTCTCCCTTTCTCTCCTGTAGAGTGTAAGTTCTTATGGTCAGTGGGGTCCTCTCTCTCGCTCCTGTAGAATGTAAGCTCTTATGGTCAGTGGGATCCTCTCTCCCTTTCTTTCCTGTAGAGTGTAAGTTCTTATGGTCAGTGGGATCCTCACTCCGTTTCTCTCCTGTAGAGTGTAAGTTCTTATGGTCAGTGGGGTCTTCTCTCTCTCTCCTGTAGAATGTAAGATCTTATGGTCAGTGGGGTCCTATTTGCCTCTCTCTCTCTCCCCTGTAGAGTGTAAGTTCTATTGACCAGTAGGATCCTCCCTCTCTCTCTCTCTTACTCTTCACTCAAGAAGGATCAGGAATTAAATTTCATCTTTTAATCCTTTTCTTGTCAGAGGAGACTAGCAAGCACAAAAGTAGTCTGGCATCTGCTTTCTCCACTTTTCCCCAATGGAAGTGACGCGCCCCCTGGGCCAGTGCTGTAGGGGATACCCGGAGCCGGATCTCGATGGGGGTAGTAGTCCTTGTGGCGGTGACCCGGTCCGTGCCCAGGGTGTCAAACTAAGTGGCAGTCTATGGCAGTAGATGTTAACTTGATTGTCGACTACGCCACCCGTTGAGTGCGGCTTTGAAGCCGCCGCTGCAGAGCAGTCCACTGAGGCTGGTGGTATATGTGCAGCAGTGATGGTATAACCCCCAACGGGAGGGGTATGGCCTCAGGGCAGCAGATGTAGATGATGGGGGTTGTGATGATGCAGAAAGAAGATTCAGAGTCAGGAGATGCAGTTCAGGATTTTTACTTACTGGTGTTCTCTTGGTCACTCTGGCCTTGAGTGACCACCCGAGCCGTGCTGCGTCCACCAGGTCCTGGACTCGGCCAACCCCCAGGCAATTCCGGAGCGTGGTCCTGAGCTCCTTTCTGACTCTCCCTTCCTCTGGCCGTTCCCACCAGGGATCCACTTTTGGCTGGCTCCCTCGGGTCTCTTGGTGGTCAAGCCTCCTTTGGGCTCCCTGACCCTATACTCGGTGTGCCTTTCTAGTGGATTTGGTGAGGGTCGTGGCAGATCCTGACCACGACCTCCGGTTCCTGGCTAAGGTTGGTTTTGGCCTCTGCCAGCTTGGGATCCGGTACCCTTGTCCGCCAACCCTTCACCCTTTTGTCTTTATTCTGGGATCTTGGGGTTCCCTTCTTGTCTCCTCTCTGGGTCCTTCTTTTCTCCTCTCTCCCTCTGCAGGCTCTGCTCTGGAGCTGGGCCCAGCCGGAGCCACAGCTCCCTGTCAGCCCTCCTGGCTGAGCTCCTCTGCTCTGCTCCTCAGGCTAAACTCTCACTGACTGACCCTGTTCTAAGATGGTGCCCACCTTATATACTCCCTCTATGTGTGAGCTCAGGTGACCAGCACCCAATGAGCTCCTATCTTTACCCAGACTACTCCCCCTATCTGCCCCTACACTACTGGGATGTTCCACCCCCCTCCCACTCCAGCCAGGGACAGACGCTGTCGTACCTGCACATAAACTGGTGGGAGTACCGTTGATCTGTCCCCCGGAAATGGGATGTATGTAGTGCATGCAGCCTACTAGCTCAGTTCCACACTCCATCCTTACCCGGGAGTGGAATACCACACCTCTGGCTTGAGGTGTAATACCCCTGTAGCAGCCGAATCCTCAGGGTGCTACAGAAGCACAAACACAATCTGTCAAACATAGAATGCAGGTACTGTATGTGAAGGGGGAAAAATTGGGATAAAAAGCTGCCAGCCCAAAGAACATTCAAATGGAAATTATTGTAGATGTTTATGACGCGCCCCCAGAGCCGTGGGGCACTCGGCAGCCGGGCCTCCGGTTTCCGGGGGATATCACGGTGGCTGGCCTGGTCCGTGACCCAGGGCGGTCAATGCAAAAGGGGAATATTTTTATATGTGGTTTTTGGGATTGTTCGTGACGCCACCTGTGGATTGCGGCCAAAAGGAGCCGCCGCTGCGGAGCCGTCCTCTGGAGCTGGTGTTGCGGCAGCAGGGGTGGTGTGGCTCTCCACAGGTAGAGCAAGCTCCAGGGCAGTGTAAGGTGGTGGGGGTTGCGCTGGGCGTTGTAGTGCAGGGAGGGAACGATGGCGCAGATCAAAGAATGGTCGGAGGCAGTGTGGTGCAGTCATCCGAGTTTTTACTCACAGCTCTTATGACAGTTCCACTGGTGCACTGTACAGGTGTCAGCCTCCCACGTCGTGTTCACCAGGCAGGGGTTCAGTACTTCCTCAGGTAGATCAGGGGTACCTGGCAGAACCCCACTTTCACGTGTTCCTATCTAGACCGTCTTCACGCTGGGTCTTTCTCCCTCCTGCCCTGCGCTTCTCACTCTCAATCCCTCTCGGGCGCTCTGAAGCCCCTCCTGTCCGTCGGAGTTCACAGACCTGCTTGACCCTCACAGGGATTAGAATGAGGCTTTGGCAACTGACTGTATAAGCCAGAAGCCTCCGGTTTTCCCAGCCAAGACCTGGAGTAACACGGCAGGACCAGGGGCCGGTCCCCTTCCTGCGGCCTACGATCCCTCTGTCTTCTGACAGATGCGGGGCGTACGGGTGCCGTCCTGCACTCACCGTACCCCCTAGGATCCCTTCTTAGAATGGAGCCTGCTCCCTGCTCCCCTCCTGGGCTTCTGACACTAGGCCCTAGTTGTGAAGCAGAGCTCCTAGTGAGACTCTGCTCCCGGACTGCTCTTCTGAACTGTCCTCTCACTACTCATCTGACTGTTCTGCCACCCTAAGATGGTTTCCCTATTTTATACTCCTACCAAAGTGCTCGCCCTAACTACTTCCTCCACCCACACCCACTACTGGTTCCCCCTACCTTTGGGTCCCCCTCCACTCCAGCCAGGGTCAGGGCTCAGCAGAAACATACATTGCGTCTTGCCCTTCCAGCTGGCCTGGAGCAGTGTAGTGTTGGATGCAGGTGTTGGGGCTCCGGGCAGCACTCCCTCCTTACCTGAGAGAAGGAGACACCACACCTCTGGGTGAGGTGCAGTACCTCTCTGGCGACTGAACCCTCAGGGGCGCCACATTTAGTCAACCTTACAGTCTCTAGGAAGTGATGGCGTTCAGCTCCAGAGACCAAGGAGTGACAAGGGAGATGCATAAAGAGTAGTAATGAGCGAGCATGCTCGCTACTACTCCGTGCTCGCCCGAGCATCTCACTGCTCGAGATGCTCGGCGCTCGCCGAGTATTTCCGGGGTTGCTCGGGGGGAGCTTGGGTCCCCTCTCTGCATGCTTGGCGCTCTTTACAGAGCCAATGAACATGCAGGGATTGCCTGCCACTCACTGTAATGCCGTAGCCATGTTGGTTGTGGCATTACAGTGATTGACTGGTCGGCACAGTCTACTCCGGAATCAGACAGTGTAGGGAGAGGTGCTTCTGAGCTAGGGAGAGATTTGCTTGTTTCTAGTTAGTGTAGGTATACCAAACTATATTAGAGACACATATCCATCTCAACGAACAGTCCTTCTGAGGACTAATCCATCTGCAGAGATATCAAGCAGGCTGTGTATATAGGCAGGCAGGTAGTGTATATAGCAGACTGCAGTGCACATAGCACAAGAGGCTCCATTCCAGTTTTGTCTGCTGCTGCTGTTAGATATTTCTAGAAATAGGCCCAGGTATCAGGGGCCAGGAATAATTTTTTTTTGGATCTTAATCCTCATTATTTGCTTAAAAAGCAATCCAGAGAACACAGTTTTTCTGTGCCATTTGCTTGTTGGCACTGCAGAATACAGCTAGGTCCTTTCCATATTACAGTGCTAAAAATCCAGCTATTTAAAACTGTGGTTTGTCCGTCACACGGATAACATATAATTGCGCTGAAAATATTGCCTTTTCTGGCCTCCATTAAAAAAAATGTCAGTGTCTCAGTGAAGCTATTGACACCAGTTTGCTGCTCAACATAGTTACCTACAGGCCAGCTATTTAAAACTGTGCTTTCTCCGTCACACGGATCAGATATACGTTTTCAGAAAATACTGCCATTTCTGACCTCCATTAAAAATTTGTTTCAGTGTGTCAGAGAAGCAATTGACACCAGTTTGCTGTTCAAAATAGTTACCTACAGGCCAGGTATTTAAAACTGTGGTTTGTCCATCACACGGATCACATATAAGTTCGCTCCAAATTCACTTATTTGTAGTGAGCGTGGAAGACATTGCTCTCCATTTAAAAAGGGCAAGGCACATGGCAAGGGACGGGTAAGTGGACGTGATGGTGATGATGGTGCATGCAGAGGCTGAGGCCGTGGGCAAGCTGGAATTGTGCCACAACAAACACCCACATCTTCTCGCTCGACCTTCCTGTCCCAATTAATAGGGGACCACAGAACACCACTATTGAACACAGAGCAGTGTGCAAAGGTTATTGGTTGGATAGCAGATAATGCTTCCAGTCACATCACCAGCATGATCAGGCACATGGCAGCAAAGCACCCAACTTTGTGGGCCGAACCAAAGGTCCAGGAACAGTGTATGTGGGTGGCACCACTGCTTCTTCTGCTGTTGTGCATGCAATCCAATCCCCTGTCCATGGTGCTTGTGAAGATGCCTCCTGCCCTGCACCTGTCATTGCACAGTCTCAAGTAGCAGCAATAGGAAGCATGTCTATGTCCTTGTCCTAGCGCAGCGTTCAGTTGTCCATACCCCAGTCTTTGTAACTCAAGTACAAATACGCAGCCAATGCCCCACAGGCCACACTATTAAATTCCCACATTTCGCGACTGCTTGCGCTTGAAATGTTGCCTTTTAGGCTCGTGGAGACAGAGGCATTACGCAACCTGATGGCGGTGGCCGTTCCTCGGTACCCGGTCCCCAGCCGCCACTATTTCTACCAGTGTGCCATCCCCGCATTACACAAGCACGTGTCCCAAAACATTAGCTGTGCCCTCAGCAATGCAGTTACTGGTAAAGTCCACCTAACCACAAACACGTGGACAAGTGCTTGTGGGCAGGGACGATACATCTCGCTGACGGCACACTGGGTTAACATAGTGGAAGCCAGGACCCAGTCAGACCTTGGGACGGAACACGTCCTCCCGACGCCAAGGATCGCAGGCCCTAGGTCAATCAGGGTTGGCGTCACAGTCTACAGCTCCTGCACCTCATCTTCCTCAGCCTCCTCCTCCTCTTCAGCCTCCATCTCCAAAATGACCACATCAGTCACAAGCTGGAAGCACTGCAGCACTGCCTTGGCCAAGCGGCAACAGGCTGTGTTGAAGCTAATATGCTTAGGTGACAAACTGCACAATGCTGAAGAGTTGTGGACAGCTCTGAAAGAGCGGCAGATCTGTGGCTCACACCCTGAACCTACAGCCAGGCATGGTCGGGTGTGACAATGGCCGGAACCTGAGGCGAGGCGAGCTCACACACATACCATGCCTGGCCCATGTGCTTAACCTCGTGGTTCAGCGATTTCTCAAACCGGAGAAGTCTCCGATTCTCTGGTGGGCCCGTCCAACCCTGCCGAGAAGCAGCCCTGGCTAAGAAAAGTTAATGGAAAGGTTCCCGGACACTCTATGCCTACTTTTTTAATGTGGATTGGACATGCTTATGCGTGTTATTTCTCAAACCACATTGAAGATCAGGCCATTGCCTAACTCTGTAGTCATGAAATTAAAGGTGCAAAGAAAGATGTTTGTGTGTCGAAGCACCACCGACAAGTGCGAACTGATGTTGGACGGGCTGCCATTTCTTCTGCAACAAGCTGCATTAGAGGACTTCCTGGGAGAAATAACACCCAGAGTAGATACGGTTTCCCTCTTTGCCAGTCCTTTTACCGAGCTAAAGAATTAGGCTGTGGTGAAATACAACTCTCAGCAAAAAAAAGCTGCGGATTGGCTCCGTACTGTCCCTGGCCACATTCACCTGTTCATGTGTTTGTGGTTAGGCGGTCCTTCCCAGTAAGTGCACTGGGGACGGCACGGGTAATGTTGTGGGACCCGTGCTTGTGTAAGGCGGAGACGATACAGACAGAAATAGTGGCGGCTGGGGACCGAGTATGGACACCCGGAAGCTGCCGACATAAGATTGTGGACAGCTTCCGCCTCCACGAGCCTGCAAGCAGCTGTCAAAAATTTGGCAGTATAGTATTGAAGCCTGTGGGTGGGTGGGTGGCTGACTGCATACTTGCGCTTGCATTCCAAGGAATGGGGTACTGACAACTGAACGCTGCACTGGGACAATGACGTGGACGGTGATTGTTGCAAGTCTGCAACGACAGGTGCATGGCGGGAGGCATCTTCGCATGCGCCAAGGATCACTTATGATGGGCACACTTTTAGGCAGTGACCTGAGATTCAGAGATGCTTCCAGGGGTTTTCCCCATGCTTTTCCCATGTCTTTTCAGCACTGCATGCATGTGTCACACACCACATGGCCAGATAAGGCTGTAAACGTTCTGACCCGAAGAATAAAGCTGTGTTATCACTTTTACCACACGATGAACGGAAAAAAAACACCCCAAAAGACAATTCCTAAATTTTAAGTTTTTGTTCAATAATGAGATGTCACCCCTAATTTTTTCATCTCAAATGTTCAGCAGTGGCATTTTATTGATATCTAATTTCCTCAAAACACAATAGAGACTAACAATGTCAATCCTCTAGGACTGTGGTCCCCAACCTTTCTGACCTTGAGAGCCACATTCCGCTTTGAAAGAAGGTTGTGAGCCACATCTAGTCGTGAGCCACATCCAGCTCCCGCCCCCCTCACAGTAGTGATACACAGAGCCCCCATTGCTGGTATAATGGCAGCCAAAGCTTTTCCACAGAAATCCCACAGAGGCAGTATACCAAGATCCAGAGGTTCCCACCATAAACGATACCTCCATTCAGTATTCTCGCATCAATCACTCTCACCACACTGTTGCATCCAGCTTCAAGCTCCTCCTCTGACAGTCAGCATCATCCGGTCTCCAGCTTCCCATGCTTAAATTATCTCCAAACCCCCAAGTCAAAAATACGCACATTCAGATCTGCTCTTTTGTGCAGGGTTGCTCACAAGATTCACCATCTGGAGACCTGCTCTTCATAGATGTTTGCTAGACTTGGTGCTAATGCACCGAGCTGGAATTCAGCCGCGAGCCACACATCATGGGCCCGCAAGCCACATATGGCTACCGAGCCATAGGTTGGGGACCCCTGCCCTAGGTCATAATGAGGAGTAGATGATCAGTTATTTGGACCAATATATTATATTATCATCATAATCTATTTGTTTATGCTATATGTCTTAGAGTATTAGGAAACTATTATCCTATATTCACCCCGATGTTATCTGTTTTTCATGTCTTACTTATATCATATTCCTGTTAATATTATCACCTATTAGCCTATAGTTATTTAGGGCTATATAGGGAGAGCCACCGATGAGCGGGGCCTCCATTTGTCGCTGATTCTAGGGTGCCAACCTCCGAGGCTAGGTAGATTTACTAAAATAGGGTAACAATAGAGGGTAAAATAGTGTTGCCGGTAGTTATTAGGATATTTTTTACCCACTGTGGGAAGAAAGTATGTTTGATTGTGTTCCATTTTTAATGCATATCAATTAAATTTGACTTTTTCAGGTTTTTTATGATATACTATTCTGGATAACCTTGAGACGTATAATACACTAAATGAAAACACTCATGGAATCAAAATCATCACTACACCTGTAAATAAATTCCCAGAGGAGTGCTTAGGGGCTCTCTACATGGAGTCCGCAGACTATTCTACGATAATTTGTTCTCCAAAAGTCAAACAGCACTCCGTCCCTCCTGAGTCTCACCATGTGGCTAGACTGTACTGTACAGCCACATATGAGATATAGTTACAGTTATATGAAAAAGTTTGGGCACCCCTATTAATATTAAGCTTAATGTTTTTTAAAAATTGGTGTTTTTGCAACAGCTATTTCAGTTTGATATATGTAATAACTGTTGGACACAGTAATGTTTCTGCCTTGAAATGAGGTTTATTGTACTAACAGAAAATGTGCAATCTGCATTCAAACAAAATTTGACAGGTGCATAAGTATGGGCACCCTTATCATTTTCTTGTTTTAAATACTCCTACCTACTTTTTACTGACTTACTAAAGCCCTTTTTTTGGTTTTGTAACCTCATTGAGCTTTGAACTTCATAGCCAGGTGTATGCAATCATGAGAAAAGCTACTTAAAGTGGCCACTTGCAAGTTGTTCTGCTGTTTGAATCTCGTCTGAAGAGTGGCATCATGGGCTCCTCAAAACAACTGTCAAATGATCTGAAAACAAAGATTATTCAGCATAGTTGTTCAGGGGAAGGATACAAAAAGCTGTCTCAGAGATTTAACCTGTCAATTTCCACTGTGAGGAACATAGTAAGGAAATGGAAGAACACGGACAGTTCTTGTTAAGGTCAGAAGTGGCAGGCCAAGAAAAACATCAGAAAGGCAGAGAAGAAGAATGGTGAGATCAGTCAAGGACAATCCTCAGACCACCTCCAGAGAGCTGCAGCATCAACTTGCTGCAGATGGTGTCACTGTGCATCGGTCAACTATACAACACACTTTGCACAAGGAGAAGCTGTATGGGAGAGTGATGCGAAAGAAGCCGTTTCTGCAAGCACGCCACAAACAGAGTCGGCTGAGGTATGCAAAAGCATATTTGGAGAAGCCAATTTCTCTTTGGAAGAAGGTCCTGTGGACTGATGAAACCAAGATTGAGTTGTTTGGTCATGCAAAAAGGCGTTATGCATGGCGGCAAAAAAACACAGCATTCCAAGAAAAACACTTGCTACCCACAGTAAAATTTGGTGGAGGTTCCATCATGCTTTGGGGCTGTGTGGCCAATGCCGGCACCGGGAATCTTGTTAAAGTTGAGGGACGCATGGATTCCACTCAGTATCAGCAGATTCTTGACAATAATGTTCAAGAATCAGTGACAAAGTTGAAGTTACGCAGGGGATAGATCTTTCAGCCAGACAATGATCCAAAACACCGCTCCAAATCTACTCAGGCATTCATGCAGAGGAACAATTACAATGTTCTGGAATGGCCATCCCAGTCCCCAGACCTGAATATCATTGAACATCTGTGGGATCATTTGAAGAGGGCTGTCCATGCTCGGCGACCATCAAACTTAACTGAACTGGAATTGTTTTGTAAAGAGGAATGGTCAAAAATACCTTCATCCAGGATCCAGGAAATCATTAAAAGCTACAGGAAGCAACTAGAGGCTGTTGTTTTTGCAAAAGGAGGATCTACTAAATATTAATGTCACTTTTCTGGTGAGGTGCCCATACTTATGCACCTGTCAAATTTTGTTTGAATGCAGATTGCACATTTTCTGTTAGTACAATAAACCTCATTTCAAGGCAGAAACATTACTGTGTCCAACAGTTATTACATATATCAAACTGAAATAGCTGTTGCAAAAACACCAATTTTTATAAAACATTAAGCTTAAGATTAATAGGGGTGCCCAAACTTTTTCATATAACTGTATGTTCAGCTGAAATTGTGTGACAAATTTTGATGCCACTTTTACCCATTTCCCCATATGAAAATGTAAAATCCTGGGCTAAAACAATTTTTCTGTGGTAAAAATTTAATTATTTTTTCTTCACCACCCAATGGTATATAAATCTGTGACCCAGCTGTGATGTCAATATCATCACTGTATCTTTAGATGAATTTATTGAGAGGTGTACTTTGTAATATGGAGTCACTTATGGGGGATTCTGCTGTTCTGGGATATCTACCAATGTGACATGGCACCCTCAAACCATTTCAGCAAAATCTGAATTCCAATATGGCGCTCCTTACCTTCTGAGCTTTGCCTGTGTCTCAAAAGCAGTTTTCAACCACTTATGGGGTATTGGCGTACTTAGGAGAAACTGAGTAACAAATTGTACTGTTCGTTTTCTCCTATTACCCCTTCTGAAAATTGCAACCTTGGGGCCAAAGCAACATTTTAGTGGAAAAAATGGTAATATTTCATTTACGCAGCCCAATGTTAAACAATTCTGTGAATTGCCTGGGGATTAAAAATACTCACTACTCCCCTAGATGAATTCCTTGAGAGGTGTAATTTCCAAAATGGGCTCACTTGTGGGGGTTTCTGCTGTTTTGGCATGCCTTGAAATGTGACATGGCGTCCACAACCTATGCCAGACAAAATGGTGTCCCTTCCAAGCCATGCGCCCAAACAGTAGTTTTCCTCCAAATACTGGGCAGTGGTGTGCTCAGGAGAAATTGCATAACAAATTGTAAAGTTCATTTTCTCCTGTTACTCTTGTGAAAATAAAAAAAATTGTGCTAAAGCAACATTATTGTAGGAAAAATAAACATTTTTGTGCGAAAAGTTAAAATTTAAATTTTTTCCTTCCGCATTTCTTTAGTTCCCGTGAAACACTTGAAGGGTTAATAAACTTCTTGAATGTGGTTTTGAGCACTTTGAGGGGTGCAGTTTTTAGAATGATGTCACTTTTGGGTATTTTCTTTCATATAGACCCCTCAAAGTAACTTCAAATATGATGTGGTCCCTAAAAAAATGGTTTTGTAAATTTTGTTGGAAAAATGAGAAATTCCTGAATAACTTTTAATACTTATAACTTCCTAACAAAATAAAATTATGTTTAAAAAATGATGGTGATGTAAAGTAGACATGTGGTAAATGTTATTTATTAACTATTTTGTGTGATATAACTATCTGGTTTAAGGGCGTAAAAATTTTAAATTTGAAAATTGCTACATTTTTAACATTTTTGAAAAAATGCCGATATTTTCACAAATAAATGCAAAAAATATTGACCTAAATTTACCATTATCATGAAACACAATATGTCACGAAAAAGCAGTCTCAGAATCACTGGGATACATTGAAAAGTTCCAGAGTTATTACCTCATAAAGTGACACTGGTCAGAATTGAAAAAATTGGAAGGTGAAAACAGGCCCTGGAGCGAAATGGTTAATATAGGCCAATATGAACCCATAATTGAGTTACACTAGTGGGTACATTTTCACACAATAAACAACTTTCCAAAGTACCAAATAGAGATCTGAAAAAGAAAACTATTTTTAATTATTTAACCATATCACATGATCTCTGCCCCACTGCTGATTGGCTGAGAAACATCATATGGTAGCCTATAATGCCATTACTTTTGTTCAGACATATACAGAAGCGATGTGAAATATGTGGGTGTTATACAAGAAAAAATATATATACTTTATTTATTTTATAAAGTTATATTTCTTGTGTTTCCAGAATATTGTTTTTAGTATATAAAACCTAGATAGTCATCTTCTTTTCTCATCATATTTTTTTAATCTCTTTTGTTACTCCTTGCAGACATATATTTCTAACTAATAATTGCATGAGCCAGACAAAGAAAATGTGAAAAAAATGAAATAATGGCAAAGTGAATTGCAACAGGTATTGTAAAAAAAAATCTTGGAAGACATTCATCTGTAATCTTTATAAGTACGACATTTCTAAAACACCATACAGTATTACCATGTAATAAGACAGGCTGGTTGCCAAACGGAATTTTTCGTGCAGATAAGCTGCGATTTCACTGCAAAGAATTGCAAAGTAAATGTGAAATATGCCTACGAGAATGTCATTATTGGCTTTATTAATAACTTAATTGACATTAAGGCAAGTGCTTCAACCCTTAATGCAGTTTATAGAATTGCCAGACACTGCGAGCTTAGATTTTATTTTCCCTGAAGCTACAGGACTTGATGAGACTACATTTTCTTCCAAGAGTTCAATGCGAATAAAGAACACTAAATAGTGAGTGTGAGAATAGTCACACTAAATCATTATAAATGCATTATAATAAAGATGTTATGAGCTATCGTATATTAAACTCACTCTTCAAACTGAGATGATCTACAAGTAGATTCTGAATTACATCCTGACACCAAAAAATGGTTGTTAATGTAACCCTTGCCAATGGTGAACCCAATCTGTCATTACTATACAATTAAATAAAAATCATATTATAATCTGCTCATCAATACACACATAGTATTTCACCTGACTGATTAAAGGATTGTCCACTTTCCCTTAGGCTACATTTACACATTGGTGTGATTTTTACCATCCATGAGAAATGGGCCATTTTTTTTCTGAGGTGTGGTTCCTAGTTGCACACCTGAACTGGTCTGCTTGCTTCTAAACCATATATCCCTACAGAAATGTTATGTCACTCCACCATAGAATAAAATATAATCATTTTGTTAATAAATATTACAAAAAAAACTACATCATGATATTAATTAAAAGAAAAGATCAAGGAAATACAGAATAAACAAGCAGACATGCGCAGGTATGGATATCAAATAATGAACATACAGATGAGTGCCAATAATACATATTAAATAAATAGGGAAGATGCAAAACATAAAAGGACGCATATACAATATCCCTGTATATATTGCAATAATAATATTAAAATAGTAAAGACACAATTACATATATAATGTGTGGAACATAATTATCCAAGAACCATATGGATGCCCATACCCCGACGAGCGTTTCGCCTGCTGCTTTCTCAAGGATATATTGTTTCTATGCCAATAAAAAAACCCTTGGAAGGTCACTTTTTTTATTCAAGTATATCAATGAGCTACAGATCAGTGAGACACATGCAAAATGGAAGTCTTCCAATTTACATCCGTGTTTCACAAATCCCCTTTGACTTGATGGTCGAGTCTAATTGGCAAACCTGGGTCAGAATAGTGACACGCCCAGAGGGGGATATGGGGGGAAACTTGGTACCCGGGCCTTGACCTTCTGTGGGATGTCACGGCAGTCAGCTCCCGTGCCCGTACCCTGGGGTCACTCTTTAAAAGGGGTTTTGTTAACAGTTTTGTCTCGTGACGCCACCTGTGGTTCCCGGTAATGAGTACCGGCGCTGCTGCAGACCTCCGGGGGTGATGGGATGGCAGCTGGGATGTTTCTGCTCCCCACAGGCAGAGCGGGCCCCCGGGGCAGAGTTGATGGAAGGGATGCAGGTGAGAGGTGGCCCAGCCGGGCCAGGGGAGAATAACAGACACGCACACAGGGGGTTCGCTTCAGTACCTTTACTGGTGTAGACGGCAGGTACGGTCCAGGGTACTTGATAGGAAGGGTGCACTTCTGGACTCTCCCCCGTGAGCGGTTATAAGGCCTCCTGATCTGTTTCTTCCTCTCTCTCTGAAGCTTCTGACCAGCCTGAAACTAGGCCTAGCTTCTGTGCTCTTTCACTTTCCTCACCTGCATGCTTGGTGGTAAGAACTTTCGTCTGGCTACCACTATCCCTGGACGCTGGGGCCTTCGTGGTTCCTAGTTCTTTAAATGATTGTAGTTTCAGGTTGACCAGGGGTTTAGAACCCTCCTGGTATACCGGTTGTCCCTACTGGGCGTAGAGGACCCTGTAGGCACGGACTCGGTTTCCGTCTTGTGTTCTGGGGTGAGCTTCAGATGCTCCTCGGCTCCCATAACTCCTCTCACTCTTCTCCTTGCCTCCGGCCACGCTCTAGGCCCTGAGGCTTCAGCACGTGCTTTAGGCCCTGGCTGGCCCTCAGCACAGCAGCTCACATGCTGCTTCTGATCTCTGTGCCAGCAGACACTGACTCTAACTCCACCTTCCAGTCTATATATATCACTAACAGGGCTCCCTCTGGTGGTATGAGGTGGAAGGGTAGAGGTGTCTGTTATGTAATGAGGGCCTCTTCTGGAGAAGTCCGTCCATGCACCCTTTTGGGTCCTGTGGTACCTGTAATAGCAGGATGCCACATTAGGACATGCTCTGAGTCTCATGGATTTCATGCTTGGATCTCACGGATTTCATACTTGGATTCATGATTTTCACGGATGTGTGAATAATGGAATGGGTCTGTGTGATTTTAGAGACAAAAATTGGACAGCACACGGGCATTTAACATGGATGTGTGAATGTAGCTGCCTTTTTAGTAAAAATCCCACTATAAGATTATTATTATTATTATTTATTATTAGAGTGCCATTTATTCCATGTCGCTTTACATGTGAAAGGGGTATACAAAGCACAAACAATTACAATAATTTTGAACAATACAAGTCAGCAACTGGTACAGGAGCAGAGAGGACCCTGCCCGCGAGAGCTCACAATCTACAAGTGATGGGAGAGGATACAGTAGGTGAGGGTAGAGCTGGTCGTGCAGCGGTATGATGGAGCGGTGGTTACTGCAGGTTGTAGGCTTGTTGGAAGAGGTGGGTCTTTTGGTTCCTTTTGAAGATATCCACGGTAGGCGAGAGTCTGATGTGTTGGGATAGAGAGTTCCAGAGTGGGGGGTATGCATGGGAGAAATCTTGTATACGATTGTGAGAAGAGGAGATTAGAGGGGAGTAGAGAAGGAGATCTTGTGAGGATCGGAGGCTGCGTGCAGGTAAGTACCGGGAGACTAGGTCACAGATGTATGGAGGAGACAGGTTGTGGATGGCTTTGTATGCCATGGTTACGGTTTTTAATTGGATTCTCTGGGCAATAGGGAACCAGTGAAGGGATTGACAGAGAGGAGAGACCAGGGAATAGCGGGGAAACAGATGGATTAGTTGGGCAGTAGAGTTTAGGATAGATTGGAGGGGTGCGAGAGTGTTAGAGGGGAGGCCATAGAGCAGGAGGTTGCAGTAGT
This sequence comes from Phyllobates terribilis, assembly GCF_046119375.1. NCBI lineage: Eukaryota > Metazoa > Chordata > Amphibia > Anura > Dendrobatidae > Phyllobates > Phyllobates terribilis. The sequence goes on along the minus strand of NW_027362769.1, from coordinate 104,877,327 downwards.
CAAGGTGGGAGATGATGAGGGCATGCACTAGTGTTTTTGCAGATTCGTGGTTGAGGAATGTGCGGATCCGGGAAATATTTTTGAGTTGGAGTCTGCAGGAAGTGGAAAGGGCTTGGATATGTGGTTTGAAGGAGAGATTAGTGTCCAGGGTTACCCCGAGGCAGTGAGCTTGCTGGACTGGGGAGATTGAGCAACCATTGACTATGATGGATAGGTTAGATGAGGGGGTTGAGTGAGGCGGTGGAAAGATGATGATTCTATTTTATCCATGTTAAGTTTTACGAATCCAGCAGAGAAGAAAGATGAAATAGCGGACAGACATTGTGGGATTCTGGTTAGTAAGGAGGAGATATTGGGTCCAGAGAGGTAGATCTGTGTGTCATCAGCATAGAGGTGATACTGAAAGCCATGGGACTCTATGAGCTGTCCGAGGCCAAAGGTGTAGGTGGAGAAGAGCAGGGTTCCTAGGACTGAACCTTGGGGGACACCGACAGATAGGGGACAAGATGAGGAGGTGGTGTGTGAGTGGGAGACACTGAATGCCATGTCTGTTAGGTATGAAGAGATCCAAGATAGGGCTAAGTCTGAGATGCCGAGAGATGAGAGAGCCTGTAGTAAGAGGGAATGGTCCACTGTGTCAAAGGCAGATGATAGGTCTAGGAGGAGGAGGACAGAGTAGTGTCGCTTGGATTGGCGGTTAGTAGGGCGTTGGTGACTTTAGTCAGGGCAGTTTCAGTGGAATGATGCGGTCGGAAGCCAGATTGTAAGTGGTCAAAAAGGGAGCAGGAGGAGAGGTGGAAGGACAATTCAACGTGGACGGGTTGTTCCAGTAGTTTTGAGGCATACGGGAGAAGTGATATGAGGCGATAACTAGTCAGAGAGGATAGGTCAAGGGAGGGCTTTTTGAGGATGGGTGCGATCGAGGCATGTTTGAAGCATGAGGGGAAGACACCAGTTGTTAGTGTCAGGTTGAAAAGGTGGGTTAGGGTTGGAATGAATATTGTGGTGAGGTTAGGGATGAGGTCAAGGATTGGGTCAAGTTCGCAGGTGGTGAGGTGTGATTTGGAGAGTAAAGAAGAAACTTGATCTTCCGTAATGGTGGAGAAGATGGTTTTGGAGGAGGAGGGTTGAGTAGATATGAGGAGGGGCTGTGGGGACTTTAGGCAAAAGCTTTGTCTGATGGTGTCAATATTCAGCTTGAAGAATGAGGCAAAGTCTTCGGCTGACATGAGCGGCGAGGGAGGAGGCACTGGGGGACGGAGGAGAGAATTGAAAGTGTTAAATAGCTGTTCAGTGTTTTGAGACAGGGAGGATATGAGAGATGAGAAGTATGTTTTGTTTTGCTGCAGTGAGTGTGGACTTGAAGGTAGTGAGGGCTTGTTTGAATGCGATGAAATGCTCGTTGGAGTGGGACCTTTTCCATCTCCGCTCAGCAACCCTGGAGGCCCTTCGCAGTTCTTTAGTCAGGTTGGTGTGCCAAGGTTGCCTGTTGAGTGTGCGAGCTGTGGCATCTGTGAGGGGGGTGACTGAATTGAGATCTGCAGCTGTTGTGGTGTTATATAAAGTGGCAGCAGCATCTGCATCTTGTAATGAACTTATATCTGTAAGAGGGAGGAGGGATTCAGAGATTGAGTGTTTGTCAAGGTGTTTGAGATTTCTGCGGGGGTGTGTAAGTTTGTGGGTTGGGGATTGTGGCCCTGGAATTGAGAGGGTAGAGAATGTAAGTAGGTTGTGGTCAGAAAGAGAGAGGTGAGTTAGAGAGGTTAGATAGGGAACAGAGGTGGGTGAAGATGAGGTCCAATGTGTGGCCATCTTTGTGAGTGGGGGAAGAAGACTGTGGCGCCCCATGGACCGGTTGCCACAGTAGTGTTGCCTCCTTCACCGGAGGTGATAATACGCTTGGAAGCAGGAGGAGCTCCCCACGTCAGGTAAACCCCACATGCACACACAGGTTCTGATCCCTGACCTGAAGAGGGAGGTCTACACCCTATTTTGGGGAGCTGTCTTTTCCAGCTGGGGGGAGGAGTTAGTCAGTGAGTGTGAGAGGGAAGGGAGAGGAGGAGAAAGCAGCAGAGGAAGAAGGAGAAAGTTCTGGGGAGCAGAGAAAGTGAAGAGCTCACCCCAGGCAGCGGAGTAGAGGACGCCAGAGTCCTGAGTTGTACAGGGATTGCACGTCCCGGCAACCAAATTTGGGGGACCGGAGACTGCAAGTTTTCTGGCCACAAGCAGAAGCCCCGCAGCACAGCGGGATAACTAGAGCCTGAAGCTGCACCCAAGGCGGCAGTACCCATTATAAGTTCGCACCGCCTGCTAGTACGGAGCTTAGGGCAGGCGTGAAGAAAAGGGACTGCATTATAGCTCACAGGCAGAGGGGCCCGCAATGGAGAAGCGCAGCAGGCAGGCCTCCAAACCCACCTGAAGGGGTGGACTTCGATTGCTTCCAGGCTGACCGGACCCTCCTGGACCTAGTGACCAGTGCCACGGACTCCACAGCTTTCTCTGCAGTAAAGGTAACCGGACTGCATTCCTCGTGTCTGTCTTCTTCTTCTGCGCCTCCCCACAGCTGTGCTACCACCATGACTATTATCACTGCTGCCACCCTGCTCTCTGCACTCTGTTTCCCCCGCCGCCATCCTTCATATAAGCTTTCTCAATCCCTGGGGTCTCGCTTCACCTGTGGGAAGTGTTTCATCCCAGCTGCTATACCATCTATCCCCCAGGGTCCACACAGCAGCGCTGGTCATCCCTGACCAGGCACCACAGGTGGCATCACATAAAGACTACGAATCCCCTGTAAATACTCCTTTCATCTGCTCGGCCAGGGCCATAGAGCTGGGCCACTGCCACCGTGACCTCCCTGGAAGACTGCCGGCCCGGCTACTGAGTACCCTAGGCACTTACGGCTTCTGCAAGACCATTGAGCAAGGCCGAAGGAGGAAGTGAGGGATAGAAGCTTAAAGACAGATGAGTGGGAAGTGTCAATGGGGATGTTGAAGTCACCCATGATGATAATGGGGATGTCATTATTACATTACAAGACCCTAAGTGATCGGCCTAAGAACCTAGCTGTGTTTAAGGTGTAACTACACAATACAGAGATTTACTTTTTACATATTGTATTTCCCTAAGTGTCCTGCTGATTGTGGGGGAGTGGTGGGCAGGTTCTGATGTTGCTTAAAACACTGTCCTAAAGTGCTGACTTAGAAAGTCTATGACTCACTCTGTAGATGCACTCATGAAGGAGCTAAGCGTCTCTGCTTCCTGAAGTGAGCACTTTGGAACAGTGTTTTGAGTGATTGATGTGAATTTATGGACCTGGACCCCACTGATCTGCTGGAAATGTAAGGGCATACAGTGCAAAAAAAGTGCACTCTGAGTCAGTAAGAACATAGGCAAGTTTGGTTCTTAAAGGGGCATTCTTTTCTACATAAATTATCACTTATCCACAATTTAAGTGATAATTGTTGGACCAGTGTGGGTCCCAATTACCAGAATGGGGGTCTTCTCTTTTTGTTATTCCATGGTTTTTCCTTGCAGACAGGTTGAGTTGAATGTAGTAAGGTTTAAGCTGAAAGTAGATGCTTGTATAGTGAAAATAACCTTTTCACTCTATTCAACTGTAAAGCAGGCCATACACATTAGATGACTGTCGGCCAAATATATTTTAATGGAGATGAGCTGGAAAAATAATAGCGCAATAGGGTCTTATTCTGGTAACAAATATACTATGATATACCGAATTGCTCACCTGGCGAGGTTGTGAAATCACAGCAAACAATATGCTTCAATATTAATGTTGCAGACCTGCAAGAAGATCCAGGATGAAAGAAACAGGAGAGTAGGGGTTTTCTGCACTGCCAAGAACACCAATGAATAAACCCATAGATCGTTGGTGGAAGGAGCAAGAAGCCAGGTATTATTAAAGGATAAATGCTCTTTATTGTCAACGCATTTCAAAGTTTAACAAACTTCTTCCTCAGGCATTTGTGGCTTGTCCACTGTCTGCTGGTCTTCTGCTCCATCCACTGACGATCTCTGGGTTTATTCATTGGTGTCCTTGGCAGCATAGAAAGGCTGAATATACTTTGGCAGAATGTTTGGCTGACAGCCATCTTGGCCGCCTCTTCCTTACAGAGGACCGCTTTCTTGCCTAATTTCTCCTGTGTTCTCTTTGAGAAAGTCACCAAAAACAGACATTCCTCATAGACATCTTTCCCTATGACCAGTTGGTTGGTGCCCTCATACACATTAGAGTGTCAGCTTAACTCTACGATATCACTGGGCTCAGACAACATTAGTCTAATGTATATTGGAGCCTTAAGTCTAAGTCACTGACAAATACACTGACGAGCAAAAGGGTAACAATGTTTTGAACTTTTTCCTTACGGGTTCCATATCTCACCATCCACTACTTGTCACGGGTTTACCGCGACAGAGAAGAGCCAGAAAACTGCAGCGTCTGAGTTTACGTACTTTTCCTTTTTATTAAATGGTGCTAGTTTCTTTCAGCAGTGCAGGAGTTAATTTGCTCAGCTTTGAGTCTTTGTAGCTTCCTTCTTGGAAGTTCTCAGCTGTGCAGTATTAGCCACTCCCCTCTCCTATATAGTCTCTGCTTTGACAATCTATATTGCCAGTGTTAAGTCTTGTACAGCCTGATGATGAGTGGCGTGTTCGGTAGAGGCGTTTAAGGAGAGTTGTTCTGTGACTGTTGCTTGGTGTTTTGGTTGTGTGCATAGTCCAATCCTCTTCTATTTATGTTTACCTTCCTCATCGCTTTGGTGTGTCCCTCTGTTGTCTGTGAGTGCATATTTTGTGTGTTTGGTATTTTATCCCTGTATGTCCTTCCTTGTGTGTCTGGTTGATGTATTTACATATATTTATCCTTCCCACTTCCCTGGTTGGGGGAAGGGACAGATAAATGCTGATTCAGGAGAACAGCAAGGTACATGGCCCCAGGATCTTTGTCATCTGAAGTAACCTAGGGAACAGGGATATATAGGGTTGCATGATAGGAGCCCCTGGTCCTGGGTTGTCAGACAATAGCATTCGTGACACTACTGCTTCGAACGTGAGACTACCATCATTTTTTAGACAATCATCTTGGCTATCTCATACATAAATTTGACTTGCAACCATTTAGCATATGATTAGTTATGCAGATTCTTGTCATGTCACTGCATTGTTACTGTTTTGTTCCTGGTGGTGGAAAAATATTTTTCTTGTATAGTACAAATTACAACCTGTTCTCACATTTCATAATAGCTCAATGTGTTATTAGGATAATTCTTAAGCTAAAAGTCACTGGTTAGAATCAAAGAGCAGCCATGAATAAGTTTTCCCAAGAACAGAGAAACAGAATCAACCAGCTCATCGATAGTGGTCTCTCAGCCAAGAAAATTGCCGAACTGCATCATGTGAGTGCTATGACAGTTGGAAGCAGGCCCGACGCCAGCACCCGGCGCATCCAGGCAAGTGCCGGGGCCCTGAGCAGGTGGGGGGGCCCACTCGTCGTCGGACACCATGCCGCGCTATGGGACCCGTGAGTGGAGGAGAGCGATGTCAGTGCCCGCCCATCTGCTCGCTTGCTCAGGGCCCCGGTAGCTGCCACAATACTTACCTCTCCCCATGCCTCAGCAGCAAGTTCTGCATCTTCCGCGGCTGATGCACTGTGATGTCTCAGGTCAGAGGGTGCACCACCGCGCACTCTCCTGAGCAGTCACAGCACAGAGCGGGAACACGCCGGCAATGCTGGAGTCCAGAGCTGAGCAGCTGCACCAGGTGAGGAGAAGCGAGATGAGTATTTGATTTTTTTTTTAATGTATGGAGGCATGGGGCATTATAAGGGAGGGGTGGTGACATCCTGCATGGGGCATTATAAGGGGGGGGGGTGGTGACATCCTGCATGGGGCATTATAAGGGGGGGTGGTGACATCCTGCATGGGGCATTATAACAGGGGGGGGAGTGACATCCTGCATTATATTGGGGAGGAGTGACATCCTGCATGGGGCATTATATGGGGGGGTGACAGCCTGCATGGAGCATTATATGGAGGGGGGAAGTGACTTCCTGCATGGGGCATTATATGGGGGGATGCGACATCCTGCATGGGACATTATATGGGGGGGTGGTGAAATCCTGCATGGGGAATTATAAGGGGGGGTGACATCTTGCATGGGGCATTATAAGAGAGAGGGAGAAGTGACATCCTGCATTATATGGGGGGGGAGTGACATCCTGCATGGAGCATTATATGGGGGGGTGACAGACTGCATGGGGCATTATATGGGGGGGAAGTGACATCCTGCTTGGGGCATTTTATGGGGGGGAGTGACATCCTGCATGGGGATTAATAAAGGGGGGAAGTGACCTCCTACATGGGGCATTATATGGGGGGGATGCGACATCCTGCATGGGGCATTATAAAGGGGGGGAGTGACATCCTGCATGGGGCATTATAAGGGGGGGAGTGACATCCTGCATGAGGCATTATATGGGGGGGCGCGACATCCTGCATGGGGCATTATAAGGGGGAGTGACACCCTGCATGAGGCATTATATGGGGGGAGCGACATCTTGCATGGGGTATTATAAGGGGGGAGTGACATCCTGCATGGAGCATTATATGGGAGAGAGTGACATCCTGCATGGGGCATTATATGGGGGGAGTGACATCCTGCATGGGGCATTATAAGGAGGGAGTGACATCCTGCATGGGGCATTATATGGGGGGAGCGACATCGTGCATGGGGCATTATAAGGGGGGAGTGTTATCCTGCATGGGGTATTATAAAGGGGGAGTGACATCCTGCATGGGGCATTATATGGGGGAAAGTGATCTCCTGCATGGGGCATTATATGGGCGGGGATGCAACATCCTGCATGGGGCATTAGAAGGGGGGGTGGTGACATCCTGCATGGGGCATTATAACAGGGGGGGGAGTGACGTCCTGCATTATATTGGGGAGGAGTGACATCCTGCATGGGGCATTATATGGGGGGGTGACAGCCTACATGGAGCATTATATGGAGGGGAGAAGTGACTTCCTGCATGGGGCATTATATGGGGGATGCGACATCCTGCATGGGACATTATATGGGGGGGTGGTGAAATCCTGCATGGGGAATTATAAGGGGGGTGACATCTTGCATGGAGCATTTTAAGAGAGAGGGAGAAGTGACATCCTGCATTATATGGGGGGGGAGTGACATCCTGCTTGGGGCATTTTATGGGGGGGGAGTGACATCCTGCATGGGGAATTATAAAGGGGGGAAGTGACCTCCTGCATGGGGCATTATATGGGGGGGATGCGACATCCTGCCTGGGGCATTATAAAGGGGGGGAGTAACATCCTGCATGGGGCATTATATGGGGGGAGTGACATCCTGCATGGGGCATTATAAGGGGGGAGTGACATCCTGCATGAGGCATTATATGGGGGGGCGCGACATCCTGCATGGGGCATTATAAGGGGGAGTGACATCCTGAATGGGGAATTATAAGGGGGGGAGTGACATCCTGCATGGGGCATTAAAAGGGGGGAGTGACATCCTGCATGAGGCATTATATGGGGGGAGCGACATCTTGCATGGGGTATTATAAGGGGGAGTGACATCCTGCATGGAGCATTATATGGGAGAGAGTGACATCCTGCATGGGGCATTATATGGGGGGAGTGATATCCTGCATGGGGTATTATAAGGGGGAGTGACATCCTGCATGGGGCATTATATGGGGGAAAGTGATCTCCTGCATGGGGCATTATATGGGCGGGGATGCGACATCCTGCATGGGGCATTAGAAGGGGGGGTGGTGACATCCTGCATGGGGCATTATAACAGGGGGGGGAGTGACATCCTGTATTATATTGGGGAGGAGTGACATCCTGCATGGGGCATTATATGGGGGGGTGACAGCCTGCATGGGACATTATATGGGGGGGTGGTGAAATCCTGCATGGGGAATTATAAGGGGGGGTGACATCTTGCATGGGGCATTATAAGAGAGAGGGAGAAGTGACATCCTGCATTATATGGGGGGAGTGACATCCTGCATGGAGCATTATATGGGGGGGTGACAGACTGCATGAGGCATTATATGGGGGGGAAGTGACATCCTGCTTGGGGCATTTTATGGGGGGGAGTGACATCCTGCTTGGGGAATTATAAAGGGGGGAAGTGACCTCCTGCATGGGGCATTATATGGGGGGGATGCGACATCCTGCATGGGGCATTATAAAGGAGGGGAGTGACATCCTGCATGGGGCATTATATGGGGGGAGTGACATCCTGCATGGGGCATTATAAGGGGGGGGAGTGACATCCTGCATGAGGCATTATATGGGGGGGCACGACATCCTGCATGGGGCATTATAAGGGGGAGTGACACCCTGCATGGGGAATTATAAGGGGGGGAGTGACATCCTGCATGGGGCATTATAAGGGGGGAGTGACATCCTGCATGAGGCATTATATGGGGGGAGCGACATCTTGCATGGGGTATTATAAGGGGGGAGTGACATCCTGCATGGAGCATTATATGGGAGAGAGTGACATCCTGCATGAGGCATTATATGGGGGGAGTGACATCCTGCATGGGGCATTATAAGGAGGGAGTGACATCCTGCATGGGGCATTATATGGGGGGAGTGACATCCTGCATGGGGCATTATATGGGGGAAAATGATCTCCTGCATGGGGCATTATATGGGCGGGGATGCGACATCCTGCATGGGGCATTAGAAGGGGGGGTGACATCCTGCATGGGGCATTAGAAGGGGGGGTGACATCCTGCATTATATGGGAGAGAAGTGACATCCTGCATGGGGCATTATATGGGGGGTGACAGCCTGCATGGGGCATTATATGGGGGGAAGTAACATCCTGCTTGGGGCATTTTATGGGAGGAGTGACATCCTGAATGGGGCATTATAGGGGGGGAGTGACCTCCTGCATGGGGCATTATATGGGGGGGAGTGACATCCTGCATGGGGCATTATAAGGGGGAGTGACATCCTGCATGGGGCATTATATGGGGGGGAGCGACATCATGCACAGGGCATTATAAGGGGGGGAGTGACATCCTGCATGGGGCAATATATGGGGGGGAGTGACATCCTGCATGGGGCATTATATTGGGGGGAGTGACATCCTGCATGGGGCATTATAAGGGGGGGTGACATCCTGCATGGGGCATTATATGGGAGGGAGCGACATTGTGCATGGGGCATTATAAGGGGGGAGTGATATCCTGCATGGGGCATTATAAGGCGGGGATGCGACTTCCTGCATGGGGCATTATATGGGGGGAAGTAATCTTCTGCATGGAGCATTATATGGATGGGGATGCGACATCCTTTATTGGGCATTATAAGGGGTGGTGGTGACATCCTGCATGGGGCATTATAAGGGAGTTGGTGACATATTGCATGGGGCATTATAAGAGAGGGGGGAAGTGACATCCTGCATTATATGGGAGAGGAGTGACATCCTGCATGGGGCATTATATGGGGGGGTGACAGCCTGCATGGGACATTATATGGGGGGAGTGACATCCTGCTTGGGGCATTTTATGGGGGGGAGTGACCTCCTGCATGGGGCATTAAATGGGGGGGAGTGACATCCTGCATGGGGCATTATATGGGGGAAAGTGACATCCTGCATGGGGCATTATAAGGGGGGTGACATCCAGCATGGGGCTTTAAAAGGGGGGTGACATCCTGCATGGGGCATTATAAGGGGGTGTGACATCCTGCATGGGGCATTGTATGGGGGAAGTTACATCCTGCATGAGGCATTATAAGTGGGTAAGGGTGACATACTGCATGGGGCATTATAAGGGGGGGTGACATCCTGCATGTGGCATTATATGGGGGGGACAGCCTGCTTGTGGCACTATGTGGGGTGAACAGCCTGCATTGGGCATTATGTGGGGGGAACAGCCTGCATGGGACATTATGTGGGGGGAACAGCCTGCATGGAGCATTATGTGGGGGCACAGCCTGCATGGAGCATTATATGGGGGCCAGTATTCTATATGGAGAGTTATATGGGGGCCAGTATCCTGTATGGAGCATTATAAGGGGGCCAGTATCCTGTACGGAGCATTATATGGGGGCCAGTATCCTGTATGGAGCATTTTATGGGGGCCAGTATTCTGCATGGAGCGATTTGCCGGTTTCTGAGCGATTGTGGAATTTACAATAGATATCGCTCATGTAATGTAAGAAGTGAAATCTTTGGCATTGTACTATATGTATATTTCTCTGCAGTATCTGTGCATCATGAATGGTGGTATGTGTTAAAGGGGCCCACTGAGACTCTTTCGCCCAGGGCCCACAAAAACCTGGAGCCGGCCCTGGTTGGAAGAATACAAAATGAAGTCAATTCATCCATTCAAAAGCTGAGAGGAGGACGTCCAGGCAAAATAGTGGAGTCAACAAGTTGGCTCATCACAAGGTCTATCAGTTCTGGTGCGACAAACACGGCAGTGAAAGGGACTTGTATGCTTCGTAATAGTGAGGTCACAGACATCCATGTAAGCACCGTGCAATGCACATTACATAAGTCTGAAATGGTGGCCTGAAAAAAGGTGAAGAAGCCTTGACTTTTTTTGCCTCGAGTTTGCAAAAAAAGTACAAAAAGTGGACAGTAAAAGATTGGAAATGGGTGATTTGGAGTGATGAGATGAAAGTCAACAGACTAGACTCTGATGGGTGCAAATGAGTTTGGAAGAAACAAGGGAAAAAGAGGCTAACGGATCGAGAAACTGAAGGAGCTTTCAAGTTCGGTGGAGAAAGCCTGATGTTATGGGGTTGTTTCACAGCCAAAGGCATTGGATACTTGACCAGGATCGATAGTGGTCTCAATGCTGAGCTATATGTGAGTATCCTACAAGACGAGTTACTTCGTACACTCGAGTACTATGGGAATGAAAAGAACAACATAGTGTTCCAGCCAGACAACGACTCGAAGCATACGTCGAGATTAGAGATGAGCGGTGTTCGACTAGAACTGTTCGCCAATCTCAAATTCGAGCTGTTTTGGGCGGTGTTCGAGTTGTTCGACGAACCCGAACGATTTGCAAAAAATTCGGCTGTTCGAGGTTATGTTCGAAAACTGTTCGTGCACCAAAAGCTTGTCCTGCATGTCTGGCGCTATTTAGAGCACCAATCATGCAGGGATTGTCTGCCACTCACTGTAATGCCACAGCCATGGTGGTTGTGGCATTACAGTGATTGCGCAAATCGATGGGAACAGTGCCAACAGTGAAACATGAAAAGCCGGCATTTCAGCAGCGGCATACACCGGTACCCGACAATTTAGAACCGAAAGAATAGAGCTTCACACATAGATTAGATAGATAGAAACATGTCAGCCACATATATATGAAGTACAGTGACAGTGTTGCTTACTGTACTTGTCATTTAGTGTAAAGGATTTATCAAAAAAAATAATAGTGTTTTCATGCACCGTCTCTTTAAAAAAGCCGGCCGGCATTTCAGCATCTGTACCCGACAATTTGGAATAGAAGGAATAGAGCATCACACATAGATTAGATAGATAGAAACATGTCAGTCACATATATAAGAAGTACAGTGATAGTGTTGATTACTGTACTTGTCATTTAGTGTTAAAATAAAGGATTTATTTAAAAAAAAATTGGCGTGGGGTTCCCCGTAATTTTAGGCTCTAGCGGAGGTTAAGCAGACGGCTGGGGCAGATGTTTGAAGCCTGGGAAGGGGGTAATACCCACGGAGCTTCCCAGGCTACTAATATCAGCCCCCAGCGGAATACCTAGCCTTTACTAGCTATTAAAATGGGGGACCCCCCCAAAAAAATGACGTGGGGTCCCCCCTATTTTAATAGCTAGCAAAGGCTAGGCAGACAGCTGGGGGCTGATATTAATAGCCCAGGAAGGGTGCCATGAATATTGGCCCCCTCCCAGGCTAGAAACACCAGCCGTCAGCCGCCCCAGAAATGGCGCATCCATAGGATGCGCCAATTCTGGCACTTAGCCTCGCTCTTCCCACTGCCCTGTAGCGGTGGCAGTGGGGTAATAGGGCTGGGGTTGATGTCAGCTTATAATGCCAGCTGACATCAAGCCCAGGTTAGTAATGGAGAGGCGTCTATAAGACACCCCCATTACTAACCCCATAGTCAAAGTTAAAAGAAAACACAAACACCCAGAATAAAGTCCTTTAATTGAAATAAAGACACAATCCTTTATTGTTCTAAATTAAACCATACTTACCACCACGCCCATTCCAGCTGAAGCCAACGATCTCCTGCAATAAAAGTAAAATAATAAAGCAACCTCATCCTTACCTTTCCATGGTTCCCAGGACAGCTTCAGCTCTGCTACATTGAGATGACAGGCTGGACCGCAGCAGAACGCTGCCATCCAGCCTGTCATCCCGCAGACACTGAGAAGCGCAGGCATGCTTGCGCTCCTCAGTGTCTCGCTGTGACGGCATAAAGATGAGCCGACAATGAACTCGGCTCACCTCATGCACGTCACTGACAGCGTGGGAGAATTCTCCTGCACTCAGCGCTTCAGCGTGAGAATTTTCCCACGCTGTCAGTGACGTGCATGAGGTGAGCCGAGTTCATTGGACATGAATGAGCTCACCTCATGCACGTCACTGACAGCGTGGGAAAATTCTCACGCTGAAGCGCTGAGTGCAGGAGAATTTTCCCACGCTGTCAGTGACGTGCATGAGGTGAGCTCATTTATGTCCATTGAACTCAGCTGACCTCATGTACGTCACTGACAGCGTGGGAGAATTCTCACGCTGAAGCGCTGAGTGCAGGAGAATTCTTCCACGCTGTCAGTGACGTACATGAGGTGAGCTGAGTTCATTGGACATGACCATGTGGCTGACATGTTTCTATCTATCTAATCTATGTGTGAAGCTCTATTCTTTCGGTTCTAAATTGTCGGGTACCGGTGTATGCCGCTGCTGAAATGCCGGCTTTTCATGTTTCACTGTTGGCACTGTTCCCATCGATTTGGGCAATCACTGTAATGCCACAACCACCATGGCTGTGGCATTACAGTGAGTGGCAGACAATCCCTGCATGATTGGTGCTCTAAATAGCGCCAGACATGCAGGACAAGCTTTTGGTGCACGAACAGTTTTCGAACATAACCTCGAACAGCCGAATTTTTTGCAAATCGTTCGGGTTCGTCGAACAACTCGAACACCGCCCAAAACAGCTCGAATTTGAGATTGGCGAACAGTTCTAGTCGAACACCGCTCATCTCTAATCTCGACGTATGCTTCGAGTCGTTGTCTGGCTGGAACACTATGTTGTTCTTTTCATTCCCATAGTACTCGAGTGTACGAAGTAACTCGTCTTGTAGGATACTCACATATAGCTCAGCATTGAGACCACTATCGATCCTGGTCAAGTATCCAATGCCTTTGGCTGTGAAACAACGCCATAACATCAGGCTTTCTCCACCGAACTTGAAAGCTCCTTCAGTTTCTCGATCCGTTAGCCTCTTTTTCCCTTGTTTCTTCCAAACTCATTTGCACCCATCAGAGTCTAGTCTGTTGACTTTCATCTCATCACTCCAAATCACCCATTTCCAATCTTTTACTGTCCACTTTTTGTACTTTTTTTGCAAACTCGAGGCAAAAAAAGTCAAGGCTTCTTCACCTTTTTTCAGGCCACCATTTCAGACTTATGTAATGTGCATTGCACGGTGCTTACATGGATGTCTGTGACCTCACTATTACGAAGCATACAAGTCCCTTTCACTGCCGTGTTTGTCGCACCAGAACTGATAGACCTTGTGATGTGTCTGCGGGATGACAGGCTGGATGGCAGCGATCTGCTGCGGTCCAGCCTGTCATCTCGATGTAGCAGAGCTGAAGCTGTCTGGGAACCATGGAAAGGTAAGGATGAGGTTGCTTTATTATTTTACTTTTATTGCAGGAGATCGTTGGCTTCAGCTGGAATGGGCGTGACGGTAAGTATGGTTTAATTTAGAACAATAAAGAATTGTGTGTTTATTTCAATTAAAGGACTTTTTTCTGGGTGTTGTGTTTTTTTTAAATACTTTACTAGAAATTCATAGTGGTCATGTCTAATATTGGCGTGACCCCATGAATTTCGGGCTTAGGGCCAGCTGATAATGCCAAGCTGGCCCTAACCCCTTTATTACCCAGTGAGCCACCGCACCAGGGCCCTGGATGAGTTGGGTACAGCGCCAGAAGATGGCGCTTCTATGAACGCGCCATTTTCCGGGGTGGCTGCGGACTGCAATTTGCAGCTGGGGGGACCCAGAAAGCTTGGGCCTCCCTGCGCTGCAGATTCCAGCCCCCAGCTGCCTAGTTGTACCTGGCTGGACACAAAAATAGGGCGAAGCCCCACGTATTTTTTTTTTTAATTATTTCATGAAATACATTAAATAATTAAGAAAAAAAGGGCTTCCCTATATTGTTGTGTCCGGCCAGGTACAAATAGGCAGCTGGTGGTTGGGGGCAGCCCGTTCCTGCCTGCTGTACCTGGCTGGACACAAATATAGTGCGAAGCCCCACGTCAATTTTTTTTAAAATTATTTCATGAAACTAGATGGTGGCCCGATTCTAACGCATTGGGTATTCTAGAATATGTATGCGGCAGACCCGGCGCAATCAGCAGAGCGGTGTTTAAATTTGGCGCCAAAATCGCTGACTGGTCGCGGCCAGCAACCGCGACCAATCAGCAAAGCGGTGTTGAAATTTGGCGACTATATCACTGATTGGTCACGGCCGGCGGTCGCGACTAATCAGCAGAGCGGGGTTTAAATTTTGCGCCAATAATGCTGATAGGTTGTGGTCGCGACCAATCAGCAAAGCGGTGTTTAAATTTGGCGCCAATAATGGTGATTGGTCACGACCTCGACCATTCAGCAGAGCGGTGTTTAAATTTGGCGGCAACAATGTTGATTAGTCGCGGCCGGCGGTCGCGACTAATCAGCAGAGCGGGGTTTAAATTTTGCGCCAATAATGCTGATAGGTTGTGGTCGCGACCAATCAGCAAAGCGGTGTTTAAATTTGGCGCCAATAATGGTGATTGGTCACGACCTCGACCATTCAGCAGAGCGGTGTTTAAATTTGGCGGCAACAATGTTGATTAGTCGCGGCCGGCGGTCACGACCAATCAGCAGAGCGGGGCTTAAATTTGGCGCCAATAATGCTGATTGGTCGCAATCGCCGGCCGCGACCAATCAGCAGAGCGGTCTTTAAATTTGGCGTCAAAATCGCTGATTGGTCGCGGAAGGCAACTGTGACCAATCAGCAGAGCGGGGTTTAAATTTGGCGCCAATACTGCTGATTGGTCGCGGCCGGCAACTGTGACCAATCAGCCGAGCAGGGTTTAAATTTGGCGCCAATAATGCTGATTAGTCGCGGCCGGCATCCGCGACCAATTAGCAGAGCGGGGTTTAAATTTGGCGCCAATCTCGCTGATTGGTCGCGGCTGGAGTCCGCGACCAATCAGCAGAGCGTTGTTTAAATTTGGCGCCAATCTCACTGATTGGACGCGTCTGGCGTCCGCGACCAATCAGCAGAGCGTTGTTTAAATTTGGCGCCAAGCTCGCTGATTGGTCGCGGCCGCTATTTAAATGTGGCGCCCAAATCGGTGATTGGTCGCGGGCAGCGTCCGCGACCAATCAGCAGAGCGGTGTTTAACTTTAGCGCCAAGATCACTGATTGGTCGCGTGCGGAGAGCGCGACCAATCAGCTAATCGTATTGGTGAGGACCGGGGAGCGCCGCTGCCTGGTCGGATACTTCCGTTGCGAGAAGCCGGGAGATGAGCGACTGCTCGCAGCAGAAGTATCCCGACCCGCAGCGCCGCTCCCCGGTCCTCCCTTGACACCCTAGCCGCTGATGTCCCCACAGTATCCGCATGCACGTCACTGACAGCGTGGGAAAATTCTCCTGCACTCAGCGCTTCAGCGTGAGAATTCTCCCACGCTGTCAGTGACGTACATGAGGTGAGCTGAGTTCATTGGACATGAGCTCACCTCATGCACGTCACTGACAGCGTGGGAAAATTCTCACGCTGAAGCGCTGAGTGCAGGAGAATTTTCCCACGCTGTCAGTGACGTGCATGAGGTGAGCTGAGTTCATTGTTGGCTCATCTGGATGCCGTCACAGAGAGACACTGAGGAGCGCAAGCATGCCTGCGCTTCTCAGTGTCTGCGGGATGACAGGCTGGATGGCAGCGTTCTGCTGCGGTCCAGCCTGTCATCTCGATGTAGCAGAGCTGGAGCCATCGTGGGAACCATGGAAAGGTAAGGATGAGGTTGCTTTATTATTTTTCTTTTATTGCAGGAGATCGTTGGCTTCAGCTGGAATGGGCGTGATGGTAAGTATAGTTTAATTTAGAACTGTGATGAACCCGTAGCCGCCATCTTGGTAATGATAAATCATATCCAGGGATGGCCACACTTCAGCAGCCCCCACCCTTGGGACCTTCTGTTAAAACGTCAACTAGATAGTTTCCCCCATCCAGGCTCCTGTGAGATAAGAAGCCCCAGGGCCTACTTAACACTTGAATGCTAGGAGCTTCAAAGACTTCGAGAGGAAACACAGCCAGCAGGGGGGGGGTGCTTCGTCCATCTGTAACTGACCATTTGTCCCATAGGACTAGTTTCTTTGTCTGTCACAAGCATGGAGGCATAAGATATAGAAACATGAATAGTACACGCATGTTGCGTGGGATGGGCCAATAAAAAATATCACGGCGTCCCGGAGCCATTGCGTACACAAGCCTCCGCGGTAGACGTTGGTACGTGCTCTGGAAGCCAAGATATAGCGCTGAGCCATTCCTGAGGACCGTATGGTATCATAATTGATATGAAAAGGTCGGTTACGGCGGCCCGAATCCATGGGAACCCCTGGGGGTATCCTGAGACCATCCCAGAAGAAGTTATTGGGTTCCTTAGAATTTGGGCTTCTGATCGAAGTTAGACCTGAGGGTGGAGACTGAGCCAGCTGACCTCACCAGCAGTGGGCGGGACGGGGCAGGTAAGATAGCAGGACAGACAAGAGATAAGCCAGTCTTGACCCAAGAGTGGGGTGCTGAACATCTGAGCACCAGCTGAGGCCACCAAGGGGAGGAGCAGTTTGACCGTGCGGTGGTAGGCCTCAGCCTGTAACAAAGAACCGTGCCTGCGACCGCAGAATCCTCTCCCTGCGTCACAAGAAAATCAAGAAACCGGTAACTGATATGCTGTGGTGATTCTGTGTGTTGTATTCCATTGTTGTATAGTTTAGCCTGACCTTATACCTGTGTATATTTAGTTGTATATTGTGTATCTAGTGTATTATTATAATCAATTACCTCAAGTAATTGTGGGCCTGCATTTTATTCTGCATAACGAACGCACGTCCGTGTGAGCTCGGCTCAAGCCAAAAACGCTACCCAGGGTTGGTTCCTGACCCGATATAGGCCCATTCACGGACTGGGCGTATATCTAAAATAGGAACTGGTGGCAGCATACCAACTGGGGATTGGGGAAGGCTGGTAGTGACGGTCGGAGGTTCAGATATATATATTCCTGGCGCGGCCAAGGAAGATATATATACCGCCCTCACTACAGAGGGCCCCGATACCCAGTAGGTTACAGGACAGTCTCTCTGGCGACCGCTTATCCTAGGTGCAGTTCCTTGACTGACCTGAGGCTAAGAGGGCGCTAGCGAGTTGTGCTGTGTAGTGACGTTACGGTTTAGTGACGTTGAAGGGATAACACACTACCGTGTTTCCTGCGCTGGTTGCAGCTACCTGGCACTACTTTCTCTAGGTGCAGTACCTTGACTGACCTGAGAGGTAAGGGGGCGCCAGAGAGCTGCACCCACCGGCCGGCTTTCATCACAAGAACAATAAAGAATTGTGTGTTTATTTCAATTAAAGGACTTTATTCTGGGTGTTTGTGGTTTTTTTTTTAACTTTGACTATGGGGTTAGTAATGGGGGTGTCTTATAGACGCCTCTCCATTACTAACCTGGGCTTGATGTCAGCTGGCATTATAAGCTGACATCAACCCCAGCCCTATTACCCCCTGCCACCGCACCAGGGCAGCGTGGAAGAGCGAGGCTAATGTCTTATAGACGCCTCTCCATTACTAACCTGGGCTTGATGTCAGCTGGCATTATAAGCTGACATCAACCCCAGCCCTATTACCCCCTGCCACCGCACCAGGGCAGCGTGGAAGAGCGAGGCTAAGTGCCAGAATTGGCGCATCCTATGGATGCGCCATTTCTGGGGCGGCTGGCGGCTGGTGTTTCTAGCCTGGGAGGGGGCCAATATTCATGGTACCCTTCCTGGGCTATTAATATCAGCCCCAGCTGTCTGCCTAGCCTTTGCTAGCTATTAAAATAGGGGGGACCCCACGTCATTTTTTTGGGGGGGTCCCCCATTTTAATAGCTAGTAAAGGCTAGGTATTCAGCTGGGGGCTGATATTAGTAGCCTGGGAAGCTCCATGAGTATTACCCCCTTCCCAGGCTTCAAACATCTGCCCCAGCCGTCTGCTTAACCTCCGCTAGAGACTAAAATTAAGGGGAACCCCACGCCAATTTTTTTTTAAATAAATCCTTTATTTTAACACTAAATGACAAGTACAGTAATCAACACTGTCACTGTACTTCATATATATGTGACTGACATGTTTCTATCTATCTAATCTATGTGTGATGCTCTATTCTTTCTGTTATAAATTGTCAGGTACAGATGCTGAATTGCCGGCCGGCTTTTTTAAAGAGACGGTGCATGAAAACACTATTATTTTTTTAAATAAATCCTTTACACTAAATGACAAGTACAGTAACCAACACTATCACTGTACTTATTATATATGTGAGTGGCATGTTTATATCTATCTATGTGTGATGCTCTATTCTTTCTGTTATAAATTGTCGGGTACCGCTGCTGAATTGCCGGCCGGCTTTTTTAAAGAGATGGTGCATGAAAACACTATTATTTTTTTAAATAAATCCTTTACACTAAATGACAAGTACAGTAAGCAACACTGTCACTGTGCTTCTTATATGTGTGACTGACATGTTTCTATCTATCTAATCTATGTGTGAGGCTCTATTCCTTCTTGTCTAAATTGTCGGGTACCGGTGTATGCCGCTGATGAATTGCCGGCCGGCTTTTTTAAAGAGAGCGTCTTCTGAGCAGTTTGTCAGCTTTTGGACACCTTTGAAGGTGTTTTCTATGTGTTTCTATGTGTTTTTGTTTGCCTGCCATTGGTTTTAACGGTGTTCGACGGTGTTCTAAGGTGTTCGACGAACAGTTCGACGAACAGTTCCTCGAACATCCCGGTGTTCGACGAACCGAACCGAACCCGAACACTAAGGGGGTGGCTCAACACTAGTTGAGATTGGCGAAGAAATGGTTCAATGATAATGAGGTAGAGGTGCTGGATTGGCCCCAGACCTGAAATCTATCGAACACTTGTGGGTAGAGTTGAAGAAAAAGCTGTATACTGTACATACCCAAGTGAATCAACTAGAATAGCGCAAACTTTGGGAACGTGTAGAAGAGACCTGGGTTCAGATTTCATTGGAGACATGCTTGAATCTGATCAAGAGCATGCCCAGAAGGATTCAGGCAGAATCTGCATAACTACTCATATAAAAATTAGTTGCAAGTTAAATTTATGCATAGAATCATAGAATGGTAGAGTTGGAGGGGACCTCCTGGGTCATCTGGTCCAACCCCCTGCTCAAAGCAGGATTCACTAAATCATCTCAGACAGATTTCTGTCCAGCCTCTGTTTGAAGACGTCCATTGAAGGGGAACTCACCACCTCTCGTGGCAGCCTGTTCCACTCATTAATCACCCTAACTGTCAAAAAGTTTTTTCTAATATCTAATCTGTGTCTCCTCCCATTTAGTTTCATCCCATTGCTTCTAGTCTTTCCTTGTGCAAATGAGAATAAAGATGATCCTTCTACAATGTGACAGCCCTTGACATATTTGTAGACAGCTATTAAGTCTCCTCTCAGTCTTCTTTTTTGCAAGCTAAACATTCCCAAATCCTGCAACCGTTCCTCATAGGACATGGTTTGCAGACCAGTCACCATTCTGGTCGCTCTTCTCTGAACTTGCTCCAGTTTGTCTATGTCTTTTTTAAAATGTGGTGCCCAAAACTGTACACAGTATTCCAGATGAGGTCTGACCAAAGAGGAGTAAAGACCGATAATGACTTCACGTGATCTAGACTGTATGCTTCTGTTAATACATCCCAGAATTGTATTTGCCTTTTTTGCTGCTGCATCACACTGTTGACTCATGTTCAGTCTATGATCTATTAGTATACCTAAGTCTTTTTCACATGTACTGTTGCTTAGCTCTATTCCTCCCATTCTGTATATGCTTTTTTCATTTTTATTGCCCAGATGTAGTACTTTGCATTTTTCCCTGTTAAAAACCATTCTGTTGGTTGCTGCCCACTGCTCCAGTTTATTTAGGTCTTTTTGAATCTTCCCTCTCTCTTCTCTAGTATTAGCTATCCCTCCTAGCTTTGTGTCATCAGCAAATTTAATCAGTTTACCCTCAATTCCTTCATCTAAATCATTGAAGCGATAGCCAAGATGATTGTCTATAAAATTATTGTAGTTTCACGTTCAAAGCAGTAGTGGATGGTGAGATATGGAGTCTGAAAGTTAAAAGTTCAAAACATTGTTACCCTTTTGCTCATCAGTGTATATCTTCTAATCTTCAGCCCTTTTATTTAAGCAGAGTGTGACGAAACAGCTTCTTATCTTAATCAGCAAGACGTCTAGATTTGCTAAGACAAGAGAAATACACTATTGTGTTTGTGCTGATTTGTGAATGTATGTGTATTTCTGTGGCTGGTCAAGAAGGACATACTATTGTGTACAAACCTGAATGTTGACTTCTCTTGGTTTTGAAACAATAAAGTTTGTTAATATGCTAATTACATATTATACTAAAGCCAGTTAGATGTTGACTTAAAGAACCCCCTGCTATACCAACTTTGTAAATTGATTAAATGCTCAAACAATGAGACCTGAGCCCTGTGGAATAATACCCTCCCTACCGCTTGCCCTGTGGATGTGTACTTGAAAGAACAAATGTGAACTATTTAAGGAACATATGCCTCTGTAGCAGGCAGAATTGAAAGAGACTTTACAAGGAGAATCAAAGATCAGACTCTCTTCAGACCATCAGCTTGGTAGCATGGCTTTATCCAAAGAGACACAGATTTGGATTCTACATGATTCCAGCCTAAGGGTATATGGCCCTGACTTGAAAGATACGGATCTGCTCCATTGACTATCAGAGAGCCCATGGATACATTTAGGGAGACCAGGTTGGGACGATGAAGTCACCTGACTCCATGGATATGTTTGGGGTTGCCAGGTGGGTCCCCCCGGTTGTCTGGAACCCATGGAGACATTCAGAGAAGCCAGATTGAGACCAGCCGGTCATCTGGCCCCATGGAAACTCTCGGAGAGGCCAGGTAGGACCCTCGGGTCTCCTGGCAATGTACCTCGATGGACTGTCAGCTTCCTAAGCTTGCCACTACCTTGTCTCTGTGGGGGCCCGCAAAAAGCTGGGGGCCACTGGTTGAGGTAGTTGGCCCTGGAAGTCTCAAAGTCACAGCTGTTCTATCCCAGGCGGGCCAGCAGAAGGGTGAGACTGTGTAATGTTGTACAATCTTGGGTATTTGCTGGGACTGTTCTATGTGTTTATTATCCATTTGGTGGTTCAATAAAGTATTGTGTCGTCTGAGTAGTATTACACCCACGGGAGACCATGTGTCTTCACACAGAGTAAACATGGACTTGTGTCATGGTGATCAGCAGGGGTCCTAGCAGTTGAATTCACACCGATCTAACAATCACCTATCCTGTGAAATCACATACGTTATGCTCTGTTAACACTGACATCATTACTGCTAATTCTTTACAGGATCCATATGTGGAAAGGAAAAAGTGGAAAATTCCACGCTGCTGGTAGATGCTAGCAAATCCAGGTCCACACTCAGACCTCTGGGGCAAAATTTTTCTTCCATGTACAGTCATGGCCAAAAGTATTGAGAATGACACCAAAATTATATTTTCACATGATCTGCTGGCCTCTGGTTTTTATTAGTATTTGTCTGATGTTTATATCACATACAGAAATATAATTGCAATCATATTATGAGTACCAATAGGTTATATTGACAGTTAGAATGAGTTAATGCAGCAAGTCAATATTTGCAGTGTTACCCCTTCTTCTTCAAGACCTCTGTAATTCTCCCTGTCATGCTCTCAATCAACTTTTGGACCAAATCCTGACTGATAGCAGTCCATTCTTGCATAATCAATGCTTGCATTTTGCCAGAATTTGCTGGTTTTTGTTTGTCCACCCGTCTCTTGATGATTGACCACAAGTTCTCAATGGGATTAAGATCTGGGGAGTTTCCAGGCCATGGACCCAAAATCTCTATGTTTTGTTCAATGGGCCATTTAGTTATCACCTTTGCTTTATGGCAAGGTGCTCCATCATGCTGGAAAAGGCATTGTTGGGCGCCAAACTGCTCTTGGACGGTTGGGAGAAGTTGCTCTTGGAGGACATTCTGGTACCATTCTTTATTCATGGCTGTGTTTTTAGGCAAGACTGTGAGTGAGCCGATTCCCTTGGCTGAGAAGCAACCCCACACATGAATGGTTTCAGAATGCTTTACAGTTGGCATGAGACAAGACTGGTGGTAGCACTCACCTCTTCTTCTCCAAATAAGCTGTTTTCCAGATGTCCCAAACAATCGAAAAGGGGATTCATCAGAGAAAATGACTTTGCCCCAGTCCTCAGCAGTCCACTCCCTGTACCTTTTGCAGAATATCAGTCGGTCCCTGATGTTTTTTCTGGAGAGAAGTGGCTTCTTTGCTGCCCTCCTTGAAACCAGCCCTTGCTCAAAGAGTCTCCGCCTCACAGTGCGTGCAGAAGCACTCACACCAGCCTGCTGCCATTCCTGAGCAAGCTCGACACTGCTGGTAGTCCGATCCCGCAGCTGAAACAGTTTTAAGATACGGTCCTGGCACTTGCTGGTCTTTCTTGGGCGCCCTGGAGCCTTTTTGACAACAATGGAAGCTCTCTCCTTGAAGTTCTTGATGATGCGATAGATTGTTGACTGAGGTGCAATCTTTGTAGCTGCGATACTCTTTCCTGTTAGGCCATTTTTGTGCAGTGCAATGATGGCTGCACGTGTTTCTTTAGAGATAACCATGGTTAACTGAAGAGAAACAATGATACCAAGAAACTGCCTCCTTTTAAAGTGTCCAGTGATGTCATTCTTACTTAATCATGACTGATTGATCGCCAGCCCTGTCCTCATCAACACCCACACCTGTGTTAATGGATCAATCACTAAAACGATGTTAGCTGCTCCTTTCAAGGCAGGACTGCAATGATGTTGAAATGTGTTTTGGGGGTTAAAGTTCATTATCTGGGCAAATATTGACTTTGCAAGTACAGTAATAGCTGTTAAGCTGATCACTCTTTGACATTCTTGAGTATATGCAAATTGCCATTGCAAAAAATGAAGCAGTAAACTTTGGAAAAATTACTATTTGTCTCATTCTCAATACTTTTGGCCATGACTGTAGTTGTCCAAAAATCTGGCATGTGCCAGATATGTATAACATATTGCTACTCGGTCTTTGGACCCGTGGACCTGCTGCAGCTGGGATTACATACTTATTTAAAGCGTACCTGTCAGCAGGATTGTGCTTAGTAAACTACATACACTGTCAGGTGGGCGCCGTTATACTGAGTACAATGATACCTTTGATGATGAAATCCGTCCAGTGGTTCTTTTATAATCTTTAGTTTCAGTTCTGCCAAATCGCTTGCCGATGCTACTGCGCACGCGCGGGCGCCATTTTGCTACAGGAAAAAGAAACTTGTCTGCAGCAATATGGCTCACGCCACCCGCACTTGCGCAGTAGCATTTCTCGATTGCCGAGATGCTACTGCACATGCGCGGTGCCATATTGCTGCACCCACATTCTTTTTCCAAAAGCAAAATGGCGACCGCGCGTGTGCAGTAGCATCTCTCGGCCACCGAAAGATGCTACTGCGCATGCGCAGGCGTCGGGCTTCCATTTTGGAATATGTATATTTCACATGGGCAGAGAAATTAAACAGGCAATATTTAAAATAGTAGGCAGGTCACTGATAGCACAGTGACCTGTCAGAGGCCAGAGATAGGAATACATGAATACAGAAGAAGAGCACCAGAGCATGAGCATATCATTATGGCAGAACTGAAACTAAAGATTATAAAAGAACCACAGCCCGGATTTCATCATCAAAGGTATCATTGTACTCAGTATAACGGCGCCCACCTGACCGTGTATGTAGTTTACTAAGCACAATACTGCTGACAGATGCGCTTTAAATGTTGCGTGAACATAACATTATCAGGTTAGCATAATCTTTGATTATTATATTTTAACCCGGATAAGACCCTATTGTGCTTTGCTCTCTTTCTTAGTGTGGCGCCCCTGAGGGTTCAGTCACCACAGAGGTACTGCACCTCACCCAGAGGTGTGGTGTCTCCTTCTCTCAGGTAAGGAGGGAGTGCTGCCCAGAACTCCAATACCCACATTCAACACTACACTGCTCCAGGCCGGCTGGAAGGCAAGATGCACTGTGTTTCCTGCTGAGCCCTGTCCCTGGCTGGAGTGGGGGGAAACAAAGGTAGGGGGAACCAGTAGTGGGTGTGGGTGGAGGAAGCAGAGTAGGGGAGCACCATTGTAGGAGGTATATAAGGGGAAGCCATTTTAGGGTGGCAGGTCAGTCAGTGGAGAACAGTCACTGAGCAGTCTGAGGAGCAGAGTCTCTTCAGTAGCTCTGCTCCACAAGTGGGGCTTAGTGATAGAGGCCCAGGAGCGGAGCAGAGAAGAAAGGCTCCGTTCTATAGAGGGGATCCCAGGGGGTCCGGTGAGTGCAGGACAGCACCCGTACGCCCCAAACCTGCCCGGTGTCAGAGGGATCAGGCCGCAAGAAGGGACCGGTCCCTGGCCCAGCCGTGTTACTCCAGGTCTCGGCTGGAAAAACCGGAGGCTTCTGCACTTACATGGTGCAGTCGCCACAGTCTCATCCTAGTCACCATGAGGGTCAAGTAGGTCCGGGAACTCCAGGTTGCCCAGAAGGGACTTCAGAGCACCCGAACGGGACTGTGTGTGGGAAGCGCAGGGCAGGAGGGAGAAGACCCAGCGAGGGAAGTCGGTCTAGTTAGGAACATAAAGAAAGCGGGGTTCCGTCAAGCGCTCCTGAGACATCTGAGGAAGAGCTGAACCTCTGGTCTGGTAGACGCAGTGCGACACGGAGGCGGACAACCGTACAGTGTACCTGAGAACCTTGTACAAGAACTGTGAGTAAATCTCAGATGACTGCACTGCACTGCCTCCGTCAATTATTTCAGCTGCGCCATCCATCCCGCCTGCACTACAAGTCCCAGCACCACCCACAATCAAACTCTACACTGCCCTGAGGCCCGCTCCACCTGTGGGGAGCTGTTCCATCCTAGCTGCCCTAACAACTGCCTCAGAGGTCTGCAGCAGCGCTGGTACAAATTACCAGAAACCACAGGTGGCGTCACAAACTCTATAAATCCCCTATAAATAGAAGTCCCCCTTTTATTGACCGCCCTAGGTCACGGACCGGGCCAGCCGCTGTGACATATCTTCCCCCCCCCCCGGCATCTATAGGCCCGACTGCCGAGTACACCACGGCCCAGGGGGCGCGTCATTAGTTTTCTTTACAGGATGCATGACAGAGATATTATAATCTGTTGTTCTGGTTGGAGTATATAACAGATGCAGGCTTATGCTGGAACAACTATGTTGAGCAGACAGCAGATGTCATTGCCAATGGGGCTGCTGTAAATAAGTAAGAGCACTGTACTCAACTTTCTCTGGCAGTCCCATATACAATGAATTGAGTAGAGGCCAAGCATGCGTAACTTCCACTCCATTTAAGACTGATCTCTGAAGAGCCTAGTTCTTGGGGTTCCAGAGCCCCATTCTTGAGATTGCTGGAATGACTCAGATCTCCAGTGATCAGCAAGTTATCCTCTATCCTCAGGCTGTGGAATAAATTACAATTTTGGAAAAAAATAATTTAATAGACATTATTTTTTGAAAAATTATTTTCTTTTTGAAAAGTAGAAGAATTCTTTTTTTAAAATGAGAAATCTTTAGTGAATTGCAAATAACAGCTCTTAAAATATGCATTGCAAATTCACGTGCTAACCTCAGATCTGGCAAAACGAAACATTTCAGAAATAAAACTGTCAAACTTTTTCTGGCTCTTCTAAGCCTCAAAGGTCATGAGGAAAGGACCTGGCCGTAAATCTAATGATAGGGAAAGAATACTCTTCCCTTTCAATGCTATGAAATATATTGCCATACAAAAGTTCCTGAAATCACATAGTTTAATTTCAGAGGTCCATGGTTCCACTTGGTCTCTTCATAACATTTTAATGATTAGGTAATATACATTAACTACATGCCAATAAAGTCTTCCTGGGCACATAACCATGCCGAGGTTTGCATATTTGCTAATGGTACCCAAAAGCACAAGAGAATGAATCATTATTTAAACAATTTGCTTTTAGTTTGTGCATGAATGGCTTCCCAAGATGCTTTGCCACTATGTTTGCCCTTCTATAAAAATTATTTCTGACCCAAGTGTGATCTCTTAAATCACAATACTAATTCTTGCAATCAAAGCTCCAGTGACTTAATGCGGGGAGAAAACTGGACTAATTTTTCACCACAACACTGAATATTCAAGAAGCGATAGTGGAGGGAAGAAGTTAACGTTAATTAATATTTGAAGCAGTGAAATAAAAGCAACAGTGGAGCTAATTTTGCAGGACAATTAATCATGAGTCCTACTAATTACACAGGGGATTTTGCAAATGATTTTTTTTGCAGGTAGCAGAATAAAAATTATAATTCACTAACCATCAAAACCGTTGGCTTCCAACCAACGTCCCCGGCAAGTACAATTAGCGAAAACAGAAAAGCATTGGTAATTGTATGTGTTGAAACAAATACGTTAGAATTTTAATCACCTTAAATATAAAGCATTTGCCTTCACGTTGCAAGATAAAAAAAAATACATATTCAAAAATTTTCCCTATGGACCACGGCATCAATTTGTGCTGCTATATAAAAGGGTATAAATAGTTTCCAAATGAAAATGTCTTTGTCATCACTTTCCTCCAGAAAATTCCTTTGGAATGATGAAACGAGTGTAACGGGTGATTGCGGATTTCTTATTTTCTAGATTTAGTTGATATATTTCAATATATGAAGGCATCGGGAATAAAGAGAAATAAGCTCATCAATGAAATATAGTGTTTTCTTTCAGAAAGGCAATTTGAGAGGGCGTAAACTCAAAGAAATTACCATATTCATGAGCGAAGCCTGTGAAATTACAATGCAGTAAAGTGTGTTCATGTAATTTGCATGTAGCTTTGTTAATTAAAAAATGCTGCTAATTAGAAACAATGGTGCAATTCAGAAACATCTATCTTGAGCGCAAGTGACATATACCCTTAATAAACTTTCTGAAAGATATGCCCAGGAAAACAGTGAGATTATTTACTATTATGTACTTGAGCGAAATAAAGATGAATTTAAATAAATGTTTGTTTAATAGATTGGAAGATCGTTAACGGCAGCGGCGGCGACAATCCTGCCGTGCATTAACCGAAGTTCTACATGAAGAGATTACATGAATATTGTGACCTATTTTAATAAACATTTAATTTTTTACCATATTGTGGATGTAACATTTCATAACAATGGTGTCAGAGGAAAAACTGCTGGTAAAGAGAATTATATAAATCACTATGTAAAGGGAAAGTTATACATTACAGGTTTCTCAATTGAAAATTGGCTAAAATTGTAGGCAATGTTTTTAATAATCTACAAATTATAAGCTTATTTGCTCAGGTCCAAAACTTTTTGTCTTACAGTTAACAACACTCATGTCTTCATGTCTATTGGACTGATGGAAATAGTGGTCCAATAGATAGAAGACCATCCATTACTTAAAATGCTGATCCAATCAATCTCGACTAAAATGATGAGCAATAGGGGATCGGGGATACCATTCCTACGATAAATGGTAAACGTGTTTTGTGGAAAAAAATAATTTGTTATGCAAGTAATGTCAGAGTAGATCATTGTCCCACAACTTGAGAATCATACAGTATTGTTCTGTATTGTTGTTATTGCATTGCTATGCAATAAGGTTTGCATTTTAGATGTTTGTCCTTCCTCTCTCCCTGTTTGCCTCTCTAACTCTGATATCAATAACCCCTCCCTTCTTCCTCATTCTGAGTATATCAGCCATGTTAAAAAGCCCATGTGTTGCATCTCTAGTTTAGAAAAGTCTTTTTTACCCATTGTAATTGTGCATGACTACAAGAATTCAGCCTGAAAATAAACCTTTTTTTTGAATCTTCATATGTGCCTCTGCAGTCGAGTCAAGTTTTCTGATGAAATCTCTTTCTGTGAGTACTGGTTTGTAGAGACAGTCATAAAGGCAGTGTCATAAGATTCCCACACTCACAATTTAGTTATGGAGTCAGATTAGTAGTCTTATTTTACAGTTGTTACTTCCTTTTAAATAGACTATAGTTACAACCAGTGAGAACATCACTCACACACAGGAGTCAGATGTAATAGAAGAAGTTCTGCAAAGTTAATTGAGCTACACAAGCTAATACAACAAAGAGTCATGTAGCTAATTACATAATGCACAGATGCAAGGTAAAATAAAACTTTAATCAGTGAATTGCTGTTCTAACTGTCCAAGTTAATCTCATACAACCACACATCCAGATAGAGCCCAATTAATTTTTTACAGCTGCTAATATAACCTTACATAATACCAGTTTCTCAGAAGATAAAAAGTTTGGGTGTTACACCGAGAAAGATAAGCGTTTAGGTGAGAGAAAAACTCTGTAATAATAAATAACATAATTAGCTAAAAGAATACAAAATGGAGTATAAGAACATACAAAATGGCGACCAATCTAATGACTAATCTAATATATTTTGTACTTCAATTATTTCAATTTGTTCCAATTTTCAAGATTTTGGCTTGCGGTCAGTAAATAAAAATATTCTTATTAACTTTCAAAGTCTAAACACCTGTTTTGATTGATGCACGTTCCTACTGGGGTGGGCCTCCACTTATATATTGATGACTATTCTTTAGGACAGTTCATCAATATCAGATTAGTTGGGGTCTGACATCTAATACCCTCACTGATGGGCTTTTATTATCACCTCTGGCCAGATGAAAACAGTCTATAGAGCAGAAATATGCAAGTTAATAGCATTCTGAAGCTGCCCGGCGCCGGCACTGAGAGCCCCATTGCCATGAGGAAATTAACTTTATTTCTTCTGGCAGCCTCGGGCTTCCAATCACAGAGGCATGGTTTCAGCCACCTCTCAGTACATACTGAGCATCAGCTGTAACTGCTCCCCTGGGATTGACTGACAGCTCTAATGCCGAGATGGCTGTCAGTCAGTGCCGGGGGAGCAGTTACAGCCGCCATTCACTATGTACTGAGTGGTGACTGAAGATGTGCCAGCGCCACTCCTATGACTGAAAGCCCGTGTCTGCCAGGAGAAAAAAAGTTCACTTCCTCCCGGCAGCGTGGCTCTCAGTGTCGGTGCCAGGCAGCTCCAGAACACTGTTAATAGCCAGATTAACCCCATATCTTTTTTACATGACAGATTCTCTTTAAAGAAAGTAGATTAGAAAGTTATAGTTATGATAATTGTCAGGGAAATATTGAGAAATATTGAATATATTCTTTCTTTCTTTTCCTGAAGTCCCTTCACCCCTCCCTCATCCCCCATTTGTCACAGGAGAGCTGACAGTCCAGCATCTGTCTCTCTGCAAAAATTATCACCTTCAGTAGAAGTGACTTGTAAAGCTACAGCCTAATTAAATTGCAAGCATCTTTCTCCCTGGCTGACGCAGGCTTGGAATAATTTACGTTTAACTGTTGAAGCTTCAAAAAGAAGTCTATAGTCTCACCGGCACCGATACGGAATATGAAATATTGTAAGATCCATAATTGCGATAATAATGGGACCTATATTTTTAGTGGCAGGGACATCCAAGGAGCGATATTCATATTTTCTCATTGCTGTAAGCCAAACCAGGGAGCTGTGGCGCAAAAGTAGCAAAATAGCAGACTGCAACTATATCATGTGTGGTCTTTAAATGAAAGTAAAATCATAATAGAAAATATGGCACCACTTTTGGGCTTCAGGGATCAACCAGTGATAAGTTATCCCAAAAAACAGATTTTTAATACAAACATGAAGGGTGGAGCTCCAGCCCCTGTGATGTCGGCACAAGGGGGTGTGCACAAGTCTCTCCCTTAAGCATAAAATAGTTTGCTGAGGTTGGAGCAGTACTTACTGCAGGGAGCATATGTATCATAAGCAAGGGGTCACGTTCCACAGAACGGTAATAAAGAGAGCTCCCCTCTAGCTATATTGGATCGTCACAGCGATCTTTATAGAGTAAGTTTCTTCATTAATCCATATTATTTTGTGTAACTGTATATTCTGTATTGTAATGTGTCCTTTGTAAAATCTTGTATATTTTTCTTAAACACTGCCCCCCTTTTGGATTAAATATAAATTGTAATAGTTCTGTTTCTTCTGTTCTGTAATTGCTCCATCCCCCAAAGCCATATGCTGCCAGAATGCATGCGTCCACCTAGACCTGTATTATATTTCAAATGTGGACTGTGGTGGCAGAGAATATTAATAGTTGGGCTATCGTGAAGCTGACAGTGACTGTACAGAGGGCTAAACACGTATTCCATGTGTTGGAATCCAGAGGTATGACGCCATACGCTCACTGGTCACTTTCTGATACCTAAGAAGTGAGTAGTCTGGATCGTGTGCTCGCAATTCCGGACAAAATCTGTGACACAGTGATGGCACGGTGAGATATTGCGTGATCTCCCCGGTGTCATCTCTGTGGAATATCTGTCAATAATAAAGTTATTATTTATATATTGGTTTAGCTTGAGTCACTTAATTTGGATGACCATGATGCTCTGAAATCTGATGGCATTAACGAGGAATTCTTGTCTTCATAAATTAGCGATGATGCAATGGATAGGTAACAATTTAAAGATCAGTTTGAATTCTGTCAGAATTGGGGACCTACAGTACCAGTCTTCCCTCAGGTCAAGCATGCATCCTGTCATTACAATCTAAGTCTATGTTACTATTTGAAAAAAATATATATAAAATTGCCCATAGATGCACAAATATTTTTAGATTTACAGATTTTAACAGTAATTATTACCTGAACATTTCCCAAATATGAAAGCATTAAAACGGTGAAAGGAAATCAGTATTTTAAACCAAACAACTTTACACCTCATAAATCTTATCCTATATTGAGAAGATTATACTATGATTCAGGGGCGTACATAGAAATCATGGGGCCCCATAGCAAAAGTTTTATTTGGGCCCCCCCCAAAAAAGAAAAAAACAAAATCCAGACATTTAACTGCAACCTTCCACCTCACAAAGTGTGTGTACCACAAGTAATTATTTTATTTGCACCTTTTTCTCACTAGTCAAATTTTACATCCATATGCCACATCAATACAATACCTTGTTGCAGGAGCTGGATTATGTGTACCTAGCTAGAATGTCTTATTGTATGATTTTTGTGAATGGGGTTGACTTTTATTAAATTAAAAAGAATATATGTAAAAATGTAATCAATATAGGCATTTCAAGGGAGCCTGTCACCCCTAAAACTTAGTTTACTCTAATCAAATGGTCATATAACAGACATATGCCCTACAAAAATCATGCCAGTGGTTTCGTTTTCTTAGTTTATTTTATAGCTTTATTTACATCACCCGTTATTTCTTAGTTTCAATAGGGGATTTGAACCTACAATCATTTGAACACTTGCACTATATATTGTAGTATATAGTACCAATCAAGGTGTCCTATGAATTCTTGCTTGACAGGAGAGGACCAAGATGGCAGTAATGAACGCCTTCAACAAACCTCTAGCTACCATGGCAAATGTTACGGATCTGGGTGGTGGAACCTCTGTGCCGCGGTCCAAGGAGGGACCCAGAGGGGCGTAACTAAGTATCAACTCAGACCGACCTTGGTCGTACGGTGGCTAACGACTCCCTGACCAGGGAGGGACCGAGCAGAGGGACCAGGTGCTACTCTGGGGATGACCTTGTAAGAGAGCAGGTGGCTCCCACGGGTCAGCAGACTGGGACTGACCGGTATAGCGGATGGACACAACAAGCAGGCAGAAGTCTCTAGGTTAGATGACAGGTGGTCACGGCACGCGAAGGCAGAGCAGGCTGAAGTCTCTAGGTTAGCAGACGGGTAGTCATGGCAAGTGACAGCAGGAGCCTCCAGGTAGGCTATCAGGTGGTCACGGTAAGTGACGGCCAAGCAGGCTGAAGTCGCTAGGTTAGCAGGCGGGTGGTCACGGCACGTGTCGGCACAGCCTCCAGGTAGGCTAGCAGGTAACAGGCAGGTAACAGGCGAGTGCTCCCAGGTGAGTGGGCTAGCAGGCACGGCAGGTAGCAGGCAGATAACTGGCAGGTGCTTCCTGGTAAGCAGGTGGACTTGCCCATAAACAGACTGGCAAGTTGAACGGAAGACAGACTGTTGGGCTGGAGAGTAGTCAGAGTGGCGGACTGGAACAGTAGTCAGGCTGGCAACTGGGCCTGAGGGCTGAAGCAGAGGTAAGTATGCTGTGCATCAACTATTGCTCGGGCACCTCCATTTTGGAGGAGGTGCCTTATATATGGGAGGTCCTCCGGCTATTGGCCGGGGACTCCTTAGGACGGCGCAAGCGGCCCCTTTAAGAGAGGGGGAACACGCGCGCCCTAAGCACAGTGCCCGGGAAGCTGCGCACGCCGGCAGCAGCAGGAGGACACCGTGCGGGGAGCGGGGAGGTGAGAGGGACTGCGTCTCTGCCTGGCAGGGGTCAGAGATGCCGATGCTACAGCAAACCATTGATATCCTACAATCAAATGGCAGATAATGGTGTTGGGTGCCCAAACAGACACGCCACAGGGATGGAGCAACTGAAATGCTTTGTCATCTGTTGACAGCGGCATTTATGGAGTTAAACAGCAACAATCATAGTTATCATCATATAACACAGCTGGCACCTGCCCTGTCTGGAGTGGAGTCAGCTCCTGAACCGTGAAGTTTACATTTTGTACATAATGGAGCAAGAAGGGGTTAAATCAAGTCCAGGAAAGATGAAACAATAAAAAATATCACCCTTCCATATTATTATTATGCTGATTTATATGTACTTGTGCCACAATATATTTACAGATATAAACATTTAAAGGACTAAAATGCATGTTTAAACTACATTGGGATATGACCTTGTGTGCATTTTACAGGAAACACATAAATCGTTAATCACACAGGTACAGGAATCCTGATCATGGAGATTATTTGGACAGTGTAATTTACTGTAGTTTGGTTACACATTTAGGCCTCTTACATACATTTTTTTCAGAGGTCTTATTTTTACGTGAAAGCATCTACATGATTTTCAAGTATAAAAATCCTTTAATTTGCCAGATATTATTCTAAAAATAATTTATTTCATTTTTTTAAAAGTTCGTTTTGGGAAACATGACTTTTCAATCACTTTGTATTTAATTTTTTGTGAGGCAGGATGAGCAAAAAACACAATTTCGCATCGTTTTTTCTCTCTCTTTTACTTTTGCTGCGCTCACGCTGCAGAATAAATAGTGGTATTTTATTATAGTATGCATCATTATAGATTCTGAAATACAAAATATGTGATGTTTTTAAGGTACATTTAGTTTTCTCCCATACTAAACAATTTTTTACTGGGAAAACTGGGATTTGGGGATGGTGTTTTACTTTTTACTTATTCATTAAAAAACATAAAAACATTTTTTATTATATTTATAAGGCCCCAAAGGGAACATGAATATGCAATCCTATGCCCGATTAGGTAACACACTGCACTACTTACTGTATGTAGTGCACTACCTCATTCTGTCAGTGTAAGCCTAGGTGCAGACGACTGTATATTCCCTCATCTGAAAGAATCAATTCTCTCAGTTGAAGAGAAGATGAAGGAAAAAATGTCTCCATCTTCTCCGCTCTGTCAGTCTATGGAAACAAGACTGCACTCAGATGTCATCCGAATGTGGTCCCATAGCTTCCATGGACTCAGTGACTTGCGTAGCCGAGTGCAATGCGAATATCGGATCAAACTCCGGCATGCAGCGATTTTTTTTTCCCTCGGACCAGCTCTGTGTAAGAAAAAAATCTGACATGTGAACGGACCCAAAGAATAATATTGGTTCGAGTGCGATCCAGTGTTTTGCCGGATTGCACTCAGACCGAAAACATGGCCATGTGCATGAGCCCTAAGATTGACAAGTAGCCTATCAAACAATGCCTACAGGGGGATCTGATAAGCTGCAGTGTATGCCGGAATTGGAGACCATTGTCAGGCTTCCAGTTGCCATGGCAACCCATCGGAATCTTGCGATCACTCTGCTCTCTGTTAAACTCCTCATGTTCCGTTGTCACTATAGACAGTGGTATACGAACGTTTATACTGCTGGGATCGTCAAGAACACAAATCATCGCAGTGAAGCCTTATTCAGACATTAGTGAATCACATTGGTGAAAATCCATGATTTTCCTTTGTAGAAAATGTATCCATTAAAGTCTATGAAGCTAATCACATATATGTGTACCATGTGTCCATATGAATATCACAGACACATGTCCATATTTGTTCAGAGTAACGGATCAAAATTACCTATACCAGTCTATAGGTATGTGAAAATTACAAACAGCACACGGATGGCATCAGTGTACCATGTGCTATCGGCCATTAACATTGCAAAGTATAGGAGAAGCTTTGTTTATTTTTCTCATACGTGAAAATAACTGATGAAACACTGATGGTAAAAACTGACACATGGACCAAACACTGATGAAACTCAGATCCCAAACCCTGATGACACTCAGACCGTTTTTAGTATACATGTAAAAAAACACTGACGTCTGAATGAGACCTTACAGAAACTGTACCATTTAATAGCATGAAGTATATCTCTGTCATGGAGCACAATGTGACACATGCTCATGACGAATATGTACTTCAAATAGTGGTTAAGGTGTTAGCACAGTCCCTTACTTGTAATCTTACAGATACAAACAGTTATAATCAAAATGATTCATCCCTTATTACTAATTAGGCTTATTAGCAAAATTTTAATTTTTTGCTGTTGCAGTGAATCAATCTAACAAGAACAATTTAAGTAGCTGAACACAACTAATATAAGTGATTTCTCCAAATTTAACACAAAATGCCACTTTTAATGTCAACTGTAGTCATAGAATTAATCAAACCCTTCATATGCAAATTGCCTCTTCAGAGAAAAAGAGGACTTGAACTCTATAGCGCCACCTATTGGAAGCAGCAATCCTGCAAGTCACAATCAACCCTTTAACGAGTCATGCAATATGACTTAGGATAAAAGCCAAATCAGAATCTCCCTTCAAGAATCTTTAGTACTTAGCAGAGCCCTTTGGCTGTTACAACCTGCAGCAAACCTGATACATAGCCAGACAGCAGTATCGGTCAGCATTCCTGAGGAATCATAGTCTATTCCTCAGGGGCAATGGCCTCCAGTTCATTAACATATTTGGATTTGTGTGCAAAGATTCTTTTATGGATTTCAAATAAGGCAAGTGTGACTGCCACTACAGAATTTTGCAAGACGTCTTCTGAAAATTGACTGTTCCAAAAAATACAGTTAGAAATGTAGTTGAAAGTTAATAGAACACTGGCTATACTACCTGGATGTGACAGAAAGAGGAGGATATTACGAAGCAGATGGTCAAAAACCTTGAGTGATTACTAATGACCAACAGCAAGATTGGTTGACAGCAGAAACTGAGGTTCCAGTTTGCACAATAAGGCTCACAGTAAATGCTGCAGGTATCCATGCCCAAACTCCAAGATGTACACCTCTGCTGACCAAGGTCATAAGAAAAGTAATAGGATCCAATATGCTCAGAACCAGATAAATAAGCCACAAAGAATTTTGGATTCTGTTCTGCGGAACTATGGAACAAATCTGGTACATTTAGAGACTATGGTATGTCTGGAGGAGGAAAAATGAAGCATAAGCTGAAAAGAATGTGCTTCCTACAGTGAAGCATGGTGGTGGCTCGGTGATGCTATGGGACTGCTTTGCTTCCTCTTTCACTGCAAGCCTTCATCATGTGTAGGGCAAGATAAATTCAGTCAAGTAATAGGAAATCCTAGGAGAAAATATCATGCCTTCTCTGAGGAAGAGGAAACGTGAGCTTCATTCGATCTTTCAACAGGATAATTACCCCATGTGTATATCAAAGTTGACAAAGGATTGGTTTCAGAAGATGTCCTGGAGGACTCTATGGAAAACTTGATACCCCCAAAAACCTTTGGTGGCATTGGATGAAGCTGGTTTCAGTACACCAATCCAAAAATATTAGTGAATTGAAGACCATTGCTCATGAGGAATAGCCTAAGATTTCTCAGGATTCCTCAACACTTGTGATTGGTGAGAGTCCCAGTAATCATACCCCCAGTGATCATTCATTTATCACCTATCCTATGGATAAGTGACAAATTTCTTTAGTAGAAAACCTTTTTAAGATTTGTTTCCATAGCTTGTGGTCCTATCTGACCTGTTGGACTGTTACTGTATGTCTGTCCTATGTACTTAATGCTTTCTTTTTTCCGCTTTGTCTTCTTTTTAATTCCTTATTTTGGTTAATTGTCCAGATCTGTCAGCTTTAGAAACCCATTGTCAAATACTCTATTAGGATATTCAACAATAAATAAAGAAAAACATTAAAAAATGTAAAAAAACACACCAAAAAAACACAAAAGTTTGATTTTAAACAATAGGTAATTTTCTGATGTCCCATTCTATTTTAAGACTTTAAGTGATTTAGATAAATGATAACCCGTAATGTGGAAAGAAATGGAGGAAATATGATAATGGAAATAGTTTTGGTAATAACTAACAAAAAGTAGTGAATAATCAACCTGCAATTAAATGCAACAACAGTGCAAAGAACTTTCAAAGGAATTCCACTGCTTGACCTGCCTGAAGGGCAAGTGGTAAATGTTCTTCATCCTCATTGCTGATCCTAGAACACAGTTGAACTCGAAGGCAATTATGCTTTGCTTTGGAGATAAAATCATAACTCTATTCAGTATGAGATCAGCATTTCTTCTTTGGAAAATTAAAAGCTTTACTTAAACTTCAAATTAAGTCTGATAAATAAGAAGCTTGTAGAAATCAGATTTTCTTGCTTCATCAAAATGTACATTTCAGGAGCTAATAAGGAAGAATAAACAAGGAGTGAAGAATGAATTGAAAGATGTTGACAAGTGATTTGTGAGCTAAATACTTCCAATGTAACAGGGGCTGTTAAATATATTTATTTCCATAAATGAGTTGGTTTACACAAGTCTGTATTTTATAAAAATACATTGTAGCAGAAGGGTGAAATCAGCATCGTATATTTCTAAAAGGATTGTGTTTACTTTCTTCACATATTAAGGGCTTGTGCAGACAACCGGATTTTATGTTAAGTGCGACGCAACTAAACATTGTATCGCACTCGGATCAATGTTATTCCATGGGGCTGTGCACATGTCCAATTTTTTACTCTAGTCTGTCCGTTGAAAAAAATCACAGCTTGCACAATTTGCATCTGATATACGGAATGCACTCGGCAATGCAAGTCAGTGAGTCCGTGGAAAAAAACGGACTGCACTCGGATGTCATCTGAGTGTGCTCTGATATTCTCAGACTGACAGAATGGAAAAGATGGAGAAACTTTTTTCTTTCCATCTTCTCCTCATCAAAGAAAATTGAATGACACTGTGATCACAAACTCTAAATCAAAGTGTGATCAGAGTGCTATTAGCATAATGGGACTGATTTTCTCAAATGAGAGAATATATAGTAGTGAGTCCCTAGCCCTAAGGAAATCTGTCAGCTTCCCAGACCCTCCTAAACCACCACCATAACTTTATATGAGCTTATTCCTTTTATGTGCCATATACTTATTTCTAAGTCTAAAAATTCAAGTTATAAATGCAAGCAGTTTGTATGTTCTCCTTGTGTTTGCGTGGGTTTCCTCCGGGTACTCCGGTTTCATCCCACACTCCAAAGACATACTGATAGTGAATGTAGATTGTGAGCCCCAATGGGGACTGTGATGATAATGTCTGTAAAGCGCTGTGGAATTAATGGCATTATAAAAGTGAATAAATAATAATAAATCTGGCATGTAGTATACAAATTGACCAGGACTAGTCCAGCAGGGCATTGTTTGCCCACATCTGTGAACTGTGCATGCCTTGGTAATAAACATGAGCTGATCTTTTGAAATTCGAATTTGACCATAAGAGCTTACACTCTACAAGAGAAAGAGACGTACCCAGTGACTCTGGAGATGGAAAACAACTGTGCTCCTCTGGGAACCACTGATCTGTGATGGCCCAGGTACTAACCACTGCTGTACAAGGTCTGATAATCTGTAAAATGTCATAGCTGCAGGGCATTATGTGGGAGCCGTCATGGCAAAATAAAAAGACATTAGCCCACTTCTGATGTTTCAGCAGTATAACAAATAGTGCTGGGCAAAAAATTTTTGCGAACCGCAATTCAACTCATAGTCGATCCTCCACGGATCAATCCGCTCATCTCTACCAGGTAGTAACACCATTCCCATTTTGCAGCCAGCCTTAGGATGAGAGCCGAAACGCACGTCGGGGTGGACGCATGTCCAATCTGTAGCCCCGGTACATATGGTGACACTTGACACCAGGTGACTGTTTGTAGTCCTAATGCATCCCCAGCCTATTGCTTTGAGTCACTAGATACTTAAACCCCCTCCACCCAGTAGGAGGTGCCTGAGCAACGCTTTCACTTAGTTTGTCTTTAGCAACTGAGGTGCCAGGTCCTGTCCTGACTCTAGTCTTTCCGCCACCCTGGGGGCCGAGTACCCAGGGCCGCTACCTGTATCTCTGACTTCTAGTCTGTTTCCACCACCCTGGGGGCTGAGTTCCCAGGCTCGTTCCTGTATCTTGTTCCCAGTTCAGTTCCTGTCTGAACAGTGTCCTAGCCCGTTACTTGTTTCTCTCTATGTCCGTACCTTCCCTTTGCCTGCAGTGTCTGAACCCGCACCTAACCCCAACTCGTTGTCTCTGTACTTCTGTTTGTGAGTTTTGTGTCCACTCGCTACTTCATTGTAAGTACCTTGTGTGTATCTGGTTCTGCTTGTCCCCTTTCCCTGCCTCCGTATCTGCCTCCTGTGTTCTAACCATCTTCCTGTATTTTCCAGTCTGTTCCATGTGAACAGAGCCCTATCCTGTCTGCCTTCACCTTCTGCTCTGTTCTGCTCTGCTTATTCACCGCTCCGGCGGTTCCGCTCTGCTCCGCTTGTTTACCGTACCTGTGGTTCTGTTCTGCTCTGCTTGTTCACCGCTCCGGCGGTTCCACTCTGTTCCACTTGTTTACCGCACCTGTGGTTCTGTTCTGCTCTGCTTGTTCACCACTCCGGCGGATCCGCTCTGCTCCACTTGTTTACCGCACCTGCGGTTCTGTTCTGCTCTGCTTGTTCACCGCTCGGGCGGTTCCGCTCTGTTCCACTTGTTTACCACATCTGCGGTTCTGTTCTGCTCTGCTTGTTCACCGCTCCGGCGGTTCTGCTCTGCTTCGCTAGTTTACCGCACCTGCGGTTCTGCACCGTTCTGCTTGTTCTCCGCACCTGCGGTCTTGCTCCGCTCTGCTTGTTCACCGCACTTGCGGTTTTGCTCCGCTTTGCTTGTTCACCGCACCTGCGGTTTTGCTCCGCTCTGCTTGTTCATCGCTCCTGCGATTTTGCTCCGCTCTGCTTGTTCACAGCACCTGCGGTTTTGCTCCGCTCTGCTTGTTCACCGCTCCTGCGGTTTTTCTCTGCTAGTCCACCGCACCTGTAGCTCTGTTCCTGTATCCCAGTCTGTACTGGTCCCTATCCACCCTGCGTTCATACCTGCCAGTATCTGCCTGTCTGCATTCCAGCAGTGCATGTCAGCACCCGCCTGTCTGCATACCAGCCGCGCCTGCCAGTACCCACCTGCCTACATACCAGCCGTTCCTGCCAGTACCCACCTGTCTGCATACCAGCTAACCTGCCTGTTCCTGAATTCCCCGGTGTGGGTCAACAGCTGTGACCGGGGTCTGACCTGGAGTAGCACCCTCACTCTGCTCGGTTCCTCCCTGGTTCACAGAGTCGACTGAGCCGCCGTGCGACCTTGGTCGGACCGGGTTGATACTTAGTTACGCCCCTCCAGGCACTCCTCGGTTCATGGTACAGTGGGATCACTAATCACGCTCACGCCAGTCAGTCCGGGCGTGAGCGTAACAATGTGCATTCATTTTTATCATGTGTGTATATACCCCTCCTCTCCTCTATCCCTGATCTTCTAATAAACTTTTTTATTTTGAATATCATTTATGGACCTTACAGTGGGTACAGAAAGTATTCAGACCCCTTTAAATTTTTCACTCTTTGTTTCATTGCAGCCATTTGGTAAATTCTAAAAAGTTCATTTTTTTTCTCATTAAAGTACACTCTGCACCCCATCTTGAGTGAACTTTTTAGGATTTACCAAATGGCTGCAGTGAAACAAAGAGTGAAAAATTTAAAGGGATCTGAATACTTTCCGTACCCACTGTATATCATTCTTTTTTCTTTGTTTGTGTAGCATCGGCGTCTCTGCTCCCTGCCAGGCAGAGACGCCGTCCCTCTCACCGCTGCACTCCCCACCCGGCGTCCTCCAGCGCTCCTCTTCCTGCTGCTGCCAGTGCGTGCAGCTTCCCGGGCACTGTGCTTAGGGCGTGTGCGCGCTCCCTCCCTTTTATAGGGTCCGCACGCGCCGTCCTAATGAGTCCCCGGCTAATTGCCGGATGTCCTCCCATATATAAGGCACCTCCTCCAAAATGGAGGTGCCCGAGCAATAGTTGTTGCATAATGTACTCACCTCTGCTTCAGCCCTCAGGTCCCGCTGCTAGCCTGACTACTAGTCCTGCCCGCCAGCCTGACTACCAGTCCAGTCCACCAGCCTGACTACTCTCCAGCCCGACAGTCTGTCTTCCGTTCAGTCCGCCAGTCTGTCTATGGGCTCTGCCCGCCTCCTTACCTGGAAGCACCTGCCCGCTACCTACCTTGCCTACCTGGAGGCTTCTGCTTGTTACCTGCCGTGCCTACCTGGAGGCTCCTGCTTGTTACCTGCCGTGCCTACCTGGAGGCTCCTGCCCGTCACTTGCCGTGACCACCTGTCAGTCAACCTAGAGGCTCCTGCCTGTCACTTGCCGTGACCACCTGTCAGCCTACCTGGAGGCTCCTGCCCGTCACTTGCCGTGACCACCTGACAACCTACCTAGAGTCTCCTGCCTGTCACCTGCCGTGACCACCTGACAGCCTACCTAGAGGCTCCCGCCTGTCGCCTGCCGTGTCTGCCAGTCCATCTACCCGGATCACTCGTCAGCCTGCCTGCTGTGCCCATCTGCAATATCGGTCAGTCCCTGCCATCTGTACCGTAGGAGTCACCTGCTCCCTTACAAGGTAGTCCCCAGAGTAGCACCTGGTCCCTCTGCTCGGACCCTCCCTGGTCACGGAGTCGATTGAGCCGCCGTACGACCTTGGTCGCTCCGAGTTGATACCTAGTTACGCCCCTCTGGGTCCCTCCTTGCACCACAGCACAGAGGTTCCACCACCCGGATCCGTAACAGTTTGCTCACATCTGTTATTAGATGATTTATCCTCACATGTCTAATTAAGTCCGATTACATGAAGTGTGTGTTATGCTTATTAACTTGTTTTTTAATATATATACAGTACAGACCAAAAGTTTGGACACACCTTCTCATTTAAAGATTTTTCTGTATTTTCTTGACTATGAAACTTGTACATTCACATTGAAGGCATCAAAACTATGAATTAACACATGTGGAACTATATACTTAACAAAAAAGTGTGAAACAACTGAAAATATGTCTTATATTCTAGGTTCTTCAAAATAGCCACATTTGCTTTGATGACTGCTTTGCACACTCTTGGCATTCTCTTGATGAGCTTCAAGAGGTAGTCGCCGAAAATGGTCTTCCAACAATGTTGAAGGAGTTCCCAGAGATGCTTAGTGTAACATACCTGGCGGCGTCCTTGCATAGTGGTCCATCTCCCACTGTGCAAGAGCGCACACTTGATCTCCAGTCCAGTCTGCTAGCCTGGCTTCCCTCCATGCTGTCTGCTTGCCTCTGTTTCTGCTGCTTAAGGGCGGCGCCCGATCACTTCCTGCTTCTTGTAGCTGCTGCAGGCACACCCCTAATGTGTCCTCAGCCTATTGCTGTCTGTCACCTGGTATTTAACCCAGCTCCTCCCTGGAATCCATGCCTGAGCATTGTGTTCTGTTAGTTGGCTTCTGGTCGCTGACGTGCCAGGTCCTGTCTATGTTTCCTGCCTTGCGGTATCAGTTCCCGTGTCTGAACTGAGTCCTGTCTGTGTTCTCTTGCTTGCTGCCTTTCCTGGAGGCTGTATTTCCAGGCCCGTGTGAACACGCTCTTTGCCTGTTCATCTCGCCCTCTGGGGGCCGCGTACCCAGACTCACTCCTGTATCTCGCTTCAGTAACAGTTCCTGTCTGAACTGTCTCCTAACCTGCTTTCTGTTTTTCTCTGTGTCCATACCTTCCCTTTCTTCTGCTTTGTCTGAACCAGCACTTGGCTTTACCTTGGCTCGTTCCTGTATTTGTCGCAGTAACAGTTCCTGTCTGAACTGTCTCCTAACCTGTCTCCTGTTTTTCTCTATGTCCGTACATTCCCTTTTTCTGCAGAGTCTGAACCTGCACCTAACTCCTTCTCGTTGTCGCTGTACTTCTGTTTGTGAGTTTAGAGTTCACTCCCTACTTCATTGCAAGTATCGATTGTGTATCTGGTTCTGCCTTTCCCTTCCTGTCTGTTCCGTGTGAACAGAGCCCTGTCCCTTCTGCTGTACCTTGCTCACCGCTCCGGCGGTTCTAGCCTGCTCTGCCTTGCTCACCGCTCCGGCGGTTCTAGCCTGCTCTGCCTTGTTCACCGCTCCGGCGGTTCTAGCCTGCTCTGCCTTGTTCACCGCTCCGGCGGTTCTAGCCTGCTCTGCCTTGCTCACCGCTCGGGCGGTTCTAGCCTGTCCTGCCGCTCTTGCGGTTTCCGCTCTGCTCTGCCTTGCTCACCGCTCTTGCGGTTTCCGCTCTGCTCTGCCTTGCTCACCGCTCTTGCAGTCTCGCTCTGCTCTGACCCTTTGCTCGCTGCTCCGGCAGACTCGCTCTGCTCTGACCCTTTGCTCGCTGCTCCGGCAGTCTCGCTCTGCTCTGACCCTTTGCTCGCTGCTCCGGCAGTCTCGCTCTGCTCTGACCCTTTGCTCGCTGCTCCGGCAGTCTCACTCTGCTCTGACCCTTTGCTCGCTGCTCCGGCAGTCTCGCTTTGCTCTGACCCTTTGCTCGCTGCTCTGGCAGTCTCGCTCTGCTCTGACCCTT
This sequence comes from Phyllobates terribilis, assembly GCF_046119375.1. Classification (NCBI taxonomy): domain Eukaryota; kingdom Metazoa; phylum Chordata; class Amphibia; order Anura; family Dendrobatidae; genus Phyllobates; species Phyllobates terribilis. The sequence goes on along the minus strand of NW_027362769.1, from coordinate 104,833,626 downwards.
TGCTCGCTGCTCCGGCAGTCTCGCTCTGCTCTGACCCTTTGCTCGCTGCTCCGGCAGTCTCGCTCTGCTCTGACCCTTTGCTCGCTGCTTTGGCAGTCTCGTCCTGCTCTGTCCCTTTGCTCGCTGCTTTGGCAGTCTCGTCCTGCTCCTCTCTCGCTCACCGCTCCAGGCGGCCTTGTCCTGCTCTTCTCTCGCTCACCGCTCCAGGCGGTCTCGTCTTGTTATGCTCTTGCTCGCCGCTCTGGGCGGCCTCACTCTGCTGTGTTTGTCCACCGCATCTGCAGTTCTGTTCCTGAGTCCCAGTCTGTACTGGGTCCTATCCACTCGGTGCTCCAACCTGTCGTACCTGCCAGTACCTCCCTGCCTGCATACCAGTCGTGCTTACCAGCATCCGCCAGTCTGCATACCAGCCGTGTCTGCCTATACCCAGCAGTCTGTGTGCCAGCCTAACCTGCCTGTTCCTGTATTCCCCTGTGTGGGTCAACAGCCGTGTCCGGGGTCTGTCCTGGAGTAGCACCTGGTCCCTCTGCTCGGTTCCTCCTTGGTGCACTGGCGTCGTATGCCGTCGTGCGACCCTGGTCGGATCGGGTGGATACTTAGTTATGCCCCTCCAGGCATTCACTCTCCGGCACAGTCCAGTGGAATCACTACATATACACGCACACGCCACTCAGCCCGGGCATGTGCATTACACTTAGCACTTGTTGGCCCTTTTGCCTTCACTCTGCGCTCCAGCTCACCCCAAACCATCTTGATTGGGTTCAGGTCTGGTGACTGTCGAAGGGCAGGTCATCTGGCATAGCACCCCATCACTCTCCTTCTTGGTCAAATAGCCCTTACACAGCCTGGAGGTGTGTTTGGGGTCATTGTCCTGTTGAAAAATAAATGATGGTCCAACTAAACGCAAACAGGATGGAATAGCATGCCGCTGCAAGATGCTGTGACAGCCATGCTGGTTCAGTATGCCTTCAATTTTGAATAAATCCCCAACAGTGTCACCAGCAAAGCACCCCCACACCACCACACCTCCTCCTCCATGCTTCACGGTGAGAACCAGGCATGTAGAGTCCATCCGTTCACCTTTTCTGTGTCGCACAAAGACACGGTGGTTGGAACCAAAGATCTCAAATTTGGACTCATCAGAACAAAGCACAGATTTCCACTGGTCTAATGTCCATTCCTTGTGTTCTTTAGCCCAAACAAGTCTCTTCTGCTTGTTGCCTGTCCTTAGCAGAGGTTTCCTAGGTTTCTGAGGCTGGTGACTCGGATAAACTTATCCTCAGAAGCAGAGGTGACTCTTGGTCTTCCTTTCCTGGGACGGTCGTCATGTGAACCAGTTTCTTTGTAGCGCTTGATGGTTTTTGCAACTGCACTTGGGGACACTTTCAAAGTTTTCCCAATTTTTCGCACTGACTGACCTTCATTTCTTAAAGTAATGATGGCCACTCATTTTTCTTTACTTAGCTGCTTTTTTCTTGCCATAATACAAATTCTAACAGTCTATTCAGTAGGACTATCAGCTGTGTATCCACCAGACTTCTGCACAACACAACTGATGGTCCCAACCCCATTTATAAGGCAAGAAATCTCACTTATTAAACCTGACAGGGCACACCTGTGAAGTGAAAATCATTTCCGGTGACTACCTCTTGAAGCTCATCAAGAGAATGCCAAGAGTGTGCAAAGCAGTCATCAAAGCAAAAGGTGGCTACTTTGAAGAACCTAGAATATCAGACATATTTTCAGTTATTTCACACTTTTTTGTTAAGTATATAATTCCACATGTGTTAATTCATAGTTTTGATGCCTTCAATGTGAATGTACAATTTTCATAGTCATGAAAATACAGAAAAATCTTTAAATGAGAAGGTGTGTCCAAACTTTTGGTCTGTACTGTATATATATATATATATATATATATATATATATATTAAAAAAAATGCTATATTTTCCTATGAGTAATTTTTATTAGGATGAGAGCTGGAGATGCAAGAGGTGTTTGTAATAGCTCAACACAGCTCTGCTCTACTCCTTTCCCCTGCTTGTTATCACAGTAGGTGCCGGCAATGAGATCAGTCAGGTGAGCAGAGCTGTGTGCCATTACATGCCTCACACAAAGAAAGCTGAGTCTGATCTTTTCTGGGGGCATTTCCTTTTTTACTCCCCTCAATGATGCCTCTTGCTTATGATTGGTCATTGTCATGCAGGGGAAAAAATCATCGCCCCCCAGAGAAGAATTACTGCTAACTTAGTTTTAGTGGAGATTTGAATCTAAACTTTACAAGCTAATATCTCCTCAACGGAGATGAGAAATTAAAAAATAAAAGATATGTTTTATTCAGCTCTGCAGTCACTATTCCATGAAGTAGCCAATTAAATATGCTCAAACTGCTGAAAGTTCATCTTTAAAGTTATTTTCTTATTTGTACTCATTGTTGATTTTTGCGCTAAATTCTTCAAAGTAGCACACGTGGTACTAGAATTTTGTACAAAATAAAAAATTATCTTTATTTCTGTCTTTAAACTATTTGATGCCTCTGTAAAGCAAAAAAATCTGTTAAAATATCGCACATAAATTTAATATTTGCAAAAAACTTCTGTTATATACAAATTACAAATCACTCCAGGGAGGGACTGGAGTACATTTGCATAAAAAAAAAAAATGTTGCAACTTTATAAAGAGTCACAATTGATGAATCAGCAGCACTGATCTGGAAAAGAAAAAATATGGCCCCAATAGCGAGTGTACAGAAAAAAAGGAGAACACATATAAAGTAGACTTAAAAAAAGGCAAAAATTAAACTAAGAATTTGCAGCAATTAAAAAACAGACTTAAAACAAACAAAAACTATACAAAAACAGACGCAAATGCAATAATGAATCGGATACTAAATGTGGTTGAAATCTAGGCAGTTTCCACACAAAAAAAGCATTCTATAATGGAATAACCCCAAAAATTCAGAAGTTTTGCAAAAGGGTAGGGGCACATGACCGTTTTCTCCATATTCGAGAAAAACGGTCCGATTACTCTGATCAGACTTGGATCAGAGTGGCATCAGTTTTTTCTTGAAGGTGGGGAGAAAAAAAAAGGTTTCTCCACCTTCTCCATTCAGTCAATAAGTAAAAATTGGACTGCACTCGGATACCATCCAAATGCGGTCTGACTTTTTCCACGGACCCTTAGACTTCCATTGACGATTTGGATCCGACACTCGGATCAAAATTGGACACGTGCACAGCCCCATGAAATAGTATAGGTACAACTGCTATCCGTGAAAACCATGGATAGCACTCGTCCGGGAAAATCAGGTTGTACAAGCCCTATAGATGACTATAATATAGCTGATATTTGTATTTGACAATATTGTATTTGACTTTCATATACTAAAATAAATTGCCAAAACGTGTGTGTCATGCAGAAGATGGAGAAGATAAATTGATTATTCTGAGTCTGTGAGCGTAAAAATCAGCTTTCTGCGCCAATTTAATGTCTTGTGGATATGATGCACTAAGACAAGGACTTACTATATCTTAATTAATATGCCAACATATGTTGTCACCTCCTTTTTTTAAATGTCTCTGCAATAAGCACTATAATGGGCACATTGCCAGCAATGCAAGTGGTTATTATGTGCCCACAACGTGATTTTCGTCATGGTCTGCAAGTTAATTCACTGCACGATATGTAGCAAGTTCATTTAAAATTGCTTTGCCAGCTCCTTTCCAGCTCTGCATTCTCTGCTAGTTTTACAGAAGAAGATGAAGCAGCATTGACACTTTAAGAGAAAGGTATGAATACATTGGGAACTATTCTTTAAAGTTTTCTATTTATGAGTGTTTTTTTACAAATCACAAGCATGTACTTTACTTTTTAATTAGATTTTGATATAGAATAAACCACCTTATTAAAAGCACAGTATAGAGATGAGCTGGAATGACTAGCCATTGCACAGAAAAAAAGTTTAAAAAAAATGAGGCATGCATAGATGGGTTGAGGCTGCCACTGGCTTATAGAAAGGGTACTGATCAGGAACCCGCTGTACGATGTCCATAGACCCTGCTAAGGCGTATGGAAAGGGGCATTGTTTAATTACATTGAATACATTGGAGTCCAGGGGTTGTCACTTATTTGGAGTTTTATAACGATGTCACTTTAATGGAAGAGTAAAAAGAACACTTTAAAATATAAGACACGTATATGCATTTTATTTTCAATTTGTAAGAAAAGAGAATAAAATTGCAAAGTTATGCAATGAATTCGAAGAACCGGTCTGTATAGGAAAATACTGCAAAAAATGGAACAGAAAAAAACATTCCTGATATTAAAACCTCACAGATATCTTCTTACCTACAGAAGTTGTGTAACTGCTGGTACCAACAAATACACAAGTGGTGGATGTTCCCCTCCTGCACCAAAGATAGTTATAAAACACAGAATCTGTTACCAGGTTTTTGCCACAATCAAAAATATTGAGCCAGAGTATATCATAAGTTGGTATATGTGCAATGCATAGGTGTACATTCACACTCTGGCCATTTAACAGACAGAACCTAAGATAAAAAAATGAGCAAATAACATGTAATAAGTAAACAAATAGTAATAGTACAAGCGTGACTCCCCTTTTTTGTGCTGGGCATTTTGTTTATATGGCTTTCCATGGCAGGAGTCTGAACAGGACCAAGTCCTGCTCTGCCCTTTTCTATTTTTATGTTTGCTGACTAGTGATGAGCGAGTATGTTCTATTAACCCTTACGGCGAGCATGCTTGGGTGCTTGCCGAGTATCTTCAGTGTGCTCAGGTGTTCTGTTTTAGTCACTCCGTGCTCATGATTTGCGACTGTTTGACAGCTTTAATACATGTGATGAATGCCTAAGAATTAGGCTGAAGATACTCGGAAAACACCCGAGTATGCTCGTAAATCTCGAGTAACGAGCATGCTCGCTTATCACTACTGCTGACACATAGTGAGGTGAAATACAAGAATTAGGTACCGTCCCGATTGGGAACACCCCATTGTGGTGGGATGGCTTTTACTGGCTTTTTTTAGCAAAACAATGTTAACTATGTACCCTATGTTATTTACATGTACTATTACTATTTATTAACTTACAACAGGGTATTTACTCATTTTATTTTTATCATAGGTTTTGCAGGTTATTGCAACCTAATATGAGAGCAACATATTGTAAAGACAATATAAAAATAGGGACGCTGGTAGGTAAGCTCAGTATATCTGCTGCAAATGGTATGTGTCACCATAGACCACTAAGGAAAATAGAATCAATTATATAAAACCACTGCGCTGATGTACTGAGGAGGGTAGGTGAGGATTATAGGGAGTAGTACTGGAAGAATGTACAAATGTTGGGGAGAGCGAGATGCAGGAGGAGAGCGGTGTCGGGGTCCTGGCCGGAGACTCCGACACCATGATGCAGCGTGTGGCTGTTCTATTTTTAACCCTTGGTTTTATGCTAATATGTATCCATAACATTTTACTATTGGTTCATAAAATAAAAATAAAAATATTAATATTCACCAACATTTGTACATTCTTCCAGTACTACTCCCTATAATCCTCACCTACCCTCCTCAGTACATCAGCGCAGTGGTTTGATATTGTAAAGACAGAGTCCTTGATTTCAATGATAAGTTACTTATTGGGTTGCTTGCTGTAGTTTTGATAAAATCACTGTTTTATCAGCAGATTATCACTTGAGGACTAGTAAACCTGCTGTCATGTCGTCCTCCATATTCATGAGCTCTGTATAACCACCGACCCACCACTGATTGGCAGCTTTCGGCCTATGCACAGTGTACACAGAAAGCTGCCAATCAGTGGTGTGGGCGGGGTTATACAGAGCTCAGCATTCAGAGAATACAGCAGATAAAACACTTTTTAATCAAAACTACAGCAGGCAGCCCACTAAGAGATACATCACTGGAGTCAGGATCTCTGTCCCTACATGATTCTATTTTTGCAGTAGTAGAAACCCTTGTAAAAGATTCCCTTTAAGAAAGACACCATTTTGGAAACTTAAAGCTGTCTCAATATTATTTTCCAGGAATATACATTGATGGTCTAGGATGAGCCATTATTCTGTGATCAGTAAGGCTCCAAAGCCTGGTATTCAGCAGAATGAATGGAGATAAGTCGCAGAACCAGGTATGGCTACATTGCAGACATTGCAAAGGGTCACTTTTGCTAATGTTAGATATTCTTGTAGTAGGATTACCCAGTTGCACACAGATGACCTACAATAATGACCGACCATCATTGTGTTTTTCCAAAAAAATCTTTTTTAGCATCATGATGTGATTTTATGAGGGTGTTTGTTCAACCCTAATGAGCATAGCCTACATCTTAAACTAAGGGAAAATTCAAGATATCATAGTATATTAGTTTGGCATTTGCACAACTAAGTAGAAGGATTTTATATTGTTGAGATTCAGCACTTGAGAGGAGACCTGAGTTCTACCTTTGAGTCATGCCATGATACATTCTAATCTCTGATATTATTATATTAGTAGGCTATTTGTTATTACGTTAGTTGGCTATTTGCTAACCTCTTGGGAGTTCTCAGTTTGGTCAAAGTGGTTTTCCTAATTATATATGACAATTGGAATGAATAACATTGATTGTTTAGTTGCAATTACAATGGCAGCTGTCAAGGGGTAAGATTTGTTAGGCAGCAGGTAGGCAGTTAACTGGAAGCAGGAAAAATAGGAAATCATAAAGATCTGAACAACTTTGACTGGAGCCAAATTAGCCTGGACTTCCAGGTCTGAAGAGGCCCAGGATGAATTTCCGCATGTGAGGGTAAGATCATGGCACATGCTTACACAGAACCATCCCAGGTCTCAACAGAACAGGAATGAAAAAACCTCGCCACTCAATGTGGTTACTTTGAAGCAGAATAATTTTTAATGCTGTCCAGGAGTACAACAAACGTTTCGGCCAACATGGCCTTCATCCGTGCAATCCGACCGCTGGGGAGATCAGGAAGGAAGGGGGAGAGATGCTGTGTCTCAAATGGTGAGGGTCATTGGGACCTGTGTCAATGTAAGTAGAAGGGATGTGTGGCTGGAACTCGGTGTCCACAGTTTGATAGCGGACATAGGAACAAGCGGTGCACACCGTGTTCCAGCCACATATCCCTTCTACTTACGGTGACACAGGTCCCAATGACCCTCACCACTTGAGAAACAGCATCTCTTCCCCTTTCATTACTGATCTCCCCAGCAGTCGGATTGCACTGATGAAGGTCATGTTGGCCGAAACGTTCGTTGTTCTCCTGGACTGCATTAAAAATTATTCTGCTTCAAAGTAACCACATTGAATGCCGAGGTTTTTTCATACAAGTTTGGTTTTTGACCCTACTCGTGCACCATTCCGGTAGTGCTGTGTTTCTATCTTTATCAACAGAACAGGAAGTCCTAGTCTAGCATCACGACACCTGGAGATTCAGCACTCATGGCGACGAGGTGCGAAGAGGACTGGACTGGGATGGTGAAGAGCAGAGGGGTCGTAGAGGTGAGCGGAGAGGCGAGTGTAAGTATTCATATTTTCATTTTTTACTTATTATGTTTATTATGCCCTGGGGTCTCTCAAGACCTCAGAGCATAATAAGGGACATTTAATTTGCGGAGAATAACTTTGATGCAAATCGAATATTTCCCATGAAAATCTGCACGAATAGACAAATTCAAATTTTTCCAGATCCGCTCATCTCTAGTATCTACTTATCTCCCAGGTCATCACATCTAGATCCCTGCTCTTCATGCAGTCGACAGATTAACCGGTCATCTGAACCAGAACATCATGTTCACTTCAAAAGGAAATGATGAAAAGAACAAGCCATGTTTATTGTCTGGCTGTAAATATATTTTATTACGTCTAAATCAAGCTGCCAGTCTATCCTTCAACTCTTTCAGATTGATAGACATTTTGCAGTAGATGACTGGTAAAATCATTACATCTAGTATTTATATATATTTTTTTCCCGGAATGGTTATTTACTGCATCACTTTTTATAGCTGTGCAATTTCCCCAATGTAATACTTTCCCCGTGAAGTAATGGATCACCTTAGGAAAAAAAATTGAAGAAAAGGGTTAATCGTTGCCTTTGAAGAATAGAGAGACATATCTCTCGCTCTAATTAAAACTTTTACTATAGATAAACTTTAATAACTCATCATGCAGCTTGATCTGATTTACATCATACATTTTGAAAGATAGTTCTTTTTTTGTAATCCATGTTTAGATTTTCCTCTTCTTTTCTTTGGAAGTTGGGAGATGGACAGTCATCCGAGAATGGGAAAATTTGGTGATGAAGAATAACCCTTCCGTTGTTCGGATGCAATTTAAATAAAATTGAATGACATAGAAGACTACGAAGAGTCAATTTACAAGAGCTCAGAAGGAATGATTTGTAGGATCAGCCACCGTTCAACCTCGGTGACATCAATGTTTCTATGGCAACAGATATTTCTTCCCTCTTTAGAATTAAGTATTGATCAAAGTAGCAGAAACAGTATTTCAGACTCGCTACTTTACTGTGTTGCAATTTACGATAGGAACCCATAACATCACTGTATATATTTTAGGCCCCATGGAACCAATTTTGCAGACAGTAACAGTAGCATATTATAAAGGGTCAATAACATAAGTCTGATTATTATCCTTAGATAACTACCCAATGCCTCTGCTCGCTAAGATACTAAGACGCCTCGCCAAAATTAAATCAAAGCAAAAAAAATCTCATTTAAAGGATCTTTTTTTTTTTAATTCGTGAACTTTATTTGACACAGATAGTTTGATAATAAAACTGCTCGGTGTGTCTGTAAAGTCCAGCGTGTGAAATAAATAAGTATTGATTAAAGAAGGACAATCTCACAATGTACTCTACACACAGCTTCAATTAATGGTTCCATTGGGTGAACTGATAAGATTTGTACAAAAGCCGAACTGAAGGATTGTATCACACTGTTACTGACAGCAAGCAATAAACTACTGTATACAATGGTTAACCACAAAGGCAAGGCCATTAACCACTGCTTTGTTGTCAGGACATAGATAGATATGAATGTCCTACGATATGCAAGGTCACTTCATATTTACAAAAGACTTACATATGCAAAAAATGGAAAAATTGCAAAATGGTTATGGTTCGTTGGATTGTGAGCTTGCATTTGTTATGACACTCGAGGAACAGAAGGTTAATGCAATATGTAACAAGACCTGACACTAGAGAGATTATAAGATACCAAGCAGGGGGCAGCATTAAAAATTAAAGGGGTTGTCCGAGATTTTAACATTGATGATCATCAATGTCTGGTCGGTGGGGGTGCGACACCCGGCACCCCCTCCGATCAGCTGTTCTCGGTGTTGGCGGTGGCCAGAACTGCTCAGTTACAGAGCTGCACAGCTCCATTAACTATATTGTAGCTGCGACCGGGTGCTGCACATCTGCCCCCTAATCAAATAAATAGGGGGCGGATGTGCAGTACTCAGCTATGGCCACTATTTCATTGATGGCGATGTGCAGCTCTGTAACTGAGCAGTTCCAGCCATCTCTGACACTGGGAACAGCTGATAGGAAGGGGCGTTGGGTGTCGCACCCCAATTGATCAGTCATTGGTGATCAATCTTAAGGATAGTCTCCCTTTAAGGGGACTGAAGGCGTTCATCCAATCCCAGTCTTTTTAAGAACCATGTAATTGATAAAGTTGACTGGGATGACATTGTTAGGATATGTGCACATGGTGTATTTTAAGGGTTTTTTTTTAAAAGAAAAACACCTGAAAAGTAGTTAAAAAAAAACGCTGACTGTTCCTGTTGATTTCTATTGTAAAACCACTTTATCGTTCATATGTTCAGTGTTTTGGGCATTTTTTTCCACTTCAGGTGTTAAACAATACTGGGTGAAAAAAAAAAGAAAGTGAATGTTACTTCTTTGATGTGACTCCTGGAGGACTCCATTCTAAATTAGGCACTGTCCAATCAGAAGTCTGCAAAAAAAAAATAAAACACGTCCAAGCTCCACCTATTTTGTCTGAGCTTAGAGAAACTGCGTAAAAAATGCCAAAAGTCACAGCATTTTTGCGCAATTCTGAGTTGCGCCAAAAAATTGTGACATTTCAAAACTATTTATGACAGATTTCTGGCAAAATTGCTTTGCTTAATCGAGGCCATAGTTGATTGGTGCATGGCAGAACAGGCAGGTAGTTAGCAACTACCCGCTGATAAGTGCTTAGGGCCATAGTAGAAAATAAAAAGTCAGGGATAATCTTTTTAAATTCAGAGAAAATGTGGAAAAAAAGAGCACATCCATATAGTCATGTTTTTCCATTGTAATGAATAGGAAGCCTACTCAAAAATTATTTAATGTGGAATTTGCTGTGGATATCGCAATTTCATCTCCCTAGACAGCAAACATCTGTTACTAAATGTGGGTATTTTATTTTATTTATTGAATATTACTTTCTTATTTTATTTTCCTGCAGATTAAATGCTTGTCTATGACTTTTAAAGCACAAGGCAGACTTTCAATAGCTCAGAATAGTAAATGTACAGCAGCATCTCATTTATAACACAGAATGAATTTACATATTTATCAATTTGGTAATTTACATAAATTATGAGGATCTGAATGAATTAACCGAGTTGGTCAAATTTACCCCATTATGTTTATTACTATGTACCTATGCCCGTCCCTTACACAGCTGTAAGCACTGATATACTGTAGCTTTCCTTTACAATTATGATGACATTCACTAACTTTGTAGAAAGTAAACTATAAACTTAAAATTCAGGCTGTATTGTTTGTGCTCTGCGCTCCACTGATATCAGCTCTAATGACATGTCTGTTTTAGAAAATACCCATTGAAATTACCATTCTGGAGCATTTTTTTCCAAGAACTCCTAAACTGTACAATTCCTCTGTTCTTCCTCCTGTAAATGTATAAATAAATCGATAACTGGGTTTTATCATTCTTCTTGTCAATGAGCACTAAGGCATCGATTTATGAAGATTGACATATCCTATTCCAGTCTTAATGATTGACGTTCAGGAATAAGATGTGCTAGATTCATTGCGCATTTGCAAATTTGAGCATCTTATCAATGGCTTTACTCATTCATGTGTTAGAACCTTGCTCTTAGGTTTTTTCCTTTGCTGGTCACATGACCTTGTTGGCCTATTTAATCCTGCTCCGCCCTTCTGGCTTTGCTGGACTTCATTGTATAACTACTTTCTAGCTAGCCTGTGCTCTGTATCTAACTCTGTTAGTTTGCTTGGTCTACGGACCTCTATGTTCTATATATTTTGTTTGTTCGTCTGTCTGCTACTATTTCTGTTAGGAGGTGTCCCATTTTCCTCCCAGTCCTTAGTACTTGTAGGGATTCCTTCCCCACATCTATAGGTCTCCGTACAGACTAGCTTAGGACTTTAGCAGGTCTGATCGCAGGATCAGGTTCCCTGTTACATCGTAGGGATTCAGTTGAGTTCTATCGTAGGGACAGATCTCCTCTCTTTCCTTAGCTTTGGTAGCAGAACATAACATCATGAGCCTCACCAGAAATATTACTCCATTAAGCCACTTTTGATTCATTTGTCGGGTAGGCGTTGCCTTTATAGTATGCTGAAGTGCATCACTGCTATAGTTTCAACCCTTATAGTATGCGGGAATGCCCCAGTGCTTTAGTGTTGGCCTTTATAGTATGCTGGAGTGCCCTAGTGCTATAGTGTAGGCCTTTATAGTATGCTGGAGTGCCCCAGTGCTATAGTATTGGCCTTTATAGTATACTGGAGTGCCCCAGTGCTTTAGTGTTGGCCTTTATAGTATGCTGGAGTGCCCTAGTGCTATAGTGTTGGCCTTTAGAGTATGCTGGAGTGCCCCAGTGCTGTAGTGTTGGCTTTTATAGTATGCTAGAGTGCCCCAGTGCTATAGTGTTGGCCTTTATAGTATGCTGGATTGCCCTAGTGCTTTAGTGTTGGCCTTTATAGTATGCTGGCATAGGCGGATTATAATGAGGGCAATCCGGGCTACCGCCCGGGGCCCCGAGCCTGCAGGGGGCCCGCGGCTCCGGGCGGGGTGTCTAATGCCGGATTGCCCTCATTATATGTGCGGGCCGCCGCGGCACATACCGGTAGCAGTGGCGGGAGGGGGGCCCCGGACAGCTCCCCCAGCAGCGGCCGCCGCTACTTCTTCATCGGCCGGGCCAGTACTGCAGCAGTTAACTTCTCTGTGCTGGCCCGGCCGCGTCACTGCTAGGAGACACGGCCCTGTGCGCGGCCGTGTCTCCTAGCTGTGACGTCACGCAGTGCGCGCCCGGCCTGCAGCGCTGCACCGAAGAAGTCAGAGCAGGCAGGAGGAATGGAGCCGGGGGATGGTGAGTCTGTGTGTGTATGTGTATGTGTGTGTATGTATGTACATACGTATGTGTGTGTGCAGGCAGATATCATTGTGTGATGTCTGTTTATATGTATTTTTGTGTTTCAAATGTGTTTATGCGTGTATGTATATGTCTGTATATGTTTATGTGTGTGCGTGACTGCATGCGTGACTGCGTGCTTCCTCCTGCTGAGTATAGTTGGCGCCGTGCGGCCTCCTGCTGTCTCTGGGGGGGGGGGCGTCGTGCAGCCTCCCACTATGTATAGATGGCGCCGTGCCGCCTCCCGCTGTGTATAGATGGCGCCGTGCGGCCTCCTGCTGTGTATAGATGGCTACGTGCGGCCTCCTGCTGTCTCTGGGGGGGGGCGCCGTGCGGCCTCCCGCTTTGTATAGATGGCACCGTGCAGCCTCCCGCTGTGTATAGATGGCTACGTGTGCTCAATATTGAGTCATACAATTAATATAAGGCTATGTGCCCACGATGCAGAAATGTTCCGGATTTTTTTTGAGCGTTTCTGCATCTCCCTGGCAGAAAAAACGCATGCGGATTTTACATACGGATTGTACATGCAGATTTTACATGCGGATTGTACATGCGTTTTCCTGCCAGGGACATGCGGATGTGAAGCGTTCTTCACTTGCATTTCCGCATGCGGGTTGACAAGCGCTTTCCAAGCGATTTTAGCATCACTTGGAAAGTGCTTGACAACTTGGTTAGGCTGTGTGCACACGATGCGTTTTTAATGTGTTTCCGCAGCGTTTTTGCAGCTGTGGAAACGCATTAAAAACGCATGGTAGAAGGGCAGCAATGTTCCCCAATGATAATCCGCATATTCTGTGCACATGCTGCGGAAATTTCCGCTGCGGATTATCATTGCATATATCACTGTATATGTAGATGCGTAATCCAAGCGTTCTAATGTGCGGATGGTACCCGGGTGTAGATGAGAGGAGACTCTCCTCCACACCCAGGTACCATTAAAAAATCTGCAAAAAAAGAATAAAATAAAAAATAAATGTATACTTACCTTCTGTCGGCCCGCGCAGCGCTCCTGCTTGGTTCCCGGCACTTTGCAGTGAGTTGAAGGACCTACGCTGACGTCAGAGTCATGTGACGGGTCACGTGCCGCTGACATCGGCAGGTCTTTCAATTCACTGTTGCCGACAAGGAAGAACAGAGTGAGCAGGACACCGGGGGCCATCGGAGGGTAAGTATACATTATTTTTTTTACTTTTACCACTCTCTTGGGTCACACTATATAAATCCATGCTGTTTGCATGGATTTATATAGTGTGACCTAGCTGTCACAAGCACTTTCCAAGTGATGCTAATCGCTTGGAAAGCGCTTGTCAATCCGCATGCGGAAATGTCAGTGGGTAACCGCTCCATTTCCGCATGTCCCTGGCAGGAAAACGCATGTACAATCCGCATGTACAATCCGCATGCGTTTTTTGCTGCCAGGGAGATGCAGAAACGCTCAGGAAAAAATCCTGTGCATTTCTGCATCGTGGGCACATTGCCTTACACTATATAAATCCATGCAACCAGCATGGATTTATATAGTGTGACCGTAAAAGAATGGTAAAAAATAAAAAATATATACTTACCTTCTGATGGCCTGCCGATGTCAGCGGTCGCGTGACCCGTCACATGACTAAATGACGTCACGGCAGATCCTTTTCAGACCATCGTGAGCTGCCGGCAAGCCAGGACGCATCGGATAAAGACACCGGGGGCCATCAGAAGGTAAGTATAATATTTATTTTTTATTTTATTCTTTTTTTACAGGTTCTATGGTACCCGGGTCCGGAGGAGAGTCTCCTCTTCTCCAACCCCGGGTACCATCCGCACATTCAAACGCATGGATTCTGCATGTCCAAATGCAGGGATGCGGATTCCATGCGTTCTAATGCAAGTCAATGGCGGCGAAAACGCCTCGCTTCCGCAAAATAATTGGTAATGCTGCGGATTTTTTTGCAATGATAATCCGAAGTGGAAATTTCCGCAGCATGTACACAGCACATGCGGATTATCATTGGGGAACATGGCAGACCTTCTACCAAGCGTTTTTAAGCGTTTCTGCAGCGGAATTGCCGCTGCAGAAACGCTTAAAAAACGCATAGTGGGCACAGCCTAAAAAAAAATATTATAATTAATATTGTGCCAAATTAATTTCACGTGAACTATCACATGATCTATCACAGGGGATCATGTGACATGTCACGTGATAAATCAGGTGTGTGGGGGGGGGGCCCGCACCTTCTAAACTGCCGGGGCCCTTGCTACTCTTAATCCACCCCTGTATGCTGGAGTGCCCTAGTGCTATAGTGTTGGCCTTTATAGTATGCTGGAGTGCCCCAGTGCTATAGTGTTGGCCTTTATAGAATGCTGGAGTGACCCAGTGCTTTAGTGCTGGCCTTTATAGTATGCTGGAGTACCCTAGTGCTTTAGTGTTGGCCTTTATAGTAGTCTGGAGTGCCCCAGTGCTATAGTGTTGGCCTTTATAGTAGGCTGGAGTGCATCAGTGCTATAGTGTCAACCCTTATAGTATGCTGGAGTGCCTCAATGCTATAGTGTTGAGCCCTATGGCATACTGGAGTGCAGCAGTGTTACAGTGTCAACCGTTATAGCATGCTGGAGTATTTCAGTGCCATAGTGTCAACCCTTATAGTATGCTGAAGTGCCTCAGTGATATAGTGTCAACCCTTACAGTATGCTGGAGTGCCCCAGTGCTTCAGTGTTGGCCTTTATAGTAGGCTGGAGTGCCCCAGTGCTTCTATTATAGCAGCAAGAATTGCATTTATCAATCAGGAATGTTTTTATTGAGCATGCCCAGTAGATTTATTTACAAACTCAGTTTGTTACAGTCAGCTTCTGATTTATATATTTTTTTTCTGTATTTTTTCTGTAGAGATTATATAGAGTTATTTAACATATATATTTATGATATATTGGTAATACTATTATAATGTTTTATGTCATGTTTACTGTAAGAATTGTATTTCTTGGTGGAAATGTACAGAGGTTTTTATTGGTTTCAGGGGTTGAAATAGGAGGGCTATCCCTGAGGAAGCCACCTGCATGGCAATACGTGTGGGATTTCTCCCCCCTATTTTCCCTTGACTTTTATCACAGGCACAGGCTTCGTATACCTGTTCATTTGTCAGTCTGTTATTTGCTTGCTGCATTGACCTATTACCCTTTTTTAAACAGCATCTTTTTGCTGGCTAAGGTTTTTTTTTGCTATATTCCAGCACTTCAGCACTTTAAACTACTTTTTCTCTCCTGTGACCCATATTTATATTCTGTGTCTAGGGTCTATTTGTCCTGTTGCATTTATACTTTTGCATTGGTCAGTGTCAGGGGATTTTCGGTAGTATATTCCATTTTGTGCATTGTGTTTTCAAATTGTGACTGGGTATCTGTGGCTTTTGTGGCTATTGCTAATTATCATTTATAACTAGGCTGTATCTTCATTCTAGTCCTCCGCCTGTGGTATAGGGTTATTCGGGTGTTATAACTTCATTATGAGTTATATTATGAGTCTGTATCACCTTTTAGGTTTTTAATTGCTCTGTTGGTCTACTATGTACTAATAAAAGTTATATATATTTGCATAGAGATCCCCTTGTGTTGCACTTTCCTTCTTCTCTCTTTTTTGCGTGATATATTTCATAAAACCCTCTGATTTCTCTAAATTATTATGCTTGCCAAAGGTAGAGAGGCCAATTGTGACCTGCGTTTGGTAGTACTACTGCGCGGATGGCTAGTGTCAGAGGGGGTGGTACTTCTGCTGCTGTTAGCGGCTTCCACATTTTTAGACGTGATTTTTTTTTCTTTTTCTCTACCCTATCCATTGTCTTTTCCACTTTTTGCTTTTACAATACATTTTGTAAAACACTAAAATAAATCTTTTCAACCCTAATTCAACACTTGCCAAAAAAGCTAGATAGGTTGGTTTACATACAGAAAGCAAAATGTGGCAGATGTGGCACGTGCAGTTGTCAAATTGGGCTAGTAAAACAGATGTGCAAAAACAGACATGCAAATTATATATTTTTTTTTATTTAACAAAATTGTACCCCCTTCCCAAAAATAATGTAATAACAAATGCAATGTAGTGTGAAAATGCTACTCACTTGGGTGCAGGATGAGGTATCACAGGAACCGTTTCTATTTACAAGTCCGGCTGGTTTATTTCACTCCACATAAACTGCACCACAGGAAAACTTAAATACAGCCATTTTCCAGCATAAAGGTACAGTTTGAGACACTCCTCTGTACATGCAAGTATCCCCACTGGAGGTGTAGCAACATCCACACACACAGACCATGTGTGGGGTATGTGGGCAGCCAGACCCGCCCATCTCTCCAGCTGTCCATACACCTGGCCCAGATGCCCTAAAAAACCTCTTAGTACTACGTGTACTAAAGCATTACTCCAGTTTTACATGAAAGCGAACAACCACTTCCGTGACACATACCTCCCATCAACTATGTGTCTGACAACCACCTTACAGTAGGTAAACATCCAAAAAGCCAGCATCCGCAATATGGCACTGTATTGATGTGGCATATAAGGATGTAAAATTTGTCTAGTAAAATAGCTGTGTTCAAATAAAAATTCTTTGCAACACTCACTTTGACAGTTAAATGTCTGGGGAATTTTTTCTTTTATTTTCAAAAACAAATTATTCCACCCTTCAAAAAAAAGACAACACAAGATAAGCAATACAGTTGCTTGTGACAATCAAACACACCATCTCTGACTGACATTGATTTCAGTTTTTTTATCTGAAAAAACATTGTGGTATCTTACTGCTGCTTTCTAGTGCATTAAGAAAGAAGAAAAATGTGCAATTATAATTCAAATACCAGCTACACCATATTACTCATCCATTACACTGAGTCTGGTACTGCTGCTGGCACCTCTCCTATTTCTTTCTCCCCCAATCAGTTGAATCTCTGTATTATTTACAGACTATTACTCTCATCTTCTTTAGTGCTGCAGTTGTTCAACACATTACTGTCTGGAGTATTTATCAAAGGTTTTCTCTTCTTATCTCCATTAGTGAGCTATGAGCTCTGATGTTCTATCCATATCCTAAATCCCCGTAAGATGGCTGCTGCATTCCCTATCTATGCTTTTATACAGGTTATGAAAGTCACTCCTGATTTGCTATGCTATATCAAGTGATGTAATACTGCAAGGCATTATGGGAAAGATCACTCATTTGTGTCTGAGTTCACACGAGCCTTCTGTGGCTGACACAATCTTCCGCTCTTCCGCAATGTGCAAAATTAAAGCAGGTATTTTCTTTCTTTTGGCAGTTTGCACAAATTGCAAATTTTTCAAACTCTCTGGGACCAGCAAATTTCATAAAATTGTCCATGAATTAGGTTCACATCAATTGATTCGCTCCTCTCTAATGTGAGGAAGGGAAGAAAGCAAGGGGACGTATTAGCAGGTGGCTATCAAGTGACACTTTCATTTTTCATTCCCAGTGACCCATTATTGTGCAATGAAGTTCTGAAGTTCTGAGTCCTAAAGGGCAGACAAGCATTCTAGAATCATCCAAGATATAAGGTGTGGCTTAATAGATGGAAAGAGCCTAAGGTGCTAGACAATCTATTCTGACAGGTGCCCAATGTGTAAATCTAGTTCTGAATGCAATAGTATAGCTTAAACATTAAATGCTATATATAATTTTATAAATATTTAGATACAGTTCTGCTCAAAAGTTTACATACCCTAGCAGAATTTTTGCTTTCTTGGTCTTGTTTCAGAGAATATGAATGATAACCAAAAAAAACTTTTCGCCACTCTTGCTTATTGGTTTGGTGAAGCAATTTATTGTCAAACTACTGTGTTTTCTCTTTTTAAATCTTAATGACAACCAAAAACATCCAAATGACCATGATCAAAAGTTCACATACTCTGGTGATTTTGGAATGATAACATGATCAAAATTTGACACAAATGGGGTTGAATGGCTACTAAAGGTAACATCTTCACCTGTGACCTGTTTGCTTCTAATCAGTGTGTGCGCATAAAAGCTGAGTGAGTTTCTGGGATCCAGGCAGACTCTTCCATCTTCCATGCATCCACTGACATTTGTGGATTGTGAGTCATGGGGAAAGCAAAAGAATTGTCAACGGATCTACGGGAAAAGTAGTTGAACTGTATAACATAGGAAAGGGATACAAAAAGATATCCAAGGAATTGATAATGCCAGTCACCAGCGTTCAAATTGTGATTAACAAATGGAAAATCAGGGGCTCTGTAGAAACCAAACCACGGTCAGGTAGACCAAGAACATTTTCGACTACAACTGCCAGGAAAATTGTTTGGGATGCAAAGAAAAACTCACAAATAACATCAGCTGAAATTCATGACTCTCTGAAAACTAGCAGTGTGGCTGTTTCAAGATGCACAATAAGGAGGTACTTGAAGAAAAATGGGCTGCATGGTACAGTCGCCAGAAGAAAGCCATTACTACACAAATGCCACAAAATATCTTGCCTACAATACGCCAAACAGCACAGAGACTAGCCACAAAACTTTTGGAACAAGATAATTTGGAGTGATTAGACCAAAATTGAACTTTTTGGCCACAACCATAAATGTTACATTTGGAGAGAGGTCAACAAGGCTTATGATGAAAGGAACACCATTCCTACAGTAAAGCACAGAGGTGGATCGATGATGTTTTGGGGATGTGTGAGCTACAAAGGCACAGGAAACTTGGTAAAAGTTGAAGGAAAGATGAATGCAGCAGGTTATCAGCAAATACTGGAGGCAAATTTGCACTCATCAGCCCGGAAGCTGCGCATGTGACGTACTTGGACGTTCCAACGTGACAATGATCAAAAACACAAGGCCAAGTCGACCAGTCATTGGCTACAGCTGAACAAAGTGAAGGTTCTGGAGTGGCTATCTCAGTCTCCTGACCTCAATATTATTGAGCCACTCTGGGGAGATCTCAGTTCATGCTAGACAGCTCAGGAATTTACAGGAACTGGAGGCTTTTTGACAAGAAGAAAAGGCAGCGATACCATCTGAGTAAATAAAGAACCTTATCCACAACTACCACAAAAGACTTCAAACTGTCATTGATGTTAGATGGGGCAATACACGGTATTAAGAACTGGGGTATGTGAACTTTTTATCAGGGTCATTTGGATGTTTTCGGTTGTAATTAAGATTTAAAAAGAGAAAACACAGTAGTTTGACAAGAAATGGCTTCACTCAACTAACAACTATGAGTGAAGAAAAAGATTTTTTGTTATCATTCATATTCTCTGAAACAAGACCAAGAAAGCAAAAACTCTGCCAGGGTATGTAAACTTTTTAGCACAACTGTATATATTTTTTTAATTAAGACTGCTTTCAAAAATAGAAGTATTACTAGTTTATTTTTATCAACTAACAAAATGCAAAGTGAATGAACAAAACAGAAATCTAAATTAAGTCAATATTTGTTGTGACAACCATCAAAACAGCAAAGCAGCAGGGATGTTATTCTAAACATCTTGGAGAAGTAACCACAAATCGTCTGTGAATGTCGGCTTAAAGAAATCTTTCTGTCTTTTCATATAATCCTAGGCAGATTTAATGTTGAAATCAAGGCTCTGAGATGACCATATCATCGCTTCCAGGACTCCTCGTTCTTCTTTATACTGAAGATAATTCTTAAGGACATTGACTTTACGTTTTGGGTTGTTATCCTGCTGCAGAATAAGAATAAACATGGATCCTATCAGATGCCTCCCTTATAATATTATATAATGGATAAATATCTGGCTATCAGCAATGAAGACACTATTAATCCTGATCAAATCCCCAAATCCATTTGCTTAAATTCAGCTCCAAACTTGCAAGTAACCTCCACTATGCTTCACTATTGCCTGCAGACACTCATTATTGTACTACTCTCCAGACTGCTAGTGAATAAACTGAATTCTGTTACGAACTAATTTTTAAGATTTTGACACATCAGTTCAGCACCTGCTGAATTTTTTTTTGCATAATTGAATTGCTTATCTTGTTGCTATGTTAAAGGTACAACTTTTCAGGTCAATTCTTTCACGAAGAACGTTCTGGCCAGCCTTCTCCAAACTCTAAATTAGTGTAGCTGGGTTCTATTGTTTGGTGCCAGTTCTAAGCTTATGGCACTGCTGGGCATCTTCTGATTTCACAGGGAAGTATGCATCATGTGTCTTTGATTTGTTGTACTAAGCTTCCTTTTCCGACCACTGCGTCTATGGTCCTAAATGCTACGCATTTCTTGATCTTTCATTAAAACAGCTTGAACAGCTCATCTTGAAACCCCAGTCTGTTTCAAAATCTTAGCCTAACTACCTCGTGTCAATCTTGCCATGTTGTATGATCTGTGACATGAAACTGTCTTTCACAACCTCACCCTTGAAGCAGAGTTGTGCTGTTGCTCACCCAGTTTTAAGCCTTCTACACAGCTGTTTGTTTCAGTTAATGTGTTTCAACCTACATATGAAAATGATGATTACCACCTGTTTACTATAATTGGTTACTCATCCACCTGACTATAAACCTACTAAAACCATGTCTTTGTGCAAGTGTACCTAGATGAATTGAAGACACGAAACATGGATTTGATTTAGATATTTTGTTCATTCACTTTGCATTTTTTTAATTTTTAAAAATAAACTATTAACACTTCTATTTCTGAAAGCAGTGTTACTTTGCAGCATTCTTTCCATATCTGCCTAAAACCTTTGCACAATACTGTATATATGAATATTCTTTAAGTATGTTGTATTCAATAAAATAAATGCACTTTAATTACATTACAGATTACCGCTCAGACGCTCATGGAAATGGAGAGAGTTTTAATTAAATTAACACTGTCAAGACCTTACGTTTATACACTTTTATGTAGACCCTATGTGACTCTACTGGCGGTGCAATTTCCAATCTACTGACTCGTATTTTTACTGAGTTGAAACTTAGCTAACCTTTTTACCTCTAGCTACGATTCTAATCTACATAAAAGAAACAATCAATTTATAGTTATTTAGAGTCGAGCCTACACAGGCTCATAGTTTTGGCTTGATGCCTTTTCGAAGTAAAAAATAAGACTATGAAATGTGACAAGAGACATATGGTCTTTTATGGCTCATAAAACTATAGCCCCGGCTATAAAATGAAATATATTATATTTGTCATATTATAAGGGTTTTTCTCAGTTGATATGAATTGCTACAAATCTATTGGTGCTTTATTACGAAGATGAAAGTGGGCAGAAACGCATCTCGTGGAGTAATAATCTTTATTGATGGATTGTACCTTAATGCACAGGCTTGATCTGGGGTTGGGTCCTGATGTGCATCACATCAAATTATGAATATAGAAAAATCCAACCTGGTGACACTGAGTGCTCATAATGCCAAGCACACACAGCAATTTCTAAAAAGAGGGAAATATCCTTGATAAGTCAATTTTCATAATGGGTTTTTTTTCACACTGTTGAATCATCTGTCTTTCTAACAGACTGTTTTTCACGACAATCATATCCTAACATACTTATTGTTATGATCTGCAACATGAACTAAGGAAAGATAGGGGAAAGCTGTCCCTATAGTAAGACTAAGCTGAATCCCTACGATGTAGCGGGCTGCCTGTTCCTAGCGAACAGACCCACCTTAGTTCTCGGCTAGTCTGAACGAAGACCTATAGCATTAAGGGAGGGGTCCCTAAAAGAACTAAGGACTGGGACAAAAATGGGACACCTCCTAAACAGAGAAGTTGTTGCAGAACACAAAAAGACAAACTGACAAAAGGTACTAGAGGTCCCAGAAGGACCAAGCGAACTGACAGGGAAAGGCACCGAAGCACTAGGCTAGAGAAACAGTCAAACACTTAAGTCCAGTACAGCCAGGAGGGCGGAGCTGGAATAAAAAGGCAGATGGTCACGTGACCGCAAAACACAAGATGGAAAAAACAAACAGGAGGGTTCTAACAGTACCCCCTCTTTTATGAGGATCCTCCGGATCCCCCAGGCCCAGGCCTATATGGAAACCTCCTGTGGAAAGCTTTAACAAGCCTAGGAGCAGAGACATCATCCGTCCTTACCCAGGAGTTGTCTTCGGGACCGAAACCCTTCCAGGAGACAAGATACTGCAATTTCCCTCTATGCCATCTAGAATTCAAGATACGAGAAATTTCATATTCGCCGTCTTCCACCACGGGAGGAACTGTGACAGTGGCGTCCCTATCAGATACATCAGCCTTTTTCAACAAGGAAACATGAAACACAGGATTAATCTTCCAGGAAGTAGGGACATCCTACCTAACAGCAGACGGGTTAACAACCTGAAGCACTTTAAATGTACCCACAAACTTAGGACCCAGTTTTTTAGAGGGAATCCTCAACCGCAGGTTCTTTGAGGACAACCAAACCATGTCACCCACAGTAAACAAAACCTCCTTAAGTTTCCTGTCAAAATACTTCTTGGACTTCTTGTTAGCCTCTTGAAGGTTGCAACGTACATTAGTCCAAACTCTCTCCAAATCACCGGAAATATTCTTCTCCTCCAGCACCGCCGACCCCAATTTGGAGAATGAACCAAAAAACAGATGTCTCCCAGTACAACAAAAAAAAGGAGAACACCCAGCAGAGGAGGATGTATGATTGTTAAAAGCAAATTCTGCGAGAGGCAGAAACTCAGACCACATCTCTTGATTGTCCGCCACAAAGCAAAGCAAAAACTGTTCAAAATCCTGGTTCTTTCTTTCAGTCTGTCCATTAGACTCAGGATGATAACCAGATGAAAATGACAAATGGACTCCCAACCTGTCACAAAAAGCACGCCAAAAGCGAGCCACAAACTGAGGTCCTCTATCAGAAACAATATCCGTGGGAACGCCATGGAGCTTGACAATCTCCTTAACAAACGCCTTAGCGAGTGTCTTGGCGCACGGCAACTTAATGAATGGAACCAAATGACACATCTTACTAAAACGGTCCATGACCACCCAGATGACAGTAAAACCCTCGGACACAGGAAGATCAGTAATAAAATCCATTGTGAGATGCGTCCAAGGCGCACTAGGAACCTCCAGAGGGCAAAGCAACCCCGCAGGAGGAGTATGTGAAGCCTTTGACCTAGCACACACAGTACACTGACGCACCCACTTGATGACTTCCTTCTGCCATCCAGGCCACCAAAAACTGCGACTGATAAGTCTCTTAGTTTCGGAAATTCCTGGATGACCTGCCAACCGAGACTCATGACACTCCGCAAACAAATCTCTCCTAAAAAGTCTCTAGGCACGAACAACCTCCCATGGGGAGTGTTAGATGGAGCATCATCTTGAGCTTTGAGAATCCCATTCTCCAAAACGGAGTCCAATGCCGCCACCACAACTCCTTTCTGAAAAATGCTCTCCTCCTCCTCAGCATCGACCGTAGGAGAGAAGCTGCGAGTTAAAGCATCGGCTTTATCATTCTTAGTACCAGGGATATAGGTAACAGAAAAATGAAACCGAGAAAAAAAAAGTGCCCTCCTAGCTTGACGGGCATTCAAGCATTTGGCAGCATCCAGATAGATCAAATTCTTATGATCTGTGAAAACCTGAATAGGAAATCTAGCGCCTTCCAAAAAATGATGCCAATGTTCAAACGCGAGTTTAATAGCCAGCAACTCCCGATTTCCAACATCATAATTCAGTTCGGTTTCCGAATTTTTTTTCGAAAAGAAGGCACAAGGATGTACTCAACCCTTGTTCTTCTGAGACAAAACTGCTCCAACCCCCACTAATGAAGCATCGACCTTGACCAAAAAAGGCTTGGTCTTATCAGGCTGCATAAGGATAGGGGCAGAACTGAACCTCTCTTTGAGATACTCAAACGCTTCAATGGCCTCAGTAGTCCACTGGGCTGTATTCGATCCTTTCCTGGTGAGATCGGTTAGAGGTTTAACAATTACAGAAAAATTCTTAATGAATTTCCTGTAATAATTGGCAAAACCCTAAAATCTCTGTATAGATTTCAAACCAATAGGCCTAGGCCATTCCTGCACAGCCTGAACCTTCACAGGGTCCATCTCAAAGCCCTCGCTGGAGACAATGTAGCCCAAAAAACTAATTTTCTGCACAGCAAACTCACATTTTTCCAGCTTAGCAAAGTGTGAATTATCACTCAATAACTTCAAAACTTCACGTACACTCTGCCAATGGGACTCTAGATCTGGTGAGTAAATCAAAATGTCATCCAAATACACAACCACATTCTTACCAATCAAAGGTCTCAGGAAGTCATTAATAAGGTTCTGAAAAAATGCAGGTGCATTGGTAAGACCAAAAGGCATCACCAGATTCTCAAAATGACCTACTGGAGTGTTAAAAGCGGTTTTCCATTCATCACCCTCCTTCACTCATAACAAATTGTATGCCCCCCGGAGATCAATTTTAGAGAACCACTTGGCCACCACTAACTGGTTAAACAAGTCAGGAATTAACGGCAATGGGTAGGAATTGCGTACGGTAATCTTATTAATTTCACGAAAATCCAGACATGGACGTAAACCCCAATCCTTTTTTTTAACAAAGAAAAATCCAACTGCCAAAGACGACTTAGAAGGTCTAATGTGACCAGGAGCCAGGCTAGTCTGTATGTATTCCTCCAAGGCCTTTCTTTCAGGGATAGTCAGATTAAACAAGCGACTCTTGGGAAGAGTAGCTCCCGGAACAAACTCAATGGCGCAATCATAATCCCTATGAGGAGGTAAAACATGCGACTCCTCCTCCGAAAAAACCCTCCAAAAATCTTGAATAGGTACAGGTAATTCCCCTTTTTCCACAGCCGCAATGCGACCATTACAACATTTATCATAGCACTTCGGACTCCAAGACTTAATCACATTAGTAGACCAGTCCAGTAAAGGATTGTGCAGTTTTAACCAAGGCAATCCTAGAACAACCGGAGAGGGTAAATTATCTAAAACAACCAAGTCCAAAATTTCTTGGTGAACTCCATTGATAGTGAGGGGAAATGCAGCAACCTTGTGAGTATTACATTTCAAGGGAGTGTTATCAATTGCAATCACGGAAATAGGTGATTTGGATTTCAATTTAAGGTTTTCCAAAAACCCTTTATCAATCACATTAAGTGTTGAACCACAATCCACAAATACCTGAAATTCAATCAAATGTCCCTGCAAAGTAGTACTCCCATAAAGAAATACTCCTGCAGAGCGTAAACAAGCTATACGGGCGTAACTGACCTTTTTTTTTCTTTACTTAAACGATGCTGATAATACTTAATCAAATAGTCAGCTTTACCACAATAAAGACACAATCCCTCGGCAAACCTCTGGTCTCTTTCCTGAGAGCGGAGTGACATCGCCCCAACCTCCTTCGGTTCTCCGCCGTCTGAGCAGATTTTCTGGGGACTAGGAACTGACATTACAGGAGTCGTTACCTCATTCAGCCTGCACCTCAGCCTCCTGTCCACAGGAACAGCTAATTGCATGGCATCCTGCATAGTCTCAGGTGCAGGGAATGCAATTAGCAGATCATTAACCCTTTCACTCAGACAAGCAAGAAATTAACATTTCAGCGCAGGATCATTCCATTTAACTTCTGAGGCCCATCTCCTGAAGTGTGTGCAATAATTTTCAACATCACCTGACCCCTCATTCAAACGCATGAGTTCTGCTTCAGCAGATGAGATTCGATCAGGATCGTCATATAATAGCCCCATAGCAGAAAAAAATTCTTCAACAGACCTTAAACACGGATCATTAGGTTGGAGAGAGAAGGCCCACCCCTGTGGTTCATTGCGCAAAAGTGACATAATAAAACCAATGCGCTGTGATTCATTCCCAGAGGAACTTGGTCTCAAACGAAAATATAACAAACAAGCATTTTTAAAGGAAAAAAATCTTGCTGTTTACCTTAAAAAACATCAGGCAGTCCTACCTTGGGTTCGACAAAATGCGCTCCAGAACAGCTACTCACGTGTTGCTGAAGCTCGGCCACCTGCAGAGACAATCCCTGCAGGCGTTGAGCCAAATCCTGGACGGAAACCATACTGATCCCCGAATTTCTTTCCTTTTAGTTTTTAGTCCTCGGTTAGTCTGAACAAAGACCTATAGCATTAAGGGAGGGGTCCCTAAAAGAACTAAGGACTGGGACAAAAATGGGACATCTCCTAAACAGAGAAGTTGTTGCAGAACACAAAAAGACAAACTGACAAAAGGTACTAGAGGTCCCAGAAGGACCAAGCGAGCTGACAGAGAAAGGCACAGAAGCACCAGGCTAGAGAAACAGTCAAACACTGAAGTCCAGCACAGCCAGGAGGGCGGAGCTGGAATAAAAAGGCAGATGGTCACGTGACCGCAAAACACAAGATGGAAAAAACAAACAGGAGGGTTCTAACTCTTATTAAGTTTGTGTGTAAGATATACTGTACACTGTTCACCTATGAATATCAGCTATAGAGATAAGTGGATCAATTTGCAATTTGAAAAGGATTGAGTTTGTGTCAAATTTCCTGAAATTCGCAGTTTCACGCAAATTCAAACATTTTGAGATTCGATTTGCAGTTTGCAAAAAAAAAAGAAAAACTTGCCTGGCTTCATTTTCCATACTGCTGAAGCATCAGAGTGCAGGCACTTGCCATTTTGCATTGCTACGTGGCCTCCCAATTATGCTCTGTAGCTATGACATACAAATGTGGTCAGTACCTGGGTCATCACAAATCAGGAGTTTCCAGTGGAGCACAGTTTGTACAGCAGTCATTTTCCATCTCCAGAGTGACTGGTTAAGTCTCTCTCCTGCAGTGTGTTAGCTCTTATGGTCTGCAAGATCCTTTCTTTCTTTCTTGCCTGTAAAGTGTAAGCTCTTAAGATCAGCGGTGTCCTCTCTCTCCTGTAGAATGTACGTTATTATAGTCAGTGGGATCCTCTCTCACCTGTAGAGTGTAAGCTATTAGGATCACTGCAGTTCTCTCTCCTGTAAGGTGTAAGCTCTTATGGTCTGCAGGGTCCTCTCTCTCCTGTAAGGTTTAAGCTCTTTTGGTCTGCGGGGTCTTCTCTTTCTTCTTCTCATTCTTGCCCGTGAAGTGTAAGAATTTATGGTAGACAAGGTTTTCTTTCTTCTCCCCCATGTGTATTTTACCAGTATTTACAAGTTTTTCCAGTATTGAAATTTGTGCAAATGTATTCGCTGGATATCAAATTTTAGTTGCAAATTTCTCAAATTTCAAAACATTAGCTAATTTCTAAACATTTACATATATTGAAGTAATTATCTTGTACTCAACTTGGATAATAACATATACAGTGGTACTTGAAAGTTTTTGAACTCTTCAGAATTTTCTATATTTCTGAACAAATTTGGCTTAAAACTACATCAGACTTTCACACAAGTCCTAAAAGTATATAAATAGAACCAAATCAAACAAAACAGTCAAAGCATTATACTTTGTCATTTTTTTAAATGAAGAAAATTATAACATTTCATATGTCGATAATTGGCAAAAGTATATGAACCATTAGGTTTAGCTGATATTTTGAAGGTGATATTAGAATATGCTGTTTTAAATCAATTGGAAAACAGTCAGGTTTGAGTGTGTGACCTGTTTTATTTAAAGAACATGTATCTAGCCAATCTAATCTTCACAACACATGATTGTGGAACTGTACCATGGCACAAACAGAGGAGATTTCTGAGGACCTCAGAAGAAAATTTGCTGGAAATTAAACACCATTGTTACTCTCCTCAGGAATGGTCGACCTACAAAGATCACTGCAAGAGCAAGGTGTATAATAGTCTAGAAACCAAAGGGACCGAAGGTACCATCTAAGCAACTGAAGGCCTCTCTCACATTAGTCACTTATGTCCCCAATACTGGTCCCAGTATGTCCTTCATCCGGGTCCCTATATTTCCCAATCCTGGTCTCCATATATTCTCCTTCCTGGTTCCCATATGTCCCCCATATTGTCGCTCTTATGTAACAAAATAAAAAAAGATTCTTCTTACCTGTCCACGGTCCCGCGACGTTCTCTTTCTGCTCCATATGCGGCACAGGCAGGCCAGCACATGACGATTCCCTGAACCAGTTAGAACCATCTGAATCCTACCCCTAGAGAAAATCCACCAATATAAAAGGGTTAAAGCTGTTTTGTAGCAAGTAATGGGGTAAAATTCCTCAAAGCTGATGTTCAGACAGAAATAATTCACAATTACTGTAACATTTGGATGCACCAAGGGGTCACACCAGAAACTGAAAGCAAAGGCTCTTAGACTTGTAATATTTGATCATTTTCCTCATTTAAAAAAATTACAAAGTCATTTGATTTTGTTTTCTTTATCTACTTTTAGGACTTGTGTCAAAATCTAATGTAGGTTAAGGACAAATTTATGCAGAATTAGAGAAAATTATGAAGGGTTCCCAAACTTTCAAGCACCACTGTATTATAATCTAAAGCTGCATTTAAATTTGCAGGCTTCAGAGCTGAAAGATGTCAGTAGTCTTTGTACTATACTTACTACAGTTTTGTATTTTGCAAATGGTTACACTGAAGCATCAAAACGTAAAAAAAAGCCTGTTAGAAGTGTATCTAACTTGTTGGCTTTTGTAATAACATCCAGCAGAATTATGAATACAGCTCTGGACAGCTAAGGATTACAAAATTGAATTCCATGCAGTGCAAGTAATGCAACATATTCACAAAGTTACACAGCTGGAGATCTTTTTGGTATGTGAACTTTGTAGTAGTGTTCAAAAGTGAACATTTTATATCATAAGGAAAAGTGTTTAAATCAAAGTAGGCGATTAGCTGATTATCACAATTATAGAATCAGACATTTCCAGCCAACAGCTATTCCTCCAAGAAAAAGGCAGTCACTCATACATTCCTATTCATTTGCTTTTAAATATAGAATAACCATCTAGCTGATCAGTTGATTGACTGTCCATGGATCCGCTAGAATGAAAAACATTCTTTACTGTCTTCTCTATGCTTTCGAGAGACATTATTCATCAACACCATGTGTCCTAACAGGGTACAAGAAAAAGATTTCCTTCAAGACCCAACCCCTATAACTTAGCTACATTAAGGCTACCTTCATTTGTGAAAGAATATGTTACACGCACGCTGCTAGGTTCAGATAGGGCGAGACCGGTTTCATGAATTCTTTGGAACCCTGGGGGAACCGTTACTCAGGGTGACCATAGGCTGCAGCTTCTCTCAGGCACACGATAGATTCAGTTACTGACCAGACACATCTGACAAGAGTCTTTTTCAACAGTTTAACAGTGGAATTTAATCTGAAGCATGGCCAGTGCAATTCAGGGATAATACAGCAACAATCTTCATTACAATACAGTCTGAGTTTCTTGAGCAATGGCTCCAGTAACAATACAGTAGTTTCTTCACAAGGCATAGTATTACAGTCTCTTCAGTAGCATAATTCAGCATAGATCAGATCTATTAGCAGCACACTTCTATGCATACACAACCACAGACTTTTCCTTCACAAGGACACAATAGTACACAGCATTCTTTATCCTGCATGGAGATGAAGGGGGAGGGTTTGATGAGGGAGATGATCCCTGTGACACAATTCCTTCCAATCCTTATCTTCCTGACCGATAATACTCCACACTGCTAGTTCAGGGAGTTTATCTGACCTGTGTTTAGTTTCTCTCCTGATCTGAATCCTGTTCAGTTGCCTTCTGTCAGATACAGATAACACACTACCTTTCTCTTCGGCTTCAACCAGACTACAATCACAAGTTCCCCACAATCCCCCTGGGGCTCTGCTAAAACACTCCCTGTCTCCTGTGACTATGTTAACCCCTCTAGTTGCTGGATGATTCTGAAGCACAACACTTCCTGTCTCCTGTGCTTGAGTTATTTGTAATAGTTGCTGGATGCTTTTGAAGCAACAGCACTACTTTTGCATGTCACAAATATTACCAAAATATAATGCCATTTTTAAACTGGTAATGGTGATGCTGTTAGGGCCCTTTTAGACAGGCCAAATGCGAACATGTAACAACCATCGATCAGTTATATGCAAGCCGATCGGAGGTTATTTAATAACCTGCTGAGACAAACTGACTGCAGTTCTATGCGCATAGAATGATCATTAATGCAATCGTTCTGTGCACATCGACCATCATGTTATCTGCAGCACATCACCTATTTACACAGGATGATGAGCTGCCGAGAATGACATTTTTTAAGCTTGCTTAAAAATGATCTCACCCGATGAAACTAGATTTTGCTCGTTTACTGATTGTCGGCCTGTTTAGACAGACCGATAATCTGGAAATGAGCGTTCCTAAGAATTAGTGATGAGCGAGCGTACTCGTTTAATCCTTTCACTGAGCATGCTCCGGTGCTTACCAAATATCTTCGCCATGCTCGTATATTATGTTCGAGTCCCTATGTCTGCATGGTTTATGGCTGTTAGACAGCCTCAACACATGCAGGAATTGCTTGTTTGTTAGGGAATCCTCACATGTGTTGAGGCGTCTAACAGCTGTATATCATGCAGACGCAGGGACTCAAACATAATATACGAGTACCTCGAAGCTACTCAGTAAGCACGCGAGCATGCTCGGTGAAAGGGTTGAACAACATGCTCACTCATCATTACTAAGAATGCTTTTTTTCTGATTATCAGCCTTTCAAAATTAACCCTAATTTATTCTCTTTATTCAATTATGAAATTAGTACAATGAAATAAAAAATAGCTAGCTATACAAGGAATAGAAAAAACTTCTCCAATTCTCAATTGATGAGCAGACTATCTGAACTGCTGATGCCCTAGGATACTTCTCTTTGACAACATGCATTCCAGTCTAAGTGCCAATGACTTCACTGTCTGTTTCTGTAGGGTGTAGAGGCACTTAAATAATTTATAGGTCTCTGTTCTTTGTTTCAGGTGGTCTCAAAGCTCCAGGAATAATTATTTTTTTAAGAAAACAAAAAGCAACATCTCTTGCAGCAGAATAAAGATTGAAATTACTTAGGGGAAAAAAAATAGGAACGAAAAAGAAAAAAGGTGGAATTGTTCGTTATGTTTTACTCAACATATAAATTGTGCATATAAATAGATGTAATACTGGCTGATCACAAGAAGCTGATAGGTCATTACTTCTTACTAAGGTAAATCTAAGACTTCTCTAATCTTAAATTAGCACTCCGAGTTGTTTTTATTTGATCCTGTCTCTAGTTTCTTTTATATATAATTCATCTATTATAACCTTATGTGATTGCCCCTTTCTATCTGGAAATTCATTTTATACTTCGCTACACTTAGGTCATGTGACCACATGGTGAAACCCCCACAATTTACATAGGATTACGTTCTCTTCAGAAGGGTCACCATCTCAGTTAATAGAATTGTCTGTATGATGCAGCATTAAGGGTTACAAATATCACAGTTATGATGATGATTGTACAGCTAGTGTCACACAGTAATAATATAGTAGATGAGAATTCAACCTCCTGTGTACTGAAAATATATTAGCTCATTTGAGAGAAAGCAGAGGAGAGGATAATCTCAATGTTACCACAGCAGGAAGAGATGATGCTAGCTCAAGCTGCTCATGTGATTTTTTGCTGATGCAACAGAGATTGATAGCAGAGCACGGAGAAGAAAGAAGCAGAGTGAAATATGAAATTTAAGACGAAGATTGAAAAGAAGAAAATGGGTTTTAAGTGCATGTTGGTAGGTACACTATATACAATCAGGTGGTTGTGTGGAGGTATGTAAAAAGAAAATGAAAAAAAAACTGTAAAAATGCTTAAAGTGTTTCCCAATGAATAACACAGCTGAACATTGCAGCTCAGCACAAGAGTTTCTACATTGCCTAGGTACACTTGTGCCCAAGTACTGTCAGCAGTTTATAGGTGATGTTACAGCGAAAGAGAACTAACTCAGTGCTAAGAATAAATACCCTTCATATCTCATTCACCTGCAGCAGGGAAATCAATGTCTTTTATAGTACGATTTCTTCATCATTTTAATTCTGAGACCATTATTGTAAATATCAGTGAATTTCTTATACAGATAATTGGTCAAGACTTTATTTAATGATAAATAACTTTAACATTCTGTTGGCATGAAATATAGCACCAAGGGAGAGGTAGGAGACCTCAGGCCCCCTTATCAAATGATACATATTTTTTTATATTTCCTATGAGAACCTAATGCACCCTAGCAGAGCATAGGAAATCCCATCTGACTATATAATGAGAGTCTAAGTGTCCATTTACATAGAAATTACCATTCCTGGTTTAAATTATGAGTCCAATTAATATGCAAATAAGCAATCCAAGCTAATTTGCATATATGTTTGCATGACTGTCAATATCATTGCCTCCTCTGCAAGAGTTAATAAAGTTAAATTGTTTAATGGAAGACTTACTTCTCAAATATATGTAGATGCATGCAACTTTGCTTTCCCTAGTGAACAATAGATATGAGTTGCTTGGAAATTCCTGTCTGAATTATTACAAAGTAATTATTACCTTTCATATGTGTATAACATGGTTCAGATAAGAAGTCAGAAAGACATCGGCAACTCCGGGGCAGAAATATCATTCATGCAACCTGTGCAGCTGCACAGGAGACAAAGAGTTAAGGGGGCCCATTCCACCCCCAAAGCAGGTGAAATTGTGCATTATAATGAGCTATTGGCTGCAAAAGGCCCATGAACTTTTCTTGCACAGGTGCCCTTTTCTGTCTGTGTCCATCAGTGTGGAAACCAGTTAGGTTTTTTTTCAGGACACAACCAAAAATCAATGACAGACAACATTTTTATGAGAGAATAATTCAAGAACCATAAGCATAATAAAGATTATATCAGCATTTATTTTTGGAACTCAGATTATAATATCAATACATTTGGCAGGATTTATTGTGACCCATTAGAAAATCATACCTACAATAAGAGATGAGTCAATTGTTTCAAGGCGAATTGAATTAGCTTCAAATTATATAAAAAAAAATTAGAATTCACAAGAAACTAGATATCATGTATTTTGCAATTCAGTTCACACAAACTCAGCAAAATGGAAATTGTCCACCAGTTTGTTCACACCACAAGTCATGTCAAGTCTTCATTGCCACTGGCGTGAAGGCCTCATGCAATGTCATGATGGAGGATTAGGCTACAATGCCATGTCTAGGCCCTAGACTGGCATCAGAGGCTCCGAAGACACATGGCGTGAAGAAGACCAGCGGCCTGTGAACGAAGAACAGACCAGAATAAACAAGTGGGAGCTATGTGGACAAGGTGAGGGCCTGGTATAAATTTTTTTTTTCACCATAAGTTTATTATGCTCTGAGATCTGGAGAGATCTAGTCCTAGTCCAAAATTAGATTAATGAAATCCAAAAGGAGAATAGGCATTAGACTGGGAATTGATCATGTATAAATCGCTACTTTTCAACCCCTAGAAAAGCGGGCTATAAAATCCGACAGCTGTTCTTTTTCACTGAGGCCCCCTATAAAAGCATGTGACGCACCCCAAGGGCTGTGGGGTACTCGGCAGCTGGGCCTCTGGACACTGGGGGATATCACGGTGGCTGGTCCGGTCCGGGAACCAGGGCGGTCAGTAAAAAGGGGGGGTTGCTTCTATTTATGTGGGTTTTTTTAGAATAGTGTTCGTGACGCTGACGCGCCCCCTGGGCCATATTCTTTAGGGGAATATCCGGAGCCGGATCAGATGGGAGTTGTAGTCTTCCGAGTGGCTGTGACCCGGTCCGTGCCCAGGGTGTCAAGCTCAGAGTATGTGGCAGTCCTACAGATGTTATAAAGTTCTTAATGTCGACTACGCCACCCGTTGTATTGCGGTCACTATGGCCGCCGCTGCAGCAGGGTCCGCTGAGGCTGATGGTGTTGGTGCAGCTTTTGGTAGTATAACCCCCAACGGGTGGGGTATAGCCTCAGGGGGTCAGGTGCAGAGGATGGGGGTTGTGGTGGTGCAGCATAGATGTTAAGTGAAGACAGAGTCGGGTTGTGCAGTTTAAGGTATTTACTCACTGCTGATGTTCCGGTCACTCCAGCTTCAAGTGACCACCCGAGCCGTGCTGCGTCCACCAGGTCCTGGATTCAGCAAACCCCCAAACAAGTCCGGAGCGTGACCCTGAGCTCTCCTTCTGTCCTTTCCTCTGGCCGTCCCCACTAGTGATCCACCTAGGTCCAGCTCCCTCGGGCCTTCTGTTGGGAGACCCTTGGCCTTGGGTTCCCTGACCCTCCACGTGGTTTGCCTTCGGGGTGGATGTGGTGGGTGGCCGTGGCAGATGCTGCCCACGGCCTCCGGTCTCTGGCTAGGGTGTGCTTTTGCCCCCACCAGTTTGGGATCCGGTACCCTATTGCCGACTCTTCACCCGGGGATTGAATTTGGGTTCTCAGAGTCCTTTCTTTTTCCCTCTCTGGGTCTTTCCTTCTCTGCTCCACTCTCTCTCTGCAGGCTCATCTGGACCTCTGCTTCTTACTGACTCTGACAGACTGACCCTGATCTTTGATGGTGCCCACCTTATATACTCCCTCTATGTGTGAGCTCAGGTGACCAGCACCCAATGAGCTCCTATCTTTACCCAGGCTGCTCCCCCTATCTGCCCCTACACTACTTGGGATGTACCACCCCCCTCCCACTCCAGCCAGGAACAGACTCGGTCGTACCTGCACATTTCTAAGTGGGAGTACCGTTGGTCTGTTCCTCGGAAATGGGATGTGTGTAGTGCATGCAGCTTTCTGAGCTCAGTTCCACACTCCATCCTTACCCGGGAGTGGAATATCACACCTCTGGGTTGAGGTGCAATACCCCTGTAGCAGCCGAATCCTCAGGGTGCTACATTCCCCCCTGGTAAATCACAGCACGTCCTCGGGCTGTAAGAACAAAACACCACAAAACATACAAATTTTTTTTTTCATATAAACAACATAGTAAAAACATATAAAATATCATATATATATCAGAAAACTTTTCATACAAATAACATTCTCGTCGCCTCTGCTCCTCCTCCGGTCACTGTGCAACGTGTGACCGGGTAAAGTGCGACAGTCTTTTCTTGAAAAAACTCGTGGCTTTCCTGTAAAACCAATAGGGAGCGCTTTAGGACGCGCAACTATATACAAGGGATATGGCCGCTCTCAGTCCTCGGCCAGGTATTAGGGAGGAATGACCGCTCTCAGTCCTCGGTCAGTGGGATTTAAGGGATTAACGGGTAAACAGTTCACACTTGCTGGTCCCAACGGGGACTATATTAGCAACAGTTCACTGTGCCCCGACGGGCAACTATATACAGCTTGTACTCTGCTGTACTTAACGACGGCGTCCTCCTGCTCTTTCTTTGTGGTTACCTTTAGCTTCAGACCCGTCCGGGTCCTCTTGTTCTTCCTCCTCACACCGCAGCTCTTCCTCCGTCAGGCGATGCACATGGAGGGCGTAGGGTCCTTTGGCACACTTGTGCCGGGTGAAGGTGACCTCGTCCCCGATGTAAAGGTCACGACCTCTGTGTCCCTCCGGTAGGTGGGACTCAACGTCTCTCCTGGTCACGAAGACGTCGCCTGGGGTGCGGTGGTCTCGGATGAAGCCCCACCCATGCTGCATGTTAAACTTGATCACAGTCCCGGTGGTGCGGGGACTATGCGCTGCACGGGGGTCTCTCCTGGCCCGGCTCTTCTGCTCCGCGCTCCTTATTTGAGCTTGCTGTTCCCGGACCCGCCTCTCTCTCCGCTCCCTCTCAAAGACCTTGAGTTGTTGGCGGCAGCACTCAGCACGCTCCGCTGCAGCTGCCCGAGTCTCCTGAGTGAACCCCATGAGATCTTCTCCGGTGGGGTCCCACTCAAATTGGGCCTCTTCTAGCGGGGGCGAGATCCTCTTTACGGGCTTTGGAGCCGGGATCAGGGGTGCACACATGGCCCCAGCCTTCCTCTGCCGTTCCAGTTCATGATATTCCTGGGGCCAGATGAAAGGCTGCCCATCCGGGCACGTGTGTTGGATAAACAGGTCCTCTCCCAGATGCGGCACTCTTGGTCTTATGGGCGCAGTGGTGTTAGCGCCCGGGTTGCCCGGGCCTTGCGGCCAGGCCTGGGGTATCTGGAAGGTGAAGGGCACCGTAAGGACGGCGGCACCCTGGGCTACTTGGCCCTGCGACCAGGCCGGGGGCTCCGCGGAGGTAGGGGGCGCTGTTGGTATTGCGGCGCCCGGGGGTACTAGGCCTTGCGACCAGGCTGGTGGTACTTCCTGCTTGGTCACGCTCGGGGTCGAGGCGTGTGACGTCACAGGGGTCGCGGCTCCCGTTTGAGGCCTAGTCTGCGGCGGTGACGTTGCAGCGACGGGCACGGCAGGGGATACTTCGGGCTCTGCGACGGGGAGCTGGGGCAGGTACGCGGTTTCCCGGTTTGGGGTAGAGACGTCCCCTTTACCTGCCTCCTTTCGTTCGGCTCCCTTCTCGGCGCCGTCTCCGGCCTTCAGTCCTCCTGCGCCATCCTCAGAGGCGGTCTGTCTCCTCATCTCGGGTGGCGTGCTCCGCTGACGGGTCTCGGTCTGCTGGGCCATCTCACGGCTCCACTCCGCCAACGTCTCTCGCTGCACCCGGGCCATCCTCCTTGCGAGGCCCTCCAGAGCGGTCTGCGCACACTCCCGGTCTCGGGGGAGCTGTGCTAGGACCTCCACTAGGCCTAGTGGGGTCGTTGCTTCCAGCAGGCTCCTGACCAACGGGTCGGTGCTGCTCTGCTCTCCTTCTGTTGTCTCCAGCAGGCTCCTGGCCAGCGGGCCGGTGCTGCTCTGCTCTCCCTCCTCTGTTTCTAGCAGGCTCCTGGCCAACGGGCCGGTGCTGCTCTGCTTTCTCGACATCTCCGGGTAAGCTCCTCCGATACTCTTCTCCAGGCTTCTTGCCTCCGTGTGCGCTCGCTCCAGACTGCTCCAAGCGACACCCATCTTTGTTCTCTCCTTCTCAGTCCTCCCACTTCGAGGGCGGTCCCGGGGCCACTTGGTGATTGTCAGCTCCAGGGGCAGTTCTTTCACGCTGACAGACACCTCTAGCATCACAGTCTCTGTTGGTGGGGGCGGTTTCCACTTTTGGCGCCATTTTCGGTCCTGGCCCACGATGGGAGGTGGCCTCTTGCCACCCTCTGGCACGCCCATAATGGCGTCCGCTCTTCCAAGGCGGGAAACCTTTGGAAATGGCGGGAATCGTCTCCCAGTGGCGGGAAACTCTGCAGATGGCGGGAAAACGCTGTTAATGGCGGACAACCGGCTGGAATCGACCTGTGATGGGGTCCGATGGCGGGGACCCTCCGGAACCGGCAGGAGACTTCTTTTTGAGGTAAACTCGTTCTTTTCTTCAGGCACGCAGTACCCGGTTGTTGTGGGCACGTAATCCTGCCGACTACGCCAAAGTTGACGCGCCCCCTGGGCCATATTCTTTAGGGGAATATCCGGAGCCGGATCAGATGGGAGTTGTAGTCTTCCGAGTGGCTGTGACCCGGTCCGTGCCCAGGGTGTCAAGCTCAGAGTATGTGGCAGTCCTACAGATGTTATAAAGTTCTTAATGTCGACTACGCCACCCGTTGTATTGCGGTCACTATGGCCGCCGCTGCAGCAGGGTCCGCTGAGGCTGATGGTGTTGGTGCAGCTTTTGGTAGTATAACCCCCAACGGGTGGGGTATAGCCTCAGGGGGTCAGGTGCAGAGGATGGGGGTTGTGGTGGTGCAGCATAGATGTTAAGTGAAGACAGAGTCGGGTTGTGCAGTTTAAGGTATTTACTCACTGCTGATGTTCCGGTCACTCCAGCTTCAAGTGACCACCCGAGCCGTGCTGCGTCCACCAGGTCCTGGATTCAGCAAACCCCCAAACAAGTCCGGAGCGTGACCCTGAGCTCTCCTTCTGTCCTTTCCTCTGGCCGTCCCCACTAGTGATCCACCTAGGTCCAGCTCCCTCGGGCCTTCTGTTGGGAGACCCTTGGCCTTGGGTTCCCTGACCCTCCACGTGGTTTGCCTTCGGGGTGGATGTGGTGGGTGGCCGTGGCAGATGCTGCCCACGGCCTCCGGTCTCTGGCTAGGGTGTGCTTTTGCCCCCACCAGTTTGGGATCCGGTACCCTATTGCCGACTCTTCACCCGGGGATTGAATTTGGGTTCTCAGAGTCCTTTCTTTTTCCCTC
This sequence comes from Phyllobates terribilis, assembly GCF_046119375.1. Classification (NCBI taxonomy): domain Eukaryota; kingdom Metazoa; phylum Chordata; class Amphibia; order Anura; family Dendrobatidae; genus Phyllobates; species Phyllobates terribilis. The sequence goes on along the minus strand of NW_027362769.1, from coordinate 104,795,054 downwards.
TCTGGGTCTTTCCTTCTCTGCTCCACTCTCTCTCTGCAGGCTCATCTGGACCTCTGCTTCTTACTGACTCTGACAGACTGACCCTGATCTTTGATGGTGCCCACCTTATATACTCCCTCTATGTGTGAGCTCAGGTGACCAGCACCCAATGAGCTCCTATCTTTACCCAGGCTGCTCCCCCTATCTGCCCCTACACTACTTGGGATGTACCACCCCCCTCCCACTCCAGCCAGGAACAGACTCGGTCGTACCTGCACATTTCTAAGTGGGAGTACCGTTGGTCTGTTCCTCGGAAATGGGATGTGTGTAGTGCATGCAGCTTTCTGAGCTCAGTTCCACACTCCATCCTTACCCGGGAGTGGAATATCACACCTCTGGGTTGAGGTGCAATACCCCTGTAGCAGCCGAATCCTCAGGGTGCTACAACGCCACCTGTGGAATGCGGCTAAGGGGTGCCGCCGCTGCGGAGCAGTCCTCTGGAGCTGGTGTTACGGCAGCAGGGATGGCATGGCTCTCCACAGCTAGAGCTAGCTCCAGGGCAGTGTAGGAAGACGGTGGTTGCGCTGGGCGTTGTAGTGCAGTGAGGGAAAGATGGCGCAGATAAAGAATGGACAGAGGCAGTGCGGTGCAGTCATCTGAGTCTTTACTCACAGTTTTTATGACAGTTCTACTGGTGCACCGTACTGGTGCTAGCCTTCCACGTCGCGCTGCGTTCACCAGGCAGGGGTTCAGCACTTCCTCAGGCAGATTAGGAGTACCGGACAAAACCCCACTTTCTTGTGTTCCTAGCTAGACCGACTTCACGCTGGGTCTTTCTCCCTCCTGCCCTGCGCTGCCCACTCTCAATCCCGCTCGGGTGCTCTGAAGTCCCTCCTGTGCGTCGCAGTTCCTGGACCTGCTTGACCCTCCTGGGGGATTAGAATGCGGCTTCGGCAACTGACTATATAAGCCAGAAGCCTCCGGTTTTTCCAGCCAGGACTTGAAGTACACGACTGGGCCAGGGGCTGGTCCCCTTCTTGCGGCCTACGATCCCTCTGTCTTCTGACAGATTCGGGGAGTACGGGTGCCTTCCTGCACTCGCCGTACCCCCTAGGTTCCCTTCTTAGAACGGAGCCTACTCCTCTGCTCCCCTCCTGGGCCTCTATCACTAGGCCCCTACTTGTGGAGCAGAGCTCCTACTGAGACTCTGCTCCCCGACTGTTCTTCTGAACTGTCCTCTCACTCTCTCCACTGAACTGAACTGCCACCCTAAAATGGCTCCCCTTTTTATACCTCCTACCAAAGTGCTCCCTTAAACTACTTCCTCCACCCACACCCACTACTGGTTCCCCCTACCTCTGGGTTCCCCCCACTCCAGCCAGGGTCAGGGCTCAGCAGGAAAACACATTGCATCTTGCCTTTCCAGCTGGCCTGGAGCAGCGTAGTGTTGGATGCAGGTGTTTGGGGTTCCAGGCAGCACTCCCTCCATCCCTGAGAGAAGGAGACACCACACCTCTGGGTGAAGTGCAGTACCTCTGTGGCGACTGAACCCTCAGGGGCGCCACACATGCTCAGCTTGACTGAGTGTATACGTGTTCAGAATGCGTTCCTCTGAGAGCAAAAGTATCGGGTATGATTAAATCCAAAACCCCAATTATTCTTTCCTCCAACACCATTCCACTGGGGAAAAGTTGTGACACCACGCATACACATTAGATGTTTGTCTGGTCCCACCAAAAGTCGGATTAGGTTTAGCTGACATTAATGTAATATGTAGGAAGACCTAAACCTCCTAAAACTTTATTCTTAACAACTCCACATATGGATTTATTGATAAGAAGTTTCATAAATCAACTTTACTTTACAAGTTATTGAATAGTCGGGGATGACAGTGTCAGACTGTAGGGACAAACTGTTGGCATTTAGATTGGTAACGCCTTTTGTTAATTTATTCACACATTTTCAGATGGTATCAAAGAGGAAAAACACAATGCAGAATCCTAAGAAAAATTACTCCAGCATTGTCTTTTCATGCGGATACAAGTACTCACTGAAATAGAAAAGGTACAGGGAAAATGGAACATTCATTAATTTAAAATCAAAACCCTTTATTGTTCATTCATTAAAACCATTCTGTTGTTTCAATAAAAGATTCCTGATGCGTTTCCAGCGTTAACCACACCCTTACCTTAGTCATGGAGGTATCATCCTTATTTTTCAATGACCATTTAAAATCAAAATTGACCACTCATAAAATGTTAAAAATGGTTATAACAAATTATCTATCTCACTGAAATAGACATGTTGAAGGAGCTGAAAAGTCATCATTAACAAATGTTAAACTTTTTTTTTAATTTTGCTTCTCCATTATGGAGATACTAGCAATCAAGTCATTTGGCACCTAATGAGTTAACTTTTGCTAAGTCCAAGTGAGTGTTATCAGATAGCAACTCATACAGGTAGAAGTACATGCCCTCACACTGCCCTCTAGATACAGTATGAGCCACCACAAAGTCCTCCTATGTACAGTATGTGCCCCCACATAGGCCCTAAATACAGTATCAGCTCTCACATAGTCTCCCTAAACACAGTATGGTCCCCACACAGTAAAACTATATACAGTATGAGCCCCCCACATAGCCCCCTATACAGTGGGTACCGAAAGTATTCAGACCCCTTTAAATTTTTCACTCTTTGTTTTTCATTGCAGCCATTTGGTAAATTCTAAAAAGTTTTTTTTTTTTTCTCATTAAAGTACACTCTGCACCCCATCTTGACAGAAAAAAAACAGAAATGTAGAATTTTTTGCAAAAAAAGAAAAACTGAAATATCACATGGTCATAAGTATTCAGACCCTTTGCTCAGACACTCATATTTAAGTCACGTGCTATCTATTTCCTTGTGATCCTCCTTGAGATGGTTCTACTCCTTCATTGGAGTCCAGCTGTGTTTAATTAAACTGATAGGACTTGATTTGGAAAGGCACACACCTGTCTATATAAGACCTCACAGCTCACAGTGCATGTCAGATCAAATGAGAATCATGAGCTCAAAGGAACTGCCCAAGGAGCTTAGAGACAGAATTGTGGCAAGGCACAGATCTGGCCAAGGTTGCAAAAGAATTTCTGCATTACTCAAGGTTCCTAAGAGCACAGTGGCCTCCATAATCCTTAAATGGAAGAAGTTTGGGACCTCCAGAAGTCTTCCTAGAAGTGGCCATCCAGCCAAACTGAGCAATCGTGGGAGAAGAGCCTTTGTGAGAGAGGTAAAGAAGAATCCCAAGATCACTGAGGCTGAGCTCCAGAGATGCAGTAGGGAGATGGGAGAAAGTTCCACAAAGTCAACTATCACTGCAGGCCTCCACCAGTCAGGCCTTTATGGCAGAGTGGCCCGACGGAAGCCTCTCCTCAGTGCAACACATATGAAAGCCCGCATAGAGTTTGTTCAAAAACACATGAAGGACTCCCAGACTATGAGAAATAAGATTCTCTGGTCTGATGAGACGAAGAAATAACTTTTTGGTGATAATTCTAAGCGGTATGTGTGGAGAAAACCAGGCACTGCTCATCACCTGCCCAATACAATCTCAACAGTGAAACATGGTGGCGGCAGCATCATGCTATGGGGGTGTATTTCAGCTGCAGGTACGGGAAGACTGGTTGCAATTGAAGGAAACTTGAATGCGGCCAAGTACAGAGATATCCTGGATGAAAACCTCTTCCAGAGTGCTCTGGACCTCAGACTTGGCCGAAGGTTCACCTTCCAACAAGACAATGCCCCTAAGCACACAGCTAAAATAACAAAGGAGTAGCTTCAGAACAACTCTGTGACCATTATTGACTGGCCCAGCCAGAGCCCTGACCTAAACCCAATTGAGCATCTCTGGAAAGACCTGAAAATGGCTGTCCACCAACGTTCAGAATCCAACCTGACGGAACTGGAGAGGATCTGCAAGGAAGAATGGCAGAGGATCCCCAAATCCAGGTGTGAAAAACTTGTTGCATCATTCCCAAGAAGACTTATGGCTGTTCTAGCTCAAAAGGGTGCTTCTACTCAATACTGAGCAAAGGGTCTGAATACTTATGACCATGTGATATTTCACTTTTTCTTTTTTAATAAATTTGCAAACATTTCTACATTTCTGTTTTTTTTCAGTCAAGATGGGGTGCAGAGTGTACTTTAACCCCTTAATAACATCTGACGTACTAATACGCGTCTGTGCCCTGGGACTTAAGAGCCAGACCCGTATTAGTACGTCATCGCGATCGCGCGCGCACACAGGCTGTGCGGGCGCGATCGCCGCCGGGTGTCAGCTGATTGTCACAGCTGACACCCGGTACTATGTGCAGGGAGCGGTCACGCACCGCTCCCAGCATATTAACCCCCGCGATGCTGCGATCGAAGTCGATCGCGGCATTGCGGGGGCAAGGGGAGGTGATCGGCGATACTCACCTCCTCTTCCGGCTTCCAGCGCAGTCTGCAAAGGCTTCCCGGGTGTTGCCATGACGACCCGATGTCGTCATGACAACATCCGGGTCACCAGAGAGCAGGAAGATTGCTTGGACATGCGCAGTGCATCTCCAAGCAATCTTCACACTGTGCACTTCTGACAGCCTTCATGGCATAGGGATGGTGCTCCATTCCTGTGCCATGCAGGCGATCAGAAAAAAAAAAGTGAAAGTCCCAGAGTGGGACAAAGTAATAAAGTGTATAAACTGTGTGAAAGTGGAAAAAAAAAAAAAAATAAATGTGCAAAAATATTATAAAAAAATAAAAAAAATAATACACCAAAAATAAAAATATAATGTACCCATCAATAAATATTATTATAAAAAAAATAAAAAAAACCCAATAAAAGTACACATATTTGGTATCGCCGCGTCCGGAACAACCTGACCTATAAAACTGTCCCACTAGTTAACCCCTTCAGTGAACACGGTAAAAAAAAAAAAAAAAAAACCAAGCAAAAAACAATGCTTTATCACCATACCGCCAAACAAAAAGTGGAATAACACGCGATCAAAAAGACGCATATAAATAAAAATGATACCGCTGAAAACGTCATCTCGTCCCGCAAAAAACAAGCCGCCATATAGCTCCATCAGCCGAAAAATAAAAAAGTTATAGCTCTCAGAATAAAGCGATACTAAAAAATATTTTTTTCTATAAAATAGCTTTTATTGTGTATAAGCGCCAAAACATAGAAAAATGATACAAATGTGGTACCGCTGTAAACGTACTGACCCGAAGAGTAAAGCTGCCTCATCAATTTTACCACACGCGGAACAGAATAAAAAAAAAAAAAAAAAAAAAACAATTCCTGAATTGTTGGTTTTTGTTTATTCTGCCTCCCAAAAATCGGAATAGAAAGCGATCAAAAAATGTCACGTGCCTGAAAATGGCACCAATAACAACGTCAAGTCATCCCGCAAAAAACGAGCCGTCACATGACTGTCTGCCAAAATCTGGAAAAATTATAGCTCTCAAAATATGGCGATGCAAAAACTAGATTTTACAAAAAATGCGTCTTTTAGTGTGTGACAGCTGTCAGTCATAAAAACCCCATATGATTCTGGCATTGCTGTAATCACACCGACCCGAAGAATAAAGTCGTCTAATCACTTATACCGCACAAGGAACGGCGTCAAAAATAAACTCTTGAGTTAGGATTGGGCTAGGGTTAGGGCTGGGTTTGGGGCTAGGGTTGTGCTGGGGCTAGGGTTGTGCTGGGGCTAGGGTTGTCCTGGGGCTAGGGTTGTCCTGGGGCTAGGGTTGTGCTAGGGTTAGGGCTGGGGTTGGGATTTTTTTCAAAAGTAAGAAAAAAAGATGACGATATGGCGACTAGTGTTGAGAGCAAGTGCTCGCTACTTGAGTTTGCATCGGGTGCTCTGGTATGCATTTAGTATCGTGGGTATTTGAGTGACATGCTCGAGTCTCTGCCCCATATGCTTCGCGGCCAAAAAACTTTACGGGGATTGCCTGCCATGCACGAGCGATCCCCGCATGTTTTTTTTTGGGTGTCTAATAACCGTGAAACATGCGGAGCAGGGACTCGAGCATGTCACTCGAGCACACGCTGTACATGGTGCATACCTGAGTACCCGATGCAAACTCAAGTAGCGAGCACTTGCGCTCAAGAATAATGAAAACTTATTCAATATGATGACCTAACGTAAACAAATAATGTGCCGTACCTCTGGGTTCAAAATGTTCACTATACACCTTAATAAAATCTTTGAGGGGTATAGTTTCCAAAATGGGGACACTTGTGGTGGAGCTCCACTGTTTAGGCACATCACGGGCTCTCCAAACGCGACATGGTGTCCGCTAACAAATTGAATGGAAAATCGGCTCAAATTGTTAGCGGACGCCATGTTGCGTTTGGAGAGCCCCTGTGTGTCCAAACATTGGAGCTACCCCACAACTGACCCCATTTTGGAAACTAGACCCCCCAAGGCACCTATCTAGATGCATAGTGAGCACTTAGAACCCCCAGGTGCTTCACAAATTGATTCGTAAAAATGAAAAAGTGAAAATAAAACACTTTTTCATTTTTATGAATCAATTTGTGAAGCACCTGGGGTTCCAAGTGCTCACTATGAATCTAGATAGGTGCCTTGGGGAGTCTAGTTTCCAAAATGGGGTCACTTGTGGGGGAGCTCCAATGTTTGGGCACACAGGGACTCTCTAAATGCAACATGGTATCCGCTAACAAATTGAATGGAAAATCGGCTCAAATTGTTAGCGGACACCACATTGCGTTTGGAGAGCCCCTCTGTGCCCAAACTTTGGAGCTCCCCCACAAGTGACCCCATTTTGGAAACTAGACCCCCCAAGGCACCTTTCTAGATGCATAGTGAGCACTTGGAACCCCCAGGTGCTTCACAAATTGATTCGTAAAAATGAAAAAGTGAAAAAAAAAACACTTTTTCATTTTTATGAATCAATTTGTGAAGCACCTGGGGTTCCAAGTGCTCACTATGAATCTAGATAGGTGCCTTGGGGGGTCTAGTTTCCAAAATGGGGTCACTTGTGGGGGAGCTCCAATGTTTGGGCACACAGGGACTCTCTAAATGCAACATGGTATCCGCTAACAAATTGAATGGAAAATCGGCTCAAATTGTTAGCGGACACCACATTGCGTTTGGAGAGCCCCTCTGTGCCCAAACTTTGGAGCTCCCCCACAAGTGACCCCATTTTGGAAACTAGACCCCCCAAGGCACCTTTCTAGATGCATAGTGAGCACTTGGAACCCCCAGGTGCTTCACAAATTGATTCGTAAAAATGAAAAAGTGAAAAAAAAAAACACTTTTTCATTTTTATGAATCAATTTGTGAAGCACCTGGGGTTCCAAGTGCTCACTATGAATCTAGATAGGTGCCTTGGGGGGTCTAGTTTCCAAAATGGGGTCACTTGTGGGGGAGCTCCAATGTTTGGGCACACAGGGACTCTCCAAATGCAACATGATATCCGCTAACAAATTTTCGGCTCAAATTGTTAGCGGATATCATGTTGCATTTGGAGAGTCCCTGTGTGCCCAAACATTGGAGCTCCTCCACAAGTGACCCCATTTTTGAAACTAGACCCCCCAAGGCACCTATCTAGATGCATAGTGAGCACTTGGAACCCCTAGGTGCTTCACAAATTAATTCGTAAAAATGAAAAAGTGTTTTTTTTTTCACTTTTTCATTATTACGAATCAATTTGTGAAGCACCTGGGGGTTCCAAGTGCTCACTATGCATCTAGAAAGGTGCCTTGGGGGGTCTAGTTTCCAAAATGGGGTCACTTGTGGGGGAGCTCCAAAGTTTGGGCACAGAGGGGCTCTCCAAACGCAATGTGGCGTCCGCTAACAATTTGAGCCGATTTTCCATTCAATTTGTTAGCGGATACCATGTTGCATTTAGAGAGTCCCTGTGTGCCCAAACATTGGAGCTCTCCCACAAGTGACCCCATTTTGGAAACTAGACCCCCCAAGGCACCTATCTAGATGCATAGTGAGCAGTTGGAACCCCCAGGTGCTTCACAAATTGATTCATAAAAATGAAAAAGTGTTTTTTTTTTCACTTTTTCATTGTTATGAATCAATTTGTGAAGCACCTGGGGGTTCCAAGTGCTCACTATGCATCTAGATAGGTGCCTTGGGGGGTCTAGTTTCCAAAATGGGGTCACTTGTGGGGGAGCTCCAATGTTTGGGCACACAGCAGCTCTCCAAACGCAACATGGTGTCGCTAACAATTTGAGCCAATTTTGCGTTAAATTTGTTAGCGGACACCATGTTGCATTTAGAGAGCCGCTGTGTGCCCAAATATTGGAGCTCCCCCACAAGTGACCCCATTTTGGAAACTAGACCACCCAAGGCACCTATCTAGATGCATAGTGAGCACTTGGAACCCTCAGGTGCTTCACAAATTGATTCATACAAATGAAAAAGTGTTTTTTTTTTCACTTTTTCATTGTTACGAATCAATTTGTGAAGCACCTGGGGGTTCCAAGTGCTCACTATGCATCTAGATAGGTGCCTTGGGGGGTCTAGTTTCCAAAATGGGGTCACTTGTGGGGGAGCTCCAATGTTTGGGCACACAGGGACTCTCTAAATGCAACATGGTGTCCTCTAACAAATTTAACGGAAAATCGGCTCAAATTGTTAGCGACACCATGTTGCGTTTGGAGAGCCGCTGTGTGCCCAAACATTGGAGCTCCCCCACAAGTGACCCCATTTTGGAAACTAGACCCCCCAAGGCACCTATCTAGATGCATTGTGAGCACTTGGAACCCTCAGGTGCTTCACAAATTGATTCATAAAAATGAAAAAGTGTTTTTTTTTTTCACTTTTTCATTGTTACGAATCAATTTGTGAAGCACCTGGGGGTTCCAAGTGCTCACTATGCATCTAGAAAGGTGCCTTGGGGGGTCTAGTTTCCAAAATGGGGTCACTTGTGGGGGAGCTCCAAAGTTTGGGCACACATGGGCTCTCCAAACACAACATGGCGTCCGCTAATTATTCAAGCAAATTTTACAATCAAAAAGTCAAATAGCGCTCCTTCCCTTCCGAGCCCTGCCGTGCGCCCAAACAGTATTTTTTCCCCAAATATTGGGTATCTGCGTGCCCAGGGGAAATTGCACAACAAATTTTGGGGTCCATTTTTTCTTGTTACCCCTGTGAAAATAAAAAAAATTGGGTCTAAATTAACATTTTTGTGAAAAAAGTTAAATGTTCATTTTTTTCTTCCACATTCAAAAAATTCCTGTGAAGCACCTGAAGGGTTAATAAAGTTCTTGAATGTGGTTTTGAGCACCTTGAGGGGTGCAGTTTTTAGAATGGTGTCACTTTTGGGTATTTTCTGTCATAAAGACCTCTCAAAGTCACTTCAAATGTGATGTGGTCCCTAAAAAAATGGTTTTGTAAATTTTGTTGGAAAAATGAGAAATCGCTGGTCAACTTTTAACCCTTATAGCTCCCTAACAAAAAAAAATTTTGGTTCCAAAATTGTGCTGATGTAAAGTAGACATGTGGGAAATGTTATTTATTAACTCTTTTGTGTGACATATCGCTCTGATTTCAGGGCTTAAAAATTCAAATTTTGAAAATTGCAAAATTTTCAAAATTTTCGCCAAATTTCCGTTTTTTTCACAAATAAACGCAAGTGATATCGAAGAAATTTTTCCACAATCATGAAGTACAATATGTCACGAAAAAACAATCTCAGAATCAGGGGGATCCGTTGAAGCGTTCGAGAGTAATTACCTCATAAAGTGACAGTGGTCAGAATTGTAAAAATTGGCCCGGTCATTAACGTGCAAACCACCCGCGGGGCTTAAGGGGTTAATGAGAAAAAAATAAACTTTTTAGAATTTACCAAATGGCTCCAATGAAACAAAGAGTGAAAAATTTAAAGGGGTCTGAATACTTTCCGTGCACACTGTATACAGTGAGTCCCCACATAATCCACCTATATACAGTATGAGCCCCCACACAGGCACTATATACAGTGTAAGCCCTACATAGCCTCCTATATACAATGTGAGCCCTCACATAGCCCACTATATACAGGTGCACATCCCATACACATATACTCTGTATATATACAGTATATATATATATATATATATATAAACACATACTCACGTCGCTCCCATTCACCTGGCGCTCTGCTGTGGTCTCCAGTGCACTGAATCTGCACAGCAGACGCAATGTGGTGCTGTCATCACATCTCCTATGTCAGTCACACATGCAGATTGGTGGTAGAAACAAACGACTCCGTCGCCCACCAATGTATTCAAAGCTATCTATAGCGATGTTATCTGGAAGCAGGAGACAGGCGGTGGGCGGGGGAAGATATGGTCCTTTCGGCTGTCTCAGTCCATGGGCTGCAACAGCCAGAGGACCGGATGTGGCCTGCGGGTCACACTTTTCCCAGGTCTGCTGAACATTCGCATATATAAAAGAAATCTAAATATAAAATGTTGAAACTTAGTTGAATATCTCTATACCCCCCTTTAACTAAGAATACACACATAATATATTTTAATCAATGGCAAAGGAAACATCTATAATTTTTTCTTCCACAAAATAAACCCTCTGTTTAATTTTATTACCATTTAATGTTTTACATATTTCCCCAACGGATCAGTTAATCAGAGTGTAAAGTTTTCACTATGTTTAAGAGCATGTTATAATGTAAAGCATTGAAAGCTTATTCTACGACACACTTTTTATTAAGAAATGACAGCAGGGTGTAACGGCAACCATATGTTCAGCTCCTTTAAGTATAGCTGGGGTGAAAAGGGACAGGGTATAATGTTTGTTTGTTTGCCATGATTTCTATTTTCTTCTTACTTTACAGTCCATAAACGAAAATAATTTAAGCCCTGGTTGTTAACGCCTTGGGGATTAAGATTTCTAATTAAGAATTTGTATTGGCACAGTCTTAGCTATGATAAGCGAGATATGTGTGTAGATTGCTGAAAACAAACACTAATAAAATAGAAAAAGTGATGCCATAATTTGTAACTATAATTATTTTTGGATTACCTGAACTGAAATGAACAGAATTTTATTTATTGCGAAATATGACATTTTGTAATTCTAATTACATTATATCTACACATTCCTCTTCATGATCCTTATAGTTGTATATTTCATTGAGTTTTTCTTTCTTTCTTTAAAATTCTTTTTATTAGGAGATTTTTACAGTATAGGGAACAAAGGGTCAGGAAAGGGATGAAGGGAAAGAAAATGCAACCAAATAAAGGAAAAGAGAAAATGGGGTAGGGAGGAAGAGTAGAGAAGAAGAGAGACAAAAAAAAAAGGAAATTAAGAAGATCATCTTAACATAATTGCACCACAACGTTAACATTAACATACCAAGTGCAAAAACAACATAGAATGAAGTATAGATTAAAAGAATTCTGGCAAAGTAATAAAACATCATATAAAGAGGCTTCTCTTGCTTGGAGGAAAAATTGCGTTCCAAGAGGACCATTTGGAATTATATTTAGGTCGAGAGTTATTCCTTAAAGCTAAGAAGATTTCAAAGGCGTTATGGGAGAACATAATATCAATTATGATGGAAATAGAGGGAATATCCATCGATTTCCATTTTGACGCAATATAAGTTTTTAAGTTTTTATAACAGAAAAAATATGTAAAGAAATTTATCTAATTTTTTGAGGGAGGTCATCTGCTTCCAGAAAAAGGAGAACCATTTGGGGAGAAATTTTTACAGGAGATTCATTGATTTTATTCAATAGTAAAGAGACATCTCTCCTAAGTATCGAAAGTTTTTGACATTCCCAGAATATGTGAAGAAGATTGCCTCTTTGACCACAATTCCTCCAGCACAAATTAGATTGATCAGGGAATCCGTTTTTAAGTCAGATTGTAGAATCACCTAGATAAAATTTTAAAATAATTTTCATGTAGGTTTGCGCTAATGGAAGATTTGTATGCTAGTTCCACGGCTTTTTTCCATTTATCTAGGAGGAAATGATTATTTAGATCTTTTTCCTATCTCCACATATAATTCAGTTTTTCAAATGAGACATCAGAATTAAAAATTGAGTAGATATTCTTCATACTCCAAATTGAGTTATTCATAGGATTCTCTAAAAGAATAACAAGTTCTCTTGAAATTGTCAAAGGTAAAGAGAATTTATTTCTAATATACTTCCTTAAGTCTAGAAAATTATAGAATTCTTCATCAGGAAGATTGTATAGGGTTTTTAATGACTGAAAGTTTATAATGGAGTCTAATTTAGGCCCCGTTATAAGTGAAGAACAGTCTAGAATTCCACATTTTTCCCATTTTTTACATGGAAAATTTGGTAGAGCTGTATGAAAAATTGAGATAGGAAGTTTGTTGGGATTAATGTTCCATTTATTAGTTTTTGAGATACTATATTTTTTTTTGCCTTCCTCTGAATCAACATGTTAGGCTATGGGTTGAACTAGATGGACTTAGTCTTCCTTCAACCTTAAAAACCATGTTACCATGTTACTATGTTACTATACAGCTTTTTCCAAAGTGAGAGAAGATTTAATCAAAGAGTGATTAGGCAAAGGAAGAGATGGATCCAATAAATGGGATATTATCAATGATGATAAAGAGGAATTATTATTAGAAGCTTTTTCAAGTTCTGTCCAGGCTGATTTGTCGGACTCAAGGAACCAGTATCTACTTTGAAGAATGATATTAGAAGCATGGTAGGCATAGATATTGGGTAGGCCTATTCCACCATTTTTCTTATGTTTAAACAGTATAATCTTTGAGATCCTAGTGGGTTTAGATTGCCATATAAAATTGGATAATTGTTTATGCAGTTTATTAATCCAATGGTCAGGGATTTGGATAGGGATAGTACGAAATATATATTGAAGTTTAGGAAGGATCATCATCTTAAAAAGAATAATCCTGCCTAACCAACACGTATCGGATTTATCAAAGTTGTCAAGGTTATCTTGTATAGATTTCTGAATATTACGTAGATTTTCATCTAAGATTTTGTAGCTTGTATTAGTAATTTCCGCAAATAAGGAATACTAAATTTCTCCCATGAGTAAGGAAATTCATTTTTTAAGAATTTCCTTAGACTGGAATCTATGAAAAAACCCAGTATTTTTGATTTCTTTATATTTACTTTAGAATGAGAAACCAAGGTAAAGGACTCAACCACTGAGAAAACTGCTCGTAATGAATTTATAGGATCTGAAATTAGTGTATCATCTGCAAAGAGCCCTATTTTATGCTGTCTTGAATTTGCAACAATGCCCCTTATTAAATGATTACACCTAATAGATTCAGCAAAAGTCTCCATTATCAAGGTGAAGAGCAATGGGGATAATGGGCACCCCTGGCGAGTACCATTGGATATGGAGAAGTAATTAAAAAAATTATTATTAACAGAAACTTTCGCTGAAGGGAAGGCGTATAAAGCAGAAATAGCTCTTAGAATTTGCCCTTTAAATCCAAATTTTTCAAGGGTGGCAAACGTGTAGTTCCAGTTTATATGGTCAAATGCTTTTTCGGCGTCCAGTGATAATAGAATTGAGGGGCATCTCCTCTCCTTTATGGATGATAACAAATTCAAAATTCTTCTCTTTCCATCTGAAGCCTGCTTTCCCTTAACAAAGCCAACCTGGTCCGAATGTATAAGTCCCGGCAGAACTTTGAGCAGTCTCTGGGCAATCGCTTTAGCATAGATCTTTAAGTCTGAATTTAGCAATGAGATTGGCCTATAGCTCGATACTTTTGAGGGATCGCTGCCTTTTTTGGGAATCACTACTATAGTTGCTTGGAGAGATTCTTTGGGAAAAGAAGTCTTGTTGACTGCATGGTTGAACATGGAAGTTAATGAAAAAGAGAGATGTTGACTAAATATCTTATAATATTCACTAGGTAAGCCGTCTGGGCCAGGTGACTTATTTTCCTATAATTTTTGGATTGTTAAACTAATTTCATCTGTGGTAAAAGGAGAGTTTAGCTGATTAATTTGTTCTAAATTGAGTTGGGGAAGACTATTATTGAGGAATTGGTTAATTTCATTACAGTTGGGTTGTGGAGTAGAAGAGTCATCCTTTATATTGTATAGAAAGGAGTAGAATAATGCAAATTGTTCTGCTATATCTTGAGGATGAGGATAGGAGCTACCAGCATTTTTGATAGATAAAACTAGATTTCAAGCGTTGCTGTTTAACTTTATTGCCCATGAGCTTAGTCATTTTATTATATGAGAAGTAGTGGTTTAGTTTGATCGCAAGTTTTCAATTCTGCTCTTATGCTTAAAATTTTAGTATGTGTTTCGTCAGAGGGATTTATTTGTTGTTTTTTCTCCTCTTTTGTTATTTTTTGTGAGATATTTTGAATATTTTCCCTAGTTTGGTTTTTGAATTGGGCATTTAAGTGAATAAGAACACCTCTAATAATTGCCTTGTGGGCGTTTCAAATAGAAAAAGGGGAAATATTTTGAGTAGAATTCTCCTGGAAATAAAAAAACATTGCTTTTTCTATTTTCTCCTTGAATGCTGGGCATCGAAGAAGAAAAGAGTTACATCTCCACCTCCTAGAGTTGTTCCCATTAACAACTGATTTAATCAAAAAATTTATTGGTGCATAATCAGACCATGAAATGTTCCCTATGTTGATGTCCTTAAATCTCTGAAGAGAAGTGATATTGGTTAAAACCAAATCGATCCTTGAAAAAGTTTGATGACTGTCGGAATAATATGTAACTTCCTTAGATGAAGAATTCAGACATCTAAGGACATCAAATAGTTGCTGTTTGATGATCCAGTTTTTTAAGGTGAACATATTACCTCTGGGTGTGGCTGTTGTATCCATTGCTTGGTCAGGAATAATATTAAAATCCCCCAAAATAATTAAATCCCCTTTCTGATGTTTTTGGACTTTTTTCATTAGTTTGTTTAGAAATGTTATTTGCCCAAGTACAAATTAACTAGAGTATAAGTGATCGTATCGATTACACAGATAAGAATGTGGAAACCGCCGTTAATATCACTAATTTCCTCTAATAATTGAAAAGAGACAGTATCTCTGATAGTTGTAATCACTCCTGCCTTTTTTTGTCTAAGGAGGATCCAAAAATATAGGGGAAATTCTTATGGGAAAATTTTGGTGGATTAATAGATAATACTTTTGTTTCTTGGAAAGCAATTACGTCACAATTTGAGATTTTAGCTTCTGTCCAAGCAGAGTGCCTCTTAATGGAACTATTAAGTCCCTTTACATTTATAATACAGAATGAGACTTCATGGGAAAGCCAGAAGTTCTTATTCATGAATATTAACTCTCTTTGAGCGAGAAAATCAATGGTGCAAGTAATATCATATAACAAATGTAAGCATAAAAACACTGTAAAGCAACATCTCAAAAACCACAACCAAAAAACAACCAAACACAGATTCTTCTCAGATGATCCAGTAACAAAGTCTGGGAACAAATGAAACAAAATTCCCATGGACTTCATCTTAGAGGAGGGGGAAAAAGTTCAGCCAACTCTACATTTGAGTCCTGTAAAATAACCTATAAGATAAAAGTAAGTCAAAAGACATCAATAATAAACAAAAGATATCATAACAATCTTCTTAGAAGCCCATTAAATTCTGTGATCCAGGGTTACATCTCGTCTTCATGCTCATCCGAAGTAGGTTTCTTTTCTGTCCCTGAAATCTTATGCTCCTTTAGAAATTTCTGGCCTTCTGCTGGATCTTGAATGGTTTTCCGTTGATGAAAACGATTAATTTTGTAGGAAAACCCCATTTATATGGGATGTTCTTATGTCTTAGGATTGTAGTGAGTTCCACAAAGGATTTCCTAGCCCTTAATGTCTCCCTTGAAAAGTCTGCACTGTAATGGCTTCATATGGCGAAGGCAGATTTTTGTATTTCCTGAGATAATTAAGCAAATGATCTTTAGTATGGAAAAAGTGGAGTCTTATGATGAATTCTCTAGGGATTTCTTTTGGTAGGAACTTGGGTTTCTGGAGCCTGTGGGCTCTGTCGATTTTCAAGTCCAAATTGTTAGACGTCGGGAGGGTTTTGTGGAGTAGATCCTTAATATACGGGATAAGATCCGTAGGGGAGACACTCTCTGGTATTCCTCTAAATTTTAAGTTATTGCACCTATTGCGATCTTCTTGATCAGTAAGTTTAGCTCTTAGAAATTTTACTTCGTCTTTAAGAGTTGTATAGTCTTTTTCCAGAGAGTTTTGTTTTAAGGAAACAGCTTCCACTTTCTTATCAGTAGCAATTATTTTTTAGTTCATTTCTTCAAATGAAATTTGCAGGTTATCAAATCTTTTATTAATATTAAAGTCCAATTGTGGGATTGAAGAGGTGAATAATTCAGATAAATATTTCTCAGATGCTGTCAGATTTCCTTTAAGCCAAGCTGAATTAGCATGAGATATGTCTTTATCCATTAGATTTGGTGTCTGTAAGGGAGGACTACTAACATTCAGTCTGGGTCGTTGTTTGTGAGGGGTTAAGTTAAGGCCCCGTCACACTTAGCGACGCTGCAACAATCCCGACAACGATACGACCTGTCAGGGATCGTTGCTGTGTCGCTATGTGGTCGCTGGTGAGCTATCAAACAGGCAGGCTCACCAACGATCAGGGGAGCAGCGACATCGTGGAAAGAATCTTTCCACGATGTCCTGCTCCTGGTTACGAGCCTGATGAAGCAGGAGCAGGCTGGTAACTATGGTAAACATTGGGTTACTAGGGGCACACGTGCCCCTAGTAACCCGTTGTTTATCATGGTTACCACTCTGCTACAGTGAGCGGGAGGTTACCGCTCACTTTAGCAGGCTCGTTACCATGATAAACAACGGGTTACTAGGTGCGCGTGTGCCCCTAGTAACCCGATGTTTACCATAGTTACCAGCCTGATCGCTGCTCCCGCTGGTCACACACAGCGATGTGTGCTGACCAGCGGGAGAGCAACGACCAAAAAATGGTCCAGGACACTTTGCAGCGATCAGCGACCTCACAGCAGGGGCCTGATCGTTGCAAAGTGTCACACATAACGACATCGCTGGTGAGGTCGCTGGTGAGTCACCAAAACCGTGACACAGCAGCGATCTCGCTAGCGATCTCGCTATGTGAGACGGGGGCTTTAGGTGAATAGTCCTGTGAGTCTTCATCTGACTTAGGCTGAAAAGATGCTACTGCCCCTTTAACATCGCTGTTGTCACTAACCAGACTCTTCCTTTTGTTTCTCATAATGGGTTCTTCATGTAAAATGAAGGATTTATTGGCATCCATATCTTTAGGTGCCTGTTTAGCAGCCTTCTTTTTATATGACGGCTCCTTTATTTTGGGCCTGGTTACTGCCTCTGTGTCACTATGGGGTCTGCCGCAGTCTGTGTCAGTGTGAGTGATTGAGCTTGTGACTCACTGAATCCTTTCTGCTTGGGGGAATTTACCAGAAAAGGAGACTCCTTCAGACACTGAGGGGACGACTCCTTGTGAGAGACAGCGGAGCTGCCCGTGCGAAGCCTAGCACTTCGCTCTGTGTCACTCCCAGTGCGAGTGGAGCTGCGCTGAGGTAAAGGAATGTTACTTACATTTGCGTCACTTTCAGCTCCTCCTGCAGTAACAGGATTTTCCTTCTGAGGTAATGGCTCCTTCTTACAGACAGCTGACGGAGGACTCATTGGGTCTTGAGTAGGTGGCACCGCATCATCCTGGCTATCAGTACAGCTCTTTGAAGGCGTGTCAGACTTGAAAGGAGAGATGGTTTCTGTGTAACTGCGCTCCTTCAGCGGCAATGTCTGACAGGAACCAGGCTCCTCTTTTGTTTTCCTATTATTCGGCATTATTTTAATCCAAATGGCTCAAAAATGATCCAAAGTAATCTAAGGAAGTTCTTGAAGGCTTCCAAAAAGAAAGTTTGCTTCCAGGTCTTCTTTTTCTGCTTTAAATCTTCATTACAGACTCAAGCAGTCAGAGTTTCAGGAAGATGCAACCATCACTCTGCTCCTTCAGTCCACGCCCCCCTTTCTTTCTAATCCAGTAATCCCCAACCAGTTACTCAGGAGCTACATGTAGCTCTTGCGCCCCCTGCATTTGGCTTCCCAACTATTAGTGGTTAGATATTAATGTTATAAAAAGAATATGATTGGCTCAAGGATTCAGGGTAGGCAAAAAAGGCAGCTGCCTTGGGCACATCTACATCACTAAACCTCTCCGAACACCACTGGATGAAAAAATATTTTGGTATCACTTGATGTAGAATGCATCCTGTTCAGAAAGCTCAGCTTTAATTTTACTAGAGCAGTATAAGAAATTAATGAGATTCATTATTTCTTTCCCTTCCAGTCGAATAGTACTTTTGTGTGTGAGTGTGTCCAACATGTCGCATTCAGTTAAACCATGGTTTGAAAACCTCTGGCCTGCAGGCCATGAATGACCTTTTCTCTAGCCCCCAGGCAGACTTCCGGGGACTGCATTGCTTAGGCCTGCGGACCCTCTTTGCTGGCTGTTGGCCCTTTTATTCCCGCCAGTGCCAGCATCAGGACGTTCTTTGTGGGCAGAGTTAGCACGCAATCTGCTCCCATTCCACATATGAACATAGCAACCCAGCCCCTGTGTCGTTTCTGCTCCTGCCTAGTATCTCCTATTATGTATATGCTCCTACCCCAGCGTCTCTTGTGATGTATATGCTCCTGCCCCAATGTCTCTTGTGGTAAATATGCTCCTGCCCCAGCATCTGTTGTGATGTACATGCTCATGCCCCAGCGTGTGTCTCTGGTGATGTATATGCTCCAGCCCTAGTGTCTCCAGTGTGATGTACATGCCCCAGCCCCACTGTCTCCTATGTGATGTATATGCTCAAGCCCCACTGTCTCCTATGCAATTTAGAGTAGTAACATCATCAATACCACCTAACATTACACCTCACAAAAGAAAAGCGGTCACAACCATCATATAGGGATGAGTTAATTAAATGTTTGACCAACTATAGCAGGATCATTTTTAAGTTGGTAACTTTGTAGGGCCCCTGAATGAAGTTATTAATATCCAAATGGCCTTGGGCAGATAAAAGGTGCACCACCCTTAGATTAAGTAATGAATTATATTAATGACCTATGTACATTCTGCGTCAATCACAGAAACACAACACTGTTTTGGTGACAATTTTCAGATCTTCCAATTCCATAAAACAAATACATGGTTTGGTGTGGAAGTGACATAACACAAGATCCGTGGCTGATGCCATAAACAATAAACAACAATGTTTGTTTGGACACCCATCAAAGCCCAAGGTAATCAACTAGAAAATAATCCCAGCAGGCGCATATCCACTGGACAACAAGTTGATGTGTACTACTGAACTCATTGCACCTTAAAGAGTAAACTTTGCTTTAACTTTTATTTTATAAACCAATAGTACACATGAAAATAAGCAACTTTGTAATATATCTTATCAGAGAAATCTGCCTTTTTATTAAACGGAATTTTTCTTTCATTCTCAGAATTCTTAAGTAAAATCTGTATTCAGTGAAGACAAATTCTTACATAACTGATATAAGAGATGGCAGTTGGTCTTTATAAGATTCTATATAGAAGGGAGGGGAGAGGAAATGGGGGGAGCTCTGTCTCTATTTTCCTCCTCCTCCTCCTCCCATCTATGTAGAATCTTATCAGTAACAGCTGCCATCTCCTATCTCAGTAATGTAACAATCTGTCTTCACTGAATACAGATTTTACCCAGGAATTCAGAATTTTTGAAAATGATCAGTCTTAGTATATTGGATTTCTCTGATAAAATATATTACAAAGTGGCTTATTTTTATGTGAATTATTGATTTATTAAATAAAAATGTCAGTTTCGCAGGGTTAAAGAACTAAAGTGTGTTGCACATTGCATTTGACTACTGAATATGATCGTAGACAGCCATTTGAAATACATTATCTCCGATGAAGGGTGGTTCTACTGTATATAACCGGTCGTGTTAATTTGCAGTAGGTACTGGAACACAAAAACTCTTCTAGTTGCACTGATAACCAGTTCATGAGGCAAACATATGCATTTGGTCCACATCTGAGGGGATTATAGATCTAATATACTTTGATGAAAATATGATCACATCTATGTACTTGGACATCTTGAAGCAAATTCTGTGGAGAGTTTATTGATATGCCATAAAATTCTGGATCGGTAATGATCTGACATGTATGTCTCCCATATCCCGCCATTCCAAGGGAGCATTGCTCCTTTTTTCTTGTACAACAGAGCACCCACTGAATGAGCAGGGAATAGAAGCCCACTCCTATTTTAGGGAACAGATACATTGGGTATGGAAAGTATTCAGACCCCTTTACATTTTTTACTCTTTGTTTCATTGCAGCCATTTGGTACATTCTAAAAAGTTAATTTTTTTTCTCATTAAAGTACATTCTGCACCCCATCTTGACTGGAAAAAAACAGAAATGTAGAAATTTTTGCAAATTTATTAAAAAAGAAAAACTGAAATATCACATGGTCATAAGTATTCAGACCCTTTGCTCAGTATTGAGTAGAAGCACCCTTTTGAGCTAGTACAGCCATGAGTCTTCTTGGGAATAATGCAACGAGTTTTTCACACCTGGATTAGGGGATCCTCTGTCATTCTTCCTTGCAGATCCTCTCCAGTTCCATCAGGTTGGGTGGTGAACATTGGTGGACAGCCATTTTCAGGTCTCTCCAGAGATGTTCAATTGGGTTTAGGTCAGGGCTCTGGCTGGGCCAGTCAAGAATGGTCACAAAGTTGTTCTGAAGCCACTCCTTTGTTATTTTAGCTGTGTGCTTAGGGCCATTGTCTTGTTGGAAGGTGAACCTTCGGCCAAGTCTGAGGTCCAGAGTAGAGATGAGCGTTGTTCTACTCGAACTGTTCGCCAATCTCAAATTCGAGCTGTTTTGGGCGGTGTTCGAGCCGGTCGGCGAACACGAACAATTTGAGAAAAATTCGGCTGTTCGAGGTTATGTTCGATAACTGTTCGTGCACCAAAATCATAACTGGATTTTTTCTCAGTAATGATGAAAATTAATGTTAATACGCAGTTTGAGTGTACAGCGGGGCGGGGGAGGGGCAGGGGATGGATCTCTGCAGGAACAATGAAGATCTCCATTTTTTTTTCTCTTTCCCGCATTTGCAGTGGGGAGGTGCAATCTGTCAGCCTATCAGCAGCGCACACACGGAGCGAAGTGCTTTTTTTCACACAAGCAAGGGCATGTGTGATTGGCAGTGTATGTCACATGTTCTTGCCCTATAAGACCAAGCCATTTTCCCCGTCGCCACCATTTTCTCACTGCTGCAGCTGCGTGTTAGACGGCACCGCTGTTGCTGTGTGCGCTATACCTTGTTAATTTCAAGCCAATTTTCGCACAAATCTACAGATAGCTTGGGAGTAGGGAATAGTTGTGATTGCAGTCCTTTTAAGGACTAGGTTACAGCATTTCCTATGACTTTTATCAGGCAGGTCTGTGCTCTTAAATAGATAGATTGTGGGAGTAAAGACTAATTGTAATTGGAGTCCTTTTCAGGACTAGGTTACATCAGTTCCTATCAGTTTTTGCCAGGCAGGTCTGTGCCAGTGCTGTGCAAGTTTTTTTCACAGCATTTGGCTGAATCTAGCAAAGCTAATCCTTTTTGGCCTATTGCAGAGTGTGTTAGTCAGTGGAGTAGCCTATCTGTGTTGCAAGATATACCACCTGTGTATAGAATACCAATTTTTTTACTGCACCTAGTGAAGTAAAATCTTTTGGGCATAGCATCATTCTATTAGTCCATCTATACTGACCTCCATCAGGTTGCAAACTGAATATAATTTTTTCTGCATCTAGCTCTGAAAAAATATTTGGGCTTCTAGCGGTGTGTGGGACTTGGTCTATTAGTCCATCTATACTGACCTCCATCAGGTTGCAAATTAAAAATAATTTTTTTCTGCATCTAGCTCTGAAAAAATATTTGGGCTTCTAGCAGTGTGTGGGACTTGGTCTATTAGTCCATCTATACTGACCTCCATCAGGTTGCAAATTAAAAATAATTTTTTTCTTCATTTATCTCTGAAAAAATATTTGGGCTTCTAGCAGCGTGTGGGACTTGTTCTATTAGTCCATCTATACTGACCTCCATCAGGTTGCAAATTAAAAATAATTTTTTTCTGCATCTAGCTCTGAAAAAATATTTGGGCTTCTAGCAGTGTGTGGGACTTGGTCTATTAGTCCATCTATACTGACCTCCATCAGGTTGCAAATTAAAAATAATTTTTTTCTGCATCTAGCTCTGAAAAAATATTTGGGCTTCTAGCAGTGTGTGGGACTTGGTCTATTAGTCCATCTATACTGACCTCCATCAGGTTGCAAATTAAAAATAATTTTTTTCTGCATCTAGCTCTGAAAAAATATTTGGGCTTCTAGCAGTGTGTGGGACTTGGTCTATTAGTCCATCTATACTGACCTCCATCAGGTTGCAAATTGAATAAAAAAATTTTCTGCATCTAGCTCTGAAAAAATATTTGGGCTTCTAGCGGTGTGTGGGACTTGGTCTATTAGTCCATCTATACTGACCTCCATCAGGTTGCAAATTAAAAATAATTTTTTTCTGCATCTAACCCAGCCAATAGTTTTGGCCTAATACCACAGTTTGGCCACTCAGCTCTGCTCGGTTACCATCCATTGTTTTTTTGTGCAAACAACTCCAGAGTTGTGAATTAGTTAACCACCAAAATGAGTGGAAAAAGGCCTGCTGCTGGTGGAAAGGGGAATAGGCGTGTTGGGAAGGGGAAAAAAGGTTGTGTCCGTGGGGTAGGTGCAGAAGAAAGACCATCTTCCAGCCAAACTAAAATGTCTACTTCTTTTAGCGGACAATGTGATAAGATCCCTTTCTTACGGCCACGCCAATCGCTACAAATTCCAGATGAGGCACAAAAACAGCAGGTGCTTCAACGGATATCAAGTGCTCCTTTAAGTGGGCTCTCCTCCACATCAACTTCAACATCACAAATACTCCAGTCCTCAAAGGTGTCACCCAAATCGCACTTGCTTCCTCACAGCTCCCAAATCTCCAGCTGCCCGTCTGAGTATGAGGTAGAACAGATGGTTGAGTCTGCAGAGCTGTTTACTCATACTATAGCCTGGGAATCAGAGGTCGACTCCAGCGCTTCTGTGAATCCAGACGAGGAAATGATCTGCACTGATGCCCAGAATCTTTATGAGTCGGATCCAGGACCAGACGCAGAAGGTTCTGACCATAATGTAGACCCTCATTCCCAAACTGTAACTCCTGTTGGTGGAGACAATGAGGAAGACGATGATAAGACTCAAATACCTGATTGGAGCGACAACTTTAGTTTTTTGTCAGGGCAGGAACAGGATGGCTCTGAGGACGACGGGTGTGATAACGCACAGGGTGATGATGATGAGGTCGGAGATCCCACTTACTGTCAACCCACAGTCAGCCAAGAGATGAGGTCAGCAGAGGAGGTGGAGGAAGATGCTAGTGACGACGAGGTCAGGTTGCGCCTTCCTGGACAGAGACGTAGTACTGGAAGCACGTCAACAACTGCATCCTCAAACACAACTCTGCCTCTCACCACAAGTCGTGGTGGCTCTTCAGGTCGCATGGGTGCTAAGCCTTGCATAGCCTGGGCATTTTTTCAGATCGATAAAGATGACCCAACTCGTGTTATCTGTAACATTTGTCAGCAAAAGCTAAGTAGAGGCCAAAAAATACATAGTTTGAGTACTTCATGCATGAACCGGCACATGGACATGAAGCATAAGTTGCAGTGGGAAGCTCAGTGTGCTACAATGCGGTCTAGCCGGCCGGGCCAACCACCGTCTGCCATATCTTGTGCATCCGCGGCCTCTTCATCCTCTGTGACTGGGGGGACAGCAGTCACACCTGTTTTGGGGCGCAGACCTGCCACCTCTTTACCCGCAACAGCCAGCGTGATTGGCAGGTCATCATTTTCTTTGGAGGTGGTAACACCAGCTGGTCTTGAGCGCTGTCCGACATCGATAGCACCACCTTTGGATCAAGGCAACCTAACATGTCCGCCTGCATCTTCCTCACAGACCGGCAGTTTGCCGGGGACACCCTTATCAACCCCGTCTAAGCACAATAGCCAGCCCTCGGTCCCTCAGATGTGGACAAGTAAAAGACCATTTCCTCCTAGCCATGAGAAAGCTAAGAGGTTGAATTTCACCATCTGCAAGCTCTTGGCTACAGAAATGCTGCCTTTCCGCCTGGTGGACACAGAGGATTTTCGAGACCTTATGTCCGTCGCAGTGCCCCAGTACCAGATGCCCAGTCGGCACTACTTCTCAAAGAAAGGTGTGCCTGCGCTCCACCAGCATGTCGCACACAACATCACCGCTTCTTTGAGAAACTCTGTGTGTGACAGGGTGCATTTCACCACAGACACTTGGACGAGTAGGCATGGACAGGGGCATTACATGTCGCTGACTGGGCACTGGGTAACTATGGTGACAGCAGGACAAGGGGCTGCTGTCCAAGTCTTGCCGTCCCCACGAGTTGTGCGTCAATCCTCTTTATGTCATTTTTCCTCCACTGCTTCTGCCTCCTCAACCTCCTCTCGGTCTTCCACCTGCACCCAAAGCCTGTCTGGTCATGCCACAAGCTTTCTAACTGCACAGAAGGGATCCTGCACACCTCCTTACTATGCTGGCAGTAGGGCTCAACGTCATCAGGCGGTGTTTATATTGAAATGTCTGGGAAATGTGAGTCACACAGCTGAGGAGTTGTGGTCAGCTCTGGAGAACCAATTTCATGAATGGTTGTCTCCACTGGACCTGAAACCAGGGAAGGCCGTGTGCGACAATGCTGCAAACCTGGGTGCGGCCCTTTGCCGGGGCAATGTCACACACGTGCCTTGTATGGCTCACGTGTTGAACCTGGTTGTCCAGCAATTTTTAGCCCACTATCCCAGACTAGATGGCCTTCTGCAGAGGGCACGGTCGCTGTGTGCTCACTTCCGCCGTTCGCATCCTGCAGCTCAGCGACTTACATCTCTACAGAAGTCGTTGGGCCTGCCACTTCACCGGCTAAAATGCGATGTGCCTACCCGGTGGAATTCAACTCTGCACATGTTGCAGCGACTGTGGCAGCACCGACAAGCCCTGGTGCAATACGTTCTGACGTATAGCCTGGGCCAACGAGATTCAGAGGTGGGGCAAATCACGCTGGAGGAGTGGTCTCAGATCAGGGACCTATGCACCCTTCTGCACAGTTTTGAAATGGCGACGAAGATGTTTAGTGCTGACGATGCCATTATCAGCATGACTATTCCGGTGATTTACATGCTGGAGCACATGTTAAACAGAATTCGGAGTCAGGTGGTGGCACAAGAGGAGGTGGAGGAAGTAGAGGAGGAGGAGTTGTATGCGGAAGGGCTAACATCTGCAAGGTCCAGACGGTCGGCAGCACCAAGGCGGCAGGCATGTGAGGGTGGGGGAGATGGTTTAACCAGGGCGCATGGTAGCAGCCAAACTAGTGAGGAAGGTGCAGGAGCCCAGGAAGAAGTGGAGGACGAACTGATGGAAGACTCATCAGATGAGGGAGACCTTGATCACATTTCTGTTGTGCGAGGTTGGGGGGAGAGGACAGAGGAAGGAAGCATGATTGTTACCTCGCCACCAACACAACAGGGACTTGGTGCTCCTGGATGCGCAACACACATGAGTGCCTTCTTGCTGCACTACCTGCAACATGACCCTCGAATTGTGAGAATTAGAAATAATCCTGACTACTGGGTTGCCACACTGTTAGATCCCCGGTACAAAAGTAAATTTGCAGAAATTATTCCTGCCATAGAAAGGGATGCACGCATGCAGGAGTATCAGCAGAGACTGTTGCAGAATCTTACATGTGCTTTCCCACAAAATACCAGTGGTGCACGTAGTGAATCTCACAGTTCCAACTTGCCAACCGTGGGACCGTCAAGTGTTCAGCACTCAAACCGTAACAGAACCACAGTATCTGCTGGTAACATCAATTTTGCGGAATCATTTCACCACTTTTTTAGCCCATCCTTTGCAAGGCCACAGGAGACAAGAAGTCTGACACATAGTCAACGCCTAGAGACGATGGTACAGGAGTATCTCCAAGTAAACATTGAAGCCACGACTGTGTCACTGGACCCTTGCTCTTTTTGGGCTTCCAATCTGGATAAATGGCCGGAGCTAGCCACTTACGCCTTGGAGATCTTGTCATGCCCCGCAGCCAGCGTTCTGTCTGAACGTGTGTTCAGCGCTGCTGGTGGTGTGCTGACAGATAAGCGCACGCGGCTCTCCACTGATAATGTAGACAGACTCACGTTCATAAAGATGAACAAATCATGGATCCGAAACGACTTTTCTACCCCTGTGTCATCCTGGGGAGAGTAAAAGCTTGATGATTGGTTAAAATCACCCTACCAACCGTTTTAAGCTTTCAAATTACTAATCATGTTTATCTGTATCTTGACTGGAAAATAATTTGGGCTTTGTAGCAGTGTGCAGCACTGATCCTATTAGGCCATCTATAATAAGCTTCACCAGATTTGAAATTAAAAATAATTTTTAGCTGCATCTAGCCCGGAAAATAATTTTGGGGCTCCAAGATGCGCAAGACACATAAGTGCCTTCTTGCTGCACTACCTGCAGCATGACCCTCATATTGTCAGAATTCGAAGTAATCATGACTACTGGGTTGCCACACTCTTAGATCCCCCAAACTTTTCGATCAACCTTTTCATTTTAATAAAGACCAAAAAAATGGTCATTTTTGAAATTATAAGCATTAGCAGGTTGTTAGAAACTGAAATCAAACAGTTTTCAACTCAAAACTTTATTCTAGGTGATGTTACATTTTCACATAGGACCCCTTGTTCGAAAGGAGCTTCTGAACTCTCTCGTCCATTGAATTTGTCAGGTTTTGGATGGTTTCTGCTTCAATTGTTTTGCATGAGGACAGAATACCCTCCCAGAGCTGTTGCTTAGATGTGAACTGCCTCCCGCCATCATAGACACTCCTTTTAATGATGCTCCAAAGGTTCTGAATGGGGTAGAGGTCAGGGGAGCATGGGGGTCACACCATAAGTTTGTCCCCTTTTATGTCCATATCAGCCAGAGATGCAGATGTTTTATGTGCAGCATGAGATGGTGCATTATCATGCAGAAAAATGATCTTGCTGTGAAATACACGGTTCTTCTTCTTGAACCATGGCAGGAAGTGCTGTTTGAGAAAATCCACATACATTATGGAGTTCATCTTTAGCGCCTTCAGGGATCCTAAAGGGGCCGACAATCTCTCTCCCCATGATTCCAGCCCAAAACATTACTCCACCTCCTCCTTGTTGGTGCTGTAGCCGTGTTTGCGTGGGGTATCCATCAACCAGCCATCCTCCACTCCATTCATCTGGACCATCGAGCGCTGCACGGCACTCATCCGTGAACAAAACAGTTTTGAAATCAGTCTTCATGTAATGTTTGGCCCACTGGAGCCGTTTCTGCTTGTGTGAAGTGGATAGAGGAGGTCGACAGGATGGCGTATGCACAGCTGCAAACCTCTGAAGGACCCTGCATCTTGTTGTTCGGGGGACGTTGGAGGCACAAGCAGCTTCAAAAACTTGTCTGCTGCTATGACAAGGCTTTTTTGCCGCTGCTCTTTCAACCTGACGTAATTGCCTGTAGGAAAGAGTCCTCAATTTGCCCTTATCAGCACGCACACGTGTGTACTGTGAATCAGCTACATACTTCTTGATTGCCAAGACACTTCATCCTGATCATCGCACAATGTTGATTGTAGTCATGCCTTGACCTAAACACACCACAATTTGTTGCTTCTCAGCAGCCGACACATCCTTTTTCTTTCCCATTTTGGCAGAAAATGTAGGCTGCTTAATAATGTGAGAGAGCCTTCTTAAGTAGTCTTGCCTTTCATTGGACACACCTGCCAAACTAATTAGCACAGATGTCTGCAATTGCTTACAGTGATATAAAGAGCCCTGACACACATCACCATCAATGAGTTTAACTGACAAACAAACAAATTCTTCCCTTATCACTCCTAAACACTTTTTGCATAATAATTTGGAACGCAGTGTACATGTGCTTTTCCACAAAACACCAGTGGTTCACGTAGTGAATCTTACAGTTCTAACTTGCCAACCGTGGTCTGTATGGAATTGTTCAATAAAGGGCCCAAAATTAAGATAACATAGATGGGAGAGGTCTCTATGAATAGGAATTCCTAAGTATTTGATACCCTGTGAGGGCCAGGCAAAGGGAAAGTTGGACTGGATGGAATCCTATATGGATTTAGGGAGGGAGACATCGAGGGCCTCAGACTTCGCTGCATTGATTTTAAAATTTTACCATGTAACAAAGTGATCTATTTCAGCCATAACAGCAGGGATGGATATATGTGATTGAGTGATATATACTAGGACATCATCAGCAAATAGAGAGCACTTGTACTCGGTGCCTCCCACCTCAATCCACCTAATATTGGGGTTATGGCGAATTGATGAGAGCAGGTGCTCCGTCACTAGGATGTATAAGAGAGGGGACAGAGGACATCCCTGCCTTGTCCCATTGGTGATTGTGAAAGGTGATGAAAATGTTCTGACGCACCCCCTGGGCCTTGGGACACCCGGAGCGGGACCCTTTTTGGTGGATGCTGGTGGTTGTAGTCTTCGTGGCGGCGATCCGATTCCGTGGCTCAGGGCGGTCAAACCAGTGGCAGAACTATTTATGTGGTTTTGATGTTTAAATGTCCGACTACGCCACCCGTGGATTGCGGTCAGAGTGAACCGCCGCTACAGGGCAGACCGCTAAGGCTGGTGTTGTGGGTGCAGCAGAGCGTAGCATAACTCCCCACGGGAGGAGTATAGCCTCAGGGCAGTGTATGCGGAGGATGGGGGTGATGGTGCAGGGCAGCAGCAGTAACGACACGGAGTCAGTGATGCAGTTCAGGGCCTTTACTCACAGTTCTTATTATCCAGACCACGTCTGCAGGTAACGGCTGCCCACGTCGTACTGTGCTCACCAGGTGAGGGGCTCAGACAACTCCCAGATAACTTTGGAGCGCTTCACAGGACCCCCTTTGTGTGTCCTTTGTCTGGCCTTTCTTACCAACACTTCTGTCCAGCTGCCTCGGGCCTCCTCTTGGTAAACTTGGCGCCAGTTTCCCTGACCCTATGTGGTGCCTTCCTAGCGGGTGGAGCAAGGGGCTGCGCCACATAAAATGTCAGAGCCTCCGGTTTCTAGCTGAGGGTCGTTTCCTGCCTCCACTAGTTCGGGGACCGGTCTCCCCCTTTGGCCTGACCCCTCCACGCAGGTGGATTCGGGCGTGCGGTGGCGACTCGCCCGTCCGCACCCCTGGGATCCCTTCATTCCTCGTTCCTGGAGCCTTCTCCGCTCCTCTTCCTTCCTTCTCCCTCTTGCAGGCCTGGGCCTCTGTTACTAGGCCCGCCTCCGGAGCAGAGCTCATGCAGAGCCCCTGCTCCCTGCCACTTCTGCTCAGACTTCTCTGCACTGAACTAAGATGGTGCCCACCTTTTATACTCCCTTCTCAATGCACCCAGGAACTGCTTCCTCCCTGCTCCTGCACTGCAGGGTTCCCCTTCCTCAGTGTTCCCTCCCCCCACTCCAGCCAGGGACAGGGACTGTCGTGCCCATCTCAGAGGCATATTGGTCGCCCTGCCCCACGGCAATGTGGTGTAATGCATGCAGGTGTCGGGTCCTGATCCACACTCCATCCTTATCTGAGAGTGAGATATCACACCTCTGGGTGAGGTGCAATACGTCTGTAGCAACCGAGCCCTCGGTGCTACAGTTCCATTTATCTTCAGCCTAGGTGACGTATTGTGATACAGGGCCGTGATTTTGGCTATAAAAGGGTCCCCTAGACCCCTACCCCAAGCTTTTTAAGAGAATCATATATGGCGTGCCAGGAGACTCTATGGAATGCTTTCTCAGCATCCAACGAGAGTATCTACTTACAAATTTTTAACTGCATCTAGCCCAGGAAATACTTTGTGCCTAGTAGCAGTGTCTGCTAGTCAGCGGATTATCCCGGCTGTTAAGCAAGCTACACCACCTGTAGTTTGGACACTTAATTTTTTCAAAGGAAATGCTTCGGGACCACGGGATACTTAGTGAAGAGCATCAGGAGGCACCCCAAGGCATAGGGGCTGGGACTGGCACTAGGATGCCTTGCGGTGGACAGCCGAGCTCGATCCTTATAAAAGCTTTTTAACTGCAGCAGCTTTAGTGGACGCTACTGGAGCTGGAATTACGCGGCTGCTGGCATGAGACTTGCCCTCCAATAGATCCTTGTAAATGGATTTAAAGTGTATTCATTCAAATTAGAGGGACAATTTAAATTAAAAAGCTTAGAGCTGCCTCCACCACAGGGGGGCTCTCTCGACCCACCAGCGGACAGGCACCAGTATTGGGAGAGGGGGGCTGGCCGTCAGGGTTCACCGCGGCTCTGGCACAAACCCGGCGACACGGAGGTGGCACGGGCAGGAGCGGACTGGCCGTCTCGGCTTCTCACTTTTTGGATTTTAGAAGGGCATGACATGCCTATATCTGTGTCTCCCCCTCCTTTTACTCCTCCACCTCTTTTCTTTTCGCATGACTATATGTACTTGTCACTTTTCCATGTGTTAGTTGTGTCTTCTGAGCAGTTTGTCAGCTTTTGGACACCTTTGAAGGTGTTTTCTATGTGTTTCTATGTGTTTTTGTTTGCCTGCCATTGGTTTTAACGGTGTTCGAAGGTGTTCGACGAACAGTTCGACGAACAGTTCGGCGAACACACGGGTGTTCGACGAACCGAACCGAACTCGAACACTACGGGGGTGGCTCAACACTAGTCCAGAGCACTCTGGAAGAGGTTTTCATCCAGGATATCTCTGTACTTGGCCACATTCATGTTTCCTTCAATTGCAACCAGCCTTCCTGTCCCTGCAGCTGAAAAACATCCCCATAGCATGATGCTGCCACCACCACGTTTCACTGTTGGGATTGTATTGGGCAGATGATGAGCAGTGCCTGGTTTTCCCCACACATACCGCTTCGAATTATCACCAAAAAGTTCTGTCTTCATCTCATCAGACCAGAATCTTATTTCTCATAGTCTGGGAGTCCTTCATGTGTTTTTGAGCAAACTCTATGCGGCTTTCATATGTCTTGCACTGAGGAGAGGCTTCCGTCGGGCCACTCTGCCATAAAGCTCGACTGGTGGAGGGCTGCATTGATAGTTGACGTTGTGGAGCTTTCTCCCATCTCCCTACTGCATCTCTGGAGCTCAGCCACAGTGATCTTGGGGTTTTTCTTTACCTCTCTCACCAAGGCTCTTCTCCCACGATTGCTCAGTTTGGCTGGACGGCCACTTCTAGGAAGACTTCTGGTGGTCCCAAACTTCTTCTATTTTAGGATTATGGAGGCTACTGTGCTCTTAGGTACCTTGAGTAATGCAGAAATTCTTTTGTAACCTTGGCCAGATCTGTGCCTTGCCACAATTCTGTCTCTGAGCTCCTTGGGCAGTTCCTTTGAGCTCATGATTCTCATTTGATCTGACATGCACGGTGAGCTGTGAGGTCTTATACAGACAGGTGTGTGCCCTTCCAAATCAAGTCCTATCAGTTTAATTAAACACAGCTGGACTCCAATGAAGGAGTAGAACCGTCTCAAGGAGGATCACAAGGAAATGGACAGCACCTGACTTAAATATGAGTGTCTGAACAAAGAGTCTGAATACTTATGACCATGTGGTATTTCCGTTTTTCTTTATTAATAAATTTGCAAAAATTTCTACATTTCTGTTTCTTTAAACAACAGAAGACAGAAATGGAGCTTTTAGCAAAATGCAATTAGAAAAAAGATTTTATTATTGGTATAAATACATTAAAGTACATGTAAAATCCATAAGGACAAATATAAATACTGATGTGTGCAAGAGAGAACAGAAGACCCCCCCAACAACAGGCCTCAGGTAGGCATCATTACAGTGCAAAATATGATGTACAACAAATAGTGAACACTATGCATACCCAACCACAGGGGAGCAATGAATATTGCTAAGGTACCCCATGCTCTATATAAAAATTCAAAGTACTATTGGGAAATAGGCGATGCAAGAGAGTACATAGAAAGCTGAATGATAGTACATCAAACAAAATGATCAAGGCACTAACCCAAGAGCTAGGGTAGGTGTTCTCTGTACTCTTTGTACCCTTCTCTTCCCCTTATGGGGAGTTCTCAGCTCTTGGGTTAGTGCCTTGATCATTTTGTTTGATGTACTATCATTCAGCTTTCTATGTACTCTCTTGCATCGCCTATTTCCCAATAGTACTTTGAATTTTTATATAGAGCATGGGGTACCTTAGCAATATTCATAGCTCCCCTGTGGTTGGGTATGCATAGTGTTCACTATTTGTTGTACATCATATTTTGCACTGTAATGATGCCTACCTGAGGCCTGTTGTTGGGGGGGGGTCTTCTGTTCTCTCTTGCACACATCAGTATTTATATTTGTCCTTATGGATTTTACATGTACTTTAATGTATTTATACCAATAATAAAATCTTTTTTCTAATTGCATTTTGCTAAAAGCTCCATTTCTGTCTTCTGTTGTTTATGTGTTCTGGAGCTATGTTGCTGGTTTGACACGGTTGTGCTTGTGGATTTCCATGGGCCCTGGTTTGCCTCCAGCAATTATGTTTTTGGGTTTAATTTTGCTAATAGTTATTTCTGTTTCTTTTCAGTCAAGATGGGGTGTAGAGTGTACTTTAATGAGAAAAAAATGAACTTATTAGAATTTACCAAATGGCTGCAATGAAACAAAGAGTGAAACATTTAAAGGGGTCTGAATACTTTCCATACCCACTGTATGTGCTGCAATGTGGATGGCAGGAAGCATAGCTATACAAGAAAACACTGTGAAGAATTGTGGGGGTCCATATAGGCAGATCCCCTATCATTCCTGAATAATGCTACATCTCTCGGTCCCCATAAAAAATTGATAGCTGTTGGCCAAATAATGGCAGTTATCACTCCTTGCTCCATACAAAGAAATTCTCGCACTTCTGAGAGCTCTTATTTTCTCTACAAGAGAGCTGCTGCCAGACATCTCTGGCAGTGACTTTTCTGGCCAAGAAAAAAAGGTTTGTCAGTCATAAGTCGGACATAGCAGAGGAGGTGTCAGGAGACCCCCCAAATACATTTGACTATTAGCCAAGTCTGCAGATATCATTTTGGCTGACATTAGTCTAATCATTTTCAGGAGTGTACACCTACAGGAGGCGGACACTCAGATGTAATAGACTGCATCTGAGTGTCCGCCTCCAGTAGGCGTACTCCCAAAAATGATGCATGTCAGAGCGCAAGTTCGCTGTTCCGGCACCATTATAGTCTATAGCCCCATCGGTGAATACATCCAAACTCCATTTTGCAGGGGATTCAGATGTAAGCCGTGAAGGGGCCACCGAATGGGTGCCAGGACGCAATGTGAAAGCACCCTTATGTGTATGGGAGCCTTTGATGTGGTGAGAAACTTTGTTTAAATCTATTTTATTCTACAAAGGATTATTTCTATGTTAGAGATAGATAGATAGATAGATAGATAGATAGATAGATAGATAGATAGATAGATAGACTACCACATTACCTAAATAAAATAAATAATTGACTAAGAAATTCAGAAATGGACAATATGATTGTATCCACAACCACAGACCTCTATGCAGGTGGAGCAGTACGTTAAAACCTCTGCCGTGCCTATTGCTTATAAATTACTATTGAACCGTTAATGCACAGTAAATACTTGCACTCATTTTTAACTCTCCCTGTAAGTACATCAATTAGTGAGGGCTACAAGTTCAGCATCTTTACGTGTAACAATCACTTGTTTTCCGTAGCTAGAAAGTGCCTGTCCACTATCTGAAATCTGCTTGACTTTTCCAATTCTAGAACTACTTTCATTAACGCAAACTCTAGTGAAATATGGAACCTAGGTTTGCTAATTCCCATTACTAATGGTCCTGAATTGATTCTTAATTAGTTGCAGTTTTGGATACAATCCAGTGGAAAAAGAAAAAACAGCAGAATTTCAAGCAAGAAGGAGAAATTGCTTTTTTGCAAAGCATTAAACACTCTGCCCTCTTTATTTCAGCTGTAATAAAGTACACAGCGGAGAATTTAGAAATAGGTGACTACAATTAGGCAGGGTAAACTTTTTATTTTTTACAATTACAAGGGCTGTTTTTTTAAGTATTTACACCGACATAGGGTCCAATAGCAGCTTTGTGGTTCTTCTATTCTAGGTTGGACATAGGCCAGTGCTGTTAAATCCTTCATCCAGAAAAGAATGGGAAGGGGACATTATCTTTCCAGACCTCAAGCAGTGTGCCTGGTAAAGAACCGCACTGGTTCAAAACGCGACGCATGTTGAGCGTTACACCATGTGAACAGGAGCATGTTTTATAATGAAACTCTTTAATCAAAGAATTGGAATTTTATAGCGGTTATGTCAGACTTTGGCATATTTAATGTGCATATGAACTCGTGAAACCGACGATAGTACATGAGCACTACAGAATGTAAGAGGCAAACTTGGCAAGAGTTGGGGAGCATGACAAACTTTACTATTATTCAAATCATACTAATTGGCCATACACATGGTAAAGGGGTGAGCCCTTGCCAAGCCATTCTATACCTCCATAGCAAAAGAGATCTAGATAGCTTTCATATGCCCAGAAATTAATCAGCGCCATGAAAATCCATGGCCTCAATAGAAAATTTCTCGTATGTAAAGGGCTGAATGACCCCAAGGGCGCAATTCGATTTTTTAACTTGGGAGGGGTCCAAGGTCCAGGAGATTGTGCCAACAATCTATGTCACTTTATGTTTCAGGCTGGTTTTATATGCAAAAAAAGTGATAGGAGCTATTTAATTATCACATTGCTTAAATATTTTTTATTTCCAAACTAAATTGCCATGTAATGCATGAGGCCATGCTTTCATGGTGATTTGGAATTAAACAAATCTTGCCAACTTTGGAGAGGGACACTCAAGACACTTCAAAGAGGATAAGAAAAAGCAACACAGGTAGTGCAAAATGTTTCCCTTACACATCTTCCTACTTGCTCAAACTGCAACATTTCACTCACAAACAGTACATATTCATCACATCTCAAAATTGAAACACCCAAGACCCCTTAAACAAATGAAAACCACACACAGAACCAACAGTTTCCCTTTATTATGATAGAGGAGGACACTATATAATACTAGAGAAGAACACATTATGTAATAAATGATGATGCTATAAATAATACTAAAATAATATAATAATACGACTTGCATAATATATTTCATGTCATGAGATAGGCAAACATGCCATGATATCTAACATCAGTGAATAAACAATAAGGCTCACTATTTTAGCTCTTTATCTTTTTGGTGCGCTGCTGCTGTTTGTGCATTCTATTTGGTAGGCTTCGCCATAGTCTGGGAGGCTTTGTACCCAGATATGTCTTAGCTGGTGCTGCCTCCTATTTTCTTTATATATATATATCTCTCTCTATATATATATACATAACACTGCTCAAAAAAATAAAGGGAACACTCAAATAACACATCCTAGATCTCAATGAATGAAATATTCTCATTGAATACTTTGTTCTGTACAAAGTTGAATGTGCTGACAACAAAATCACACAAAAATCATCAATGGAAATCAAATTTATTAAGCAATGGAGGCCTGGATTTGGAGTCACCCCCAAAATTAAAGTGGAAAAACACCCTACAAACTGATACAACTTTGTCCTTAAAACAAGTCAAAATGAGGCTCAGTATTGTGTGTGGCTTCCACGTGCCTGTATGACTTCCCTACAAC
Organism: Phyllobates terribilis; assembly: GCF_046119375.1. Lineage (NCBI taxonomy): Eukaryota > Metazoa > Chordata > Amphibia > Anura > Dendrobatidae > Phyllobates > Phyllobates terribilis. Next base: position 104,759,164 of record NW_027362769.1, on the reverse strand, counting down.
GCCTGGGCATGATCCTGATGAGGTTGTGGGTGGTCTCCTGTGGGATCTCCTCCCAGACCTGGACTAAAGCATCCGCCAACTCCTGGACAGTCTGTGGTGCAATATGATGTTGGTGGATGGAGCGAGACATGATGTCCCAGATGTGCTTAATCGGATTCAGGTCTGGGGAATGGGCGGGCCAGTCCATAGCTTCAATGCCTTCATCTTGCAGGAACTGCTGACACACTTCAGCCACATGAGGTCTGGCATTGTCCTGCATTAGGAGGAACCCAGGGCCAACCGCACCAGCATATGGTCTCACAAGGGGTCTGAGGATCTCATCTCGGTACCTAATGGCAGTCAAGCTACCTCTGGCGAGCACATGGAGGGCTGTGCGGCCCTCCAAAGAAATGCCACCCCTCACCATTACTGACCCACTGCCAAACCGGTCATACTGAAGGATGTTGCAGGCAGCAGATCGCTCTCCACGGCGTCTCCAGACTCTGTCACGTCTGTCACATGTGCTCAGTGTGAACCTGCTTTCATCTGTGAAGAGCACATGGCCCCAGTGGTGACTTTGCCAATCCTGGTGTTCTGTGGAAAATGCAAAGCGTCCTGCACGGTATTGGGCTGTGAGCACAACCCTCATCTGTGGACTTCAGGCCGCCATACCACCCTCATGGAGTCGGTTTCTAACCGTTTGTGCAGACACATGCACATTTGTGGCATGCTGGAGGTCATTTTGCAGGGCTCTGGCAGTGCTCCTCCTGTTCCTCCTTGCACAAAGGCGGAGGTAGCAGTCCTGCTGCTGGGTTGTTGCCCTCCTACGGCCCCTCCTGGTGTACTGACCTGTCTCCTGGTAGCACCTCCAGCCTCTGGACACTATGCTGACAGACAGAGCAAACCTTCTTGCCACAGCTCGCATTGATGTGCCATCCTGGATGAGCTGCACTACCTGAGCAACTTCTGTGGGTTGTAGAGTTCGTCTCATGCTACCACGAGTGTGAAAGCACAACCAACATTCAAAAGTGACCAAAACATCAGCCAAAAAGCATTGGTACTGAGATGTGGTCTGTGGTCCCCACCTGCAGAACCACTCCTTTATTTAGTGTGTCTTGATAATTGCCAATAATTTCCATCTATTGTCTATTCCATTTGCACAACAGCATGTAAAGTTGATCGTCAATCAGTGTTGCTTCCTAAGTGGACATTTTGATTTCACAGAAGGTTGATTTACTTGGAGCTACAGTACAGACCAAAAGTTTTGACACACTTTCTCATTTAAAGATTTTTCTGTATTTTCATGACTATGAAAATTGTACATTCACACTGAAGGCATCAAAACTATGAATTAACACATGTGGAATTATATAATTAACAAAAAAGTGTGAAACAACTGAAAATATGTCTTATATTCTAGGTTCTTCAAAGTAGCCACCTTTTGCTTTGATGACTGCTTTGCACACTCTTGGCATTCTCTTGATGAGCTTCAAGGGGTAGTCACTGGAAATGGTTTTCACTTCACAGGTGTGCCCTGTCAGGTTTAACAAGTGGGATTTCTTGCCTTATAAATGGGGTTGGGACCATCAGTTGTGTTGTGCAGAAGTCTGGTGGATACACAGCTGATAGTCCTACTGAATAGACTGTTAGAATTTGTATTATGGCAAGAAAAAAGAAGCTAAGTAAAGAAAAACGAGTGGCCATCATTACTTTAAGAAATGAAGGTCAGTCAGTCCGAAAAATTGGGCAAACTTTGAAAGTGTCCCCAAGTGCAGTTACAAAAACCATCAAGCGCTACAAAGAAACTGGCTCAAATGAGGACCGCACCAGGACAGGAAGACCAAGAGTCACCTCTGCTTCTGAGGATAAGTTTATCCGAGTCACCAGCCTCAGAAATCGCAGGTTAACAGCAGCTCAGATTAGAGACTAGGTCAATGCCACAGAGATGTTCTAGCAACAGACACATCTTTTCAACAACTGTTAAGAGGAGACTACAGCAGGCCTTCATGGTAAAATAGCTGCTAGGAAACCACTGCTAAGGACAGGCAACAAGCAGAAGAGACTTGTTTGGGCTAAAGAACACAAGGAATGGACATTAGACCAGTGTAAATCTGTGCTTTGGTCTGATGAGTCCAAACTTGAGATCTTTGGTTCCAACCACTGTGTCTTTGTGCGACGCAGAAAAGGTGAACGGATGGACTCTACAAGCCTGGTTCCCACTGTGAAGCATGGAGGAGGAGGTGTGATGGTGTTGGGGTGCTTTGCTGGTGACACTGTTGGGGATTTATTCAAAATTGAAGGCATACTGAACTAGCATGGCTACCACAGCATCTTGCAGCGGCATGCTATTCCATCCTGTTTGCGTTTAGTTGGACCATCATTTCTTTTTCAACAGGACAATGACCCCAAACACACCTCCAGGCTGTGTAAGTGCTATTTGACCAAGAAGGAGAGTGATGGGGTGCTACGCCAGATGACCTGGCCTCCACAGTCACCAGACCTGAACCCAATCGAGATGGTTTGGGGTGTACTGGACCACAGAGTGAAGGCATAAGGGCCAACAAGTGCTAAGCATCTCTGGGAACTCCTTCAAGATTGTTGGAAGACCATTTCCGGTGACTACCTCTTGAAGCTCATCAAGAGAATGCCAAGAGTTTGCAAAGCAGTCATCAAAGCAAAATGTGGCTACTTTGAAGAACCTAGAATATAAAACATATTTTCAGTTGTTTCACACTTTTTTGTTAAGTATATAATTCCACATGAGTTAATGCATAGTTTTGATGCCTTCAGTGTGAATGTACAATTTTCATAGTCATGAAAATACAGAAAAATCTTTAAATGAGAAGGTGTGTCCAAACTTTTGGTCTGTACTGTGTATATAGTCATGGCCGAAAGTGTTGGCACCATTAAATTTGTTCCAGAGAATGAAGTATCTCTCCCAAAAAAATTATTGCAATTACACGTTTTGTTATACACATGTTTATTTCCTTTGTGCATATTGGAACACAAAAAAACACAGAAAAAAAGGCAAAGTGGACATAATTTTTACAAAAAACCCCAAAAATGGGTCGGACAAAATTTTTGGCACCCTCAACTTAATAATTGGTTGCACACCCTTTGGAATAAATAACTGCAATCAATTGCTTCCTATAACCATCAACAAGCTTCTTACACCTCTCAACTGGAATTTTGGACCACTCCTCTGTTGCAAACTACTCCAGCTCTCTAATATTTGAAGGATGTCTTCTCCCAACAACAATTTTAAGATCTCTCCACAGGTGTTTAATGGGATTTAGATCCAGACTCATTGCTGGCCACTTCAGAACTCTTCAGTGCTTTGTTTCCATCCATTTCTGGGTGCTTCTTGAAGTATGTTTGAGGTCATTGTCCTGCTGAAAGACCCATGACATAGGACGCAAAACCCATCTTTCTGAAAATGGCACTACATTGCGACCCAAAATTCTTTGGTAATCTTCAGATTTCATGATGCCTTGCACATAGTCAAAGCATCCAGTGCCAGAGGTAGCAAAACAACCCCAAACTATCTTTAAACTTCCACCATATTTGACTGTAGGTACTGTGTTCTTACTTTATAGACCTCATTCCGTTTTTGGCAAACAGTAAAATTATGTGCTTTGCCAAAAGCTCTATCTTCGTCTTATCTGTCCACAAGACGCTTTTCCAGAAAGATTTTGGCTTACTCACATACATTTTGGAAAACCGCAGTCTAGCTTTTTATGTCTCTGTGTCAGCAGTGGGGTCCATCTGGGTCTCCTGCCATAGCGTTATATTTCATTCAAATGTCCACGGATAGTTTGCGTTGACACTGATGCACCCTGAGCCTGCAAGACAGCTTGAATTTCTTTGGAACTTGATTGGGGCTGTTTATCCACCATCCAAACTACCCTGCATTGCAACATTACATCAATTTTTCTCTGACATCTATTTCCATGGAGGTTAGCTACAGTGTGATGGTTGGAAACTTCTTGATCATGTTGCGCACCGTGGATAAAGTAAAATCACTGAAGATGGACTTGTAAACTTAAGATTGTTGATTTTTTTTCAACAATTTTGGTTCTCAAGTCATCAAATAGTTATCTTCTCTTTCTGTTCTCCATTCTTAGTGTGGCACACACAGATACACAATGCAAAGATTGAGTCAACTTCTTCCCTTTTTAACTGATTTCAGGTGTGATTTTCATATTGCCCACACCTGTAACTTGCCACAGGTGCATTTGAACGAGCCTCACATGCTTGAAACAAAGTTGTTTACCCACAATTTTGGAAAGGTGCTAACAATTTTGTCCGGCCCATTTTTGGGGGCTTGTGTGAAATTATGTCCAATTTGATTATTTTTCCTCAGTTTTTTGTGTTGTTCTAATACACATAAAGGAAATAAACACGTGTATAACAAAACACGTGTGATTGCAATAATTTTCTGGGAGAAATACTTCATTTTCTGGAACAATTTCAAGGGTGTCAATAATTTTGGCCATAACTGTATATAAATAAATATTTGTTTGCCTCTAGAATAAAAAATCCCCCACACTACGCCCCTAGATACAAATATGGATCACTAAATTAATATACAATAGTCATGAACCATTTAAAATATAAATTAATAAGCCAGCATTGCTCCCCCTGTATCTAGAATTAGCCACTTTTAAGCTGACCAATAGATATAAATTAATTAGCCACTGTGACTCTCCCTTCATATTCATTAAAAATCCCTGTCCGGTTTCCTTTCTCACAGCCCCCAATTTGTTAAAAGTCCATGTCCTGTGTCCTCTCCACTCCCCCTATTCATTACAAATACCTGTCCTGTGTCCTACCTCTCTCTCCAATTCATTATGAGTCCCTGTTTTGTGTCCTCTATCCCCCAATTTATTATAAGTTCCTATCCTGTATCCTGTCTCACACCCCTCAATTCATTATAAAGCCACCCTGTGTCCTTTATGCCACCCACAACTCAATATTGTGTCCAGTCTCCCTCCCCATTTTATTATGAGTCCCTGTATTGTGTTCTCTTTCCCACTCCTTTTTCATTAAGAGTCGCTGTATTGTGTCCTCTCTCCATCACCCCTCTCCAATTCATTATGAGTCCCTATATAGTGTCCTCTCTCTCACTCATCTTCTTTATCGTGCTCTCCTCTACTTTGTTAAAAAAGAAGAAAGAATCACTCACCTCCGCAGATGATTCTTCTACTTCCATCCTCCTCTGGCCAGTTACGTGGTAGATAATGCTTCAGTCAAAGGAAGCATATGGCAAAAAGCCGAGGATGGCTTCCTGCAGCTCCGCTGTTATTTTTTACTAGATGGTGGCCCGATTCTAACGTATCGGGTATTCTAGAATATGTATGCTGCCGACCGGGCGCAATCAGCAGAGCGTTGTTTAAATTTGGCGCCAAAATCGCTGATTGGTCGCGGCCGGCGAGCGCGACCAATCAGCAAAGCGGTGTTTAAATTTGGCGGCAATATCGCTGATTGGTCGCGGACGACGGCCGTGACCGATCAGCGAACCGTGTTAGGGAGGACCGGAGAGCGTGTTTAAATTTGGCGCCAGAATCGCTGATTGGTCGCGGCCGGCGACCGCGACCAATCAGCCAAGCGGTGTTTAAATTTGGCGGCAATATCGCTGATTGGTCGCGACCGCCGACCGCAACCAATCAGCAAAGCAGTGTTTAAATTTGGCGCCAATATTGCTGATTGGTCGCGACCGACGACCGCGACCAATCAGCAAAGCAGTGTTTAAATTTGGCGCCAAAATCGCTGAATGGTCGCGGCTGGCGACCGTAACCAATCAGCTAAGAGGTGTTTAAATTTGGCTGCACTATCGCTGATTGGTCGCGGCCGGGGAGCGGCGTGACCGTGTTCGTGAGGACCGGAGAGCGTGTTTAAATTTGGCACCAAAATCGCTGATTGGTCGCAGCCGGCGGCCGCGACCAATCAGCGATTCTTATTAGTGAGGACCGGGGAGCGGCGCTGCGGGAGATGACCGGCTGATCGCAGCAGAAGTGTCCCCGGTCCTCCCTTCACAGTTGCCGTCGGGAGATCAGCGGCCCTAGCCACTGATCTCCCGATGGTAGCCGCATGGAGGTCAGCGGCGCCACCGGTCGGGGTACTTCTGCTGCGAGCAGCTGGGAAATGACCGGATAGCGCCGGTCATCTCCCGGCTGCATCACCGCTGACCTCTGTGCAGAGCGGAGTTTAGATCTGGCGCCAATAATGCTGGCATGCATGGCACCCCTCATCCTTATCCTGGTAAGCATGGCACCCCTCATACCTATCCTGATATGCATGGCACCCCTCATACCTATCCTGATATGCATGGCACCCCTCATCCCTGTCCTAGTATACTTGGTACCCCTCATCCCTGTCCTGGTATGCATGGCACCCCTAATCCCTATCCTGGTATGTATGGCACCAATCATCCAATCATCCCTGTCCTGGTATGCATGGCACCCCTAATCCCTGTCCTGGTATGCATAGCACCCTAATCCCTGTCCTGGTATGCATGGCACCCCTAATCCCTATCCTGGTATGCATGGCACCCCTAATCCCTATCCTGGTATGCATGACACCCCTAATCCCTGTCCTGGTATGCATGGCACCACTCATCCCTGTCCTGGTATGCATGGCACCCCTAATCCCTGTCCTGGTATGCATGGCACCCCTAATCCCTATCCTGGTATGCATGGCACCCCTAATCCCTGTCCTGGTATGCTTGGCACCCCTAATCCCTGTCCTGGTATGCATGGCACCCCTAATCCCTGTCCTAGTATGCATGGCACCCTAATCCCTGTCCTGGTATGCATGGCACCCCTAATCCCTATCCTGGTATGCATGGCACCCCTAATCCCTGTCCTGGTATGCATGGCACCCCTAATCCTTGTCCTGGTATGCACGGCACCCCTCATCCCTGTCCTGGTATGCATGGCACCCCTCATCCCTGTCCTGGTATGCATGGCACCCCCAATCCCTATCCTGGTATGCATGGCACCCCTCTTCCCTGTCCTGGTATGCATGGCACCCCTCATCCCTATCCTGGTAAGCATGGCACCAATCATCCCTGTCCTGGTATGCATGGCACCTCCAATCCCTGTCCTGGTATGCATGGCACCCCTAATCCCTGTCCTGGTATGCATGGCACCCCTAATCCCTATCCCGGTATGCATGGCACCCCTAATCCCTATCCTGGTATGCATGGCACCCCTAATCCCTGTCCTGATATGCATGGCACCCCTCATCCCTGTCCTGGCATGCATGGCACCCCTCATCCCTGTCCTGGTATGCATGGCACCCCTCATCCCTGTCCTGGTATGCATGGCACCCCTCATCCCTATCCTGGTAAGCATGGCACCAATCATCCCTGTCCTGGTATGCATGGCACCCCTAATCCCTGTCCTGGTATGCATGGCACCCTAATCCCTGTCCTGGTATGCATGGCACCCCTCATCCCTATCCCGGTATGCATGGCACCCCTAATCCCTGTCCTGGTATGCATGGCACCCCTAATCCCTGTCCTGATATGCATGGCACCCCTCATCCCTGTCCTGGCATGCATGGCACCCCTAATCCCTATCCTGGTATGCATGGCACCCCTAATCCCTGTCCTGGTATGCATGGCACCCCTAATCCCTGTCCTGGTATGCATGGCACCCCTAATCCCTGTCCTGGTATGCATGGCACCCCTAATCCCTATCCTGGTATGCATGGCTCCCATCATCCCTGTCCTGGTATGCATGGCACCCCTCATCCCTGTCCTGGTATGCATGGCACCCATCATCCCTATCCTGGTATGCATGGCACCCCTCATCCCTGTCCTGGTATGCATGGCACCCCTAGTCCCTATCCTGGTAAGCATGGCACCCCTAATCCCTGTCCTGGTATGCTTGGCACCCCTAATCCCTGTCCTGGTATGCATGGCACCCCTAATCCCTGTCCTAGTATGCATGGTCCCCCTAATCCCCATCATGCTGCACATTAAAAAAAATAAACACTCATACTCACCTTTCTTCTCTCTCCTCCAGCGCTGCGTCCTGTCTGCCTGCACTGATCTCTCCATGTGAGCCGCGCATGACGTCACTGCCATGCGCGGCTCACAAGGAGAGATCAGCTGCCGGAAGTCACTTGTCCCCACGCTGGGTCTGTGTGCGCGGGGAGCAGTGACTTCACTCTCCTTCATAGCCCGCACACAGCGGAGCCGCGCTGCGGCTGCTGCTGCTGCCGGCTATCTCCTGTGCCCGCTCATTAAAGGGCATGAATATTCACCCCCTCCCATGCCTATGGGCGTGGAGAGAGGTTGAATATTCATGCCCTTTAACAGCTGGCACAGGAGATAGCCGGCAGCAGCCGCAGCGCAGCTACACTGTATACCGCTATTAAGGAGCATGAATATTCAGTGCTCCCCACGCTCCATGGGCGTGGGGAGCAGTGAATATTAATTTTCTTTAGCAGCGGGGACAGTGTAGGCTGCAGTAGGCGGCTGCTGCCTCCTGTGCCCAGCTCCTCCACCGATACCGCTCCCCCCACACCACACATAAATATACACCCCCCCCAACATTCGGACTATAAGACGCACCCCCCATTTTCCTGGAGGAAAAAAGTGTGTCTTATAGTCCAAAAAATGTATATCAATTTGACTAGCTCCTCCTTCTCTATAACATCCTGCCTGCAGATCAGAAACCATTTTCAACTTGATATGTTCCCTTTAACCACTTCGCACCAGAGCCTGTTTTTGCCTTCGTGACCGGGCCACTTCACTTTATGAAGTAATTACTCTGGAATGCTTCAACGAATCCCCCTGATTCTGAGAATGTTTTTTCGTGACATATTGTACTTCATGATAGTGGTAAAATTTCTTTGATATCACTTGCGTTTATTTGTGAAAAAATCGGAAATTTGGCGAAAATTTTGAAAATTTTGCAATTTTCAAACTTTGAATTTTCATGCCCTTAAATCAGAGAGATATGTCACACAAAATAGTTAATAAATAACATTTCCCACATGTCTACTTTACATCAGCACAATTTTGGAACCAAAATTTTTTTTTGTTAGGGAGCTATAAGGGTTAAAAGTTGACCAGTGATTTCTCATTTTTCCAACAAAATTTACAAAAACATTTTTTTAGGGACCACATCACATTTGAAGTCACTTTGAGGGGCCTTTATGACAGAAAATACCCAAAAGTGACACCATTCTAAAAACTGCACCCCTCAAGCTACTCAAAACCACATTAAAGAACTTTATTAACCCTTCAGGTGCTTCACAGGAATTTTTGGAATGTGGAAGAAAAAAATTAACATTTAACTTTTTTCACAAAAATGTTACTTTAGACCCAATTTTTTTATTTTCACAGGGGTAACAGGAAAAAATGGACCCCAAAATTTTTTGTGCAATTTCTCTTGAGCGCGCTGATACCCCATATGTGAGGGAAAACCACTGTTTAGGCGCACTGCAGGGTTCGGAAGGGAAGGAGCGCCATTAGACTTTTTGAATGTAAAATTTGTTTGAATAATTAGCAGATGCCATGTTGCGTTTGGAGAGCCCCTGATGTGCCTAAGCAGTGGAAACCCCCCACAAGTGACACCATTTTGGAAACTAGAACCCTTAGGGAACTTATCTAGATGTGTGGTGAGCACCTTGAACCCCAAGGTGATTCACAGAAGTTTATAATATTGAGCTGTAAAAATAAAATTTTCACATTTTTCCCACAAAAACATTTTTCATCCCTTAATTTTGCATTATCATAAGGGTAATAGGATAAATTGCACCATGAAATTTGTTGTGCAATTTCTCCTGAACACGCTGATACCCCATATGTGGAGGCAAACCACTGTTTGGGCGCACGGCAGGGTTTGAAAGGGAAGGAGCGCCATTTGACTTTTTGAATGTAAAATTTGTTTGAATAATTAGCGAACGCCATGTTGCATTTGGGGAGCCCCTGATGTGCCTAAACAGTGGAAACCCCCCACAAGTGACACCATTTTGGAAACTAGACCCCTTAGGGAACTTATCTAGATGTGTGGTGAGCACCTTGCACCCTCAGCTGCTTCACAGAAGTTTATAATATTGAGCCATAAAAATAAAATTTTCATATTTTTCCCACAAAAAATGTTTTTCATTCGCTAATTTTGCATTATCATAAGTGTAACAGGATAAATTGCACCATGAAATTTGTTGTGCAATTTCTCCTGAGTACGCCAATACCCCATATGTGGGGGAAAACCACTGCTTTGGTGTACGGCAGGGTTCGGAAGAGAAAGGAGCGCTATGTTGGCTGGGATAGGTTGCAAACACCATGTCACATTTGAAGAGTCGCTGACATGCCGAAACAGCAGAAACCCCCACACCATTTTGTAAACTACACCTCACAAGGAATTCATCTAGGGAAGTAGTGAGTATTTTTTAATTTTTTAATTTATACCATTGGGCAGTGAAAAAAGCATAATTATATTTTTACCACAAAAAAATGTTTTACCCTCAGATTTTACATTTTCACACAGGGCAATGGGTAAAAATGGTGCCGAAATGTGTCACGCAATTTCTTCTAAAAGTGGCAATACCCCATATGTGGCTGTATCGTACCGCTCAGCCATATGGCGAGATCTGGGGGGGACGGAGCGCTATTTGACAATTGGAGAACAAAATATTGTAGAATAGGCATTTGGATTTGGGAGCACAAAATTTTCTGAATTTCTTTTGGGGGGCAAGGGCCATTTCGCTTTTCCAGAGCCTTTCTGCTACCAGTAACTTGGAAGTCCCTTATATTTTTAACAGATGACAAACCTGAGTGGGGACAAGCTTTTTTTGAGGACTGAGTTGAAGCTTTTATTGGGAACATTTTACGTAACATTTATCCGGCTCTCTAGGCTGAGCACTTACATCGGGGTTTCCATCTAAATTTCCAAGTGATGTAATTCAGATGAAACCCCTGCCGGATCCATTTACTGTAATGAGGCAGCAGAGTTACTCTGGACTCAGTCTGGCCTCTGTTTAGCGGTGTCCTTTTTTTCTGAAGTGCACAAAACTGTGGCCAACCGCACTTTTATGCACGCCTAAAACAAATGACACCATGGGATCACAGGCCAGACGGCATCCACAGTGGCCTATATCTGCCTCATTACAGGGAATCTTCCATCATGGGTTCCGTCTGAATCACGTATTTCAGAGATTTACACGGAAACTCTGGTGTAAGTGCTCAGCGCAGAGCGCAGGATAAATGTGGGCAGAGCCTTACTGCGATCTTTGGGAGACATAATAAACAAATCAGTAGCAGGTGAAGAATTGGTTTTATTTATTTTTTACGCCGTTCCCCGTGCGGTATAAGTGATGAGATTACTTTATTCTTCGGGTCAGTGCGATTACAGAGATACCAGATTTATATCGGGTTTTTATGACTGACAGCTGTCACACACTAAGAGACGCTTTTTTTTGCAAAATCTAGTTTTTGCATCGCCATATTTTGATATCTATAATTTTTCCATATTTCGGCCGACAGAGTCATGTGATGGCTTGTTTTTTGCGGGACGAGTTGACATTTTTATTGGTACCATTTTTGGGTACATGACATTTTTTGATCGCTTTCTATTCCGTTTTTTGGGAGGTAAAATTAACAAAAATCAACAATTCAGGAATTGTTTTTTGAGGGTTTTTTTTATGCCGTTCTGCGTGTGGTAAAAGTGATCAGGCAGCGTTATTCTTCGGGTCAGTACGTTTACAGCGATACTACACTTACTGTATATTTTTTTTATGTTTTGGCGCTTTTACACAATAAAACAATTTTATAGAAAAAATATTTTTTTTTGCACTGCTTTATTCTGAGCGCTATAACTTTTTTATTTTTCGGCTGATGGAGCTGTATGGCGGCTTTTTTTTTGTGGAACAAGATGACGTTTTCAGTGGTACCATTTTTATTTCCATTTTGCTTTTTGATCGCATTTTTTTCCACTTTTTGTTTGGCGATATGATGAAAAAGCATATTTTTTTGCTCCTTTTTTTATTTATTTTTATTACGGTGTGCACAGAAGGAGTTAATTAGTGTGACAGTTTTATAGATCGGGTTGTTTCGGACGCAGCAATACCAAATATGTGTACTTTTTTTGGTTTTGCATAAATATACGGATTTATTGGTTTAATATTTTATTTATTTATTTTTATTTATTTTGTGATTTTTTTTTAACAGTTTAAAAACATTTTTTTTTACTTTTTTTTTTACATTTTTACTTAGTCCCTGTATGGGACATTAATTTTTATTTTTCTGATCACTGATCTCATGTAATGTAATAGACATGTATTACATTACATGAGATCTTTGCTGACTTTCACAGTCAGTGTGTCCTGCCTGACTTCAGCTGCAGGCTGAGCCTGGCAGGACACCATATATGGCAGATCTGGAGGCGGTCATGTGACCTCCAGCTGCCGTAGCAATGCCAGGTCCTGGAAGGTATAAGGGGGCCGTCGGAGAGGTAAGTGGACGACCCCCTCTCCTCCTGCTGTCTTCTATATGCCGCGATCACTATAGATCGCAGCATATAGAAGACAGCAAAGGGTTAACATCACTGGGACTTGATACAATCAGGTCCCGATGATGTTCCCTGTCAGAGCTAACGCTCTGCACCAGAATCGCAGCGCTTGCAGGACCCTGGGGGTCCTGAGCGCTGCGAGACCACCCACCGTTTTTAAACGTCGGCGCTGCACAGAGCCCAGCAAGCGCCGACGTTTATCTACAGTGGGCCGTCGCGAAGCGGTTAAAGTGAATCTGTGAGTAGGATCAACCCTCCTAAGTCGTCTATATGGGCATGTAGGTCATAGACAGCTGAATAAAATGGTACCTTGATTCCCAGCCACAACAAACCAAGGATTGTCGCTCCAGACCTCGAGACCCGAACGCTCTTCCCTGAACTCCAGGCTACTTTCCTTCAATTTTTAACACTTTCAAGACGGGTAAGTGACCTACCCAAAATAAGTTAAAATTGTTCGTAGACACCTGTTGTGCCTCATGGTTCACTTTTATGCGTAAAGCCACAGTTTTCTCTCTTTAATTGTCTTGATTATGCCGTCCATACAGTCAACGAAATTAGTTTCTCTGTGCTTCAATAACATTATAACCTTACAAAGTGACCCAGCCTGCCCTTGCCCCCATAGGTAATTTCTTCACAGCTATTATTATTCTTATTGCGTTGCTTCTCACAAAACACACATGAACCTTCAGTGTAACCATACACTGAAGCTAAGGACATTGTGCTCAGCCATCCCCTTTACGTCCCACACCCTCCATCTCCTATCCCATGTTTTTTTCATTTTTTTCTTGCTGTAACCCCTGTTTCAACTGTACCTTGCCTAAGCTACAACCTCCTCACTAGCCTGAGAGGACCGAAGATAAACTATCTTACCCGAAATAGTGCTTCCAATACTAGCTATATCTCAAAGGTAAAGCCTCAATATGCAACCCAACTATCTCCAATACCAGACCATTAACCATTCTGTCACACAATGTGCGGGGCCTCAACTCCCCACACAAATGTACTAAAGCCTTTCGTTACTACAGATCCCTTCAAGCAGATGTGATTTGTCTCCAAGAGACGCACTTTTCTAAAACATCACACGCAAAGTTCATGTCCCCCTCTTACCCACTCTTTAACACTTCTAATGCCTCAAATAAAATTAAAGTCATAGCCATGTGCTTTAAGAAATCAGTACCCTTCATCTTCAAATCGCTAGTCGCTGATAATGGTGGCCGCTACCTAATGGTAATAGGCACTATTTCAGATGAACTGGTGACTTTTATTTTCTACTACGCTCCCAACACCCACCAATCGGCCTTTCTTTCCCACTTATTTGGCCAATTGCATACTTAACCCCCAGCTTGATAAGTCTATGGACCCTCAACTTCCAGTACCCTCATCATTCCCACACTCAGTAGACAAGTTCTCCCTCCGTAAGCACCTTTCTCTCCATCACTGGGTAGACCTGTGGAGAGAACTGCATCCTTCAGTCAAAAATTACAACTATTTCTCCCCATGCCACTTAGATTCGATATCCGAATTTTTGTAGGTCGTGTCCCACCTGTCAGCTGTTCTCCCCGGTGGCTCACTTCCGTAGCCCTTTAGGCAGAGGCACTGTCATTGAGATCCCGCATCTCCATGGATCTAGTGGGGCCCCTGGCAAGGCCGGCGTCAGCACCCGGCGTACCCAGGCAAGTGCCGGGCCCTAGACCATCAGGGGGGCCCACTCGCCATCAGGGCCCGAGCCGCTTCCCCGGTATCTGTGCAGGACCGCCGGTGCTGTTCAAGCCCTCCTCTGCTTCATGCAGCAGCAGCAGTGTGCTGCTGCTCCACCAATCAGGCCAAGTGCTGTCACTTTCCCGACATGGCCGCGCGCTGTGCGCTGTGCGGTTGTGTCTGGTAGTAATGACGCGGCAGGGGTGACACACAAGCACAATTAAAGGCGCAGTGTCGCCCCTGCATGTCATTACTTCCAGACACAGCCGCACAGCGCACAGCGCGCCGCCATGTCTGGAAAGTGGCAGCACTTGGCCTGATTGATGGAGCAGCAGCACACGGACCGCACACTGCTGCTTCTGCATGAAGCAGAGGAGGGCTTGAACAGCACCGGCGGTCCTGCACAGATGCCTGGGAAGCGGCTCGGGCCCTGACGGCGAGTGGGCCCCCTGATGGTCCAGGGCCATGTGACACGCCTGAAGCCCTGCACTGCCACATGCCTGAGGAGCTGGACAGGACACAGGCCAGGGGGCAGGTGAGCGAGCTTCCCCAATCCCCATCTAAAAAAAATTTCTAATGTGTGTGCATGTATGATGTGAATATCTGTGTATGTCAGTGTGTATGACTGTGTATATATATTTATGTCTGTTTTATATGTGTTTTTAAGAATGTGTTCAAATATGTATGTGTATGTATCTGTGCGTGTCTGCGTATTGTGTGTGTATACCTGTGTACCATGTTCATGTGTGTATGTGTGTGCATGCGCATGTCTGTGTACTGTGTGTGCATGTCTGCGTATTGTATGCGTGTCTGCATATTGTGTGCGTATTGTGTGCGTGTCTGCGTATTGTGTGCGTATTGTGTGCGTGTCTGCCTATTGTGTGTGCGTCTGCGTATTGTGTGTGTGTGTTCGTGTCTGCCTACTGTGTGTGTGTGCGTGTCTGCGTACTGTGTGTGTGTCTGCGTACTGTGTGTGTGCGTGTCTGCATACTGTGTGTGTGTGCGTGCGTACTGTGTGTGTGTGCGTGCGTGTCTGCGTACTGTGTGTGCGTGTCTGCGTACTGTGTGTGCTTGCATGTCTGCGTACTGTGTGCGTTTGTGCATTTTGCATATGTGAAGGATGAGGGGGCAGGCTGGGCCCTGTGTTGTATACCTATATTTCTCCGCCGTATCTGTGCATCATGAATCGTGGTATGTGCTAAAGGGGCCCACTGAGACTCTTTCGCCCGGGGCCTACAAAAACCTGGAGCCGGCCCTGGCCTCTGGTCAAGTCTGCCAGAGGACATCAGTACATCCTGGTGGTACTGGACTATGCTACGCGGTATCCAGAGGCTGTGCCACTACGAAACTCCTCCTCCAAGTGTATAGCCCGGGAGTTGGTCCATATCTTTTCCAGGACGGGTTGCCTAAAGAGATTCTAATGGACCAAGGCACTCCATTTATGTCAAAGCTGATGAGGGAGTTGTGCAGGAGCCTGCAAATCACACAACTCAAGAACTCAGTCTACCACCCACAGACAGATGGCTTGGTGGAGCAGTTTAATAAAACCTTGAAGGCCACGTTGTAGAAGATCGTGGAGAAAGACGGCCGGGACTGGGACTGCCTACTGCCGTACCTTCTGTTCTCCATTAGAGAAGTCCCACAGGCCTCAACTGGATTCTCCCTGCTTGAGCTGTGATATGGCCAACACCCCCACGGACTCCTGGACGTAGCGAAGGAGACCTGGGAGGCGGAGTCTATACCCTACCGGAGTGTGATCGAACACGTGGCCCAGATGCAAGGGAGGATTGCAGAGGTGATGCCCATTGTGAAAGAACACCTCCTCAAAGCATAAGAGGCACAGCTGAGGGTGTACAATAGATTGGCGAGGGTGAGACATTTCAACCCTGGGGATCGGGTACTGGTGCTGCTACCTACAGTGAAGAGCAAATTCCTGGCCAAGTGGCAGGGCCCCTATGAAGTGGTTGAAAAGGTTGGCAATGTCAACTATAGGGTCCACCAACCTGGGAGAAGTAAGCCCTACCAGGTGTACCACGTCAACCTGATAAAGCCATAGCAAGATAAGGAGCCCGTGGAAGCTCCGTGTTTGGTGGCAAAGTCGGAGCCGATGTGGAAGACGTCAAGGTGGCAGAATTGCTGTCGCGTGCCCAGAAGCAACAATACGAAGAGTTGCTGCAACGGAACAAGGACATGTTCTCGGATCTACCGGGGTGTACTCAGATCGTAAAATATGAGGTGCTTACGGAGCCTAATGTCCGATTGAACCTAAAGCCATATAGGATTCCTGAAGCCTGCGGAGACATAATCTCGAAGCAGGTGAAGCGCATGCTGAGTCTAGGTGTCATTGAAGAGTCCAAGAGTGGCTGGTCCAGTCCCATAATCCTGGTGCTGAATCCAGATGGAGAATGGCAGTTCTGCAATGACTATAGGAAACTAAATGAGGTCTCTAAGTTTGATGCGTACCCAATGCCAAGGTTAGATGAACTAGTTGAAAGGCTATGGCCGGCCAGGTACATTACCACCCTTGATCTTACAAAAGGGTATTGGCAAATTCCCATGCCCCAAGAGGCCAAGGAGAAGGCGGCCTTTGCAACGCCAGATGGGTGTTTCCAATACACCAGGATGCCGTTTGGGTTGCAAGGAGCTCCAGCTACCTTCCAGAGAGCCATGGACCAGATCCTAGCTCCCCACAAGAAGTATGCAGCGGCTTACCTGGATGATATTGTGATCTACTGCCAGGTTTGGGGAAGCCATCTGAGCAAAGTCCAGGTGATATTCAAAGCTCTACGGAAGGCGGGGTTTTCCATCAACCCGAAGAAATGTGCCACGGGCATTGAGAAAGCCTAATATTTGGGATATGTCGTAGGCAGAGGCATGATAAGGCCCCAAATAAATAAAATTGAAGCGATCCAGGGTTGGCCACAACCTCTCTCAGAAAAACAGGTCAGAGCCTTCCTGGGCATCGTGGGCTAATACCGCCGGTTCATCCCTAACTTCATCATGATAGCCGCCCCTTTGACAGACATCCTTAAAGGGACAAAGTCTGCTATGGCTAAGTGGTCTCCAGAAGCTGTGAACACTTTCCAGGAGCTAAAGCAGGCGCTGTGTAAACAGCCAGTGCTGGTGGCACCGGGTTTCCCAAAGGAGGTTGTGGTCTGGACGAACTCGTCAGATGTCGGACTGGGTGTTGTCCTATCACAAGAGGTGAACGGGGAGGAGCACCTCATGATGTATCTAAGCCGGAAGCTGACATCTTGTGAGAAGAATTACTCCATAGTGGAGAAGGAATGTTTGGCCATCAAGTGGGCATTGGACACTCTAAAATACTACCTCTTAGGCAGAAAGTTCAGGCTGGTATCAGACCATGCCCCACTAAGGTGAATGAGAGAGAAGAAGGGGACAATGCCCGAGTGACCAGGTGGTTCCTAGCCTTCCAGGACTTTAGCTTTCAAGTAGAGCATAGGCCTGGGAAACTGTATGGCAATGCTGACGCTTTGTCGAGGATCCACTGTATGTTAACAGAAGGTGCCAAGCCCCTCGGCTTTGGGCAGAGTGGGGGTATGTAAGATGGCTGTCGGACATGTCCTTGACGGGAGATATGTATCGCTGAGGTTGGCAGCTTCAGTGATGTAAAACCGGGAAAGCATGCTCCAGCACACATAGTGCTGAGAGGGTTAATTGGGGGTATCATGGCCGTTTTTTACGAGCAGTCATAAGAGATGGGTGGGATCACCCCAGGGCGTGTGCATAAAATAGAGACAGACTGTCTCATTCAGTGTCTGTGGCTGGAGGTGTGGAGACTTTCAGCGTGTTTGTGCTACAGGACACTGCCTAGTAGCGGGCGAACCCACAGCACTATATGGACTGTTTTCTTGTTTTTGTTACTTTGTGCCAGACAAGAGTGCGGTTTATGGAGTCCGAATGAACCCACCTTGGACATTTTTAAAGAAACTGGCTCCTGTGACTACCTTGAAAGCGGCTGAGTGAGTACCAACCCCTTACAATACCTAATGTGACAAACATCTCTATTCTCACCACTCCTTGGTCTGACCACTCTCCAATACAATTGACCTGTTCTTCCCTACACCCACATCCTCGCTCATTGAACTGGGCTCTGAATCATTCCTTGCTTTACTACCCACAAATATCTCAAAGACTGAGTGGTCACCTAGTTGATTACTTCTCTTTGAACCTGTAGTCAGCCGCTTTAACAACTTCCCTGTGGGAAGCTCACAAAGCAGTCTTAAGGGGCTTCTGCATTCAAGAAGCCTCTCGTGAGAAAAAGAAAGACTCACTAGAACAGATGACCTTGAGAGCAGGGTGTCAGCATTAGATTCCAAGATAAAGAACTCGCCCTCCATCTCAACATATCGGGACCTCACAGATGCAAGAACCAAACTAGATCTCTGTCTTTTTGAGAATTTGGATTGAGCCCCACGATGGTCCCAGAAGCGCTTCTATGCCCTTGAAAACAAAAGCAATTCCAACCTTGCCCCAATGCCTAAAATGTCTCCCTGAACCTCGTACCCCAATAGGACTACATCCAACGAGGGCCACCGCACAGCTACAAGTGGCAGGGCCAAAGAATTTAGTGGAAAGGGAAGGCCTCCAACTTCACCTGGCAAGGAGGATTCTTTACTTGCTTCCAGGCTGCCCGGACTTCCACTTCTAGCCAGTACCCTAGTCCCGGCTTTTCTAATCACCACCAGTAAAGATAAGAGGAAACCACCATTAAGTTGTGGACTGATTATTGCTGCGCCCTCAATCCCTGCACTACAACGCCCAGCATAACCCATAACATCTACACTGCCCTGGAGCTAAGCTCTACCTGTGGAGAGCCATACCATCCCTGCTGCAGTAACATCAGCTCCAGAGGACCTGCTCCGCAGCGGCGGCTCCCTTAGCCGCATACCACAGGTGGCGTCACAAACTTTATACAATCACTATAAATCCCCTATCAATAACCCCTTTCTATTGACCGGGTCACTGCCACTGTGACATCCCCCAGCATCTACCGGCCCAGGGGCGCGTCACATCTACTACATCATACATTAGTAATAATATTCCTCTTGTTCTAAGATGTCTAGAACGGTTATCGGTTAATATTTCCTATAAGGGGTTGTTTTGCAATTAATTTCATAATATAATATAGCTATGTATTTTAATACTTTATGGTCTTAATGAGGCTCTGTCAGTAAGATCAACCCTCCTAAGCTGTCTATATAGGCATGTAGTGAATAGGAAGCTGAATAAAATGATACCTTGATATCTGTGATATGATGTCTTATTCCAGAGAAATCCATGTTTTTCTTATATGTAAATGAGCCATTAAGATCTATAGGCCAGACAAAGATCTCCCTGAGAATCTGACTCCAGAGCTTATTTTTATTCAAAGGGGGAGTTACCAGTGTGAGACAAGTAACTAACTCAGAACAGTAGTACTGAACTTTGTCTTCTTACAAACACATTTGCTGCAGCTCTCACAGCTCTGCTGTATTGTACTGGCTGCCTGTGAGGTAAGGGCTTTGGAGTGTTTGTGGATGTTAGGGATTCATTTATTAAGCAGGTCTTCTTTTTAATACAGACAGCTCTAGCTGTTGTCTTTTCATCAGGGCTCTGATTTCTTTCTGCAGAACCCACTGCTGACTGGAACTGGCAGTCTCTGCGACCTGTTGCAACAAAACAATAATTTCTCCAAGACAATTTTCTATCAGATTAGTGCCTAAGGTTATCACGGGATGACTTTCTCGGCGATCAATATCAACAATAATCATTCCTTGTGATGGCAATTCTACTTTGCCAACTTTTATGGTCACCTCTTTATACCCCACCTGAGGCAAGGGCTGACCATTGCTGGCATAGATACTAAGATGTTCATCTGGATTGCGGGTAATGTCTGAATCAGTCCAGTATTGTTTATAAAGGATATATGGCATCGTGGTCACCTGGGACCCAGTGTCCAGCAACGCGTTCATTGGGATGCCATCAAGCACGACAAGTAGGACCGGCTGTCCTCCCACATACTTATCTTGCCAACTTTGTGGGCCTTTTCGTCTTACTCCTGGGGGTTGGCCCTCTGCCCCAGGTGTTGCTCGTTTAAATTGCAGAATCTTGCGTAGTGTCCTGCCTTTTGACAGTGGTGGCAGATGGATTGTCCGTCCTGGTCGTAGCGATCGCTGTTCCTCCCTCTGATCAGTGGAATTCTTTTCTGTCGTCGCCATGGGACGTCATCTGGACTGGAAGCCAGCTGGATCTTTTCCTTGGGGGACACTTGAATGGCCTGCACGGTTTTGATTAATGCAGCCACACTTTTGGTCAGCTCCTGGACCTGAAGGCGAAGGTCTGCAGACGGGTCATTGTCCAGAGTCTGCGTGTCAGCCTCCACAGGTTCTGGGGAAAAGGATGCCACCTCCTGGTGGTAGGTGATAGCTGGGCGCCGGTGGGATGCAGCGCCTCCTGGTGTTGATTCCCGCAGCACCCAGATGGCTCTGTCTTTAAATTGCGCAAAGTCCAGATCAGGGTTTTGCAGAGCCATAATGCGCAGCTGTGTCCTGTGAGCATTAGACAGGAGCCCCTCAATAAACTGCTCAGTCAGCAATCTGTC
Organism: Phyllobates terribilis; assembly: GCF_046119375.1. Classification (NCBI taxonomy): domain Eukaryota; kingdom Metazoa; phylum Chordata; class Amphibia; order Anura; family Dendrobatidae; genus Phyllobates; species Phyllobates terribilis. The sequence continues at coordinate 104,738,359 of NW_027362769.1, read as the reverse complement.
CTCATCATGCACACTGTCATGGTCTACCTGTTTGATGGCCCGCAGCGCCTCCTGCAGGTTTAGAGCATAGTCCCGTACACTGTCCTGCATCCTTTGTTTGCACCCGTAGAACTTCATCTTAATTTCTGCTGCGATGCGGGTGTCAAAGGTATCCTTCAATCGGGCCAGTATTTCCTTTACAGTGCCTTTGTTCCTGACCGGTCAGTACTTCACCTCTTTCTGGGCTGCACTAATTAGCTGGCTTATGAGGATGCTGACTTTTTGCTCCTCAGACAGGGGGTATACTTTAAACAAACTGCGCAGTCTCTCCTCAAAGTCGTTCATGGTGTGCGACTCCCCTGAGTACTGGGGCAACCACGCCGCCCCCGGTATATATGGCATTGGTAAAGGCATCACAGTGGCAGCAGCCGCGCCTGCGGCTGAGCCCTCCTCCATGTTGGGCATCTTCCTCCCCCCTAGTGAACCTCAGCCATGTCCTGGGCGTCTGCTGACGTACCAGTATGCTGCTCTGCAGGCGGAGGGATCTCTTACCCGGCGGTTCCGGATCAGGCCTCTTGCTTTTCCTCAGCGGACAGCAAACCACGTGATAACACCGTTTAGTAACGTCTATGGCACACAGGATCCGGTTATAAAGGGGGTTCGTGAATCCTGTTCGTGACGCCAAGTTGACGCGTCCCCTGGGCCGTGGGGTACCCGGTGCCGGGCTGGTAGATGCTGGGGGATGTCACAGTGGCGGTGACCCGGTCCGTGACCCAGGGCGGTCAATAAAAAGGGGTTATTGATAGGGGATTTATAGTGATTGTATAAAGTTCGTGACGCCACCTGTGGTATGCGGCTAAAGGGAGCCGCTGCTGCGGAGCAGTCCTCTGGAGCTGATGTTACTGCAGCAGGGATGGTGTGGCTCTCCACAGGTAGAGCTCAGCTCCAGGGCAGTGTAGATGTTATGGGTTATGCTGGGCGTTGTAGTGCAGGGGTTGATGGCGCAGCAATAATCAGTCCACAACTTAATGGCGGTTTCCTCTTATCTTTACTGGTGGTGATTAGACAAGCGGGGACTAGGATACTGGCTAGAAGTGGAAGTCCGGGCAGCCTGGAAGCAAGTAAAGAATCCTCCTTGCCAGGTGAAGTTGGAGGCCTTCCCTTTCCACTACTCTCTTTGGCCCTGCTGCTTGTAGCTGTGCGGTGGCCCTCGTCCGTGAGTGCAACGTCTTTGTGCTCACCCGTATGGCAGGCAGCTCGGGCCTTGCTGGTGCATCGCTCCCACGTGGCGGTGGTGGGCCCTCTGTGCTGCTGAGCCTCCGGGCGTCTGATGGGGCCAAGAGACCTGCAGTCTCCTGCCCTCCGGTTTCTGCTGCTGGGCCTTCAGTGCCCCACAGCCTCGGACTCCGGTGTCCGGTTCTTCTGTGTTTGTTCCTTCTGGGGTGAGCTGCCGCGCAGGTCCAGTCCCCAGCTCCTCTCTCCTCGATGTCCTCGCTTCAACTCCTTACACTAAGACTAACCCCACCCCCAGATACCAGTTGCCAAGGGGAGGAGCTCCCTTGCTGGTCTGGAGCCAGGAACGTGTTGCATGCTTAGTAAAACCTGATTAGGGAATCCCTGCTTGCTTCCAGGCATGGCATCACCTCTTGTGAGGGAGGCAATGCCACTGTGGCAACTGGACTCGTGGGGTGCGACAGATGTAGTATCAAATAAGTAGAGTGATTATAATAATCATCATGGGGGGAAGGAAGGACTTTTCTGTATTTGCTAAAATCATATTTCTTTTTTTTTCTTCTTTTTTATCATGTTAGTAGAGATGAGCGTTGTTCTACTCGAACTGTTCGCCAATCTCAAATTCGAGCTGTTTTGGGCGGTGTTCGAGCCGTTCGGCGAGCACGAACAATTTGAGAAAAATTCGGCTGTTCGAGGTTATGTTCGATAACTGTTCGTGCACCAAAATCATAACTGGATTTTTTCTCAGTAATGATGAAAATTAATGTTAATACGCAGTTTGAGTGTACAGCGAGGTGGGGGGAGGGGCAGGGGATGGATCTCTGCAGGAACAATGAAGATCTCCATTTTTTTATCTCTTTCCCGCATTTGCAGTGGGGAGGTGCAATCTGTCAGCCTATCAGCAGCGCACACACGGAGCGAAGTGCTTTTTTTCACACAAGCAAGGGCATGTGTCATTGGCAGTGTATGTCACATGTCCTTGCCCTATAAGACCAAGCCATTTTCCCCGTGGCCACCATTTTCTCACTGCTGCAGCTGCGTGTTAGACGGCACCGCTGTTGCTGTGTGCGCTATACCTTGTTAATTTCAAGCCAATTTTCGCACAAATCTACAGATAGCTTGGGAGTAGGGAATAGTTGTGATTGCAGTCCTTTTAAGGACTAGGTTACAGCATTTCCTACGACTTTTATCAGGCAGGTCTGTGCTCTTAAATAGATAGATTGTGGGAGTAAAGACTAATTGTAATTGGAGTCCTTTTCAGGACTAGGTTACATCAGTTCCTATCAGTTTTTGCCAGGCAGGTCTGTGCCAGTGCTGTGCAAGTTTTTTTCACAGCATTTGGCTGAATCTAGCAAAGCTAATCCTTTTTGGCCTATTGCAGAGTGTGTTAGTCAGTGGAGTAGCCTATCTGTGTTGCAAGATATACCACCTGTGTATAGAATACCAATTTTTGTACTGCACCTAGTGAAGTAAAATCTTTTGGGCATAGCATCATTCTATTAGTCCATCTATACTGACCTCCATCAGGTTGCAAATTGAATATAATTTTTTTCTGCATCTAGCTCTGAAAAAATATTGGGCTTCTAGCTGTGTGTGGGACTTGTTCTATTAATCCATCTATACAGACCTCCATCAGGTTGCAAACTGAATATATTTTTTTCTGCATCTACCTCTGAAAAAATATTGGGCTTCTAGCTGTGTGTGGGACTTGTTCTATTAATCCATCTATACAGACCTCCATCAGGTTGCAAACTGAATATATTTTTTTCTGCATCTACCTCTGAAAAAATATTGGGCTTCTAGCTGTGTGTGGGACTTGTTGTATTAGTCCATCTATACTGACCTCCATCAGGTTGCAAACTGAATATATTTTTTTCTGCATCTACCTCTGAAAAAATATTTGGGCTTCTAGCTGTGTGTGGGACTTGTTGTATTAGTCCATCTATACTGACCTCCATCAGGTTGCAAACTGAATATATTTTTTTCTGCATCTACCTCTGAAAAAATATTGGGCTTCTAGCTGTGTGTGGGACTTGTTCTATTAATCCATCTATACAGACCTCCATCAGGTTGCAAACTGAATATATTTTTTTCTGCATCTAGCTCTGAAAAAATATTGGGCTTCTAGCTGTGTGTGGGACTTGTTCTATTAATCCATCTATACAGACCTCCATCAGGTTGCAAACTGAATATATTTTTTTCTGCATCTACCTCTGAAAAAATATTGGGCTTCTAGCTGTGTGTGGGACTTGTTCTATTAATCCATCTATACAGACCTCCATCAGGTTGCAAACTGAATATATTTTTTTCTGCATCTACCTCTGAAAAAATATTGGGCTTCTAGCTGTGTGTGGGACTTGTTCTATTAATCCATCTATACAGACCTCCATCAGGTTGCAAACTGAATATATTTTTTTCTGCATCTACCTCTGAAAAAATATTGGGCTTCTAGCTGTGTGTGGGACTTGTTCTATTAATCCATCTATACAGACCTCCATCAGGTTGCAAACTGAATATATTTTTTTCTGCATCTACCTCTGAAAAAATATTGGGCTTCTAGCTGTGTGTGGGACTTGTTCTATTAATCCATCTATACAGACCTCCATCAGGTTGCAAACTGAATATATTTTTTTCTGCATCTAGCTCTGAAAAAATATTGGGCTTCTAGCTGTGTGTGGGACTTGTTCTATTAATCCATCTATACAGACCTCCATCAGGTTGCAAACTGAATATATTTTTTTTCTGCATCTACCTCTGAAAAAATATTGGGCTTCTAGCTGTGTGTGGGACTTGTTGTATTAGTCCATCTATACTGACCTCCATCAGGTTGCAAACTGAATATATTTTTTTCTGCATCTACCTCTGAAAAAATATTGGGCTTCTAGCTGTGTGTGGGACTTGTTCTATTAATCCATCTATACAGACCTCCATCAGGTTGCAAATTGAATATAATTTTTTTCTGCATCTAACCCAGCCAATAGTTTTGGCCTAATACCACAGTTTGGCCACTCAGCTCTGCTCGGTTCCCATCCATTGTTTTTTTGTGCAAACAACTCCAGAGTTGTGAATTAGTTAACCACCAAAATGAGTGGAAAAAGGCCTGCTGCTGGTGGAAAGGGGAATAGGCGTGTTGGGAAGGGGAAAAAAGGTTGTGTCCGTGGGGTAGGTGTTAAAGCAACAGTAACATCTGCAGAAGAAAGACCATCTTCCAGCCAAACTAAAATGTCTACTTCTTTTAGCGGACAATGTGATAAGATCCCTTTCTTACGGCCACGCCAATCGCTACAAATTCCAGATGAGGCACAAAAACAGCAGGTGCTTCAACGGATATCAAGTGCTCCTTTAAGTGGGCTCTCCTCCACATCAACTTCAACATCACAAATACTCCAGTCCTCAAAGGTGTCACCCCAATCGCACTTGCTTCCTCACAGCTCCCAAATCTCCAGCTGCCCGTCTGAGTATGAGGTAGAACAGATGGTTGAGTCTGCAGAGCTGTTTACTCATACTATAGCCTGGGAATCAGAGGTCGACTCCAGCGCTTCTGTGAATCCAGACGAGGAAATGATCTGCACTGATGCCCAGAATCTTTATGAGTCGGATCCAGGACCAGACGCAGAAGGTTCTGACCATAATGTAGACCCTCATTCCCAAACTGTAACTCCTGTTGGTGGAGACAATGAGGAAGACGATGATAAGACTCAAATACCTGATTGGAGCGACAACTTTAGTTTTTTGTCAGGGCAGGAACAGGTTGGCTCTGAGGACGACGGGTGTGATAACGCACAGGGTGATGATGATGAGGTTGGAGATCCCACTTACTGTCAACCCACAGTCAGCCAAGAGATGAGGTCAGCAGAGGAGGTGGAGGAAGATGCTAGTGACGACGAGGTCAGGTTGCGCCTTCCTGGACAGAGACGTAGTACTGGAAGCACGTCAACAACTGCATCCTCAAACACAACTCTGCCTCTCACCACAAGTCGTGGTGGCTCTTCAGGTCGCATGGGTGCTAAGCCTTGCATAGCCTGGGCATTTTTTCAGATCGATAAAGATGACCCAACTCGTGTTATCTGTAACATTTGTCAGCAAAAGCTAAGTAGAGGCCAAAAAATACATAGTTTGAGTACTTCATGCATGAACCGGCACATGGACATGAAGCATAAGTTGCAGTGGGAAGCTCAGTGTGCTACAATGCGGCCTAGCCGGCCGGGCCAACCACCGTCTGCCATATCTTGTGCATCCGCGGCCTCTTCATCCTCTGTGACTGGGGGGACAGCAGTCACACCTGTTTTGGGGCGCAGACCTGCCACCTCTTTACCCGCAACAGCCAGCGTGATTGGCAGGTCATCATTTTCTTTGGAGGTGGTAACACCAGCTGGTGTTGAGCGCTGTCCGACATCGATAGCACCACCTTTGGATCAAGGCAACCTAACATGTCCGCCTGCATCTTCCTCACAGACCGGCAGTTTGCCGGGGACACCCTTATCAACCCCGTCTAAGCACAATAGCCAGCCCTCGGTCCCTCAGATGTGGACAAGTAAAAGACCATTTCCTCCTAGCCATGAGAAAGCTAAGAGGTTGAATTTCACCATCTGCAAGCTCTTAGCTACAGAAATGCTGCCTTTCCGCCTGGTGGACACAGAGGATTTTCGAGACCTTATGTCCGTCGCAGTGCCCCAGTACCAGATGCCCAGTCGGCACTACTTCTCAAAGAAAGGTGTGCCTGCGCTCCACCAGCATGTCGCACACAACATCACCGCTTCTTTGAGAAACTCTGTGTGTGACAGGGTGCATTTCACCACAGACACTTGGACGAGTAGGCATGGACAGGGGCGTTACATGTCGCTGACTGGGCACTGGGTAACTATGGTGACAGCAGGACAAGGGGCTGCTGTCCAAGTCTTGCCGTCCCCACGAGTTGTGCGTCAATCCTCTTTATGTCAAAGTTCCTCCACTGCTTCTGCCTCCTCAACCTCCTCTCGGTCTTCCACCTGCACCCAAAGCCTGTCTGGTCATGCCACAAGCTTTCTAACTGCGCAGAAAGGGATCTGCACACCTCCTTACTATGCTGGCAGTAGGGCTCAACGTCATGAGGCGGTTTTTACATTGAAATGTCTGTGAAATGTGAGTCACACAGCTGAGGAGTTGTGGTCAGCTCTGGAGAACCAATTTCATGAATGGTTGTCTCCACTGGACCTGAAACCAGGGAAGGCCGTGTGCGACAATGCTGCAAACCTGGGTGCGGCCCTTCGCCGGGGCAATGTCACACACGTGCCTTGTATGGCTCACGTGTTGAACCTGGTTGTCCATCAATTTTTAGCCCACTATTCCAGACTAGATGGCCTTCTGCAGAGGGCACGGTCGCTGTGTGCTCACTTCCGCCGTTCGCATCCCGCAGCTCAGCGACTTACATCTCTACAGAAGTCGTTGGGCCTGCCACTTCACCGGCTAAAATGCGATGTGCCTACCCGGTGGAATTCAACTCTGCACATGTTGCAGCGACTGTGGCAGCACCGACAAGCCCTGGTGCAATACGTTCTGACGTATAGCCTGGGCCAACGAGATTCAGAGGTGGGGCAAATCACGCTGGAGGAGTGGTCTCAGATCAGGGACCTATGCACCCTTCTGCACAGTTTTGAAATGGCGACGAAGATGTTTAGTGCTGACGATGCCATTATCAGCATGACTATTCCGGTGATTTACATGCTGGAGCACATGTTAAACAGAATTCGGAGTCAGGTGGTGGCACAAGAGGAGGTGGAGGAAGTAGAGGAGGAGGAGTTGTATGCGGAAGGGCTAACATCTGCAAGGTCCAGACGGTCGGCAGCACCAAGGCGGCAGGCATGTGAGGGTGGGGGAGATGGTTTTACCAGGGCGCATGGTAGCAGCCAAACTAGTGAGGAAGGTGCAGGAGCCCAGGAAGAAGTGGAGGACGAACTGATGGAAGACTCATCAGATGAGGGAGACCTTGATCACATTTCTGTTGTGCGAGGTTGGGGGGAGAGGACAGAGGAAGGAAGCATGATTGTTACCTCGCCACCAACACAACAGGGACTTGGTGCTCCTGGATGCGCAACACACATGAGTGCCTTCTTGCTGCACTACCTGCAACATGACCCTCGAATTGTGAGAATTAGAAATAATCCTGACTACTGGGTTGCCACACTGTTAGATCCCCGGTACAAAAGTAAATTTGCAGAAATTATTCCTGCCATAGAAAGGGATGCACGCATGCATGCGTACCGGCAGAGACTGTTGCAGAATCTTACATGTGCTTTTCCACAAAATACCAGTGGTGCACGTAGTGAATCTCACAGTTCCAACTTGCCAACCGTGGGACCGTCAAGTGTTCAGCACTCAAACCATAACAGAACCACAGTATCTGCTGGTAACATCAATTTTGCGGAATCATTTCACCACTTTTTTAGCCCATCCTTTGCAAGGCCACAGGAGACAAGAAGTCTGACACATAGTCAACGCCTAGAGACGATGGTACAGGAGTATCTCCAAGTAAACATTGAAGCCACGACTGTGTCACTGGACCCTTGCTCTTTTTGGGCTTCCAATCTGGATAAATGGCCGGAGCTAGCCACTTATGCCTTGGAGATCTTGTCATGCCCCGCAGCCAGCGTTCTGTCTGAACGTGTGTTCAGCGCTGCTGGTGGTGTGCTGACAGATAAGCGCACGCGGCTCTCCACTGATAATGTAGACAGACTCACGTTCATAAAGGTGAACAAATCATGGATCCGAAACGACTTTTCTACCCCTGTGTCATCCTGGGGAGAGTAAAAGCTTGATGATTGGTTAAAATCACCCTACCAACCGTTTTAAGCTTTCAAATTACTAATCATGTTTATCTGTATCTTGGCTGGAAAATAATTTGGGCTTTGTAGCAGTGTGCAGCACTGATCCTATTAGGCCATCTATACTAAAGCTTCACCAGATTTAAAATTAATAATAATTTTTAGCTGCATCTAGCCCGGAAAATAATTTTGGGGCTCCGAGATGCGCAAGACACATAAGTGCCTTCTTGCTGCACTACCTGCAGCATGACCCTCATATTGTCAGAATTCGAAGTAATCATGACTACTGGGTTGCCACACTCTTAGATCCCCCAAACTTTTCGATCAACCTTTTCATTTTAATAAAGACCAAAAAAAATGGTCATTTTTGAAATTATAAGCATTAGCAGGTTGTTAGAAACTGAAATCAAACAGTTTTCAACTCAAAACTTTATTCTAGGTGATGTTACATTTTCACATAGGACCCCTTGTTCGAAAGGAGCTTCTGAACTCTCTCGTCCATTGAATTTGTCAGGTTTTGGATGGTTTCTGCTTCAATTATTTTGCATGAGGACAGAATACCCTCCCAGAGCTGTTGCTTAGATGTGAACTGCCTCCCGCCATCATAGACACTCCTTTTAATGATGCTCCAAAGGTTCTGAATGGGGTACAGGTCAGGGGAGCATCGGGGTCACACCATAAGTTTGTCCCCTTTTATGCCCATATCAGCCAGAGATGCAGATGTTTTATGTGCAGCATGAGATGGTGCATTATCATGCAGAAAAATGATCTTGCTGTGAAATACACGGTTCTTCTTCTTGAACCATGGCAGGAAGTGCTGTTTGAGAAAATCCACATACATTATGGAGTTCATCTTTAGCGCCTTCAGGGATCCTAAAGGGGCCGACAATCTCTCTCCCCATGATTCCAGCCCAAAACATTACTCCACCTCCTCATTGTTGGCGCTGTAGCCGTGTTTGCGTGGGGTGTCCACCAACCAGCCATCCTCCACTCCATCCATCTGGACCATCGAGCGCTGCACGGCACTCATCCGTGAACAAAATAGTTTTGAAATCAGTCTTCATATAATGTTTGGCCCACTGGAGCCGTTTCTACTTGTGTGAAGTGGATAGAGGAGGTCGACAGGATGGCGTATGCACAGCTGCAAACCTCTGAAGGACCCTGCATCTTGTTGTTCGGGGGACGTTGGAGGCACAAGCAGCTTCAAAAACTTGTCTGCTGCTATGACAAGGCTTTTTTGCCGCTGCTCTTTCAACCTGACGTAATTGCCTGTAGGAAAGAGTCCTCAATTTGCCCTTATCAGCACGCACACGTGTGTACTGTGAATCAGCTACATACTTCTTGATTGCCAAGACACTTCATCCTGATCATCGCACAATGTTGATTGTAGTCATGCCTTGACCTAAACACTCCACAATTTGTTGCTTCTCAGCAGCCGACACATCCTTTTTCTTTCCCATTTTGGCAGAAAATGTTGGCTGCTTAATAATGTGAGACAACCTTCTTAAGTAGTCTTACCTTTCATTGGACACACCTGCCAAACTAATTAGCACAGGTGTCTGCAATTGCTTACAGTGATATAAAGAGCCCTGACACACATCACCATCAATGAGTTTAACTGACAAACAAACAAATTCTTCCCTTATCACTCCTAAACACTTTTTGCATAATAATTTGGAACGCAGTGTACATGTGCTTTTCCACAAAACACCAGTGGTTCACGTAGTGAATCTTACAGTTCTAACTTGCCAACCGTGGTCTGTATGGAGTTGTTCAATAAAGGGCCCAAAATTAAGATAACATAGATGGGAGAGGTCTCTATGAATAGGAATTCCTAAGTATTTGATACCCTGTGAGGGCCAGGCAAAGGGAAAGTTGGACTGGATGGAATCCTATATGGATTTGGGGAGGGAGACATCAAGGGCCTCAGACTTCGCTGCATTGATTTTAAAATTTGACCATGTAACAAAGTGATCTATTTCAGCCATAACAGCATGGATGGATATATGTGATTGAGTGATATATACTAGGACATCATCAGCAAATAGAGAGCACTTGTACTCGGTGCCTCCCACCTCAATCCACCTAATATTGGGGTTATGGCGAATTGATGAGAGCAGGTGCTCCGTCACTAGGATGTATAAGAGAGGGGACAGAGGACATCCCTGCCTTGTCCCATTGGTGATTGTGAAAGGTGATGAAAATGTTCTGATGCACCCCCTGGGCCTTGGGACACCCGGAGCCGGACCCTTTTTGGTGGATGCTGGTGGTTGTAGTCTTCGTGGCGGCGACCCGGTTCCGTGGCTCAGGGTGGTCAAACCAGTGGCGGAACTATTTATGTGGTTTTGATGTTTAAATGTCCGACTACGCCACCCGTGGATTGCGGTCAGAGTGAACCGCCGCTGCAGGGCAGACCGCTGAGGCTGGTGTTGTGGGTGCAGCAGAGCGTAGCATAACTCCCCACGGGAGGAGTATAGCCTCAGGGCAGTGTATGCGGAGGATGGGGGTGATGGTGCAGGGCAGCAGCAGTAACGACACGGAGTCAGTGATGCAGTCCAGGGCCTTTACTCACAGTTCTTATTATCCAGACCACGTCTGCAGGTAACGGCTGCCCACGTCGTACTGTGCTCACCAGGTGAGGGGCTCAGACAACTCCCAGATAACTTTGGAGCACTTCACAGGACCCCCTTTGTGTGTCCTTTGTCTGGCCTTTCTTACCAACCCTTCTGTCCGGCTGCCTCGGGCCTCCTCTTGGTAAACTTGGCGCCAGTTTCCCTGACCCTATGTGGTGCCTTCCTAGTGGGTGTTGCGAGGGGCTGCACCACATAAAATGTCACAGCCTCCGGTTTCTAGCTGAGGGTCGTTTCCTGCCTCCACTAGTTTCGGGGACTGGTCTCCCCCTTTGGCCTGACCCCTCCACGCAGGTGGATTCGGGCGTGCGGTGGCGACTCGCCCGTCCGCACCCCTGGGATCCCTTCATTCCTCGTTCCTGGAGCCTTCTCCGCTCCTCTTCCTTCCTTCTCCCTCTTCCAGGCCTGGGCCTCTGTTACTAGGCCCGCCTCCGGAGCAGAGCTCATGCAGAGCCCCTGCTCCCTGCCACTTCTGCTCAGACTTCTCTGCACTGAACTAAGATGGTGCCCACCTTTTATACTCCCTTCTCAATGCACCCAGGAACTGCTTCCTCCCTGCTCCTGCACTACAGGGTTCCCCTTCCTCAGTGTTCCCTCCCCCCACTCCAGCCAGGGACAGGGACTGTCGTGCCCATCTCAGAGGCATATTGGTCGCCCTGCCCCACGGCAATGTGGTGTAATGCATGCAGGTGTCGGGTCCTGATCCACACTCCATCCTTACCTGAGAGTGAGATATCACACCTCTGGGTGAGGTGCAATACCTCTGTAGCAACCGAGCCCTCAGGGTGCTACAGTTCCATTTATCTTCAGCCTAGGTGACGTATTGTGATACAGGGCCGTGATTTTGGCTATAAAAGGGTCCCCTAGACCCCTACCCCAAGCTTTTTAAGAGAATCATATATGGCGTGCCAGGAGACTCTATGGAATGCTTTCTCAGCATCCAACGAGAGTATCTAATTACAAATTTTTAACTGCATCTAGCCCAGGAAATACTTTGTGCCTAGTAGCAGTGTTTGCTAGTCAGCGGATTATCCCGGCTGTTAAGCAAGCTACACCACCTGTAGTTTAGACACTTAATTTTTTCAAAGGAAATGCTTCGGGACCATGGGATACTCAGTGAAGAGCATCAGGAGGCACCCCAAGGCATAGGGGCTGGGACTGGCAGTAGGATGCCTTGCGGTGGACAGCCGAGCTCGATCCTTATAAAAGCTTTTTAACTGCAGCAGCTTTAGTGGACGCTACTGGAGCTGGAATTACGCGGCTGCTGGCATGAGACTTGCCCTCCAATAGATCCTTGTAAATGGATTTAAAGTGTATTCATTCAAATTAGAGAGACAATTTAAATTAAAAAGCTTAGAACTGCCTCCACCACAGGGGGGCTCGCTCGACCCACCAGCGGACAAGCACCAGTATTGGGAGAGGGGGGCTGGCCATCAGGGTTCACCGCGGCTCTGGCACAAACCCGGCGACACGGAGGTGGCACGGGCAGGAGCGGACTGGCCGTGTCGGCTTCTCACTTTTTGGATTTTAGAAGGGCATGACAAGCCTATATCTGTGTCTCCCCCTCCTTTTACTCCTCCATCTCTTTTCTTTTCGCATGACTATATGTACTTGTCACTTTTCCATGTGTTAGTTGTGTCTTCTGAGCAGTTTGTCAGCTTTTGGACACCTTTGAAGGTGTTTTCTATGTGTTTCTATGTGTTTTTGTTTGCCTGCCATTGGTTTTAACGGTGTTCGAAGGTGTTCGACGAACAGTTCGACGAACAGTTCGGCGAACACACGGGTGTTCGACGAACCGAACCGAACTCGAACACTACGGGGGTGGCTCAACACTACATGTTAGTTTCCACATAATGTCAAGTTTTCCATGCTGTTTTGTATTATTCTATATTATAAAATATAGATTCTTTCTCATCATGATAAATAAATCTTATTTTTAATTGATCTCTCCAGTCGCCATGCTGCAATACTTAAAAAATGCTGCACTTATAAATCACGATTTTGTCATAAAGGAAGGACGTACTATGTTTATAAAACAATCAGAGGTCACATTGCAGCTAATTTTTCTTATATCAAGTTTAATTATGCTTTACAATAGGTGTGAAGGATTTCAGAAAAACAGCACCGCTGCTGGTGACAGCCAAGTCATGTGATCAGCTTTTGTATTCAGAGGCAATAACTCACTGCCTGCAGCCAAGATATCCCCCAGAGGAAGCTTCTTCCAGAGTGGACGCACACATTCTGTGATCTACAGATTAACATGGCCAGAGTCACACGGCTTTGTCTTCTGCCCCTATGTTTGTTACAAGCAAAAGGTTGATTCATGAATTTTTTAAAACGGGGGACGCAGATAACGAATTGCAGCAATCAATGTATGCATTGATTCTTGCTTCCAAGATATTTTCACTCGAAGATCCTCTCTTCCTGCAAATGGTACAATCTTATCATAAGAAGAACATGCAGGCATAAAACACGGCTGCAAAAAAAAAAATCCAAAACCTTTCCTATTGTATAAGTAATCACTGGTAATTTATTAATAACGATATGGTCAATGAAAGGGTTAATCTTGATTGAACTCAATGATTATGTTTTAGTTGAAAACCAAACTACTTAGCAGACCCGACCTATGTAAAGAAATACAATAAGTATAATAGACGGTAATATACGGCTGTTTAATATTATAGGAAGAGAGAAACGAGAGGCACCTGATTAACCTTTCGCTGACTCCTTTGGGTCACGTGACTGCGAGCATGCTTTTCCTCAGACTGATGGCTTTAAAAGAAGATGTTAAATTTAACCTCCACCGCAGTGATAAATTGACAATAAAAAATTCAATGGGCTGGTAATTACCAATCACTTTGGACATCGGCAACATTTTTCAGTTCTGTCACCGAGCATTGGCACAAAAGCTTCAACTGAAATCCTCTCGATTTTCCTTTTTTTAACTTTTGTTTTCATGATGCAGATTCTATCTGCCACCCTATTGCTGATTCATTTTCCTAATTTTTCATGTCTGATCCCTGCCCCAGCTGCACCAGGCTGATAATTGCACAGCCCAGCCCTGATGATTAACATCAGAAGAATTAATTATGCCTGCCGTTAAAAATCCAGGTTCCACATGGTGATCAAGAAAAATTAAGTTTCTCCGAGCCTCTAAATCATTTCACCTTTGAGGGGAGCGATTTTGCTTATGGTGCTTAGACAGCTATGCTGCAGTGTGCGCTCCTGCGGAGGCTTAAATGATGTACCCTTTGTGTAATCCGTTCACCACCTTGCTGGTTGTTTTTACTCCTACGCAGTGTTTACAAAATGGGTTTGATGTTTCCTAAATGACAAGCCAGATGCACGACATTACACGCTTCTCAGGACCACCGATGGCAGCAGGGTTATTCACGCTACATGCGGAGCTGTGCCAAAAAGGGTCGTTTTATACCTTGCGCTCCCCCAGATAACATTGCTTTTAGTCTATTAGTGTTTTAACTGAAGGTTTAACTCAGCACATCAAGGTCATTCCAATACTCTATTGTTGCATTACCTTCATGCTTCGGCATTCGTCTTATATTTTATACACAAGAGCTGTATACACAAAACGGTAAGATATTTTTAGCCAAGAGTATTGGCTTTTTTCTTTTTGCATTCAGGCAATAAAGAAATATCTTTGATGCCTTATTCAGACATCTGGGTTTATTTTTGCACATATAAAAAATAGACAGTGCTGGAACTGACTTTCATCCATTTTTGCAAATAGAAAACACTGACCAGCAATATCCGAACCTGTGTGTACAGGTGCCAGATAGAAAAATCGCTCTAAGAAAAATGCAAAGGTAAGAATGATACATTTGGAAAATTGGACCTGCATTACTGCCATAGAAAATAGGGAAACGCACCTGTACACACAAATGTGTATGTGACTCGCCCCCTGGGCCGTGGGGTACCCGGAACCGGGCTTTCTGGTGAACCCTGCTGATGGGGGTAGTAGTGGCAACCTGATCCCGTGGCTCAGGGTGGTCAGACCAAATGGTGGCAGTCTATTTATCAGTGTTTTGTGAATGTCCGACTACGCCACCCGTGGATTGCAGTCAGGGATAACCGCCGCTGCAAGGCAGACCGCTGAGGCTGGTGTTGGTATGCAGCACAGGCATAGGATAACTCCCCACGGGAAGAGTGTAGCCTCAGGGCAGTGTAGGTGGATGCTGGGGGTGATAGTGCAGGCCGCAATAGTAAGAGTTCAGAGTCCGCTTCAAACAGTCCAGGGTCTTTATTGTAGGTATTATTAATGACCCAACAGTGGTACCGGTTAGGAATGGGCCTGGGTGTCTGAGAGCATTCGGGTGAGCCCCACTGGTCAGGGTGAGTGTGTAGGCCTACCGTTCTCTCTATGCTCTTGCTGACTATCCCCCCCTCTTCGTGGTGTAATAGCCCACGTCCCTGAGCTGGCCGTGTACTTCTCGCCTGTATGGCTTGCGACTCGGGCCTTGGGTACCTTTTGCTTGCTCCTCGCTGTACTGGTCCCTCTGTGTGGCGGAGCCTCCAGGCTTCTTAGGCCAAGGGACGTGAAATCCCTCACGGGTTGGTTCTCTGCTGCTGGGCTTATAACCCTGACAGCCTCGGACCCCAATGTCGGTTGTGTGGTTCTCTGCCAGGACCGGCTCTTGTCGCCTCTGTCCCTGGCTTGCAGTTTCTCCTCTGTCTCACGGACTCCTCAGCCGCTGCTGACCTGTCCCTTCCTCTGAGAACCCTTCTGGTCACTTCAGAAGTGGGTTCTGGTCTCTCTAACCCTGCCCCAGTTCCAGCTTTTATAGGGCAGCCAGCTCCCCCTACTGGCCTGGGACAGGAGGTATTGCATGCTAATGTTCCCTAACCAGGGGACCTTCCTCCTGCTCTCAGACACAGCCTTTAATATTTGTGGCATCCAGGCCTGGGGTGGCACATATGTGTTCGTCAGTCTTTTCTATTTGTATTAAACTTCTGTGACACATGCACTCCTACTTCCATCAGCCTTAGGTGGTTTTAATTAACTGGGATCCTACCTGCCCTATAAATTGTAGGCTTTTTAGCTCAGTAGAGGTAACATATCAGGACAGGTTCCCAACAATGAAGGACACCTTGACAATGTCTGTTGGGCTCACATATATTGGCCAACCTATGCGCTAAGTACTGTCATTTTTCTATGGCAATATTGCATTTTCATTTTTCCAATATTCCATATGTAAATAATGTAGCGTTTCCCTATTTTCTATGGCAGTAATGCAGTTCCAGTTTTCCAAGTGTATCATTCGTAGCATTTTATCAATTTTTGCTCACTGTATCCAATTTTACCATCCAAGTGAAAAATAGATCCATGAACAAAACGGATATACATGGATGCTGTCTTTGCGTTGATTTCTTTCTCGGACACATTGCCTTAAATGGACAACTTTGATCCTTCTGTGGCTTCATTGGATCAAAATGAACATTGACGCGCCCCCTAGGCCGCGTGGGGAACCCGGAACCGGGCCTTTTTGTAGATGCTGGGGGTTGTAGGTGCCGTGGCAGCGACCCGGTCCCGTGGCTCAGGGTGGTCAAACCAAATGGCAGTCTGTATGCTGAATGTCCGACTACGCCACCCGTGGATTGCGGTCAGAGTGAACCGCCGCTGCAGGGCAGACCGCTGAGGCTGGTGTTGTGGGTGCAGCAGAGGATAGTATAACTCCCCACGGGAGGAGTATAGCCTCAGGGCAGCAAGTGTGGATGTTGGGGGTGATGGTGCGCGGGAGCAGCAGTAACGACACAGAGTCCTGTAATGCAGTCCAGGGTATTTACTCACAGTTCTTTATCCACGTTACTACAGCTGGTCATAACGTCCCTCGTCGCACTGTGCTCACCAGGTGAGGGGCTTGGCCTACTCCCAGATAACTTTGGAGCGTTTCACAGGACCCCCTTTGTGTGTCCTTTCTCTGGCCTGTCGTACCCCACCAGTGACCTCGCTTCTGTCCGGCTGCCTCGGGCCTTCTCTGGTAAACCTTGGCGCCAGTTTCCCTGACCCTATATGGTGCCTTCCTAGCGGGTGTAGCGAGGGGCTGCGCCAAGTAAAATGTCACAGCCTCCGGTTTCTAGCTGAGGGTAGTTCCCCGCCTCCACTAGTTTCGGTGACCGGTCTCCCCCTTTGGCCTGACCCTTCTACGCAGGTAGATTCGGGCGTGTGGTGGCGACTCGCCGGTCCACACCCCTGAGGTCCCTTCGTTCTTTGTTCCTGGAGCCTCCTCCGCTCCTCTTTCTTCCTTCTCTTTCCTTCTGCTTCCTCCAGGCTCCGGCCTCTCTCTTAGGCCTGCCTGTGGAGCAGAGCCCATGCAGAGCCTCTGCTCCGACCTCCTGCTCCCTCCTCTTCTCTGTCTGAACTCCCCTACTTCACACTGTCTCTAAGATTGTGCCCCCCTTTTATACCTCCTTCTAGGTGCACCCAGGAACTGCCCTCTCCATCCTATGCACTACAGGGTTCCCCCTTCCTCGGTGTTCCCTCCCCCCACTCCAGCCAGGGACAGGGACTGTCGTGCTCTACTTGGAGCATATCGGTCGCCCTGCCCCCCGGAAATGTGGTGTAATGCATGCAGGTGTCGGGGTCCTGATCCACACTCCATCCTTACCTGGAAGTGAGATATCGCACATCTGACTGAGATGCAATACCTCTGTAGCAACCGAGCCCTCGGGGTGCCACAACATCCTTTTAGTTTAATTTTAATTTATTATTTTTTGTTCAATCTGCAAAAAAACACAGACATGTGCAATAGAATATAGAATGCTGGGTACGTATTCTATCCATGAAAAACACAGATCACGCATGTGAAAAATTGATATCTCAGTGAGGGCTCATGCACACGACCGTATTTTTGGTCGTAATGCTATCCATTAAAAAAATGGATGGCACGTGGACCAATGTTATTCAATGGGGCAGTGCTGATGAACTATATTCTTTACTACCTGAATCTGCATGTGAAAAAAATCGCAGCATGCACAAGTTTCTTCCATAAATCAGATTAAATTTACCCATTCAAGTCTAGGGGTGTGAAAAAAAATTGGATGCAATACGGAGCCATAGTAAAGCATCCCATTTTTATGGATACATTGCAATTCTGTAACATAGGAAACTGTAAATAATCAATGATTAATAACTGCTGATGTAAAAAAAAATGGACTGCGCACGTATGACAAGAGAGAAAAAAAAATCATCCTACTTTTCTGGATGAAACTCAACGACTTTTTATACTGTCGTGTGACCCTAGCCTAGGGCTTATATGAGTACAAGAAAATATTATTTAATCTGAAAATTAATGCAAAACGTAAACAGTATAACCATGACCACAACTGTCAGTCCAAAGGATTTTCTGCATGCTTGTAAAATTAACATCTTGAAGAAATCTTGTAGAGCAAATGGGGATTATTTTTTGCAAATCTCTTCCATCTTTGGCTGGTAAATGTTGGAGGAGGTGGGTCCTTCTAAATGGGGTATGGCTTAAGAAACTTTATGCCCTAACGCACTGGGGGAAGAATGGATTTTTCTGATATATTATGTTTGAACAAACACACATATTGAGCTGGAATTTGAGTCGGTATACATGCAACATATAAGCGCATGTTCACATTGGCCTTGAAACAGACAAAATCTACAAGAAACAAAATGAAGATAAACCCTGCTGTAACTAAGTAAAAAGTAAAAGTGCATTTAAATAACATAGGGTTCTTAGTAACACTGTTTTTGATCAAAAATAGCATAAAAGCCATCCCACCACGGCAAGGTGACCCCATTCGGGATGGTCCTACTCTGTCTAATATTAAAAACCTTACCATGTGTCAGAAGTGACCTGTGTGAATAAGGGCAGACAAAGGACTGGGTCTTGAACTGTCAGTTCAAAGGATTTTCTGCATGTTTGTAAAATTAACATTCTTTTGTAGAGCAAATGGGGATTATTTTCTGCAGATCTCTTCCAT
Source organism: Phyllobates terribilis (assembly GCF_046119375.1). Lineage (NCBI taxonomy): Eukaryota > Metazoa > Chordata > Amphibia > Anura > Dendrobatidae > Phyllobates > Phyllobates terribilis. Next base: position 104,719,752 of record NW_027362769.1, on the reverse strand, counting down.
TTTTGGCTGGTAAATGTTGGAGGAGGTGGATCCTATTAAAGGAGTATGGCTTAAGAAACATTATGCCTTAACGCACTGGGGGAAGAATCAAAGTTTCTGACGTATTCTGTTTGTACTATCATGCAGAATAGGATTAAAGGTGAGCAGAAAATCAATGGGAAACTATCATCAGAAAAGGACCAACTGTTTAAATTAGATTTCTATGTTCCTATGTTTTAAATAATTAAATGTTGCAAACATTTTTTTTTTCATATTATGATTTATATTAAAAAGCAAAATTAGTAATCCTGCATTTTTCACACTGGCCACTGGGTTTTTTTTAGACTCATATTTCCTGTCCTTCCAGGAAGTATGGAAGACTCCTTATCAGCAGAGGCTGGATTATAACGAGAGCAGATAACACAGGACCCACCAATCACAAGTGTTGTCACAGCTCCCTCCCTTCACAATCACCTTTTTACATGCCCATTAGATGCTTTAATACAAAAGATAGTGTCAGAGAGTGTTTATTGTTTCTAATGTGCATGCGTTGCTTCCTGAAACAACAAAATGTTAAAATGTAATAAAGCCTCAGTGGGCAGTGTGAAAGTTGCAAGATTTCAAAAATTTGAAGATTGAGATTGGCAAAATTAAAAAAATAAATACATTTATTACAAAAACCTGATTTAAGCAATTGGTCATTTTCGAATTTTTCCTAAAGGGAAGAATTGTTCGGATTTTTCTTTCTTTTTTTTTTGCTTTATTTTTTAGTGTTACTTTAAAGAGCATCTAGCAAAGTTTCATCATGTTTTACAATATTGTATTATGAATTATAATTTTTTTTGTTGTATTTAATTAAAAGTTATTTCTTAAGGAGCACTTACACTGCAAGATAATAGTGAATGAGCATTGTTAAAAACGCTAGTTTCACGATTTTTTTTCAGTGTAAACAGGCTGCCGATCACCTGATAAACTAGGAAAACGCTCATCCGTCATCTGAAATAATTTTTTTGTGCAGCACAAAAAAAATCATCGTTCTCAGCGGTGCATTGTCCCATGTAGGCAGGACTCGCACTGCCAAGAACTATGGCTACCTATGCGCACTGAACTATCTGGTATAGATCTAGTATTGGTCACGCAGTTTGCATAGTTTACTTTGGTCTGCCTGTGTAAACAGGCATTTAAACAACCTCCAATTGATAAAAGCTAACCGATTGGCGGTTGTTTTGTGCCGATGGTAAATCCATCAAAACAGAACTTTACTTTTTAATGTCCAATAAAGCTCTTTTAGGAGAGGAGTCTGGAGGTATGTTTATCACAGGGATATAGGTGAAGTAAATTAAAGTTTTCAGTTCCAAAATCAAAGTAACAAAACATCTACAAAACTCGTCAACATTGCCATTCATACGGCCATTTTTATTTCCACCCAAAACTGCTTCAATTGGTAACATAACATGTCAATTTTATAGAAGCAAGTTTCTAGGCAAAGAGTATCCTCATTGTATGATGCTGACCCAAGGGGGAGTTGAAAGTGCAAATTTGCCTCTGCCAATGTTTGAAATTGCAGCTCAACTTCATTCAAATAAAAAGAACTGAGCTGCAGACACTGCCGACTTAAAAGACTGGAGTCACTTTGGGAAGGGTGGCGGGAGCATGTTTTTCTGTTTTTGAACTTTACTTTAAACTTGACACAATGGTTAAAAAAGCTATTAATGTCTTTAGTGCAATATTACAACATTTTTACATAATTTTCTATTTTCGAAACTGGCGTTAGATGATAAATTAATGCAACATTTATTTAGTTGCTGTTATTTCTTGCATGGACTTGTGCAATGTATTAGTCATAAAACATAATTTGTCTTTTCTGTGTCAACCCACAGTTCTATAGGCAGCTTTAGGGCTCATGCACACGTCAGTCCAAATCGGTTCGAGATCGAACCGCAATGCACGGACTGGCCACAGCTCTCCCAACCTGAGAGTGATATGTTCATGTATTTCTATGAGGCTGTCACACTCAGGTCGAGAGAGACGCGGCCAGTACGTCCATTGCGGTCTGATCTCTGACCGATTTGCACAGATGTCTGCACTTACGCTACACAATCACATCCACAATAGCTGATCGCCAGTCATTTAGTAGCCTGTTTAGACTGACAGGTGGCACTTCCCATGCGCACAGAACAATTGGTAATACGATCATCCTGTGGGAATAGGCTGCCATTGTTCTTGTTCTTGTTTACACAGAACGATGTGCTGTCAAGAACAATAATTTTTAAGCAGGTTTAAAAATTATTACACCCAACGAAAAGGCAGTTTGCTTGTTCATTGGGTAATTGGCAACCTGTTTATACTGGCCGATTATTTGGGAAATGAGCATTTCAGGGAATGTTAGCGCTCGATCAGACAGTGTAAATACACCCTAACTCTCTTAATTGAGAGAGGAAATCATCCTGAGCTACATGGTTAAGGAATATAATATTGGAACTGTCCAACCTACAATGACATTTACATAGACAGAGAAGTTGGCTCTTGTACTGGGAATTCATTGATTACCTGATTCTATAAGGTGATTAGATAAGTTCTTTATGACTTCTAAGTAATGACTTGCTTTGTGAAATAGATATCAGAATCATTGACACCAACGTTTGCACCTATCTGCATTTCTGCAGAGCATGGTTGATAACCCAATGTTTGGAGCAAACTTATGGCCACTAATGATGTTCACCTACAGAACTGACCTCTCCAGTAGGTTAATCAATTTCTACAACATCTGAGGCCTGGCTGAAATTAAGGCTCTTCTTCCCTGAAGAGGACTTGAGAATCTCATCTCAGGTGGCCTCATTTTTAGAATAAGAGGAATGAGGTTCTCACTTTCTGTTTCAGCATCTGTTCTTCTTTTGGACGTTGCTAATGACTGATGTACAGAATAGAAGACTTGCTATTTGTGTTTATTTGTTTTCAATTTTTTTTACAATCCATTCGTTTTTTAGGTTTTTTATCTATTGTTCTAATCGTTTTGTTAAAAAAAATCAAAATGCAGACAAATGTACTTTTACTTTATTGAAGTAGATCAGAAAGATGGAGAATGCATTTTTCATGCAATAATGATATAAACATTTTGCTCATTTTCTAGGTGTTACTGACCAGCTTTGATTAAATCCAAAGCACCCCTTCCATGATAAACAGTTTCCAGATACCAACATTGGGACAGCATGAATAATTCTGTATTCAAAGTGTTGGGGGCATAACAAGCTTCTGGAGCCATGTGTGTGATGACCAGCAAGTGTTAAGGCCCAATTACAATGCAAGATTATTGTGAATGAGTGATCCTAGGAACTTTAGTTCCCGATAATCTTGAAGTCTAAATAGGCTGGCGATCACCTGATAAATGAGCAAAATGATCATTGGTTGAGTGAAATGATCTTTTGTGCTTCTCAAAATTTCATTGTTCTAGGCAGCACATAGTCATGTGAAAAAATGACTCGCATTGCCGAGAACAATTGCATCCTGTGCATACTGAACGCTGCATTACAGATTATTCAGTGCGCATCTCAAGGACTGTCAGTCTATCTAAACAGGTTATTAAATGACCAATGAATGGCAACAAGTAGCTTATTGGCGGTCATTTAGTGCCGCCGGACGATTCCTGTAAATGGACCCGTAGACAGCATAGGCTCACGAGATAACATCTAGCATAAAAAATGTAAATAGTAGACAGATAAGAGATAGGAGGGGTATGCAGCTGCAGACTCCATTCCTGAACTGGGTGTAAAGGTGCCTGTACACACTTTGAGCAAAGCCATCCAAAACCCTTGATGTAGGCAGGACCAGCTGATAGAGGCATCTCAATTCTTTCACAACAGATGATATCAGTGATGTTGAATTTCAACTCCCAATGCTTTTGTACTCCAAGCCACCACAGAGATGTAAGTTAGTGATTTACTCTGCTGTTAATGAAAAGACAAGAACACTAAGCCAAACTGAGCATGTGTGACGCCTCGTCGTCCCTGGGAAATGGGGTTACTCGGAGCCGGGTCAGTGTAGGTGTTGCGGGGGATGCAGTCGTGGCCTAGACCCGTTCCTTGCCCAGGGCTGTCACATGAAAATAATGGGCTTCTTTTAGGATGAGTGGTTTGCTCTACTACGCCACCTGTGGTTTCTGGTGAAGGCCACCAGCGCTGCAACAGTCCACTGAGGCTGGTGTTAGGGGCAGCTAAGATGGGACGGCTCCCCACAGGCGGAGCAGGCCTCAGGGCAGTGTGAGAAGGGATGGTGGGTGCAGTGCCGCGCAGGAAATAACAGGCTGAGGCGGTGTGTGAAGTCATCCGGGTCTTTACTCACTTTCAGATGAACTTTCAGCCGCAAAGCTTCTCTCTGCTACACACGGCGTACTGCGGCCACCGGGAAGGGGGTCCAGCACTTCCCAGGTAGATCAGGAGCACCTGTCAAGACCCCTCTGGTTGTGTGTTCCTCTTCTTGGTAAGTTCTCCCACTAAGTCTTCTCCTGACTGTGTGTGGTTCGAACGTGGTGTAAGGCCGGGTCCCTCTGGATAAACGCAGTGTGAGAGATACAGGTGGCGACTTCGCTCCGTCCGTATCCCCCTGGGATCCACTAAGTCTCCGGGCTTTTCTGACTGAGACGTGAAGTAACAAAGTCAGATATCGGGGGCCGGTCACCCCTCTTGCAGCAGGAATTCCTCTGGCTAGGCCAGAATAAAGAATACAGGTGGCGACTCCGCTCTGTCCGTATCCCCCTGGGATCCTTTTGCCTGTGGAGCCTATCTCCTCTGCTCCCCTCCAAGGCCTTCTTAGTTCAGGACCTTGACCGGGTAGAGACAGTGGTTAACTCTGACCCGCTCCTCGTCTCAAGGCCAGAGTACAAGGACCGCGAACCTTCCGCCAGCTACAGCCTCTTGCTGGACCCTGACAGAAGACCCTCAATCAAAGACCTTGAACTAAAGAAGGCCGTAGATTAAATATGAATCAATAAGTGTTTCCTAAAAGTGTGTCCTCCACCTTCACCCACTACATGGTTCCCCCTATCTTTGGTTCCCCCCATCTCCTCTATCCCGGGCCGGGGCAGCATCTGGTGCATTTCGGCCCCCTGCAGGACAGGAGTGGTGTAGTGTTGAGTATGAAGTAGGGTCCCGAGAAATGCTCCATCCTTACCTGGAAGGGGAGATACCACACCTCTATCTGAGGTGCAGTACCCCTGTGGCGACTGAACCCTCAGGGGCGCCACACATGCATGTGTATGAATAACTGTCGGCCAACAGCTATTGAAAGTGTATGGGCACTTTAAGACTTATTTTGTGAGAGAGGGTAGCTGACTAGTCAGAGCACGGATTCTGTATTGGGCCACGTTCACACGTTCAGTATTTGGTCAGTATTTTACATCAGTATTTGTAAGTCAAAACCAGGAGTGGAACAATTAGAGGGAAAATATCATAGAAACACTTCAGCATTTTTCACCCACTCCTGGTTTTGGCTTACAACTACTGATGTATAATAGTGACAAATACTGATCGTGTGAACGTGACTTAAAACTAAGAGGAGTTCGCCCACTTAATGAGCAAAGACAAAAAAAAGTGAATTTGCAAAAAGAAACAGAAAGGAGATAAAAGTACAAGAAAAAGTAGGTAATAACTTTGGTCAGTTTTGCATGTAAATGAGTAAAAGCTACCCTTTATTTTTCTTTCCTAGATCTCTACCTGCAACATCTATACCCTGTGAATGTAGTGACATCTTTGCAGCGCCTGTGCTGGGAGCTGACGTCTTGCAGGTTATAGGCCTGCACCAGCCTACTGCTTACCGGATAGAGAGTGGTGGGGCAGGGAGCCTAAGGCTCTCTGCTCTACCAGAAGATCAAACTGTATCAGTATCATGTTGACTGATATATTTCAAAGTGGCACTTTCCAAGTATCCAGAGCACCAAGCAAGAAGTACAATGCCACGGATCTTTGGAATTAGCAATGCAACTGCTGCTTTTTTTTTTTATTCTTTTGAAATTTGGTGCCCAGGGCAAATGTTCTTGAGTCCGCTCTTCCCATCCCCCACGCTTCGCCACTTGCTTGATGCCATTTGATTCCTCTGTATTCAAGGTCACATTGCTTATTTCTAGTTGTGCCTTGATTAAATTCCCCTGACTGTATGCTCCTGAACCCAGGCACAACCTGAATGAATGAATGAATGGACATAAGCAACATGTAAGTATTTCTAAAGAGAATTACTTCTATTTAATCAGATAAGAGATTTGCAGAAGAAGCTGTTGCTTAAAAATATCCCTCATTACTTCCCAATGTCAAATTTCAGGCCATGTATGATAAAGATTGAATTATATTAAATTGCCAAACACAGTGTACTTTTTAAAAAGTAAATTATTGCGTGTGCCAAGATCCTGGCATCCTCTAGGCAAGGATATAATGAAAGAAGCAATGCCTTTGACTGATACATTTCTAAAATGATTGTTGAATAAGAAGTGTAATCCAGCTTACCCTCAGGTACTGAATTTACAAGCACTGCAAGCTACGAGAAGCTATGCATTTATCAAATTCTTCTTTTCACCATAGATTCCATTTTTAAATTACCATAATAATGTGCATCACAGGGAGTATTAGGGAAAAGAAGGGAAGTCATTTGTTGTCAACCGATGTAAATATCTATGGGAAACAAGAAAAGTCATATTTACACATTAATCCAGCAGCAGCCAAAGGACCATTTGCATATTTGCCATCATTCCCGTATGTAAGTACTCAGAGGGAGGTATGGCATATTATTATATTTTTTCTCTTTTGGTTTAACCCATTAAATGCTTTAAACTGAAATCATAGGTTTATTCGCAAGTCAATGCATGTTCAATTATTGCTCAATGAAGAAAGTAATTAACAATTGAATATTAAACTCTGCTCTTGGTATAATTCTATTATTATATAGTACGTTAATGTATGGAAAACGTATAAGATCAATTTTGTGTCAAACGTATATCCTTTAAAGTGATCCTGTCACATTGTAGATGCAGTTTTATCTGTGGGAAGTGCAAAACAGATAAATATATATAGATTTGTGAGAAGGAATTCTTTATAACTTTTATTTTATTCATTTAAATCCCTGAGTATTCTTTGCTTAGGAGTCAAGTGGACGGTCCTGCTTAGTAATTGACAGCTATCTAGCATGATAAAACTTTTAAAAAAAAAATACTGGAGTGTTACTTTAAATATTAATGTCATTACTGGATAGGTATCAGTAATGTATGTTCCTTGTGTAGTAAAAGACTTATCTGTCGCCATCTTCTGCCATTCCCAGTGACACTCTAGTCCTCTTCTACACCACGTGATCGGGGTTGTGACTGGTCTGATCACTCCAGTGTTTGCTGGGTAGACCAGAAATCACTTCTGTGAAGGATCCACACCTCACAACGCGCCTGACGTCACACTTACATCAGACGGATTACATTATACGGATCTGCCATTTGCACCAACGTGATGTTCCACTCCCCCTTGTGGACACGTAAGGTCAGATTGGTACAGTTCTACAAAGACAGCTCCTGTCTGCACGGGTACAGGAAGGTACCGGGAGGGAGAAGAGGTGATCCACTCAGTCACTGACGTGGCACCACACTCGCTCACACCCTGGACAGGCTGAGAGGCCCCACTCACTGACCCCAGTGAAACAGAACCCTGTCAGCCTGGTAGAGCTGCCACCATTACCTATTGGATATAAGCCCCCGGTCCACCAATGGGAATTATATCAGGCCAGGAACCAGCCTCGGTAGCATGAGGATTAAGCCAAACAACAGACATGTGGATTTGTGGATCAGGATAAAAGAGCAGCCCAAGGTTAAATTATATATTTAATCACCTTAAGGGCACACTAGACAATACACTATATACATAAAGGTTATACATACATAATGGTCAGAGATGCAAACACAATAGTAGTGGTACAAAAGATATAAGCAGATATTAAGAGTCAGTTACCAGTCAGATGGAAGGCCTGGCTTGTGGGGGAGGGCTGTCACATGGAAGGCTTGTGGTTCCCCCTTGTTGGGTAACTTCTCCCACATTATGTGTCGTCGTGACCTCCCAGAGAAAAAGCCATAGACCAAGGGCTGCAGGAGCTCTTAACCTCTCTGGGTCACCCCCCTCCTGCCTTCTGGGCTGGACCTAAATCTCCACTCCTGGCCTCCATCAGATATAAACTCTAGGAACTAAAATGGGTTATATTTCCTTAACGGACGATCCTAGGAAGTAGTGTTGAGCCACCCCCGTAGTGTTCGAGTTCGGTTCGGTTCGTCGAACACCCGTGTGTTCGCCGAACTGTTCGTCGAACTGTTCGTTGAACACCTTCGAACACCGTTGAAACCAATGGCAGGCAAACAAAAACATATAGAAACACATAGAAAACACCTTCAAAGGTGTCCAAAAGCTGACAAACTGCTCAGAAGACACAACTAACACATGGAAAAGTGACAAGTACATATAGTCATGCGAAAAGAAAAGAGGTGGAGGAGTAAAAGGAGGGGGAGACACAGATATAGGCATGTCATGCCCTTCTATAATCCAAAAAGTGAGAAGCCGACACGTTCAGTCCGCTCCTGCCCGTGCCACCTCCGTGTCGCCGGGTTTGTGCCAGAGCTGCGGTGAACCCTGACGGCCAGCCCCCCTCTCCCAATACTGGTGCCTGTCCGCTGGTGGGTCGAGCGAGCCCCCCTGTGGTGGAGGCAGCTCTAAGCTTTCTAATTTAAATTGTCTCTCTAATTTGAATGAATACACTTTAAATCCATTTACAAGGATCTATTGGAGGGCAAGTCTCATGCCAGCAGCCGCGTAATTCCAGCTCCAGTAGCGTCCACTAAAGCTGCTGCAGTTAAAAAGCTTTTATAAGGATCGAGCTCGGCTGTCCACCGCAAGGCATCCTACTGCCAGTCCCAGCCCCTATGCCTTGGGGTGCCTCCTGATGCTCTTCACTGAGTATCCCGTGGTCCCGAAGCATTTCCTTTGAAAAAATTAAGTGTCCAAACTACAGGTGGTGTAGCTTGCTTAACAGCCGGGATAATCCGCTGACTAGCAGACACTGCTACTAGGCACAAAGTATTTCCTGGGCTAGATGCAGTTAAAAATTTGTAATTAGATACTCTCGTTGGATGCTGAGAAAGCATTCCATAGAGTCTCCTGGCACGCCAAATATGATTCTCTTAAAAAGCTTGGGGTAGAGGTCTAGGGGACCCTTTTATAGCCAAAATCACGGCCCTGTATCACAATACGTCACCTAGGCTGAAGATAAATGGAACTGTAGCACCCTGAGGGCTCGGTTGCTACAGAGGTATTGCACCTCACCCAGAGGTGTGATATCTCACTCTCAGGTAAGGATGGAGTGTGGATCAGGACCCGACACCTGCATGCATTACACCACATTGCCGTGGGGCAGGGCGACCAATATGCCTCTGAGATGGGCACGACAGTCCCTGTCCCTGGCTGGAGTGGGGGGAGGGAACACTGAGGAAGGGGAACCCTGTAGTGCAGGAGCAGGGAGGAAGCAGTTCCTGGGTGCATTGAGAAGGGAGTATAAAAGGTGGGCACCATCTTAGTTCAGTGCAGAGAAGTCTGAGCAGAAGTGGCAGGGAGCAGGGGCTCTGCATGAGCTCTGCTCCGGAGGCGGGCCTAGTAACAGAGGCCCAGGCCTGGAAGAGGGAGAAGGAAGGAAGAGGAGCGGAGAAGGCTCCAGGAACGAGGAATGAAGGGATCCCAGGGGTGCGGACGGGCGAGTCGCCACCGTATGCCCGAATCCACCTGCGTGGAGGGGTCAGGCCAAAGGGGGAGACCGGTCCCCGAAACTAGTGGAGGCAGGAAACGACCCTCAGCTAGAAACCGGAGGCTGTGACATTTTATGTGGCGCAGCCCCTCGCTACACCCGCTAGGAAGGCACCACATAGGGTCAGGGAAACTGGCGCCAAGTTTACCAAGAGGAGGCCCGAGGCAGCCGGACAGAAGGGTTGGTAAGAAAGGCCAGACAAAGGACACACAAAGGGGGTCCTGTGAGGCGCTCCAAAGTTATCTGGGAGTTGTCTGAGCCCCTCACCTGGTGAGCACAGTACGACGTGGGCAGCCGTTACCTGCAGACGTGGTCTGGATAATAAGAACTGTGAGTAAAGGCCCTGGACTGCATCACTGACTCCGTGTCATTACTGCTGCTGCCCTGCACCATCACCCCCATCCTCCGCATACACTGCCCTGAGGCTATACTCCTCCCGTGGGGAGTTATGCTACGCTCTGCTGCACCCACAACACCAGCCTCAGCGGTCTGCCCTGCAGCGGCGGTTCACTCTGACCGCAATCCACGGGTGGCGTAGTCGGACATTTAAACATCAAAACCACATAAATAGTTCCGCCACTGGTTTGACCACCCTGAGCCACGGAACCGGGTCGCCGCCACGAAGACTACAACCACCAGCATCCACCAAAAAGGGTCCGGCTTCGGGTGTCCCAAGGCCCAGGGGGTGCATCAGAACATTTTCATCACCTTTCACAATCACCAATGGGACAAGGCAGGGATGTCCTCTGTCCCCTCTCTTATACATCCTAGTGACGGAGCACCTGCTCTCATCAATTCGCCATAACCCCAATATTAGGTGGATTGAGGTGGGAGGCACCGAGTACAAGTGCTCTCTATTTGCTGATGATGTCCTAGTATATATCACTCAATCACATATATCCATCCATGCTGTTATGGCTGAAATAGATCACTTTGTTACATGGTCAAATTTTAAAATCAATGCAGCGAAGTCTGAGGCCCTCGATGTCTCCCTCCCCAAATCCATATAGGATTCCATCCAGTCCAACTTTCCCTTTGCCTGGCCCTCACAGGGTATCAAATACTTAGGGATTCCTATTCATAGAGACCTCTCCCATCTATGTTATCTTAATTTTGGGCCCTTTATTGAACAACTCCATACAGACCACGGTTGGCAAGTTAGAACTGTAAGATTCACTACGTGAACTACTGGTGTTTTGTGGAAAAGCACATGTACACTGTGTTCCAAATTATTATGCAAAAAGTGTTTAGGAGTGATAAGGGAAGAATTTGTTTGTTTGTCAGTTAAACTCATTGATGGTGATGTGTGTCAGGGCTCTTTATATCACTGTAAGCAATTGCAGACACCTGTGCTAATTAGTTTGGCAGGTGTGTCCAATGAAAGGCAAGACTACTTAAGAAGGCTGTCTCACATTATTAAGCAGCCTACATTTTCTGCCAAAATGGGAAAGAAAATGGATGTGTCGGCTGCTGAGAAGCAACAAATTGTGGAGTGTTTAGGTCAAGCCATGACTACAATCAACATTGTGCGATGATCAGGATGAAGTGTCTTGGCAATCAAGAAGTATGTAGCTGATTCACAGTACACACGTGTGCGTGCTGATAAGGGCAAATTGAGGACTCTTTCCTACAGGCAATTACGTCAGGTTAAAAGAGCAGCGGCAAAAAAGCCTTGTCATAGCAGCAGACAAGTTTTTGAAGCTGCTGGTGCCTCCAACGTCCCCCGAACAACAAGATGCAGGGTCCTTCAGAGGTTTGCAGCTGTGCATACGCCATCCTGTCGACCTCCTCTATCCACTTCACACAAGCAGAAACGGCTCCAGTGGGCCCAACATTACATGAAGACTGATTTCAAAACTGTTTTGTTCACGGATGAGTGCCGTGCAGCGCTCGATGGTCCAGATGGAAGGAGTGGAGGATGGCTGGTTGATGGACACCCCACGCAAACACGGCTACAGCGCCAACAAGGAGGAGGTGGAGTAATGTTTTGGGCTGGAATCATGGGGAGAGAGATTGTCGGCCCCTTTAGGATCCCTGAAGGCGCTAAAGATGAACTCCATAATGTATGTGGATTTTCTCAAACAGCACTTCCTGCCATGGTTCAAGAAGAAGAACCGTGTATTTCACAGCAAGATCATTTTTTTGCATGATAATGCTGCACATAAAACATCTGCATCTCTGGCTGATATGGGCATAAAAGGGGACAAACTTATGGTGTGACCCCCATGCTCCCCTGACCTCTACCCCATTCAGAACCTCTGGAGCATCATCAAAAGGAGTGTCTATGATGGCGGGAGGCAGTTCACATCTAAGCAACAGCTCTGGGAGGGTATTCTGTCCTCATGCAAAACAATTGAAGCACAAACCATCCAAAACCTGACAAATTCAATGGACGAGAGAGTTCAGAAGCTCCTTTCGAACAAGGGGTCCTATGTGAAAATGTAATATCGCCTAGAATAAAGTTTTGAGTTGAAAACTGTTTGATTTCAGTTTCTAATAACCTGCTAATGCTTATAATTTCAAAAATGACCATTTTTTTGGTCTTTATTAAAATGAAAAGGTTGATCGAAAAGTTTGGGGGATCTAAGAGTGTGGCAACCCAGTAGTCATGATTACTTTGAATTCTGACAATATGAGGGTCATGTTGCAGGTAGTGCAGCAAGAAGGCACTTATGTGTCTTGCGCATCTCGGAGCCCCAAAATTATTTTCCGGGCTAGATGCAGCTAAAAATTATTATTAATTTTAAATCTGGTGGAGCTTAGTATAGATGGCCTAATAGGATCAGTGCTGCACACTGCTACAAAGCCCAAATTATTTTCCAGTCAAGATACAGATAAACATGATTAGTAATTTTAAATCTGGTGGAGCTTATTATAGATGGCCTAATAGAATCAGTGCTGCACACTGCTACAAAGCCCAAATTATTTTCCAGCCAAGATGCAGATAAACATGATTAGTAATTTGAAAGCTTAAAACGGTTGGTAGGGTGATTTTAACCAATCATCAAGCTTTTACTCTCCCCAGGATGACACAGGGGTAGAAAAGTCGTTTCGGATCCATGATTTGTTCATCTTTATGAACGTGAGTCTGTCTACATTATCAGTGGAGAGCCGCGTGCGCTTATCTGTCAGCACACCACCAGCAGCGCTGAACACACGTTCAGAGAGAACGCTGGCTGCGGGGCATGACAAGATCTCCAAGGCGTAAGTGGCTAGCTCCGGCCATTTATCCAGATTGGAAGCCCAAAAAGAGCAAGGGTCCAGTGACACAGTCATGGCTTCAATGTTTACTTGGAGATACTCCTGTACCATCGTCTCTAGGCATTGACTATGTGTCAGACTTCTTGTCTCCTGTGGCCTTGCAAAGGATGGGCTAAAAAAGTGGTGAAATGATTCCGCAAAATTGATGTTACCAGCAGATACTGTGGTTCTGTTACGGTTTGAGTGCTGAACACTTGACGGTCCCACGGTTGGCAAGTTGGAACTGTGAGATTCACTACGTGCACCACTGGTGTTTTGTGGAAAAACACATGTAAGATTCTGCAACAGTCTCTGCTGATACTCCTGCATGCGTGCATCCCTTTCTATGGCAGGAATAATTTCTGCAAATTTACTTTTGTACCGGGGATCTAACAGTTTGGCAACCCAGTAGTCAGGATTATTTGTAATTCTCACAATTCGAGGGTCATGTTGCAGGTAGTGCAGCAAGAAGGCACTCATGTGTGTTGCGCATCCAGGAGCACCAAGTCCCTGTTGTGTTGGTGGCGAGGTAACAATCATGCTTCCTTCCTCTGTCCTCTCCCCCCAACCTCGCACAACAGAAATGTGATCAAGGTCTCCCTCATCTGATGAGTCTTCCATCAGTTCGTCCTCCACTTCTTCCTGGGCTCCTGCACCTTCCTCACTAGTTTGGCTGCTACCATGCGCCCTGGTAAAACCATCTCCCCCACCCTCACATGCCTGCCGCCTTGGTGCTGCCGACCGTCTGGACCTTGCAGATGTTAGCCCTTCCGCATACAACTCCTCCTCCTCTACTTCCTCCACCTCCTCTTGTGCCACCACCTGACTCCGAATTCTGTTTAACATGTGCTCCAGCATGTAAATCACCGGAATAGTCATGCTGATAATGGCATTGTCAGCACTAAACATCTTCGTCGCCATTTCAAAACTGTGCAGAAGGGTGCATAGGTCCCTGATCTGAGACCACTCCTCCAGCGTGATTTGCCCCACCTCTGGATCTCGTTGGCCCAGGCTATACGTCAGAACGTATTGCACCAGGGCTTTTCGGTGCTGCCACAGTCGCTGCAACATGTGCAGAGTTGAATTCCACCGGGTAGGCACATCGCATTTTAGCCGGTGAAGTGGCAGGCCCAACGACTTCTGTAGAGATGTAAGTCGCTGAGCTGCGGGATGCGAACGGCGGAAGTGAGCACACAGCGACCGTGCCCTCTGCAGAAGGCCATCTAGTCTGGGATAGTGGGCTAAAAATTGCTGGACAACCAGGTTCAACACGTGAGCCATACAAGGCACGTGTGTGACATTGCCCCGGCGAAGGGCCGCACCCAGGTTTGCAGCATTGTCGCACACGGCCTTCCCTGGTTTCAGGTCCAGTGGAGACAACCATTCATGAAATTGGTTCTCCAGAGCTGACCACAACTCCTCAGCTGTGTGACTCACATTTCCCAGACATTTCAAAGTAAAAACCGCCTGATGACGTTGAGCCCTACTGCCAGCATAGTAAGGAGGTGTGCAGGATCCCTTCTGCGCAGTTAGAAAGCTTGTGGCATGACCAGACAGGCTTTGGGTGCAGGTGGAAGACCGAGAGGAGGTTGAGGAGGCAGAAGCAGTGGAGGAACTTTGACATAAAGAGGATTGACGCACAACTCGTGGGGACGGCAAGACTTGGACAGCAGCCCCTTGTCCTGCTGTCACCATAGTTACCCAGTGCCCAGTCAGCGACATGTAACGCCCCTGTCCATGCCTACTCGTCCAAGTGTCTGTGGTGAAATGCACCCTGTCACACACAGTTTCTCAAAGAAGCCGTGATGTTGTGTGCGACATGCTGGTGGAGCGCAGGCACACCTTTCTTTGAGAAGTAGTGCCGACTGGGCATCTGGTACTGGGGCACTGCGACGGACATAAGGTCTCAAAAATCCTCTGTGTCCACCAGGCGGAAAGGCAGCATTTCTGTAGCCAAGAGCTTGCAGATGGTGAAATTCAACCTCTTAGCTTTCTCATGGCTAGGAGGAAATGGTCTTTTACTTGTCCACATCTGAGGGACCGAGGGCTGGCTATTGTGCTTTGACGGGGCTGATAAGGGTGTCCCCGGCAAGCTGCCGGTCTGTGAGGAAGATGCAGGTGGACATGTTAGGTTGCCTTGATCCAAAGGTGGTGCTATCGATGTCGGAGAGCGCTCAACACCAGCTGGTGTTACCACCTCCAAAGAAAATGATGACCTGCCAATCACGCTGGCTGTTGCGGGTAAAGAGGTGGCAGGTCTGCGCCCCAAAACAGGTGTGACTGCTGTCCCCCCAGTCACAGAGAATGAAGAGGCCGTGGATGCACAAGATATGGCAGACGGTGGTTGGTCCGGCCGGCTAGGCCGCATTGTAGCACACTGAGCTTCCCACTGCAACTTATGCTTCATGTCCATGTGCCGGTTCATGCATGAAGTACTCAAACTATGTATTTTTTGGCCTCTACTTAGCTTTTGCTGACAAATGTTACAGATAACACGAGTTGGGTCATCTTTATCGATCTGAAAAAATGCCCAGGCTATGCAAGGCTTAGCACCCATGCGACCTGAAGAGCCACCACGACTTGTGGTGAGAGGCAGAGTTGTGTTTGAGGATGCAGTTGTTGACGTGCTTCCAGTACTACGTCTCTGTCCAGGAAGGCGCAACCTGACCTCATCGTCACTAGCATCTTCCTCCACCTCCTCTGCTGACCTCATCTCTTGGCTGACTGTGGGTTGACAGTAAGTGGGATCTCCAACCTCATCATCATCACCCTGTGCGTTATCACACCCGTCGTCCTCAGAGCCAACCTGTTCCTGCCCTGACAAAAAACTAAAGTTGTCGCTCCAATCAGGTATTTGAGTCTCATCATCGTCTTCCTCATTGTCTCCACCAACAGGAGTTACAGTTTGGGAATGAGGGCCTACATTATGGTCAGAACCTTCTGCGTCTGGTCCTGGATCCGACTCATAAAGATTCTGGGCATCAGTGCAGATCATTTCCTCGTCTGGATTCACAGAAGCGCTGGAGTCGACCTCTGATTCCCAGGCTATAGTATGAGTAAACAGCTCTGCAGACTCAACCATCCGTTCTACCTCATACTCAGATGGGCAGCTGGAGATTTGGGAGCTGTGAGGAAGCAAGTGCGATTGGGGTGACACCTTTGAGGACTGGAGTATTTGTGATGTTGAAGTTGATGTGGAGGAGAGCCCACTTAAAGGAGCACTTGATATCCGTTGAAGCACCTGCTGTTTTTGTGCCTCATCTGGAATTTGTAGCGATTGGCGTGGCCGTAAGAAAGGGATCTTATCACATTGTCCGCTAAAAGAAGTAGACATTTTAGTTTGGCTGGAAGATGGTCTTTCTTCTGCAGATGTTACTGTTGCTTTAACACCTACCCCACGGACACAACCTTTTTTCCCCTTCCCAACACGCCTATTCCCCTTTCCACCAGCAGCAGGCCTTTTTCCACTCATTTTGGTGGTTAACTAATTCACAACTCTGGAGTTGTTTGCACAAAAAAACAATGGATGGGAACCGAGCAGAGCTGAGTGGCCAAACTGTGGTATTAGGCCAAAACTAATGGCTGGGTTAGATGCAGAAAAAAATTATATTCAATTTGCAACCTGATGGAGGTCAGTATAGATGGACTAATAGAACAAGTTCCACACACAGCTAGAAGCCCAAATATTTTTTCAGAGGTAGATGCAGAAAAAAATTGTATTCAGTTTGCAACCTGATGGAGGTCAGTATAGATGGACTAATAGAACAAGTCCTACACACAGCTAGAAGCCCAAATATTTTTTCAGAGGTAGATGCAGAAAAAATATATATTCAGTTTGCAACCTGATGGAGGTCAGTATAGATGGACTAATAGAGAAAGTCCCACACACTGCTAGAAGGCCAAATATTTTTTCAGAGCTAGATGCAGACAAAAAATTATTTTTAATTTGCAAACTGATGGAGGTCAGTATAGATGGACTAATAGAGAAAGTCCCACACACTGCTAGAAGGCCAAATATTTTTTCAGAGCTAGATGCAGATATAAATTATTTTTAATTTGCAACCTGATGGAGGTCAGTATAGATGGACTAATAGAGAAAGTCCCACACACTGCTAGAAGGCCAAATATTTTTTCAGAGCTAGATGCAGAAAAAAATTATATTCAGTTTGCAACCTGATGGAGGTCAGTATAGATGGACTAATAGAACAAGTCCCACACACAGCTAGAAGGCCAAATATTTTTTCAGAGGTAGATGCAGATAAAAATTATTTTTAATTTGTAGCCTGATGGAGGTCAGTATAGATGGACTAATAGAGAAAGTCCCACACACTGCTAGAAGGCCTAATATTTTTTCAGAGCTAGATGCAGAAAAAAATTATATTCAGTTTGCAACCTGATGGAGGTCAGTATAGATGGACTAATAGAACAAGTCCCACACACAGCTAGAAGGCCAAATATTTTTTCAGAGGTAGATGCAGATAAAAATTATTTTTAATTTGCAGCCTGATGTAGGTCAGTATAGATGGACTAATAGAGAAAGTCCCACACACTGCTAGAAGGCCAAATATTTTTTCACAGCTAGATGCAGACAAAAAAATATTTTGAATTTGCAACCTGATGGAGGTCAGTATAGAAGGACTAATAGAGAAAGTCCCACACACTGCTAGAAGGCCAAATATTTTTTCAGAGCTAGATGCAGACAAAAAATTATTTTTAATTTGCAACCTGATGGAGGTCAGTATAGATGGACTAATAGAGAAAGTCCAACACACTGCTAGAAGGCCAAATATTTTTTCAGAGCTAGATGTAGATAAAAATTATTTTTAATTTGCAACCTGATTGTAACATACCTGGCGGCGTCCTTGCATGGTGGTCCATCTCCCACTGTGCAAGAGCGCGCACTTGATCTCCAGTCCAGAATGTCTCTCTGGCTTCCCTCCATGCTGTCTGTTTGTGTCTGCTTCTGCTGCTTAAGGGCGGCGCCCGATCACTTCCTGCTTTTTGTACCTGCTGTGGGTCACACCCCTTGTGCGTCCTCAGCCTATTGCTGTCTGTCACCTGGTATATAGCTCAGCTGCTCCCATCTATCCCTGCCTGAGCATAGTGTTTCTTTCAGTGTGTGCTTGCACTCTGAAGGTGCCAGGTCCCGTTCTTTGTCTCCTGCTTTGCGGTATCTGTTCCCGTGTCTGAACTGAGTCCTGTCTGTCTCCTGCCTTGCGGTTTCAGTTCCCGTGTCTGAACTGAGTCCTGTCTATGTCTCCTGCCTTGCGGTATCAGTTCCCGTGTCTGAACTGAGTCCTGTCTGTGTTCTCTTGTCTGCCTATCCTGGAGGCTGTATTTCCAGGCCTGTCTGAACACGCTCCTAGCCTGTTCCTCCCGCCTTCTAGGGGCCAATTATCTAGACCCGCTCCGGTATCTTGTCTGTCCTGTCTGAACACGCTCCTAGCCTGTTCCTCCCGCCTTCTAGGGGCCGATTACCTAGACCCGCTCCGGTATCTTGTCTGTCCTGTCTGAACACGCTCCTAGCCTGTTCCTCCTGCCTTCTAGGGGCCGATTACCTAGACACGCTCCTGTATCTTGTCTGTCCTGTCTGAACACGCTCCTTGCCTGTTCATCCTGCCTCTCTGGGGGCCGTATTCCCAGACCCGCTCCTGTATTCCGCTGCAGTGTCGGTCTCCTCCATACACTCAGTTCCAGTCTGAACTCTCTCCTATCCTTTACCTGTTTTGCCTCTATGTCCGTTCCCTTCCCTTTTCTGCAGAGTCTGAACTCGTACCTAACTCCTGCTTGTTGTCTCTGTACTCCCGTTTGTGAGTTTGTGGTCCACTCGCTACTTCACTGCAAGTACCCTGTGGGTATCTGGCTCTGCCTTTCCCTTCCTGTCTGTTCCGTGTGAACAGAGCCCTGTCCCCCCTGCTCAGCCTTGCCTGCTCTGACTCCTTTGCTCACCGCTCCGGCGGTTCTAGCCTGCTCTGACTCCTTTGCTCACCGCTCCGGCGGTTCTAGCCTGCTCTGACTCCTTTGCTCACCGCTCCGGCGGTTCTAGCCTGCTCTGACTCCTTTGCTTACCGCTCCGGCGGTTCTAGCCTGCTCTGACTCCTTTGCTCGCTGCTCCGGCAGCCTTGCTCCGCTCTGACCCTTTTGCTCACTGCTCCGGCAGTCTCGCTCCGCTCTTATCCTTTTGCTCACTGCTCCGGCAGTCTTGCTCCACTCTTGCTCACCGCTCCAGGCGGTCTCGTCTTGCTCCACTCTTGCTCACTGCTCCGGCAGTCTCGCTCAGCTCTGACTCTTTGCTCACCGCTCCTGGCGGCCTTGTCCTGCTCTACTCTTGCTCACCGCTCCAGGCGGCTTTGTCCTGCCCTGTTCTCGCTCACCTCTCTGGGCGGCCTCACTCTGCTGTGTTTGTCCGCCACATCTGTGGTTCTGTTCCTGAGTCCCAGTGTGTACTGGGTCCTATCCCGCCAGTGTCCCTACCTGCTAGTGCCTCCCTGTCTGCACTCTAGCTGTGCTTGCCTGTACCCCTCTGCCTGTATTGTTCCTGAGTCCCAGTGTGTACTGGGTCCTATCCCGCCTGTGTTCCTACCTGCTAGTGCCTCCCTGTCTGCACTCTAGCTGTGCTTGCCTGTACCCCCCTGCCTGCATACCCGCCTGCCTGCATACCAGTTGTGCCTGCCTATACCCACCAGTCTGTGTGCCAGCCTACCAGTCTGTTCCTGTATTCCCCTGTGTGGGTCAACAGCCGTGTCCGGGGTCTGTCCTGGAGTAGCACCTGGTCTCTCTGCTCGGTTCCTCCTTGGTGCACTGGCGTCGTATGCCGTCGTGCCACCTTGGTCGGATCGGGCAGATACTTAGTTACGCCCCTCCAGGCACTCTCCGGTTCATGGCACAGTGGAATCACTACATAAACACGCACACGCCAGTCAGTCCACACTGATGGAGGTCAGTATAGATGGACTAATAGAGAAAGTCCCACACACTGCTAGAAGGCCAAATATTTTTTCAGAGCTAGATGCAGAAAAAAATTATATTCAGTTTGCAACCTGATGGAGGTCAGTATAGATGGACTAATAGAACAAGTCCCACACACAGCTAGAAGCCCAAATATTTTTTCAGAGGTAGATGCAGAAAAAAATTATATTTAGTTTGCAACCTGATGGAGGTCTGTATAGATGGATTAATAGAACAAGTCCCACACACAGCTAGAAGCCCAATATTTTTTCAGAGGTAGATGCAGAAAAAAAATATATTCAGTTTGCAACCTGATGGAGGTCAGTATAGATGGACTAATAGAGAAAGTCCCACACACTGCTAGAAGGCCAAATATTTTTTCAGAGCTAGATGCAGACAAAAAAATTATTTTTAATTTGCAACCTGATGGAGGTCAGTATAGATGGACTAATAGAGAAAGTCCCACACACTGCTAGAAGGCCAAATATTTTTTCAGAGCTAGATGCAGATATAAATTATTTTTAATTTGTAACCTGATGGAGGTCAGTATAGATGGACTAATAGAGAAAGTCCCACACACTGCTAGAAGGCCAAATATTTTTTCAGAGCTAGATGCAGAAAAAAATTATATTCAGTTTGCAACCTGATGGAGGTCAGTATAGATGGACTAATAGAACAACTCCCACACACAGCTAGAAGCCCAATATTTTTTCAGAGGTAGATGCAGAAAAAAAATATATTCAGTTTGCAACCTGATGGAGGTCAGTATAGATGGACAAATAGAGAAAGTCCCACACACTGCTAGAAGGCCAAATATTTTTTCAGAGCTAGATGCAGACAAAAAAATATTTTGAATTTGCAGCGTGATGGAGGTCAGTATAGATGGACTAATAGAACAAGTCCCACACACTGCTAGAAGGCCAAATATTTTTTCAGAGCTAGATGCAGAAAAAAAATATATTCAGTTTGCAACCTGATGGAGGTCAGTATAGATGGACTAATAGAACAAGTCCCACACACTGCTAGAAGCCCAAATATTTTTTTAGAGCTAGATGCAGAAAAAAATTATATTCAATTTGCAACCTGATGGAGGTCACTATAGATGGACTAACAGAATGATGCTATGCCCAAAAGATTTTACTTCACTAGGTGCAGTAAAAAAATTGGTATTCTATACACAGGTGGTATATCTTGCAACACAGATAGGCTACTCCACTGACTAACACACTCTGCAATAGGCCAAAAAGGATTAGCTTTGCTAGATTCAGCCAAATGCTGTGAAAAGAACTTGTACAGCACTGGCACAGACCTGCCTGGCAAAAACTGATAGGAACAGATGTAACCTAGTCCTGAAAAGGACTGCAATTACAATTAGTCTTTACTCCCACAATCTATCTATTTAAGAGCACAGACCTGCCTGATAAAAGTCGTAGGAAATGCTGTAACCTAGTCCTTAAAAGGACTGCAATCACAATTATTCCCTACTCCCAAGCTATCTGTAGATTTGTGCGAAAATTGGCTTGAAATTAACAAGGTATAGCACACACAGCAACAGCGGTGCCGTCTAACACGCAGCTGCAGCAGTGAGAAAATGGTGGCGACGGGGAAAATGGCTTGGTCTTATAGGGCAAGGACATGTGACATACACTGCCAATGACACATGCCCTTGCTTGTGTGAAAAAAAGCACTTCGCTCCGTGTGTGCGCTGCTGATAGGCTGACAAATTGCACCTCCCCACTGTAAATGCGGGAAAGAGAAAAAAAAATGGAGATCTTCATTATTCCTGCAGAGATCCATCCCCTGCCCCTCCCCCCACCCCGCTGTACACTCAAACTGCGTATTAACATTAATTTTCATCATTACTGAGAAAAAATCCAGTTATGATTTTGGTGCACGAACAGTTATTGAACATAACCTCGAACAGCCGAATTTTTCTCAAAACGTTCGTGTTCGCCGAACGGCTCGAACACCGCCCAAAACAGCTCGAATTTGAGATTGGCGAACAGTTTGAGTCGAACAACGCTCATCTCTACTAGGGAGCTAATTCTAGTGTCTTCGGATCCAGCCGGGCCCCTGCCATGGGTGGAGACCAAACACAGCGGTCCTATAGGTTTCTGAATACCTGTGCGTTGTATCTCCCCATCCCTACACGCTATACTGGGCTGGGACTCAGGCTGACATTCCCCATGTGCTTGGGATTTAGAAAATATATTTTATGAATGGCTAGGACATATAGTATATTCATAACTCGGTATTGAATTATAGCTGTCTGACACAAAGGGAAGACCGCATTGCTTGGATCCACAGGGGATCTTCCTGTAGCAGCTCAGCTGGTGGGGGTATAACTCCTTGGCTTGAAGCTGGCTAGGTGAGATTTTTGTCACTCAATGTCTCTTGGCCCACTCCCTCCACCTTTGCTACAGAAGTGTCCAGTTAAAAACTGTACACTGAAGGTCTTCATAATCCCCTGCCAAATAGGATACAATGATTGACATGGGATTATATCTCCAATATTCTTCACAACTTCTAAATAAAAGGGTTCGCTCACACTTGCGTATAAATTCGACTAGTGCAATCCAATAAAAAATCAGATTCCACTCCGACCAATGTTATTCAATGAGGCAGTGCAGATCTGCATACTTTTTCTCAACTGTATTCAGCAAGGTCAAGGTTGACATTAGCCAAAAGACAGCGTTTGAGAGTTTCCAATAATATCCGGGGGTCTGACCCTGAGCAGTTGAAGTTAAAAGAAAACACAATAACAATATTAATATCTTCTGCTAATATTTTTCTGTAACTGTACAAGACACTTTTGTGCATCTTAAAGTCTTGAACTCAATTCTAAATCTATATGCTCTAAACTTCTCTGCTCCTCCTAGTAATGGCTTCAGTCATGTAATGATAAGTCTTTATATAGACTATAGAGTTTTGTAACAAGACAACAGAGTCTATTTTGGCTCACTTGAAGCAGATATGGACTTGGCTATTTAGAAATTGAGCAGCGACCAAAGGCCCAACTGGTGCAGAAGGTGGGAAGGAGGGTGGTCAATAGGGAGCGTAATGGCATGGTTGGAAAATAATTAAAGCTGTTATATCAACAAATTATGAGTGACATGGGTGAGAAGCCACCACCAAGGGAACTTGGTAGCTGATTGTAAACTGTTTTATCACTAAGCTCAATGTATGAGTAGTATGCAGAAAGCTACTCCTACTATTTGTTTTAGGTAGCCAGAATTTCATCATTTAAAGAGGCCCTATCACTTGCTAAAAAAATTTAGTTTAACACCTTGTAAAATCTCAAGCTCCCCTGAACCTGCTGCTCTTTTCCATTTTGTGATGCGTCACTCCATTGCGGAGACATTCGCATTGCTTTTGGAGCGCAGTATGTGAAATCACTGCTTGCAGACCAGCTGGGCGTTTCTTCAGAGTCTTCTTTGGAGGCGTGTGATTTTTCCACTTTCTCTTAGATGCTGCCAATCACAGCTCCGCAGTGTCAGAGACTCCTAGATTACTGCATCAGCTGCTGACCTATGATTGGGAGCGTCTGTGAGGAAGGGTTGAAAGTGTTCAACCCCAGAAAAGACTCTGAAGAAACATCCAGTTGGATTGCGAGCAGAGATTTCACATACTGCGGTCCTAAAGCAACAAATGTGAATATATTTTCAATGGTGCAACACAGCGCAAAATGGAAAAAAGTGTCAGAATCAGGAGAGCTCAGGTATTTTTATTAGTTATTTAATTCAATTTTCTAGCAAGTAACAGATCCTCTTAACTGTATGTATATGAAAGGAATTTTGAGCTATGTAATAGTAAAACAAAGCTCTGACTACTACTGTATAAATATATATTGAAAATATAGTTTGGTCATATTTGGATTAAATAATGAGATTGGTTTCAGGGTGAGCATTAAATTTAAAGGAAAGTTCTTCTAGATGAAACTTATGAAAAAGATTTTGGTCCCCCTTTTGGGACTTTCCTATATTATATAAAACTGAGCATCCTGTCCAGTGCAGCTCTTGGCGTTGGAGGACAGGAGATATGTTCCACATAAAACAATGCCTACTTTGAAGTAACAAATCCTCGAAACAAGTCAATATGGTGGCTTAGAACTGCAACCTTGCATTTGGAAGGACACATGGGACATCACAACAATTACTATAAATCATAATAATAGCAATGGTTAAAGGGAAAACCTAACATGTAACTGTAAGAATTCACATTAGGATTTTATTTTCACTAGCACAGTGCCAAGAAAGAAAATGAACTGCTCAGCGCTGTCAATAAAAAGAGTCATTTAATAGATACCAGTTTTAATATCAGAAACCTTCTATCTTGGCCCTGCAGTATCACAGCATTGCGAGTACACAAATTTCTCATATAGTATACTGAATATTGTGTGAGATATTTCCAAAGAGTTTAAATAGGGATGTTAAAAGTAAATTAAAAAACTTTCCATAAATATACATTATCAGCAGAAGAGGGCCTTAGTTATAACTAGAAGTTGGTTTTATAAGAAGTTTGATATCTACAAACACGGAGTATAAAAAAGCAATGTCTACTCTGAAACTAATGTTTCATAGGCTTAAGATGCAGAAAAGAAAAACTTTTATTTCAAATGTAAGAACACTTTCACAAATAGAAGAGTTAATATTTTTTTTTATATCGGTTAACAAAATGCAAAGTGAATGAACAAAAGAGAAAACTAAATCAATTCAATTTTTAGTGCGAACACCCTTTATCTTCAAAACATCATCAATTCTTCTAGGTACTTGCTCACAGTTTTTGAAGGAACTTGGCAGGGAGGTTGTTCCAAACATCTTGGAGAGCTAACTACAGATCTCTGTTGATGACATGTCGCTTGTGCAAATCCTTTATCTCTTCATATAATCCCAGACAGACTTGATGACATTAAGATCTGTGGGGATTTGTGGGGACCATATCATCAATTCCAGGACTCCTTGTTTTTCTTGACATTGAACATAGTTATTAATGACATTGGCTGTGTGTTTAAGGTCGTTGTAAAGACAAAGGGCCTAATCTGTTGTGTTTACTTCAAAATTCTGCCATAAAATACCTTAATAAGTCGCAATACTTTTGCACAAATCCAAAGTTGCGACATTTGACATTTTTGCGCCAGTGTCGGCCAGCTAAACCAGTATGCGTGTGTCATAGTCAGGACACGGGAAGTGTGACTATGCCCGTTCGTCAAATTCATGAAAAATTTCGCCACTTTATTGACATATCGTACTCCAGTCCTTGGAGTACATTTCTGACAGCAGCAAACACCATTGAACAGATGCACAGAAATAAGTGGTGTGAGCTTCTTAATGAATTAGGCACATTGTATTCCTGCAAGTTCTTTCATTACGACTGAAGTACAAAATGCCAGTCTTAGGCTATGTTCACACATCATGTTTTTTTCAGCATTCATTTTCTTTAGCAAAACCTGATCTCTTGCCAGGAGGTTGTTCAGGATTTTTGCTGCTGTTTTGTTGCTTTTTTGCTTTTTTTTATGCGTTTTTGGTGCATTTTTTCAGTGTTTTTTCCACCTTCCTTTTGTCTCTGTTATGCATGTACATAAAGTTCAGTGAAAAAAAAAAATCTCTTTCTGGTTTAGGCACAAAAAATGCCGAAAAAACGCTGAAAACTTGACAACTGTGTTTTTCATTACTTCCAATGAAAAAATGCTGAAAGAAGTGACATGCTCTATCTTTCAAAAAAACATGCAAAGCACAAAATCCTAAACAAAAAAAAACCATGATGTGTGCATGAGATTTCTGGAATCTCACAGACTTTGCTGGTACTTCAAAACGCAGCTGAAAATTTGCATAAAAAAAGCATAAAAAAATGCTAAAAAAAACATGAGGTGTGAATATAGCCTTAATGAATTGGCCCCAAAATGTCCAACCCCTTTAAGTAAGTTGACGATAGATGAATGCATCAGGAAAAATTTGAATTTGCCTGTTTGTGTGGATTTTCCTGTAAAATTCAATTTGGAAAGAAGTTATTCTCCATGACTTTAATGTCTCTGTTTATTATGCTCTGGAGTCTCTCCAAAAAAAATTACTTTTACTCATCGTACCATTTATTTTACTCACTTATATAGCGCCATTGATTCCACAGTGCTCTACAGAAATTATCAGCACTGTTCCCATTGAGACTCACAATCTACATCCCCTATCAGTATGTCTTTGGAGTGTGGGAGGAAACCAGAGAACCCGGAGGAAACTCACACAAACACGGGGAGAACATACAAACTCCTTACAGATGTTGTCCTTGGTAGGATTTGATCCCAGGGCCCCAGCACTTCAAGACTGCAAGTGTGCGAAAGGTCGCGTCACGATGATACCATGACATTATGAGCTCTTGAGCAGAACTTCCCGGACCTCATCAGAGCTGGAAGTCGCAGTTTGGCGTGAAGGGTTTTCAGTGCTAAGAAGATACAGCAAGGACCAGACGGGTGACGAAGAAGCGGAGGGGCCAGATAGCTGAGTAGTATAATGAGCATAAGTATTTTTTGTTTGTTTCTTAATCTTTAGATGGCCTTTTATGGTTCAGAAATATGGCGAACAGTGGACACCATTTTGCTAAATCTGTACAGAAGCCAATTGCAAAAAATCAGCTTTTTGGCGAAAGCTGAGTTTTGTAAAATTTAATTAATAATAATAATTTTATTTATATAGCGCCAACATAATCCGCAGCATGTTACAATTAAGCAGGGACATATACAAGCAAAGACAATACAAAGTAACAACAACACATAATTTGACAGTTACAGGAGGAGTGATGATCCTGCTCGCAAGCTTATAATCTAAAAGGAAATAAGGGGGGGTACAATAGGTAAAAAGTGCTTGTCATATATGGTCCAGACAACAATATAATAAATAGGGATTATGATATAAAGCTGTATGATCCAGTAACCAGACAGTATTTGTCAAGCACATTTACATAGTACTATTGGGTGCATGGAGGACGTGGAGACTGATGAATAAGAGACCAGATTCTAAGGAAAAATTAGAAGAGGGAACAGAGGAGACTTACTATGGGGAAAATAAGTATTTGATACACTGATGATTTTGCAAAATAGAACTTTTGGTATCAACTCCACTCGCCGTGTTTGGAGGAAGAAGAAGGATGGGTACAACCCCAAGAACACCGTCCCAACTATGAAGCATGGTGGTCGAAATATCATACTTTTGGGGTGCTTTTCTGCAAAAGGGACAAGACAAATGCACTGTATTGAAGGGCGGATGGATGGGGTCATGTATCGCAAGATTTTGGCCAACAACCTCCTTCCTTCCGTAACAGCATTGAAGGTGGGTTGTGGCTGGGTCTTCCAGCATGACAATGACCCAAAACACACAGCCAGGGCAACTAAGGAGTGGCTCCGTAAGAAGCATTTCAAGGTCCTAGAGTGGTCTAGCCAGTCTCCAGACCTGAATAGAAAATCTTTGAAGGGAGCTGAAAGTCAATGTTGCCCAGTTACGGCCCCGAAACCTGAAAGATCTGGAAAAATCTGTATGGAGGAGTGGGCCAATATCCCTGCTACAGTGTGTGCAAACTTGGTCAAGAATTAAAGAAAACATCTGACCTCTGTAATTGCAAACAAAGGCTTCTGTACCAAATATTAAGTTCTGTTTTCTATAGTATCAAATACTTATTTCATGCAATAAAATGCAAATGAATTATGTAAAAATCATACAATGTGATTTTCTGGATATTTTTTAGATTCTGTCTCACAGTTGAAGTGGACCTACAATAAAAATTACAGACCTCTCCATTCTTTGTAGGTGGGAAAACTTGCAAAATCGTCAGTGCATCAAATACTTGTTTTCCCCACTGAAAATTAGTGAAGTGAGGTGATAGATCTGTCTAAAGAAACGTGTTTTTAGGACATGCTTAAAAATGTGGCAACTAGGTATTAGTCAGATTGTCCAGGGTAGTGCAATCCAGAAAACTGGCGCAGCATGAGAGTAGTCTTGGAGACAGAATTGGGAGATTCGGATTATGGAGATCAGTTGCAGAGCGGAGAGCATAAGGGAGGAGATTTAGGGTGGTGTGTGTCACCCTGGCCTGGATGCCACAAAATGTAATAAAGCTGTGTCTGAGAGCAAGGGGGAGGTTCTCTAGTCAGGGGAACATTAGCATGCAGTACCTCCTGTCTCAGGCCAGTAGGGGGAGCAGGCTGCCCCTATAAAAGCTGGTGCTGGGGGCAGGGTTAGGGAGAACTGGATGACCTGTCTCAGCATTGAGACGTGTCCCGGAGCAGAGCAGGGACAGAAAGTTGTATTGCACCTAAGAGGAAGTGTGGCAGGAGGAGAGCCACAAGCCAGAGACAAGAGGCGAAGTGAGCCTGTCTTGGCAGATAAAGGACTTAATTTACCAGACTTTGGTGTCTGAGGCTGGGAGGATTCCACATTCTCCAGCAGATAACCAGTCCGCAGGGGACTGTATATTCCTTGGCCTAAGAAGCCTGGAGGCTCTGCCACAACAGAAGGAACCAGTAAAGCCGTACCAGGCCGGGAGCAGAAAGGAACCCACGTCGCAGGCCATACAGGCGAGAATACACGGAAAGCTCAGAAACGTGGGCTGTTACCCTATCAGGAGGAGATAGCCAGAAGGAGCACAGAAAGCACGGTAGGCCTACACCCTCACCCTGACCAGGGCCAATTTCCCCATTGCTCTCAGACATCCAGGTCCCCTCCTACCCGGGACTGTTTATGGGTCAGTTTACCTGTTTCAGTAAAGACCCTGGACTGCAACCTGTTGTCTGTGTGCTCCTTCGCGCCTCCAGCACTACCGGTACTGGGACTCTCACCACCATCACTCCCACCATCCATTATACTGCCCTGGGGCCGCACTCTTCCCGTGGGGAGTCACACTACCCTAGCTGCACACCTCATCAGCCCCAGCGGTCTGCAGGCAGCGGCGGTTCCTAATAACCGCAATCCACGGGTGGCGTAGTCGGACATAATCATCAGCACATAACGGACTACCACTGGCCTGACCACCCTGAGCCATGGAACCGGGTTGCCACTACTACTCCCACCGTTTGCCTATTGCCCGGATCTGAGTGCCCCACGGCCCAGGGGGCGAGTCAGGTGCAGAACTGTGGAGAGCTTTGAGGGTGAGAGCAATAAGTTTATATTGTACTCTGTAGAAGATGGATAACCAGTGTAATGACTGGCACAAGATGGAGGCATCGGAGAAGTGGCTGGACAGAAATACGACCCTGGCTGCCATAATCGGGACGGATTGGAGAGGAGAAAGTTTAGT
This sequence comes from Phyllobates terribilis, assembly GCF_046119375.1. Classification (NCBI taxonomy): domain Eukaryota; kingdom Metazoa; phylum Chordata; class Amphibia; order Anura; family Dendrobatidae; genus Phyllobates; species Phyllobates terribilis. The sequence continues at coordinate 104,690,502 of NW_027362769.1, read as the reverse complement.
AAGAGGGAGATCAATCAGCAGAGAGTTGCAGTAGTCCAGACAAGAATGAATAAGAATGAGTGTAATAGTTTTTGCAGTTTTAAAGGTGAGAAAAGGTTGGATTCTGGAAATGATTTTTAGATGCAGGTGACATGAGAGAGTGGGTGATCAGACATAGGGAAGTAAAGGAACGTTCTATGTCAAATATGACCCCAATACAGTGAGCATGCTGCTTGGAAGTTATGGTAGAACCACCTAAGTAAATTGCCATATTGGGTATCATCTAAGGCTAAATTCCACCCACCAGTACCATCTATGGCTAACTTCCACCTGCCAGTCCCATCGCTAGTTAACTTCCATCTGCCAGTATCATCTACAGCTCACTTCCATCTGCTAGTACCATCTATGTGACTCGCCCCCAGGGCCGTGGGGTACTCTTTGGAAGAAATCACGGTGGCTGCCCCAGGGCGGTCAGTGCACAAAGGGGTATCACTTATTAGTAAAAAGTTCAGAGAGTTCGTGACGCCACCTGTGGTGTCTGGTGAGGATCACCAGCGCTGCAACAGTCCTCTGAGGCAGATGTCAGGACAGACAAAGATGGTACGGCTCCCCACAGGCGGAGCGGGCCTCAGGACAGTGTAAAATAGATGAATGGTGTGCTGGGCATTGTAGTGTGGGGGAGGAAGAATGGCGCCGGAGAAGAAAAGGGACGGAAGCAGTACAGTGCAGTCGTCCAAGATTTTACTTACAGTTCTTAGGCAATTCACAAGTGCACTTTACAGGTGAAGGCATCCCTCGTCGCGTCGCGTTCACTGGACAGGGGTTCAATCCTTCTTCAAGCAGCTTAGGAATGCCTGGCGGAACCCCACTGTCTCGTGTTCCTACTTTGACCGTCTTCACACTTGGTCCTTCTCTCCTCTGCCCTACACTGCCCACTCTCAATCCCGCTCGGGTATGCTGAAGTCCTTCCTGTACGTCGGATCCGGGACCAACCTGACCCCCTGGAAATTAGAATGAAGCAACCGATCCCTCCTGACACCTGGCAGGAGCGGGGCGTACGGGTGCCGTCCTGCAAGCGCCATACCCCCTGGGATCCTTTCCTTAGAACGGAGCCTACTCCCTGCTCCCCTCCGGGGCCTCAGTCCTAGGCCCTTTGTAGTGGAGCAGAGCTCCTAAAGAACCTCTGCTCCCTGATTGCTCTCCAACTACTAGTCTCTCTGTTCTAAAATGGCTTCCCTTTTATATCTACTGTATAAGTGCTTCCTGTATCTGCTTCCTCCACCCACATCCACTATTGGTTCCCCCTACCTTTGGGTTCCCCCCTACTCCAGCCAGGGCCAGGGCTCAGCAGAAAACTACATTGCGTTTTGCCCCTCCTGCTGGCCTGGATCAGTGTGATGTTGGATGTGGGTGTTATGGGGTTCCGTGCGGCACTCCCATCTTACCTGAGTGAAGGGAGGCACCACACCTCTGAGTGAGGTGCAGTACCTCTGTGGCGACTGAACCCTCAGGGGTGCCACATATGCATAACTTTCAAATGCCAGTACCATCTACGGTGAACTTCTGCCTACCAGTAACAACTATGCATAACTTCCACCTAGTACCATCTATGGCTAACTTCCACCTGCCAGTACCAATTATGCCTAATCTCCATCTGACAAAATCATCTACCGCTAACTTCCATCTGCCAGTGCCATCTACTATGTGGGCCCCATTTTAGTGTATACAGGACTATGTGGGGCCATTATACTGTATGGAGGACTGTGTGGGGCTATTATACTGTATGGAGGAATATGTGGGGCCAATATTCTGTATGGAGGACTGTGTGGGGCTATTATACTGTGTGGAGGACTATGTGGGGCCTTTATACTGTATGGAGGATTATGTGGCGCCATTATTCTGTATGGAGGACTATGTGGGGCCCATTATACTGTATGGAGGAGTATGTGGGGCCATTATACTGTATGGAGAACTATGTGGGACCCATTTTACTGTATGGAGGACTATGTGGGCCCCATTATACTGTATGGAGGACTATGTGCGGCGAATTATACTGTACGGAGGACTATGTGGGGCACCTTATACTGTATGGAGGACTATGTGGGGCCATTATACTGTATGGAGGACTATGTGCGGCCCATTATTCTGTATGGAGGACTATATTGGGCCATTATACTGTATGGAGGACTATGAGGGGCCCATTATACTGTATGGAGGATTATGTAGGGCCATTATTCTGTATGGAGGACTATGTGGGGCACCTTATACTGTATGGAGGACTATGTGGGGCCATTATTCTGTATGGAGGACTATGTGGGCCCATTATACTGTATGGAGGGCTTTAAGGGATCACAGTTGGGGCATCATACTGAGTTGGGGTCACCATACTCTGCTCGAGGGGTACAGACGGGGCATCATACCGTGCGTGTGGAGGAATTCATTGTGGAGGTATCATACTGTGTTTGGGAGGCACTTTTGTTGGCATCATACTTTATTATTTGATGTATTTATTAATTCAAAGTTTTTTATGTTTGTTATTACATATTTAAATTAGGTCATTGGGTCATATGCTTTTTACTGCTCTTACATAACATATTTTATTAATCTAGTATGCCCCATTTGTGATTATGTGTTTTATTCTATTCTCAGATCTATTAATTAAAATGTACTTTGTTCTTGAGACAATCCCTTTAGGTTTGTTTCCATATGAAAAGGTTCATTATTACATTTGATAAGGAAAAACGTCCTCAATTGTAGACGTGGTTTAATATACATCAAGGTTGGCCGTGACTTTGTCCAAGTTTTTAATTTTTTTTTCTGTGTATTTGAGTTTGACATACCTGGTTTAAAAGAAAAGATTTCAAAGGGTAAGATGGGGTCGGTCATAGGAGATAACCAGAGATGACACGGGTTTGATAGCAAATAATGGAGTGACAAGGGGCGATAGGGAACAACAGGGGGATAATGAGAGATAATAAATGGGTATGACGGAGTGACATATGGTGGCAAAGAAAAAAAGACAGAGCAGAACCAACAGCCAAGGACCACAGACAGAACTATGGATAAAGTGTTACCCTAACTTCCACCAAACATGATTTTACATAGTTTTATTTTCAAATTCAAAGTTATGACACAGATTTTAGTACGGATTCTGTTCAGAAAACCTTGATAACACAGACAATAATCTGCAAACTGTGCGGGTGAATGAGTTTTTTACAGCACCAAATTAGTGAAAAAAGGAACATTTCTACAGAATCTGCATGGCTTTAAGAAAACCTCACGCAAATGTTCCCTTTGATTTACCTGCGCCTGTTCAAACTGTGAATTGCAGTTCTTATGATATGATGTGCAAATCCGACTTGTGCACGATGGTGGTATGAAAAAGGTCACTAGCCGGCTGAAACATCGCCATTATCACACTGTATAAACCTTTAGGTAAACACACATTGAAAGGGCCATTTTAACATCGCTCTACAAGAGCGACATTCCTTTGGGTGCAGGAATCGAGCCCTGGACCACACTTGCAGGATCTATACAGCTTGGTGCTACAGAACGTGTTTGGAAAAATTTTAAATCTATGTTAGAGAAGGTCACCAACCGTCCAGAAATTCCAGGACAGTCCGTAAAAGTAGGTCATTTTTTTTGCCCTGTCCGTAAAAAAAAAACATGATTTTTTTGACGTTGAACAAACTTTTACAAACTTTGTTTACTGTAATTATCATTTTATTTTTTACAGTGAATGCAGCTGATGACCCCATATTAGAACTATGGGCTGTAAAAATGGATCACTGATCAATGATTTATTACGATTTTTCAATGTGTCCATAAAAAATATTGTCTATCCGTGATTATTTGATAAGCTGTCCAGAGGAAAAAAAAAGTCAAGCTGGCAATCCTGAAAGTCACATACCTGCTTAGTCTCGACTCCTCTTGGATGCCAAATTGGTACCATTCTTCTATTTACTTTTCTTAAGCTAAAGGTATTTCAAATGGTAAATATCCCTTTAAGGGAATGTGTCATCAGAAAATTATATTTAGTTTAAATCAGGCTTTAATTTTAAATGTATTTTTTAAAAAGTTTTATTTATTTGTTTTTTTATTTTTTTAAATTACAGTCTATATTAGAAAAAAATTTAACGGAAATCTTGCAATTTTCACACTGGCCTAATATCAGATTAATACTTCCTTTCTTTTCAGTAGCCATATAGACTGACTCTGACCTGATGACTTGTATAGGAGAGTTTTCCTTGCATGCTCTGACCTCGGCAAAGGTCATTGTGAATGGAAGGGGAGGAGGTGAGCTGTGACATCTTCTTTTGCAAATGGTTTGTTCGAAGTTATTTATCTTGCATTAAGGTGCTGTTTGTCATTGTAAGTCATTGTAATCCTGTCTGTGGTGATAATGAGAATTCTGTGAAGTGTTATAGAACAGGAAGGATGAGTCTGGTCATATGTCTAGTGGCCAATGTGAAAATTGCAAGATTTGATTTATAAAAAAAACATAGATAGCAATCTGAAAAATGAAAAAAAAATCTTGATTTTTTTTTTTAAATACAATTGACACACTATCAGGTTTTTAAGTTTTATTGCTGCCATTGGGAGTGTCCTTAGCTAAAAAGAAAAGTTGAGGATCTCTAATTTAAAGGAAAGAGCATCCACTATACAGCTGGCCAGTCTGAGCAGTGACATGACTTCTCTTGCCACACAAATATAGTCGCTCATCTCTACGGTTGACATAAAAATGATGTAGATTATTATTGTCTCCAAGAAATGATGGGGTACATACTCCCTCCCTCAGAAACCAGGGAGATGCAAACGCTCAGTGTTATTTTCCTACAATATTCAGACTCCAGCTAGTACAATGGAGCTGTCATTAAATTCCCTGTCCTGTAATGATGCTGAGATGACTCTGCTCTATCTGACTCAGTGTATTCTGAAAAGATGACAGTTCAGGCAGAGAAAACAGGAAGTGGCATGATAGAATAAAAATGATACCAAAATGTTTTAAAAAGATCTTGATAATTATAACTGGTTTACTCAATGGGATCTGAGGATACTTTACCTTTAGAAAAGCAATGGCGGAATAAGAAGGAGAGCTTTTTTAAAGTTATAGCTAGTGTTGAGCCACCCCCGTAGTGTTCGAGTTCGGTTCGGATCGTCGAACACCCGTATGTTCGCCGAACTGTTCGTCGAACTGTTCATCGAACACCTTCGAACACCGTTAAAACCAATGGCAGGCAAACAAAAACACATAGAAACACATAGAAAACACCTTCAAAGGTGTCCAAAAGCTGACAAACTGCTCAGAAGACACAACTAACACATGGAAAAGTGACAAGTACATATAGTCATGCGAAAAGAAAAGAGGTGGAGGAGTAAAAGGAGGGGGAGACACAGATATAGGCATGTCATGCCCTTCTAAAACCAAAAAAGTGCGAAGCCGACACGGCCAGTCCGTTCCTGCCCGTGCCACCTCCGTGTCGCCTGGTTTGTGCCAGAGCCGCGGTGGACCCTGACGGCCAGCCCCCCCTCTCCCAATACTGGTGCCTGTCCGCTGGTGGGTCGAGCCCCTCCGCGATGGGGGGGAGTAACATCTGCAGAAGAAAGACCATCTTCCAGCCAAACTAAGATGTCTACTTCTTTCCGTCGACAATGTGATACGATCCCTTTCTTACGGACACGCCCATCGCTACAAATTCCAGATGAGGCACAAAAACAGCAGGTGCTTCAACAGATATCAAGTGCTCCTTCAAGTGGGCTCTCCTCCACCTCAACTTCAACATCACAAATACTCCAGTCCTCAGAGGTGTCACCCCAATCGCACTTGCTTCCTCACAGCTCCCAAGTCTCCAGCTGCCCGTCTGAGTATGGGGTAACACAGATGGTTGAGTCTGCACATCTGTTTACTCATACTATAGCCTGGGAAACGGAGGTCTGCTCCACAGCTTCTGTTAATCCAGACGAGGAAATGATCTGCACTGATGCCCAGAATCTTTATAAGTCGGATCCAGGACCAGATGAAGACAGGTTCTGAGCATAATGTAGACCCTCGTTCCCAAACAGTAACTCCTGTTGGTGGAGACAATGATGAAGACGATGATGAGACTCAAATACCTGATTGGAGCGACAACTTGACTTTTCGGTCAGGGCAGGAAGAGGTTGGCTCTGAGGACGACGGGTGTGAGAACACACAGGGTGATGATGACGAGGTTGGAGATCCCACTTACTGTCAACCCACAGTCAGCCAGTCAATGAGGTCAGCAGAGGAGGTGGAGGAGGATGTGACTAGCCCACGGGATGGGGATGACTCGGTACCCAGGCCTTTGCCTGTCCTTGGGGATGTCGCGGTGGTCGGCTCCCGGGCCCGTACCCTGGGGTCACTCTTTAAAAGGGTGGATAAAAGTGTATGCAGGGGGAATGCAGGACAGGCAAGACGCAGCTGGGTCAGAGCAAGAACGGGAACGGACACGGTAGTCACTTCAGTACCTTTTACTGGTGGAAATTCAGGCACATCCCGGAGCACTGTAGGGTGAAGGGTGCATATCAGGATCCTCCCCAATGAGCAGGTGTAGGGCCTCCTGTTTCTTGCCTCTGCGTAGTAAGTTTCTGACCTGCCTGGAGCTAGGCCGAACTTTGTCTCTGTCCTGCGCTGGCTGACCTTATGGTAGGGCCTTGTCTTGGAGTTCACGCTCCCAGTATGCGGTGCCTAAGCGTCTCCTGGCTCTGTTACGTATCAGCACCTTAGCGATCCTGTGACTTGTAGTTCTCCAGGGATTACGGTTATGCCTTACTGGGTCATAGAGATCCCGGTAAGCTCGGATCCGGTGTCTGGTAAATGCTTCGGGGTGAGCTGGTTAAGCTCCTCTGCCCCTTATGTACTAACTCGCCACTCGCCTTCGGCCTACTCGGGCCCTCTCTAAGCTATACACACTAACGGCAGCATGCCGTGCTTCACCGATCTTATGGCGCCGGCACAGCTTAAGCTCTAACTGGGCTTCCTGAATCTAGCTAGCAGGAGCCTCGTGCTCCACTGTTGAACTATTAACTGAGTTCTCTAGACTAGACTGAGCTCCACTGCAGACTGACCTCTCTTAGGCTTCTCTACTGCAGGAACTCTTCAGAGGAACTGAACTGCCTAGCTCCACCTTCCCTATTTATATCCCTAACGGGCTCCCTCTGCTGGTCTGAGGTGGAAGGTGGAGATGTGTGAATGTTTATGGGGGCCTCTTGTGCAGGATTCCATCAATGCCCTCTTCTAGGATCTGTGATACCAAGCGCAGCGGGGCGTCACAGATGCTATTGACGACGAGGTTAGGTTGCGCCTTCCTGGACAGAGACGGAGTACTGGAAGCACGTCAACAACTGCATCCTCAACCACAACTCTGCCTCTGATCACAAGTCGTAGTGGCACTTCAGGTCGCATGGGCTCTAAGCCTTGCATAGCCTGGGCATTTTTTCAGATCGATAAGGATGACCCAACTCGTGTTATCTGTAATATTTGTCACCAAAAGCTAAGTAGAGGCCAAAAAATCCATAGTTTGAGTACTTCATGCATGAACCGTCACATGGACATGAAGCATAAGTTTCAGTGGGAAGCTCACTGTGCTACAATGCGGCCTAGCGGGCCGGGCCAACCACCGTCTGCCTCATCTTGTGCATCCGCGGCATCTTCATCCTCTGTGACTGGGGGGACAGCAGTCACACATGTTTTTGGACGCAGACCTGCCACCTCTTTACCCACAACAGCCAGTTTGATTGGCAGGTCGTCAGTTCATTTGGAAGTGGAAACACCTGCTGGTGTTGAGCGCTCTCTGACATCGAGAGCACCACCTTTGGATCAAGGCAACCTAACATGTCCGCCTGCATCTTCCTCACAGACCGGCAGTTTGCTGGGGACACGCTACTCAACCCCGTCTAAGCACAACAGCCAGCCCTCGGTCCCTCAGATGTGGACAAGTAAAAGACCATTTCCTCCTAGCCATGACAAAGCTAAGAGGTTGAATTTCACCATCTGCAAGCTGTTGGCTACAGAAATGCTGCCTTTCCGCCTGGTGGACACAGAGGATTTTCGATACCTTATGTCCGTCGCAGTGCCCCAGTACCAGATGCCCATTCGGCACTACTTCTCAAAGAAAGGTGTGCCTGCGCTCCACCAGCATGTCGCACACAACATCACCGCTTCTTTGAGAAACTCTGTGTGTGACAGGGTGCATTTCACCACAGACACTTGGACGAGTAGGCATGGACAGGGGCGTTACATGTCGCTGACTGGGCACTGGGTAACTATGGTGACAGCAGGACAAGGGGCTGCTCTCCAAGTCTTACCGTCCCCACGAGTTGTGCGTCAATCCTCTTTATCTCGAAGTTCCTCCAATGCTTCTGCCTCCTCAACCTCCTCTCAGTCCTCCACCTGCACCCAAAGCCTGTCTGGTAATGCCACCTGCTTTCTAACTGCACAGAAGGAATCCTGCACACCTCCTTACTATGCTGGCAGCAGGGCTCAACGACATCAGTGTTTACTTTGAAATGTCTGGGAAATGTGAGTCACACAGCTGAGGAGTTGTGGTCAGCTCTGGAGACCCAGTTTCATGAATGGTTGTCTCCACTGGACCTACAACCAGGGAAGGCCGTGTGCGACAATGCTGCAAACCTGGGTGCGGCCCTTCGCCGGGGCAATGTCACACACGTGCCTTGTATGGCTCACGTGTTGAACCTGGTTGTCCAGCAATTTTTAGCCCACTATCCCAGACTAGATGGCCTTCTGCAGAGGGCACGGTCTCTGTGTGCTCACTTCCGCCGTTCGCATCCCGCAGCTCAACGACTTACATCTCTACAGAAGTCGTTGGGCCTGCCAGTTCACCGGCTGAAATGCAATGTGCCGACACGGTGGAATTCAACTCTGCACATGTTGCAGCGACTGTGGCAGCACCGACAAGCCCTGGTGCAATACATTCTGACGTATAGCCTGGGCCAACGAGATCCAGAGGTGGGGCAAATCACGCTGCAGGAGTGGTCTCAGATCAGGGACCTATGAAGTTGACGCGCCCCTGGGCTGTGGGGTACCCGGAGCCGGGCCGGTAGACGCTGGGGGTTGTAGTCACTGTGGCGGTGACCCGGTCCGTGACCGGGGGCGGTCAATCCAAGGGTAATTTGTATATATGGGTTTTATAATGTCCCACTACGCCACCTGTGGAGTGCGGCCAAAGGGGCCGCCGCTGCGGAACAGTCCTCTGAAGCTGGTGGTTTTGCAGCAATGGTATTATTACTCCCCACAGGAAGAGTGTAGCTTCAGGGCAGTGTGGGTGGATGATGGTGGCTGTAGTGCAGCGAGTCAGTAATGAACACAGAGTCCGTGTGATGCAGTCCCAAGATCTTTACTCACAGTTGTTGCAGTTCAGATTACAGGTACCAGAGCAATCTCCCCCGTCGTGCTGTGCGTACTCAGTGAGGGGCTCAGTCCACCCCCAGATAGCTCCACAGTACTTAGCAGGACCCCTTCTGTGTGTCCTTTCTCTGGCCTTCTCCCTGCACCTCACACCCAGTGACACTTCTATCCGGTATCCTCGGGCCTTGGCGGGCGACGTGTGTTCCGTCCCCTGGGTCCTATGTGGCTACCTTCTTAGTGAGACTGGTGTGGACTTTGGCCTGCAGTACATGAAATGCTGCAGCCTCCAGTTTCTAGTTGAGCCTTGCTGTTTCTCCGCTAGTTGAGGGACCGGTTCCCCTTATCTGGCCTGACCCCTCTACCTCCTGGTAGCAGCGGGCGTACGGGTGGCCTTCTGCACGGCCCGTTCCCCTAGGGTCCCTTCGGTTCCTGTAGCCTTCCTGCTCCCAATCCTCTCTTCTCTCCTTCAGTCCTGGGCCTCTCAGGCTAGGTCCGCCTCCGGAGCAGAGCTCATGCAGAGCCTCTGCTCCTGTCACTTCTCCTCCTCTGACTGGCTTGCTCTTTCTAAGATGGCTTCCTATTTATACTCTCCCTGTCATGTGCTCCCCTAAGCTGCTCCCCTAAGCACCCACTACAAAGGACCCTCCCGCCAGCTAGGGACCTGGGACTGTGTTCTCCCTTAGGAGCAATCTCGACCTACCCCCACTGCGGGTATGTGTTGGATGCAGGTGTTAGGGTCCCGAGCCATACTCCTTCCTTACCTGAGGGTGAGATACCACACCTCTGGGTGAGATGCAGTAACTCTGTGGCGACTGAACCCTCAGGGGCGCCACACACCCTTCTGCACAGTTTTGAAATGGCGACGAAGATGTTTAGTGCTGACGACGATGCCATTATCAGCATGACTATTCCGGTGATTTACATGCTGGAGCACACGTTAAACAGAATTCAGAGTCAAGTGGTGGGACAAGAGGAGGTGGAGGAAGTAGAGGAGGAGTCGTATGCGGAAGGGATAACATCTCCAAGGTCCAGACGGTCGGCAGCACCAAGGCGGCAGGCATGGGAGGGTGGGGGAGATGGATTAACCAGGGCGCATGGTAGCAGCCAAACTGTTGAGGAAGGTGCAGGAGCCGAGGAAGAAGTGGAGGACGAACTGGCGATGGGCATGTAAGACTCATCAGATGAGGGAGACCTTGATCACATTTCTGTTGTGCGAGGTTGGGGGGAGAGGGCAGAGGAAGGAAGCATGATTCTTACCTCGCTACCAACACAACAAGGACTTGGTCCTCCTGGATGCGCAAGACACATGAGTGCCTTCTTGCTGCACTACCTGCAACATGACCCTCGGATTGTCAGAATTCAAAGTAATCCCGACTACTCGGTTGCCACACTCTTAGATCCCTGGTACAAAAGTAAATTTGCCGAAATAATTCCTGCCATAGAAAGGGATTCACGCATGCAGGAGTATCTGCAGACGCTGTTGCAGAATCTTACATGTGCTTTTCCACAAAACACCAGTGGTGCACGCAGTGAATCTCACAGTTCTAACTTGCAAACCGTGTGACTGTCGAGTCTTCATCACTCAAACCGTAACAGTAACACAGTATCTGCTGGTAACAGCAATTTTGTGGAATCGTTTTACCACTTTTTTAGACCATCCTTTGCAAGGCCACAGGAGACAAGAAGTCTGACACATAGTCAACGCCTAGAGAGGATGGTACAGGAGTATCTCCAAGTAAACATCGAAGCCATGACTGTGTCACTGGACCCTTGCTCATTTTGGGATTCCAATCTTGAAAAATGACCGGAGCTCGCCACTCACGCCTTGGAGATCTTGTCGTGCCCTGCAGCCAGCGTTCTCTCTGAACGTGTGTTCAGCGCTGCTGGTGGTGTGCTGACAGATAAGCGCACTCGGCTGTCCACTGAGAATATAGACAGACACGTTCATAAAGATGAACAAATCATGGATTCGCAAGGACTTTTCTACCCCTGTGTCATCCTGGGGAGACTAAAAGCTTGAGGATTTGGTAAAATCACCTCACCAACCATTTTAAGCAACTGTGGGGCTATTGATGCCACTTAACCCTAGAATGCATGACCATAAAAATCTACACTTTCACATACCTGGTGCCTTTTAGGCCCGTGTGCAAATAACATGGAATAACTCAAACTCAAATGACAAACAACTATATACATGAAGAATACCTAGAGTTTCAAAATTCTAACTAAAGTAATCTTGCAGAAAATAGAAAACAATTAACAGGGCGGGCCTGCGAGGCCCCAGGTATGCGTTCTAGGGTTAAGTGGTGTCTGTGCCACAATTTTGGGAAAAAATGGAGACTCTTTTTGGAGTTCCCTTGCTGTGTCTTACGTGACGTTGGCATCGTCAATTTCAGGTGGGTTGGGTCGCCCCCCCCCCCCCCCTTTTAACTGTAAGAAACTACATACACTATGGCTTGGGGTAACACAGATGGTTGAGTCTGAAGAGCTGTTTACTCAGAGGTCTGCTCCAAAGCTTCAGTGTCTGCTAGTCAGCGTAGAATTTTTAACTGCATCTAGCATAGGCAATACTTCGGGCATAGTAGCCCAGCTGCGAAGCAAGCTGCACCGCCTGTGTATCTAATAAGAATTTTTAAATGCATCTAGCCTAGGCAGACTGTGGGAACCCCCAACCAAACCCAGACGCTCAGCCCCCCTACCGCCCCCCTTTCCTTGACAATACAATAATGTAACTCTTACAACTGGATGGGTGAGGATCGGTCACAGCTTTATTAATTCTTTATACTCATTCCATTAGAAAGGCATTTTATTTCTAAAATAATTCAGCTTGTTGCAGCATGCCCTGGGTCTCCACTCCGGCAAGTTGGCCAACAAGTGTAACTCTCCAACATGTCTTTTCTATTTCCAGGCCACTGAGGATCCTGCGTACTCGTATGCAGGACTCTGACCCCCACCCATCACTCTTAACGTTTGTTCCACTCCGTCCTGGAGTCCTGACAGGAATATGTCCAGTCCAATATCCATTAAGTGAACATCGTCGGGCCGTATGAGGCCTGCTTTATCTCCTTCCAGTTGTCGGTGTCGTATCACTACACCGCCTCTGTCTCTTCTAAATTTTGCCATCCGAATATTTATTACCCGCCTTGTCCGTTCGATGGCCGTGATGTCTCGCGCACCTTGCCATACCGCTATCGGCACAATCTCTAACCATACTATAGTTAGTTTTGTGAAAAATTCTCTGAAGCGCTCATTGTCTAGTTTCATTATTGCCATTAGTTATGCGCTCTTGTGATGGCCTAGGTTGTTTCCCCCGGCCTGTATAACTAAGATGACCAGACCTCTTGCCTCTCTCCCTACCTTGATTACCTCCATTAGTACCTGTGGCCATTGCAGGCCTCTAATACCTCTCCAATTGAAATATGTGTTATGAAACTCTAATTTCCTCCCGCCTGGGCGGACTTTCGCCCTTTTTTCTGCCCAATATATATACGAGTGGCCTATCACCCACACTGTTGGCTTAGCGTCACCTGTAAAAGAAACAAACCACGTTAGGATAACAAGTCCGGTCTTATGTATCTCACCAAACACATGGATCGCCATCTCCCTATCCTCTGAACTTCCGTTTCTGACAGTCCTGCTCTTGCTGCTTCCGTGGCCGCACCTATGCGGAATGAGTGTGTCCCGTAATCTTTGGGGTGGTTCCCTGCCGATGTTATGCATTTATTAAATATAGCTTGGAACTGGTATCTTGATAATGGCGTTCCATCAATGTGTGATAGGAAGAAATTACTTTGTGATCTGATGGTTATATATGTTTTTACTATTGTTACCCGACTCAGTGTACCGTTTGTGGGTTGTAGATGTACCCAAGTGCCCCTGCCCGCTGGAACCGTTTTCGATTGGCGTATGCGTAGAAGTATTGCATTATTGGCTATGATGGTGCAGAAAAAAATTATATTGAATTTGCAACCTGCTGGAGGTTAGTATAGATGGACTAATAGAACAAGTCCCACACACTGCTACAAGCCGAAGCCCAAATATTTTTTCAGAGCTAGATGCAGATAAAAATTATTTTGAATTTGCAACCTGCTGGAGGTTAGTATAGATGGACTAATAGAACAAGTCCCACACACTGCTACAAGCAGAAATATTTTTTCAGAGCTAGATGCAGAAAAAAATTATATTGAATTTGCAACCTGCTGGAGGTTAGTATAGATGGACTAATAGAACAAGTCCCACATACTGCTACAAGCCGAAGCCCAAATATTTTTTCAGAGCTAGATGCAGATAAAAATTATTTTGAATTTGCAACCTGCTGGAGGTTAGTATAGATGGACTAATAGAATGATGCTATGCCCAAAAGGTTTTACTTCACTAGGTGCAGTAAAAAAAATTGTATTCTATACACAGGTGGTGTAGCTTGCAACACAGATAGGCTACTCCACTGACTAACACACACTGCAAGAGCACAAAAAGGATTTGCTTTGCTAGATTTAGCCAAATGCTGTGAAAAAAACTTGCACAGCACTGGCACAGACCTGCCTGGCAAAAACTGATAGGAACTGATGTAACCTAGCCCTGAAAAGGACTGCAATTACAATTAGTCTTTACTCCCAACCTATCTATTTAAGAGCACAGACCTGCCTGATAAAAGTCGTAGGAAATTATGTAACCTAGTCCTTAAAAGGACTGCAATCACAACTATTCCCTACTCCCAAGCTATCTGTAGATTTGTGTGAAAATTGGCTTCAAATTAACAAAGTATAGCGCACACAGCAACAGCAGTGCCGTCTAACACACAGCTGCAGCAGTGAGAAAATGGTGGCGACGGGGAAAATGGTTGGGTTTTATAGGGCAAGGACATGTGACATACACTGCCAATGACACATGCCCTTGCTTGTGTGAAAAAAAGCACTTCGCTCCGTGTGTGCGCTGCTGATAGCCTGACAGATTGCACCTCCCCACTGTAAATGCGGGAAAGAGAAAAAAAATGGAGATCTTCATTATTTCTGCAGAGATCCATTCCCTGCCCCTCCCCCCACCCCGCTGTACACTCAAACTGCGTATTAACATTAATTTTCAGCATTACTGAGAAAAAATCCAGTTATGATTTTGGTGCACGAACAGTTATCGAACATAACCTCGAACAGCCGAATTTTTTTCAAATCGTTCGGGTTCGCCGAACGGCTCGAACACCGCCCAAAACAGCTCGAATTTGAGATTGACGAATAGTTCGAGTCGAACAACACTCATCTCTAGTTATAGCTCATTACATAAAGACACAGTAGATCTTAAAGGGAACCTGTCACCAGTTTTTCCCTATATAAAATAAAGCCACCACCTTTAAGTCACCTTAAATAAAAGACCAGCAACCTGTTTATAAGAGCCCAGTACTTCATATATCAAAGAAAAAATTTTTTATAATCCTCCCATGCCAGATGGCCTCTCTGGTCTGTGCTTTGCACTTCCTCTGTCCCAGCAATCGCCAGCCCTCCTGTCTTGATTGACGTGCCTGACGTCATCCACAGAGTCTGATACAATTATACTGCTCCTGTTCCCAACTATGCAGGTGCAAGATTTGACCAGACTCTGGATGATGTAGGAGATAGGTGGGCAGCTATTGTGGGGACAGAGCAGGTACCCAGCACAGACCAGGGACAAACATTGGACCGGACTGCACTGATTAGCATACAGCAAAGGAGTATTATAAAAGGGTTTTCTTTCTTATGCAGAGGAGCTGGGCTCTTATGAAAAGGTTGCTGGAGTGCTGTTTAAGACGACTTAAAGGTGGTGGATTTAGTTTACATAGAATAAACCTGATGACAGTTTCCCTTTAAATGTTGTTCCATCCCTGGAACCAACTTCTTTGTAATAAGGCCAAGTTCACACGTTCAGTATTTGACCAGTATTTTACAGTTTCATAGGTTTTAAGGTTGAAAGTAGACTTAAGTCCATTGAGTTCAACCTATAGCCCAACATGTTGATCCAGAATAAGGCAAAAAGATCACTATTTGTAAGCCAAAACCAGGAATGGAACAATCAGAGGAAAAGTATAATAGAAACATGTTCACCACTTTTTTCACCCACTTCTGATATTGGCTTACAAATACTGATGTAAAATACTGACCAAATACTGAACGTGTGAATGTGGCCTAGCTGTGCTCATAGTTCATTTTGTACATGCAACATTTTCATATTATTCTAGACAAACATCAATTTTCCAAGCTTGTAGAGGTCCAGCTGGAACGTACAATCTCACCATGATACATATTAAACTCCCCCACACCTGTAAATATTATCCATTGTCACGTTTTATTACCCAGAAGATAATCTATGATCGCTATTTACTTAATTGCTCGGAGGTGGTGGTGGGGGGGAGACCCTCACATAGGTGTCTGCCTGTTTGGAATCTTGTGACTTTCCTGCCTTGAGATTTACGGTTTAGCGCCATTTTTTTACTTTCAGAATTTAAGTGCTTGAAGTGTAAAGGGCACATTTTACTAGTTAAGTGCAACAGCCGTGTCTACATGCTCTACTCCCCAGAAACACAAGAAATACAGTATGATTAGAAATTAGTGGTCAGCCCTGCAGTCACTGATTAATATTAGGCTTATTCACTCAGTAAAACTCTTTGTCAGATTTATGGCTTCCCTCTTGACTAATTTTGTAGACAGACAAAGGTAATATGTAACGTACGTTTAACTCCAGAAAGCGGCTATGTCATCAGTGACTTTGGAGTAGAAGAGAGCGGTATGTGTCCTGTGTGTGAGCCTACAGAGCACAGTTGCAGTCTGTAACACCCCATAACAAGTTCTAAATCTGTCATCAGAACATGAATTTTATATTAAGCTCCTTTTCACTGCATGAGCCAGGAACTTAAGAGGGAAACATTCAGTATCATTTATGCTGGTGCTGGGTCAAGCATGACATCACTCTCCCATTTGAAGGGCTATAATGAGGTGAAAAGACAGTTTTAAAATAACATAACACTTTATATGGTGGAAATTATGGATATGCTCGTTTTAATATCGCTGCTTAGTGCTCTGGGGAGTTTTAGAGGATTGGATTTGGCGTATGGAAATGGTACCTTAAAGTGAACTGACATGAGGTTAAACATACTTGTTGCTTTGGGTGGCAGAGTATTTATGAAATACCAGTGGAAAAACTGGAAAATTAAACATTAAATATTGAAAATTTTGCTAGTCCAAAGTTTACCTCGTTAATCTGTGGCCCTTTATGTAAGAGATTGTCCTGGTTCCATTGATGATCACTAGTGTTGAGCCACCCCCGTAGTGTTCGAGTTCGGTTCGGTTCGTCGAACACCCGTGTGTTCGCCGAACTGTTCGTCGAACTGTTCGTCGAACACCTTCGAACACCGTTAAAACCAATGGCAGGCAAACAAAAACACATAGAAACACATAGAAAACACCTTCAAAGGTGTCCAAAAGCTGACAAACTGCTCAGAAGACACAACTAACACATGGAAAAGTGACAAGTACATATAGTCATGCGAAAATAAAAGAGGTGGAGGAGTAAAAGGAGGGGGAGACACAGATATAGGCATGTCATGCCCTTCTAAAATCCAAAAAGTGAGAAGCCGACACGGCCAGTCCGCTCCTGCCCGTGCCACCTCCGTGTCGCCGGGTTTGTGCCAGAGCCGCGGTGAACCCTGATGGCCAGCCCCCCTCTCCCAATACTGGTGCCTGTCCGCTGGTGGGTCGAGCGAGCCCCACTGTGGTGGAGGCAGCTCTAAGCTTTTTAATTTAAATTGTCTCTCTAATTTGAATGAATACACTTTAAATCCATTTACAAGGATCTATTGGAGGGCAAGTCTCATGCCAGCAGCCGCGTAATTCCAGCTCCAGTAGCGTCCACTAAAGCTGCTGCAGTTAAAAAGCTTTTATAAGGATCGAGCTCGGCTGTCCACCGCAAGGCATCCTACTGCCAGTCCCAGCCCCTATGCCTTGGGGTGCCTCCTGATGCTCTTCACTGAGTATCCCATGGTCCCGAAGCATTTCCTTTGAAAAAATTAAGTGTCTAAACTACAGGTGGTGTAGCTTGCTTAACAGCCGGGATAATCCGCTGACTAGCAGACACTGCTACTAGGCACAAAGTATTTCCTGGGCTAAATGCAGTTAAAAATTTGTAATTAGATACTCTCGTTGGATGCTGAGAAAGCATTCCATAGAGTCTCCTGGCACGCCATATATGATTCTCTTAAAAAGCTTGGGGTAGGGGTCTAGGGGACCCTTTTATAGCCAAAATCACGACCCTGTATCACAATACGTCAACTAGGCTGAAGATAAATGGAACTGTAGCACCCTGAGGGCTTGGTTGCTACAGAGGTATTGCACCTCACCCAGAGGTGTGATATCTCACTCTCAGGTAAGGATGGAGTGTGGATCAGGACCCGACACCTGCATGCATTACACCACATTGCTGTGGGGCAGGGCGACCAATATGCCTCTGAGATGGGCACGACAGTCCCTGTCCCTGGCTGGAGTGGGGGGAGGGAACACTGAGGAAGGGGAACCCTGTAGTGCAGGAGCAGGGAGGAAGCAGTTCCTGGGTGCATTGAGAAGGGAGTATAAAAGGTGGGCACCATCTTAGTTCAGTGCAGAGAAGTCTGAGCAGAAGTGGCAGGGAGCAGGGGCTCTGCATGAGCTCTGCTCCGGAGGCGGGCCTAGTAACAGAGGCCCAGGCCTGGAAGAGGGAGAAGGAAGGAAGAGGAGCGGAGAAGGCTCCAGGAACGAGGAATAAAGGGATCCCAGGGGTGCAGACGGGCGAGTCGCCACCGCACGCCCGAATTCACCTGCGTGGAGGGGTCAAGCCAAAGGGGGAGACCGGTCCCCGAAACTAGTGGAGGCAGGAAACGACCCTCAGCTAGAAACCGGAGGCTGTGACATTTTATGTGGCGCAGCCCCTCGCTACACCCGCTAGGAAGGCACCACATAGGGTCAGGGAAACTGGCGCCAAGTTTACCAAGAGGAGGCCCGAGGCAGCCGGACAGAAGGGTTGGTAAGAAAGGCCAGACAAAGGACACACAAAGGGGGTCCTGTGAAGCGCTCCAAAGTTATCTGGGAGTTGTCTGAGCCCCTCACCTGGTGAGCACAGTACGACGTGGGCAGCCGTTACCTGCAGACGTGGTCTGGATAATAAGAACTGTGAGTAAAGGCCCTGGACTGCATCACTGACTCCGTGTCGTTACTGCTGCTGCCCTGCACCATCACCCCCATCCTCCGCATACACTGCCCTGAGGCTATACTCCTCCCGTGGGGAGTTATGCTACGCTCTGCTGCACCCACAACACCAGCCTCAGCGGTCTGCCCTGCAGCGGCGGTTCACTCTGACCGCAATCCACGGGTGGCGTAGTCGGACATTTAAACATCAAAACCACATAATTAGTTCCGCCACTGGTTTGACCACCCTGAGCCACGGAACCAGGTCGCCGCCACGAAGACTACAACCACCAGCATCCACCAAAAAGGGTCCGGCTCCGGGTGTCCCAAGGCCCAGGGGGTGCATCAGAACATTTTCATCACCTTTCACAATCACCAATGGGACAAGGCAGGGATGTCCTCTGTCCCCTCTCTTATACATCCTAGTGACGGAGCACCTGCTCTCATCAATTCGCCATAACCCCAATATTAGGTGGATTGAGGTGGGAGGCACCGAGTACAAGTGCTCTCTATTTGCTGATGATGTCCTAGTATATATCACTCAATCACATATATCCATCCATGCTGTTATGGCTGAAATAGATCACTTTGTTACATGGTCAAATTTTAAAATCAATGCAGCGAAGTCTGAGGCCCTTGATGTCTCCCTCCCCAAATCCATATAGGATTACATCCAGTCCAACTTTCCCTTTGCCTGGCCCTCACAGGGTATCAAATACTTAGGAATTCCTATTCATAGAGACCTCTCCCATCTATGTTATCTTAATTTTGGGCCCTTTATTGAACAACTCCATACAGACCACGGTTGGCAAGTTAGAACTGTAAGATTCACTACGTGAACCACTGGTGTTTTGTGGAAAAGCACATGTTCCAAATTATTATGCAAAAAGTGTTTAGGAGTGATAAGGGAAGAATTTGTTTGTTTGTCAGTTAAACTCATTGATGGTGATGTGTGTCAAGGCTCTTTATATCACTGTAAGCAATTGCAGACACCTGTGCTAATTAGTTTGGCAGGTGTGTCCAATGAAAGGCAAGACTACTTAAGAAGGTTGTCTCACATTATTAAGCAGCCTACATTTTCTGCCAAAATGGGAAAGAAAAAGGATGTGTCGGATGCTGAGAAGCAACAAATTGTGGAGTGTTTAGGTCAAGGCATGACTACAATCAACATTGTGCGATGATCAGGATGAAGTGTCTTGGCAATCAAGAAGTATATAGCTGATTCATAGTACACACGTGTGCGTGCTGATAAGGGCAAATTGAGGACTCTTTCCTACAGGCAATTACGTCAGGTTGAAAGAGCAGCGGCAAAAAAGCCTTGTCATAGCAGCAGACAAGTTTTTGAAGCTGCTTGTGCCTCCAACGTCCCCCGAACAACAAGATGCAGGGTCCTTCAGAGGTTTGCAGCTGTGCATACGCCATCCTGTCGACCTCCTCTATCCACTTCACACAAGCAGAAACGGCTCCAGTGGGCCAAACATTACATGAAGACTGATTTCAAAACTGTTTTGTTCACGGATGAGTGCCGTGCAGCGCTCGATGGTCCAGATGGATGGAGTGGAGGATGGCTGGTTGATGGACACCCCACGCAAACACGGCTACAGCGCCAACAAGGAGGAGGTGGAGTAATGTTTTGGGCTGGAATCATGGGGAGAGAGATTGTCGGTCCCTTTAGGATCCCTGAAGGCGCTAAAGATGAACTCCATAATGTATGTGGATTTTCTCAAACAGCACTTCCTGCCATGGTTCAAGAAGAAGAACCATGTATTTCACAGCAAGATCATTTTTCTGCATGATAATGCACCATCTCATGCTGCACATAAAACATCTGCATCTCTGGCTGATATGGGCATAAAAGGGGACAAACTTATGGTGTGACCCCCATGCTCCCCTGACCTGTACCCCATTCAGAACCTTTGGAGCATCATTAAAAGGAGTGTCTATGATGGCGGGAGGCAGTTCACATCTAAGCAACAGCTCTGGGAGGGTATTCTGTCCTCATGCAAAACAATTGAAGCAGAAACCATCCAAAACCTGACAAATTCAATGGACGAGAGAGTTCAGAAGCTCCTTTCGAACAAGGGGTCCTATGTGAAAATGTAACATCACCTAGAATAAAGTTTTGAGTTGAAAACTGTTTGATTTCAGTTTCTAACAACCTGCTAATGCTTATAATTTCAAAAATGACCATTTTTTTGGTCTTTATTAAAATGAAAAGGTTGATCGAAAAGTTTGGGGGATCTAAGAGTGTGGCAACCCAGTAGTCATGATTACTTCGAATTCTGACAATATGAGGGTCATGCTGCAGGTAGTGCAGCAAGAAGGCACTTATGTGTCTTGCGCATCTCGGAGCCCCAAAATTATTTTCCGGGCTAGATGCAGCTAAAAATTATTATTAATTTTAAATCTGGTGAAGCTTTAGTATAGATGGCCTAATAGGATCAGTGCTGCACACTGCTACAAAGCCCAAATTATATTCCAGTCAAGATACAGATAAACATGATTAGTAATTTTAAATCTGGTGGAGCTTATTATAGATGGCCTAATAGAATCAGTGCTGCACACTGCTACAAAGCCCAAATTATTTTCCAGCCAAGGTACAGATAAACATGATTAGTAATTTGAAAGCTTAAAACGGTTGGTAGGGTGATTTTAACCAATCATCAAGCTTTTACTCTCCCCAGGATGACACAGGGGTAGAAAAGTCGTTTCGGATCCATGATTTGTTCATCTTTATGAACGTGAGTCTGTCTACATTATCAGTGGAGAGCCGCGTGCGCTTATCTGTCAGCACACCACCAGCAGCGCTGAACACACGTTCAGACAGAACGCTGGCTGCGGGGCATGACAAGATCTCCAAGGCGTAAGTGGCTAGCTCCGGCCATTTATCCAGATTGGAAGCCCAAAAAGAGCAAGGGTCCAGTGACACAGTCGTGGCTTCAATGTTTACTTGGAGATACTCCTGTACCATCGTCTCTAGGCGTTGACTATGTGTCAGACTTCTTGTCTCCTGTGGCCTTGCAAAGGATGGGCTAAAATAGGGGTGAAATGATTCCAAAAAATTGATGTTACCAGCAGATACTGTGGTTCTGTTACGGTTTGAGTGCTGAACACTTGACGGTCCCACGGTTGGCAAGTTGGAACTGTGAGATTCACTACGTGCACCACTGGTATTTTGTGGAAAAGCACATGTAAGATTCTGCAACAGTCTCTGCTGATACTCCTGCATGCGTGCATCCCTTTCTATGGCAGGAATAATTTCTGCAAATTTACTTTTGTACCGGGGATCTAACAGTGTGGCAACCCAGTAGTCAGGATTATTTCTAATTCTCACAATTCGAGGGTCATGTTGCAGGTAGTGCAGCAAGAAGGCACTCATGTGTGTTGCGCATCCAGGAGCACCAAGTCCCTGTTGTGTTGGTGGCGAGGTAACAATCATGCTTCCTTCCTCTGTCCTCTCCCCCCAACCTCGCACAACAGAAATGTGATCAAGGTCTCCCTCATCTGATGAGTCTTCCATCAGTTCGTCCTCCACTTCTTCCTGGGCTCCTGCACCTTCCTCACTAGTTTGGCTGCTACCATGCGCCCTGGTAAAACCATCTCCCCCACCCTCACATGCCTGCCGCCTTGGTGCTGCCGACCGTCTGGACCTTGCAGATGTTAGCCCTTCCGCATACAACTCCTCCTCCTCTACTTCCTCCACCTCCTCTTGTGCCACCACCTGACTCCGAATTCTGTTTAACATGTGCTCCAGCATGTAAATCACCGGAATAGTCATGCTGATAATGGCATCGTCAGCACTAAACATCTTCGTCGCCATTTCAAAACTGTGCAGAAGGGTGCATAGGTCCCTGATCTGAGACCACTCCTCCAGCGTGATTTGCCCCACCTCTGGATCTCGTTGGCCCAGGCTATACGTCAGAACATATTGCACCAGGGCTTGTCGGTGCTGCCACAGTCGCTGCAACATGTGCAGAGTTGAATTCCACCGGGTAGGCACATCGCATTTTAGCCGGTGAAGTGGCAGGCCCAACGACTTCTGTAGAGATGTAAGTCGCTGAGCTGCGGGATGCGAACGGCGAAAGTGAGCACACAGCGACCGTGCCCTCTGCAGAAGGCCATCTAGTCTGGGATAGTGGGCTAAAAATTGCTGGACAACCAGGTTCAACACGTGAGCCATACAAGGCACGTGTGTGACATTGCCCCGGCGAAGGGCCGCACCCAGGTTTGCAGCATTGTCGCACACGGCCTTCCCTGGTTTCAGGTCCAGTGGAGACAACCATTCATGAAATTGGTTCTCCAGAGCTGACCACAACTCCTCAGCTGTGTGACTCACATTTCCCAGACATTTCAATGTAAAAACCGCCTGATGATGTTGAGCCCTACTGCCAGTATAGTAAGGAGGTGTGCAGGATCCCTTCTGCGCAGTTAGAAAGCTTGTGGCATGACCAGACAGGCTTTGGGTGCAGGTGGAAGACCGAGAGGAGGTTGAGGAGGCAGAAGCAGTGGAGGAACTTTGACATAAAGAGGATTGACGCACAACTCGTGGGTACGGCAAGACTTGGACAGCAGCCCCTTGTCCTGCTGTCACCATAGTTACCCAGTGCCCAGTCAGCGACATGTAATGCCCCTGTCCATGCCTACTCGTCCAAGTGTCTGTGGTGAAATGCACCCTGTCACACACAGAGTTTCTCAAAGAAGCGGTGATGTTGTGTGCGACATGCTGGTGGAGCGCAGGCACACCTTTCTTTGAGAAGTAGTGCCGACTGGGCATCTGGTACTGGGGCACTGCGACGGACATAAGGTCTCGAAAATCCTCTGTGTCCACCAGGCGGAAAGGCAGCATTTCTGTAGCCAAGAGCTTGCAGATGGTGAAATTCAACCTCTTAGCTTTCTCATGGCTAGGAGGAAATGGTCTTTTACTTGTCCACATCTGAGGGACCGAGGGCTGGCTATTGTGCTTAGACGGGGTTGATAAGGGTGTCCCCGGCAAACTGCCGGTCTGTGAGGAAGATGCAGGCGGACATGTTAGGTTGCCTTGATCCAAAGGTGGTGCTATCGATGTCGGACAGCGCTCAACACCAGCTGGTGTTACCACCTCCAAAGAAAATGATGACCTGCCAATCACGCTGGCTGTTGCGGGTAAAGAGGTGGCAGGTCTGCGCCCCAAAACAGGTGTGACTGCTGTCCCCCCAGTCACAGAGGATGAAGAGGCCGCGGATGCACAAGATATGGCAGACGGTGGTTGGCCCGGCCGGCTAGGCCGCATTGTAGCACACTGAGCTTCCCACTTAAACTTATGCTTCATGTCCATGTGCCGGTTCATGCATGAAGTACTCAAACTATGTATTTTTTGGCCTCTACTTAGCTTTTGCTGACAAATGTTACAGATAACACGAGTTGGGTCATCTTTATCGATCTGAAAAAATCCCCAGGCTATGCAAGGTTTAGCACCCTTAACGACCTGAAGAGCCACCACGACTTGTGGTGAGAGGCAGAGTTGTGTTTGAGGATGCAGTTGTTGACGTGCTTCCAGTACTACGTCTCTGTCCAGGAAGGCGCAACCTGACCTCGTCGTCACTAGCATCTTCCTCCACCTCCTCTGCTGACCTCATCTCTTGGCTGACTGTGGGTTGACAGTAAGTGGGATCTCCAACCTCATCATCATCACCCTGTGCGTTATCACACCCGTCGTCCTCAGAGCCAACCTGTTCCTGCCCTGACAAAAAACTAAAGTTGTCGCTCCAATCAGGTATTTGAGTCTTATCATCGTCTTCCTCATTGTCTCCACCAACAGGAGTTACAGTTTGGGAATGAGGGTCTACATTATGGTCAGAACCTTCTGCGTCTGGTCCTGGATCCGACTCATAAAGATTCTGGGCATCAGTGCAGATCATTTCCTCGTCTGGATTCACAGAAGCGCTGGAGTCGACCTCTGATTCCCAGGCTATAGTATGAGTAAACAGCTCTGCAGACTCAACCATCTGTTCTACCTCATACTCAGACGGGCAGCTGGAGATTTGGGAGCTGTGAGGAAGCAAGTGCGATTGGGGTGACACCTTTGAGGACTGGAGTATTTGTGATGTTGAAGTTGATGTGGAGGAGAGCCCACTTAAAGGAGCACTTGATATCCGTTGAAGCACCTGCTGTTTTTGTGCCTCATCTGGAATTTGTAGCGATTGGAGTGGCCGTAAGAAAGGGATCTTATCACATTGTCCGCTAAAAGAAGTAGACATTTTAGTTTGGCTGGAAGATGGTCTTTCTTCTGCAGATGTTACTGTTGCTTTAACACCTACCCCACGGACACAACCTTTATTCCCCTTCCCAACACGCCTATTCCCCTTTCCACCAGCAGCAGGCCTTTTTCCACTCATTTTGGTGGTTAACTAATTCACAACTCTGGAGTTGTTTGCACAAAAAAACAATGGATGGGAACCGAGCAGAGCTGAGTGGCCAAACTGTGGTATTAGGCCAAAACTATTGGCTGGGTTAGATGCAGAAAAAATTATATTCAATTTGCAACCTGATGGAGGTCTGTATAGATGGATTAATAGAACAAGTCCCACACACAGCTAGAAGCCCAATATTTTTTCAGAGGTAGATGCAGAAAAAAATATATTCAGTTTGCAACCTGATGGAGGTCAGTATAGATGGACTAATACAACAAGTCCCACACGCAGCTAGAAGCCCAATATTTTTTCAGAGGTAGATGCAGAAAAAAAATATATTCAGTTTGCAACCTGATGGAGGTCTGTATAGATGGATTAATAGAACAAGTCCCACACACAGCTAGAAGCCCAATATTTTTTCAGAGCTAGATGCAGAAAAAAATATATTCAGTTTGCAACCTGATGGAGGTCTGTATAGATGGATTAATAGAACAAGTCCCACACACAGCTAGAAGCCCAATATTTTTTCAGAGGTAGATGCAGAAAAAAATATATTCAGTTTGCAACCTGATGGAGGTCTGTATAGATGGATTAATAGAACAAGTCCCACACACAGCTAGAAGCCCAATATTTTTTCAGAGCTAGATGCAGAAAAAAATATATTCAGTTTGCAACCTGATGGAGGTCTGTATAGATGGATTAATAGAACAAGTCCCACACACAGCTAGAAGCCCAATATTTTTTCAGAGGTAGATGCAGAAAAAAATATATTCAGTTTGCAACTTGATGGAGGTCTGTATAGATGGATTAATAGAACAAGTCCCACACACAGCTAGAAGCCCAATATTTTTTCAGAGGTAGATGCAGAAAAAAATATATTCAGTTTGCAACCTGATGGAGGTCTGTATAGATGGATTAATAGAACAAGTCCCACACACAGCTAGAAGCCCAATATTTTTTCAGAGGTAGATGCAGAAAAAAATATATTCAGTTTGCAACCTGATGGAGGTCTGTATAGATGGATTAATAGAACAAGTCCCACACACAGCTAGAAGCCCAATATTTTTTCAGAGGTAGATGCAGAAAAAAATATATTCAGTTTGCAACCTGATGGAGGTCAGTATAGATGGACTAATACAACAAGTCCCACACACAGCTAGAAGCCCAATATTTTTTCAGAGGTAGATGCAGAAAAAAATATATTCAGTTTGCAACCTGATGGAGGTCTGTATAGATGGATTAATAGAACAAGTCCCACACACAGCTAGAAGCCCAATATTTTTTCAGAGGTAGATGCAGAAAAAAATATATTCAGTTTGCAACCTGATGGAGGTCTGTATAGATGGATTAATAGAACAAGTCCCACACACAGCTAGAAGCCCAATATTTTTTCAGAGCTAGATGCAGAAAAAAATTATATTCAATTTGCAACCTGATGGAGGTCAGTATAGATGGACTAATAGAATGATGCTATGCCCAAAAGATTTTACTTCACTAGGTGCAGTAAAAAAATTGGTATTCTATACACAGGTGGTATATCTTGCAACACAGATAGGCTACTCCACTGACTAACACACTCTGCAATAGGCCAAAAAGGATTAGCTTTGCTAGATTCAGCCAAATGCTGTGAAAAAAACTTGCACAGCACTGGCACAGACCTGCCTGGCAAAAACTGATAGGAACTGATGTAACCTAGTCCTGAAAAGGACTCCAATTACAATTAGTCTTTACTCCCACAATCTATCTATTTAAGAGCACAGACCTGCCTGATAAAAGTCGTAGGAAATGCTGTAACCTAGTCCTTAAAAGGACTGCAATCACAACTATTCCCTACTCCCAAGCTATCTGTAGATTTGTGCGAAAATTGGCTTGAAATTAACAAGGTATAGCGCACACAGCAACAGCGGTGCCGTCTAACACGCAGCTGCAGCAGTGAGAAAATGGTGGCGACGGGGAAAATGGCTTGGTCTTATAGGGCAAGGACATGTGACATACACTGCCAATGACACATGCCCTTGCTTGTGTGAAAAAAAGCACTTCGCTCCGTGTGTGCGCTGCTGATAGGCTGACAGATTGCACCTCCCCACTGCAAATGCGGGAAAGAGAAAAAAAAATGGAGATCTTCATTGTTCCTGCAGAGATCCATCCCCTGCCCCTCCCCCCACCCCGCTGTACACTCAAACTGCGTATTAACATTAATTTTCATCATTACTGAGAAAAAATCCAGTTATGATTTTGGTGCACGAACAGTTATCGAACATAACCTCGAACAGCCGAATTTTTCTCAAATTGTTCGTGTTCGCCGAACGGCTCGAACACCGCCCAAAACAGCTCGAATTTGAGATTGGCGAACAGTTCGAGTAGAACAACGCTCATCTCTACTTATTCCTCCCAGAAATTTAAAGAGGTTGTCCATTACTTTTACATTGATGACCTATCCTTAGGATAGGTCATCAATGCCTGAACGGCCAAGGTCCGACACCCAGCAACCCAGCGATCAGCTATTATCGGTGTCAGTGGCCGGAAGTACCCACTTGCCAATCTGCTTCGTCTTCTGATTGTGTCCACAACAAGAGTACTGCATATCCGCCTCCTATTGATTTGAATAGTAGGTGGATGTGTAGTACCAAGCCTCGGCCAACACCAGAAGAGGGAGCAGCTCCGCAAGTAAGTACTTCCGGCTGATGGCCGCTTACATCGACAACAGCTGATCGGTGGTTGGATCCCGGCCGATCAGACATTGATAGGTCATCGATGGAAAAGTACTTGACAATTCCTTTAAGAATAAATTAGCAATTGGATGTGACAAGTTAGAGGTGTGTCTGTGCACAGTCTGACTGTTCGATCAGGGCTGATGCAATCAGACTGCATAGGGTTACTCCCCTTTGACAAGGATAGTGGTACCACCATATTGTCAATTTATTCATTCATTTTTAAGAGAAATAACAAAAGAAAAATGCAATATAGTTCTAAGAAAAGATGATCCAAAACTGTTATTTTATAAATTCCATATGAAAACTGAGGGAGGAACTGATCCGATTGTTTGCAATGGAATCGTTTCCACCTTTCCATCTGTTGTTGCTTTGGACTAGTGCAGGCATTTGTTCAGGGGCTGGATCGCAACGTTTTGTGCAATGTTGTAATCAGCCCCGAACCAGCGCCTTGGGGTGACTAGCGAAAAACCCTGATCAGATTTGTCACCAGCTGTGATCCCGTTGAGTTTCATCAGGTTCCAAAAACTGAACCTGATGCAACAGATATATGTGAACCCAGCCTTACATACTAAATACTTTCTTATGATGTAAAAAATATAAAAGTGGATGAGAAAATAACATCATTGCTATGTCGACAAACTCACAGACCGCTGACATTAGAGCTGATTTTGCTCTTCCAAAAATAATCTTCCAATATAGCAACAATAACAACTACAGGGGAAAAAAAACTTTCACAAATCTCCGTTTATGGAAAAGTAAAAATTATATGGATATATGAATGCAGCTTCCCATAAAATCTATTTTTTAAGTATTTTATTTTGCAAAAGTAGAAAAACATAAAAAACATACATTTGCTATCACCTTACAGAAGAAAGTTAATATGTAATTTTTACTGCACAGTGAAGGTCATAAAAAATAAAAATAAAAAACATTGCCAAAATTGTTGTCTTTATTCGTTTTTTACAAAAAGACATTTGCTGTTCCAAACTTTCTTCAATTGGATAAATATGCATTGTTTTTCACAGTCGATACTAATCAATATATTTTAAAATGTACTTGGTTAATCTAATGGGAGTATGAGATAGGATACAATAGGCACTAATCAGGCAGGAGAAAGACAAAATCAATTTCATTTATTGAAATCAATGTGGCAATGACATCCTTTACCACATAAGGTGAAAGATAAAAATAACAATGCCAGGTAACCAATGCTTTACAATTTCGGTATTGATGGCGGTTATTGACTGTGTAAAGAGCATCCAAGGTTAAGTGGCATTTAAATATCATTATTTTTTGTGTTATGTGTCGGCAGGTTTTCTGGAATTTATTATGTTAGCAGAAAGCACTTGAACTAAATCTCACAGCAAGTGATAAGCATCATTTTTTTGGGCATCATTGACATATTTTATTATAAATACATTAAATTAACATGAAATTTAGATATATGATATTGCATATATTAGAGATGAGAGAAACCATAGGCGGATTATAATGAGGGCAATCCGGGCTACAGCCCGGGGCCTCGGGTCTCCAGGGGGCCCGGGGGGGCTATGGCCGGATTGCCCTCATTATATGTGTGGCCCCGCAGCACAAATAGGCAGACAGTGGCGGGGGGGGCCCGGACCGCTCCCCCAGCAGCGGTGCACAGCCGCTGCTTCTTCTTCGGCCGGGCCAGCACTGCAGCAGTTAACTTCCTTGTGTGCTGGCCCGGCCGCGTCACTGCTAGGAGACACGGCCCTGTGCGTGGCCGTGTCTCCTAGCTGTGACGTCACGCAGTGCGCGCCCGGCCTGCACTGCTACTTACCACCGGAGAGGAGCAGGAGCCAGGAGGACTGGAGACGGGGGATGGTGAGTGTGTGTGTGTGTGTGTGTGTGTGTGTGTGAGAGAGTGTGTATGTGTGAGAGTGAGTGTGTGTGTGTGTATGTATGTATGTGTGTGCAGGCAGATATCATTGTGTGATGTCTGTTTATATGTATTTTTGTGTTTCAAATGTGTTTATGCGTGTATGTATATGTCTGTATATGTTTGTGTGTGTGACTGCGTGCGTGACTGCGTGCAGCCTCCTGCTGAGTATAGATGGCGCCGTGCGGCCTCCTGCTGTCTCTGGAGGGGGGCCGTGCGGCCTCCCGCTGTGCATGGATGGCACCGTGCGGCTCCCTGCTGTGTATAGAAGGCTCAGTGCGGCCTCCCGCTGTGTCTAGATGGCTCCGTGCGGCCTCCCGCTGTGTATAGATGGCTCCGTGCGGCCTCCCGCTGTGTATAGATGGCTCCGTGCGTCCTCCCACTGTGTATAGATGGCTCCGTGCGGCCTCCCGCTGTGTATAGATGGCTCCGTGCGGGCTCCCTGCTGTTTACAGGTGGCTACGTGCGGCCTCCCGCTGTGTATAGATGGCTCCGTGCGTCCTCCCACTGTGTATAGATTGCTCCGTGCGGCCTCCAGCTGTGTACAGGTGGCTACGTGCGGCCTCCCGCTGTGTATAGATGGCACCGTGCGGCTCCCTGCTGTGTATAGATGGCACAGTGTGGCCTCCCGCTGTGTCTAGATGGCTCCGTGTGGCCTCCCGCTGTGTATAGATGGCTCCGTGCGTCCTCCCACTATGTATAGATGGCTCCGTGCGTCCTCCCACTGTGTATAGATGGCTCCGTGCGTCCTCCCACTGTGTATAGATGGCTCCGTGCGGCCTCCCGCTGTGTATAGATGGCTCCGTGCGGGCTCCCTGCTGTGTATAGATGGCACAGTGCTGCCTCCCTCTGTGTCTAGATGGCTACGTGCGGCCTCCCACTGTGTATAGATGGCTCCGTGCGGCCTCCCGCTGTGTATAGATGGCTCCGTGCGTCCTCCCACTGTGTATAGATTGCTCCGTGCGGCCTCCCGCTGTGTACAGATGGCTACGTGCGGCCTCCCGCTGTGTACAGATGGCGCCGTGCGGCTTCCCGCTGTGTATAGATGGCTACGTGCGGCCTCCCGCTGTGTAT
This sequence comes from Phyllobates terribilis, assembly GCF_046119375.1. Lineage (NCBI taxonomy): Eukaryota > Metazoa > Chordata > Amphibia > Anura > Dendrobatidae > Phyllobates > Phyllobates terribilis. Next base: position 104,659,879 of record NW_027362769.1, on the reverse strand, counting down.
AGATGGCTACGTGCGGCCTCCCGCTGTGTATAGATGGCTACGTGCGGCCTCCCGCTGTGTATAGATGGCTACGTGCGGCCTCCCGCTATGTATAGATGGCTCCGTGCGGCCTCCCGCTTTGTATAGATGGCTCCGTGCGGCCTCCCGCTTTGTATAGATGGCTCCGTGCGGCCTCCCGCTTTGTATAGATGGCTCCGTGCGGCCTCCTGCCGTGTATAGATGGCTCCGTGCGGCCTCCTGCTGTGTATAGATGGCTACGTGTGCTCAATATTGAGTTATACAATTAATGTAAGGCTATGTGCCCACGATGCAGAAATGCTCCGGATTTTTTTTGAGCGTTTCTGCATCTCCCTCGCAGAAAAAACGCATGCGGATTGTACATGCGGATTGTACATGCGTTTTTCCTGCCAGGGACATGCGGATGTGAAGCGTTCTTCACATGCATTTCCGCATGCGGGTTGACAAGCGCTTTCCAAGCGATTTTAGCATCACTTGGAAAGTGCTTGACAACTTGATCACACTATATACAGTAACTCCATGCAACCGGCATGGATTTATATAGTGTGACCGTAAAAGAATGGTAAAAAATAAATATATACTTACCTTCTGATGGCCTGCCGACGTCAGCGGTTGCGTGACCCGTCACATGACTAAATGACGTCACGGCAGGTCCTTTTCAGACCATCGCGAGCTGCCGGCAAGCCAGGACGCATCGGATAAAGACACCGGTGGCCATCAGAAGGTAAGTATAATATTTATTTTTTATTTTATTCTTTTTTTTACAGGTTCTATGGTACCCGGGTCCGGAGGAGAGTCTCCTCTTCTCCAAACCCGGGAACCATCCGCACATTGAAACGCATGGATTCTGCATGTACAGATGCAGTGATGCGGATTCCATGTGTTCCAATGCAAGTCAATGGCGGCGAAAGAGCCGCGCTTCCGCAAAATAATTGGTAGTGCTGTGGATTTTTCCGCAATGATAATCCGCAGCGGAAATTTCCGCAGCATGTGCATAGCACATGCGGATTATCATTGGGGAACATGGCAGACCTTCTGCCAAGCGTTTTTTAAGCATTTCCGCAGCGGAATTGTGCTTAAAAAACACATAGTGGGCACACAGCCTAAAAAAAATTATTATAATTATTATTGTGCCAAATTAATTTCACGTGAACTATCACATGATCTATCACAGGGGAGCATGTGACATGTCACATGATACATCAGGTGTGTGTGTGTGGGGTGGGGGGACCGCGCCTTCTAAACTGCCCGGGGCCCTTGCTACTCTTAATCCACCCCTGAGAGAAACAATTGAAGGAGGAGTAAACTTGGCTCCAACTTTACAAAAAAAATTAAGATTTACCAGAATCTGAATTGTTTGAGATTTGATCTGGGTGAAATGATCCTGCCACCATTTTTCTAAATTTCAGAGGACTAGGATGGGTTTAAAAAAGAACCAAATCTTATTCTCATCTCTCCTTAACCCCCTTTCTACCTAACCCGCAGCTGCCGGTCCTCCGATCAGCTCTTCTGTCGGTCCTCCGATCAGCTCTTCTGTCATATGTCATTGTTGTGCGTTGCTCCTCATGTGAAGTCTTGGAGCCTACTGAATGGAAGACCTGGTCGGATGTGGCCAGATGCCTGGAGCGAAGATAGAAGACAGGAGATAGAGGACAGGAGATAGAGGACAGGAGAAAGAGGACAGGAGAAAGAGGACAGGAGAAAGAGGACAGGAGAAAGAGGACAGGAGAAAGAGGACAGGAGAAAGAGCACAGGAGAAAGAAGACAGGAGAAAGAAGATAGATGATAGATGACAGAAGGCATAAGATAGATGATAGAAGTCAGAACATAGAAGACAGATGATAGAAGACAGAAGATAGAAGACAGAAAATAGAAAACAGATGATAGTAGATGATAGAAGACAGAAGATAGAAAACAGAAGATAGATGAAAGAAGACTGAAGATAGATGACAAAAGATAGATGACAAAAGATAAAAGACAGATAATAGAAGACAGACGATAGAAGATGGAAAGCTAATTGGAGGACCAGTGGAGGTGGATAAGTGCGTAGATGACTGAGGATAGGTTAGCATAAGAGGGTTTTTTTTAATCTCATCCCAGCTGGCTCAATTCACATCAAATTTATTTCATATAAATTGGATTTTCTCCTTGAATTGAACAAGTCTGCCCAAATTAAAATTTTGGGCGATTCACTCAATTATAAGATACATTAGATAGATTAGATAGGTAATGATAGGTATTTTTTCAACTATTGTAGATATAACTAACACACAAGAATTACACCTATTTCATTAATCTGTTTTTCATGAACATGTTCTGTCTGTGTTTTCCATGAATGAAACACATACTCATTCACAAATAAAAATAAACTACAAGTCTTCTCCTATCCATTGTAATGTTAATCACGAACTGCACACAGATACCATCTATGTGCTGTCCTTGCCTTCAGATAAATAAGTAATCCAGAGTAAGTCAGGGCTGCGGCTGCCCTCTTACTCCCTCTTGTTTAATTATGTAACGGGTCTGGGAGGCGGAACCTCTGAGCTACTATACAAGGGGGCGGTCCTTGTAAGGGAGCGGGTGGCGACCAGGCAGGCAGTCACAGCAGGTGACCGGGACAGTCTCTGGAAGAACGGGCAGGAGATCACGGCAAGTGACTGGGGCAGTCTCTGGATGAACGGGCAGATGGTCACGGCAAGTGACCGGGGCAGTCTCTGGATGAACGGGCAGATGGTCACGGCAAGTGACCGGGGCAGTCTCTGGGTAAAGGGTTGGTACGACCTGTGGCGGCTGATGGTAGACGTGAGCTCCCAGGTGAGCAGGCGAGAGTCTCTGGATAAACGGGTGGTCACAGCATGTGACGGCGGAGCCTCCAGGAAGACCAACAGACAGGCGGCAGATGAGCGCTCCCAGGTGAGCGGGCAGAAGTCTCTGGACAGGCGGGTGGTCACAGCACGTGACGGCAGAGCCTCCAGGTAGGCTAGCAGACAGGCAGCAGATGAGCGCTCCCAGGTGAGCGGGCAGGAGTCACTGGACAGGCAGGTGGTCGCAGCACGTGACGGCGGAGCCTCCAGGTAGGCTAGCAGGCAGGTAGCAGATGTGCGCTCCCAGGTGAGCGGGCAAGCTGGTCCATAGACAGACTGACAGGAGTTGGAAGGCAGACCGTCGGACCTCAGGCAAGCAGGCAGGTAGCTGATGTGCGCTCCCAGGTGAGCGGGCAAGCTGGTCCTTAGACAGACTGACAGGAGTTGTAAGACAGACCGTCGGACCTCAGGCTAGCAGGCAGGTAGCAGAATATCAGGCAGGAATAAGAGAGCAAGCTGGCAGGAATCTGGCAGGTATCTGGCAGGTAACTGGCAACGGGACCTGAGGGCTGAAGCAGAGTAGTGAACAGTGCAACAACATTGCTCGGGCACCTCCATTTTGGAGGAGGTGCCTTATATATGGTGAAGTCCTCCGGCCATTGGCCGGGGACTCCTTAGGACGGCGCGCGCGGCCCCTTTAAGAGGGAGGGAGAGCGCGCGCGCGCGCCCTAAGCACAGTGGCCGGGAAGGAGCGCGCGCTGCCAGCAGAGCGGGAGGAGGACGCCGGGCACGGAGCAGAGAGGTGAGGGGAACAGCGTTCCTGCCTAGCAGAGGGCAGGGACGCCGGCGCTACAGTACCCCCCCCCTTTAGGCCCCCCCTTTTTTAGGCCAGACAGAAATTTAGCAAGGATGAGAGGGGCATGGATGTTCTCCAGGGGCTCACACGTTCTCTCCTCAGGACCAAACCCCTTCCAATCTACTAGAAAAAAGGTCTTTCCTCTTACCCTTTTGGTGGCAAGAATGTTCTCTACCTCAAACTCGTCCTCAGCAGAAACCGGAGCAGGAGGCGTACCTGTAGACTTGGAAAAAGAGTTAAGTACCACAGGTTTGAGGAGAGATACATGGAAGGAGTTAGGGATCCGTAAGTTGGCCGGGAGTTTCAATTTATAGGCCACCGGGTTGATCTGACTGATGACCTCCAGAGGACCGATGAACCGAGGCCCTAACTTGTAAGAAGGTATCTTGAGTCGGACATATTTAGATGAGAGCCAGACTTTATCTCCAGGACGAAATTGTGGAGGATCCAGGCGTTTTTTGTCAGCGTGTCTTTTCATCCGTTCGGACGACTGAAGGAGTGCGGATCGGGTACTCTCCCAAATGGAGGAAATTTGCTAACGAGAGATTCCGCAGCCGGGTTGTCCACAGAGGTGGAGACAGGAAAAGGAATCCGAGGATGCTGACCGAAGACTACAAAAAACGGGGATTTGGAGGAGGATTCGCTCTCGTGATTGTTATAAGAGAACTCGGCCCATGGTAGGAGATCCACCCAGTCTGAATGATGGGCATTAACGAAGTGCCGGAGGTAACTGGTCAGGTTCTGATTGATCCGCTCCACTTGACCATTGGACTGTGGGTGGTAAGCGGAAGAGAAGTCCAGGGTGACGTCTAGCAGTTTACAAGTGGCTCTCCAGAAGCGTGAGGTGAACTGTACCCCACGATCCGACACGATGTGGAGGGGCAGGCCATGAAGACGAAAGATGTGACGAATAAAGTCTTTAGCTAGCTCGGGTGCAGACGGGAGGCCTGGCAGGGGAACGAAATGAGCCATCTTGGAGAAGCGGTCAGCGACCACCCAAATGACCGTACAACCGGCAGATACTGGGAGGTCAGTTATAAAGTCCATTGCTATATGCTGCCAGGGGGCAGCAGGTACAGAAAGCGGAAGGAGGCGACCGGCTGGCAGATGTCTCGGAACCTTGTTGCGGGCGCAGGACACACAGGCAGAAACAAAGTCTATTACGTCCTTGTGCAGGGTAGGCCACCAGTAGTGCTGGGTAATAAGCTGGAGGGTCTTTTTCTGACCGGCATGGCCAGCCAGTTTAGACGAGTGACCCCAGTGAAGGATCTTCTCCCGATCAGGTACTGATACGAACGTCTTTCCGGGAGGGAGACGATTTAGACTCACGGGAGCCACCTGCATTACTCTGGCGGGATCGATGATGTGTTTCGGATCTTCCTCGAGATCAGACACCAGAAAGGATCGAGACAAAGCATCCGCCTTGACGTTTTTGTCAGCCGGGCGAAAATGAAGAACAAAATCAAAGCGAGCAAAAAACAAGGACCACCGGGCTTGGCGCGGGTTAAGTCTCTGGGCATGCTGGAGGTAAGCCAAGTTCTTGTGGTCAGTGTAAATTATTACCGGGTGAAGAGCCCCCTCGAGCAGGTAACGCCACTCCTCCAATGCCAGTTTGATGGCCAATAACTCTCGGTCTCCTATGGAATAATTGCGCTCTGAGGAGGAGAAGAGTTTAGAGAAGAAGCCGCAAGTTACCATCCTCCCGGAAGATGATTTTTGAGTAAGTACCGCTCCGGCTCCAGAGGAGGAGGCGTCAACTTCCAGGAAGAACTGCTTGTTGCCGTCCGGGCGATGCAGCACCGGGGCGGAAGAGAAGGCCTGTTTTAAGGAAAGAAAGGCCTCCTCTGCTTCGGGCGGCCACTCTTTGGGATTAGTGCCCTTACGGGTGAGCGCGGAAATTGGGGCAGTCCGGGAAGAGAAGTGTGGTATGAAGAGGCGGTAGTAGTTGGCGAAGCCCAGGAACCGCTGAATGGCCTTCAACCCCTCCGGTCGAGGCCATTTCTCGATGGCAGACAGTTTCTCTGGATCCATTCGTAGGCCGGTCTGAGAAATAATGTAGCCCAAAAACGGAAGCGAGGTCTGCTCAAAGAGGCACTTCTCGTATTTAGCGAAGAGGTGATTCTGCCTGAGCCTGAGCAGGACCTGACGAACGTCCCTCCGGTGAGTCTGGAGATCCGGAGAGAAGACCAAGATGTCGTCCAGGTACACCACTACGCAGGAGTAGAGAAGGTCCCGGAAGATGTCATTGACCAACTCTTGAAAGACGGCAGGAGCGTTACAGAGACCAAAGGGCATTACCAGATATTCATAGTGGCCGTCCCGGGTGTTGAATGCCGTCTTCCATTCATCCCCCTGACGGATACGAACCAGGTTGTACGCCTCACGGAGGTCCAGTTTGGTGAAGATTCTAGCCCCCCTCAGACGATCAAATAACTCCGGAATGAGCGGAAGGGGGTACTTATTCTTCACCGTGATCTGGTTAAGGCCTCTATAGTCTATACAGGGACGGAGAGAGCCGTCCTTCTTTTTGACGAAAAAGAAGCCTGCTCCCGCCGGGGAGGTAGATTTCCGGATGAATCCCCTGGCCAGATTCTCCTCAATATATTCGGACATCGACCGGGTCTCAGCAGCGGATAATGGATAAATACGCCCACGGGGAGGAGTAGTACCGGGTAACAGGTCGATAGGGCAGTCGTATGGTCTATGAGGGGGTAGTGTCTCTGCCTCCTTTTTATTAAAGACATCAGCATAAGACCAATAAGGAATCGGAAGTCCAGGTAGATTAGCTGGGGTAGGAGAAGGACGGACGGGATGGACGGGAACCAGACAGGTCTTATGGCAGTCCTGTCCCCAGCGAAGGACCTCTCCGGTCTGCCAGTCAAGCACGGGTGCATGTCTCTGGAGCCAAGGTAGACCTAGCAAGAGGGCGTGAGAGAGTCCAGGCAGAACATGAAAGGAGATACTCTCAGAATGCAGCATTCCCACCTGCAGAGTAATGGATTCGGTGATGAGTTGGATGGGGCGTGGTAAGAGACCCCCATCCACGGCAGCAACAGACAAGGGTACAGCCAGAGGTTTGGTGGGAATGCGGTATTTCTCTACCAGGGACTGTGAAATAAGATTCCCGGCTGCTCCAGAGTCAAGTTGGGCTAGTTCGAAATAACGGTTCTCCCCGCAGACGACTGAAACTGACAGCAGCAGAGATGGAGAGGATTTATTCTTGTCTAGGTCGACCTCTCTGAGCGAACCTAGACACAGGCGTTTCCCGACCTCTCCGGGCAGGCACGGATCCGGTGCTCCTTACTGCCACAGTAGAAGCAGCTCCCCTCGGCACGGCGTGAGTCCTTACGGGTTTTGACCATCTTGGTCTGGTCGACCTGCATAGGCACAGGAGAGTGTACCTGGGGAGAGACGGAGGGAGTGACGGGTTTCTGAAAAGTAGGAGCTAGACGTGGAAACCTCCTCTCACGGGTGACCTCTTTGGCACGCTCCTGGAACCGTAGGTCAATCCGGGTGGCAAGAGTTATTAGGTCATCGAGAGTGGTAGGAATGTCCCGACCGGCAAGTTCATCTTTAATACGGCCGGACAGACCCTCCCAGAAGACGGATACCAGAGCGTCGTTATCCCAGGCCAGCTCCGAGGCAAGGGTACGGAACCGTATGGCATATTGGCCCACGGTGAGACTTCCCTGACGGAGGCGTAGCAGAGATGATGCGGATGAGGTCTTCCGTCCGGGTTCGTCGAAGACTTTCCGGAAAGCCGTGAGAAAGGCAGGCAAGTCGGACACCAGGGGGTCTCCTCTCTCCCATAGAGGATTTAGCCAGGCCAGGGCCTCCCCGGTGAGATGGGACATGATGAAGGCAATTTTGGCCCGGTCGGAGTTAAACTGGTGGGACAATAGTTCAAAGTGCAGGGTGCACTGATTTATGAAGCCCCGAGCCTGGGCGGAGTCGCCTCCGAAGCGAGGAGGTGCAGAAAGCCGGGGTCCGGGGTAGGATACCATGGTATTAGTGGGCAGCGGAGCTGCCGGATTGCGAGTCATGGCACTGGCGGAGGTTGCTGGCGGAGCAGTCAGAGTGTCCAGGCGAGAATTGACATTCCGCAGGTGACCCAGGATGGACTCCTGTTGGGACCTCTGACGGGACAGTTCATGACACAGGTCCGAGAGCGAGGGAGCTTGGGTGCCACCGGGTTCCATGGCCCGAGCAAACTGTAACGGGTCTGGGAGGCGGAACCTCTGAGCTACTATACAAGGGGGCGGTCCTTGTAAGGGAGCGGGTGGCGACCAGGCAGGCAGTCACAGCAGGTGACCGGGACAGTCTCTGGAAGAACGGGCAGGAGATCACGGCAAGTGACTGGGGCAGTCTCTGGATGAACGGGCAGATGGTCACGGCAAGTGACCGGGGCAGTCTCTGGATGAACGGGCAGATGGTCACGGCAAGTGACCGGGGCAGTCTCTGGGTAAAGGGTTGGTACGACCTGTGGCGGCTGATGGTAGACGTGAGCTCCCAGGTGAGCAGGCGAGAGTCTCTGGATAAACGGGTGGTCACAGCATGTGACGGCGGAGCCTCCAGGAAGACCAACAGACAGGCGGCAGATGAGCACTCCCAGGTGAGCGGGCAGAAGTCTCTGGACAGGCGGGTGGTCACAGCACGTGACGGCAGAGCCTCCAGGTAGGCTAGCAGACAGGCAGCAGATGAGCGCTCCCAGGTGAGCGGGCAGGAGTCACTGGACAGGCAGGTGGTCACAGCACGTGACGGCGGAGCCTCCAGGTAGGCTAGCAGGCAGGTAGCAGATGTGCGCTCCCAGGTGAGCGGGCAAGCTGGTCCATAGACAGACTGACAGGAGTTGGAAGGCAGACCGTCGGACCTCAGGCAAGCAGGCAGGTAGCTGATGTGCGCTCCCAGGTGAGCGGGCAAGCTGGTCCTTAGACAGACTGACAGGAGTTGTAAGACAGACCGTCGGACCTCAGGCTAGCAGGCAGGTAGCAGAATATCAGGCAGGAATAAGAGAGCAAGCTGGCAGGAATCTGGCAGGTATCTGGCAGGTAACTGGCAACGGGACCTGAGGGCTGAAGCAGAGTAGTGAACAGTGCAACAACATTGCTCGGGCACCTCCATTTTGGAGGAGGTGCCTTATATATGGTGAAGTCCTCCGGCCATTGGCCGGGGACTCCTTAGGACGGCGCGCGCGGCCCCTTTAAGAGGGAGGGAGAGCGCGCGCGCGCGCCCTAAGCACAGTGGCCGGGAAGGAGCGCGCGCTGCCAGCAGAGCGGGAGGAGGACGCCGGGCACGGAGCAGAGAGGTGAGGGGAACAGCGTCCCTGCCTAGCAGAGGGCAGGGACGCCGGCGCTACAAATTATATGTCCAAAGGCGGGAACAGTGACGTCAGTGCTGATTGGGCACCGAGTTTATGTGATACAAGAACCTCACGTGAGCCCCGGGAACTCGAGTGCCGACACCACTGGAACAACACCAGCACGGGAGGTGTGTTTTATATTTTAATGGGGGCAAACATTCAGATTGAGAAGGCGTTGTCTAAGTAGTGGACAACCCCTTTAAGTTAGCTGTGACAGAATTCTGGAGCAATTTGCAACAAAAAAGACCTGTCCTTCATGACTTGCACCATTTTTATCATGTGTTCTAGATGCTTAATGCGTCTTGGTTGACAGTTGGGCGTGGCTTGTTTTATAAGGATGCAGTCTAACAGAAAGGGGTGTAAAGTAACATGCTACACCATGAGCCATAAAAGCACCAAATGGTAGGTACAAATTTCTGGCAAAAAGTAAGCCAAGTAGTAGGTGGTATAAACTTGGATTAGACAGTCTAAAAATATGCCAGATTTATCAAACAGCATGAGCCACTATGATAAATATGGAAAATTTTAGAGTTGTTTAATTTAAGGGGTCCGACAGGTGTATCTCTTACTCCCTTGCTTGTTGTTTTTACATGAAGCAATAAAAAAAAGAGTGTTTTTACTTACCGGTGAGTGCTGTCTGTCTCTTATATATTTTTTAATTTAAGGGGTTGGTCACTACTCGGACAACCCCTTCTGAATCACTATGTTTCCCCCCAGTAAAATAATAGCACTTATTCTCATCTCCAGTGCCAGCGCCATAACAGCGTTGTCATGAATGGATCTCCTGGGGATCACATGACATTGTTTTATCACGTTATCCCTGTGATCAATCAGCTGGTGTCACCCTCCCAGGGACCTTCAGACAAAACACTTACATCCGGAGGAAGTACTCTCTCCCTTCCTTCAGATGTATATGATACATTTGAAGGCGGGAAGAGTGAAGCCAGCACTGATTAACTGCAGGGATCCCTGGGAGAGCCTTTGCCGACAATGGTGGAATGACACTGGCACCAGAAGTGAGTATAAGTGTTGTTATTTTACAAGGGAGAAACAGGGATTCAGAAGGGGTTGTCTGAGTAATGGACAACCCCATTATGTTTGCACTTGCTAAAAATTACACAGTTTTGAAAAATATGCCCAATTTTGCATATATACATACCCCAAAACAGTTTAGTCCTGAAAAATATATGTTTTCCTATATTACACTGGCTGAAATAAACAATACACCTTCCAGAATATAAAGTAGCATGACATGCACCACACAGAGTTGTGTAATCAGCACCCATAGAGTGTCCATGGATTCAATGGACAGAACCCTAGAGACTCTGTGTGCTGCTATACAGGCTCTATGCACATTATGTGCCATGTGAATGAGATCTAAATGACAAGCCAACATTAATATTAGACAAGCAGTTTCACAATTTAATACTATTTAAATAGTAAATGAAGAACACTATAGACTAAACATAACGTGACTCGTCAGCATATAGTTTTGTGATATATTGTCATTTAATTGCTAATGTTCCACATCTATTCTCTGATCTCTCTTTAATCGCAAATAACTGCATGTGAAATCAATGGTTTTCCAATTAGAATGTAAAACAGGATACTTGAAGGGATAAATGGCATTTTACCTAGTAAAGAGGGTTAACATTTCAGAAGAATAGATTAATTCCACCTGAAGCACAAAAAGGATTTATCAGGTTGATAAATTTGGATTGAGTGAAGCATAAAGGGGCTACATTCTTTATGGGTGGTTTATGCAAAAGTGTGTGAAATAGGCCTACAGTATATCATTATTAGAAGTTATGTGCTGTTTCTTATTATAAAAAGCTATGTCCCTTTGTTAAAGAAACACTCCCATCAAAATTTGTATCCTCTTAATATATTGCAATCCTCATTTTATATGGCGCTGTGTACTTACAATTGATCATATTGCCCTTCTTTTCATTTAATTCTTCTGTTTTCCATTAGGTCTATGACATCATATGACTAAAAATTGACTAGCTGAATCCTTCTAAGATCTATATAGAAACAGGAGGTCTATTTTTCCTGCATGAGTCATGAGTCACTGCAAAAGTCCCTGGCAGGTGGGAAGATGAAGCAACTGGGTCAGGAATTGAAGAGGGGAATGATAAATGCAGGGAAGAGAGACTTCCTCTTTCTACATAGAGCAGAAAAAAAGAGAAGAATTACCTGAGTAAAAAGGAAAAATGAGCAATTGTAAGTACACAGTGCTATATAATATGATGATTGCATTGTATTAAGAGGATAAAAACTTTGATGGGAGGAGAGCTTCTTTAAGGCAAACCTTCTGTCCCAAGAGCAGGCCAACACTGTTCTGAAAAAGGGGACTGATAGAAAGGCATATGTATTAGTAATCTTACACTTATATATATCTACTGGACATTGTGCAGAAGTTTTAGTCAGTTGTAGAAAAATGCTGCAAAAGAAGAATGCTCTAAAAATAGAAGTGATTACTGTTCAATTTTTATCAATGAACAAAATGCAAAGTGAAAACCTAAATCAAATCAATGTTTGGTGTCATCACCACCCTTTACCTTCAAAACAGCGTCAATTCTTCTAGGTACAGTTGCACACTGTTTTTGAAGAAACTCATTAAAGAATAATGTTGCAAACATCTTAGAAAACTAACCACAGATCTTCTGAGGATGTAGAGTTATCCAAATCCTTCAATCTCTTAATATAATTATTGGTCAGTCTTGGAAACTTAGTGCAGCAGATGAATGACACACATGATGCTTACCCCTCAATGCAATCAGATATCCAGCAGTGCCATCAGCTCAGAACTGGCAGCAACCAGTGGGACCCAGCTACACCCATCTACTGTTTGAAGATGTCTGGCAAGGAGTCATCTTTTTCAGAGAATTGCCACCAAAAAAGAAACATACCTTCAAAATGGAAACAAGGACAAGTGACTGAACGTAGGAACTGGGGTGCAGAAGAATAGCAGCAGGTTCTGATGAGTCAAAATGTGAAATCTTTGGCTTTAACAGAAAGCAGTTTGTTTACAGAGTGGCACAATAATGGGTGCCTGCAGGCAACAGTGAAGCATGGTGGAGGGTCCTTGCAAGTTTGAGGCTGCATTTCTGCAAAAGGAGTTGGGGATTTGGTCAAGATTATTGCTGTTCTTAATTTTTGAAAGCATTATTGCTTTGCAGTATTTTTTCCACATCTGCCTAAAACTATTGCACAGTACTGTATGTATACAGTATGATGTTTCTTGATTTCTTGCAGAGGTTTCTAAGACAGAACCAAAAAAGAACTTTGAAAGCTTCAATTAGTCTGTGATATTTTGAAAGATCCATTACCGCGGTCATGATGGTTGTGGTAAGGCTGCACACCCTTGGCCACTATCCCAATATCATTAGAGTTATTTCAGTGAGCATGACCAGCTTTACTGTGATATCTTAATGTATTTACTTTAAATTAAACCCATGACACCATTTCCAACCAAAACAAAGGCTTCTTGTGAAAAAATTTTAACCCGTGTATTTAATAATGTAAAATTAATGACCAGTAGAAGAAAAGTATTACTGTTTTATTTGTGATGCACATTATGTTTCCATTCAGTTTACTATTAGTTCAGGCTTTTAATAGACTTACAAAAACATATAAACCCACGTGAATCACCTCGTAGACACCTGAAAGCTAATGGTCCTGGTCACGTTTGCTGTTTACTTACTAACCTTGTAAAGACATGAGTAGATATCAAAACTTTAAAGTAGTCAATATATTATACTCCGATTAGCTAACTGATGTGTATAACCAACCTTATTTTTAGTGATCCACTGATTGAAATAGAAAGGAATAATTGACCTTTCTTCTGCTTCTCAAGCTCACATTTATTGTGCTTATTGGGGTTAGGGAACAAAAGACTAAATGGGGCAATCACATATGCCATTGGGTTGCCAACCTTTCTTTTTTTAAAAAAAAAGACAAACTGGAAAACCAAATTTGACTCATAAAGAGGACAGATACTACTTTTATGTCTGTTCTGTACATGTTTAACATAAATATGAATATATCAGGTACAATCATAACAATTACACAAATCTAGATAAGCTCCTTTGGTTTCAAAAGCATCATGGAAGCTTCAATATTTTCTTATAGAGGTTGGACAAAGTCTAGACTGAATTTACACTTGGTTGACAACCCAAATTTAATAGTGGGTAACAGTATAGTGGCTGATCGCACATGTACCAGTTTCTGATCCTGACATTACAATCGCCGGTTCTACACTAATGAAGACCAAGCCTTCAATCATGAATTTGTGGGGGTATTTAGGGAAATCCTGAATGCATTATGCTGCTAGGGGATCTATGAATGATCTGGTGAAAAAGAAATCCACACTATCATTTTTATTCAGATGAATTTCTAAAGTAACTTCACAAAAGCTCAGAGGTACAGTAGGACCAGAGATGGATGCCATATTATAATTCCGACAACTCCATGAGACCTTAGACAATATTGCAATGAATATTCCCATAGTAATGTCTACATACAGTAACTGGAGGTGGTGGATCATTTGAGCAGTAGGGCAATCGCTCTTTAGTCAGTTACACTATGTAAAGGTTTATTCCAAAAATCTTAAGTTATCCCTTATCCATGGGATAGGGGTTAACTTACTGCTTGCTGGGGGTTCGACCACTGGGCTCAACTTTCTCTGGTAGACACATTGACAATGAATGAAGCAGAAGTCAAACGTTCTTCATGACTGGACCATTCTCGGATTCCAAAGCCGCGATAGCGGGATTGCAGGGGTGCCAGCGGTTGGACCCCCAGCGATCAATAAGTTATAACCTATCCTATTAATAGGGGATAACTTAACATTTTAAGAATAACCCTTTAATATTTAAGAGCACAATCAAATCCTCAGAAGATGTACCAAAAGATTTTCCTATTTCCTATTGAGGTCAAATAGAAAAGAAAAAAGACACAAAATTGCACCAACACAATAAAAGCACCATACTGTAAAAAAGCAGAGTGTATTGGAAACAATGTAAAAATTTACCTAAAGTAATATTTCTGTGGAGGTCGAATCTAAAAGGTATCCATGTATTCATGTAGCGAATATCTGAATTGACCTCTCTTTTGCCCTGTTTACCGTAGACAAGCACATCCAGAGCAGTAGGAAAGAAATGAGCACCTTTGCATATATGGATTGGTGAAGAGGATGGTTCATTTTAAACCTAATCGAGTCCCCTGCTTGTGTGCTTCTCAGAAATTAGAGGAAATCAATTCATGTGCTAATGAGAAAGTCCATAATTTATTGTCTGCTGAGGAATGCATGATACATTTATTTTAACAGTAAACAATTATTTTTATTGCAAGATTAATTATCCTGATTTATTGGTAACTCCTGTCTCCTCCTATTCTAGAAATCTGCAAGGTTTCTGGTCACTACTTTGTTGATCTGTCAGGTCAGATCGCAAAAAAAATGTAATAGATGCATAAGGCTTTTCTGTTTCTCTTGGCATGAAGGGAGGAGGACATGGTAGTGAGCAAATTGCTAACATGTCGTGTAATAAGTTATTGAGAACACCAGAGATAGAAAATAATACTGTGCGACTGCAATCTGAAAAAAGTTAGGACACTGCTACTTACATATATATATATATATATATATATGTGTGTGTGTGTATATATATATATATATATATATATATATACAGTTAGGTCCATATATATTTGGACAGAGACAACATTTTTCTAATTTTGGTTCTAGACATTACCACAATGAATTTTAAACAAAACAATTCAGATGCAGTTGAAGTTCAGACTTTCAGCTTTCATTTGAGGGTATTCACATTAAAATTGGATGAAGGATTTAGGAGTTTCAGCTCCTTAACATGTGCCACCCTGTTTTTAAAGGGACAAAAAGTAATTGGACAATTGACTCCAAGGCTATTTCATGGACAGGTGTGGGCAATCCCTTCGTTATGTCATTCTCAATTAAGCAGATAAAAGGCCTGGAGTTGATTTGAGGTGTGGTGCTTGCATTTGGAAGGTTTTGCTGTGAAGTAAATGTGACGCCCAGCTGCGCTTGGTATCACAGATCCTGGAAGAGTGCAGTGATGGATTCCTCCACAAGAGGCCCCCATAACCATTCACACAGCTCCACCTTCCACCTCAGACTACCAGAGGGAGCCCGTTAGGCATAGATAAATAGGGAAGGTGGAGCCAGGCAGCGGTCAGTGTGGAGTCTAGTTCATTCTGGTTTAGCAGTGAGTCCAGTACAGTCTGAGAAGAGTTACCTCAGAGGACAAAAGCCTGTTCCAGCTCCTGCAATTACTATTCTGCAGTGGAGCTTATCCAGATCAAGACTCAGTGTAGCTCAGAGAAGTGAGCTTTAGGTGTGCCGGCGCCATAAGATCGGTGAAGCGCGGCAAGCTGCCGTTAATGTGAGTAGCCTAGTGAGGGCCCGAGTAGGCCGAAGGCGAGTGGAGAGTTAGTACATAGGGGGCAGAGGAGCTTAACTAGCTCACCCCGAAGCTTTTACCGGACACCGGGTCCGAAGCTTACCGGGATCTCTATGACCCAGTAAGGCATAACCGGAATCCCTGGAGATCTACAGGTCCCAGGATCGCTAGAGAGCTGATACGTAACAGAGACGGGAGACGCTTAGGCCCCGCATACTGGGAGCATGTACTCCAAGAGAAGGCCCTACCACAAGGTCAGCCAGCGCAGGACAGAGACAAAGTTAGGCCCAGCTCCAGGCAGGTCAGAGGCAGAGGCAAGTAACAGGAGGCCCTACACCTGCTCATTGGGGAGGATCCTGACATGCACCCTTCACCCTACAGTGCTCCGGGACGTGCCTGAATTTCCATCAGTAAAAGGTACAGAAGTGACTATCGTGTCTGTCCCTGTTCTTGCTCTGACCCGGCTGGGTCTCGCCAGTCCTGCATCCCCTTTCCGTACGCTGCCCTGAGGCCTTGCTCCACCTGTGGGGAGCTATACCATCGAGCTGCCTTATCATCAGCCTCAGTGGACTGCGCAGCACTGGTGATTCTCAACAGAAGCCACAGGTGGCGTCACGAACTTTCATAAAAATTAAGAAATCTATTATCCACCCTTTTTAAAGAGAGACCCCAGGGTACGGTCCCCGGAGCCGACCACCGCGACATCCCCAAGGCAAAGGCCCGGGTACCGAGTCATCCCCATCCCCTGGGCTAGTCATCTCCAACTGGCGTCACGAACAGGATTGCGTGCCCGCTGCAACGCTGCAGTGTTTTACCCATTGCCACAGGGTACTGTGCGCCTTTATTAAAGTGAACTGTATATTTGACTGTGGTGAAGATTGCCGCCATTGTTTGGCCACCGAGCGAGAAGAAGGGCGTAACCGCAGGAAAATTAGGGGCGTACCTGCAAAAGAGCGCAAACCCCCGAACACGCCCCACGCTTCGACGTCAAATCAGGAAGCGCCAGGTCCTGAAAGGAGCGTCGCTGCACGCTCTGACGTAGGACGCAAGCGACGTAAGGTCCTGAAGACGACCGTCACCTGCGGAGCTGCGGCCTACCGGAAGAAAAACTACGAAGGTAGGCCACGGTTAACTAGGGGGGCGCCAGAATGTCTGACGAACAGCAGAACGCCGACATGCTGGTCAACATCCCTGAGGTTCAACCCGCGCCCGATGATGAGCAGGCCGAAGCAGCCGCTCCACCAGCAGCGCCTGTAACCCCTGTCATACCCATGACTCTACCGTACATTCCTGGAGCAAAGTGGCTCCCCCAGTACAACGGCAAACCAGATACCCTGTCTGGATTCAAACGGAAGATATGTGGTATCTTGGATATGTACTCCATGACAGGCAAACAAAGAGCCGCTGTTGTATTAGGACAACTGACTGGTGCTGCGGAACGGGAAGTGGAAACATGGTCGGCCGCAGACCAGGAGTCAGTGTCCGCAATATTTCAAAAGCTACAGACTGTCTTTGAGGATCTTACTGAGGCGGACCTCCGGATGAGGTTCTATAGCTGTTCCCAACAGCCGGAGGACAATGTTCGGGACTACGCCTGACGTCTTCAGGGGGCCCTGCGGGCTCTGAAAAAGGTTAGTCCAACCAGCATTGAAAATGAAAACAAAATGCTAAAGGACCAGTTTGTCCGGGGACTGAGGTCTC
Organism: Phyllobates terribilis; assembly: GCF_046119375.1. Classification (NCBI taxonomy): domain Eukaryota; kingdom Metazoa; phylum Chordata; class Amphibia; order Anura; family Dendrobatidae; genus Phyllobates; species Phyllobates terribilis. Next base: position 104,642,698 of record NW_027362769.1, on the reverse strand, counting down.
CAGAGGAGAGCAGGACTGTGCATTGGTGGTCCCTGGATCATCCAGAGGCCACCTTTGACAACCTTAAGGACATGGCTATAAAAGGACTGCAGCCCCAGGAAGCAAATGCCATCCAATGTTACCAGGGTGGGGTTACCCCAGTGCCTGCTACACCCACCTTTTCCCCAGTGGCTGCTGAAGCCAAGGTTCCAGCAACGTCCACTAGAGAGCTGGACAGTCTGCGCTCTGAAGTGCGTCAGTTGAGCAAAACCCTGACCACTGTGCTGAGTGCTCTGCAGCTGCGGACGGAGCCGAGGAAGGAGGGAAGATCCTGTTAGCCGATAGCCCTGAGGATGTCCCCTGGATGCGAAGGAGGAGGAGGCCAACATCACCCTCTTCGAGGACCAGTGACCAGCGCCGTCCGCTGAAGGACCCTGCCTGCTACCGCTGCCGCACGACTGAACACATCGCCCAGAATTGTCCTTTAAACGAGAAAACCCTGGGTCCGAGGGCCGACACCCAGGAGTAAACTCACCAGGCCCATCAGACTGGTACAACAGGTTCGTCGGAGGAAGACCTTTCTTGTCCATTGTACTGGACGGGATCCCGACGCATGCCCTGCTGGACACAGGATCTCAGGTAGCCATCATGCCTGACGTCCTCTACAAGAGGTTCTGGTCCATGGACGACCTACGTCCGCCAGCTCCAAATCTTTCTGTATATGCCTCAAACGGACTCCCCCTTAACCTACTCGGGGTTAAGAATGTGACTGTAAAGGTGGGGAGAGTGGAGCTGAAGGACCAGGGGCTAATTGTAGTAGAGACTAATCCTGATGACACCAACCCGTATATGGTACTAGGCACTAACATTGTTGGTAACTGTTTGGGAGAAGTTGTGTTCTTGCTCCAACAGATCGCCGACACTGCCAGGTCGAGACAGAGGAGGGCACTGCAGAGGGAAATCCGAGTCCTGATGTATCAACAGCAAGTAAGGTTAACAGACGATGAAATCGGTAACGTGCGAGTGACGGACCCAATACCCATTGTCATCCCCCCAATGAGTGAAATGCTCATCTGGTGTAGAGCTGCTATAGGTCTTAGGGGACAGAGCTATCAGGCGGTAGTAGAACCCCTTTGCTCCGAGCACAGACCCACGCACTTAACCGCCAGGGGAGTGGTAGATGTACGCAATGGGAGGGTGCCCGTCCGTCTTCTCAACTTAGGGGAAGATGAGGTCAGACTGCCACGTTATGCCACTGTTGCCAAATTACATGCTGTAAACAACAACTGCATTCACGAGGCGGAGTCCTTAACCTCACCAGATGAAGTGGAGGATAATGACCCTGCAACCCAGGTGGAGGATTGGTGTCAACAGATCCATGTTTGAACAGACACCACTTCTACCCATCAAAACAGGGTGTACACCGGGTGGTTCAAGAATACTCGCAGGTGTTCAGTAAACATCCACTTGACTTCGGGAGGATTAAGGGGGTTCAACATCATATCCCCACAGGCGACCATCCCCCAATCAAAGAACGTTACAGGCCTATACCCCCAGCACACTACCAGAAGGCAAAGGAAATGTTGCAAGACATGAGAAAGGCGGGAGTAATAAGGGATAGTTGTAGTCCGTGGGCAGCTCCCCTAGTGCTAGTTAGGAAAAAGGACGGGAGCATGAGAATTTGTGTAGATTACCGACAAGTAAATCGCATTACACATAAAGATGTATACCCTTTACCACGCATAGAGGAGTCCCTAGCTGCCTTAAAGTCTGCAAATTACTTTTCCACCCTTGACCTCACTAGTGGGTACTGGCAAGTAGCTGTGGCTGAGGAGGATCGGGAGAAGACGGCCTTCACCACCCCGATGGGACTCTGCGAGTTCAACAGTATGCCATTTGGACTCTGCAATGCCCCCGGAACGTTCCAGAGATTGATGGAGTGCTGCCTGGGACACCGCAACTTCGAGACTGTGTTACTTTACCTGGACGACGTTATAGTGTACTCCAGAACGTACGAGGACCACTTGAAACACCTGGCAGAGGTATTTGAGTCACTGTCCCGGTACGGGATTAAGTTGAAGCCCTCAAAGTGCCACCTGCTCAAGAAAAAGGTACAGTACCTGGGGCACATTGTCAGTCCAGAAGGGGTAGCACCAGACCCGGAGAAAGTCACAGCCATCCAGAAGTGGCCGGAGCCGAAGAACCTCAAGGAGGTGCATCAGTTCCTGGGACTAGCAGGATACTACCAGAGGTTTGTAAAAGACTACACTAAGAAAGCAGCTCCTCTGAAAGACCTCCTGGTAGGGCAGTCCCCCAAAGGCAGAAATCCCCCATTCCACTGGGGTAAGGAGCAAGCCGAGTCATTTCAGGAGATGAAGGAGATCCTGACTAGAGATGAGCGTTGTTCTACTCGAACTGTTCGCCAATCTCAAATTCGAGCTGTTTTGGGCGGTGTTCCAGCCGTTCGGCGAACACGAACAATTTGAGAAAAATTCGGCTGTTCGAGGTTATGTTCGATAACTGTTCGTGCACCAAAATCATAACTGGATTTTTTCTCAGTAATGATGAAAATTAATGTTAATACGCAGTTTGAGTGTACAGCGGGGTGGGGGGAGGGGCAGGGGATGGATCTCTGCAGGAACAATGAAGATCTCCATTTTTTTTTTCTCTTTCCCGCATTTACAGTGGGGAGGTGCAATCTGTCAGCCTATCAGCAGCGCACACACGGAGCGAAGTGCTTTTTTTCACACAAGCAAGGGCATGTGTCATTGGCAGTGTATGTCACATGTCCTTGCCCTATAAGACCAAGCCATTTTCCCCGTCGCCACCATTTTCTCACTGCTGCAGCTGCGTGTTAGACGGCACCGCTGTTGCTGCGTGCGCTATACCTTGTTAATTTCAAGCCAATTTTCGCACAAATCTACAGATAGCTTGGGAGTAGGGAATAGTTGTGATTGCAGTCCTTTTAAGGACTAGGTTACAGCATTTCCTATGACTTTTATCAGGCAGGTCTGTGCTCTTAAATAGATAGGTTGTGGGAGTAAAGACTAATTGTAATTGGAGTCCTTTTCAGGACTAGGTTACATCAGTTCCTATCAGTTTTTGCCAGGCAGGTCTGTGCCAGTGCTGTGCAAGTTTTTTTCACAGCATTTGGCTGAATCTAGCAAAGCTAATCCTTTTTGGCCTATTGCAGAGTGTGTTAGTCAGTGGAGTAGCCTATCTGTGTTGCAAGATATACCACCTGTGTATAGAATACCAATTTTTTTACTGCACCTAGTGAAGTAAAATCTTTTGGGCATAGCATCATTCTATTAATCCATCTATACTGACCTCCAACAGGTTGCAAATTGAATATAATTTTTTTCTGCATCTAGCTCTGAAAAAATATTGGGCTTCTAGCTGTGTGTGGGACTTGTTGTATTAGTCCATCTATACTGACCTCCATCAGGTTGCAAACTGAATATATTTTTTTCTGCATCTACCTCTGAAAAAATATTGGGCTTCTAGCTGTGTGTGGGACTTGTTCTATTAATCCATCTATACAGACCTCCATCAGGTTGCAAACTGAATATATTTTTTTCTGCATCTACCTCTGAAAAAATATTGGGCTTCTAGCTGTGTGTGGGACTTGTTGTATTAGTCCATCTATACTAACCTCCAGCAGGTTGCAAATTCAAAATAATTTTTATCTGTATCTACAGTACCTCTGAAAAAATATTTGGGCTTCTAGCTGTGTGTGGGACTTGTTCTATTAGTCCATCTATACTGACCTCCATCAGGTTGCAAATTGAATATAATTTTTATCTGCATCTAGCTCTGAAAAAATATTTGGCCTTCTAGCAGTGTGTGGGACTTTCTCTATTAGTCCATCTATACTGACCTCCATCAGGTTGCAAATTAAAAATAATTTTTATCTGCATCTACCTCTGAAAAAATATTTGGGCTTCTAGCTGTGTGTGGGACTTGTTCTATTAGTCCATCTATACTGACCTCCATCAGGTTGCAAATTGAATATAATTTTTATCTGCATCTAGCTCTGAAAAAATATTTGGCCTTCTAGCAGTGTGTGGGACTTTCTCTATTAGTCCATCTATACTGACCTCCATCAGGTTGCAAATTCAAAATAATTTTTATCTGCATCTACAGTACCTCTGAAAAAATATTTGGGCTTCTAGCTGTGTGTGGGACTTGTTCTATTAGTCCATCTATACTGACCTCCATCAGGTTGCAAATTGAATATAATTTTTATCTGCATCTAGCTCTGAAAAAATATTTGGCCTTCTAGCAGTGTGTGGGACTTTCTCTATTAGTCCATCTATACTGACCTCCATCAGGTTGCAAATTAAAAATAATTTTTATCTGCATCTACCTCTGAAAAAATATTTGGGCTTCTAGCTGTGTGTGGGACTTGTTCTATTAGTCCATCTATACTGACCTCCATCAGGTTGCAAATTGAATATAATTTTTATCTGCATCTAGCTCTGAAAAAATATTTGGCCTTCTAGCAGTGTGTGGGACTTTCTCTATTAGTCCATCTATACTGACCTCCATCAGGTTGCAAATTAAAAATAATTTTTATCTGCATCTACCTCTGAAAAAATATTTGGGCTTCTAGCTGTGTGTGGGACTTTCTCTATTAGTCCATCTATACTGACCTCCATCAGGTTGCAGATTAAAAATAATTTTTATCTGCATCTACCTCTGAAAAAATATTTGGGCTTCTAGCTGTGTGTGGGACTTGTTCTATTAGTCCATCTATACTGACCTCCATCAGGTTGCAAATTGAATATCATTTTTATCTGCATCTAGCTCTGAAAAAATATTTGGCCTTCTAGCAGTGTGTGGGACTTTCTCTATTAGTCCATCTATACTGACCTCCATCAGGTTGCAAATTAAAAATAATTTTTATCTGCATCTACCTCTGAAAAAATATTTGGGCTTCTAGCAGTGTGTGGGACTCATTGTATTAGGCCATCTATACCAAGCTCCACCAGCTTTGAAATTAATAATAATTTTTAGCTGCATCTAGCCCTGAAAATAATTTTTCCCAATAGTGGTAGCAATAGAAATATGGGGCGCGCGCCTGGCTAACAAAAATATACGCTTCATAACACAAAACACCAGCCTAGCGCACTGCATTAATAAGATGGCATCATCGTCTCTCCCAGTGCTAGGCCTACTACGCAGGCTAGTATTCCTGTGCCTAAAACACAATCCGCGCTAGCCACTATGCTGAGGGGTATAAAGCTGCTGCTAACGCTTTATAACAATTCAATTGGCAGATTTTCACAGAGCTCTTCCACAACGCCCACCCATCGGGCAACAGTTGCCCACCCTCCCTATGGGATCTAGTGGCGAACAGTTGATGCCATTAATCAGAGCGTCAGTTGCCCCGTCAACGTGGCAAGCATACGGTAAGGCATGGGAAGAGTGGACACGACTAGTAGCAGGCAGACGGGTTGACCAATGTGAACAAGCCAGATCACAAGTCACCATAGAATTTCTCCACCAGCTAATGATGAGGGGCATATCAGGGGCGTCAGCGCAGCGGTGTCTGACCGGAGTAGCATTTCACTTCCAACTACTGAATTGGGGAGATGTGACAAAGATTCATCATCAGACAATCCATAAAAGGGTGGAAAAGGGGTCAGCCAAGTCAGGAGTGTAGACGTCCCGTCCCGTGTCACTAAAACTGATTTCTCACATCTTATCCCTAACACCATTAACATGACACTCACAATTTGAAGCAACACTAATGTCTACTGCATTTGTGATCGCCTTCTTCGGGGCGCTATGTATAAGCGAATTAGTCCCTCAATCCAAAATTACCACCAGTGGACGCTTATTACACCAGGAAATAGTCATAGCCAATAATGCAATATGTGTATGACGCGCCCCCTGGGCCAGTGTTGTTGGGGATACCCAGAGCCGGATCAGATGGGGGTTGTAGTCTCCGAGTGGCTGTGACCCGGTCCGTGCCCAGGGTGTCAAACTCAGTGTGTGGCAGTCCTTATAGATGTTACCAGATGTTCTTTTATGTCGACTACGCCACCCGTTGATTTGCGGTCAAAAGGCCGCCGCTGCAGCAGGGTCCGCTGAGGCTGGTGATGTGAGTGCAGCTTAGGTAGTATAACCCCCAACGGGAGGGGTATAGCCTCAGGGGGTCAGCCGTGGAGGATGGTGGTTGTGAAGGTGCAGCAAGGAGACTCAGAGACATAAAATGCAGTTCCAGGGTTTTACTTACTGGTGTTGCTCGGGTCACTGTGTACAGCAGTGACCACCCAAGCCGTGCTGCGTCCACCAGGTCCTGGACTCGGTCAACTCCCAGGCAACTCCGGAGTGTGGTCCTGAGCTCCTTTCTGTCTCTCCCTTCTTCTGGCCGTTCCCACCAGGGATCCACCTAAGTCCGGCTCCCTCGGGCCTCTTGTTGGTCAAGCCTCCTCTGGGCTCCCTGACCCTATTCTTGGTCTGCCTTCCGGGTGGATTTAGTGGGTGATCGTGGCAGATCCTGCCCACGACCTCCGGTTCCTGGCTAAGGTGTGCTGTAGCCTCTGCCAGCTTGGGATCCGGTACCCTGTTGCCGACCCTTCACCCTATTAGCTCTCTTATGGGCTCTTGGGGTCCCCTCTGCGCCTCTGGGTCTCTCTCTCTTCTCCTCTGCTCTGCTTCTCAGGTTACACTCTGACAGACTGACGTCTCACAGACTGACAACTGACTGACTGACTGACTGACCTAAGATGGTGCCCACCTTATATACTCCCTCTATGTGTGAGCTCAGGTGACCAGCACCCAATGAGCTCCTAACTTTACCCAGGCTGCCCCCCCCCCTATCTGCCCCTACACTACTGGGATGTTCCACCCCCCTCCCACTCCAGCCAGGAACAGACACTGTCGTACCTGCACATTTCTCTAGTGGGAGTACCATCGGCCTGTTCCCCGGAAATGGGATGTGTGTAGTGCATGCAGCCTACTAGCTCAGTTCCACACTCCATCCTTACCCGGGAGTGGAATATCACACCTCTGGGTTGAGGTGCAATACCCCTGTAGCAGCCAAATCCTCAGGGTGCTACATTCCCCCCTGGTAAATCACAGCACGTCCTCGGGCTGTAAAATATAAACATCCAAAACATACAATTTTTTTCATAAACATAAACATAGAAAACATCATATAGATATATCAGCAATAAACTTTTCATATAAATAACATTCTTGTTTCTGGTTCCTCCGGTCACTGTGCAACTTGTGACCGGGTAAAGTGCTACAGTCTCTTGAAGAAAACAGTTCCCTATAAAACCGGTAGGGGGCGCTTTAGGAAGCGCAACTATATACAAGGGGATATGGCCGCTCTCAGTCCTCGGCCAGGTATTAGGAACTAGGGACACACGGGCATCAGTTCAATTGGCTGGTCCCAACGGGGACTATATTTTAACTAGAACAGTTCTTATACCCTGACGGGTAACTATGTACAGTCTCTCTCTACCGTACTTCAACGACGGCGTCCTCCTGCTCTTTCTTGTTGGTTGGTTTCAGTTTCAGACCTGTCCGGGTCCTCTTGCTCCTCCTCACACCGCAGCTCCTCCTCCGTCAGGCGATGCACATGGAGGGCGTAGGGTCCTTTGGCACACTTGTGCCGGGTGAAGGTGACCTCGTCCCCTACATACAGGTCACGACCTCTGTGTCCCTCCGGCAGATGGCTTTCTACGTCTCTGCGGGTGACAAAGACGTCGCCAGGGGTGTGATGATCCCTGATGAAACCCCAACCGTGCTGCAGTTGGAATTTAATTACAGTCCCGGTGGCACGGGGACCGTGGGCTGCACGGGGGTTCCTCCGGGTCCGGCTCTTCTGCTCCGCGCTCCTTATCTGCGCTTGCTGTTCCCGGACCCGCCTCTCTCTCCGCTCCCTCTCGAAGACCTCGAGCTGCTGCCGGCAGCACTCTGCACGCTCCGCTGCGGCCGCCCGAGTCTCCTGGGTGAACCCCATGAGGTCTTCTCCGGTGGGGTCCCACTCGAACTGTGCCTCCTCCAGCGGGGGCGAGGTCCTCTTTACAGGCTTCGGAGCCGGAATCAGGGGCTCGTCTAGGGGTCTCTCTTTCCGGAGTCGGGGATGGTGAAACTCCGGTGGCCATATGAAGGGCTGCCCATCCGGGCACGTATGCTGGGCGAATAGATCTTCACCCAGGTGCGGCACTCGAGATGTTGAGGGCGCGTTGATGGTAGCGGCGCCCGGGTTGACCAGGCCTTGCGACCAGGCTTGGGGCACCCTAAAGGAAAAGGGCACCGTAAGAACGGCGGCGCCCGTGGTTACTCGGCCCTGCGGCCAGGCCGGTGGCTCCGCGGAGGTAGGGGGCGCTGTTGGTATTGCGGCGCCCGGGTGTACTAGGCCTTGCGACCAGGCCGGTGGTATTTCCTGCTTTGCCGCGCTCAGGGTCGAAACGCGTGACGTCACAGGGGTCGCGGCCGCGGTTTCCGGTTGAGGCCTAGTCGGCGGCGGTGACGATGCAGCGACGGGCACGGCAGGGGGAATTTCGGGCTCTGCGACGGGGAGCTGGGGCAGGCACGCGGTTTCCCGGCTCGGGGTAGAGACGTCCCCTTTACCTGCCTCCGTCCATTCAGCTCCCTTCTCGGCGCCGTCTCCTGCCTTCATTCCTCCTGCGCCATCCTCAGAGGCGGTCTGTCTCCTCGTCTCGGGTGGCGTGCTCCGCTGACGGGTTTCGGTCTGCTGGGCCATCTCTCGGCTCCACTCCGCCAACGTCTCTCGCTGCACCCGGGCCATCCTCCGTGCGAGGCCCTCCAACGCGGTCTGTGCACACTCCCGGTCTCGGGGGAGCTGTGCTAGGATCTCCACTAAGCCTAGTGGGGTTGTTGCTTGCAGCAGGCTCCTGACCACTGGGTCGGTGCTGCCTGTCTCTCCCTCCATCTCCGGGTACGCTCTCTCTGGACTCTCTTCCAGACGTCTTGTCTCCGGGTGCGCTCTCTCCAGACTGCTCCAGGCGACACCCATCTTTGCTCTCTTGCTCTGTCTCCGCCCACATCGAGGGTGGTCCCGGGGCAACTTTGTGATTATCAGTTCCAGGGGCAGTTCTCTTACGCTGATGGACACTTCCAGCATCACAGTCTCTGTTGGTGGGCGTGGTTTCCGCTTTTGGCGCCATTCTTCGACCTGGCCCACGATGGGAGGTGGCCTCTTGCCACCCTCTGGCACGCCCATAATGGCGTCCGCTCTTCCAAGGCGGGAAATCTTTGGAAATGGCGGGAATCGTCTCCCAGTGGCGGGAAACTCCATGGATGGCGGGAAAAAGCTGCAAATGGCGGACAACCGGCGGGAAACGACCTGTGATGGGGCCCGATGGCGGGGACCCTCCGGAACCGGCGGGAGACTTCTTTTTGAGGTAACGGTGAACTTTTCTTCAGGCACGCAGTACCCGGTTGTTGCGGGCACGTAATCCTGCCGACTACGCCAAAGTTGACGCGCCCCCTGGGCCAGTGTTGTTGGGGATACCCAGAGCCGGATCAGATGGGGGTTGTAGTCTCCGAGTGGCTGTGACCCGGTCCGTGCCCAGGGTGTCAAACTCAGTGTGTGGCAGTCCTTATAGATGTTACTAGATGTTCTTTTATGTCGACTACGCCACCCGTTGATTTGCGGTCAAAAGGCCGCCGCTGCAGCAGGGTCCGCTGAGGCTGGTGATGTGAGTGCAGCTTAGGTAGTATAACCCCCAACGGGAGGGGTATAGCCTCAGGGGGTCAGCCGTGGAGGATGGTGGTTGTGAAGGTGCAGCAAGGAGACTCAGAGGCATAAAATGCAGTTCCAGGGTTTTACTTACTGGTGTTGCTCGGGTCACTGTGTACAGCAGTGACCACCCAAGCCGTGCTGCGTCCACCAGGTCCTGGACTCGGTCAACTCCCAGGCAACTCTGGAGTGTGGTCCTGAGCTCCTTTCTGTCTCTCCCTTCTTCTGGCCGTTCCCACCAGGGATCCACCTAAGTCCGGCTCCCTCGGGCCTCTTGTTGGTCAAGACTCCTCTGGGCTCCCTGACCCTATTCTTGGTCTGCCTTCCGGGTGGATTTAGTGGGTGATCGTGGCAGATCCTGCCCACGACCTCCGGTTCCTGGCTAAGGTGTGCTGTAGCCTCTGCCAGCTTGGGATCCGGTACCCTGTTGCCGACCCTTCACCCTATTAGCTCTCTTATGGGCTCTTGGGGTCCCCTCTGCGCCTCTGGGTCTCTCTCTCTTCTCCTCTGCTCTGCTTCTCAGGTTACACTCTGACAGACTGACGTCTCACAGACTGACAACTGACTGACTGACTGACTGACCTAAGATGGTGCCCACCTTATATACTCCCTCTATGTGTGAGCTCAGGTGACCAGCACCCAATGAGCTCCTAACTTTACCCAGGCTGCCCCCCCCTATCTGCCCCTACACTACTGGGATGTTCCACCCCCCTCCCACTCCAGCCAGGAACAGACACTGTCGTACCTGCACATTTCTCTAGTGGGAGTACCATCGGCCTGTTCCCCGGAAATGGGATGTGTGTAGTGCATGCAGCCTACTAGCTCAGTTCCACACTCCATCCTTACCCGGGAGTGGAATATCACACCTCTGGGTTGAGGTGCAATACCCCTGTAGCAGCCGAATCCTCAGGGTGCTACATGTACGCATACACCAATCGAAAACGGTTCCAGCGGGCAGGGGTACTTGGGTACTTCTACAACCCACAAACGGTACACTGAGTCGGGTAACAATAGTAAAAACATATCTAACCATCAGATCACAAAGTAATTTCTTCGTATCACACATTGATGGAACGCCATTATCAAGATACCTGTTCCAAGCTATATTTAATAAATGCATAACATCGGCAGGGAACCACCCCAAAGATTACGGGACACACTCATTCCGCATAGGTGCGGCCACGGAAGCAGCAAGAGCAGGACTGTCAGAAACGGAAGTTCAGAGGATAGGGAGATGGCGATCCACATGTTTGGCGAGATACATAAGACCGGACTTGTTATCCTAACGTGGTTTGTTTCTTTTACAGGTGACGCTAAGCCAACAGTGTGAGTGATAGGCCACTCGTATATATATTGGGCACAAAAAAGGGCGAAAGTCCGCCCAGGCGGGAGGAAATTAGAGTTTCATAACACATATTTCAACTGGAGAGGTATTAGAGGCCTGCTATGGCCACAGGTACTAATGGAGGTAATCAAGGTAGGGAGAGAGGCAAGAGGTCCGGTCATCTTAGTTATACAGGCCGGGGGAAACAACCTAGGTCATCACAAGAGCGCATAACTAATGGGGCAATAATGAAACTAGACACTGAGCGCTTCAGAGAATTTTTCACAAAATTAGCTATAGTATGGTCAGAGATTGTGCCGATAGCGGTATGGCAAGGTGCGCGAGACATCACGGCCATCGAATGGACAAGGCGGGTAATAAATATTCGGATGGCAAAATTTAGAAGAGACAGAGGCGGTGTAGTGATACGACACCGACAACTGGAAGGAGATAAAGCAGGCCTCATACGGCCCGACGGTGTTCACTTAATAGATATTGGACAGGACATATTCCTGTCAGGACTCCAGGACGGAGTGGAACAAGCGTTAAGAGTGATGGGTGGGGGTCAGAGTCCTGCATACGAGTACGCTGGATCCTCCGTGGCCTGGAAATAGAAAGGACATGTTGGAGAGTTACACTTGTTGGCCAACTTGCCGGAGTGGGGACCCAGGGCATGCTGCAACAAGCTGAATTATTTTAGAAATAAAATGCCTTTCTAATGGAATGAGTATAAAGAGTTAATAAAGCTGTGACCGATCCTCACCCATCCAGTTGTAAGAGTTACATTATTGGGTTGTCCATGAAAGGGGGGCGGTAGGGGGGCTGAGCATCTGGGTTTGGTTGGGGGTCCCCACAGTCTGCCTAGGCTAGATTAATTTAAAAATTCTTATTAGATACACAGGCGGTGCAGCTTGCTTCGCAGCTGGGCTACTACGCCCAAAGTATTGCCTAGGCTAGATGCAGTTAAAAATTCTACGCTGACTAGCAGACACTGAAGATTTGGAGCAGACCTATGAGTAAACAGCTCTTCAGACTCAACCATCTGTGTTACCCCAAGCCATAGTGTATGTAGTTTCTTACAGTTAAAAGGGGGGGGGGGTGCAACCCAACCCACCTGGAATTGACGATGCCAACGTCACGTAAGACACAGCAAGGGGACTCCCAAAATTGTGGCACAGACACCACTTAACCCTAGAACGCATACCTGTGGCCTTGCAGGCCCGCCCAGTTAATTGTTTTCTATTTTCTGCAAGATTGCTTTAGTTAGAATTTTGAAACTCTAGGTATTCTTCATGTATATAGTTGTTTGTCATTTGAGTTTGAGTTATTCCATGTTATTTGCACACGGGCCTAAAGGGCCCCAGGTATGTGAAAGTGTAGATTTTTATGGTCATGCGTTCTAGGGTTAAGTGGCATCAATTGCCCCACTGTTGCTTAAAACGGTTGGTGAGGTGATTTTACCAAATCCCCAAGCTTTTAGTCTCCCAAGGATGACACAGGGGTAGAAATGTCCTTGCGAATCCATGATTTGATCATCTTTATGAACGTGAGTCTGTCTACATTCTCAGTGGACAGCCGCGTGCGCTTATCTGTCAGCACACCACCAGCAGCGCTGAACACACGTTCAGAGAGAACGCTGGGTGCATGGCATGACAAGATCTCCAAGGCGTGAGTGGCGAGCTCCGGCGATTTTTCAAGATTGGAATACCAAAATGAGCAAGGGTCCAGTGACACAGTCATGACTTCGATGTTCACTTGGAGATTCTCCTGTACCATCCTCTCTAGGCATTGACTATGTGTCAGACTTCTTGTCTCCTGTGGCCTTGCAAAGGATGGTCTAAAAAAGTGGTGAAACGATTCCACAAAATTGCTGTTACCAGCAGATACTGTGTTACTGTTACTGTTTGAGTGATGAAGACTCGACAGTCCCACCGTTGGCAAGTTAGAACTGTGAGATTCACTACGTGCACCACTGGTGTTTTGTGGAAAAGCACATGTAAGATTCTGCAACAGATACTCCTGCATTCGTCAATACCTTTTTATGGCAGGAATTATTTCGGCAAATATACTTTTGTACCGGGGATCTAAGAGTGTGGCAACCCAGTAGTCGGGATTACTTCGAATTCTGACAATCCGGGGGTCATGTTGCAGGTAGTGCAGCAAGAAGGCACTCATGTGTCTTGCGCATCCAGAAGGACCAAGTCCTTGTTGTGTTGGTAGCGAGGTAAGAATCATGCTTCCTTCCTCTGCCCTCTCCCTCCAACCTCACACAACAGAAATGTGATCAAGGTCTCCCTCATCTGATGAGTCTTCCATGCCCATTGCCAGTTCGTCCTCCACTTCTTCCTCGGCTCCTGCACCTTCCTCAACAGTTTGGCTGCTATCATGCGCCCTGGTTAATCCCTCTCCCCCACCCTCCCATGCCTGCCGCCTTGGTGCTGCCAACCGTCTGGACCTTGGAGATGTTATCCCTTCCGCATACGACTCCTCCTCTACTTCCTCCACCTCCTCTTGTCCCACCACCTGACTCCGAATTCTGTTTAACATGTGCTCCAGCATGTAAATCACCGTAATAGTCATGCTGATAATGGCATCGTCAGCACTAAACATCTTCGTCGCCATTTCAAGACTGTGCAGAAGGGTGCATAGGTCCCTGATCTGAGACCACTCCTCCAGCGTGATTTGCCCCACCTCTGGATCTCGTTGGCCCAGGCTATACGTCAGAACGTATTGCACCAGGGCTTGCCGGTGCTGCCACAGTCGCTGCAACATGTGCAGAGCTGAATTCCACCGTGTCGGCACATCGCATTTCAGCCGGTGAACTGGCAGGCCCAACGACTTCTGTAGAGATGTAAGTCGTTGAACTGCGGGATGCGAACGGCGGAAGTGAGCACACAGCGACCGTGCACTCTGCAGAAGGCCATCTAGTCCGGGATATTGGGCTAAAAATTGCTGGACAACCAGGTTCAACACGTGAGCCATACAAGGCACGTGTGTGACATTGCCCCGGCGAAGTGCCGCACCCAGGTTTGCAGCATTGTCGCACATGGCCTTCCCTGGTTGCAGGTCCAGTGGAGACAACCTTTCATGAAACTGGGTCTCCAGAGCTGACCAAAACTCCTCAGCTGTGTGACTCACATTTCCCAGACATTTCAAAGTAAACACTGATGCGTTGAGCCCTGCTGCCAGCATAGTAAGGAGGTGTGCAGGATTCCTTCTGCGCAGTTAGAAAGCAGGTGGCATTACCAGACAGGCTTTGGGTGCAGGTGGAGGACCGAGAGGAGGTTGAGGAGGCAGAAGCAGTGGAGGAAGTTCGAGATAAAGAGGATTAACACACAACTCGTGGGGACGGTAAGACTTGGACAGCAGCCCCTTGTCCTGCTGTCACCATAGTTACCCAGTGCCCAGTCAGCGACATGTAACGCCCCTGTCCATGCCTTCTCGTCCAAGTGTCTGTGGTGAAGTGCACCCTGTCACACACAGAGTTTCTCAAAGAAGCGGTGATGTTGTGTGCGACATGCTAGTGGAGCGCAGGCACACCTTTCTTTGAGAAGTAGTGCCGACTGGGCATCTGGTACTGGGGCACTGGGACGGACATAAGGTCTTGAAAATCCTCTGTGTCCTCCAGGTGGAAAGGCAGCATTTCTGTAGCCAACAGCTTGCAGATGATGAAATTCAACCTCTTAGCTTTCTCATGGCTAGGAGGAAATGGTCTTTTACTTTTCCACATCTGAGGGACCGAGGGCTGGCTGTTGTGCTTAGACGGTGTTGAGTAGGGTGTCCCCGGCAACTGCCGGTCTGTGAGGAAGATGCAGGCGGACATGTTAGGTTGCCTTGATCCAAAGGTGGTGCTCTCGATGTCGGAGAGCGCTCAACACTAGCAGGTGTTTCCACTTCCCAATGAACTGACGACCTGCCAATCACACTGGCTGTTGCGGGTAAAGAGGTGGCAGGTCTGCGTCCAAAAACATGTGTGACTGCTGTCCCCCCAGTCACAGAGGATGAAGAGGCTGCAGATGCACAAGATGGGGCAGACGGTGGTTGGCCCAGCCGGCTAGGCCGCATTGTAGCACAGTGAGCTTCCCACTGCAACTTATGCTTCATATCCATGTGACGGTACATGCATGAAGTACTCAAACTATGTATTTTTTGGCCTCTACTTAGCTTTTGCTGACAAATATTACAGATAACACGAGTTGGGTCATCCTTATCGATCTGAATAAATGCCCAGGCTATGCAAGGCTTAGAGCCCATGTGACCTGAAGAGCCACTACGACTTGTGGTCAGAGGCAGAGTTGTGGTTGAGGATGCAGTTGTTGGCGTGCTTCCAGTACTCCGTCTCTGTTCAGGAAGACGCAACGTAACCTCGTCGTCAATAGCATCTGTGATGCCCCGCTGCGCTTGGTATCACAGATCCTACAAGAGTGCATTGATGGAATCCTCCACAAGAGGCCCCCATAAACATTCACACATCTCCACCTTCCACCACAGACCAGCAGAGGGAGCCCGTTAGGGATATAAATAGGGAAGGTGGAGCTAGGCAGTTCAGTTCCTCTGAAGAGTTCCTGCAGTAGAGAAGCCTAAGAGAGGTCAGTCTGCAGTGGAGCTCAGTCTAGTCTAGAGAACGCAGTTAATAGTTCAGCAGTGGAGCACGAGGCTCCTGCTTGCTAGATTCAGGGAGCCCAGATAGAGCTTAAGGTGTGCCGGTGCCGTAAGATCAGTGAAGCGCGGCAAGCTGCCGTTAGTGTGTATAGCCTAGTGAGGGCCCGAGTAGGCCGAAGGCGAGTGGCGAGTTAGTACATAAGGGGCAGAGGAGCTTAACCAGCTCACCCCGAAGCATTTACCGGACACAGGATCCGAGCTTACCGGTATCTCTATGACCCAGTAAGGCATAACCGGAATCCCTGGAGAACTACAAGTCCCAGGATCGCTAAGGTGCTGATATGTAACAGAGCCAGGAGACACTTAGGCCCCGCATACTGGGAGCGTGAACTCCAAGAGAAGGCCCTACCACAAGGTCAGCCAGCGCAGGACAGAGACAAAGTTAGGCCTAGCTCCAGGCAGGTCAGAAACTTACTACGCAGAGGCAAGAAACAGGAGGCCCTACACCCGCTCATTGGGGAGGATCCTGATATGCACCCTTCACCCTACAGTGCTCCGGGATGTGCCTGAATTTCCACCAGTAAAAGGTACTGAAGTGACTACCGTGTCCGTTCCCGTTCTTGCTCTGACCCAGCTGGGTCTCGCCTGTCCTGCATTCCCCCTGCATACGCTGCCCTGAGACCTAGCTCCACCTGTGGGGAGCTATACCATCGAGCTGCCTTATCACCGGCCTCAGTGGACTGCTGCATCGCTGGTGCTTGTCACCAGATACCACAGGTGGCGTCATGAACTCTTATAAAATTAACAATTATCCACCCTTTTAAAGAGAGACCCCAGGGTACGGGCCAGGGAGCCGACCACCGCGACATTCCCAAGGCCAGGCAAATGCCCGGGTACCGAGTCATCCCCATCCCCAGGGCTAGTCACATCCTCCTCCACCTCCTCTGCTGACCTCATCGACTGTCTGACTGTGGGTTGACAGTAAGTGGGATCTCCAACCTCGTAATCATTACCCTGTGTGTTATCACACCCGTCGCCCTCAGAGCCAACCTCTTCCTGCCCTGACCGAAAAGTCAAGTTGTCGTTCCAATCAGGTATTTGAGTCTCATCATCGTCTTCATCATTGTCTCCACCAACAGGAGTTACAGTTTGGGAACAAGGGTCTACATTATGCTCAGAACCTTCTTCATCTGGTCCTGGATCCAACTTATAAAGATTCTGGGCATCGGATCAGATCATTTCCTCATCTGGATTAACAGAAGCTCTGGAGCAGACCTCCGTTTCCCAGGCTATAGTATGAGTAAACAGCTGGGCAGACTCAGCCATCTGTGTTACCCCATACTCAGACGGGCAGCTGGAGACTTGGCAGCTGTGAGGAAGCAAGTGCGATTGGGGTGACACCTCTGAGGACTGGAGTATTTGTGATGTTGAAATTGAGGTGATGGAGAGCCCACTTGAAGGAGCACTTGATATCCGTTGAAGCACCTGCTGTTTTTGTGCCTCATCTAGAATTTGTAGCGATGGGCGTGTCCGTAAGAATGGGATCGTATCACATTGTCCACGAAAAGAAGTCGACATCTTAGTTTGGCTGGAAGATGGTCTTTCTTCTGCAGATGTTACTCCCCCCCCCACCGTGGGGGGCCTCGACCCACCGGCGGACAGGCACCAGTATTGGGATAGGGGGCCTGGCCTTCAGGGTCCACCGCGGCTCTGGCACAAACCCGGCGACACAGAGGTGGCACAGGCAGGAACGGACTGGCCGTGTCGGCTTCTCACTTTTTGGATTTTAGAAGGGCATGACATGCCTATATCTGTGTCTCCCCCTCCTTTTACTCCTCCACCTCTTTTCTTTTCGCATGACTATATGTACTTGTCACTTTTCCATGTGTTAGTTGTGTCTTCTGAGCAGTTTGTCAGCTTTTGGACACCTTTGAAGGTGTTTTCTATGTGTTTCTATGTGTTTTTGTTTGCCTGCCATTGGTTTTAAAGGTGTTCGACGAACAGTTCGACGAACAGTTCGGCGAACACACGGGTGTTCGACGAACCGAACCGAACTCGAACACTACGGGGGTGGCTCAACACTAATCCTGACAGGCGATGAGATCCTAGCCTACCTTGACTACAGCCAACCGTTCCTGCTGTATACAGATGCCAGCAACGAAGGGCTGGGCGCTGTTCTAAGTCTGAAGCAGAATGGCCAAGAGAAAGTGATCGCATACGCAAGCAGGAAGCTCCACCCGACTGAGAGGAACCCAGAGAACTATAGCAGCTTTAAGTTGGAGTTCCTGGCCCTGGTCTGGGCCATCACTGAAAGGTTTAAGCACTACCTAGCCTCCAGTAAGTTCACTGCCTTCACTAATAACAACCCCTTGGCCCATCTTGAAACAGCTAAGTTGGGAGCACTGGAACAACGATGGATGGCTCGGCTGTCAATTTACCAATTTACAATTAAATACCGGGCGGGCCGCAAGAACGCCAACGCCGATGCCCTGTCTAGGATGCCTCACCAGTCAGACACAGAAGAAGAAGTGGATGACCTGGAAGAGATAGAGCTACCTGCCTTCCACCGGAGTGGGATGATCCACGAGCAACGAGCCTCCAGGAAGCAGCGTGAAAAGACGTTAAACCCCCTGCCTCACCACAGCTGGAAAGAGACTCAGGACAGTGACCCAGTTGTCAGCCGTATCAAGGAGCTGATAACTCAAGAAGGTGCCTCCCTGGAGAAGGAAGCGTTTCTCCAAGCAAAGCAGCTGTGGAACGAGAGAAGCCGGCTGTTTATCTACCGTGAGAAGCTGTGCCGGAGGTACGTCAACCCAAGAACCCATGAGATGGTATGGCAGATAGTGGTCCCGAAGGCAGACATCCAGATGGTATTAGAAGCTTACCACGATCAGGCGGGACACTTTGGCTGGAAGAAGCTAGAGACCCTGCTAAAGTGTCGATTTTACTGGGTAGGAATGTGCAGTTCCATTGAGCGGTGGTGCCGAGACTGTGGACCCTGTGGCCTTAGAAGAAAAGACTACAGCAGCCAGAAGGCACCCCTGCAACCCATCAAGACGACTCGGCCCCTGGAGATCGGGGCCCTGGACCATGTCAAGCTGTCCCCCAGCAGGTCAGGGTACTCTTATGCTCTGATCATGGTGGATCACTACTCACGTTGCCTGGTAGTCGCCCCCATTAAAGACCTGACGGCAGAGACAGCAGCAAAGACGTTCAAAGCGTATTTCTGTAGACCCCATGGTTACCCTGAGCCGGTGCTGACTGACCAAGGCCCGGCCTTTGAGGCTGAGTTGTTCAAGGAGTTCTGCCATTTGTACGGTTGTAAAAAGATAAGAACTACACCGTACCACCCACAAACCAACGGTCTCTTCGAAAAGATGAACAACATCATCATCGACCTGCTAAAGACCATACCACTTGAGGAGAGAAACCGGTGGCCAGACCTACTACCTGACCTAGTGGATCTGGTATACCAGTAAGTTCCACCAATTGCACTCCGGCATACCTCATGCGGGCAAGGCCAGAAAAGCTGCCCATGGATCTGGAGCTTGGTGTTGTTGAGCCTGAAGCTGATATGACCACTGAGAACTGGGACACGACCAGACAAGAGCAGTACAGAAGAGTACAAGCCTGTGTCGAGGACAGTCTCACTCGGGTGAGAGAAAAGCAGGAGAGTCAATACAACAAAAACGCACCCGCAGAACCCTTCATACCTGGTGAAACAGTATTAAAAAGAAAAAGACGCAAACAAAAACTTGATGACCAGTGGGAAAAAGAACCCTACACTGTGTTACCGTCAAGGTTTGACAACAAGAAGACATGCATAATCAGTCGAGATGGAGGAAGGACGACTGCAACCGTGTCCAGGGACCACCTAAAGTTGTGTCCAGACTTACTGAAACCCCAAGATGAAGTGCCTCTCACAATCCCGGAAGAACCTGAAGAAGCGGTGATACACACTGACTTAGGAGACTTCCCAGCTGATTGGCCTCAAATAGGAGGTGCAGTAATCATCCCAGTACTCCAATTCTACGAACAGCCAGAAAACCCTCCACAGCAAGTTGAACCTGTAAGTGCTGCAGAAGAGCCAGCTCAAGAAGTATCCCCGGATGAAGGATCCCCGGTAGGAGCAGAGCAAGAGGGCCCAGCCAATGGTGAACTTGCCAGCCCAAGAGAGAGGTTAAGGCAGTTTTACAACTTAGTCATACATAGAACTGGTAGGGTAACTGACAATGCAGACTCTGATACCCCACAGACTACCGCACTACGCAGATCAACACGTAGCACGAGAGGTAAAACCCCTGTGAGGTACACTCAGTACATGGTCAAAATTTCGGAAAGTGTAGATAGTTACCCCTGGGGTATTGTGTATTAAATTGAAATGTACTGTATTACTGTGTGTTTTCATGTATAATGTGTGCCTTATTAATGTGCGCTTAACCTCATTAATTCCTTTATTGCATACCTAAGAACTGCGTGGCTGAGGACTGTGTGCAGCCCAAAAACTGCTTTTGTATATAATTGCACTCCCTGGAGTGCCCTTCTAGGTGACCTCAGAAGGAAAACCTGTCTGGAGTGGCTCTAATGGAGGTCCAACTCAGGATCTTCATGCCCTGCAGCCACCCCAGGGCCTACGTTGAGGGTTTGGGACAGGTCCCTCAAACCACCAAGTACTCTACCTTGTGAGATGGACATCCTTGTTGGGAACCTCACCATAGGAGACTTGAATTCTAAGGACACTTCGTATTTTTTTATAATGTTATGTAACGTTTAAGCTTGGTGCCTCCCATAAACGGAAGATTGTTCTTATTGTTAATGCATTGTTCATGTTATTATTGTTGTTATAAAAATGTACTTCAGCCCGGGAGTGCTGAGCTTAACTAGGGGGGAATGTGACACCCAGCTGCGCTTGGTATCACAGATCCTGGAAGAGTGCAGTGATGGATTCCTCCACAAGAGGCCCCCATAACCATTCACACAGCTCCACCTTCCACCTCAGACCACCAGAGGGAGCCCGTTAGGGATAGATAAATAGGGAAGGTGGAGCCAGGCAGCGGTCAGTCTGGAGTCTAGTTCATTCTGGTTTAGCAGTGAGTCCACTACAGTCTGAGAAGAGTTACCTCAGAGGACAAAAGCCTGTTCCAGCTCCTGCAATTGCTATTCTGCAGTGGAGCTTATCCAGATCAAGACTCAGTGTAGCTCAGAGAAGTGAGCTTTAGGTGTGCCGGCGCCATAAGATCGGTGAAGCGCGGCAAGCTGCCGTTAGTGTGAGTAGCCTAGTGAGTGCCCGAGTAGGCCGAAGGCGAGTGGAGAGTTAGTACATAGGGGGCAGAGGAGCTTAACTAGCTCACCCCGAAGCTTTTACCGGACACCGGGTCCGAAGCTTACCGGGATCTCTATGACCCAGTAAGGCATAACCGGAATCCCTGGAGAACTACAGGTCCGAGGATCGCTAGAGAGCTGATATGTAACAGAGCCGGGAGACGCTTAGGCCCCGCATACTGGGAGCGTGTACTTCAAGAGAAGGCCCTACCACAAGGTCAGCCAGCGCAGGACAGAGACAAAGTTAGGCCTAGCTCCAGGCAGGTCAGAAACTTACTACGCAGAGGCAAGTATCAGGAGGCCGTACACCTGCTCATTGGGGAGGATCCTGACATGCACCCTTCACCCTACAGTGCTCCAGGACGTGCCTGAATTTCCATCAGTAAAAGGTACAGAAGTGACTATCGTGTTTGTCCCTGTTCTTGCCCTGACCCGGCTGGGTCTCGCCTGTCCTGCATCCCCTTTCCGTTCGCTTCCCTGAGGCCTAGCTCCACCTGTGGGGAGCTATACCATCGATCTGCCTTATCATCGGCCTCAGTGGACTGCGCAGCGCTGGTGATTCTCACAAGAAACCACAGGTGGCGTCACAAACTTTCATAAAAATTAAGAAATCTATTATCCACCCTTTTTAAAGAGAGACCCCAGGGTACGATCCCGGGAGCCGACCACCGTGACATCCCCAAGGCAAAGGCCCGAGGACCGAGTCATTCCCATCCCCTGGGCTAGTCATAAACATGCGGTCAAAGGAGCTCTCCATGCAGGTGAAACAAGCCATCCTTAAGCTGCAAAAACAGAAAAAAAACATCCGAGAAATTGCTACAATATTAGGAGTGGCAAAATCTACAGTTTCGTACATCCTGAGAAAGAAAGAAAGCACTGGTGAACTCATCAATGCAAAAAGACCTGAGCGCCCACGGAAGACAACAGTGGTGGATGATCGCAGAATAATCTGCATGGTGAAGAGAAACCCTTTCACAACAGCCAACCAAGTGAGCAACACTCTCCAGGAGGTAGGCATATCAATATCCAAATCTACCATAGAGAGAAGACTGCATGAAAGTAAATACAGAGGGTTCACTGCACGGTGCAAGCCACTCATAAGCATCAAGAAGAAAAAGGCTAGACTGGACTTTGCTAAAAAACATCTAAAAAAGCCGGCACAGTTCTGGAAGAACATTCTTTGGACAGATGAAACCAAGATCAACCTCTACCAGAATGATGGAAAGAGAAAAGTATGGTGAAGGCGTGGTACAGCTCATGATCCAAAGCATACCACATCATCTGTAAAACACGGCGGAGGCAGTGTGAAGGCTTGGGCATGCATGGCTGCCAGTGGCACTGGGTCACTAGTGTTTATTGATGATGTGACACAGGACAGAAGCAGCCGAATGAATTCTGATGTATTCAGAGCCATACTGTGTGCTCAGATCCAGCTAAATGCAGCCAAACTGATTGGTCGTCGTTTCATACTACAGATGGACAATGTCCCAAAACATAAAGCCAAAGCAACCCAGGAGTTTATTAAAGCAAAGAAGTGGAATATTCTTGAATTCGCAAGTCAGTCACCTGATCGCAACCCAATTGAGCATGCATTTCACTTGTTAAAGACTAAGCTTCAGACAGAAAGGCCCACAAACAAACAGCAACTGAAAACCACCGCAGTGAAGGCCTGGCAGAGCATCAAAAAGGAGGAAACACAGCGTCTGGTGATGTCCATGAGTTCAAGACTTCAGGCAGTCATTGCCAACAAAGGGTTTTCAACCAAGTACTAGAAATGAACATTTTATTTACAATTATTTAATCTGTCCAATTACTTTTGGTCCCTTTACAAACAGGGTGGCACATGTTAAGGAGCTGAAACTCCTAAACCCTTCATCCAATTTTAATGTGGATACCCTCAAATGAAAGCTGAAAGTCTGAACTTCAACTACATCTGAATTGTTTTGTTTAAAATTCATTGTGGTAATGTCTAGAACCAAAATTAGAAAAATGTTGTCTCTGTCCAAATATATATGGACCTAACTGTATATACACACAGTCAGTGTCAGACTGAAGAGCATAGGGCCCACCAGAGGATTTGATTGTGAGGGCCCACCTTTCTCCCCCACTAAAGAGCCCCATAGCAGCTGCAATGTTTGCGTTATGAACTCCCCTTAGAAGAAGCCAGGGCCCATCGGAGGATTCTCCGGTTCTCTGGTAGGCCAGTCCAACCCTGTATACAGTATATACATATGTATATATGTAGCACCCTGAGGATTCGGCTGCTACAGGGGTATTACACCTCAAGCCAGAGGTGTGGTATTCCACTCCCGGGTAAGGATGGAGTGTGGGACTGAGCTCAGTAGGCTGCATGCACTACATACATCCCATTTCCGGGGGACAGAACTACGGTACTCCCACCAGTATATGTGCAGGTACGACAGCGTCTGTCCCTGGCTGGAGTGGGAGGGGGGTGGAACATCCCAGTAGTGTAGGGGCAGATAGGGGGAGTAGTCTGGGTAAAGCTAGGAGCTCATTGGGTGCTAGTCACCTGGGCTCACACATAGAGGGAGGTATATAAGGTGGGCACCATCTTAGGACAGGGTCTTTGTTCAGTTCAGAGAGGAGGAGAAGCAGAGCAGAGGAGCTCAGCCAGGAGGGCTGACAGGGAGCTGTGGCTCCGGCTGGGCCCAGCTCCAGAGCTAAGCCTGCAGAGGAGAGAGGAGAAAGAAGGACCCAGAGAGAAAGACAGAGGGAACCCCAAGAACCCAGAAACAGACCAGAAAGGGTGAAGGGTTGGCGGACACGGGTACCGGAACCCGAACTGGTGGAGGCCACTTATCCTCAGCCAGGAACCGGAGGTCGTGGTCAAGATTTGCCACGACCCTCACCAAATCCACTAGAAAGGCACACCAAGCATAGGGTCAGGGAGCCCAGAGGAGGTTTGACCACCAAGAGACCCGAGGGAGCCGGCCAAAGGTGGATCCCTGGTGGGAACGGCCAGAGACAGAGAGAGAGAAGGGAGCTCAGGACCACGCTTCAGAACTGCCTGGGGGTTAGCCGAGTCCAGGACCTGGTGGACGCAGCACGGCTCGGGTGGTCACTCAAGGCCAGAGTGACTGAGAGAACACTTGTGAGTAAAACCCCTGAAACTCCATCTCCTGACTCTGACTCTTCTTACTGACCGTCACAACCCCCATCATCTTCACCTGCTGCCCTGAGGCCATACCCCTCCCGTTGGGGGTTATACCATCATCGCTGCACCCATACCACCGGCCTCAGCGGACTGTTCTGCAGCGGCGGCTGCAAAGCCGTACTCAACGGGTGGCGTAGTCGACATCCAAGTTAACATCTACTGCCATAGACTGCCACTTAGTTTGACACCCTGGGCACGGACCGGGTCACCGCCACAAGGACTACTACCCCTATCCAGATCCGGCTCCGGGTATCCCCTGAACATGGCCCAGGGGGTGCGTCATATACATACACTGTATCTATTGCAAATTGGTGGCAAGGGTGGCTGGGAGCTTTGTTGTGTAGTGAAAATTTAGGGGATTCAGGGAAACTAGCACTGTGGACCCTTCATTCTATGGACCAGTCAGATTACCAAATATTGGACCCTTGCTGGTCATAAAGTGATACATCGTAGCAAAGAATTGCAAAGTAAAGACCATGGTGTGGGGGAGCGTAGGTTTTTCTTGAAACTCTAACTGTATTCCTGAGAGTAGGTTCACATGAGCGTATAGAAAATCAGTCAGAATTTCATCCAGAAAAGTGGGACGATTTTTTTTCTCACTTGTCATCCGTGTACAATCCGTTTTTTTACATTAACAGTAATTAATCATTTACAAGGCCATTTACAGTTTCCTGTGTTGCAGAATTGAAATGTATCAGTAAAAATCTGAAGCTATACTGTGGTTGTGTATGGCATCCAATTTTTTTTTCAGCACTTAAACTTTGTTGGGTGAGTTTCATCCGATTTACGGAAGAAGCTAGTGAATGATGCAATTTTCTTCACACGTGGATTTGGTTAGTGAAAAAAATTGGTCATTTTCACTGCTCCATTGAATGAATTTGGTCCGAGGGTAGACCATTTTTTCAAGGACAGCACTCAGACTGCAAATATGGTCATGTGCACAAGCTCTAACTATAACTCTATCCCAAACTATCCCTGCAGTTTCCCTATTTCAACACACCAACACATTTTATCCTCTAGGACTCATCAGGGGACAATTTTTGCTAAAAAAAAATAAGGTTTGTACTGTTTAGTAGAGGTGAGCAGATCTGACAAAATTTCAATTCAACAGATCGCGTAGATTTTCCCAGGAAATTCGATTCACAGTGAAGTTATTCTCCACAAATTAAATGTCCGTTATTATTCTCCAGGATCTCTGCAGACCGCAGAGCCTAATAAACAAAATATGTAAAAAATAAAAAAGAGTACTTATATTCACCGGTCCTCACCATATCCCATCTGGTCTCCTTGTCATCTTCTTATCACAGCCGTTAGTGTTAAAATCCATGGCCTCTGCCCGCTAGGCCAGGACTTCCAGCTCTGATGAGGGCAGATACAGTTCTGTACAGTAAGAAAAGTAGCGGAGGGACCAGAGAGTTGAGTGATAAGATGAGTAATAGTATTTCTTTTCTTTTTTAAACTTTTGGTGGCCATTCAGCAACATGGTGAATCCGCGCAGGAGCAAAATAACAAAAAAATCCGCTTTTTGGAGAATAAAAATTTCTGTAAAATTCAAAGTAGAATTCAATTCCATTCAAATATATTTGCTGATCTCTACTGTTCAGCGTAGGGCCATGCTATCGTGCCGCGCCTAGGGTGGAAAACAGAGAGAATTCCTTCCACTGACAGGGGCTGTACATGAAACAGAATGGGGGTAACTCACGACGGCGTCATCCCACTCTGTACCTTCATTCAAAGTGGATCTGACCCCATCCGGTTTCAAACCTTCAGACCAGTGCTTATTTCAGTGGGGTGGGAGATTATTGATCATTTTTTCCTACAACAATGAGTTATTGTTTCATTTCTCACCTCACAATAAGTAGACTCCTAAAGATAACTAAACTACAAACCTTGCGATTAACAGGTTTATTTCTTTGTTTGGTACACCTACAAACAATATCTGGGTCTTAGAAAATGAAAATAAAAGTTACATTTTAATATGCACTCTACACGTTATGTAAATATATCCAATTGGTGGTGTCATAGTTGTGAGAAGAGCTTCGACCGCCCACACTCTGGTCCTTATTCTGTGATTCTTTATTACTATGAAAACCATCAATTTATGACCGGTGAGGGATCAACATTTGGACCTCTACTGAAAATGCATTGGGCCAAAGAGCAAGTTTGATATTGCACCCCCGTAGTTTTTAATGCACCCTTGTCACCACTGTGGATGGACAGAGACTGAAGGAGACATAGCACTGTGGGACCATTAGTCTCAGGAATAATGGGGATCCAAGATATTGGACCTCATGGTTCATAAAGTGATGGCATATGCTTGTAATAAGCCATCACCACCACCACCTTATACAATAGTAATAAAGAATAATTATTTTATTTGGATGATTCCTTTTTTTTCGGATGCCTTGAACATAAGCTGATTACAGGTTGTTTACCATTTGGCACCATTGCGAGCTACAGTGTGTGGGGGAACCTGGCATCAGATGATCATTTCTACAGATTCAACACATGGGAAGTGAAGTATTACACTTTCCTCCTTGAAACCAATGGGGTGTTTATGTAAGGCATAAATGCATCAGGTCCTCCAGGGCAAGAGGTACTCTTTGTAGCTACTCTCCGCTCTGGCTGATAGATGAAGGTCCTAAACAGGGGTCACCCTATATTAACTCAGTATTCCTCCATAGTTTATTTGAAAATGGGCTAAAGTTTCGGGACAGCTAAATGTTAGGTATGAATCTTGTTTTACAGATTTATGCAATATGAATACTTAAAGGGATTGTCCAGTCTTGTGGTGAAAGTATAAGGGTATGATAGAGACTGTCGTATACCTGCCCCTGAAGACAACAATTGTATTGTGACTATAGACTTGATTGGGTTTTTGTGCGTTTTATTGTATGATGTGAAATGTGTAAAATGTCATGTAAAATGCATAGTGTTATAGGTACTGATGCTGCTATGGGGGTACTGTACTGGTAATGCCTAAGGTAACAACCTAGAAACATAGTGAAAATGGCCAGCTCATCCTTACTAATGTGAACAGGGGCCAACTAAAAAAATTCAAACTATAAAAAAAGGTCAAAGTTGCCTCCTAAATTGCCAAGAGTGATTGCTCTAAGACATTGAAACTGAATTACTGCAATAGAAGCATAAGAAAGCGCTACAAAATGTACACATGAAATATTTTTTTAAAAAAATCTGTAATATTAATATGAAAAATTACAGTAAAGGAAAGCACTTAGCGCATAGATTGGCCAATATGTGTGCCCAACAGCCAGTGTCAAGGCGTCTTTCATTGTTGGGTCCCTGTCCTTCCCTGTCACCTCTCTTGGGCTGAAATTTATGGGTCAGGACTGCACCAGCTAACTACTTAAAATCACTTGAGGCTGATGGGGGAGGGAGTACACATGCCAAATAGAGAATTTAGAAACATAGTTTCAATGTCTTAGAGCAATCTTAGCAATTTAGGAGGCAACTTTGACAATTTTTTATAGTTTGAATATTTTTAGTTGGATCCTGTTCACATTAGTAAATATGTGCTGGCCATTTTCACTATGTTTCTAAATTCTCTATTTGGCATGTGCACTCCCTCCCTCATCAGCCTCAGGTGATTTTAAGTAGTTAGCTGGTTCAGTCCTGACCCATAAATTGTAGGCTTGCATTTCAGCCCAAGAGAGGTGACAGAGAAGGACAAGGACCCAACAATGAAAGGCGCCTTGACGCTGGCTGTTGGGCACACATATATTGGCCAATCTATGCGCTAAGTGCTTTCCTTTACTGTAATTTTTCATATTAATATTACAGAAATATTTTTTGAAATATTTCATGTGTACATTTTGTAGCACTTTCTTATGTTTCTATTGCGGTAATGCAGTTTCAATGTCTTAGAGCAATCACTCTTGGCCATTTAGGAGGCAACTTTGACCCTTTTTCATAAGGTAACAACCTGTTACAATCAGATCAGGGGTATAGAAAATATAGAACATTGTTTAGTGTTTAGTTAGTAATAGATAGGAACCTTAGGGCAGATAGGCAGTGGTGGGCCTTACTAGTGTACTGTATAGAAAAAGAACAGGATACAGTTAAATGTTTGGGACCAGCCCAGCAAGGGAGGGGGTGTGATCAAGCAAAAGGGGGAAGCTTTTCTTGGTTTAGTCAGTCTGAGTTAGATGTAGTGTGAGGTTCGTGATAAGTGGAAGTTTAAGTTGCAGTGGGCTGGGTGGTATGTGGATAACATAAGGTTCTGGCAGCATGAGGTCATTCCAGATTTACTACAGACATTCCTGTAATGTGCGGGGCCTGTGGCCTGAACTAGACACTGGGAAGTGTGCCTTATTCCCTTCCATACAGAGGAAGCCGGACCGGGAAGCAAGTGAGGGAAATGTAATGAATCTTGGGAGTTCTATGGTGCCTGACGGAAATCTTTGGGGCTGACAGGAGGATCAACTGTAGGGATTGTCCAGGCTGAATATAAACAAGAGCTTGAAATGTACTATGTTTATGAAAATGCAATTGGAGGGTGTGGTGCCTGATACTGCTTGTTAAAGACTGATGTACTTGAACTGTCCAGTAAAGCAGAACTTGTAACGAACCGGGTGTCTCTTGTGTGTGCGGCTGATTCTGGACCTAAGGATGCAGCGGAGGCCTCCGGCCTGCAATTGAGTGCAATGCACTGTACATACCATGACACCAATGGACTGGGACACTGTGTGTTTGTGGGGTGCCAGGGCGTGAAAAGCAGCAGCTTGCCACGGCTACCGCTCTGGGCACCTTACAAAATGTTACAGTCACTCTATGGGACTGCAGACTTCTGAATCCTTACAGCGCCATACCGCACATTGTCAGGATTCTACTATGTCGATGTCGAGACCATCACGTGATCGAGAATATGCGATTTGCATACTTCTGGCCACATTCCGACTAGATGTCATCAGCCTCACTCAATTTAGTTCCATTGAGCCAGACTGAGCACATCCAGTCGGCACGTAACTGCATGTAAGCATATCCTGACAGTATGCATTGTGCATGCTGTAAGGATTCAGAAGTCTGCAGCCACATAGAGTGATTGCAGACTTTCACAAGACCAGACAACCCCTTCAATTCAGTCATGTGTATGAGACTATATGGTTTCCTGAAAGTCAAGTGAGATTTTCCTGCTCGTTTACTAAAAAATACAGAAATAAATGGCTGCAGCTGATGAGTGCCAGATAGATCCACAGTTATCACCATATGAGCAGACTAGAATGTAACTACTACTTTTATTATGTAGTTGTTTGAAACACAGAGGATCGGCCATGACAAATGATTTTACCCTGCGGTGCAGGATGAATTTAATTTATAAACCCAGCCTAAACTCCTGGTCACCCTGAGATTTCGAGACATGTATACTGACTTGAGGATTTCACATATGACTTTGTTCCTAGAACTGGTCTATACTGTTCTCTATACATAGAATTTCAGTAAATTCCACGTAGGCTCAGCTACAGTTAATTTTATTCTTGCACTTTGCTCTGAATCTCAACAAGCAATTTTGTTTATTCATTCTCTGGACTTATTAAAAAACTAAGTAGCATAGGACATAAGGAGAAAAAAAAGGAAAGATTACGTATTGAGGTCATCTATCTCAATTCTCTGCTTGACAGCGTTCTTGACCAACTCAGCAGTCTTACAGTTTCACACGAGCTGAACCAGAAATTCTCATTAAAACGAAACCATGCTTAAATTATGAAAATAATTTATCTTGTAAAAACATAGTAAATATATTGGTTTTAATCATAAATTTAGATTTACTTGTTGTATAGAAAAGCTTTGACCTAAGACAATTATACAATGTCGCAATCAGAAAGATTTACTCTACTACAGTGAGACAAATAGAACATTTTCTGCCTGTGATACATTATGTTGGATGTTTGAAGTCATGTACAGAAAAGATTGATAACTGTTCACAAAATTATATTTATTTGGAGGATATTGTGCTGCAGTATATCAAAGAGTGTTAAACCTGAAAGGTTTGCACAGTAAAATCAAGAGAATTAAAATAACTACTGGTAAAGCTAAAGCTCAAGGACAATGTAACATGACTGCTGCAAATGATACTCTAATTCAGGGGTCTCAAATAAGCAGCCCACAGGCCACATGCAGCCCATGAAGCAATTTCTTAAAGGTATTGTCCACTGCTCTGACAACACTTCCTCAATCTGTATGTGTATGCGGTGTTGGCACTGTATCTCCCGGGGCTAACGTGACATTGTTACATCGAGTGATCCCTGCAGCCAATCAGCGGCCACTTCACTCTCCACACCTTTAGGCAAATCACATATATCCAGAGGAAGTGAGATATATGTGATTCACCCAAAGGTGGGGAGAGTGAAGCGACTGCT
This sequence comes from Phyllobates terribilis, assembly GCF_046119375.1. Lineage (NCBI taxonomy): Eukaryota > Metazoa > Chordata > Amphibia > Anura > Dendrobatidae > Phyllobates > Phyllobates terribilis. The sequence goes on along the minus strand of NW_027362769.1, from coordinate 104,612,192 downwards.
GACTAGCTGCAGGGATAGCGTGACCTAACAATGTCACATGAGCCCCGGGAGAGACAGTGACAACACTGCTGAAACAGCACCAGCATCGGAAGTGAGTATGTGTTATTATTTTACCAGGGGCAAACATACGGATTGAGAAGAGATCATCAGAGTAGCGGACAAATCCTTTAAGTCTGCAGCCAGGGATGGATTAGAATGCGGGTGTCCAAGATCACAGCCTGGGGGGCTTAATCTACTCACCACGCTGTAATATTTTTGTCACGGACAGCTCTCTGCTGCCCCCTATCATCAGGGCAATTACTCAATTGACCGGCGATTAATGGAGGAGGCTGCAGCTGTTTCCACTAAGGCCGGTTATTGGGTTACGAACAGTGAGTGTATGGTATATACACCTCCGATTCCAATGCATGGAATATATATATATGTACAGTCACTGCTAACTCCACGATAACCCAAGAACTACTCGCTGTACACCACCAGTCATTATACTGGTCGACTGGACGCCTGATTTCTGGTAGCATATGGCTTTGGGGTGGGGTTTACAGAACAAAAGGAACAGAATTATTACATTTTATATTTAATCCAGAACTATAGGCAGTGTTTAAAAAAATATCTAAAAGATTTTACAAAGGGGACAAAACCATACAGCATATACAAATACATAAAATGAACAAGATTAACAAAAGAAAATTACTATGCTGATCACAGAGATGGCTGAGTTTAGCAAAGGAGAGCACTTCAATTGGAAACGTCCAGTGAACGGGATCATTCATACAATGATATGTATCTCTCTGCAGGAACACAGATCATAATTCGCCTTGACCTTTTATCAGCACCTAAGTTACGCCCCCACCGCCCCTTCTTGATGACCTCACATGGGTTGGATTCCTTCAGGATTTTAGGAAATTCCCAACTTATGAGATATCTTCGCCTCTGAAGATTACAGACATTTGATATTGCCGTCATATTTTTTATCGGATTTTACCTTTCCATAGATTGAAAACATGATAGAGCTGGTGTCAGCGATCTGACCACTATTGATTTGGGGCTTATGTGTCACAGTTATGAGAAAATATGCATATACTTCTCCAATTAGTCCTGAAATTGAAAATGTGTGTCCCATCAATATCAGCTCTATACAAACCCCAATATTCATAACTTCCCATCGGCACCGAATTGACTGGCTGCAGATGTAAGGTTTCCTTTCAACTCAGGGTGTGCTTCCTGGGGACAAAAGAGACTTCTCCATCTATGCGTAAACACCTGTCCCTTTGTTATCTGGACCTCAGAAAAGATCTTTCCTGTTTAATTATCTGTACTTTGTAGGAAGTCTTAATTAATTTTGTCATTTCTCAGCCATACGTAATTTCCTCACTTCCCATATGTTAACTGTGTAATTCTATTTCAAAGCGTGTAAGTTCTTGTCCCTCTAGAGAGATTCTGTGTGAGACAGGTGGTGGGTCAATGCCCCCTTACTAGAGTGGCTTTATGGATATTAAGGTTTTTTGTATGACAGAGGGCAATATGGGATAGCACCTAGAGTCCAAGGTTCCAGGGCAAAATTGCTCTCATTATAGTCTTTTCTTCACTATCATTCGCAGCGTGTATCGCCAGCCATGAAGCATTCCTGCGGCTCCAGTAACGACAATAGAAAGTCACAGGGCAGTTGCCGGAAGAAATTCTTGGCTTCCTGCCCTGCCAGCTGCGTCATTTAGCAAGTACCTGGCCAGATGAGGATGAAAGCAGCACTGCAGGGCATCATCTGGATGCGTAAGTGATTCCTTTTTTTATTAACACCTGTGGGGGAGAACATGATGTGGGTTGGGGGGGGGGGGGGTAGAGAGGACCTGAATTGGGGAAAGGAAGAAAATACATGGAATGGTAATGAATTGGGGGGAGGATATGGAATTATAATGAATTGGGGGATGATTGAGAGGACATGTAATTGTAATGATTTGGGGTGGGTGGGATAGAACACTTGGAAATGCAATGCATGAATAGCAGACAGGACAAGGACTTATAGTGAATTGTGGGGGAGGCACAGTGTATAATCAATTTCTAATTTTATTGACCAGGAAAAAGTGGCTAATTATTTTTAATCAGGGGCACAGTTCTGGCTTATCAATCTATATTTTGAATGGGGGGGGTTCACAGTGGTTGATTTTAAATTAATGGTGTGGTATATATCCTTATTAAGGATCCCAATGTGGGGAACCTAGTCTCTATCCTGACCAAAACTGCGGAGTAGCCCCAACTTAAATTTAACTATGTGGCCTACACCCTAACAGAAATTTTGTTAAGTGGCCCTTGACCCCAATTTAGTTTGAAACCCGTGCTCTAATATCTGCCTCTGTCAATAAAATATCACTTTCCATCTCGATGATCACACAGTCTTGTATCCTAAGGGTTATGTGTACATAGTTTTCTTGAGGTAGTCAAAAACAACAAGTTTTTTAGTGGAGACTACTCTAGAAAACGTCCCTTCTTTGGAGAGTATTGGAGTTATTCATTTCCAGAAGTGCTTCCTTAAGCTGTTTTGAAGAGTTTATTAAGCATATTGGAAGAGGTTTTTTTTTATCCTGAAGTAGTTTTTGCATCCTCTTGATTACACAGTGCCAATTTGGAGCAGATTCCATTAGGAGCTGCTTAGAAGAAGTGATAAGCACTTTTTTTCCCACCAGGTATTTTTCAAAACCCAAAGCAGACAGTTTTTTTTGTGCTTTGTCTGTCAGTCCACGTTGTAAGATGAATACCCGGTTTGCAGAGACCAGCCCCACCCACTCAAGTGACATCACTGCAGGAGTGGCGCTGGTCTCCGCACACCTGATATTCTTACAAAGCGCTCTGACAGTGTGCTCTGTTGCCAGCTGATTACTACTGCTCTGAGTCAGCAACAGAGCGCACTGTCATTGTGCACATCGCACAGCGACAGAGCAGGGACTAGTCTAGCCCCTGAAACAAAGGTCACCGATGACGCTTCGTTTCAGGTAGGTGGCTGGGGCTGCAGCAGTGAATGCTGCCTCTGCCTCCTGATGACACTTTGTTTGAATATCCCTGCATACACTGGGTATTTTTGTATTTTTGGGAAGGAGAGGAAATTTTTAATCAAAACATATTAGAAAATAGATTAGATTATGGCATTAAATAGATGCGCTATTTAGGATAAAAATTCATCTGTATATCGGACCACCCTATTAGGTAAAAATAAATAAAGTACAAATACAGGTTGAAAACATCCTTACAATATTGTAAAAGAAGCTACCATTATGTTATGCACACGCCCGGGCTGAGCGGCGTGTGCGTGTGATTGTAGTGATTCCACTGGACCGTGCCGGAGAGTGAATGCCTGGAGGGGCTTAACTAGGTATTCACCCGATCCGACCAGGGTCGCACGACGGCATACGACGCCAGTGC